>NC_057850.1:164902028-166279945 GCF_015237465.2 Chelonia mydas
GATTTTTTTTTAATTCAAAAAAATTCTAAATTTAGTTTTCACAGAAATTTTACTCTGATTGTCTTAGACTATAGAGCAGGTTGAAATTTGTTGAAAGTTAAAAAAAAAATGAGGAAAAATATCACAAGTGTTTTCCCTGTTTCAGTCATCAGATCTGAAGTGTGAGCTCATAAAAAGATAAAGCTTAACATCATGTGCGACCTTGAGACCATGTGAAAGCACCTGAAGTTTCAACACCATTCATAGGACATGCTTGAAAAGACCTGCCTAGCCCCTAGTCCAGCATTCATGTTTGTCAGGTATTTCTTTTCAATGTCTTTTTGATATTTTTAAATATAATGGTGTTTTACATTTTGTAAAAACCCTGCTGAATGGAACAAAATATAAATATAAAAAATTAATTCAGAACTGTGCATTAATGATAACTATCCTCCATGCCACATAGGTGATGTAATCAACAATTTTAAAGACCATTTGATTTCTTTAGTTGCATCTGATTTAAAAGAGTAGATTTATTGAAAGGTAGACAGAATAAGCATAGGCTGCACAAACTAGATGAAAGTAAACATAACTGAAAGATAAGTTCTATCACCCACTATTCTAGTCATCATTTATACAATATAGAAACATTTTGTAATTGTACTTTCTTCTCTATTTGTATTCTAAAGATGAGTGTTAGGGGCAGAAAACCAAATTACTTCTGGAGGCTCTGATCTATTTTTAATGATAGTTTAATTGAAGTTAAAATAATTTCAAACATATCATATTTAATTAATTCTAGAATGACTTGAAGCAGAACAGCACCACCATTCAGAACGAACCTTTACTACTACTGATTTGTTGGAAGTACTGCCTGTGATAACTTCTCTGCTTCTATACTAGGAAAGAAATCACGTGTGACATCAGGGTGAAATCCTATTAAGTCAATGGCAAGACTTCCACTGGGGTCTAGATTTTACCTCAGATATCAAACTCAACCCCTTCTCAACTTTAGCTGAACTACGGCTGATATAGACAGAGCCAAACCTTATTCAATCTTTGCTGTGCAGAAAGCATGCACGAAAGGCCTGACCTGAGTCCTGTTGAGGACAATGGGAGTTTTGCCATTACTTCAATCGGTTTTGGATCAAGCCTTTGACCAAAATGTATTTCAGCACAACTCTGTCCACATAGGTCACTTAGTCTGTAACATGCACATGAATAATGTTATTTATGGAAGCAGCCCCATGGAAATAACAAGAGGATAAGGTTCTTTTAAATATAGTTGAACTGCAGGAAACACACATAATACAAACTTGTAATTAAAATTATTTACATCAAAACGTGCAGGTTCAGGCTGCATCCACTCTGATACAAACAATGCAAAGAAACATTTACTCCTAGACTGTGAGCCTTAACTTTAAGTATGACTAGTCAGACTGAATACCAAATGGGCTAGGATTTAAGTCAGTGGGGTCAGATTTCACCCAATAGTACTGAACATGTGCTTAAAATTAAGCATGTGCTTAAATCTTTGCCAGAAAAGGGACCAAAATCCTTAGTGCCTGGATTTTGTGTCCTGTACAGCGCTCAGCATCATACCAGCATTTATTAAAATAATAAATATGAATAATGTGACCACAGATCTTTTAGAACAGGAATTCTGTAATCAATCCTGGTGGTGACTAAACTAAGGCTAAGTAGATATACTCACCATAGCGCTCATTGAACTTGCCAAGTGGCAGGAACAGCGGCATGGGCTAGCTGCCCAGAGTACATGAGTATGTGGTCCAGGTGGGCTTTTACTTGGGGACAGCTAGCCTGTGTCACTCCTGCCAGCACTACCGTGGTTACACTACTATTTTAAGTGTATCTACATGAATGTATCTACATGAGCAAGGAACCATACTCCCCGCTCCAAGTGCAGATGTAGCCTATATTCCAAACTCCTTCTGTATGAAGTCAAATGAAATTTCCCCAGTCGCTACTGAATAAAAGCTTCAAATAACCCGCACACATTATAGAATAGTTGTGTTACTCAATGTCACCTTAAGACAAACAGTGAAGTTTTGAAAATGCAATAGAAAATGGTAATCAAACTGCAATGAACGGTTAGGAATAAAAGATTTAAAGTATATTCTGGCTCCAGTGTGAAGATAATTTATAATTCCCGAATATATAAGGCTACAGAATGAGGAATATACACAATATCAGAGCAAAAAAACAACATTCAAACATCTTCACCACACAGCCCACAACCATATTGGATTCTTTAGGGAGGCAGAGTGGGGGAGTAGACTTGCAGCCTGGCCAAATCAAGTTTGTAAATTCTCCTGACTTAATGAAGACATCTTTATTCAAGGACTGTTTCTCTTTTGCTAGGGATAATTGATCCACATGGCCAAGCCACTTTCTTTGCTAACCTAGGTCTTCAGGCTTCAGTCAATTAAACAAGTGCTTAACTTTCAACATGTATGTCATCTCACTGACTCCAAGGAGACTACTGTCTCACATAGGTCTTGGCCTGAAGAAATTATGGAGAAAATTCCTTTTCACTGCCACTATAAAGAAGAAATCACTGAGTTAATACATTGCCTACTTTGTATTAAACCAAATTTAAGTGTGGAATTTAAATAGGGAAACTATCTTTTTAGAATGCAGAATGTTGGGGGTCGAAAGTAGAATGCATCCCCACTAAAGATAAAATGTCAAAATGATGCAGACAATAAACCCCATACATATGATTTCCCCATTGTGTTTAAAGCATTCTGACCAAAGAGAGAGAGATTCCTGCTGTTGATGCATCCACATCACAAAATCCACTACCCTAACTCATTGGCAGTCTCTTAAGGGAATTAGGAAGCCATCTGCCACTGAAAGTCAATAGAAAATATATGCACTCCCTTAGGTACTTTTGAAAAAATCTCACCATAAATGGATATGGGGAATGAGCTACATTTACACAGATCAAGGGGAGTCTCCTCTGATCTGAATTGAGTCATGTTGGTAGGGAAGCTTGTACTGTTGCAGCTTGTGCTGTACGTAATCTGTGGTAAATCGAGGACTTAATTTTCTATGTATATCAATCTAGCACTGTTAACAAACACTAAGTTGGAGTGTCTTTCCTCTCTATCTCTTATAATCAAATTACATGTTCACACACAAAAAATGTTAAAAACATAAAGGCTGCGAAGTCAAGTTCTCAAGTTAGGAAATGCCTGATTTAGAGGTTGCCTGTGCAACCTTAATTCACCACCCCCCTTGTGCATATATATTATGACACTGTCTTTAATTACCTGTTCATACACCACCACCACCCTGCCATAGGATCCCTGTCTCATTTAGTTCACAGGAGGGACCTGTTCTGGGGATGAATCAGGGTTGTGCAGTGAAGAAGACCTCTCTGGTTGCAGAAGTTGGAAGGTGGGTGGTGAATGAGAAAGGGGACTGGATGAAAAGAAAGTATGGTCTCATGATTTAGGGGCAGTTGAATGCCACAATGGAGAAATTGACTCTATTCATGCCACTGCCACAGAGTTCCTATAGAGCTGAAAATGGCTGAACTGGTTTTGTGGAAATGTTCCCCAAAAAAAATGATTCTGAGGCAGACCCGTCATTGAAAAATTCAGCTGAAACAGTAAAAGTTTGGCAAAGTTATACGCAACTGCAAATAGGGTCTTAAAAGGGAAGTTTGGGGCAACCTTAACTTTAAGTATGGTTACCTGTACTACCTATAATATATTTTCAGAGGACAGTGAATTTTTTAACCTGTAGTTTGTTTGCCATGTAGGTAGCTACAATTTGGGAGAATCATGGGTTCAAAATCTGTTCTGAGTCATTGTGTTTCTCCTTTCAATTCTTACATGTCCGTTGTGAATTCCTAGGGTCAAATTCTGACCTCATTTACAGCAGTAAAGTTGACTGGATTCCAATGAAGTGAAGTTACTCTAGATTCACCATCACAGAATCCAGATCACAATCTGGATTTGAAAAAAACTACTGGCTAGGTGTTACAGAACTCCAGTTTAAGCTGATATTTATTTCACCTTTGGAAGTAAAGAAATCCCTAAACAAAGTGGGTGCAGTTAAAGAGATTTGATATCTTTTGGCTTATAGGTAAGGTGTTACTGCTTTGAGCATTATCCCAAGCTTAATGGTAAATGAGAATACCACTAGCATTGGTAGTTTGTACTATCTTACCCCTACTAAAAAGGTAACAAAACTGACCAAACTCCCTCTTATTTATGTTTTGCAGGCAGTGTAATATTAGTTAGCTTGAACTACTTTGACCTCCTTTTTGGGTCTAGGCTTTCTGCAGCATTTCATAGTTCTTCTGAAGAGTATATCAAATTTTAAAACAGATGTGTATGAAGTCAACACCTACAGAGCCAAACGCATGGGGGACATATAGGATGGGTGAGAGAAAATGCATATGGTTTCCATCAAGGTCAGTAGATGGTTTTATGCACTCTTGTAACAAGCACACTTCCTTATGAGATTGGTGCAGTATATGGCTACTTTACTTGGGATGGCCTAAACTCTCCAGACCAGATTCTTACTTACAGCTTTCCTGCAGTGGGTGGAAACAGCATGTGGGGAGCAAAGGTAGCTTCAAGTCCGTCAGTGCAGCCACAGGCCTGATCTAAATTGCATCAGCTTGCAATGGCCTTCAGAGCCATTAGGGTTGCCAACTTTCTATTTGCAGAAAACTGAATACCCTTGCCCCACCCCATGCTCCGCCCCTTCTCCGAGGCCATGCATCTGCTCACTCCATCCCCCCTCCCTCCGTCGCTCGCTCTCCCCCACCCTGGCTCACTTGCTCATTTTCACGGGCTGCAGCAGGGGGTTGGAGTGAGAGAGGGGGTGAGGGCTTTGGCTGCAAGCTCTGGGGTGGGGCCAGAGATGAGGGGTTTGGGGTTCAGGAGGGGCTGAGGGCTCTGTCTGGGGATGCAGCTCTGGGGTGGGGCCAGGGATGAGGAGTTTGGTGTGTGAGAGGGGGATGAGGGCTCCAGCTGGGAGTGCGGGCTCAGGGGTAGGGCCATAGATGAGGGGTTTGGGTGCAGGAGCGGGCTCCAGACTGGGGCATGGCATTGGGGTGTGGGAGGGGGTACGGGCTCTGGGCTGGGGGTGCTGGCTCAGGGATGGGGCCAGAAATGAGGGTTTCAGGGTGCAGGGGGGGATCCAGGCTGAGACAGGGGGCTGGGGTGCAGTGAAGGGGTGAGGGCTCCAGCTGGGAATGCGGGCTCTGTGGTTGGGCCGGCGATGAGGAGTTTGGGGTGAAGGAGAGGGCTCTGGGCTGGGGTATCAGTGTGGGAGGGGTTGAGGGTTCTGGCTGGGGGTGCAGCTGTGGGGTGGGTCCAGGGATAAGTGGTTTGGGATGCAGGAAGGGACTCCAGGCTGAGCTAGGGGCACGGGAAGGGTTCTGGGCAGCACTTACCTCAGGTGGCTTCCAGGAAGCAGTGACATCTCCCTCTCGCTCCTGGGTAGAGGCGTGACCACGGGACTCTGCCCGCTGTCCACACCTGCACGTGCTGCCCCCTCAGTTCCCATTGGCAGTGGTTCCTGGCCAATGGGAGCTGCTGAGCTGGCGCTGGGTACGGGAGCAGTGCACAGAACCCCCATGGCCATCACTCTGCCTTGGACCCAGAGGGAGATGCTGCAGCTTCCTGGGAGTCACACAGAGCTGGGTAGGGAGCCTGCCTGTGCTGCCAACTGGACTTTTAATGGCTTGGTCAGCAGTACTGACAGGAGCCGCCAGGATCCCTTTTCAACCGGGTCTTCTGGTCAAAAACTGGACACCTGCCAACCCTAAGAGCCATGCTCTCTCCTGCCCCTTCCTTGCCCCCTAGGGCCTAGGTCAGGGCAGGGAGATAGAGCCAGCATAACAGCTGTACTCTGGCTATCTGAGAGGAGAACCGTCCACAAGCAGGATAATCAAAGGGTATGGTCTAACCATCAGTGCTGAATGGTGTCAAGGGGCTAGAATGTGACACAGAATTAGGGCCTGTGGCTACAATTTTCAAAAGCACCCAAGTGACGTAAGAACTGAAATTCCAGTGACTTTCAAGTCACTTTTAAGAACAGGAGTTTGGCTCTTACATCACTTAGCTGCTTTTGAAAGTCTGAGTACTGAAAGCATGGATTAAATTAGGCATTTCTGAAAATTTTACACTGTGACCCCTTAATGTGTATAAGATGTTTAAGTCCTCATGAGGAAATAGTCTAGATTTAATCCTTCAAGCATGCCAAAATAACTGCAGCCGGTTTTCAGTAACACTCATAACGCTGAATTGCTTTGGAGTCCTCAGCAGATAAGTGGGCTTTAAAAACAAAACAGATTACTGGAAAAACATGCTTTTGTTTCTGCCATTTGTGTCTGCTCATGTTTTCCAAGGTGCATTACAAGCCGAGACTAAAAGTATAACCAGACTCTTTTGCAACTCATCAGATCTGGAAATATGATCAACCCAGTCTCCCTGTTGCGATAAAATTATGCGATTTCTAAAGATAATAACCATGTTTTATGATCTTATCACATCTTCCATGTGATTCACAGTATTGTTTCCAGTTAATCAATATCCTTTTTCTCCAAGCATTTCAGGCCCTTTTTCATTTATTCACCTATGTGGCCGACTGGGATTAAATTAGCTGGAGGAGAAAGGAGGCGGCTTGCATTTACATTTAAACACACTTGTAGCACATGTGAGATTTAAAAATGTGGGTCAAAGTAGGGCTGTGTGTTACAGTAGCTTTAAAAAGAGCAGATGGAGAAAGTGAATGGCTGAGCTTGAATCTAAGCCTATGGGAAGTCACTAGAAGAAAGATCTCTTCCACCAACACATCAGTCCAGGGGGACTCAATCCAGTGAGGAATCTGGGAGAAGCAAAAGACTTCATATTTCAAGTTTCCTCTCCTTCTCCCTGAGTTTTAAGGCTCTGAAAATAACGACCATTCTAAAGTGCTTTAAGAACATCCGATAAGATGGTGCTATACAATTTAAGAGTATTATTATATTATTTATTATTTTAGCATGTTGCCATTAACACCTAGAATATACAAAAGAACACATCCCAGTGGAGCTCAAAATTATACCAGGATTCATTCAGTGCCTAGTCAAGACAACGAGGGGAGCAGAAAGGTGGTTTAGAGCCATCTTTCCCCCATCCAGATCCAGGTCCCACCGTGAACAAAGCTCAACTGGGCCCAAGAATCTGGCCCAAATTGCTACCTTAATTATTAATCTGGAAATCTTGGGATTTAGTGTAATTTGTGAACTGGGAACACATTCAATACTGACCACCATGTTCACAGTCCCTGACAGCCAGCCCAGGTCCTCTGCAGCATTCCAAGCTACTTACAAACCATACTTGAAGCTTTGCTGTGTCTGCCAGCTTACGCTCCTTCACTCCTCGAGCCATTCATCTAGCCCTTTCCTTTGCTGTCTCTCCAGCCAAATCACAGGTCTTTCCATGTTCCTTTTCTCAGCTTCCTTCTCTGAAGGCAGAGACCTTCGACTCGGGCTGTTCAAAAAGTATTAAAAATACAAGAGAGCTTGAATATTTGTTGAGGTTTGTTTTTATGACTAAAAGATGCAGCAGAGCCATGTCCGTTTGAAAGGCTTCCCACACAAAACTGAGCAGCAGCCACAAAAGCCTTTTGAAAGAGAAATTGACACAAGTGGGACAGAAATCTTGTAAACAGTCTCAGGTGCAGATGGTTCCTAAAGTACTACGGCATGCTGAAAACTGACTCTGTAAAAACAGCACCTTTCTCCACTCAGATCTGCTGCTTATGTATATTCAGTCAGATCTTCTGACTTCAGCGACAGAGATACATTTTAACAGATTTTTTTTTTCCTTTTTAGTCCCAGGAGCCGTGCAGAGCCAACAGAGTAGGCTGGATTCTGTTCTTTCTTGGTCTTCATCATAGTTCCAATCAGTTACACTTGTGCAATTGAAGGCAATGGGTTTGCACAGATGGCACTGTGGGCATAATTTGAAGAGAATAGGGTTGTATGGGCCTCGATGGAGATCTAATTTGGTCTGCAGATCTTTATCCCAAATGATTCATGAGAATGCAACAACTCTGCCTCTTTGACCTCAGGCTGAGTTTGTAGGTTTGTCAGTTAGAAAAGCTGGAACACTGAGCAAGCGACATGGAAGAACCAGGGCCAGATTAACCTTTTATAGGCCTAGCACCAAACATATTTGTGGGCCCCCATAGAGGCAATGGAAGATGGCCCGGGGAGGTCAGTCTCCAGAGCGAGGGGCCAGCCAATGGGGCATGGCATGGCAGGGGCGGCCCCGCTCCGCCCAGCCCAGTGCAAAGGCACTACTTACAAACCGGCAGTTGCCAGACACACAGTGGCCCGCCCGGCCCTGTGCTGCCAGCGTGTCCCTTCCCCTTGGGGGTGGGCCAGAGGCGCCGACTTCTGCTCCCGCCGGTGGGTGCTCGACCGGGCACAAGTGCTGGGAGGAGCAGGAACGCGGCATGCTCAAGGGAGGAGGTGGGGGGAGTTTGGCTGCCGGTGGGTGCGGAGCACCCACACAGCCAGCGCCTGTGTGGTGGGCCCATGCCATGCCACCCAACCCCCCTACCCAACCCCTTATGGCCAGAGCCCCTCTGGATTTATTATGCCCAGTGCCCCCTGACCTCCCCCACAAATGCATAGCGCCCTGCGCAACACCACCCCTGCCCAGCACCCCCTGCCCACAGTCCCACCACAACTGCCCAGCACCCCCCACTCCCTAGTGCCCAACATGAACAGATCTTCCCCACCCCCTCACAGCCCAGCACCCCCACCCAGACCCCTCAAAGTCCCACTTCCCCATGCTTTGCCTCCCGGCCGCATTCACCAGCCCTGCTGGGAGACGACTGTGTCTGCCGGGCTGAGCCAGCAGCACAGCCAGGGCTGGTATGGGGAGTGGAATAGCTCCAGCCCCTCAGGAGCGACACAATCAGCCAGGCCAGGGCCTGCCCTGGCCAGGCTTCCTCAAGACGTACTTGCCTAGAGAGGCCCAGTCAAGCCCCCCACACTACCCCCCCAGCTGGCCGAGACTGGCCAGGCTTCTGCACCAGTCCCAGGCGCTCAGCTCCAGGGAGACAGGCGGGGCCCCATACGGGGTGGGAAGCAGAGACTGCCCTGAACCAGAGGTGTACTGGTGTCCGGCCGGGGGCAGAGAAGAGCAGGGGAGTGGGGCCAGGGGGCGGAGAGGAGCCCTCAGCCAGCTGGCAGGCAGGCTGAGAGAAGCAAGTGGTGGGCTGGGGGCACAGTGCAAGGGAAGCAGCCTGGGGCCCCTTCTGAGCATGGGCCTGGCTCCATCGAGCCATTGGCGCCATTGTAAACCCAGCACTGGGAAGAACTGATAAAGTATGGTACTCTACTTTTACATTTTTATAGAATCTCTTATCTGACTTGAACTGCACTTTCGGAAGCTGCAAACAGCAGAGGAATATTGGGAGCAGCCTAAACAATCACAGGTAATTGGCTCTGTTACTGGTGAGAGCCTGCCTTTAGGACAGGGCTGAGCGAATCACCAGTTTGGGGGAGCGAGGCAGAACGATATAGAAATATTAGGTCATCCACCTCCCTGCACGGAGCCAATTGAACAGGCCCTATACAATGGTAACCCTTAAATCTTCCAGATGTTGCTATTTCCATCAAATATCATTACTGTCGTGGTATAGTTTTACCTAAACCTTCCTAAACTAATAAGGAGCACCTAAAGAATTCTGAGTTAGAGTCATTTAGTTACCTGGAACAATTAAAAACTCTTCCAGGGTCATCACTATTTGGAGTTAATGAATGGCTACATCATTGAATGAATAAATCACATCAGTCAGCAAATCTGTCATTGCCCATTTCATTATGACATTGTACTGCTCGTCCTTTTCTCCTCAGACGCTAGATGGAGTGGAACAGACCATCCTGAAGCACATGCTGTTGAATTCCTGACACAGACCACATGTATCACAGCACCCTCCTCCCCGCTTTTAAAATCGCCGTGCTTGCATTTTACAGCAGTCAGACACTTTCCTTCTGGTCTTTCAGACGGTACCAGCTCGTACTGTTTTTCTGTGTACTTTCCCTCATTTGAATGATCAATATTTATGATTAATAAACCAGACTGCATTAATCTTTCATGCAGTTTCTAAATGAAAAATGTATATGGAAGGCGGAGTGGTTTTATTATATTTCAGATACTATAATTTTCCTAATGTGTTTTCCCATTTTCCCAATTTTGAGAATGAAGGATAAAAAAAATGATTAGATTTACCTAGAGAAAGGCTAAAGTGGTGATGGATGGGAATCACGTCATTGAAAGCTCAGAACATAGCAAAAGCCATGGGCCTCATTCTCCTCTAACTAGTGCTGACTGGTGTAACTCCACTGACATTCAGGCTACATCTACACTACGGAGCTTATGCCGGCATAACCCCCTAGTATAGATGTAGCCTATGCTCAGGGCTTGTCTACACTTAAAACGCTGCATCGGCATGGCTGTAGCACTTCAGTGAAGACACCTGTGGAAGGGCTTCTCCTGTCAGCATAGGTAATCCACATCCCTGAGAGGTGAGGTCGATTGGAGCATTCTCCCATCAACCTAGCGATGTCTACACTGCGGGGTTAGGTCAGTTTAACTGTACCATTTAGGGATGTGGATTTCTCATACCCCTGAGTGACATAGTTATGCCAGTATAAATTTTAAGGAGAGACCAAACCTCGAAGGAATTACTCCCAGTTCACACTGGTGTAACAGAGAATGGGCTCGTTGAGTGAAATTCGGGCCTTGCTGACTTCATTGACAAAACTCCCACTGCTTTCACTAGGGTCAGGATTTCACGCATTATCTTTAAACAGGCTGGGGAGAAGAGCTAGAAGGAGGGAATAAAATCTGAAGAAATGTATGAAAATGGCATAAAAGTAAGTGATCTTTCATGATGTTAACATGTATCATTTGACCCCTGTACAGCCTGTAGAGTCGTGATGACTAGTACAAACTAAAACACTTATAATGCAATGTCAACACTTAGAAATGATGACTTGTTAATTAGTTGATCCTTAGTGAGTAATTTTTCAAATCCAGAAAAATGCAAAGGAAAATATCAGACAAAAGACCAGTTATTCAACCCTCATCTCTAGCTATTAAAATCATATCTGTACTCAGATAAGCCTTTTCAGGATTGGGGCTATGCCTATGCTTAACTGCACCACTTTACAGCAGTGGGACTCCTCCGATAGTCCATTTCTGATGTCAGAAATTAAAGGTAATATTACAAGGTTACAGGTATACAGTGCAGAGTGTGAAATAGGAGAGCTCTGCAAGGAAGTGAACCACAAAAGGAATATGCAGTCAGGATTTTTTTACATGTTTATGAATCAGAAGGAAAGGATCCTGGTAAGAGGATCACAGGAGTGTGGACTGGAGACTCTTCTGCATATGCTCTCATTTCTCAGTGGATGCCCCTTCATGGATTATTGGGCTCTGATAAGAGGGGCAATGCTGCAGAGAGCACCTGTGGGGCATCCCAAATCAAGGCCTCAGTCCTGCAAATGCTTGTACACACGCTTAACTTTACTTCTGTGAGCAATCCTATTGAAATGAATGGAAAGACTAACCATTGTACAATGTATGCTTAACTTTACTAGTGTTTGCAGGACTGGACCTAAATTAATGCTTGATTGGCTCTTACATACCTTTTAAAGTATTACTGAATGCTGTTGAAGTAAATGAGAGGAAGCTGGATGACATGCTCAATATACAAGAGTTGAGAATCTAGTGATATTTTTTCACAATAAATTACAGTTAGTGCAGACTTAAGTGCCTAACACTAGGTATTAGTTCATCCACATTTTTGAAATTTTCAAAGTTTTGGGGGGAAAAATTCAGTGCAGACTTTTGTACTTTTCAGTCAGTTCTACTAGTTCAATAGGTAGGCACTAGCTGCTCCTTTTGCCTTCAAAGGAACCGAAATCAGTTATTCAATCATAGTTGTTATTCAGAAAAGAATACTTCCAGGCATTCATTAGCTTATGTCAAAATTAAGAGAAATAAAGATAAAATTAAACCAATTCAGCCAGGAGAGAGAAACTCATGAGCATTAGAGATATTTACAGAGAATGTAAAACGCAACACTTGTCGAGTTTCAAAACTTTTCTAGACTTTACCTAACATGACAAGATATTCTGAGAAGACCTGATGTTTAGTTCTTCCTACAATATAGCCTCTAAAGCTATTTCAGTCAGTATTAAATTCTTATAGCAAACAAAAAGGTTCTAAATTCTGATGGCTTTCAGCCAGGTTTTACATGATTTATAATGAAATTTTCTCCTCTAAATTTTTGGGATTACATGACAAATTCTTAATAAAAAATGTCTTTCCGGATTATTCACTGCCTGGGTACTTACACTTAGACAACATGAATCTGCAGCTACTCTAGGCGTAGAACTCCCATTTACTTCCGTGGAAAGACAGGACCAGAGTTCCTACTGAATACAAAAATGCCGGATACAAATTTTTAATCAAACTATTAAAAAGTTATGTTGCTGCTGTTGGGATGTGTACTTCAAGAACTCACTCAGCTTGACCATGTTTGGTTTTTAAACATACTGCAGAAATGTCATGAACACAGTGACGCAAGGGTTTATTGTGATTAAATTCACCAAGAAAATGAAAATAAAATGGAAATAAAATGGAAAATACCATTACTGCTGCTCTCTCCATTGATGCCAAAAAGGATTTTTTTCATTTTATGTTTTTAATTCAATTTATTATGTTTTGATTTCATAGCAGAGAGTTTAACACACACACACACACACACACACACACCCACAAATCCTCATGAGAACATAAGACAGCATGAGTTCAGTAGAAACAAACAGCAGCCTAGGATAGAACTGGAGTGGAAGGAGCACTGTATCAGCCTGAGCCAGCACTGCTGACTCAAGTAGAGGTAACCTCAGTGAATCTACACCCCCTCCTGAGTGGCACCAAATGCAGCTCAACATCTGGACCCAGACACTTCGTACACTCTCGCAATCCCGAAAGTGTCTCTGGAATCCACTTTTGCAGTTAATCACTGATTAGAACTCAAACTTGGGTTCCAATAGAATACTCTGACCAATAATGACAGGTTTCAGAGTAACAGCCGTGTTAGTCTGTATTCACAAAAAGAAAAGGAGTACTTGTGGCACCTTAGAGACTAACCAATTTATTTGAGCATAAGCTTTCGTGAGCTACAGCTCACTTCATCGGATGCATACTGTGGAAAATACCAGCAGGAGAGTGGGGTGTGGGGAGAGAAAGCCTTTTGTAGTGGTAAATACCCATTTTTTCATGGTTTGTATGTATAAGAACATCTTCTGTATTTTCCACAGTATGCATCCAAGGAAGTGAGCTGTAGCTCATGAAAGCTTATGCTCAAATAAATTGGTTAGTCTCTAAGGTGCCACAAGTACTCCTTTTCTTCTAATCAATAAGATTTCTCAATTAGAGGATAAGACAGATATAGTAGAAAATAAATTGGATGAGAAACAGAGACAAATAGCTGATTTGGAAATATAGAAAGACAAAGTCCTTCTAAAAGATAACTGTTTTACACAGAAGGGCAGAGAACCTAAAAAAAAAAAAGGCAAATTATATTCACATTTCTTTGAAGCATGAGAGCTAGCGTATTTTGGAATCAGTTTTCTTGTTCTTGAACTTTCTCAATTACAACGTTCCCCTGGAGGGAATAGTAACAAAGAAACTGAGTCTGTGTCTTTAAATGGATCCACTTCACTATTTTCTACAGTTATTTCTTTTGAAAAAGCTATTTGATTGAAGAGAAAAATGATGTAGTACGGGCAAAAGAGAAAATATTCTCTATAAGGAGCAAAAGGTGCATATTTTTCTTGATGTGGCCAATAGAAAAAATTACTCACTCTCTCTCTCTGTGGTGATTGTGTGTCTGGGTCTAGGAGTGTTTTTTTTTCCAGCAAAATTGCAATTTGATATAGATAAAATAATTCAGAATTTTATGAGGAGGATGTGTGGGTCTTTTGGACCTTACACATTCATGCAACAGACTCAGAAAATGGGGCTACTATTTTGGATCTAGACTTTTTTTAAGCTATAGCTATTTTTATTTCTGCATGGAGTAAAATAATTCAATTATCGCTTTGTGCTTTTTTGGAAGATTTCATAGTGCTTGGGTTTACTAAGAAAGAAGACAAAGAAGTTGTTTGACTATTTATTTTGAGAAACTGGTATATTTAAAAGTTTTCCTGTACTGGTAGAGGGCTTTTCAAATTTTGATATGATCACTCAGGGAAGAGATTTATTTTTAAAATACGAATGCTATTTTTTGTCATTGTTCTGATTAATTAGTTGTGAAATTCAAACATGTCAATACAAATATTGATAACTGTTTCCCCCTTTGATGTGGGAGAGGGACACCAAAATACTTAAGGTCAGCACCTTACATAGTGATATTGGACCAATGAAAGTATGCAGAATGTAGTGAATTACCAGAGAGGCCAATTGCATCGCAACATGTGAAAGTCTGAAGTCATAAATGGCCTTACTTAAAGCTCATTACAGTACTAGAAATATTACAGCCACTTCAATAGCTAGGGCCAACAACGGAGTAAAGTATTTATTTATTTGCCACCAAAGTCCAGAGACTGATGTTCATAAAAATGAACACACAACTTTGTGTGATACTTTCTTCCGGTAAGAGAACAGAAAGCTTTATTAGCTAAGTGAGTAAAAAATGAGTACAACTGTGCAAATAAATTTATTTTTCAGTTCACTGGCAGTTCTGAAAATTTCATTTCAGTTTGATCCGAATTTTTGTTTTTCAAAATTCAGCGAATTGGAAAGTTTAAAAAAAATGGGTCAAATGAAAAGTTTCATTCGACCCCAAAAATGAGACATTTAGGTTAAATTTTGAGGATTTAAAGGTTTAATGTCTAAACATAAAATTGAAGGAATTGCTAAACAGTCATTTTGAACCCCTGCCCCCTCCAAAAATGTGTTTCATTCAAAGATATCAGAATGAAATATTTTGATTCTTCAGAATCCCCCCCCCCCCCCCCACACACACACACACTTTGGTGGAACTGACAGATTTGGAAAACATTTTTGGTGTTGCCAAATCTGCACTGTTCACCAAAAAATATTCTGAATGAAAAATGTTGCCTAGCTCTATTAATGAGATAATAGAGATGACTAATCTTGTTACTAACAATTAGAAACACTAGATGGGGATGGAGGCCAAAATATAAAACAATTAAAAAAAAAGAAGTTTTATGGTCAAGAATCTAGGGATGTGTGAGAAATGAACATTAAGGAAGTGCAGGCTCCCCCATGATTCCATCCTAGCTAATGCTCATGCCATGCTCTGCATGGGGTCAAGGATATCACTAAGTACGGTTCATCCCTCTGATGGGTACATTAGAGACTGGTGCTGCTCCAAATATTTTGATATAAATTAAGCATCCAAAATGATTCCAGATGCATGTCCCAAACTGATTCTGTGAAACTGGGCCCAAAATCTTGTAAGTACCAGTTCTTTTTGCTGGTGATATTTCTGACACTTCTGCTTCTAGATCCAACCAGTAATACAACCAGAAAAGGCTTTTCTTGTAGTGTTTCAGTGCTTCCTGTTTTGATCAGAACCATGCAAAAAAGTAAAGAGAGTTTGGTAATTTTGGGGCTAAAAATGTGTGAAAGTCACAGAGATTATATTTTCTGTTTTGTATTTCCCCATGGAGAGAGGAAGGAATCCAACTTTCTTATTATGACTTTATGTCCTAATGTACAGCTTTGTTTTTGTTTTGCTGCTGGCACTGGCTGGTGAAGCAGTGGTCAGCTCTGCTAGAAGGCTGAATATGTTTTTAATGCATTTCTATTAGTTGTTTGTTTCTCCTTCCAATCTACAAGGTGGTATTTCTTGCCCTGGCTCTATTTCTTTAAGCAGGCAAGTTGCCACTGCTTCAGTCCCAACTCGTAAGTGTCTTCTTTCAACTCAATTGCTCTGTCTCTTACCTCTCATCTACAAATGAGACGAGAGAAGAATGACTTGGTGGCTCACTCCTGCATTTTATTTATTTTATTTTTTGTGCTGTGTGACACCAAATTTCTATGCTCTGTGCTTAGTCTTTCCCTCCTAAGCGTATTTGTAATGTTTATGTGATGTTCCCCTCTTGATGTTCACATAAGTGATCAGGTTACTGGAGAAAAGAGCTGTATCTTGGCCTCAATATTCATATCCAGGTCTTTTAAACTTACTCCATGTCAAAGCTCAGATACAAATATTTGGTTCAGCCTATGTTAAAGGTAGGAACCAGTTATGAAATTTGTATCCTTCTTCCAGAGTCCCCCAATATTTGGAAACTGTTGGACAATGAGCATCCAGATTCCCATTTTTCCACGGATGTAGATCTCTGTCTTAGCTACTCTCTCTCTCTCTCTCACACACACACACACAGACAGTTCTTACAGACTTTGTCCCTTTTATGTCATTGGTTCAAATCGTGCAGTCTTTAGTCCAAGCTGCACATTCAAATTCAAACTTAGATCTGGAGTTTGGATGCGGGGTTCAGATCAGGCCCATCTCTACTTTTAACAGCTAAGCAAGCACCAAAGGAGAGAATTTAGCTCGATTTAAATTTTAGGTGCCACTGCTACCCTTTCCTCCACATATTTAAATTCTCTACTTATTTTCACTATGTGGTGAATAATGAGACACAGCTCTCTAAAATTTACATACATGCTGAATATTAGAAGTCCGTCCAATTTTAAGGACTTACATTTTAAAAAAGTCCAGTTAACAAAAGAAACCCTATACAAAATCTTTCAACTGTAAGACTTGTATAGTGACAATTACATGTACAACAATTGGGCTTTTGCAACAGTCACTGCCCTAGTTAAGGTCACAGTACCAGTGCCAAAAAGCCAAGAACAGTTCTTTAAAATAAGACTAGAACTATGGGCTTGTTTCTCCTCACATTAATACCAGAGTAAGTTAGGAACAGAGCTAGGCTCACTGGTAGTTCTTAAAAATTTAAAAAAAAAAAAGAAATCCATTCAGGTAGAACTGAAACCAAAATATGCTGAAATTTCAGCAATCACGTCTGCTTCTGGTTGAACAAAAACATTCTTTCTGGGCATTTTTACAGGGCTAGATTCACAAAACAGGGAAGATGGAAGCACATGGGAACAATGTCCCTCTTATAATTTTTAGCCCAGTCATTAGGGCACCCAACTGGTGGTGGGAAACCCAGGTTCAACTTCCCTTTTCTGCCTGATGTGGAGCAGGAATTTCAACAGGGGTCTCCCACCTCCTAAACCAATGGGCTGTTCTGGGGTGAGTCTAACAGTCTCTCTGGTGAAACTATTCCAATTTGCAGGAAATACTTGAATATTTTTGTGCAAGACAGACAATATGAATCTGTAGCCTGACAATTAGGATATTCACCTGGGAGGTGGGAGATTGGTTCATGGTTCTGCTCCACTGAATATTTCTTAAGGGCTAGATCCTCAGGTGCAGGGAGTCACAGGAGTGTCACAGAAATCACTGGATTTATGCCAGTTTACACCATTTCATGATCTGGTCCAAATCAATTCCTGTGTTAACATATTGTTAAATCATTTTTGCAGCTGTGCAGATATAGAAAAAAGAGACATCAGCTGCTTTACAACAGTTTTGGCTGCTGCTCTCCACCATTTCCTGTGCCACTGAAGGCTAACTGCTCTCAGTTAAAGGGCGCGGGGAGGAGGGGAAGACAGCTGCAACCTTTGAAATAATTTTTCCATTAAAAAGATGTGATGCAAAACTTTGCCATATTTAATTCATTTTCGGTGTTCAGACTATTTCATTCATTGTTTATTGCAGACATTTGTAGGGCACCCAGCATCAAGGTATCTGACATATTTCTTGTCCACACTACCATATTTAACAGGGCCCATAAATACGTGGGTTGAAGTCCTGGTCAATGGGAAAGATTCTCAGACTCCAGTGGGGGTCCAAGATTTCATCCTTGTGTAAACTGATTTAAATGGAGCTACATGGATTTAGACCAGCTGCGAATCTAATCCAATGTGTGTTTTTGACAGATGTTAGCTTTAAGATCACATGAACAGTCTATCTCAAGAGCACCTGTTTCTTGAATCTACAGCAGGACATTTTAAAAAATTATGTTAACGCACATGAAATTACACAGGTTTGCAGTATATTCCAAAGCTCTTACACCTTTTGACATAAAGCAGGTTTTTCCAACATCTGCAGAACCATGATACACAAATAAGAAACAACTTAACCTATGAATCAAGGCAGCTTCCTCAACACAGCAAAATGTTTCCCTTCTTTACAAAGAAGAAACACCACCCAAACCAAAAGGGGTTGCATAAGAGTAACTAAAAGCAAAATATGATGATGATTAAACTTTTATGTGGTGGTGTCATTTTAGTGACTTGTTCCACTTTTGAATATTCTGTTGCTTTTTTTATACTAGTCTTGCATCATTACTTTAAAAAAACACTTATGCTGAATTTTAGAAATGAAGGAACTTCTCAGACTCTGCACCGCATGTGAATTAGAAAACCTTCTATTTATTAGAGGACCCAAATTCAGGATTCTGAACTCCTGAAAGAGTTACCACTAGTCCTTTCCATCTAAAACTTCTTCAAAACTTCAAATTAATAAGCCCTACTCCCTGGTAGGTAGGAAAGTATTATTCCTACTTTACTATTAAGTAAACTGAGGCACATAGAAGTTAAGGACAGAGGGGGAAGATATTCCAAGGCACAAATTACAGTTATGCACCTAATGCCTACTGACTTTCAAAGGGGGATTGGTGCCTAACTGCCTTTGAAAAACTCCCCCCAGATATAGGAATAAGGCAGTATACAATTAAATATTTGATGATCCTTCTTGTGGTGCTCACCATTTTCTACATTTTTGAACCATAAGAAATCAGTCAGAGCAGCAGTATATAAAGAGATAGGCCTTGCATGTTTGTATAAAATTTAGTAGACACATATTTGGAGCCTGTGTGGTTTCCACATTTGTTTATTGTGTAAAAGAGAAAGACACATCAGTGCCAAAGCCCCTTGAAGCCAATAAAAAGATCCCCACTGACTTCAATGGGCTTTGGAGCCAGCCCCTAAAGATTTGCCAGAATACAAACGTTTTTGCATTATTCACCCAGCTTAATAGCGCCAAAGTAGCTATTATCTGATGATTGTTCTGTGTCCTGTATGAAAGGAGCTTGTTTCTGCTCAATTCTCTGCAGACAAGTATCTCCCAGGCCACTAGACGCCACCACCACAGTTACCGCTAGTTGTCGGTCTCAGCAGTGAGGGCAAGAATTGAATGGGCGCAGAGACTAAGCTACTTTTCATGCTCAGAGGTGAGCTCTGCATATCAGTGTTAAGGCACGTTGGTGAAATATTGGGGGAATGCTTGCCCTTACGTTGATTATGCAGCTCTTGGCCTGTGGCTATGTCATTAATTGAAAGAAGCCAATGTCCTTTCACTGAATTCATATGCAATATTGAAAAATAAAAAATACAGGAGCAAGGCTCCACTAGAGAACACAAGGGCTGGCAGAGGGAATGGGCATGAGGCCCACCTTTGGAAGTCAAGAACTTTTTAGAACAGTCATACTTGGCTTGTGTTTAGCTTTGACACAAATTTGAGGCATTATAGGAAATCAGACAGGTATTCTAATGATCTGGATGATAGAATGGATTGCACCCTCAGTGAGTTCGCGGATGACACTAAGCTGGGGGGAGAGGTAGATATGCTGGAGGGTAGGGATAGGGTCCAGAGTGATCTAGACAAATTGGAGGATTGGGTCAAAATAAATCTGATGAGGTTCAGCAAGGACAAGTGCAGAGTCCTGCACTTAGGACGGAAGAATCCCATGCACTGCTGCAGGCTGGGGACCAACTGGCTAAGTGGAAGTTCTGCAGAAAAGGACCTGGGGATTACAGTGCATGAGAAGCTGAATCTGAGTCGTTTCAGAGTAACAGCCGTGTTAGTCTGTATTCGCAAAAAGAAAAGGAGTACTTGTGGCACCTTAGAGACTAACCAATTTATTTGAGCATAAGCTTTCGTGAGCTACAGCTCACTTCATCCAATGTATGAAGTATGTATGATGTATCCGATGAAGTGAACTGTAGCTCACGAAAGCTTATGCTCAAATAAATTGGTTAGTCTCTAAGCTGCCACAAGTACTCCTTTTCTTTTTGTGGATATGAGTCAGCAGTGTGCCCTTGTTGCCAAGAAGGCTAATGGCATATTGGGCTGCATTAGTAGGAACACTGCCAGCAGATCGAGGGAAGAGATTATTCCCCTATATTTGGCACTGGTGAGGCCACATCTGGAGAACTGCGTCCAGTTTTGGGCCTACAGAAAGGATGTGACAAATTGGAGAGAGTCCAGCGGAGGGTAATGAAAATTATTAGGGGGGTTGGGGCATATGAGTTGTGAGGAGAGGCTGAGGGAACTGGGCTTATTTTGTTTGCCGAAGAAAAAAGAGTGAGGGGGGATTTGATTGCAGCCTTCAACTACCTGAAGAGGGGTTCCAAAGAGGATGGAGCTACGCTGTTCTCAGTGGTGGCAGATGACAGAACAAGGCACAGTAGTCTCAAGTTGCAGTGGGGGAGGTCTAGGTTGGATATTAGGAAAAACTATTTCACTATGAGAGTGGTGAAGCACTGGAATGGGTTACCTAGGGAAGTGGTGGAATCTCCATCCATAGAGGTTTTTAAGGCCCAGCTTGACAAAGCCCTGGCTGGGATGATTTAGTTGGGGCTGGTCCTTCTTTGAGCCAGGGGTTGGACTAGATGACTTCCTGAGGTCCCTTCCAACCCTGAGATTCTATGATTCTGTGATTCTCCTTAGCTCAAATTCAATCCATTCATTCCTAAAGCCTTAACATATGTGAGTATAAATCCATAAATGATTGGGATACCATTCTGTAAGTACAAGGTAAGGGATTGTTTTTGTATGAGTTTTGGAGAAGCATGAATCATCTTTCTTGGGTAGCTTCCCAAATACTTCATGTGAAGTCCTAAGCATCTCCAGTGATTGCAAAGCAAATTGTACAGTTGATGAATACCATATGCATTTTTTTCAGAAAGGGAAAGTCTATTTGTAGGAGATCCTGACTGAGTTGCTGCGTATTCTTTTGCTCAAATTAAATGTTGTACAGTTTTCCAATGAGTTGATGAGATACTGCAAGACTATCTTAAGTTTCTTTTGTCACCTTTCTTTTGTAGATAACAACAACAGTGTTAATCCAGTCAGTTTTCTACCATAGGCACACAATGAACAGCAAATCATGCTGGGCTCTCTTAGTCTTTCATGTAGTTAATCACAGTCTGGTCTACTATAGCCAGCCTGTTACAGACAGAAGTCAACTTAACAATTACTCTTGGGGAAATTCTACACTGCTGCGCAAGTGCAGAATTAATGTCCCCCACAGATTTTTTTTAACCCTCAAAATAATTGATTCTAACAGGGAGGCGAAGGGAAGCCATGAGAGGGGTCATGCTGCAATTACACCTTTTTCTCACCAGGGCTGATGTAATGCCAGAAGAGAGGATATCTGGCTCACATGCCAGAGCAGCCAGCAGTGGAGAGAAAGGAGGCAGACGCTGCCTTCCTCACAGCACTGTGCCTAAGGGGCCAGGTAAGGAGGCACAGAGTATGGGAGGGATAGAGATTGGGGCACATGGGGGGTCACACAGACTGGTGTTCAGAGGGGCTGGTAAGGAGAGAGATTGGGGTGGGAGCATTGGAGCTTGTGGGGTGACAACATTGAGTTGCGGCTGAATGGGAGTGTGGGTGCAGGGCCACATGAGGGACAGGAAGTGGAGGGGTGCAGGGAGACATGAGGACAGAGGCAGATATGCCTGATGGAAGGAGAGGCTAGGGGGTCAGCCAGAGTCTGCATGGGGGAGGCTCTCCAACTCCCTAACAATCCTTCCCCCGCCTTGCTTACAAAAATCAGACATGAAAATACAAAAAAGTGTCACAGCACACTATTACTGAAAATGTGCTTACTTTCTCATATAATTATAAAATAAATGTATTGGAATATAAATATTGTACTTACATTCAGAATTTCTGAAGTCTGAGCCCTGCCACCTGCGGCTGAAGCATGTAACTTAGCTTTGTGGGGCTCCCTGTGTCATGGAGCCCCGGGCAATTGTCCTGCTTGCCGCCCCCTACACACCAGTGCTGGACTTGGGACTCCCCTAAACCCATCCTGCAAAGCCCCTGGGGGTCATGACCCCCAGGTTAAGAAACACTGAATTAAGCAAATATCTATATGAGTTGATGTACTGCCTGGAAGACCTCTATGTACCCCCAGGGGTACATGTACCCTTGGTCAAGAACCACTGCCCTATGCAAATGCATTAACTTCAGTGAGGTTAGACAGGTCATCAAACAGTGTGAAATTTGGTCCTGAGAGTATAGTGACTATCTGATCCAACATACCATAACAGCTCACATACATCAGTGAATAGTGGACCTGATCTCCATCTCACAGGTATTAGAAGTGAAGTCCCTCTTGCTCAGTGGGAATTTCAATCTAATGTCTCAGCTGAATGGAGGCATCTCTAATGGTGCAAAATTCATCCTCACAATCCTGTCTGGGGTACAAACAAAATCCTGTTTCTCCTTGAAAGCTGTGGAATTTGAGATTTGATATGAAATTGATCCCTTAAAGAAAAAAAGTACAAATATTTTTTCAGATGCTTCTGTTGACTTAACCAGGGATATTTATGAGGCCTGGTAGAAAATTCGGTCAAAACTGCTTTGACAGAAAATTGGATTTTGTCATTTTTTTTAGTCTGCTTTCCATGGAAAATTTTGGCTTCTCATAAAAAATTCCTAAAACCCAAAGAGTTTCCATTCAGAAATGCCACCACAGTGTCTTGTAGGATTTGTAGCTTGGATGCCTCATGTCCCCAGGCAAGATGTCATCTCCATCATGGCCTCAATCCATGTTGCACCATAGTAGTTCTGCAAGAGGGAAAACTGTAGTGCACCCTGGGAGATGTAGTCCAGCCAGGGAGCCCAGCCCTATAGAAAAAAACTAAAGGCACGAGGCACCACAACAGCATTTCTAAAGTCAACATTTTCAGTTTTCAGCTGGAAGTTTGATAGTTTTGATTTTTTTGCTAAAAAGTCTCAATTTTCCACATAAAAACAAATGAAAACAACATATTTTTCAAACCAGCTCTAATACATACATTAAAAGACACCGCCACCGCATAAGCCCATAATGATATGTTTCTTTTTAAGCAGTTAAGAAGTCAACTGCTGCTCACATACACAAATGCAAAAGGGGAAAAGCAGTGAATAGATCAGGAAACATTAGAAACTGAACTACTGACATTGATGAATTTGGTGAGGGGCATATTGTTCACAGTTGTTAATTCTCTAGGTTTTTTCATGGCTGAAAAATGTGTTCTTTCAGGAGGTGTTTCATTAAACAGTTGAGACAGTTGCATTTCTAGTGACATTATGAAGGCTACTAACAAAATACATTTTTATGGTTTAAATTTAGGGAGAGGGGAGAAATCAGTGAGTTAAGAGTTCTGTCCTTGAATACGGTACTAAATGCAGGACAAATATTTTAAAAGTGGATCCATAAGAAACAGTAAACATATGAAGGTCTCCATTACGGTACCCAAGCCAGAGAGTGTGTTTGTACATTACCACGATGCCAGCCCTGAGTATTCTGCAGTAATACTGAAATTGCTGAATTGCACATAGTTTATCACTAGAAATGTAGGAAAATTAGGAATATATGAAAACGCACGGAACATATTTTAATAAGAACTATACATCATCACGCTCGATAACCTTAGTGAAAAAACACTCTGCAGAGTGTAGAATGAATGCACAGCACATGATGTGGAATCAAATTGGTCAAATCAAAATCAAACTATGGTATTTACAGTGTTGCCAACTCTCATGATTATTTCACGTCTCACAATGTTTATTATTTTTCTTAAAGCCCCAGTTACTGGAGGAAAGAATCTTAGCTTTCATATTAGAAGTTTTTATCTCTTAGTGTTGTGGGGGAAAAGTCACCATGAAAATTTAAACTGAATGAAATGTAAAGTCTCAGAAAGCAGAAGGCTTATAAAGAACCCAAGGTTATTTCTGTAAATCTGAGGCCAATCTCATGATTTTGGAGGTCTCACTCATGATTTTTGAATATATGGGGTTGACAATACTGTGATATCACTAAAAGGCACTTTTAATCAATGAGGACTATTCTCATACTGATGTTCAACTTTCTACCTCCCTCCCCCAGCCATTTCCATTTGACAGGTGTTCATGAGGTAATATTGTTTTTTGTAAAGGGAGAAGTTCTCTTTTTTTTTAATTCTACCTTTAGTTAGAAATAGCTGCATTTGTTTTACTTAACCTTTGGGTGGAGACCAGATCAATACAAATTCAGTCTGAAATGTCAGAGATGAGTGACTGAAAATAGGGGTTTAGAATGGAAAGTTTTACAGTCTGAACTATAGCAATCATGGTTGTTCCCACTATAATTATACCCATAATACATCTGAAACAAAATAAAGATACAATGTTAGGGAATTAACTCAAAGATCCCTATCTGAATATTTCAGAAAACAGAATGATTAACTGAAAAACTAGTTCTATAATGTATTTCTATGGGTTTTCAATCAGTAGTAATTAGGAAATTTGAGGCTTATCGACAGGTGGAATGCATGATTAATTTCAAATTAGTCACAGAAAGATTGGAGTTGGGTAGATGAGCAAGTTGAATTTGTATCAGTAAATACTAAACCTAGGTTGACGTTTAAATTTTCAGCACGTTACATATAGCTTCAAGACAAAAGAATGTGATGTATAATTCCATGTCAGAGTTATGTACTAAATGTAAAACAGATGCAGGATTTTCACATATGTTTAGAAAATGTAGATGAATTGCAAAGTTCTGGTTGAATGTCATTTAGATTCTGTAAGACTTGCTCGATGTTTTTGATTTATGTAATCCAGATGTTCACATTTTAAGTAATACTAACCAGGCAAAGCAAAAGTGTGAGAGTGGTAGTGTCAATAGCAAGAGACGGAGACATATGAGTCTCTAATGTTAATATCAGATTGGACAAGGACAGAACATAGCAGCAAAGAAGCATGAAGGACAACATGAAGGAAAACCTCAGCCTGGTCCAGTCCACACAAGAGATCCACTTCCTGGACACTATGGTGCTAATAAGCGATGGTCACATAAACACCACCCTATACCGGAAATCTTCTGACCGCTATTCCTACCTACATGCCTCCAGCTTTCATCCAGACCACACCACAGGATCCATTGTCTACAGCCAAGCTCTACGATACAACCACATTTGCTCCAACCCCTCAGACAGACAAACACCTACAAGATCTCTATCAAGCATTCTTACAACTACAATACCCACCTGCTGAAGTGAAGAAACAGATTGACAGAGCCAGAAGAGTACCCAGAAGTTACCTACTACAGGACAGGCCCAACAAAAGAAAATAAGAGAATGCCACTAGCCATCACCTTCAGACCCCAACTAAAACCTCTCCAACTCATCATCAAGGATCTACAAACTATCCTGAAGGATGACTCAGATCTTGGGAGACAGGCCAGTCCTTGCTTATCGACAGCCCCGTAACCTGAAGCAAATACTCACCAGCAACTACACACCACACAACAAAACCACTAACCCAGCAACCTATCCTTGCAACAAAGCCTGTTTCCAACTGTGTCCACATATCTATTCAGGGGACACCATCATAGGGCCTAATCACATCAGCCACACTATCAGAGGCTCATTCACCTGCACATCTACCAATGTGATATATGCCATCATGTTCCAGCAATGCCCCTCTGCCACGTACATTGGTCAAACTGGACAGTCTCTACATAAAAGAATAAATGGACACAAATCAGACATCAAGAATTATAACATTCAAAAACCAGTCAGAGAACACATCAATCTCTTTGGTCACTCGATTACAGACCTAAAAGTGGCAATTCTTCAACAAAAAAACTTCAAAAACAGACTCCAACGAGAGACTGCTGAATTGGAATTAATTTGCAAACTGGATACAATTAACTTAGGCTTCAATAAAGACTGGACGTGGATGTGTCATTACACAAAGTCAAACTATTTCCCCATGTTTATTCCGCCCCCCCCGCTGCTGTTCCTCACACGTTCTTGTCAACTGCTGGAAATGGCCCACCTTGATTATCACTACAAAAGGTTTCCACCTCCCCCACCCCCCCACCCCAGCTCTTCTGCTGGTAATAGCTCACCTTACCTGATCACTCTTGTTACAGTGTGTATGGTAACACTCATTGTTTCATGTTCTCTGTGTATATAAATCTCCCCACTGTATTTTCCACAGCATGCATCCGATAAAGTGAGTTGTAGCTCACGAAAGCTTATGCTCAAATAAATTTGTTAGTCTCTAAGGTGCCACAAGTCCTCCTTTTCTTTTAACATGTTTCTTGTTAACTGATAGGCTAAGAACAGGGAAACAGATCATCATTACTGCCATTAGAATAAAGTTGTGAAAGGCTGCAGCAACTTTGAGGCATACTCAGGTTCCACAAGAGCCATGCTCATAGGAAAGGAGAAATGAGATTCAGATGTTTTCCAGTCCTAAATAAACCTCTAGCTACAATGAGACCTACCCTGCTGTTTTATTCCTCCACCATCCCCAGATTTGTTCTATCCAATGATTCTGGAGAGGAGATATTAGGTCCCCCCAACGCACAACACACACACCCCTCCTACAGCAATATTCACAAATGAGATACAGCTCTACACTTGTGTATTGCTATAGAATGGTAACAGAACATAATTATACTTTAAATATCCATAGCACCTTTCATTTAAATCTCTCTCAAAGTATTTTGCAAACAATTAATTATGCTTCACAACCCCTCAATGAGGTAAGTATTAATGTAACCATTTTACAGGTTTAAGCCCATGGAAGTTAAGTGGATTTTTCCATGAGCACCGAGTGAGTGGCAGCAATAGTAACAGAAGCCAGGAGTCGCCAGTCTCCTGCTCGGATTCTCCCTCACAATTCTCCATTATAATTCTAATGAACCTAGTTACTTATTTTAATACAGCTTCTCCCATCTAACATCTTTACCATGTTGTGTCTTGCTGATTACTCAGCATGAAGGAAAAGGCCCAGGTAGGGACCATCCAATTGTGGAGGTAAATACGTGGTTACGCAGGTGGTGTCTGAGGGAGGGCTTTGGATTCTTCTACCATGGGCTGTTCCAGGAAGAAGGATTGCTAGGAAGAGATGGGATCCATCTAAAGGAGTGGGGAAGACCATCTTTGCAGGCAGGCTCCCTAACCTAGTGAGGAGGGCTTTAAACTAGGTTCGCCGGGGGATGGTAACCTAAACCCGGAGGTAAGTGGGAAAGTGAGATTCCAGGAGGAAACACAAGGAGGAAGGTGCAACAGGGGAAGCCTCCTGATTCATACTGAGAAAGTAGGGCAATCGGCTAGTTATCTTAGGTGCCTGTACATGAACGCAAGAAGCCTGGGAAACAAGCAGGAAGAATTGGAAGTCCTGGTAGTCAAAGAA
Source organism: Chelonia mydas (assembly GCF_015237465.2). Taxonomy (NCBI): domain Eukaryota; kingdom Metazoa; phylum Chordata; order Testudines; family Cheloniidae; genus Chelonia; species Chelonia mydas. The sequence goes on from NC_057850.1 coordinate 164,929,638, forward strand.
CTATGATGTGATTGGAATAACAGAGACTTGGTGGGGTAACTCTCATGACTGGAGAACTGTCATGGATGGGTATAAAGTGTTCAGGAAGAACAGGCTGGGGAGAAAAGGTGGAGGAGTTGCACTGTATGTAAGGGTGCAGTATGATTGCTTAATGCTCCAATATGAAAACTATAGAAAAGCCTGTTGAGAGTCTTTGGGTTAAGTTTAGAGGTGAGAGCAACAAGGGTGATGTCGTGGTGGACATCTGCTATAGACCACCAGACCAGGAGGATGAGGTAGACGAGGCTTTCTTCAGACAACTAACAGAAGTTTCCAGATTGCAAGCCCTGGTTCTCATGAGGGACTTCAATCATCCTGACATCTGCTGGGAGAGCAATACAGCAGTGCACAGACAATCCAGGAAGTTTTTGGAGAGGGTTGGGGACAAATTCCTGATGCAAGTGCTGGAGGAACCAACTAGGGGCTGTGCTCCTCTTGACCTGCTGCTCACAAAAAGGGAAGAAATGGTAGGGGAAGTAGAAGTGGGTGGCAACCTGGGCAGCAGTGACCATGAGATGATCCAGTTCAGGATCCTGACAAAAGGAAGAAAGGAGAGAAGCAAAATACGGACCCTGGACTTCAGAAAATCAGACTTTGACTCCCTCAGGGAACTCATGGGCAGGACCCCCTAGGAGGCTAATATGAGGGGGAAAGGAGTCCAGGAGAGCTGGCTCTATTTTAAAGAAGCCTTAGTGAGGGTTCAGGAACAAATCATCTCGATGTGCAGAAAGAATAGCAAATAAGGCCAATGACCAGCTTGGCTTAACAGAGAAATCTTTGGTGAGCTTAAACATAAAAAGGAAGCTCACAAGAAGTGGAAACTTGGACAGATGACTAAGGAGTATAAAAATATTGCTCGAGCATGTAGGAGCGTAATCAGGAAGGCCAAAGCACAATTGGAGTTGCAGCTAGCCAGGGATGTGAAGGGTAACAAGAAGGGTTTCTACAGGTATGTTAGCAAGAAGGTAGTCAGGGAAAGTGTGCGACCCTTACTAGGTTGCCTCCCCCATTCAGTGACAGATGGATATGGAAAAAGCTGAAGTACTCAATAGCCTTTTTTGCCTCGGTCTTCACAGACAAGGTCAGCTCCCAGACTGCTGCACTGGGAAGCACAGTAGGAAGAGGAGGAGGAGGAGAAGGAGGAGATGAGCAGCCCACAGTGGTGAAAACAGGTTAGGATTATTTAGAAAAGCTGGACATGCACAAGTGCATGGGTCTGGATCTAATGCATCCAAGATGATGTGATTGCAGAGGCATTGGCCATTATCTCTGAAAATGCATGGTGATCGGGAGAGGTCCCAGACGACTGGAAAAAGGAGAATCTTGGGAACTACAGACAGGTCAGCTTTACCTCAATCCCTGGAAAAATCATGGAGCAGGTCTTCAAGGAATCCATTTTGAAACACTTGGAGGAGAGGAAGGTGATCAGGAACAGTCAAAATGGATTTACCAAGAGCAAGTCATGACTGACCAACCTGATTGCCTTCTATGATGAGAAAACTGGCTCTGTGGATATGGGGAAAGCGGTGGACATGATATATCTCGACTTTAGCAAAGTTTTGCTACAGTCTCTTGATACAGCAAGTTTAAAAAAGTATGGATTGGATGAATGAACTATAAGGTGGATAGAAAGGTGCCTAGATCGTCGGTCTCAACGGGTAGTGATCAATGGCTCGATGTCTAGTTGGCAGACGATATCAAGTGGGTCTGTCCTGGCTCTGGTTTTGTTCAACATCTTCATTAATGATCTGGATGATGGGATGGATTGCACCCTCAGCAAGTTTGTGGATGACACTAAGCTGCAGGGAAAGGTAGCTATGCTGGAGGGTAGGGATAGGGTCCAGAGTGATCTAGACAAATTGGAGGATTGGGCCAAAATAAATCTGATGAGGTTCAACTAGGACAAGTGTACAGAATAATCCCATTCATTGCTACAGGCTGGGGATCTACTGCTAAGTGGCAGTTCTGCAGAAAAGGACCTCGGGATTACAGTGCATGAGAAGCTGGATATGAGTCAGCAGTGTGCTCTTGTTGCCAAGAAGGCTAATGGCATATTGGGCTGCATTAGTAGGAGCATTGCCAGCAGATCAAGGGAAGTGATTATTCCCCTATATTCGGCACTGGTGAGGCTACATCTGGGGTAGTGTGTCCAGTTTTGGTCCCCTCACTATAAAAAGAATGTGGACAAATTGGAGAAAGTGGGACAGAGGGCAACGAAAATGATTAGGCGACTGGGGCACATGACTTATGAGGAGAGGCTGAGGGAACTTGGCCTATTTAGTCTGCAGAAGAGAAGAGTGAGGAGGGATTTGATAGCAGCCGTCAACTACCTGAAGGGGGGTTCCAAAGAGGATGGTGCTAGGCTGTTCAAAGTGGTGGCAGATGACAGAACAAGGAGCAATGATTTCAAGTTGCAGTGGGGGAGGTCTAGGTTGGCTATTAGGAAAACTATTTCACTATGAGGGTGGTGAAGCACTGGAATGGGTTACCTAGGAAGGTGGTGGAATCTCCTTCCTTAGAAGTTTTTAAGACCTGGCTTGACAAAGCCCTGGCTAGGATGATTGAGTTGGGGTTGGTCCTGCCTTGAGCAGGGGGTTGGACTAGATGACCTCCTGAGGTCTCTTCCATCCCTAATCTTCTATGATTCTACTAAATTTCAGATCAGTGACCCTATTTTATGATGTTACATGAATAATTTCTGGTGTTGCACATTTGTAAACATTAGCTGCCGCGATGAAAGAGAAATGATCAGCCCACAAAAGCGGAAATATAGTCACAGCTAACATGTATTCTATTTCCTATATATAGCAACAGCAAAATATATGGGTAATCTGCACTGCCCTCACTCACAGCTATCACAATTCACTATAAAGGACTCGACCCTGTCCTTTGATACATGACATACATCACTTATAGGCTTCTGAGTATAAGCGTGCAAGGCATCTTCTTTTTCTTTCATCCTCCTTTTCCTGGTAAGGGTCATGGGGGCAGCATGGAGATTAGGGAGGATCAGACTTCCCTTTCCTCCACAATAGGTTCCAGATCTTTCTGAGGGATTCCACAATGTTCCCAGGCCAGCTGGAAGGTATAATCCCTCCAGCGTGTCCTGGGTCATGACCTCAGGGCTGTGTGCAAGCCAAGTAGGTGAATTTCCAAGTTAGTGATGCTATACTGTGTTTCTGTGCAACAGGCCAGCATCAGCTTCAAAGTCTGCGTGAAAGAGAAGGGGAGGATTGTGTTGTGAGGGCAAGTGAGGCTAGAGATAATCCCTAACACCAGTTATAAAACTTGTTGTAATGCAATATCCCCGTTCAACAAATAAAACACTGAATTGATTTTCAACATTTAATTATGATGGGAAATGAGATACTGGTTGAACTTTTTTGTAGTCATTTTTGCATGGTTGTGACCATTCATGGGATTCTTCAGTACATCTTTTCTGGCGTTGGGGAAATATTTATGGACAGTTTGAGTTACTAAAAGCCAAATCTTTGTATTCACTGCACTCCCACCAGAATACTGCAATCCATTCTTTTCCCAGACTCCTTAATCACAGTGTAGTATAGTTAGTATTCATCGTCAATCTCTGCCATTTTTTCCATATTGCATGATTTACAAATTCAAAAAGTTCCATTTTACAGCATTTAGAAAATTATCTAATTAAACATAAATTGATAGATTAGTTTTCAAGATTCACTGATCACTCAGATTTTATGTCTATGAAATTCCATGGAAAGAGTCCTGTGGGATCCATCTTGGGCAGCTTTAGTAAGAAGGGATCTACTGGAATAGTGTGTCCAGTTCTAGTGGATTTAGTTCCAAAATTCAAGAAGGATGTTGATTAGTTGGAGAGGACTCAAAAGAGCCACAAGAAAGATTAAAGGATTGGAAAAGCATGCATTAAAGCGATAGACTCAAGGAGCTCAATTTGTTTAGCTTAACAAAGAGAAGATTAAGGGTGAATTGATCATAGTGTATAAATACCTACCTGGGGAACAAACATTTTATAATATAGGGTTCTTCAATGTAGCAGAAAAAGGTATAACATGATCCAATGGCTGGAAATTGAAGCTAGACAAATTCAGACTAGAAATAGGGTGCAAATTTGAAAGTGAGGGTAATTGACCATTAGAAATGGTTTATCAAGGGTCACGGTAGATTCTCTTCACTGGTAATTTGTAAATAAAGACTTTTTTTTCTAAAAGATAACCTCTAGATATTGTGATGGGGCAAGGCCAGATGGCTACAGTAAAATAGTAGGAGACAGACATTAGCCACAGGCTAAACAAATCCCTGTTACCAAGATAAGCAAGTAGCAGCTGCTCCAGGTCAATTAAGACACCTGGGGACAATTAAGATCTTTCCAGAAGGCAGGTAAGACAGCTAGGTTGATTGGGACACCTGAAGCCAATCAGGGGCTGGCTGAAACTAATTAAAAGGCTCCCAGTTAGTCAGGTGGGGACACATGTCAGGAGCTGTAGGAGGAAGGTGTGCTGTTGGATAAACTGATCTGTACAAACCAAAACAGGCAGATGGAAGGAGGCCCTGAGGTAAGGGTGAAGGAGATATTGATGAAGTGGGGGCTGCTGTGGGGAAGTGGCCCAGGGAATTGTACGTGTCCTGGTTCCAAAAGGTCAGCTACCATAGCTGATACTATTAGGGTCCCTAGGCTGGAACCTGGAGTAGAGGGCAGGCCTGGGCTCCCCGCTTCCCCCCCTGAATTAATCAGTAAGACTGGGACAACAGAGACTGTACAAGGGAGAGTAGCCTCTCCTCACCTCCCTTGCTAGCTTATGATGAAAATGGCTCTGTAGGCTGTGACTCTTGCCTCTAGAGAGAGAAGGGCTATGTGGAGGGTTCACAGTGAGCCTCTGAGGCTATAGAAATCCACCAGGAAGCAAGGGACCCATGGAGACAAGGACAGAGCTTTGTCACAATATGTTCTAGTTTGTTACCTATCAACTCTATTCTTGGGGAACCAGGGCAGAGTACCCAGCCTGTCTGACTGATGAAAGACCTTCCCACCCACCTTCCCTGCCCCTCAGCCTCTGCTTGAACCAAAGCCGATCAGAAGAAAGACTTATAAAAAGCAATGAAAAGGCAGTGGGAGACACACCTAAGCCCCTCTGGACAAGGGTGAAAGGATTAGGGAAACTCCCCTAGCCTCATTTGCAAGGAAGATGGGACAGGGAGGCATCCCCCATTAGCATACAGAATGGAGAACAGAGATTCCAAGGCAAGAACTGCATGGAACTCTGGGACCATTAAAGCAGGGAAGCACGGCATGATAGGGGATCTCTGCTCCAGATGTTAATGAACCCATGCCTGCACACACCCAGCTCAGTAGTTATCAAACCAATTCTAGTAATAAATTCTTTATTGGTATCCAAAATACTAAAGCTGACTAATTGCATTGTGAGCTCCCTCGAAGGAACACCGCCCATAGTCAGGAATGAGCAGTTCCTATTGTCTAGCATGAACAAAACAAACAACTTTGGTATACTCCTTTGAGCCATCAGTTTACCCATAAACAAATCTAGTGTTCTCCCTTGAACCATTGTTCTTTCCCTACAAAAACCCCTACCCTTGCTCAAGTGCGTGCTCTGATACTTGGATCCAACATCTGTATCAGTTCCATTGGGACTTCATCTTCTCCTGACTGATCATGCTGGGGGCTCTGCCTGTCTCCAACACTCTGGACCCTCAGCTACCACCCCCACCTGGGAATCCTGATCAATTCAAGCTTCACAGAGTTGTGAGAACCCAGCTGTCTCTCTAGGTATAGCCTTCTGACTTGTGTGATCAGTTATAGTTTTCTAAACCTGACTTTTATAATCAAATTTAAGTTAGATTTAATATTGTAACTGTTTTCTTTGTTTGGCTCCCCCTGTATGGTTATTACCTGGCAATAAATAATGTTCATGGTTAAGCTGGTTGCTTCTCTCTCTCTGTCTCTCCCTCCCCATCCCCCCCGTGGGTGTTTTTGGCTTCCCCATTCGCTCTGCGGCAACGCTCCTTGTACCTAAGCTAAAGATCCCTGCAGCACCCAAAAATCTTGTGGGGTTTGCTCATCAAGTGGGTGACTACCAGTGCAATTGTAACGTGAAAGTGGGGACAGGGACATGCTGAACCTGGAGCATATGAGGATGGCAGCTTGAAAGTGCTGCTCAACCCAGCTTGCTCAGGTGTGCTCTATTCTGGTGCAGTGTCCATGGCATATGAGGGTGACAGCTTGGAAGTGCTGCTTGACTCAGCCTATTGAGTCAAGTGACATAAGGGGACAGCTTGGGAGTGCTGATTAACCTGGTCCTCTCAGACATGCTGTGTGTGTACACACATCTGATTCTGGGGCTGGAAGAACCCAGCCCCAGGGAACCTAGGTCCTGCAGGATAGTTCCATTGGAAAAAGTAGAGTTCTGTATGAGAACACAAGTGACAAGCAGTACATGGATAGAATTACAGAACCCCCACCCCTGCAGAAGAGTAACCCTAATAAATGAGCATACCCCAAAGTAACGGGCAAATCTGGTAACAAGTTCGGTGGCCCTCAACCTTTCCAGACTACTATACTCCTTTCAGGAGTCTGATTTGTCTTGTGTAACCCCCCCACACACACACATACACACACACAAGGTACACCTCACTTAAAAACTACTTGCTTACTAAATCGGACAAAAATACAAAAGAGTGTCAGCACGCTACTAATGAAAATAATGCTTACTTCTCATTTATAGCATACAATGATAAAATAAATCAATTGGAATATAAATATTGTACTTGCATATCAGCGTATAATATAAATATAAAGAACAGTATAAACAAGTCATTGTACGAAATGTTAGTTTGTACTGACTTCTCTAGTGCTTTTTTTGCAGGCTGTTGTAAAAGTAGGCAAATATCTAGATGAGCTGAGGTACTCCCTGGAAGACTTCTGTGTACCCTGGTTGAGAACCACTGTTCTAGTTCATGCAGGAATTAATTCGGGGAAGTCCTATGGCCTGTGCAGGAGATCAAACTACAAAGATTATAAGGCCAGAAGGGACCATTGTGACTATGAACCCATCACTTGTGTGTCCCTCCTCTGGCTCCTCCTGTTCTATTACACCAAACACAAACTACTACTAAGGCCTTTGCAGCCTTTTGCCCCTTCTTTAGGCAAGAATGTGGAAAGTCAAAGTGAGAGAAGCAAGTTTGAGATGGGGGGCTTTGGTTTTAGCAGTTGATGAATGGTAGGGCAGCAACTAAACCATTCCATTTCCCATCAGGAACCCAACTGTGTACCTACAGTTACTGATTCTTGTAACCTGGACACTATGACAATAGAAATACATTCTATGCAAATGCCAGCATAAGCTTATGTGAAATTACCCAAACCTATGCAAGCCCCCACCAAGCAGTCTGGCCCTCTATCCCCTGTAATGCTACCTGATTTTGACTTTCTGAAGGAAAGAACCAGTGACCTGGCATCTTTTTTCCAGCATCTTAGATGGATAGAGTTCTCCCATTTTGTGACTTCAGGGGCAAGAACTCTGCCACTACTAGAGATATGGATAGTCTACAAGGGGGGGATTAAGCAGCCTTCCTTGCACATTTCCTGCAGATGTTCCCTACAGCCAATACCTCTGAGAAAACAAGTCCCATTAATTCTCTGGGTTACATATTGAGTAATGAGCCAATCAGGGAACCAGCATCCAATTCAGCTCAAAGTGTGAAAAAAATCCACCAAAAAAAGCATTTCAGTTCTTCTAGTGGAAAACATTTTTCTGTGTGTTTTATATTGAGAAAACTTAAAGATCAGCTTTCATTTTGCAATCTTGATAGCAAGTTTTTTTGTAGCAAAAAATCTGTTATAAAATATTGATTTACCGATAACAGAAGTCATACATAATTTCTTACCGAGCAATTGCTCAGACTTTCAGTCTAAACTCTTGACGACAGAATTAGGGTAACAGGTCAGCTTTTCCTTCCTGCTCTTTAAACAGCCATCTTTCGTTCTAATACACGTTCAGGCCATATTTTTTTCCCAGTAGCATCTAGAGATTTAAGGGTGGGCTCCATTTTTGGGTGCCCAACTTGAGATACCTAAAATAAGCTGATTTTCAGGAGGGTGGATAGTCAGCACTTTCTGAAAAATCAGGCCTCTAAGATGTCTCAGGTCAGGTACCCTAAATCTGAGACACCTAACATTAGTCGTTTATATTGAAACCCTTGCCCACAAAACTTTTTCCATGGGAAAAAAACCATTGAGCACAGTGCCTATGGCAGTATGTATGCAAATAATAGGCCTTCATTTCAAGATTAGATAAACAATATCAAAAGTTGCCTGTAGGGGAAAAAGGAGTATTTCAGTGGCACATCACATTTGCAAGACAATAACCATAGACAGGTTTTGCTTCATTTGTGGCCAAATATGAACAAAGTATGAAAGAGTATTTTTGAACTTTACTCAGAGCTACAGTCTCACCTGCTTCCAGTGAAGCTGTTCCAGTTGTATTCAGGGGTGGAAACAAGTGGTGTTGACCAAAACACTTTATCCACACAGACAACAAATAGCGGGCTGAAAGTCACATGTGCTGTGGGATAGTTAATTTTGATTATAGGAGTAATATATTACACAATTAAGTAAAAAAGTGTTCAGCAGATCAATGAAACCTATTCGTTATCTTGGTCCACTGTGAGACTTATAAAAATGAATGTCTTTTTACCAAGCTTTTTACATGGTACCTATCACCAGGCTATCTGGGAGCCTCCCAAAATTATGAAATATACACATACTATAATTATTTATTACAGTAGCAGGGCCCCCTTACGCTAGGCACGGTAAAAACAAAGACAGTCCCTGCCTAAATGAGCTTTCATTCTAAATAAAATATTTCCTCTCTCTTCCTTCAGGTTAGCTGAAACTGGCTTATAGTTATTTTATAAAGCTAGTATTATAAAGGGAAGGCTAGTTCAAAGAAGCAGGCTTTGCATCATGCACTGAAGATGAAGAAGCTTCTGTCCATCTTGAGCTCTTTTGGAAGTAACATTCCAGATTTGAGAGGCAATCACTTGGACACCTTTGTCTTCTGAAAACAAATTTCTCTCTGGAGGTCAACAGTTTCATTGTCCCTGTTATGGGAGGTCATAGTCAAGTATTCAATTTGAAAACAGTGAAAAGACAAATGTGTCACAGCTGTATTTATTCACACATTAACCATTTCCTTCTTTTACTTTCTGGTAAGCTATACCCCTCTGTGCCTCTCCCTTAATGAAGATCAATGGTCTTTCTTTTAAAAAAATAAAAATAAAATTTATAACTCATTTCCAAATTATATGGTAAGCAACATCAGCTCCTTCCTGATCACCCTAGGCCAAATAATAGTCGTTCCATCTTTATGGATAAGATTTTGTAACACCAAGAACAGACAGACAATTAAAAACAGACTTTGGCCTGGTCTAGATAAATAGTGTAAAAAAAATTCTTAAACTCATGCTGCTTTATATGAACATATTACAGATGTTAGATCTCTGATTGAGAGGCATACTGAAGAGTACTGTTGGCCTTTGGAAAAATTACTGGTCTTTCAATCGATGTGGAAACTAATGAGAATATTCCACAAATTAAAATGAGACTTGGTTACACTTCCGTTGAGCAAAAGACCCCACATTGACTGTTCTGAAGATACTATAGTCCACAACAAAAGAGACCAGAACAATGAGTCATAATTGGCTAAAATCTCAGCTACTTGTTCTTTGTTTAGGAAATAAATTCCTATAGTGCTGTGCGACCGACCACAAACCATTTACTCCATAATTCCTGTAAAAGTTCCTCTTTCACTTGACCTCAAATACTGAGAAAAACAGCTGCTTGTATTAGGAGTTTCCTGTTTCTTAACCTGTGGTTCCCCAGCTAAGATCTTGCTGCTGCTGCTGCTGCTCCATTTAATTGAATCAAAGTTTTGCTATTTTCCTGCAGTGGGAGCAGGATCCAGCTACAATTGCATGAGAACGAACTTTGGTTTGGGGCAGTGGGGAGAGGTTGCTGCTGCTGACAATGCACTACTTACACTAGAGCCCTTCTTGTGAACTGTGATCTCGCTGAAGCGAGAGGAGTAAAGCTTTTAGGTATGAGTGACCCTGAAGTGGATTCACACTGATGGCCATTTGCCTTGGCTGCTGACTGTGCTGGCAGCACATTCCCAAATGAAGGGCGGGGGGGGGGGGGAGGGGAGGAGAGGGGAGAGGAGAAGAGGGGCGATATTTATTTCAGATCATTTTCTTTTTAAAAGCAGACGTTTGCATTTGGAAATCCCCACTTTAAACACATGCCAAGTGCAAAGGGTCATATTATCTGAAACGAGAATAAATATTTCCCCAAAGCCAGGCTTTGCAGGTTTACAGCTTGTAAATGTACATGCATCTTCCAGCTGGAGACCTTGCATGCATGCTCAATCAATCAAAGATGAAGGAGGCAAAAACACATTTTAATTTCACACTATCCATTCTAGAAAACTGGTCCTAATCCCTAACCTTCACTGCAGCAATGGGACCGCTGAAAATCAAGGGCCTGATATTGCTTCAAAGCGGTCAGTGACAAAGCTCCTAAGTCTTTAATGGGAGCAAGATGAGACCCAAATGAGAAGGCCCAAACCAGTCCCATGCAGGCATCAAAGTTTAACTCCCTGGTTGTTTTTATATATTATATATAAAAAATTAAACATAAGGAGAAATTTTCTTGTAATAAAGGAGATTGCTACAATTGCTATTCAAATTCATATTGGCCTGCAAGATGAGTCAGAAATTGATTCTGATGAGTGATACTGAAATGGCTGCTGTGGTTGTCTGAAGGAATTTCTCTGTAGTCAGCTTGTTCTCTTTTGGACTAATTGTTTTTCAGAGGGTCGGTCACCTGATTGGCCTTACGTTAAAGCAAAGAAATTATATATGTTAAAATATCAAGGCCTTGGCCATTCTAAAATTGGCTGAGAACATGCAAAATAGCAGCATGGGAAATGTCTTCTCTAAGCTTGGCCTGCCTGATAATGAACTGCCAATAATCACTGCTGCTCCACCCACATTCAGGCCTACCAGATCTGATTTCAGTGCTTCTGCCTTGATCCCACAACTCTTACTGTTAGGGAATTAAAGCAACTGTAGCTACTGTCCCAGACTACCAGTAACCACAAAGAGAAGAGGGCAGAACCTGCACAAAACAGATGTACAGTCTTACTCAGCTACAGACTTGTCTTTGAATCCATCAGCCAACATAGTAATAAACCTAACTTTTTTGTACATGTTTCTGAGACTCTTCCCATAGAGACTTTACAATTACCTCTCTAATTCACTCTGTGGGTGTTAATCCAACATTAAGGCCATTTTTGGCCTGCAAGTGCTCAAAATCTCTCAGACTCAAGTTCTCTTTAGTCACGTGGTGTGCAGTGTTAAACAAGGAGCAAGTTTTTGCCTCTCTATGATGAATTTCACAAATCAATTTAATAGGAGAGTGTGTACATAGTAAAGCATTTTCTGCATTCATAAATGTGAACTGTAGAGCAGTCACTGGAGCTTTTCAAAAGGAGGCTGGATAACCATCTGTTTTGGATGGTTTAGACACAAGAAATCCTGCATCTTGGTAGGGGGTTAGACTAGATGACCCTGGAGATCCCTTCTAACCCTGTGGTTCTATAATTCTGTAATATGCAGGGTATCAATTCTAGAGGTCTTATACCTATTTAAGAGAGCTACCTGCATCAGAAGCTTAACTTGCAGAAAGCATGAGAAGCAAAACTATCCTTCTTACAATAAATCCATGGCTGTAGGAGTTACCATGAATTCTGGAAAGTTCCATTACATATAACACATTTCTCAAATTTCTTATATTATTCATATGCTTTATATGCACTTGACCCAGGGCCTTTCACATTACCATCTGCTGGTTATTTTTACCAACCTCCCCCCCACATCAGCCCGCTCCCACTCCTCCACACTCGTAAAACACACACAAGATGGTGTTCTGCACCCCAGACATTTTTCAATCTTGTAAGCCTACCAACTGTGCGTGTACATAGGTTTTTATGCAAATGTGTTTAAAATAACTAGTATGGGGTTCATTTACAAATTAAACTGGCTCTTACAGTAGCTAAGTGTGCCATTGCTAGGCTCGTACAATATGATAGCAAGAAATCATCTCCCTCCTCAATTCAGATTGTCTTTTGCAACACCAGTGAAGGTAATAAATTGCAGTTTGTTTCACTGCAAAACTTACTGTGCCTGGATTATCAAATACACTATTGCTTGTCTTTCCAACAAAGGAATTACCTTTGAACTCTGGGCCTAAATCTTGCAAGCCATTGCTTGCTGCAGTCATTGCAAAGTTTGCATGGCTCTAGGAGTTGTTACATAGCCTACTCTGGCTTAGCTGGAAAACTAAACTGTTGCTCGCTTTTCTTACAAAACTGCCTTTGAAATACCCACACATAGCTGAAAAGCTCAGATCCAAACTCTCCTATCTACTGGGTATATCTACACTGGAGGTAGAAGGTGTAATTTCCAACTTGAGCAGAGATACCCATGTTTGTTCTGATTGAACTAGCATGCTAAAAATAGAAGTGTAGCCACAGTGGTGTGAGCAGCAAAAAAGGCTAGCCATCCTGAGTACAAACCCATCTGACACCCTAGGTACATATTCAGGGCAGCTAGCCTCTTCCACCACTCACACTACTACTATTACTACTACACTGCTATTTTTAGCACACTAGCTGTGAACGAGCTAGCAGGAGGTGGTCTACATGAGCTGGAAATTACACCTTCCACCTCCAGTGAGACATATCTTCAGTCACCACTGACCTTTGCTCAAGGATGTAAACAGGCAACGCACACAGATGTTTAGCCGATGGCATACTCAGAGCACTTCGTTCTGGACACTTCATCACTGCCTTAAACTCTCTGGCAGCTCAGTTCTATTACACAACTTTCTATCTTCCACTTCCTTTCTGATTATCAGCTCAGTTCTGTTGCTTTGTTCAGTCACTTTTCTTCCCATGTTCCTAAGGCAGCTCAGTTCTCTCTGCTCCACTCCCACTCAATTTTTCTAGTAAACTTAGAATCATAGAATATCAGGGTCGGAAGGGACCTCAGGAGGTCATCTAGTCCAACCCCCTGCTCAAAGCAGGACCAATCCCCAACTAAATCATCCCAGCCAGGGCTTTGTCAAGCCTGACCTTAAAAACTTCTAAAGGAAGGAGATTCCACCACCTCCCTAGGTAATGCATTCCAGTGTTTCACCACCCTCCTAGTGAAAAAGTTTTTCCTAATATCCAACCTAAACCTCCCCCACTGCAACTTGAGACCATTACTCCTTGTTCTGTCATCTGCTACCACTGAGAACAGTCTAGATCCATCCTCTTTAGAACCCCCTTTCAGGTTGTTGAAAGCAGCTATCAAATCCCCCCTCATTCTTCTCTTCTGCAGACTAAACAATCCCAGTTCCCTCAGCCTCTCCTCATAAGTCATGTGTCCCAGTCCCCTAATCGTTTTTGTTGCCCTCCGCTGGACTCTTTCCAATTTTTCCACATCCTTCTTGTAGTGTGGGGCCCAAAACTGGACACAGTACTCCAGATGAGGCCTCACCAATGTCGAATAGAGGGGAACGATCACGTCCCTCGATCTGCTGGCAATGCCCCTACTTATACATCCCAAAATGCCATTGGCCTTCTTGGCAAGAAGGGCACACTGTTGACTCATATCCAGCTTCTCGTCCACTGTAACCCCTAGGTCCTTTTCTGCAGACCTGCTGCCTAGCCATTCGGTCCCTAGCCTGTAGATCGCTAATCTGCATGGGATTCTTCCATCCTCAGTGCAGGACTCTGCACTTGTCCTTGTTGAACCTCATCAGATTTCTTTTGGCCCAATCCTCCAATTTGTCTAGGTCCCTCTGTATCCTATCCCTACCCTGCAGCATATCTACCTCTCCTCCCAGTTTAGTGTCATCTGCAAACTTGCTGAGGGTGCAATCCACACCATCCTCCAGATCATTAATGAAGATATTGAACAAAACCGGCCCGAGGACCGACCCTTGGGGCACTCCACTTGATACCGGCTGCCAACTAGACATGGAGCCATTGATAAATACCTGTTGAGCTAGACAATCTAGCCAGCTTTCTATCCACCTTATAGTCCATTCATCCAGCCCATACTTCTTTAACTTGCTGGCAAGAATACTGTGGGAGACAGTGTCAAAAGCTTTGCTAAAGTCAGGGAACAACATGTACACTGCTTTCCCCTCATCCACAGAGCCAGTTATCTCGTCATAGAAGGCAATTAGATAAGTCAGGCATGACTTGCCCTTGGTGAATCCATGCTGACTGTTCCTGATCACTCTCCTCTAAGTGCTTCAGAATTGATTCCTTGAGGACCTGCTCCATGATTTTTCCAGGGACTGAGGTGAGGCTGACTGGCCTGTAGCTCCCTGGATCCTCCTTCTTCCTTTTTTTAAAGATGGGCACTACATTAGCCTTTTTCCAGTTGTCCAGGACTTCCCCCAATCGCCATGAGTTTTCAAAGACAATGGCCAATGGCTCTGCAATCACATCTGCCAACTCCTTTAGCATTCTTGGATGCAGCGCGTCCGGCCCCATGGACTTGTGCTCGTCCAGCTTTTCTAAATAGTCCCGAACCACTTCTTTCTCCACAGAGGGCTGGTCACCTCCTCCCCATGCTGTGCTGCCCAGGGCAGTAGTCTGGGAGCTGACCTTGTTCGTGAAGACAGAGGCAAAAAAAGTATTGAGTACATTAGCTTTTTCCACATCCTCTGTCACTAGATTGCCTCCCTCATTCAGTAAGGGGCCCACACTTTCCTTGACTTTCTTCTTGTTGCTAACATACCTGAAGAAACCCTTCTTGTTACTCTTAACATCTCTTGCTAGCTGCAACTCCAGGTGTGATTTGGCCTTCCTGATTTCACTCCTGCATGCCTGAGCAATATTTTTATACTCTTCCCTGGTCATATGTCCAATCTTCCACTTCTTGTAAGCTTCTTTTTTGTGTTTAAGATCAGCAAGGATTCCACTGTTATGCCAAGCTGGTCACCTGCCATATTTACTATTCTTTCTACACATCGGGATGGTTTGTCCCTGTAACTTCAATAGGGATTCTTTAAAATACAGCTAGCTCTCCTGGATTCCTTTCCCCCTCATGTTATTCTCCCAGGGGATCCTGCCCATCAGTTCCCTGAGGTTGTCAAAGTCTGCTTTTTTGAAGTCCAGGGTCTGTATTCTGCTGGTCTCCTTTCTTCCCTGTGTCAGGATCCTGAACTCGACCATCTCATGGTCACTGCCTCCCAGGTTCCCATCCACTTTAGCTTCCCCTACTAATTCTTCCCGGTTTGTGAGCAGCAGGTCAAGAAGAGCTCTGCCCCTCGTTGGTTCCTCCAGCACTTGCATCAGGAAATTGTCCCCTATACTTTCCAAAAACTTCCTGGATTGTCTGTGCACCGCTGTATTGCTCTCCCAGCAGATATCAGGGTGATTGAAGTCTCCCATGAGAACCAAGGCCTGCGATCTAGTAACTTCCGTGAGTTGCCGGAAGAAAGCCTCCTCCACTTCATCCCCCTGGTCCGGTGGTCTATCGCAGACTCTCACCACGACATCACCCTTGTTGCTCACACTTCTAAACTTAATCCAGAGACTCTCAGGTTTTTCTGCAGTTTCATACTTGAGCTCTGAGCAGTCATACTGCTCTCTCACATATAGTGCAATTCCCCCACCTTTTCTGCCCTGCCTGTCCTTCCTGAACAGCTTATATCCATCCATGACAGTACTCCAGTCATGTGAGTTATCCCACCAGGTCTCTGTTATTCCAATCACATCATAATTCCTTGACTTTGCCAGGACTTCCAGTTCTCCCTGCTTGTTTCCCAGGCTTCTTGCATTTGCGTATAGGCACTTGAGATAACTCGCTGATCGTCCCTCTTTCTCGGTATGAGGCAGGAGCCCTCCCCTTTCGCGCGCTCCTGCTCGTGCTTCCTCCCGGTATCCCACTTCCCCACTTACCTCAGAGCTTTGGTCTACTTCCCCCGGTAAACCTAGTTTAAAGCCCTCCTCACTTATATTGCAGGGCCTACCAAGAAGGTCTGTGAACTCTAGTTATAATGAAGTCCTCCACTTGAATTTATTGAAATCATCTGCTGCTCCCTTTGTGATCTTACTGCATGTGTGTCAAAATGCTGAGGATACTGCTGGCTGAAGTCAAGCCACTGCTGAGAGAGCTGAACTCTGAACAGTTAATTACAAGAAAGACTGTTTTGTAAACCTCCGTGCTTCTGCAAAAACTGACCGTGCTCATTTTCAGCTGTTTGGCACCAGGTCTGAACACCTCTGAACAGCTGTCAAACTGATCAGGACACCAACCTTTAGAAATAGATGAGCCCCAATGAGGCAGTAAAGAATGCCTTTAAAAACAGGCAGCATTCTGTCAAAAATAACTGGAGTAGTTTTATCTAACTTTGTTTTGGAATTCTCTTAACATGAATCAAGCTTCATGTGCACTGTCAAAAATACCATCTGTATTTTTGCGCTACTATCTGAGCAAAGACATTTTTGAAAGATCATGTTTGCGACAAGCCATTCCCAAACAACAGTTAAAAAACAGAGTTTAAAAAGTCTCCATCCTATTAAGTATTTAGATCAGAATCAAGACTGAAGCTGTATCCCTAACCCATACAGTTATACCTAGCCAAAACATAGCGACATTTGTGGAATGTGAGATTACATATAAGCGCAGACCCCATAAAGGGAAAGTTACATTTGAACACTGAAAATGAAATCAATCAATTGGAAGGGGGTGGAGGGTTAGTCCTCATTTTTCTAGGTATGCATTTTTCTAGTTCTAGGCTTGATTACTGAGGATTCAATCCTGAGGCTCATGAAAAGTTCTGTATTGCAACGTGGCCCATGTCTGTGGACTGCATAAAGTAGATTGTGGTCAGACTACAGGAATGACAGCAGCAAGGCTGTTGCATCTGCAGTGGGTGTGTAATGTGGTGTTCTGAGATCACTTTAGTGCTTAAAAGTTCTTGCAAGAGGCTCTGTGTGAATCTGTCCCCAATGCCAGTTGGCAGTTGTCTGTGCATAACAAGAGCTTCACAGAACTTCACCCAGACTCCCTGTCTGGGATGCTCAGCTCTGAAAGGCTCAGTCCCCAACATCACATGGAGGTCCACTAGCCATAATCCCTGCAGACTGGGAGTCCAACTATAATCAGTGGACGTGGACCACCGGCTCAGTTGTCTTAGACCTGCTTTTATAAGAAGGAATTCTGTCCCTCAGCTCCACCACTGAAACTCCATTGACTTACACTGCGGTGGAGAGAGGGAGAATCAGTTTTCACTTTGTTTTCTTGATTGATAGAAAACCCACCCTTCATAAGTAGTGAACTGCACAATTTAAACCTACCACAGGGCATATTTTCATTTAGAAACCACAGCTTCTCTTAGAATTAATTTCCTCACTGGTTTCAAACTACGGGTGGGTATTTAATTACTTGCATGTGGATTGCATGAGAGAGTTGTGAGCGACTGCTGAATGAGGGCCGCTGTGTTGTTAACTAGTAAAAGAGGAAGATGAGTCAGGACTCCTGGGCTCGACTCCTGGCTCCGGAATTGACTTATTGTGTGATCTTGTACAAGGCATTTAGGCCAAAATATTGAAACTTGGGAGCCTTGAGCTAGGCACCCAAAGAAGTGGCCAATAACTCAGATTACTTATTTAGCGGCCTACATTGGCATGGACACACTTAAGTGAGAACATTTTGGCATTTATTTCTTGGTACCTCAGTTTGCCAATCTGTAAACTGCAGATAAGAACGCTTCCTCACCCCGAAGCATAGGTGCTGGAACTAGTGATGCTGCTGCACCCCCTGGCTTGAAGTGGTTTTTACATTATATACACAGTGGTCACAGTTTGGTTCAATGGCTCTGTCAAGGTTCCTCCCCCACTCTGAACGCTAGGGTGCAGATGTGGGGACCTGCATGAAAACCTCCTAAGCTTATCTTTACCAGCTTAGGTCAAAAAGTTCCCCAAGGTACAAAATATTCCACCCTTTGTCCTTGGATTGGCCGCTACCACCACCAAACAACTACTGATTACTGGGGAAGAGCTGTTTGGACACGTCTTTCCCCCCAAATACTTCCCAAAACCTTGCACCCCACTTCCTAGACAAGGTTTGGTAAAAAGCCTCACCAATTTGCCTCACCAATTCAACCCTTGGATCTGAGAACAATGAAAAAGCATTCAGTTTTCTTACAAGAAGACTTTTAATAGACATAGGAGTAAATAAAAGTAAAGAAATCCCCTCTGTAAAATCAGGATAGTAGATACCTTACAGGGTAATTAGATTCAAAACATAGAGAATCCCTCTAGGCAAAAACTTAAGTTACAAAAAAGATACACAGACAGAAATAGTTACTCTATTCAGCACAATTCTTTTCTCAGCCATTTAAAGAAATCATAATCTAACGCATACCTTGCTAGATTACTTACTAAAAGTTCTAAGACTCCATTCCTGGTCTATCCGCGGCAAAGGCAGCATAAAGACAGACATACAGACCCTTTGTTTCTCTCCCTCCTCCCAGCTTTTGAAAGTATCTTGTCTCCTCATTGGTCATTTTGGTCAGGTGCCAGCGAGGTTACCTTTAGCTTCTTAACCCTTTACAGGTGAAAGGAGTTTTCCTCTGGCCAGGAGGGATTTTAAAGGGGTTTACCCTTCCCTTTATATTTATGACAGGCTCTCAGCAACCCCACTATACAAATTGTTCCATCACCCCTGCACACAAGGGACTGGGGAGGCTCTATAATCACTGAGCTGAAAGCCGTCTGAGATCCTCAGGTAGAAATCATTATGGAAGCACAAAGTATTATTAAAAATAAAATTCTCTTAGGGTTTTTTACTGCTCTCCATCACCATAGCATCTGAGCACCTTCCATGTTAATAAAATAATAATAATAATTCCCTTGTGAACTTCAGGAATCTCTGGCACTGCTCCCTTTTGGGGATTAAAAAAAAATCCAACACCTCTGCTTGGGGTGTTTTTTGTCTGGGTTTGCATGGCAAAGTTATTGCTACTAAAACAGGGTGATGATTAAACACAGACAACGTTTCAGCAAAGCTATACAGTGTGCCAGTTTCCTACATCTCCGACAATGACATGAACAGGGACTTTTTTGAGCTTTTCAGTTTATTTAGCTAAGGTTTGGCTTTTCTAGATCAATATATAATTATAGACTTAAAAAATAAGATTTGGTTCACCCTTTGGTATTCAGAATCATTCGGAATAGGCAGTTGCCAGATACCTGTAGCATAAATTGCTGTTTGCGGGGCACTGGGACTGATTCTGTAGAAGTGCTGGTAGAAGGATTAATTATGAACAAAGTTTCCCTGTGCTGGATTTTTTTTTTTAACAATGCACTAGAGCTTCTAAGCACTAACTACAGTCATTGAGTTGGGAGTGGAAGGTGGATGTGGTTCTCTCCACAATATTAGAGTGTGTAATACATTGAAGTATGATGCAGGGAATGGGTTTATTTATTGCCAGTATTTATGCCCCATTTGGAATAAAGTGAGGGATTTTTGTGTGTATTCAGTAGCAGACATGTTATAATGAATTAGAATGAGTAATCATTCTAGCAGACCCCATGGATCCTTGTAACGTGGGGCAGGAGCTGTGTGTTTGGTGGATCAAATGAGAGCAAATGCAAAACTAGATTGGTGAGAAATTAGAGGTTCATACATCGGCATTTAGGTTTTAGTAATGTTGTAAGTGTGTATTAATGGGTTCTATACTGATGTACTAGAAGTATTTTCCTGCTATTAGTCACTTACAGTAGTATTTCTAAACACAGATCTTTGAGCTTACAGGATGTTAATGTAATTTCATTTACCAGATAAGTTCTAATGAATAACTGTTACGTAGTTGCCATATACAATAATGCACCTCACAAATTGTTCAATACTATACAAGAAGAAATTGCTTCTTGACCCTGGTAAAAAATCCTAACCAGGATATCTAATTGCCCGTATTGTATTAACCTACAAAGCCAAAAACCCTACTAATATAATACAATCAGACAATGTGTGGGATGACACCATCTCACCTGCATTCCCTGACATTTTGCAATTGCTAGAAGGGCATTTGAGAATTCTTTACCTTGGTTGAGTAATATGTCTGATCATTCGATAGGTTTAATTTCATGGATGATTGTGCAGTCTGTTATATCTGAGTAATCTATTTTTTATTCTACTGTTGATTTTGGTATTCCAGAGCATGGTGCATTTCTGGACCTCACATCTACCTGCCTTTGGCTTTCACAGTTAGCCAAATATGCTTTCCACTACTGGTCATCTTCTCTTCAGATTACTTTGCAGACTTTCACTAATGCAAAAATTCTATGATGTAGGCAGGTGCCATCTCTATTTTACTGAAGAGGAAACTGATGCAAAGTGACAGAGAGCCCTGAAGGGTATTTAAGGGCTTTACTTCCAGTAGTGTTGAGTACTGTAGACTAGTGGAAATCAAGTCAGTGGAAAAAATATCTGGCCCTGAGTCATAGGAAAAGGTAGGATGGCAAATCCCACCTCCTTGTTTAACGCTCAGGTCACTAGACCACATTTGCCTTTACTAGAGCCTGCTCTTGTGAGAGTCACAGCCCAGTTTTACTGATCAACCAGATGTCAACTTCTGGGTGCTTTG
Organism: Chelonia mydas; assembly: GCF_015237465.2. Taxonomy (NCBI): domain Eukaryota; kingdom Metazoa; phylum Chordata; order Testudines; family Cheloniidae; genus Chelonia; species Chelonia mydas. Next base: position 164,950,402 of record NC_057850.1, read on the forward strand.
GGACCTGATCCTGCAATGAGTTCCACCCATGCAGAGCTTGTTCCTTGATAGGTATCAGCCCTACAAGATCCCTATCACCTAGAGAACACTAGTTGGGTAGAGTTTTAGAATACCAGTTCTCTTGCTCTGCTGACAAATTTCAGCATAAAAATTATCCCTCTGAACATGGTTAGCTGGAAAACACAAAGACATAGGAGGCCTTTTAAAAAGAGTAGACCACACTGAAGGAAAGAAATGGGATACTGTCTTAATCAAGTGAGAGCAACTGAAGAGAATGAAAAAGTATGACCACCATATGACAACTGGCACATGAACGGTAAGTGGTTGAGAGACTGCATACTTTTTCCAGAAATAAATCCAAAAGATTAAACTTAGACCCTAGAATCAAGTATTATTGCATAATAGTCTAGAGTTGGATCGTAAATGCTGAGTAAATAAAGAAATTGAGATTTCTCAAATAGCAGAAGAGTGTCAAAATTAGTCTAATTTAATTCCAAAAGCATTGAATAAATAAGTTTGGTCTTGTTTTCCTACATTATATACTCTAAATTACTGAGGCGCTGTGCATGACTACGACTGTGTGAAATAAATTACGAAACAATAATAGGGAAGTCTGAAACCATCACCACTTTCAATTGTTTCACAATGCTCTGAATCAGTAAGAAGCACCTACTTCTATCGGGCATTATTTGCCCATCTATTATCAATTGTGCAGTAGTAAATTACTTTTAAAAACATGAAGAATATGAATAGCCAGGGAATGGATTATACACAGAGGAACAAAGATGAGGCAGAGGTACTATTACAGTATTTCAGTTTTGAATAGATCATTTAAAAACCTGACTGTTCTACTGATAATTGGGGGTACACAATTCTGTCTCATTCTCTTTTAACTTATAGATTTTAGAGTATTTCCTATAGCATTTTGTTCAATTTCTATAGAACCCCTCTTGGGTATCATTCCTATTAAATTCTCTAGGGCTTTTCCATCCAAGTCTGCTTTTGAAAGGCTTCTAATTACAGAATGCTGCTGCTAGAACCGATACTGTGAGAGAGAGAAGAGGAAGTTGTTAGGAAGTGATAATGTCAGCGTCGTATGATGTTCATTTGCACCTGGGCTACAAGCTGAGACATCATCACTAACCCCAATCTCTCTCCCCCTTTTTAAAAAAGAAAAATGTTGAGAGAATTCTCATGGAAAGTCCCTGATTAATAGCCTTTGAGATTGAACTCTTCCCTCTGTTGGAGGGAGACAGCCCGGGCAGTTTCCCATATCGAAATGGCAAGAATACAGCTGGTTAGAAACCAGAATTTTTGTCCCAGGGGAAAAGTCTGACATGATGAAATTTTTTGTTCCAAAACAAAGTTTTAAAGTTTCCCCAAGTTCTGAAATGAAGTTCGGGGCCGGGGGGGGGGGGATGTTTCCAGGCAATTAAAACATTGTTTCAATGTCGAGTTTAATTATAAAAAATTCTAAACAAAGTGCTGTTTGAAACAAAAAAAACAAAACAAACATTCTGATAAGGTTGAAATGCTTTGTTTTGTTTTTTCATTGACATCAACATGGTCCCACACAATGTTTCAGTTTTGACAGATCAGTATTTTCCAATAGCAAAACATTCTGTCAACTCTAGGCAAGAGATAGTTCTGTCTCCACGTCCACTCAGTGTTCAGCTTCCTAGCTGAGACTGCCAACAGATACCAACATTTGGTAGAGGTTTTTCAATCTGGAATGAAGGCCAAAAAACCAAAACAAAAAACCTAATTTTCCCAAACAGCTATCAGCTCTGGTAACAACTTACAGTTGCTGCCTCCTGGAGCTGGTTCAAACTGATAATTTCAGGCAGAGAGTCACTCTGAGCCATGCAGTTCCCCTCACTAGCCCAAATTCCAAGGCATGAGGAACTTTGCAGGGGACAGCAGCAAGGAGAATCAGAGCCCTTCTGTTCAGGGGAGAAACAAGCTTTGAAGCTTACACAGAGCTCTTCTTCAGCTTGTCTCTCACCAACAGAAGTTGGTCCAATCAAATATATTACCTCACGCACCTTGTCTCCCTAATATCCTGGGACTGCCATGGCTACAACAGAAGCACTGCCTACAACAATTGGAGGCCTTGCAGTTTAAGTCCTTTTTATTATGTTTCAGCCAACTGCTAAGCCTGTGCAATAGGGGGAGAAGAGACTCAAAATCCAGACTGCCATACATGTTATTTATTTTTATCTCCGCTCCTTTCCTCCTCCCTACCGCAGTATCTTAAATAGAATGTGAGCCTCAATACTGGAGTTGAAGAGGAATCTAAGCCCGCAGTGTTTGAATGGATTTGAAGAAGTTATTTAATCATGATCACCACACAACCACCACACTGAATGCATTCTCTGTTATGTGCAGCCAAACTTGAACTGTCTCTGCTCAACAGCACCTTCCATAATAAGTGTCAGTAGCTCTTTTTGTTGTGGTGGTTCTAGCATTAAATACAGTGTTAGAGTGACCAAAAAAATAAAGAGCAAGTGGTAGGAGGCTGCAGAAAGTAGGGAAAGGCTCTGAATCTAATATGTAATTTGTTGCTCCAGACGTTGCCCTACATGTCTTTGAAGCACTGTCCACAAATAGAGCAACAGAGAAAAACTCACTATGAGGGCAATACAGGATATTATTTGTTTATGCACTGAATGCCTTTGGGAGGAAGGAGGGGTTGTCAACTAAGGAGGTCCTGCCATGACAACTTTGGCATTTCTTATCCAAGTCTCATTTCCAGCATTTAGAACAACAGAGCAGGCCTGCGTGAGGGGAAGCGTTTAGCAGCAGTGCAAACTAAGGGCATGATCCAAGGCCCACTGAAGTCATCGTCAGGCTCTAAGACTCCAACTGCTAGATTTTCAGTGCAAATGTCATGGCAGGATCAGGGAGTCAACAGCAGGAAGCTATTTAAAAGGCTAGAAACAGAGGATTGCTGATCACAATGGGGAGTTTCTGATGGAAAGATACTGGGACAAGAATTTCATCAAATGTCACTGACCCTAAGTAGATGGGTGACAAGCGTGGATACCATTAAGGGTTATTAGCTGACAATATTACTTCAAAAATTAGTCTGTTGACAGTACATTGATTCCAGAATTGTTTTAGTCCTGTTAACAGTACGTGGGCAGAGGATCTGGTGAAGTTACTTTTAATAGCTATATTTAATATTCAGCAGACTTTTCCAACAGGAAAAAGTAGTAAGATCAATGCGACATGTAGAAATCTTAGATTTCAGAGATTTTAAGGCCACAAGACCTTTGGATCATCTATTTGACCTCCTAAGTAACACAGGGCACAGCATTTTACCCCTGCATTCAGCCCAGTAACTTGTGTTTATCTAAAGCATATCTTCCAGAAAGGCATCCAGTCTTGATTTGATGACATCAGGTGATGGAAACCCATAAAATAAAAAAATGACTGGTTAAAAAGAGATTTAGACTAGATACCAGTCAATAAAAATTCAGATTTTGAAAAATCTGAATATCTTTATGTTCTGAGGTACTTACACATTACATTATACAGCATATTTAATGGTCTTGTGTAATCCTAGATAATAGAATTATAATTTGGGTTTTTGCCAACATTGAATTTGTCAGAAATTAATACATGACAAAATTACATAGTACAAGCCCAGTATTAAACTAAATGTACGACACACAAAATACTAGTATAAATACAGCCCAGTTTTATGCAGATGCTCAGCTTTACATGTCGTCCCACTGAAGTAGAAGACAGACTCTCATGCCCATCCGGAGCCCCACTGAAGTCAATGGTGCATTGTGCTAGTACAGGAGTCTGGCTGTATGCAGTCAGGCGAAGGTTTCTAACCATCAGAGGAGTGAAGTTCTGGAACAGCCTTCCAAGGGGAGCAGTGGGGGAAAAAGACATATCTGGCTTCAAGACTAAGCTTGAAAAGTTTATGGAAGGGATGGTATGATGGGATAGCCTAATTCTGGCAATTAATTGATCTTTGACTATTAGCAGTAGATGCCCAGTGGCCTGTGATGGGATGTTAGATGGGGTGGGATCTGAGTTATCACAGAGAATTCTTTCCTGGGTGTCTGGCTGGTGAGTCTTGCCCACATGCTCAGGGTTTAGCTGATCGTCATATTTGGGGTCGGGAAGGAATTTTCCTCCAGGGCAGATTGGCAGAGGTCCTGGGGTTTTTTTGCCTTCCTCTGCAGCGTGGGACACGGGTCACTTGCTGGAGGATTCTTTGCACCTTGAAGGCTTTAAACCATGATTTGAGGACTTCAATAGCTCAGACATAGGTGAGAGGTTTATCGCAGGAGTGGGTGGGTGGGTGAGATTCTGTGGCCTGCATTGTGCAGGTGGTCAGACAAAACGATCATAATGGTTCCTTCTGACCTTAAAGTCTATGATCTGCAGGATCAGACCCTAAAATAGTCAGTGTATCACCTGTGGAGAAGTTGTTACTGCATAGTTTGGATCTGGGGCTCATTGTTTGACTTCTGTTTTTTCCTTCTACCAGAAGGGAGCAGCTTTAAATCCTTCCCTTTGTTCTACAGGAGATCCATGTATAAACCATGCACTTAGCCACTGTTGCCCACATTTCAAGTTCCCTGATGACAGAGAGGGAAATGTGAAGTTGCAGTCACCTTGCACCACCACAAACTGATTCTGCTGTTGACTCTCCTCCACCAGGTATGCTAGTTGAATCACTGATAGCATCTCGCCCAATATTCATGGTTGCAATAGGCACGCAAATGAGTTGCTACATAATACAAATCTAACCTTTAACTTCAGAACACTTTCACAGTTATTTTCACTTTTATGGCTGAACTTAGCCCTGTTATTCTATTAATCATTCATCTGATTTTAAGATGCTGGGTTTTTCTTGCATTAACATTTCCCTTTTGCAGCTGGAGTCATAAAAGATGACACATTAGCCGAAGCATATTCTGCTAGCTTTGACTTGTTACAAAAGGGGTGGCTAGTGTATTACTGCAATCAATGTTCAAAATAGAATTATTCTCCATTTACTGCAAATACTTTTATTTTCCTACCCTAATTTTATAGGGAAAATACCCTAATTTTCCCCCAAATACCTTGGCAATAATTTTTAATGTTAATGGTGTTGGGAGGTTTTAAAATGTTTGTATGATCATTAAGGCTCCAATCCTGCAAGCTATCCAGAAGGGCAGATACTTATGCCCAAGCTGAGCCTCCAATAGCCTTTTACTGGTGTACATCAAATGTTGTCTTTTTACCCTTCCATCTGTTCCCATTTGCTTACACAAATATTTTTGGTGTGTATTTGTGGTTCCATAGTTCTGTGTGTGTGCATGCATCTCTATGAACATATTTGGTAATTTCTAGCAGAATAATGGGTGGTTAGTCACTTTAGGTGGGGGCATTATGGCAGAAATAACATTTCCAGCTACGCTTTGAAAAGTATAAATCCAGGGCCACAGATTTAAAGAGAAGATATTAATGAGGCAGAGCTGGGATAATTCCTACAGGTTTTGTCCTAAAAACAGGCAACTGAATTTATATAAGTGTTGTGGAGAATTAGTGTTAATATTAGATCTGTTTACTAATGAAACTAAAATCTGTTATTAATTTGCAACCAACACAAGTTTATAAACAGTTCTATTGTCAAACACAAAATAATGAGTTCAGGAAATTTGCTAAGTGCTATCAACATTGACTAAGAGTATGCCAATGGAATATTAAGAAGACGTACTGAATATATTAAGTAACAAACAAGTCAATAGTTCAGTCAGGAGTAATAACATCTTGGCCTCAATTTAGAGGACGTTCTATCACACTCAGATTAAATTTTACATGCAGGTAAAATTCACCAGCATCCAGAAGTGCAGACAAAAAGCAGTAATTCAGTATTCAATCAATCAATAATGGTGCTAATAAACTTGAGCATCAGACATTATTCCTTATTGTTATTGCTGTGCAAGTGGAAGCACCTACCTGTAAGTGTAAAGTGTATTAATGATTTCACTAGCCTGTCTGGTACTGACTGGATGTGTCACCCTTCCTCATCCCTATATGCAGCAGAAGTGGCAAAACTTAACATCTACACAAGTCTGTCCAGCCCCCTTACGTTGCTCCAGGGCTCAATTTCCTGCCTGTTTGATCAACATATCCGAGCCTCTGTTAGCCACTTGTTGCTAGGGTGGAAGTGATTGCAAAATATTCCATTGTCCAGAAGTGACCATACTTGGATATGGCCAATTTTGAGCAGAGATTCAAACATTAATATGACTACATATATCTGGGCAATGTATCCCACTAATTTTTGTGTGGCCTCTGTATACTCAAGCAGTAGCGATAGAACTGATCAGTGAAACAAAGCCCTATTTGCTCACAGGCGACATCTGAGCAGATTTTTAAATGGAGACAAAAAAAAATAGGAGTTTATTTGCTCTCTCTCCTTTTTGCTCCTGTCACCATGGTGAATCTCAGACATCCACTCAGGCCCTCTTTCTGCACCAGTTGAAATGGCAGTCCTCGCCTTTCCAATGGTTCCATGATAATTAAGCATGGTTCTCAGGATTTTCATCCTAAACAGCAATACCAGGCAGGAAGGTCTTAATTACCCAGGCTTTTGGTGCTCCAAAATCCATTTACAGCAACAGGAGTCTTTCACTGGTTTCAACAGGTTTTGGATCAGGGCCTACGGAGGGACGTGTCTAGAATCAAACTGGGAGGCACTCATTGCAATATAGCACTTGGTGTAGGACATTCATACTTGCAATCTGTTACCTAGTGTCTCTATGGAATGCTAATTTTTGGTAGCTTCTCTGGATTCAAAAATAATTTGAAGTAAAAACAGAATTCTTACCTATTGGTTTTTCCTTAAAGACATGTTGGATATATTTGAGAATTCTCCATTATTTGGACACCAAAAGTAATTAAATACATACATAACCAAACTCCTGATCTTTAAAAGTTACATTATCCTCCCTTTCTGAATACAACTAACTCTGTTTATCCTGGGTTTTCCCTAAGGAAATACTGAACCGTTAAGTCTGGTTATTTCAGTGCGACTATCCATCTACTTAACTTTAAGAACACGCCTAAGGCTAGAAGGCTCAGCACCTTGCAGGCTTGAATCTATGTTGAATACAAATGATGGTGGGATGCAAGTTATGAGTGTCTTCCACTAAACCTTCAACAGCTGAGTTTGTTTTCAGACCTGGCAGGAGTCACTTGTGTTCTCCAGCACAACTAAAAAATGCTTTGTTCTCTCCCACCCTCAGCATGTTTTCCCTAATATTTTCCATAACGTTGTCAGCTAGGCCTCAGCCTTGTGGGAAACAGAAGCAAGCCCTCTCCTCTGAACTCAGACCACACAGGCAGAAGGCTAAACATCAGAGCAAAATGCATCTTTGGGCAAAGGCCATTGAATCTAAGCATTTTGTCTTTCAATTCAGACTACAAAGAACATCCTAGTCCCCTCCAACTTCTTTCCCTCCTATTCTCCCACCGCCCCCAAAAAAGCACTGTAAATCTATAAATCTTTCCCAGAAATTAAGTCCAAGATGTAAGAATGGGCTGTGATCCAAAGTCAATCTACCCTTGTGGGAATTAAACATTACCGTATTCTACATGATGCAAGCTCACACTGTAAATACTACTACTTGGAAAGAGAAGAACTGAATCTTTGGGGCAGATCCTGAGTTGGTGTTGATCAGTGCAGCTCCACTGATTTCAGTGGTGCTACACCCGTTTACAGTGGCTGACAAGCTGGCCTTTTGTCATTGGTGGGTTTTCCCTCCTTGATGTTACCCAGACTTTGTTAATTATATTCACGGATGTGGGTACTAACATATCATAGGTAAGGGTTTTAAAGTGAGATGTTTGCAGGCCAATGGCAGCTTAAAGTACAAGCGCATTCTTGCAAAATAGAGCTAAATATTAGGGATGTGAGTCATTACATACGAAAAGATAGATCTTATTTCTCTTTAGATGACTACTGACGTGGGAGCCATTACCAAATGTGATTTCCCATCCCATGGTATTTACCTTGACAGCACTATTTGCTGTCTTCCTGACACAACAATTCAAAGGAGAGAAACAGCTCTACATTTAACTGTGGCAAGTATTCAAGTGTTAGTTGCACCACTGCAATCATTTTTTCCACCATACTTTGTCCTGGAGTTTTTTTTTTTAGTTATGCAGGATTTCCCACAGTCACCACAGTTATATGTTAAAAATACGAGAGAGAGCCTACTGTTCTCAAGCCAGGATAGGAACATCTGAATTCAGTCACTGATCGACTTTGGGGAAGTCATCACTCAGCTTCAGTTACTCTACACTTAAAGCAGTTATTTAGGCAACATTTTTAAAGCACTATATCGTTATAGCATTAGCGAGAGCGAAAGGAGCCACAGATACAGAAGGCTAGACTCAGGTTCACTGACTTTCATGGTAGTCGCTGGTAGCCACTTCTCAGTGAGCGAGTCATGAGAGACATGATGCAATTGTTACCAGTATAGCAAGTCAGAACTCCTAGCTCCCGCCCATACAGGCCTGTATTCTGAGCCTGTGCACACTCTTCCTCCAATTTGACCAGTCAACTTCTGGGCCAACATTCATGGCTCTTTCTAGGATTAGTGAAGAAAAACAAGCCAACACCACTCACCTTAGATCAGAGAGAGGGGGAAATCCTTTCAAATCAAACTGTGTGCTCTCCAATGGGGGGAATATATTGCCGTAAAGTTTCTCCTAACAATGCAATCCCCAAAACTAAATTTCTCCTGACATTTTGGAAAATTTACAGTTAAAAAAAAAAAGACAAAAATCTTGAAAAGCCACTTCCCACACACACATACTACTTCACACCTACCTAACTGTAGCTGTAAACATCTTGGCTCTAGCATATTTTTCAGTTTAGTCTATAGTAAATATTGGAGTTGGGTGAACACAGCAGTCACCCAAGACTCCTGGCTTCCATTTGAATTTGTACTGTAACTACTATGGTAAGTGATCTTCATTCTTTAAGAAAATGTAAAATGTCTAAGGAAGGAAAGAGCTATCTTCTCTCAAGGAACTTTCTGAGATTACATTTGTCCTGATCTACTCAGCTGGACTGCTGTGTCCGGTTCTGGGCACCAAACTTTAAAAAAGGTGGAAATAAATTGGAGAGAATCCAGAGGAAAGCAACAAAAATTATAAAACGTTTAGAAAACCTTTGAGGAAAAGTTAAAGAAACTGGGCATGTTTAGTCTTGAGAAAGAAGTCGGGTGGGGGTGTGTGGAGTGTGGAACACCTGATAACAGTCTTCAAATATGTTAAGGGCTGTTATAAAGAGGCTGGTGATCAATTCTTCTCCATGTCCACTAGAGGCAGGACAGGAAGTAATGGGCTTAACCTGCAGCAAGAGAAATGTAGGTTAAATATTAGGAAAAACCCAACTAAGAAGGTTTCAGAGTGGCAGTTAAGTTCTGAAATAGAATTCCAAGGAAATTTGTGGGACACTCATCATAGGAGGTTTCTAAGAACAGGTTGGACAAAAACACTTACTAGGGATGGTCTAGGTTTACCTGGTCCTACTTAGAGCAGGTCGCTGACTTATTGACCTCTTGAAGTACCTTCCAGCCCTACATTTCTATGGTTCTGTGTTCCCTTTATCATGAAATTAGTGACAGAATGAATCAGGCCTCATATCTGTGTTGCTTCAGTACATATTTTCTGAGTGTACTCAGTAGTAGTATTATGGACTTCTTTCCCTTTATAGCCACGAATGTGTGTTATGTCAGAATGGTTTAAACTCACATTCGAAATGGGAGATAAAGTGACAGTTCAACTCCGGAGAAACTACTATTTCTGATTGAGAAGCAGGAAAAGAGATTTGTTTCATTAATCTTATTGGCTACATGTGACTGTTCTCCATTCCTGACTCCAATACACCATTAGATCTGTTTAGAACAGTCTGATATCCCCAGAAATCCATTAGGGTTTTTGTGGGAGGACAGAAGGGAATTGCCAGTGGGAAGACTGGGGAGCAGTTACCTGGAGATTCAGATCATAAAGGGGCACTTCAGACAAAAGTGAGATGTTTTGGGATGGAAAGGGGTTTGGTCTCATGATGGAAGAGTTTGTGGTTCTCCCTCAAAAGCCACTGCCAGTCAGGCTCCTACTGAAACTAGGCCATAAGCTAAAGTTGCTCCCTCCCCTATAACAGAGATGCTAGGGGAGCACACGTACCCTCCTCTCTGTGTGAAATCCCGCATGACCCAAATGATCTTGGTTGCACAAGGCTCAATACATCTGGCCCAGTGTTTAAAATGCTATGAGATTCTCAGAGGGGGGAAAAGGTGAGTGTGTAAAGTGTTCTATCTGCTGCAAGCTCTCCCTGCAGGTGTTTGTGATTCCCATTCCTACCTGTCCTTTTTTCACTCATTGCCTGTATGAGAGTTACTAGCCCTTCTTCACCCTCAGAAAGGCTTTTTTAGACATTGGTATTAGAAAGTTTGGTAAATGAAGTTCTGCTCATCCAAGGGGGAAAAAACCTCAGTTAATTCTCATCAAAACAAGCAGTGAGGCAATAGAAAACATTCACACAGACAATTAACAGCCTGGGGAGGGAATGCATAATCTTTTGGAATTATCACAGGTCTTTTTTCCCCTCTCAGAGTGGCAATACCACCTCATATTGAAACAGTAGGTAATATATAACTCAGGATCCAGGTAATGGGTACATTATATACCAGTCACTTCATACAATTTTTGTGAATTAAATATGGATATAGAAGCCTAATTTAGGCACTCAACTTTAAGAATATGTGCCTTAATATTTATTTCATTTACAAAGAGGAACACACATTAGTGGTGCAAACAGGTTTCACATTCTTACCTAAAAATCCAATAAAAGGAGGGGTTCAAAATGTCTTATTTCTCTTCTGTTCTCCCCAGACAAAAGATTAAGGGCTGTTTAGTGATTTAAACCTTAAAATAACCAAGGAAATAAAATGGATGGGTGGATTTTGTTTGCTCTGAAAACAATCTCTTTTTCAAGAAACACATTCTGGAAGTAATTTACTAAAACAATGTAACCCTCTCATTTATTCCTTTTTAGAAATGGAATCAACTTTCAAATAGGAAAAATATGGTCCCCTCCACAGTAGGACCAAGCACAAGAATTAAATGAGTCATTCTCCACCTACCTCATAATGCCAAATATTTTTTCAAAAACTAAAACCAAAGCTAACCAGATCCAGTCCCCAGCTCTGTGCACCCACCTACTGTATAAGATAAGTAACTGGAAGACCAGATTTGAGGTGTTTGTTGTGCTGTGTCTCAATAAATTTTAAAAATCCACTATATTTTCATAGATTAAGGCAAGAAATTGCCTTAATGACCAGCTAGACGGAACTGCACAACATAGGCTGCAGAACCTCACTCAATAATTTGTATATCAAGCCCATAAATTCTATTTGAGCTACAGCATCTTTTAGAACAGAGGTTCCCAAACTGTGGTACACACCCCCCTCAAGGGGCATAACAAGGTTACTGCTGGGGGTGCGAGTTGGGTGTCCAAGCCAGGACAAGCTGGGGGTGGGGAAGGCAGAGGGAAATATGTATGGAGTCCCCTGTGATCAAGAAAAGATTAACCCAACTCCACCCCAATAGCAGCCTGCTGCTCTCTCCCTCTGTGACCCCCGGGGACTCCCTGTGTGCTGTCCCCTCTGCTGTCCCTGCCCAGGCTCAGACACCCAGTCAGCTGCAGCCCTGCATATTTTAAGCTCTGTGAAGCACTGTTCCCTCTAAGCTGTGTGCACGTACACAGATCCTAAACCCTGCACACACAGCAAAACACCATGTGCACAAAAATTTGCACAGAAGCACAGTTTGCACAGAAGAAATTTTTTGCTCACAGGGCCTGTCAAAAATTAGAGGGAACATTGCTCTGGAGCCTGCGAAAGAGGCAGGCTCTGGACAGGGGAAAGGAAGGCAAGGAGCCCTGGTCTGCTCCATACCACACTGTCATGGGCTCCTCTGGGAATGGAGCTCATTGCCCTAGGCATGAGCTGCCTAGTCCCCCTCGGTGAGTCACTCTTCCCCAGACTGACAGGAGTTGGGTCCTGCTATGAGACTCCCATAGAGAAGGGAGGCAGGGTGGGGGCATAGCTTCTGTTTTACAAAGATCCAGCCTTTATTTGAAGAATCCAAGTGATGAAGAATCCACTGTATCTGAGTGAGTTGTTCCAACAGTTCATTATACATATAAACAGTGAGGTTATATATAACATGCTTCATTTCTAGTCTGAATTTGGATACTTCAGCTTCCAGCCTGTGACTACAAAGATAGGATTTCCAGACCTTGAATTGTTCTTGTAGTTCTTTTCTGAACCCTTTCTAAATGTGTCAATGTCTTTTTTGAAACGCGGATACAATATTCTAGTATTTGTCTCAGATGCCATATACAGAGGTAATACCAAGCTATTCCTATTTGATATACTCAGTGTATGTTCATCCTCTTAGCTACAGCATTGCACTGGGAGCTCATGTTCGCTTGTTTTCAACCATTTTCCCCAATTCTTTTTCAGTCACTGAATTCCAGAATGCTGGCTCCATTTGTTCCTACATGGGTGACCTTGCATTTGGCTATATTAAAACGCATGCGGTTCAAATGAGCACACCTGACCAAGGGCTCCAGATGGATTTGTATAATTGATCTGTACCAATAATTGTTTACTACTCCACCAATTTAGTTGTCATTGGTATATTTTACCAGCAATGATTTTATATTTTCTTGCAGATCCTGGATGAAGATATTGACTGACATAAGGCTGAGATCAGATCTCTGCAGGACTCCTCCAGGAACACTATCACTGGATGATGATCTGCCCATTTTTAGTTCTTTGACATCAGTTAATCAGTTTTCAATCCATTTAATATAGGCTGCATTGATTTTGTATAGCACTAATTTTGTTTTTAATCAGAATATCTTACAGGACTAAGTCAGATGCCTTATAGAAGTCAAAGGTAATTGTAATCACATAATATATTTAATCCACCAAACTTGTGATCTCATCAAAACATGTCAAACTTCATAAGACCCATTTTCCATAAAACCACATTGGTGGCATTAATTATGTTACCATCTGTGATAAATAAGGGTGGGGGAGCCATAAATACCTCTTGGTAGTTGTTCTCTACTTGCTTTACCTGTAAAGGGTTAAAAAAGTCGCCCTGCACAGGGAGAAGGAAGGGAGTGGGCACCTGACCAAAAGGGCCAATGGGAAGGCTAGAACTTTTTAAAACGGGGGGAGGAGGGAGGCCTCCCCTTTTGTCTGTGTTGTTCTCCTGGAGAGCAGAGACAGGGCTGGAACTATGCTGTAAAAAGCTTTGGGCCAGGTTTGAAAAATCAGATCACACCTAGAAACTATTCATTTGAAACCCCATATATGTAAGTAGATCAGGAAATGTCTAGGAAGGCACGATTAGGTTTATCTCTTTATGGCTTGGGGACTCCTCTTTGCTAACCCCAAGTGCTTTTGTTTTGCTTGTAAACTTTAAGCTGGACCTCAAGAGAGCTCTCTCAATGCTTAATCCTTGTAATTGTTTTTTTTTAAATTAGTGAAAAGCCTAAAGTTCCAAATGTATTTTCTTTGTTTTTAATAAAATTTACCTTTTTTAAGAACAGGATTGGGTTTTGTGTCCCAAGAGGTTTGTGCACATGTTGTTTAATTAGCTGGTGGCAACAGCTAATTTCCTTTGTCTTCTTTCTCAGCTCTTCCCAGAGGCAGGGGATGAAAGGGCTTGAGGGTACCCCAAAGGAAGGAATTCCCAAGTGCACCTTCCTGGGTTCTCAAAAGAGTTTTTGCACTTGGGAGTTTAATTCAAGCCTGGAGTGGCCAGCATTAATTTTTAGATCCTTGCGGGCCCCCACCTTCTGCACTCGAAGTGCCAGAGTGGGGAAATCAGCCTTGATACCATCCTTTAAGTTTTCATTGATCATGTCCAAATTCAGCCTTCCTATATTTTTACCCAGGATCAAGATCAGGCTAACGAGCCCATAGTTTCCAAAATCATCCATTTGAAATTATTGGCACAATGTTAGCTTTTTTCAAAGTCTTTGAGACTTCGCCAGCAATCAAAAATTTGTTAAAAAATAATGTACTGAACTCTGCATTCTTATTCAGGCACATGCACATTTTGTATTTAGGGCTACTGGATTTGGCCCTATCAAAGTAAGAATTTTTTTTGTTGTTGATGCTTTGGAATAATGCTAGGTGCTTTGCTCTGGGGTTCTCATTGGTAGCAGAAGTGCAGGATTCTTATAAATGCCAACATTGGTGTTGTGGTTTGGTTTGACTTGTGGGTAGTTTCTTAACTAATTCTCCAGTCTCTATTGGATTTCTTTGGGCCAGGCTGAGATTTCCCAAAGAATAAGAGAATTTGGGGATTTTTTAAGGTTATTAATTTATTTGCATCTTCTGTAAAAAGAGGTCATTTAGTATTTACCAAATTAATAATCACCACATTAGATCATCCAGTGGCTAGATCTTTAGCCTGTGAATTGGGAGACCCAAATGCAATTCCTTGCTCTGCCACAGACTTCCTGTGTGACCTTGGGCAACTCACTTAGCCTCTCTGACTTTCAGTTCCACATCTGTAAACAGAGGCTTCCCTACCTCACAGGGGTATTGTGAGGGTAAATACATGAAAAATTGTGAGGTACTCAGATACTATGGTGATAGGGGTCAGATAAGTACTATGAATATAATGTGTAGTAGCTGTATCTTCCAGCACCTACCACCTTTGGGTGCTGATCCTGATTGGCTTCTGTGGGCCGTACTGCAATACAAATTTTAAAAACATGAAAATAGAAACAGTCTGCTAGTACCAATATCTATTCTGCAGAACAGAAGTGTTTTATCTGTTCTACTATTTAAAACCTCATTGCCATCATTTGGACTATTCGAGAACTCAAAGAGATTGGCTGGCATATGTAGCAAAGAAAAAAAAAAAGAAAAAAAACCACGTCATATATGCAATATAATCCCCATGATTTTGGCATCCTATCAGAGAGTTAGAAATTTTTACCTGCTTATCGATTAAATGTCAGATTTTTAACATGGGTCCTGCTAAATGCAAATATTTTTGCCAATTGATAGATTAAGGCATAAATACACCCCAAAAAAGTTGACACGGATGTTGACAGCTCAGGCTTTATTCAGGGTGGAGTGGGAAGAGGGTGAATTATATACAAGTTTTCCCCCCTCTCCATGGAAACAGATCAGTATCTATGCCAATGGGTGAATATCTGATCCACTGCCAATGAGAATTAATTTAAATTCTCAACACATTACATGTTGCCTCTAAACACCATCAAGCTAGTTTCAAATTCAATTAACTCACATTTTTGCTTTGCCTATGTGCTATCTGCGTATCTAGGGCCTGATCACTGAAATCACAAGAAGCATGCTAGCAGATGTCATTCAAAAATGACAAGAGCACACTGTCCACATGATCCTCCCTCCTCAGCAAGGAGTGAAGACCAGCTGCCAAGATTAATGGTGCTCTGTATTCAGAAATGGTTATTGGAGCAGGGTGGACTGCAGTCTTCAGGCTTTGTATATAGTTCTCTTTAAAATGTGGTGCTTAGAAGTCAGTGTGGATTATAATGAAGTATTAAAGTGAATAAATGTGATATATATGTGAAGATATTAAATTAACCCTGTGCTCCAGATGGCATTATTAAAGCAAGCATACTGGCTGACCGAGCACTCTGGTGTTATTCACCACCAGAAGTTTGCTCCCCTTTGGAAATCATTAGAAAATGTAGACATGAGAAAAAGATACAAGTTGCCTTGTTGGGATTTAAAATAGACATGGAACTGTGTGTGAAATCAGACAAATAATTTGACATGCAATGGAAGGCAGCTGTTGTACACTATATATAGGGATATAATGCCAGTAATAAGGATTGATTTAGATCTGTATCTAATACTCAAATCAGTAGAGCACAGGGATTTGGATGAAAGGTTTTGGATCTCCCTCATTTCTTGAGGGGACAAAGTGGGGCAATTTTGCAAAAACATCAGTGGTTCATTTTTAAATTAACCCCTAATCTCAAAGCCAAACACTCAGTATAATTCTGAGAGTCATCTCGTTTCACAAAACAGCCACATGTGAATGTAAGCCTCCAACCCCACATAGGGCCTAATCCCTTTGAAGTCATTGACAAGACTGCAGTTGCCTTCAGTGAGCTTTAAGTCAGTTATGAAGTTAAATCATTAACTGGTCCAGGTTTGCTTCAGAAGCTCAGTGGGCAATAGAGAACCTGGTTAAAATTTGGAGTTTAACAACAAAAACTGAAACCAAGCAATTTCCATGTGAGTGCAATTTCTAGCTCTAACTTTACAACACGCTCACTGGGTGCAGTGTGTACTCTTGAAGGAAAAACGAACAAACAAACAAAAAGGATACTTAGAAGTTGTATTCGCCAACCACTACTTTGAGACTATTTTTAAAAAAATCTGAATTTAATGAATTTGAAACAAAAATAGAAAGTTATGATTTATATTTATTTTATGAAATACATCTTAATTGGGATATTCAATTGTATTGAATAAGTGAGCACTGGGCAAAGTTTTCAAGCTAGGGTGTGTAATGATAGGCATACAAATCCATATTTAGGCTCTAAACAAAAAGTAGTACCTCCTGACAATTTGGGCTATGTACTGGCAATTCTCATTAATTAATACTGCTTAGTTCTAACTTAAGTGAAAAATATAGATGTTAAGGCATCTAAATAAGTGGCCTGATTTTCTAGAGATGCTAATCATTAGGCATTCTAGTTATAAAAGTTTGGTCTACATCCTTGTCAAAAGTGATACTAGCCTTTTGAGAGGGAGCAGGGCCCATGCACCTGTGACTCACTAACTGGTCCTAGAAGAGGGGACCTAGTCCCTAGAGGGAAAAAGATGCAGTAAGTCAGGCAGGAAAGAGGTAGGTGAGAGGTGCATGGGATTATTTTATTTAATTTATATATAAAATATAAATATAGAAAGATAAAAGAAGGTGAGTTTTTAGAAACCAAAGGATGCTTGGAGGTTCCTGAGGAAGATTGAAGGCGGGCAGACAATGAGAAGGTTTTGCTGGCTGACTTCTCCAACAGAGACAGCCAGGGCCAGACAGCAGCAAAAGATCTCCTGCCTTCTAAGCTAAAGAGCTGAAGCCATGGCATCAAGAGAAAGTGTACTCTCCAAAGTCTCTACACCCGACAGCTGGTCCCAGAGGAACAGTGAGTGGGCAGGATGGGGGCGGGGGTGTGTGTGAATGATCTCCCAGCACAGAGGCTCTGAAGGGTCTCTAGTTAGAACGAGGGTTGTGCTAGCTGTCCTGACAGAGGAACAGAAGAGGACCAAAGAGCCAGGTGTGGTGAAAGACATTAGAGTGTGTTATGTGGGGCACCAAGGGGCTAGATTTTAAGAACTGGGGGTTAATAAACTTGGACATTGGGACTTATGTTTTTCACTGTTTACACAATGTTCTGGTAATAAACAGGGCCCCAAGAAGAGGGTATTGAGACAAGAAAGTTTCTCAGTGGAGTCCTTGGGACATCAGAGGTGAAATTAAGGCAATCAGGGTCACCCTATGACAATACTGTACTGACCGTTATTGAGATGAGTCCCCTGCCCCAAGAACTAATAAAGTAGATAGAAGGTTAGGTAAAGAAACTGTGCTTACAAAACACCCAGTGAGAACATTAGACTAACCCTTGATAGAAAGTGATCAGATCCAGGATGTATCCAATCTATTATTGGATTTTTTATTTATTTATTTAATTATTTTTTTAACATCTATTGAGTCCAATGGGTGCCTTTAAGAGATCAGTATTTACTCTGGTAAATCAATAAAATGTAGCACTATGCAATACTACAAGTTCAGCAAATATTGTGATAACCCCACCTGCTACCTTTGATGTGGCTGCTGGCCCCCAGCCAGGATAAAGTAGGCAAGGTTGAGTGCAAAGCTAAACACTTAACGTCATTTAAAAAAATAAAAACACAAGACACAAAACCAATTAGGTTTTTTGGTTCTAAAAATAGAACCAGGCTACCTTTCCAGTAATAAATGGTTTCTCAGTAGAAAACACTGCTGATCCCTTGTGCTGCATGAAAGTTCCTGGTGAAATCCATTCTCTGAAAGCTAGGACCTCAAAAAAAGTAAGATTCTGGCAGCAAGAAGACACTTCTGAGTCATTTATTGTCATGCGAGAACAATGGTTTGAGGATCAGAGATCTTGAAACTCATGAGGAAGATGGACAACTATCAACTTGAAATCCTTGGCATTAGTCAGAGCAGCTGATGGGTGGTGATAAGAAGAGCTTCAAGCAAGAACATACATCTCATCTATTCAGGTTGTAATGACAATGTCCACTCAGAGGGCCTAGTGCTCATGATGACAGATTATGGGGGGGGGGGGGGAGGGGGAGAATCGTTTATCAAAGGATCGTACGTGTAAGATTCCAAACCATATTGCTAAAGAGGTCACTCATACAGTGACCAGGATAAAAAGGTTCTATAATTACCTCTAAAGTGTGATTGATAGAATCCTAAAAGGTGAGTTTGCTCCTTGTGATGGGCTTCTTTAATACTCAGTAAGGGGTGAAAACCAAGAAATGGAAAGAGCAGCGTGGAAGCATAGACTGGGAATCAACCAAAATGATGACAGTTGAATTAGGTTTGGCATCTGACCTAGCTCTTGCAAGCACCCTGTTCCTCCACAAAGGAACATGGAATTCACCAGGTGGCAAAAGAAAAACAAAAAACAAACAGATTGATCACATCTGCATCAACTTGAGATACTGGCCAAAATGTAAGGGCATGTCAAGCAGCAGATGTCAGCAGCAACCACAACATTTGCATTGCCAAATTGCAATTAAAAACAGAAAAAAAGAAACTTTAAACGGAAAGCAGCAATGAAAATCAACAGTACGGAAGTACTGTGAGAAATTTCAAGTTGAACCCAGGAACAGAACTGAGATACTGCCAGAGACAGAGCAAGGTAATAGAATGGACCTGAGGAAAAATATGGTTTGTGCTCAGAGACAATGTGATTCAAGGTACAGCAAGCACCATAGACAGAATCGGATCAGCCAAGAGACATGGCATCTTAGTGAGGAAAAAAGCACTAAAAGGAAAACTCCTGAATATCAAGACCAATGAAATATTAGAAAAAGTAAAAGAGGAATAAAAGAAATCCTGCTTGGAAGTGTCAAAATACGAAGTGGGCCAATAAAAAGTAAGATGCCAAAATGCTGAAGTAGGGCAGACAAATGGGTAGAGCATTTCAAAGAAGTCCTCAAACCTAGGCCTATCTCAGCACCAAAGTTCAATGAAGTATACCAACCTGATATCAACATTGGTCCAATAGTGATTTGGCTGCAGTCAAGAAGCAGAAAACCAAAGTGGTGGGAAATGACCAAATCACAGCAGAAATTCAAAGCACACCTGACGTTGCCACCCCTGACTAAACTGGCAGAGTTATTCAATGAAGTCTGGGACAGCCCCCTTCTAACCAGTGGAATAATTGTCAGAATAACCAAAAAGGGGTGATCTTACTGACTAACTGGAATAGAGTCATAGTACTCTCTGTTGTAGGGAAAGTCTTCTGTAGTGTGATACGATGCAGGATGAAAGGATGTAGCTGACATAAAGCTTAGGGAAGAAGAGGTTGTATTCAGGCCCAAGAGATCTTGTTACCATCACAGAAGAATGTATAGAATGATAAGGGGAGGCTGCCAATTTCATTGACTTTCAAAAGGCATATGACAGCCTGCATAGGCATACATTGTGGAACATTCTTCAGTTTTATGGAATTCCAGCTCAACTCATCAACATCAATGCTACACAAAGCGTGCTGTAAGGGTGAACAACCAGACAGAGTGACTCATCACAGACACTGGCATGAAACAGGGTTGTATTTTAGTTCTGCTGTTCTTAGTAATTGCCGTAGACTGGACATTAGTAACACAAACTTGGGCATAGTACGAGTAGATGGCAAGTGTCTGGAAGATCTAGACTTTGATGATATTGTACTATTAAGTGACACTCTTCAAAAGCTATGAATAAATGGGTATGCAAGATTCAAAATTTACACCCAACACAAACATCCTTGAAACCTAGACATCAAGCAGTTGCATCATGTTAGAAGGCAAATACATCCAGAAAGTAGAACAGTTCACTTACCTGGGAAGCACCATTCTAGCTAGTGGAGATCCAGAAAGAAGAAGTGACATCAAAGGAAAGGAAGGGCATCCATAGCATTCCAAAACAGACTTTTCAACCTAAACATAATTAGTGCTAACATACAGCTTTGAGAGCTGGAGATCTGTTAAAATGTTAACTAGAAAGAGATATCTTTGAAAACAAGTGCCTATGAAAGATTGTGGGCATTGAGTGGAGAGACTATTACCAGTGAAGATATGAGGAATTGCTAACCAGCAGCTTGTCTCCACTCAAGTTAGACGGAAGCATTGGCTGTATTTGGGACACATACCCCACATGCCAACACAGCCCTTCAAATAAAGCTGTCAAAAGGACACTAACTGGTGTGAGGGAAAAAGGGCCAACTAAAGGAAACCTTAAGAAGCGTTCGAGAGGGCAAAATAGTTGAGATCAACAGCACAGAGTATATGGAATCAGCAACTAGTGACAGAAGGATGGAAGAGCAGGTTTCCACCCTATATGCCAACACTGGCATGAGACAGATATAATGGTAGTATGGTAAGTGAAGGCCTCTTAGTGGCTCCCACTCTATTCTTTACTGTTTAAAATGTGCCATATTTTGTGACATCTCATGCAGAGGTTCAATGAAAGGACAACAAACTGAAAATTAGTGGAAGGAAAAAAAAGTGCTACAGTGAAATAATTAAACTGTGTACTCTGAATTAGCATAAATAATGGTAGCGTGAATGTGTGAAGTTTGATTTGCATCTATACTTTTTATTTCAAAATTATGGTTCAAAATGCATCCCATTATGCAAGTCTACAAATCTAATCATCATGGTTGATAGTCTCCCCTCTCATTCTAGTTCTTATTTGCTAGAAAAAGTAGCAATATCAAAACCTAATTTTTTTTTCCTGATAAAAAACAGCCTGACATTTGTTTCCTCGCAGACTCAGGCCAGCTGAAAATTCTAAATACAAATCAGACATTTGTGGATCAATCCAGCCAGATAAATTAAACAAGCCCCATTTTTGCCTGAAGCTGGAAAATACACCCTTGACTAATGGTAGTAGCTGTAAAACAAAGCATTGTTTATTAATTTAAACAAAATGTTTGTGGTTTATTAATTTACATTTCCAGTTTTAGAAATGACCAAATTAGCCCAATTGCTCAAAATAACTGACAGCCAGGGAATATTTTTTACGTGTATTGTTAAACAAAAATCTGAATTTCTAAGACTGATTTAAAAAACACAGGAAATCCTCCTTTAGGGCCTGATCCAGAGCCGACTAAAGTCAATGGGAGTCTTTCCATTGACTTTACTGAGTTTTTGATCAGACCCTTACGGTGTCCCATTAGCATCTTAGGGTTTGTGCATTGTAACTCCTATTGACAGTGATAGGATTTTTCTACACTAATAGAAAGAATAGGTCTGGGAAGGGCTGTGTAAACGGTCGGTCTGCCACCACAAGGGTTAAGGGGCAGAATAGATACCTCTTCTGCTGTGACTAACTAGGATAACAGCCTGCAGACTAGATAGGGGCTGCTTGGGACCCTGAGTGGACTCAGCATCTGCCAAAAAGCTGACAGGAAGCAGCACAAGGAGCTGGAACCTCCAGGGAAAAAAGCATTGGAAGGAGTTGCTCTGTGAAAGGGGCCTGGCGTGAGATGAAGATTGAAGTAGCCCAAAGAAACAGTATGCAGTGTTGTAGCCAAATTGGTCCAAGGATATTAGAGAGCCAAGGTGGGTGAGGTAATATCTTCTATTGGATCAGCTGCTGCTGGTGAGAAACAAGCTTGTGTGCTTACACAGAGCTCTCTAAAGAGTTGGTCCAATAAAAGATATTACCTCACTCACCTTGTTCTCAGGGAAACAGTGAGTCTGAGGAAACAGACCTTAGCTACTTACTACATGTTCTCTGGGGTGGAACCCACAGTAGGGGGAAGGCCTCTGTTCCTCTACCTGTCCCCAGGAACAGACGTAAAAGCTCTTCTGACATGGGGGTACAATAGCCATGGAGCCCCTGGTGGGACTGAAGACCTGGCGTACTATCCTTAGACTTTGTTTGGCCCATGTTCTTCAGTACAGAATCCTCATGACTAATACTGTAGTTTGTCTCACACACCAGATCTGACAGGAAGAATCCTTATGGAGAGAGTGGTGTGGCAATACAAATATCATAACTTAAGGACCATTACTTTTTACAGCTCATTTCAAAATGTGAAAGCCTCCTTCTACCCCCCAAAACCCAAGTAAACAGACAGGGAGTGTGTGGAAATTAAATGAATATTAAGGGGGGAGGGGGGAAGGAGGAATTCACCAACCAAACTTGTAGTCATAATTCAAAGCATCACGATACCTGCTACTCCAGCCCTGATGCAATTTACCTATATGGCCAAATACAGGACATGACATAAAATGTTAGTTGTCCCAGTACCTCTTTTAGATCAAGTGGAAAATTTAGTTTAGTTCACCTTTTAAATGTAGGGCAGAGCGGGAAGGATGGAAGAAACCTGGCATTTGAGAAGCACAACAGAAGGAATAGACTACCAAAAAAAAAAAAAGAGATTATAGTTCATGTAGTCCCAGCAGAATTACTTCAAGTTAACATTAAGATATATTTAATTTTCTTCTCTTGGCTTTCAGGACAGCCCTGTCCATTTTATTTTAGTTTTCTTATTAGAGTTTCTTCCAAGTTCTAGAAAAAATATTGGTCTCCCCTCCCCACATTTTATCCTAACCTTGGCAAAGTAGAGCGTTAGTCACATCTCAAGAATAATCGTCTTTACCACATTTGGAGCCTCACTCTTGACCAATGTTACAAGGCTCAAAATTGGAAAGAAACTCTGAAAGTTCTCACACTTCATATTTCTTTTTGGCTGCCCAAGAGGCAAGTGACATGCCTGTGGTCACATAGGAAGCTTGTGGGTGAGCAGAGAATGGAACCCAAACCTCCAGACTGCCAAATCCAGTGTTTTAGCCTCAACTAGGTTCCTCTAAGAGTCAGCTGACTTCTATTAATAAATTTCACCAGTAAGAAACTAAGTAGCTGACCAAGCCAACATGGTTTGAGTCCCTCCAACCCCTCCCAAAAATCTGTCTCTGCAGGAGAACGTGATTACAAGCTGGCAATTGTTTAGTTGTGGATTTCAGTCATCTAAAGCTCTCCAACAGAAACGGAAGTTATGAACACATTTAAGACACTGCACAAGCATATTAGACTCTGAATGTGCACTTGGTACCCAGTTCCTTCCAGATGTCCCTTTAAACATATCAACTTGAAAGCTATTTAAAGGTTGATTACAGTGCCCAGGCCACACTGAGCTCATGACCATGTTTTCAGAGTGGTAGGGCATTTTCAAATATGACCTTCCCCCGCCCCCCACTGAAAAACTTTTTAATTTGTCAAAACTGAAACTGTTCGCAAGAAAGTGACAGTTTCAGCAAGTCTCCTGATTTGGAAATGGATTGATAGTACTGTGTAGGTAGTTTGTTTCATTGTTTTCAGTATACAGTGAAGATTATAAATAAGCTATTGGGAAAAAAAATTTCCACACAAGCTTTCAGTTATAGGAATTTTAGGAGTTATTTGTAACGCTACAGGTTAAAAAATGGAAGTGGGATTAAGTTGATGGTACCTTTTTCATGCACACATGGGCCCTAAGGCATATGGATAAGGGATCAGAAGCCATGGAGTGATATTACAGTATTCCTGGCACTCAGTGTTACCTGGATGATATACTGCTAGTTCCTGTGATCAATGAAGAGCACCTGAAGAACCTCCAAAAAAGGAGTGAAGCATGATTTAAGGTCTCTCTGATTTGTTAAAGCCTGAATTAGAGAAATATTAAATTGTGTGATCAAATGGCTGCTAATAATCTCACACAACTGCACATTTCATGTTAAAGAGCCTTAGTGAGAAGTTACAGAGAACTCACTGGAAACTTGGAATAATAAGTAGGTCATGGTGAAGACATGCAAGCCAGCTTCTGAGCACAAGTTCCAAAGCATTTTCTACACCAGTGATGCCTATTGAAATACTGAGCCTACAATACAGCAGGACAGTGACTTGTAATAGAAACAAGGCTCACTGGCTTTAAAAAAAAAAGCCACACCCACTCACCCACAAGAGAACTAAATTCTGCAGAGCAGGAAGATGTTGCTGATCCAGCTACACCAAGTAGTACAGACACTATTCCAGATGCGGTTGTGAGGCTTGAGATGCTATCCAGAGGGAAGCTGTAATCCACCTCTCAGACAATTTGTAGCATGCATGTTTAATGAAAGCAATACACTTGTACAAAAACATTTCTTTAGAGAGTGTCCTTTTACACTAAAAGAAGAAAAGTATAATGTAAGAATTCACTAGAGTCCCTTTAAATATTCTGAGCTTTCCAGGATACATCTACATAGCAAGCAGCAGACAGTTGAGGGATCGTCTACACTACTGCTTACATTGATGCAATATACAGGTCTCAGGAGTGTGAAAGACACCCACCCCAAACAATGTAAGTTACATCAACTTAAGTGCTGTCCACACTGCACTGTGTCTCCTATTGGCATAGCATGTCTTCCCCAGATGCGCTGCAGAGGTGCAGCTGCGCCAAGGTAGTGCAGTAGTATAGACTTTCCCTCAGAGTCCAGGTAGACTTAGCTATTTCTCCCATAACATGAGCTATCTAGATGTTGTGATTGGCCTAGAGTGCAGGCTCTGAAGCTCACATCCCTCTAGGCTTCACAGCCTGGGCACCAGACCAAATTGCAATGTCTACACAGCTATTTTCTGTGCTGTACCATGAGCCCAAGTCTGTTGACCCACGATATGAGACTTGCTGATATGGGCTGTGCAGATGTACCACTAGTGGCCCTCACGGTCTACATTTCAGAAGTCACTAGAACCCTCCCAGAGCAGCAGTGTATCTGTAACTAGGCTTTGCACATTAAAATGTGCAGTAAACATGGTAATTTGGAACCCACTGCACCTGTGTGATGCCTTTATGTTCTGTAAAAAGCAAAAAACCCATAAGCTCGCCTGGCATGAGTGATGCCTATTAGGCCAAATACATTCATCCAAGTGAGATTGCACTTCGCTTTAAAGCCACTTTCCCAAATCACGGATCAGGCTAGAGACCGGTCCCTGACAATCCTAGTGCATCCTTAGGGCTGCTTTAAACTTATGCTTGGCTACCCACTGCCTCCAGAGGACTTTGGCATCTGAGAACCTAATGGTGTATAATTATTAGTATTTCGCAATGTGGAAGAGCGTAATCATGGACCTATTGTTCTAGTTGCTGTACAAACACAAAACAAAGTCCTTGCCCCAAAAAGCTTACAATCTAAGTCGAGAGAAGAGACGGACAGACAGGTAGAAGAGTACAAGTCAAGTATAAAAAAAGACTGTATTGGTCATCCTCATAGGCTGTGGTCTGTGCATTCCAGCAGCCTAAACATGGTCATGTTTATTGTGGGCATCACAGCAAAGAAGAATTTCAAAGATGAATTTTGAGGAGAATACTGAGGTAGCTTTGTGGAGGTTTACATGGCAAGCCTCATGCTTGAGGGGTAGCATGAAGGTACTTGTTTGAAAGTTTAGCGAGTGGGTGATGAAGGCTGACATCACGGGCCAATTAGAGGTGGGAGTTGCCATGCTTAAACCAGCTTTCCCAGTGCTCACACAGGTATGGAGGTGCACCGAGTCACTATACCAAATCTATACAACTCCAATTCCTCTGATCTGGGGAATCCCAAAGGAGATCAGATCCACTGAAGCTAGAATGCAGCAGAATCCAGCTCTTACTCTGGACACAGGAGACTCATGCACATTTTACATCACTACATGTGTAAATACTGTTTACTAGCATATCACCCCTCTTAGCTGACAGCACATGCCTTACTGAGCATTTAACTCTTTACACAATCAAGTTTTTCTATAGCAAGTTTTTTTTACACAGCTCTATAAGTGGCAACTGAACAAAACTGTCAAATAATTTGACAAAAATTAAATCCATAGAATCTCAGGGTTGGAAGGGGCCTAAGGAGGTCATCTAGTCCAACCTCCTGCTCAAAGTAGGACCAAGCCCCAATTTTTGCCTCAGATCCCTACATGGCCCCCTCGAGGATTGAATTCACAACCCTGGGTTTAGCAGGCCAATGCTCAAACCACTGAGCTATCCCTCCCCCAAAGTTATTCACAAGCATCAGTTATTCACCGATTATTATGTGATTGGCTGTAGTGGTTAGAGTACTCCAGTCCCAGGCTTCAAGGCATGAATTCCTCAACTTAAGGTCCAGAAGGACTTCTGTATCTCCATTCCACAGCTGGCTGTGCAAAATGAATTGTTGGGTTTGTAATATTGATGCATTATGTGTTTTGCTTCTCAGAAGATCTCTGTTCTTCGGCATAGCTGCAGGCATGGTAAGACTGGAGTTATCAATAGTCTAATTAGCTTTACCTAGTCTTCTGGTCCCAGGGTATAGTTTGGAATGAGATTATTACTATTATTTTTTTAAACACCCCTCCCCCCCATTAGTGATGGATTCCACAGTGTCGTTACAGAAAACAAATCTGAGTAAATAATTTCCCTTCGGCTAGGTTTAGCTTTGATGTTTCAAAAAAAATGCGTAACATGGTGTTTGAAAACAGAATCATGCTGTTTTCTTAGAATACATAACTCCCTTCCTTAAAAAAAAGGAAACAAAAACAAAAGCACCCTTTAGGCATAATTTTATTCTAATGCAAAGTTATGTTAACAGCCATGTTGTTTTAATGTGTTATTGAACAGTCACTTTAAATTTCTTGTTTACTTACTTGTAGTCTGCCCAGGTGACCTCAGTTTAAAATCAACTCCTTTAGAATTCTGACGGAAAGAGAAGGTACCTGATCCAAAACAATGCAAACATTGGGAATCTATCCTCTGACTTCATCAGGCTTTGAATCAAGCCCTTTAAGAAGCTGTTGTACACATTGAAACATTATACTTCCTCTGAGTAAGTTTTGCTCTGTGATACTGTGGATTTGAAGTAATGTAACTTCTCCTGTGTGTTAATCCAAATTTAGTCCCCAGTCCAGAATAGCACTTGAATACATTGCTAATGTTCAAAAATAGTCCCATTGGAGGCAGCCACCTTTTAAAAATCAGGCCTTTAAGGTCTCCAGCTGAACACAGGCATTTGAAAAAATATATAGGCCTAAGTTTTCATGTATAAACTATGAATTGAGAGAATATTTTGGCTTTGATACAAACAACTAAGCAGATATTATATTCAGCTTGATTCAGTTGTACTTTTCCAGTTTACTAGCGCGGACGCTGAGTTCAAGTTACTAGCGAGATGACTAATTAAAATCCCATTTTTAATGACGTAGTACAGGGATGAATGCACTGGATAGCTCCTTGCTTTGTATTTTTTTTCATGCAATAGCTAGATGTTCCTGCTGTGTACCAGACATGAACTTGGACTCAAGTACTGCTTAATCAGTGTTCTTGATTTTCACTGGGGTCTGGTGATGGGATGTAAGTGTCTGCATTCATTTCAACAAGACAGTTTCAGTTGCATTCTCTCTTCTCTGTACCAAGTGTGCAGTAATCACGTCAATGGTTCTCAAACAGGGGTACACATATCCCTGGGGTATACAGAGGTCTTTCAGCAGGTACATCAAATCTAGATATTTGCCTAGTTTTTTACAAAGGCTACATAAAAGCAGACAATGACTTGTTTTACACCGAAACATAAGTACAATGTTTCTATTACTGAAAAATTGCTTGCTTTCTCATTTTTACCATATAATTATAAAATCAATTTGAAAACAAATACAAAAACATCACAGCACACTGTCTGATTTTGAAAGCAAGTAATTTAAGTGAGGAGAAACTTGGGATATGCAAGACAAATCAGACTCCTGAAAGGGATACAGTAGTCTGGAAAGGTTGAGAGTCACTGAATTAGAGGGCCAGGTCTTCATTAGATAAATGGGCTTTATCATTCTTGCCCTTTGATGAACATGAACACTGTTGAAGTTATGATTAGAGACATCACCAATTTGTAAGCCAGATGTTCTCTGTGTGTTAACTAGAGTGGAAATTAAAGATGGTATTCCATTACACTTGGATGTCCTGTTTCTTGCCTCATGTTCTAGGACCTCTTTAAAATGTTTGTCACTTAACCATAGACATGCCTCCTGATACTGTGAGGACACAATGTAAAGGAGAGGACATGAGAGGAGAGAGACAGACAGACAGACGTACGTATCCTCTGGGTCAGGGCAGGCAATCCCACCAGATCCTGGAAGGCTGGAGCATGTGCCTCTAGACCCAGACCCAGACCCGGCCCAGGGAGACACTCAGCACCAGAATCTCCCCAGAGCTCACGGGCACCTCAGCAGGGGAGGTACAAGGCATGGGCAATGCCCCTACCTCCAGGTGAGCAGAGGTCAGGGAACCTGCTCCCAGCTCCTTCCACAGTGACCTCCTGCCCTGCACCCAGACCAGGGCCACCATGCTCTCCCTGCTCCACCCGAGTTACCTTTGGGGTCTTCCCACTGCATCTCCCCCCCCCCCCGGCAGCAAGTTCCTGGCTTGCTCGGCTGCTCTCCGTAGCAGCTAGGCACAGAGGAGTGGGATGGAGCTGCTTCTTATGCCAGCTGAAGCTGGCTGCTCCAGGTCAATGCTCTGTGTAGCATGACAGCTGCCTGTGATAGCTGAGCTGGGGCGGGGGGTGGGGGGGTGACAGTGGCCCACCCCCTCTGCTCCCTGCCCAAGCCCAACTGCTGGGGACAGGGTCCAAGCAAGCCAGTGCCTGAGTCCCACCCCATCCCCCAGCACATTTCCAGCTGGCTCAGCCTGTCCCCAGGAGCTGGGCTGGAGTGGAAGAAGTGGGCAACTGCTGCTTCCCCAGCCAGGTTCTTGCAGGTAGCCATCACACTGCACAGAGCATCAACCAAGAGTGGCTGACATGAGAAGCAGCTCCATCGCACCCTTCTGCTTCCCACCTGAGCCTGGCTGCCAGGGACAGGGGCCAAGCATACTAGGGGGACAGGCACAGCAGGGAAAGGGACCCCTTATCCCTCCCCCCTCCCAGCAGACCACACAGAAATCTGGGGGGCACTTGACCCTGCATGCCCCTCATAGGTCACTTATGACTTTAACTGCCCCTTTTCATCTATACTTTAGAAGAGATAATGCACACTTTCTCCAATGTGGATGATAGGTGGCAGCGGGGGGGGGGGGGGGGGGGGGGGGGAGGGAGAGATGCTTAACTTCTCTGTATTTCTAAGTCACACAGATAGTCAACAGCAGAGCCAAGACCTGAACCCAGATTTTCTACAAATAGCCATTTGTTTCCTAGTCATTCAACTACAAATGCCTCAGTGTTTTTATTTGCTTCCACGATACTAGATATGCATTGTGAGTCAAAGTTGAGAGGATCATACTAGAAGGGTTAGATCAGGATCTTGCTTAAGGACACACACAGGGTGTTCAGATCTGGTGTTTTGACCAAGGCCACTCCCTACTTGGAGGGGATGTTTTTCAGCATCTTCTCCTTGAGTTCCCCCCCACTCCAGGAAATCTCAGCTAAGGCATACTGCTACTTTTAATGAGCTAGCTTTCCTAGGTCTACACAAGCTGTAAATTGCAACGCTGGTTGCAGTGTATGTGTAGCCTTACTTTCTTTGTAAGAGGATGATTGCTACTCTGGAATAGTTCCTCAGTTCAGTTACCAAAGAACTGGAGAGGCTGTACTTTTCAGAAAGCAAGAGCTCCATTGGCTCATAAAGAGATGAAAGGCAGAGGGATGGAAGAGCTTCACAAAACAGCAAGAAGGGATCCTTACAGTTCAGGCTCTTGTTTGAAGTTTAAGTCTGGCAAACTTTTATGCTTCTCAATTGATCTTACTGATGTCTGAGAGACTTTAAACAGTCAGTGTACCATGTGTCCAGACTGCTGCAGAAATAGTCACTTGAGACATTCAAATTAGCATTCACATCATAATCCTATTCTCCCTGACCCCAGGTTATGCTACAGTGTTGAGAAGGGCTTCTCGTTCTACTGTTTTGTATTGTTGCTTTAAAAAAAAATCACTGGGCTGTAGGAGAGAAGCTGGATGTTCAAAAGAGATTGAGATGAAAGGCTTAAAAAAGGCCTTTTTCCTTGTACTTTTGCATTATAATTAAAAGATAGAGCCCAATTTAAGTCTCAGAACTGCTGTTTGATATGGGTAACTCCCCTGACTTCAGTAGAGTGGACAACTCCAAGAACTCAAAAATTTAGTGAGGTCTCTTTCCCTCCTTCCCCCACCAAAAAAAAAAAAAATCATAAGATTTCTTTTTTAAAGCCAATCACTTCAAAAATAAAGTTTGCGGCTTTGTCTTCTGGTTTGCTGGCAACAACCAAGATTCTCATAACATGACTCCAGAAGCTGGGTCTTTAAAAATCAAAAAAGATGATATGAGATGTCTAAGAATGGAAAAAGAGTTGGCCACACCAGCCTACTCCTGATTTTTTACTAGTGTGAGAATAAGGTTGTGTTTTCATACAGTCAGAGGCACATTAAACAAGCACTATTGACATGCTGTTTTCATTCATTATAATGAAGGGTAAGGCAGTGATGAGAAAGCGGTTTGTTTGCTTTGGCTAAAATGACAGGCCAGTAAAGTCATATTCACTCCCTCACCAACTCCCAGTCCTATGTCATGTACAACTTGGCCAGGCCCAATGATTGAGACAAAAAAAATCTTGCTCATGAAAATAATTATGTATTATGGTAGTAGCTACTAGGAAGGGTCCATTGTGCAAAGCATCACACAAGAATATAACAAAGACAGTCCCTGCCCTAAAGAGCTCACAATAAAAAAATAAAAAATAAAAAAAGGAAATTTAGGGATTGTTGCTGTCTGATGTGCAATCTATGTCAGTGACGGGTTGTGTCACCACTTGCCCTGCAACCCTGGGTGCCTTGTTACCTTAGGTCCCAGCCTGGGACACTCAGTCAGCAAGCAGCATCAAGGTCTCACCCCTGTGTGTGCTTAAACAGCCTTGGTTCAGCAGCACTGACCTGAGCGGCCTGTCTACAGCTCCACTCTAGCTCCCACCAGCCTGGGTTATGGAAACCCCAACACACTCCCGGTCCTGAATTTCCCCCAAACTACGTGGCCTCAAGTTTGAAGTCCTTTCCTGGACAGCTCAAAGAAGTCAGGTGTCTTTCTCCTTTAAAAAGAGGCGCACATGACTGCTTATGAACTTTAAAGGGAAGGGTATAACTACCCCATTTAACACAGCACTGGGTTGGTTTACAGTAAAAACAAACAACTTAGCAGTAGGACATAGGTCAAGTGATGCTAAGTAAGAGGACTAAAGTTAGACAGGGTTACCAACCCCCTGGCATCCCTGGCTTAAACACACTTTAATAATCATTCCAGCAAATGCAAACTCCTAATACACATCACGTAAGAATATTAATGATCTGTGAGTTATTAGTTTTCAAATGATAACTCAAGGCATATTTTGCACAAAAAGATTGTAATTATGTTAGGCAAGAATACAGGGGTGCTTCGTGTCACGAGGATAAATTCCTTTACAGCCTGCTGAGGAAGTCATAGCCAGCTATTACATCCTCCAAACATCCATCTTAAACAGCATTTGAACCTGGTAGTGCCATATGCATTTTGTATTGCCAGCACAGCTAACTGACGTTTGAATAGCATAAAAGGGGGAGAGGGTATCACCATGAACAAAAACGAAGTTGTGCCCAGTTGCTCCTACTAGGACTGGCAGAAGCAGCATAATAAATGTCATCTCTAGAATGATCAGGTGAAAGCCATTTATGAATTTAAGCCAACATTGTAAAAACAGTCAGGTACTCAAATAAAGATTAGCACTGAGGCAAAGAAAAAAAAAGTAAATGGAGGTAAATTAGCTGTGTGATGCATTGAGGATTTTACTGGGCAACTCCCATTAACTATTTCAAAGCATGATAATCCAGTCCTTCATTTCTAGGTAATCCAGTTGACATGAAATTTGCCACATGTATGTATTTTCCCTTAGAACCAGACAATGAATAAAGTTATCCCACAAAATATAAAGAAAATATATGTTGAGTGATATTTTTTTTTTAAAAAGCACTACTACAAATCCTGGTAACCTTTAGGAGTGGGAGCATAATCATGGTTGTGTTGAGGAGTTACGCACCCATCATGAAAGTTTGATATATAGCAAAATGGGCTAATATGTGCTAGAGACCAATGTCAAAGTCCCCATTACCTGCTGGGAATAACCCCAAAACAATCATGCAGGCAGAAGAAATCAGCTGGTACTCAAAGAAGCACTCATCCAGCATGCAGTAGCCTACCTAGTTATCCAAAAGTTACCACTTGGTGTTTGCTGCAAGCATTGTTTGGCGTATTAGTATTCAACATTACAACAAGATGGGCAAAGCACCCTCTCCTCCCCAGTGCACAGCTCAGGAACAATGTGGCAGAATCAGGGTTCATTTCTCTCCTATCTACCACAAAGGTAATTCAAATCGGGGGTGGGTGTTCAAGTTAGCAGGCCTGGGATTAGACATTAGGGTGTTCTCTATGAAGGTCCCATCAAAACTGTTTTTTTTTTTCCCTACTGGTCTGTGGCAGTGCTAAAATGTGGAATGTGTTTGGGTCATCCAAGGAGGAAGTGCATATTTCTTGTTTTTAGAGCTAGAGGGGTTCTTTTGCAACCTGAATTTGTACTGTTTAACTATTCTGTTTTTGTGGGGGAATGTACTGCATTTGTTCTGGTATTTGCAAAAATTGTGACTTTTTGGCAGTAGATTATGAAGCAAAGATTCAAGCTGACTATTTGACAGCAGCTTTGGTGCTTGCTTCAGTGAATATATTAATCCATACCACAAGAATTACATAATCATGTTGTCTTGTCTGTGATAATGGTGCAATAACTGCAAAACAAAGCTGTGTTTGTGTCCTTTCAAAAGAAAAAGACTATACCCATCGTGAGACCAATGATAGATATTGAATTATTTTCAGACTATATATTATTATCTGGTGTTTCAATGTAATCAAAGATTTCATGGGAGGAGCCATTTCGCTGCATTTTTTAAAGGAAGAAAAATGTTTTAAAAATTACCTTATATTAAATGATTGTCAAGTGATCTGATAAGAGGCATTGTTAGGAATGAAGGAGGAACAATAAGGCAAAGACTTAGGCTATTAAGTTGTCTAGATCTTTTATCAGAGAAATGAAGGTAGAATTACAGCTGTTGCAAATGGGCTATGGAAAGACACTTCCCACCTCCGTTCTCCTTATGTAAAATAGGAACAGTTTCAGACCCCAGAACTAGACCACCAAGATATGCTGGATACAAGGGAGTCAAATTCTCAGCAGCTATGAACTATGGAGAAACAAAATGGTCCAGAAAAGCCTCCAAGGGGTAAGTGGGGGAGCTGCCCAATCATAGAATAACCCTCCCCCATGATCCTACAGACCATGAAAGCCCTTCCACAAAAAGCTCCTCCTCTGTTGTCCATTCCACCCTATTGCCCATCCAAAGCTACAGCCATTCTCCAGGGCATCCTACTCCATCACTGGGAACGCACAGTAGTTACTGCTGTGGGTCTCTTCACCTTTAAACCTCCCTCACAGACGAGTAAAGTGCAGGATCAAGAGCTACTCAATGGCATGTGTCCCTTAGCAATGCTTTTAGGGGAGTGGGACACAAGAACATGATAGAAGGGATCAGGTATTGACTTAGTGGAGTTGCACCAGTTCTATACTGGTAATGGAGTGGAAAAAACCAAGCCCCAAATCTTAGAGATGAGTTGGTTTAAACACAAGTTGTTTTTTAAAAACTGTACTAGGACACATTTATGAAAAATATTCTGAAGAGCCCAGTTTTGTACTCCCAAAGTTACCTGTGCAATTAGCAGGGGGTCAGGCACCTGCTTGTTTTCCGAGGATCAAAAGAATCTTACCTGACTTTTATGCTACAGTTTATTTTTCTGGATAGGGTATGTGCGCATTCTGGCTGGCCCTTCTCCTCCACGCTGAGACAGCTTGAAACAGCAAGCTACAGTTCCAATGCTACATTTGCTAAGCTTATTAATGGCCTGCATCCAAACAGTCATTCACAGCTGATACCATCACAGAAAATGTGATATAACAGCATGCTCATTTCTCTACACTTCAACATGATTTCTCTTAAATTCATTGTTCTCAATTTCTCCCAAGCACAGCATGTGAATATTCTGAATTTAAAAAGATTACTATAATAAATTTAGGATTGATCTTGCCACACTGATCCTAGTTCAAACCTACATTACAGTAGATATCAATATTTTCAGATGCTATTTTGTGTCTCAGTTGCATACCTATTGCTTTCTTTAATATGCCCATACCTAGAGATTCAAATTATCTCTACAAAGTGGTGGTCCTATCTTAGCCTAATGAAGGCATTTGGTTAATTCCATAACATTTTAATGTACAATGATGCTATCAAGAGACCTGCCTTGGATCTCATTTATTTGGTTGGGGTTTTGGCTTCCAGATATAGGAGGAAAATTAGAGTGGACCAACAGGGGGAGATTTTGCAGAGCCAGGACCGGGTCACAGTTACTGCAGATCTCCATGTGTCCTGGGGAATATTTAATAGATTCCTATATTTCAAGGCTAGAAGGAACCAGTATAACCTAGTCTGACTTCCTGACCTATTCTGACCTCCTGTATAACAGGCCCCAGAATCTCCCCCAAAATTCCTAGAGCATATCTTTTAGAAAAAAAAAATCCAATCTTGGGTTTAAAAGTTGCCAGTGATGGAGAATTCACTATGTCCCTTGGTAAATTGTTCCAATGGTTAATTACTCACTGTTAAAAACTTGCACCTTAGTTCCAGCCTGAATTGGTCTTTAAGATAAATGGTTCTTGCCTGACCCGTACGGAGAGATGAGTGGTGTTTTAATTCTGTAGACCCTCATGACTTGAGAAACCTGGCCTGATATTTTTATGCAGATGAAAACGAAAAGAATGTGCTTAGATATATTATTGTAATGCTGTACATGGAAGAAAAAGGTGTCCCCCCTCATTCCTTGATCTGCTTACACTCTGAAGCATGAGAATTCATTCTTGTTGAATATTATTCATAAGCTTCTTGCAAAGTGTCAGGATCCTGCAGATGATCTGTCCTATCTGAAATAAGATAACATTTATATTTCCTTCAAAACTTCCCCTCTTTGTATAAAAATAGTCTAAGTTTTCCTTCCTGAGGGTCAGAGACGCCACTACTTCTTTAAATGCCAGAACACCATCAGAGATAGAAACAAAACAACTTGACAAAGGATGTCTGGATAATTTCCCATCATTTCTCATCGGGGTAAACAAAAACAAAACCCAAACCAAAACCAACAGTTTCCTCTACAAAATGAATTGCTCTCAAAGCTGGTCATTGGCGGCCATCAGCCTGATTACTTTAGCCTGACAGATATGATCCTCAAGGGGTTATGTTCAAGTAGTTCTCAAGATATTAGTTTGCTGCCTTGTTTCTCAGCTTTTACTGTTGTTAATATATCCAGAGTCTGCCCGTTCAGCTCTCAACCTTTTAGCAAACAATGGCAAACTAATTCCCACAGCAGACACTTAAGAAAGTTTCCCCTGAAGTCAATGAAGCTACACAAATTTACAGCAGCTGAGGATCTGGCCCTTAGAGTTCAACCTAATGCTCAAGGAAGATGGCAAATTGAAAATAAGGGAACCTGGAGTCTGCAGAACAGGCATAGGAAATGCAGGAAGGTTTCATTCTACTCCTGCTATTCTTTAACTCTCACCTTGAAAGACTACCTTTAAGGTACAAAAAGTATCAGTCTCCAGGCCTGCATCAGCACAGTGTGTGTGTGTGTGTGTGTGTGTGTGTGTAGGTTGCATTTATACAGCTCTTCCCAGACCTCCATCCTAGGCCAGACCGTCAGACCTCAGCACAGAGAGAGAGGCTAGTCTCAGAACTGCCCTACTTTACACTCACTGCCAAGAGCCTTCAAACCTGCCCACTTATTCCACAGAGACACTCCCCTTTCAACAAAGGCCAGGAGATGTGGGTGGCACAAGCATAGCTATCGTGGCCTTATGCCACTGGACTATTGCCTAGGCAGGGGAATCTTCAACTGGCTATATCTGTTTAGCTTACGGTTTATTTGCATTGGCACAAAGCAGCTGTAGGCTCTAGCTCTTCAGTCACATTTCTGAGTGGAGATTTAAGCAAACACTTTTCAGGAGGATGGGGACCATCAAGTAATTCACATAGGCCACAAAACATGTGCCAGATGGCGATTACTTCCCAATACTACCAACCTAGGCAGAGATTCAAGCCAATGAAGACTCCATGTCCCATTACCAATCTCATTTGGGAACAAATTTATGGTCCCACTCATCCAGCTCAAGGACCAGTACAGCCTTTGCTACCCTCTTGTCAATGTTTGCTCAGTTCCATACTAGACCAGTGCACTGACTGGAATAACCTCCTTTGGATAGGCAAAACCTAAGACAACTCAGTCTCTAGTTGTTCCTACCCATGCCATATCTACTTCCAGCATTCTCAATAGTGGCTTCTGTTTATTTATCTAAGGCCCACTGAGTGTTTTACCAAGGAAGGACTGAATAAAAATAGAGTCATGTCTTCAGAATATGGCCCCTTAGGAATAGAGCACTTTAAGTGAACATAAACAATAGACGCACTTGCATTTAGTACAGAGTAAGTTTTGCAGTAAAACTGCTATTTTATGCAGACATTGCATTTCAATTAATCAATCAATTTGCTCAATATACTGCATTTACTTTTTCATTAAGATTTCAATGTCTTCTCACTCTGCTCAGAGGAGAAACATGACCACCAGTAACAGAC
Organism: Chelonia mydas; assembly: GCF_015237465.2. Lineage (NCBI taxonomy): Eukaryota > Metazoa > Chordata > Testudines > Cheloniidae > Chelonia > Chelonia mydas. The sequence goes on from NC_057850.1 coordinate 164,987,463, forward strand.
TTCTGATCACATTTTCAAAGCAATTAGAATTTAGGCAAAATAAACTTGCCCACTCCTAAATCATCATCCTCCACTGTTCCCACCCCTGCCTTTTACTCCTTCACTTCATTAGCTCATCACTGAAAGAACAATGAAGCAAACAAAATTGAGCAAACCAACTGTCTTATCATTAGAGAAAGTTGATGAATTATCTACTTGTGCTGGCCTCAAAGCGTACCATTGCTGATCTGAGCAATTACATATATTCACCTTGAAAGATACTATACATGCAAAAGGATAATTACTCATGCACAAGAGGCTCTCAAACAGGTCTGCTCCTCTCAGCACTTACAGGAAGCATTTTCTCCCCCCTTTTTCAAGCCCTTCACAAACAACAATTAACCTCTGGAAAGCTGCCTTACTCACACAATTAATACTGATAATTCTGTAGTGTTTTATTCCCGCTTTGCACTCCCTTTACTCAGGGATAAATGATACATAGGAACAAGGCTGGGCAGAATCAGGCCCTGGCTAAACCACGGTATTTGCAATATAACAAGGTTCCCCTATATTTAGGGGAAACACTAGAGTAGTTCATGTTGCTGGGTAATAAAAGCCTTACATGTGGTGCTGAATGAATAATGCATGGTCAGTTTAGTTATTCCAACAGATCTGTGTTACAGCCATTTTAAGATAATTTTATAATTACCTCTAGTTACCTCAAGATAAATATATTCAAGGCATTTTAACGTGTTATCAACTATTTCTTTGGGGGCCATATTCTGTTCTCATTAGAGACTCCACTGATGTCTGGAGTTCTACTGGCATAACATGCAGGGCTACATTCTGCTCTGGTACCTTAAATTTAACCTATCCGTTATATAAAATTTAAGATTAATAGTGGAACAAATTCCTGAGTCCAAATGTTCCTCCTCCTCCTCTGTTAGTGTGCATCTATGTGTAGTAGACAACTGCTCTAGTACTTCAGCTGTGCCACTTGATGAATTGTATCTTGCATGCACTTGCACCAGATCTGAATTTGGCCCAATGCATGCTGTTCCCATTGAAGTCAGTTGGCCCACTGTCATTTTCAGACATCAGCACCCGTCTTTTCAAGGTTGTTAAATCACTTCATAAGTTAAATGACTGAAATCAGTACATTTTTATATGCACTGTTAATTTACCCATTTATGGTATTAATAGTGGCTGTCGGGCCTCGTACTTCTGCTACATATTTCCATTAGATTAAACTCATTGTCATTAACATAAAGGTGAAAGTAACTCAGTGCCTGAAATGGAAAAAGATGGATTCTAATCTCTGTATCAGAGTAGTAGCCGTGTTAGTCTGTATCCGCAAAAAGAACAGGAATACTTGTGGCACCTTGGAGACTAACACATTTATTTGAGCATAAGCTTTTGTGAGCTCACAGCTCACTTCATCGGATGCATGCAGTGGAAAATACAGTGGGGAGATTTATATACACAGAGAATATGAAACAATGGATGTTACCATACACACTGTAACCAGAGTGATCAGGTAAGGTGAGCTATTAGCAGGAGAGCGGGGGGGGGGGGAGGGGAGAAAAAACACCTTTTTTAGTGATAATCAAGGTGGGCCACACACCACACAGGAGGTTGGAAGTCAACTTCATTTTGTACTCTGTCTGCTGGTCATGGTTTTTCTATCATGTGATATTTCATCTCTGTACATCGTTGGTGATTCCGTTTCTAGAATACTCTGTCCATTTCTGATGTCCACACTGTGAAAGGACGTTGAAAAACTGTTGCATTGCTCACTGGCTTGAGGCTCGCCCCACTGTGGATCGCAAGCCACAGCAGGCGGGGGGCTTTGCGGGGCTGCCGCCCTGCCCCAGGCACTTGCAGCATCCGGGCGGGGGCGCATTCCTGCGCCTCTGCAAAGACTGGACCTTGGACGAGGTATGAGAACTAGCACCTGGTAACAGAAGGTGCTATGCCATCAGAAATGAACACTGGAAGAGCAATCAGTTCTGGGTTGCCTGACGCTGTCTGGTACCACATAAGGGGAGAGCTATTGTTTTACAAACAGCAGCAATAGCATGTTGCAGTTTTCAGGCCAAGTCTGCATTCTCTGCACACCCAGAACACCTGACTTCAGAGGGAGATCTGAATACACAAAGAGTGCAAGAGCTGCCATTGAAGGGGAACTGAAAAGCACTTACTGTTTTGTTCCCATATCCATACTAAAATACGGGCTCAACCCCATTGTCTCAACAGATACAGAAAGTCAATGAGAGTGCCATACACAGAAGAACTGTAGTATTAGGCCTCCTATATGTAGCCTTAAAAGAACCCTTACAAATACAGTTACACAAGTTATTTTAAAGCTCAATCCTCCACGCAGTGCTTGAGTTAGAGGGTCCAGGCCTGATCAGTTTCCCACTGAAGTAGCAATGCTGCTTACTGCAGGTAATTTCTTTGGTACTGCTGCAAGCATTAGTAAAGCACCAGAGCTAGCTGTGTATTGTTCAATATAGATGTACAGAGAAGAGGTTATGGACAGTATAGTTGCCATTCCACTTTATACTTTGGGGGGAGGGGGGGCAAGCCCTGTAGACTAAGTATTCCCTATCTAAGGATATGCCTATGCTGATGCTGGAGGTGTAATTTCCAGGCCCAGCAGACAACGGGCCCAAGCTCCGATTATTTATAACAGGCTAGCTCAACCACTCTGAGGCCCTTAGGCACATACAGGGGGCAGGCAAGCCTGCCCTGCTGCCTGTGCAGCTGCACTGCTATGTTTAGTGCATCCGCCTGATCAAAGCTAGTGAGGGTATGTCTGTCTGACTTGGAAATTACACCTCCAGCATCAATGTGGACAAAATGAAGTATGATGGCACAAGGCACCACACAGGTAGACCAGGGCCCACACACAGTCTTTCCACCAGCCCAACAGAACAGCATCAGTTTCACCAACAACTATCCCTGCTGAAGCAGGAGGCAAGAGTTGCCTCTTTGCAAAGAGGTGACAAGGGGATTTAAAACAGGTCAGGAAATCCCTTCTGTGTTCTAAAGCTAGAGGAGTTGTTGCTTTATGGGAAATGAGGGAGAGAAGGGGTTACAGGAAAGTCTACAGAGTCATGGTGTTGGAGATGAATGATTGATTATTGAACACGTCTGATTTGCTGTGTCCACAGAGCTACTACATCCTAGCATGACCATGCCAGCAAGATGCAAACAAAGCATGCATGCAAGATAATGCAACATGACATTTTAATCTTGAGCAGAGAGAACATAGCTTTCTGACTGTGGCTGCCTGCTGTCAACTCAGATAGGAAGAAACCAGTGGGAAGAAGCGGAGTGGAAAATAAAGTACCCATAGTAGAAAGGTCTGAATCAACAGTATACAGGACAAACTGATTTTGATAAAGTTATTTTTGGGGGTTAACATACCTTAGTTGAATTTCAACCATTAATCTTTCAGTCTGACTTTTCAAAAGGGAAAGTCAGACCTTACTGTGGTTTTAATCACATTTCCCCCATGAAATGTCCCTTTGCCTTTTATTTAAAAAGTGTTGGGGGTGGGGGGAAGAGGGTTCCTTAAAGAAAAAGGGCTATCAACATACATGAAAGATGAAGCAAGTTTTAAATTGTGTTATTCCTCCCCCCCCAACCTAACAGACATCCAAATTGGTGGATGTGAAATGCTCCAGCTTCAGTGAAGCTACTCCTGTTCTACAAATGAGAAAAGATATAACATTTGTATTTCCATAACATGGAGCCAGGGTTATCTTTCATCCGTTTAGAGTGTGTATTTATAGCATGTAATGAATATTATTCCTTTTTCAGGCAATTCTCTTTGGAGCTGTTAGGGAACCAAGTGTGAAAACACTCACTCGCTATAGCTGGATAGAAAATTCAAACTAAGTGTATTTTCCTAAAATATGTGGTTTCCAAGCCAAAACATTTCACACAGAGATGTATTCATTCTGACAAAAGTTTTTGACAGGAAGGTTTGAGGTCCAGGGCTCTTGGGTCACTTCAGAGCAGAGAAAGAACACAAATTGAAAACCTGACCTTTTTGATCCAAGCGAACATTTAGACAATTCTGTTTGACAAAAAGGTTTTGTTTTTGTTCCAATGCAGAACAAAAAAAAATTGAAACCTCAAAATGTTGACACGAAATGGAGTTGTCCTCTAGTCAGCTCTACTACTCACAAGTCAAGTAACTCACATACTTAAGGTGTCTGTTGGAGTGACTCAAAAGAGCCAATTTACCTACGTAGGTTGATTTTTCCTAATTAAGGGCAAGTAAAGTCCATGACTCAGGGATTGCTAAGCATGACAGAAGTCCATGGACTTGCAGTGATTCTTTGGAATTCTTCAGTATGTTAGAGAGCTTTGCCCCCTTACAAAGCCAGTTGGAATTCCATCCCCTAATCCTGGACATCCTGCAAGATCCATGATCTAATGTCATCTCCAGGGATCCACAATAACTGAACCTTTTCATTCACACAGAGGCCCTATTACTTTTGTAGATGATCCCTCTTCCAACCCTGACAATTAAAAAAAAAAAGTGTCTACAACCCTAATACCAAACTACCATGACTTTAGTCTTTGGAATCTAAGAGATTTAGTGTTGTTAACTTTCTTGGAGTCTACTGCTGATTGCTGGGCATGATAAAAGTCTAGATATCGCATAAGAAAATGAAGTACTGCCATGCGGTTTTTATGAGGCTATAATACAGTTAGTTGATAAACTACAAAGCTGGAGGCAAAGTAAACTGTCCCATCAGGGAACAGGATTATTGCCTCATAAAACAGCACAATGGTATTATTTTTCTATTGCATTGAAAGCAGTTAAAAATTGATTTAATTCTACTCCCGGCCCTCCCCCATTCAACTTGTTCTTACGGAATTCCAGGAAGAGAAAGCTTCTCAAACATGCAGTGGCTCAATGATAGGCCATGGTTAGCTCTCCAGAAAAAACCAGGGCATTCCAGAAGTTACAGCTGAACAGTCAACCTTAGAACGTGCCTCTTTGAGCATGACTTATATTAGGAACTCTATGTTGTAATTCTACAATGAATATTTAACAATATACAGTGGCAAGCTACCATTTCTTTGGCACAAGTCCTATTTAGATTATTAATATAAAATGGTCCCATTGTGGGCAACATTCACCCATGGAGAGGGCCAGCACAAGGCCTATTCTGGTTGAGATACCATTGGGTCCCTGTTTTTAGTACCAGTGTTTAAGTGAGGTGCTCAGATCCATCCACAAAAAAAGTTATGGTTCCATACTTTTGTCCCTCTTATTTGATTAATTGCCTTATTACCACAACAAAGGGGCCCTAAGTACAGTGCCAGAATCCACATTACAACTTTGTTTCATATATTAGACACACAAAATTATTGAATGTATTGGTCTCCCATACTCTGTCACTACCTATTACCATTCACCAGTCATTGTTGGTCAATTTAGTCATCAAGGTGAGTGCTTTGTCCAAATTGGACAATGTGTAGTCTCATGTATATTTGTGAACCTTGTTTAATTAGTTATTTTAGTGCCATGGCTAGTGGTGGGTACATTAAGTGCCTGGTTTACACCCACCACTTCTAGCTTGTAGTGACGCAAGCATATTCATTCACAAAAGGTTACCCAATTAACAGAGGTCCAGAGTGTTGAAGTGACTTGCCTGGGGTAACACAGCAATTCACTGGCAGAGCTGGATATAGAATTCAGGGGTCCTGAATCCACCTTTGCTAGGTCTACGCTTACATAGTGCCGATACTCTACATGTTACTGTATGTAGCTACACACCACAGTGAAAGGCTCTGGTAGCTCCTGCACGGAGGCAGCAGAACATGATATTTTGGGCAGACATAGGAGACAGTGCATGGGCATTTAGAGAGCCATCTAGGGTATGTACCCTGGGGGTTCAGGCATTAGGGCACTCTAGTCCCCTAAGCTGTGGCTCACTGTCTACACTGCTATTTATACCAGAGCTAGCTGGCTGTGCAGTGTCTGTACTCTGCGTACCACCACAAGTGTAAATGTATCTTAAGACTGCCTGTCAACATTAAGATTTTTAGGAATCCACTTCTCTTAGAATCATAGAATCATAGAATATCAGGGTTGGAAGGGACCCCAGAAGGTCATCTAGTCCAACCCCCTGCTCGAAGCAGGACCAAGTCCCAGTTAAATCATCCCAGCCAGGGCTTTGTCAAGCCTGACCTTAAAAACCTCTAAGGAAGGAGATTCTACCACCTCCCTAGGTAACGCATTCCAGTGTTTCACCACCCTCTTAGTGAAAAAGTTTTTCCTAATATCCAATCTAAACCTCCCCCATTGCAACTTGAGACCATTACTCCTCGTTCTGTCATGTGCTACCATTGAGAACAGTCTAGAGCCATCCTCTTTGGAACCCCCTTTCAGGTAGTTGAAAGCAGCTATCAAATCCCCCCTCATTCTTCTCTTCTGCAGACTAAACAATCCCAGCTCCCTCAGCCTCTCCTCATAAGTCATGTGCTCTAGACCCCTAATCATTTTTGTTGCCCTTCGCTGGACTCTCTCCAATTTATCCACATCCTTCTTGTAGTGTGGGGCCCAAAACTGGACACAGTACTCCAGATGAGGCCTCACCAGTGTCGAATAGAGGGGAACGATCACGTCCCTCGATCTGCTCGCTATGCCCCTACTTATACATCCCAAAATGCCATTGGCCTTCTTGGCAACAAGGGCACACTGCTGACTCATATCCAGCTTCTCGTCCACTGTCACCCCTAGGTCCTTTTCCGCAGAACTGCTGCCTAGCCATTCGGTCCCTAGTCTGTAGCGGTGCATTGGATTCTTCCATCCTAAGTGCAGGACCCTGCACTTATCCTTATTGAACCTCATCAGATTTCTTTTGGCCCAAACCTCCAATTTGTCTAGGTCCTTCTGTATCCTATCCCTCCCCTCCAGCGTATCTACCACTCCTCCCAGTTTAGTATCATCCGCAAATTTGCTGAGAGTGCAATCCACACCATCCTCCAGATCATTTATGAAGATATTGAACAAAACCGGCCCCAGGACCGACCCCTGGGGCACTCCACTTGACACCGGCTGCCAACTAGACATGGAGCCATTGATCACTACCCGTTGAGCCCGACAATCTAGCCAGCTTTCTACCCACCTTATAGTGCATTCATCCAGCCCATACTTCCTTAACTTGCTGACAAGAATACTGTGGGAGACCGTGTCAAAAGCTTTGCTAAAGTCAAGAAACAATACATCCACTGCTTTCCCTTCATCCACAGAACCAGTAATCTCATCATAAAAGGTGATTAGATTAGTCAGGCATGACCTTCCCTTGGTGAATCCATGCTGACTGTTCCTGATCACTTTCCTCTCATGTAAGTGCTTCAGGATTGATTCTTTGAGGACCTGCTCCATGATTTTTCCAGGGACTGAGGTGAGGCTGACTGGCCTGTAGTTCCCAGGATCCTCCTTCTTCCCTTTTTTAAAGATTGGCACTACATTAGCCTTTTTCCAGTCATCCGGGACTTCCCCCGTTCGCCACGAGTTTTCAAAGATAATGGCCAAGGGCTCTGCAATCACAGCAGCCAATTCCTTCAGCACTCTCGGATGCAACTCGTCCGGCCCCATGGACTTGTGCACGTCCAGCTTTTCTAAATAGTCCCTAACCACCTCTATCTCCACAGAGGGCTGGCCATCTCTTCCCCATTTTGTGATGCCCAGCGCAGCAGTCTGGGAGCTGACCTTGTTAGTGAAAACAGAGGCAAAAAAAGCATTGAGTACATTAGCTTTTTCCACATCCTCTGTCACTAGGTTGCCTCCCTCATTCAGTAAGGGGCCCACACTTTCCTTGGCTTTCTTCTTGTTGCCAACATACCTGAAGAAACCCTTCTTGTTACTCTTGACATCTCTTGCTAGCTGCAGCTCCAGGTGCGATTTGGCCCTCCTGATATCTTTCCTACATGCCCGAGCAATATTTTTATACTCTTCCCTGGTCGTCTTCAACTGAAGTAATAACTAACTTTCTTCCCATGAATACTAGACCTCAAAGAAGGTATTAAAGAATTAGGGGGGCAGTTTCTTCTCTAGGCCTCCATTCCTTTTCTTCAGTTTCCTCCAGTTTTTTTTGAACCACCACCTTCTAGACTTCCAACGCCTTTTTCCACAAAGAAAGTTTTGAGCCCTCAAGCCTTTTCATCTGAACCCATTTGTACTAATTCTTGTATTTCTTCAGCGGATGGATTAATAAGGACTTCACATCTTTGAAAGGTCAAATGAAAGCAGCCATCATTAGCTGGGTTACAGTGGTAACCAGCTCCCACTTGAAGGTTCAGAGAGTGAGGAATCGCCGTATCTTGTGGTCCTACTGCAACAGGACTCTAATTTCAGCATCAGCTCTCCTTAGGTGGTAAAGTTATAGATGTGTTGGCTCACTTAAATATAAAGTTTTCTGAGGAGCCTGCTGGGAATGAAAAGCCACCAGTCATTACTTCACCCAGCTAAATAATTACCTCCTCTAGTAGGTTCTTTTTAAAGGCAAAGTCAGTTTTTAACCCAATCTTGTAATGAACTCAGGACAGCTTGCAGATTATGCGCTGTACCTAGAGCATCAGACATGCCTATCATATAGAACATATATATGATACGTACACCCACTTATTTCCGTAGGGCTATTAATGGTCTAAGGCAGGGGTGGGCAAACTTTTTGGCCTGAGGGCCACATCAGGGTTGCAAAACTATATGGAGGGCTGGGTAGGGAAGGCTGTTCCTCCCCAAAAAGCCTGGCCCCTGACCCCCACCCACCCCCTCCCACTTCCTGTCCCAACTGCCCCCTCAGAACCCTTGCCCCATCCAACCCCCCCCCCCGCTCCCTGTCCCCTGTCTGCCCTGACCCATATCCACACCCCCTGCCTCCTGACAGCCCCCCTGGGACCCTCATGTGTATCCAACGCCCCCGTCCCCTGACCAACCACCCCCCCCCCAGAACCTCTGCCCAATCCAACTGCCCCCTGCTCCCTGTCCCCTGATTGCGCCCCCCCCCCCCCCCCGCAGAAGGTCTGCTCCCCCCCAGAATCCCCTGCCCCATATCCACCCCACCCCGTTCCCTCTCTCCTTACCATGCCGCTCAGAGCGGCAGGAGCTTGCAACCCCACCACCTGGCCAGAGCCAGCCATGTTGCCCAGCAGGAGTGGCAGGCCAGAGTGCTGGCGGAGTGGAGAGGTGAGGCTGCGCGGGAGTAGGGACAGCAGGGGAGAGACCGGGGGCTAGCCTCCCTGGCTGGGATCTCAAGGGCTGGGCAGGATGGTCCCATGGGCCAGATGTGGCCCACGGGCTGTAGTTTGCCCACCTCTGGTCTAAGATATGTTCCTAGGTGCTTTCTATGCAGAAAAGACATGCGCCTTGCCCTAGGAGCTTGCAGTACAGAGTGGGAGCAGAAACGAGATCTCTCAGCATATCCAATAAGCCTACCAGTATGGGTCAACGGTAGTGGGTTTGTGGTACTGTATGGACACCTGGCAAACAAATCTGAGACAATTAGCTCTTTCCCAGAAGGATGTTTATTCAATCAGCAAGAATGAAGCAAATTTTGGTCAACAGAGACCCACATCAAACTCAGATGGGTGAGTCCGACCTCACACCAGCTTTAGACTGCTGTAGCTCCACTGATTTCTCCTGAGCTACACCAGTGCAAAAAAGTAATGAGATCAGAAAAGATGTGCTAATAATGAAGAGTTCTGTAACCCATTAATTCCCTTAGCTATCCAGCCCACCACCCCCCACTATTTATCAAAAATGGTTTATATACACAGCTTTTTCAAGCAATCTATACTTGTTCTAGATTTGAAGTTTGAAAGTATAATCTAAATTCCATACACACACTGACTTGTATGGACTTACATTTTGTGGCCTTTGAACCAGTTTATAAGCAAGCCTGTCTCAATCATTGTCTCGGCTACTTGAAGCAGCAAACTTTACTTTCCAAGTTGAAGTCTATTTTGGCTGCTCTTTCCTGTTATGTTCAGTACTGAAGTCATGAAGATTAAAAACCAGGAACATTTTCTAAAAGTCTGTTCAGATTTGGTTTGTTGGCTAGGAGGTGATTTGATTATATGCCTGCTTATCTTTCTTGAAATCAGTCCAAAAAAGTCTGCATTTTTCTACTCTTGTTCCATAGTGAAATTGCAATGTCTCAGTTCTGTATTTTCAACCAGTTAAAACATTGTTTTAGGGCATCAAGTGTCTCCAGTTATTATGAAATAGTATTTAACTTCAGTTTGTTAGCAATATGAATGTGTGTTTGAGTAATGAGTTCAAATCGTCACCACATTCTGAGAGATGAACTGAAATGTTTAAAGACACACAAAAAGTAGTTAAGGGCCTAGGTAAGTGAGGGTAAATCTTTTGATCCATACTCAAAGCTCAAGTGAACTTTTTTGGATGGAGAAATGATACTAAATTGGGAATTTAAGTTATTCCCCGATCCTAATGTTGCATTCTCAATATCTAGCTATTGCCAGAGCCCAGAAGTGAAATCCTGCCTCCTTTGAAGTCAATGACAAAAAACTCATTGATTTCAGTGGTACCAGGACTCTACCTCTATGATACAAGGCTATGAATGTTGTAACCACTTCATTTACAACCCCACAGACCAAACAATCTCTACTCCTCCCAGCTATCCTTGGGAATGCGTCCACACTGTGCAGTGGCCTTCAGCATACCAGCCCCCCACCCTAATGGATTTCTCCCAGCCTCTGTCACATCCCTAACCAACAAAAAACCTCTCTCACTCTGGTGAACTGTATGTGTGTGCCTGCCTTAGCTGCTTCCTCTCGAATCAAAATAGGTAGCTGAGGAGCCAACAGAGAGCTAATTGGAGACCTGATTTTCACCCACCAAAAGCAACATATAGCCATAATGCACCAAAGACTCCCCTGCACGATTCTGAGAGTGGGTGGTGTGCACACAGAGTATGGCTGGGTGCAGGAGGAGAAGTTGTGATACAATCCCAGACTTTTCTCACAAACCAAGCTTCACCCACTCATGATACAAAGAGGAGATGCCAGTCTCTCATTATGCAGGTATCATAATAAAATCAACTATGTTGATCAGTGAAATTGTTAGTTCTGAAGCCTACTTGTGAAAGTTTGTCAACATTGCTACCACCACACCAAAAGTTCAGGACTCAGAACGGTTATGTTAAGCTATTTGCAGACGATTCAGACATGTATTGCTGCACTGATTTATTCTTGCTTTATAGTTTAAGAGGCTCTCTCTGCAATCATAAGTGTCAGTCCTGTCTATTTAGATTGCAAGCTCTGTAGGACATCAACTGTCTTAACATATGTACAGTGCCTGGCACAATGGGACCCGATCTCAGTTTGGGCCTCCTAGATTCTACTGGAATACAAGTACAAAAGAGGAACTGGAAACTCAGCATACAAACAGATGCTGATGAGAAGTAGTGTTTACACTTTGTCCTCTTCCCTCCTAGAATCTCTCTATTTGAAAGAAAACTGACACTACTTAAAGGAGTCTGGCACTTTAAAATATTCTCCCCTTAAAATAATTTAACACTTGGCTGACCTTACACTACTGTAAGAGCTGTGAAAACTTGGCAGTTGTAGTTCAAAGTTTCTTGCACGTAATTTTGTTCTGTTTTTGTTTGCATAAGTTCCCAAACTTGGACTCTGGCAGTGTTGGATTTTAACATATTCCAAGTCTCAAAAATTAAATAAAAAATCCTTAGCAGGAACTGTCCAGTTTTGCTTAGATAGAATAAAAAACTAGAACTGAGAAACCCAGCTTTTGCCTTTCTAAAACCTCACTGGTTGAGCTAAGGTTTCCCAGACTGTACCTTGTTGACTCAGATACAGGTCCCATTTTATTCAAGTCACTGAATTTTGAGGATTAAGGGATAGTTTGGATGAAGAGTTCCAGTTCTGGCTAAGCTCCAGTTACCACCACATAATACTAAGAGGGGACTGGGGAGGAATTACAGATCCTAGAGGGCACTCCCTAGGACTCTGAACATCCTATACAGTAGGTGCAGTCATGAAGAGTGCCTGGTTTCCAATAGGACCTCAATCATGCCCATTCAGTCTTTGGCCTCCTCCCGGAGACTTCCAACAAGAGTTCCCATTAGTGACATCCATTCTGGGGATGGTTTATGGGACCCATGCTACAAGCGACTAAAAACCACAAACTCATTTCACTTATGCCACTCAACAGCAGTCAGATGATATCGCCTTTGGATTGCTATTGACCGGCATGGAATTCAAGCCAATGACTTTTAGGAGAAGGCCAATCTTCTGTACCATAGCTATTATTTTTATATTCAGAAAAAAAATCTGACTCCATGACATGCATAATTATTGGCACCCAGCATCAACTGCTCTGTAACCGAGCCAGACAGATCCTGAAATCTTTAAATGACTCAATCAACAGCATTCTCTTAGCAAAAAGAATACTGAATTGCTGTGTATTCATCCTCCACTTGCCTGGGGACAGAGTCACAAATCATTTAAAATACATTAAATAGTCTCATTCCAAAACTTCCTGGCGATGGAATTCCATCTGTACCTGGAAAGAAACTTGCATGATGCAAAAACACCTAAAGGCAAACCCCTGACCCCAATGAGTGTTGTGTGTTGACTTCAATAGAGGCTGGGATTTCACCCCTAATGCTTCAATATGGTAGACGTATACAGCTCTAACACTACATTCCTGGACTAGGAACCATGGTCTCAGGACCTGAAGACTACTATGGACAATAGATAATGGGGTACTTGCTTCGCTGAGTACAGGCTCTAGAAGACAGACTTCAAACCCTCTGAGACCAACTCCTTCAAATATAGGAATGGCCAGCTTCCCAAATCATCACAGCTCTACAGTGCCACTCATGCAAACTTGAAAACACATAAACATTTGAACAAACAACAATATGGCTTAACCAGGATTTGGAGAAGCCAGATTTACCAATACCTCCTGGCCTACCTCACAGGGATGCTCTGAGTTAAATTGTTTGCAGAGTATTTTAATATCTTCATATGAAGCTGCTATAGAGGTACAAAATGAGCCAGCAGAGGATTTTGTTCTAGAGCAAGGCCTTTTTAGATGAATTGCGTGTGTCTCGTATGCTCTCATACTCTAGAAGCGTATTCTGCAGACAATGTGCTGTTTTGCTATACTTTTCTGCAATGTCATGGGGCATTTGGAGAGACACATGCCAAATAAAGTTAAAAATATAACATGCAGTGCTGTAACAATGTGTTTAATTGAACACCAGCCCATTGCACACCATCTCACATTGTCTCAGAAGATAGCAAAACCAGCTTCTTGTTTTAAGGAGCCCTACATTTGGTTTCCTTTAATGGTAAGAATTAGGAGTGTTCTGCAATACTGGGGAAATTGCATTTCTTGTTTTAGGGGAATTTGATTAGGTTAATCTTGTATTGACTGAAAGAGACTAGAGGATACTTGGACAGGTTAAAACTTCAAGTTCTGAAAATTTGAGGGCAAACCAAAAAAAGTCAGGGGTTTGTTTTGGGTCGGGGGGGGGGGTTGCGCTTTTTTGAGAGAGAAGTGTTCCTATGATTAGTCAGCTCTAATTTTAACAGAGATCTTTGACTTGGGGAATAATCAATTACAGATTCACTTTGCTAATAGAAAAGCAATTAAAGTATTTAAAAAGCCATCAAGAACTTTAAGTTAAGAAATCCACAATGGTAAAATAAGAGACAAATAAAATCCCATAAATCGGCCTTCAATACACTCAAAGTTATTCCTTCTAATGTGTGAGTAGAGTTTTATTCAGAGGGTTTGAAAGATGTATCTTTTTAGTATTTAAATTTTAGAGGGTCATTCCGCTCTGAAGAGCTAGTTCGTAAAAATGACACCATGGAACTTCTTACTTGATGCATGTGCTCCTTGTGTGCATTCAAAGGCACCTCTGTTTAGACTCCTTTTCTAGCACCATCTACTACTCATATGGCTGTAGGAAAAGCCTTCTCACAGCTTTTACCCTGACTCTGGCTTTTATGCAGGAGCCTTCCTTTTATTTGCCTTAAAGCCCATCACCTGGAGAAGCACCTAACAAGGTGGGCTGAGTCCAAATCACTTAAGGGCCTGTCCATCCGGCAACAGGCACATTCCAAGTAGATTTGTTTAAGAACTGGAACAAATAATCCTCTGTCTGTTTGTACAGGATTTGCCCGGCTCTACTTGTGATTATATTACCTTGGTTAACTATCTCAGTTGGAAGGCCCTCCAAAGCATAAGTCAAAGTGCCACCCCAGCAGCAGGGCCTTAGGTTCAATTTTAAATCGAGTGGAATCTGCTTTCATTTAAAGAGGGGGTCAAGCTGCAAAATATGATCCCAGAGCCATTGTTCAGGGATAGTTGGATCCAACCCATTTCTAGGTCTAATGAAAGAGCTGTGCAGTGTCCCCTCGTGTTCCTCACAAGGGAGAGACCAATGGAACCAAACAGTCGAGGCTGTGGTAGAGCAAAGGAGACGAGAGGGTTGTATTTTTTTAAGAGCAAGTGTTTTATTCTCATGTTAACTGCAGCTGAGCATAAATAACAATACAATGTTATGCTGAATACTATGAAAGGGAAATTATTACCAGCACTGAATGATCATTAGTTTCTGCTGCTGTAGTTAAAAGCAATTGAATGCAAAAGCATTTCACAGACCAGTACTTTAACTGTACAATGCTGTAACCAAAAATATTTCTTGAAAATAAAGGGTGGGTAGGGAAACCCATTTATCAGCACAGAAAAGAAAACTAACCTTATTTGCTTGTTTTATTTCTATAGTATGGAGAGTCTGATTCTGTAAGCTGTAAAAGGAACACCAGTCAGAGGCAGGTATACCTAGCTCTTACATCATGCTTTTCTTATAAATGGGGAAACTGAGGCAAAGAGGTGCAGTGACTTGCCCATGGTCACCGAGCAGGCCAGTGTTAGAGTCTCCGGATTCCCAGGCTAGTGCTGTGTCCATGAGTCAAAGCTTCCTCTAAATACACATTATTATTAGACCATTTTTAAAGTGGTATAACATTACCTGCAATAATTCAGATAGGACAATAGATGGACAAACCATTTATAAACTAGACAAAATTAAATCTGCAGGGATAGAAGTGGCCAGATCTGGTCTGAATGGTCACAGCTCAGTTGAAGTAAATAGCACTATGCCAATATATACCATTTGAGGATACAGCCGCGCTGTCTAAAGCAGGAGGAGTAGATCAATTGTCAGCTAGTACTTTGGCTCAGTTTGGATAATGATCTGAAGTTGTGGGTGTGTCTCCAAAGCTATTTCAACTACCTGAACTTCTTGATGTTGCAGATTTGGGCTGGAATGCTTCAGTAAACAGCTTCTGATTGATATCTCTCAGCGTTGCTCCAGCAATACTGCAAGAAAAGCGTCTCTTATGCTTCCTACCGATGAAACTAGGAACTGAAGAAGTGTACATTGCCTTGGACACTAGAGCAGTCCATGGAAACATGTTTGCAAGGATCCCAAGAGCCCTTTAGCATATGAATATCCAAACCTTCACTTCCTTATTTTTTGTGTGTGTAGCCTTCAGATGACACGAGAGAAAAGAAATAAAAGTACAAACCTGGGTTGCAGTTTATTTCTTGGATGCTGAAGTCAAATTATTGTTCTAATAAATCTCTCTTGATCACAGGATGAACCTGTGTCTCAGTCGCTTAGTATCCAGAGCAGCAGTTAGTAATTCTGCATTTCTGTAGCAAGAGACTTAGGAAGAAGATATAGCTGAAGCAGGAAACAGGACTAATGAATGTAGGGGAGAAAGGGAGTTAAGTGGGTCATTACGAAATGATTAGACATACAGAGGTGACTTTATGGAGAATCTCCACCAATGACATGCAGCAGTTGGGCTGATTAGTTCTATCCTTTCACATGCACTTATGAAATCAAACTGCTTGGGTTCACGGTAATGCTGGGAAAGGACTCATCATTGTCTATGGAGTTTAACAACATTTGGCCGATGACGGGAGAACAACATACTTTCTTCGATGCTTCTTTTGGGCCTACACACAGACTGACAAAGCAGACAGATGAATTCGGATTGCCTTTCAAGACGTTTTAAATATCTACATAACAGGATTATGTAAGATGGTTATGCAAAGTGCCAGAGGCAGAACTAACTAGAGAGTGTAAAACACACTAGGGCACAAGAAAATAAGCTATGTGTTTACTTTCTTCTCCAGCCTGTCATTATCAACTAGTAACAAAATAGGCCGAGTTCTGTGAATGCTAAGGGGTTCTCCATGGGAAGAGCTATGATAAAGTCACGTTACTAGGGGATATTGTTCTGTATAAGTCTAAACTAAACAATGTAGATCCAATTGTGCTCCCACTGAAGACTGTGGTGTTTTTCCAGTTATTTCAATGGGAGTAGGACAATACTCCTATTCTTAAAAAGAAAAGGAGTACTTGTGGCACCTTAGAGACTAACCAATTTATTTGAGCATGAGCTTTCGTGAGCTACAGCTCACTTCATCGGATGCATACTGTGGAAACTGCAGAAGACATTATATACACAGAGACCATGAAACAATACCTCCTCCCACCCCACTCAAACAAACAAACAGGTATTGTTTCATGGTCTCTGTGTATATAATGTCTTCTGCAGTTTCCACAGTATGCATCCGATGAAGTGAGCTGTAGCTCACGAAAGCTCATGCTCAAATAAATTGGTTAGTCTCTAAGGTGCCACAAGTACTCCTTTTCTTTTTGCGAATACAGACTAACACGGCTGTTACTCTGACTCCTATTCTTGTGTATTATTGGAAAAATAAACCTCATCATGTGGAAGTCTGCTGTGAAAGATAAATGTGCATCAAAGTGGTTAGACTCCTTCAGCCTGCAAGAACCCAAATTTGGCACAGAAATAAAAATAAGTCTATAAAAGAAATAAATCTCTCTCACACACATACCCAACAGAAAACAAGAAGAAATATACAGCAGGAATCTACAATTAATGTGGCATTTATTTCCTTACAATATATATGATTTTCTTTAACTCTGACACAGACAGTCAACAAGTCAGTTGTGTCCTCCAAGCTAGGACCCCACTGGGCCACTCAGGCAGAGGATCTGGGATTCCCACCTCAGGCCTCTGCATGATTCTATTCAGCACTATCCACGGATTGCCAGGCTGGTTTGGGGGGAGAGAGCCCCAAACCCCTGTGAGATCCAGGAGATTGTCTTCAGAGAAGAGTCACTAGCTCTTTCCTAGGGAAACTCAGAGAAACTGGAAGATCCATGTGGAATCAGCCTTTCTATGGACACAGATTATTGCAGGGGTGAGGAGAAGGATTATCTTAATCACTCCTTGTGTCCCATAAAGTACTTTTGAGTTGGGGAAGGGGTCAAGATTCTGAACCTCTGAATCATGAACATCAGGAAGGAGACAGAGGATACGGCCAGCAATGACCGTATTGCCACTATCTTGCAGTCTAGTGGGACAATTATGGGACATAACCCAAAGACCATGGGCAGAATCCTGGGAGCAGCCAAACCACTTCTAAAGCTTTTAAGTCAATGAGTCTCATATTCCACCCAGGCGACCATATTTCAGCAGGGGAATGGGAGGGGCTCATATGTACAGCACATATGCCCCAAGGGGCAGACTAGATAGCAGAATCCTGTAACCAGCAGCCCCCCTGCAGTGCAAGCACCGGCCCCTCCAGCTACAGTCCAAGTCAGGAGTTTGGGGAAGACGGATAATGCTGCTTAGTGTCATCACACACAATATTTAAATGGGAGTTGAGAGAACCACAAGGGTCTGCCTATGCCCAGTAACCTCTGTAAAAAATCCTGGATGTTCATCACAGCTAAATCCCACCTCTTCTGTGCCTTAAACTCTCTACCCACATCGGTCCCACAGGAGAAGGAGAGGTGCCCCATAGGTCTGACGAGCTAGCCTGCTAGGAGCTGCTCATCTAGCCACATTCACTGGCATGGCTGTTTCATGGCTGCAACATTAGTCACTGGAGGCCACACAGGGAAAGGTCTCAACCTCCCTTCCTTCCACTTCACTGTTGCCAAAAGCCCTCCTGACTCTTCAGCTACAGCCACCTCCCCTGAACCTGCCTGGGGCAATTTTGAACATGAGCGTCACACTGGGCCGTGATGGATGTATGAGTTCAGAGGCAGAACAGAAAGAGAGGAGGGGGCAGTAACTATATAGAGGACTCCACTCTCTCCTGTGGGATGGGAGGAACAGTCACTGCCTTAGCTAGGTGAAGGTGCTGGGGGAAAAGGGGTCCATCTGGGGAACCCTGTTGTTTTGGGGAGATAGAGAGATAGAAAATGTTGCTGATTTGGGGTGGGGGGTACAGTTAATCCCTCTCCAGTCCATGCACAGAGACCAGCGGATCTCACCGGTTCTTGTCCTCACAGCTGCAGGGAAATGTCAAGCCCTCCAATCCTTCAGACAGATGCCTGAAGTGCTACAGGACCTGTGTTAGACTGGAGAACTCAACCTCCTGGAGCCCATACTCCCTACTGCAGGTACCTTCTGTCTCACTGGAAATCAGGCAAGAAGAACAGGTAGGAAATGATCTGATGAAGGGGAGATACCAAACCCTTGGCATTGACAGGAGCATGGAGCCACTCTGTGGCAGGAATCCCTGCCCCATTCCCTGTTCTTTGACTTTCTGTCCCCATCCTCCTCCCCTGGCTGTAGGGTGCAACTCCAGTTCTGGTCCCTAACCCTGGCACAATCCATCCCCAGAGTGTCTGAGCCCCACACAGACAATGGGATTGTTTTGCCAACCCCACCTCAGACGAAGGGAACTATTATCCCCATCTCACAGACAGAGAATGAGGGTGATTAAGTGATAGGTCTTAGACCCCACCCAAAAACCTGGGGGAGAGCTGGGAACTGGACTGTGTCCCACTCCAGTGCCTTCCCCACAATGGTAACTTCACCTCTTTCCCTTTATTGTCCCTCTCCCTTCGGCACTTCTTCTATGGGATCTTGAGCATGAAATGAACAGGAACTTCCTCCCCACTCTGTGTTGCAGGCTCTGGGATCTGTCCCATCCTCCCACACATATGCAGCCTGCAGCCTGCCCAACTCAGAGAGGAGTGAGGACAAGTGATCTCATCAAATCAAACCAAGAATTGCTGCATCTCCATGATGTTTAGATAGAAGACCCCTCCCCCCTTGTGGAGGCAAGACCCCTTCACTCATGTGGGCAACTGGGGCTCTATGGAAGGCAATCAGTCCTTGCTACATAGAGTGACTGGGAGCTGCCCCCATCCCTGGATCTCAGCCCTGAGATACAGACATCTTTATCATTGTGCCATCCTTGTTTTATTACCAGGAAGAGTGTCCTCAGAAGAGGTGTCCTTGAACCTGTTTCCTATAATAGGTTTCAGCCAAAATAGAGATTATTGTCTGTCATACAGTTTCTCTGATGCCCTTTCCTGCTCTCCAGCAAGACAAACTGACCACTGGGCTCCCAGGATCCTGCTTTCCTGCCATTCCAGGGCTGAGTGGTAGTGCTTGTACTGCTTCCATTCCCACCATCAACTTCTTTTCCCATGGGAATCTCCACAGAGCAGAGAGAAATATTGCCTCCTCTTGGAGCCAGTAATCCCACCCAAACTGGCCTCCTCTGAACTGGGGGCATCTTTTGAAAGTCCTTTGTGTGGGAGGGGCAGAGGAGAGAGACAAACTCCAGCAATTTCCCTGGAGAACACTGACCTTTCTTTCTGTGCTCTGACTGAGGTTCACCATCGGTCATAGAAACCAACACCAAATGAGAGCTGTAGATTCTCCTGATGTGCCATGTCTTCAGGTGGCAATGGGGTTACATCACAGAGGTGGCCAGAGCTGGTGCAGCACAGTAGCCAGGAATGGGCTAAAGAACCTGAAGTGCTGGGTAAGTAAAACGACACTCACATATAGATACCTTTGGAATTGGTAGGGATTGAACCTGGGCCCTTCATCACCAACAACATAAGCACAGGGTCCATCTGATAGAGTGAATAGAAAATGGATCCTCAGCTGAGGTTGCTGGACACTGGGTTCTGTCTCTTATCTGCTGCGGGGGTTGCTATAAGATGTGGCGGCAATGGAATGCGTGATGGGAGGAGGAGACATTGGGAGATATGCTAACTTTGGTGGCAAGGAGGAGTCTGAACTGGACATGGAAAAGGGGAATGTCAAAGATCAATACACGTGGCTGACAAGTGACTGAACAGGAAACTCCTCTGTGAGAATCCTACAGGCTGCATAGTCAGGTTTCACTGTGAACCTCTGGGAGCCATGTAAAGAGCGTTCCATTGAAGATAGTCCATGGAACCGTCTAGCAAAAGGGTTTTCTTCTCCCAGGTACTCAGCTGCTGAAGCCCCCTTGCACAATGTAGAATCATAGAATCGTAGGATTGGACGGGACCTCAAGAAGTCTGCTAGTCCAGTCCCCTGCACTCAAGGCAGGACTAAGTCTTATCTAAACCATCCCTGACAGGTGTTTGTCTAACCTGCTCTTAAAAATCCCCAATGGCAGAGATTCTACAACCTCCCTGGGCAATTTATCCCAGTGCTTAACCACCCTGACAGTTAGGAATTTTTGTCTAATGTCCAACCTAAACCTCTCTTGCTGCAATTTAAACCCATTGCTTCTTGTCCTATCCTCAGACATTAAAGAGAACAATTTTTCTCCCTTCTCCTTGTAACAAGCTTTTGTGCACTTGAAAACTGTTATCCTGTGTTCCCCATTAGTTTTCTCTTCTCCAGACTAAACAACCCCATTTTTTTCAATCTTCCCTCATAGGTCATGTTTTCTAGACCTTTAATCATTTTTGTTGCTCTTCTCTGGATTTTCTCCAATTTGTCCACATCTTTCCTGAAATGTGGCACCCAGAACTGGACACAATACTCCAGTTGAGGCCTAATCAGCACAGAGTAGAGTGAAAGAATTACTTCTCTTGTCTTGCTTACAACACTCCTGCTAATACATCCCAGATTGATGTTTGCTTTTTTTGCAACAGTGTTACACTATTGACTCATATTTAGCTTGTGATCCACTACGACCCCCAGATCCCTCTCTGCAGTACTCCTTCCTAGGCAGTCCCATTTTGTATGTGTGCAATTGATTGTTCCTTCTTATGTGGAGTACTTTACATTTGATCTTATTGAATTTCATCCTATTTATTTCAGAGATGTTTGGTGATGGGTGGGAGGATTCACCATCTAGGTGTGCTGCACCTGTAGTGTCTGGAGTCCCCCTGCAGTCCTGACACCCCAGGCTAACCTCCCACTGACTGCAATGGCAGTTTGTCTTGGGGAACTAGCGGTTCCTGCTTGGCAAACAGAGAAAGTGGTTACCAATTCTTTAGACGGCTTCTTTTCTCCTTGTCTGTTCTTCTCAGCCCTCTGGTTTGTCTCGTATTCCCCCGAAGCAAAGCCTCGGTTGCCTTGAGACCCCTCTGGTTCACAGTCCTACTTGAGCCCACGTAGCAGAGTGATTGGCTACTCTGTCTAGCGGCATTGCAAGCTTCTTCAAGTGTCAGTTAAGGAATCCCAACCAAGTAATTTAATTTGCTTGATTTTTATACTTTTTTTTTTCCTCAAAGGAGTCAAATTTCTTAAAAGCACGCCCAGTGGGCATGTGGTTACAAATTTTTACCCAATTAATACTTTAGAAGGAGACTGCAGAATGGTGCCAACTGAAAATCACCCCACATTCACTCCCTTATCAATCATTCACTTCAGTCCCCTGCATGATGTCCTTCAGCAGGGTCAAGATGCCCCAGTCAGCCCATGCTCCACTCAGAATGTTCTACATGTGTTGTTTACTTTCAAGTGGACATATTTGCTGACTCAAAGATCAGTATTGATCATACACGCAGCATGGAGCCAGTCAATTTCATCTCTCAGGGGCCCGGGCAATTTAAAAGGACCAAGAGGCCACCACCGCTGCCGCCATAGCAGCAGTGGCCAGGAGCCCTGGGCCCTTTTAAATTGCCTTGGCTGGCTGCAGGGCACCTACGCGCACAAGACCACTCTGGGCCCCACGCATTGGGGGGCCCTGCAGGCCGGCATGGCTGGTCCCAGAAGTGACAGATTCATCACTTCTGTCCCAGGCCCTGCCCCCTCCAGGGACAACCCTGGCCCTGGGACCCAGAATTTATGTTGGCGGGCCTGCCTGCTGGCATGCCACCTCCTCTGTTGATGTTGTCAGATCCCACAAACTAAATGAGGTTGTGACCTCTACCCCTTTGCACATTTGCCTTCCGTCCCCTCACAGCACCATCTAGCGCTGCTAACTGATATGGCATAATTGGCTATAGCATACATTCTGCATGTGACTGCTGCCCCGGAAGGATGGCAGACTTATCCAAATGGCAGTGGGGTAGTCTATTCATTTCTAGTGTGAGATGAGCAGCCAGCACTATGTGTCCAATAATCTCTCTGTGTCGAATAGTCTCATCAGAGAATCACCTCTATATTTATACAAACTAGGTCATGTCTCTTCTGTCCTATGAGACGATAGCATATTCAAGCACTATTTCAAATTTGGAAGGGAAGTCATGTACCTTTTAAAAACAGGATACTATGCGAGGCTCACTGTAGAAAAAATATAACAGTTTTCACCCACTGTGGGAATTTCCAACAGAAATTAGGAAGTTATTGGCCTCTGCCAGGAATAGGCAAGATAGGTCTGTTGTTGCATCATTGCTGAGGCCTATCAATTCAAGGAAAACAAATTTCCTCCTCTAAAAACTGGACTGTCATAATTAAATGAGCTAACTTATAAGAACAAAACAATTTCCAGAATTAGGGGAAATATGGAGGGAGTACGGTCAGAGTCAGATGTGTACACAGAGAGAAACATTTCCCCCCCTTATTTTTCCACATGTATCAGAGAGCTTAATTGAAATGCAGACTCTCTTTAGGAGAATCTACATGAAAGAGGCTTCTTCTGTGCTAAACTCAGCCTTCAGTCACCACCAACTAAAGACAGAAATACAACTGGACTTCCACCATGTGAGCGGTCCTATATACAGTTCCCCAAAGAACCTGGCTCACTCAAACTTCACTATAAACAGCAGTTTCAATCTAGCCCTTCAGAACTACTGCTTGATTGCCTTGGGCTGCACTGTATTGACTACCCTCTGAGTTACAGTTAGGGCAGGGTAAAGGCTTACTGCTTCATGGAAGAATTTGAGAAGCTACTGTATTTGGAGCTGGTGGTTGTTGTGTTAGATCTGTGCCTTAATGAAGAGAATAACACAATGCCCTATGTTCGGTATAGAAGGGTTAGGAATATTTGTAAGTGTGATGGTGGTATTATTGGTGTTTAAATACTGAGAGCTCAATACTTGTCAACATATTAAATTATGATGATGCAATGTGAATAGAAGTAACTGTTTACTCAATAACCTATTGCCATGTTTCCTATATATCTAAATCATTATGATGGAAACTTAGACAATATCATGTGTACATAAACAGGAGTTGAACAGCTGTGCAAATATGGTAAGAAACCAGGGTGGGAAATGGACCAAAAAAGCACCTACATTTTCAAATTTGTGACTAGATGTTTTGAGTCCCCAACTTACTGAATACTTGTTCTCTGACAACAGGCCTGTTTGATGCATTTGGAACGCAAAAATGGAGGCAATTGGAATTACTCAAGTGATTAACACAAAACAAACTAACTAGATTAAAAAAATTTGTCGCAATTAATTGGTTTTAATCTCACTGTTAGACAATAATGGAACACCAATTTCGGTTTATTTTTGAATGTTTTTCTACATTTTCAAATAGATTGATTTCAATTACAACACAGAATACAAAGTGTACAGTGCTCTCTTTATATTATTTTTATTACAAATATTTGCACTGTAAAAAAGATAGAAATTGTATTTTTCAACTCACCTCATACAAATACTGTAGTGCAATCTCTTTATTGTGAAAGTGCAATTTACAAGTGTAGAATTATTTGTTTTCACATAACCACACTCAAAAACAAAACAAGGTAAAACTTTAGAGCCTACAAGTCCATTTAGTCCTATTTCTTGTTCAGCCAATTGCTAAGACAAACAAGTTTGTTTACATTTACAGGAGATAATGCTGCCTGCTTCTTATTTACAAGGTCACCTGAAAGTGAGAACAGGTGTTCGCATGGCACTGTTGTAGCTGGTGTTGCAAGGTATTTATGTGCCAGGTATGCTAAACATTCATATGCCTCTTCATGCTTCCACTTATAGATTGCACTTATTTTTTAAAATCTTTTTACAGTGCAAATATTTGTAATAAAAAATAATAATTAGGGCTGTCAATTTATCGCAGTTAATGCATGCGATTAACTCAAAACAAATTAACCCTTTTTTTCAAACTAGCATTAATCGCGCACCAGGGCGCCATGGTCAGGGAGGTGCTGCTGTTTGCCTCCAGGGCCGGGTTGCCCTTCCTCCCGCTGCTCTGCTCCACTGCTGCCCCTGCCTCCTCCCATCTCCATGGAATCACCCCTGGCCAAGTTGCTCTGGACCGGAACCCTGCCTCCTGTCTGTTGCACAGAGTGGGGGTGGGGAGGCTGATGTCTGGGTGTCCTCTCCTCCCCCTGCCAGGGTACCCAGTCACTGCTGACCTGGGGTCAGGGAACAGGGGGAGCCTGTCTGCTGCTGCTGCTGCTGCTGGCTCAGGAACGAGTGCTTCCAAGAGCAGCCGCTGCTGGCTGGAAAAGCGTGCAGGCAGGTGAGTGCTCTGCTTAAAGAGATAGCACTGCCCCAACACATATCCACTTTCCTCTCCTCCCCCCACAAAAATATTTAAATAAATGGCATTGTATTATTGTTTAACAGTGCCATTATAACTGCGATTAATCGCCATTATTTTTTTTTTAAATCTTGGGATTCGTTTTTTTAATCGTTTGACAGCCCTACTAGTTACTTCTGAAAATGTGAATTGCTGTTTCTAGTTTCACAAGCCTAAATCTAAAAAGCCAAAGGAAGACCTGCTCAAGGGGGAAATGCTCTCTGGGAGCAGAGATCAAGCTTTTTCTACTCTTTCTGTCTCACCCTTAGATAAAATTGCATCAGCTATAATTTGTGCTACTTTCAGGCTTGCTTTTAATCTTCAGTCCAATTGAGGAATGATAGTGAATATAACAGGCATTTTCCAAGAAAGCCTTTGGGTGTCTACCAGAGTTTAAAATTTGTGGTGTCTCACTCTCCAAGCTCCAGAATTGACATTACATAAAAAATTTTCCCTCCCGTTCCCCAACTTGTGATAAAAGTCCATGTGTTCCGTCCCCCCCCCCCCTTCTCACCCCAGCCAATACACAAATGCAGTTTGAGCGGGAACTGATGCTGAAAATTTGGAGTCTGTGATAAAGCAAGTGGTAGGCACACTAATTCTATATTTCACCATTTAGCAAAAGACTTTGACAAATGCAAAACAAGGTTGACATTAAATAAATATAAGGAAAACATCATAAAGTTCAGTTTCTAGGATTGAAATACAATCACCACATGTGCAATACTGTGCTTCTGGTTTAGGAGATGAAGTTTTCACATTCTTATTGCTCAATTCAGTGAGAGGGATCCATGCCCTTCTCTGCCTCACCAGATCACAGCATTGACAGGAAGTTAAAAATTTAAACCGGGCAATGAACCAGATTTTCTATATAAATTTAGCTGGGAGCTATTGCCACTTTTTCAGCAGTCTCTGGGGAGCCATAAGAATAGAGTTTTGCTATTGTGTATTTTTCCAAATTGGCTGCTGAGTCAGGAGTGATTCCATAGTGCCAGATTTTGATCTGGTACATCAGACAAAAGTTTTGACTTGAATAGTGTTACTCCAGATTTTCAGAGTCTGGCCCCACCTTGCTGGAGTTGCCATAGTATATAGCTAGAAAACAGCCCTTCTGCTGACCAGAGAGCTTATTTTTTACCTTTAGTTCTATATCTTCCACACAGGAAAATACAGAATTCCAAATCTCTCTCTCTCCTCCAAAGTGTTTGTATGCATTAACATTACTAATCTCAGACTTTCATTCCCTCGTACTATTTCCTCTATTTGATAGCAATAACTAGCAAGCTATTCAAGCAAGACAGAAAAATACCATGGAAACGTGTGTAAACATGATGTGCAGAATATTGGGCTGACACGTTTTTATTAAGTCAACGTGTGGATTATTTTTTTGTTTGTTTTACATGTATTGGAAGGTATCAAGACACTATGGGAGTAGGTGCCACAGAAATATTTAATCACATAACAGAAATGAACCAACATGCTCTTTAACAAAAGAAAACACAAGAACCTGATGCTTCAGAAAGCACTTAGAATGAAGAAAAATCCTCACTGACTTTTAAAGAACTGACAGTGGGTGCTATTAAAGTCAAGTAGTAAAAGTTATCACACTTGTGGTATTTCTTGTTAGAGGCTCAGGGACACTGAAAATACCCCTGGTAAAATAAAGGGCTAGGTAATAAACATCAACATCCAGATATTCAAACATGCATGTGCTGAAGTGCACATGTGCTTTTACTTGGGCATGTTCAGATTCCAATGCCCTTGTAGGGCTCCTAGGCAGACATACCTGTGTGTGTGTAAATCATTGGCTGCGTACGCCAAACGTCTGTTCACACGCTTTAACATACACATTTGGAAATCTGACCCTTAGATTACTGGCACCATCTGCATTTTTGAGTGTGGAAAATCCAATGGAAAATTTTGATTGAAAATGTCTACAATTATTCCAAGGGAAAAAAAAGCATTAAGGTGTTACTGTATCAATTAAAGAGTGACACAGGTCAACAGAACTAATTGGAGAGTTTTGCAGTATCTCACTGAACCGAATGTACTGTGATTTCAAGTTTGGATTCCCGAAGAATACCTGTGTTTCAAACTCTTAAAATGAAGTTTTGTTCATTGGCATTACTTTTCATGACAGACTCAAGGGGAGTGACTGGCCAATGGTGCAATAGAATAGAAGTCTACCTAGGCAAGGAGCAGGATTTGGTCTACAACCTGAAAGAGAAGAGAAGAGAAGAGAAGAGAAGAGAAGAGAAGAGAAGAGAAGAGAAGAGAAGATTCCCCCAAACCTACAAAATTAACAGAAAAATAATGTTTCCTTCCTCCTGCCCCCATAAAAATAGCATGGTCATTTATTAACCCGGATCCTTATGTTTACGAAAAATGAGAGTCAGTGAAATGATGAGTGCATCTGCACTTCAAAGTGTGTTTAAATGTCAGGGTTTTTTAAACATGCATCATCCATACTCAAGACATTTTAGAACTGAAAACAAAACATTTAGAAAGCTTCAAATGCTGCCAGAAGGAATTTTCTTCAAAAGAATAAATTCCCAGGCCATAGTGAAGATTTATAAATAAAACCTTTTATTAAAAAAAGAAGTGTTTTAATTCTAAATGCCTTCAAGCATTGTATCTTCTCAGACTAAAACAGAGGTTTTAGACTGTTTAAGGGTATGTCTATACAACTAAGAAAAACCTGCAGCTGACCCATGCCAGCCAACTCGGGCTCACAGAGCTCAGGCTGGGGGACTGTATCATTGCTGTGTAGACTTCTGGGCTTGGGCTGGAGCCTGGGTTCTGGGACCCTCCCACCCTGCAAAGTCCTTAAGCCCGGGCTCCAGCCCGAGCCTGGACATCTACACAGCAATGAAACAGCCCTGCAGCCCGAGCCCTGTGAGCCTGAATCAGCTGGCTCAGACCAGCTGTGGGTTTTTCTTTGCTATGTAAACATACCCCAAGAGGCCCTAGAAACTCCCTCTCGAGAGGAGCAATTCCAAAATGGGATCTACAGGGAGTTTCTGGGTCCTATGATGCAAGTTCTCCAGGACCTCATTAATCTCCACTGCAGGAGAAGAAAGGACATAGTACTTTATGCTTTCAAGCTATTTTGTTAGTGATGCTTCATGCATCTTTATCAGCGTCATTCAATAGTACTCCTAAATATGACCATGATGCTGGAGCACTGAAGTTAATGGGAGTTTTGTCAGATCACACCATATGGCCCCAAACTATTTTGTTCATGACAGATTTAAAAAAAAAACAGAAAAAACAATGTAGAGCTCAATCCTGCTGTTCCAATCAATTAAACCGGGTCTCTCATGGTAATATGCCTTTTATGTTGAAAGATACTACTGGCTTAACACATTATGGGTCAGTGATGTATAAGCACCTAGACACCTGTTACTTTGCGCTGGTTAATACACTGTCCTTCATCTGGTAAATAAACCTTTGCAGTTTCTTTGTATTACAAAACAGCTACACTTTGAAGGACATGTGGTCCTAAGTGAGGTGCTTTAGGGATTGTCTGCATTTACAGCACTGCAGCAGCAGTGCACTGGCATCGCTGGAGCGCTATGATTCCAGTGTTACAGGTGATGTGAACTGAGGCAGAGGCAAAAGTGACTTGCTCATAATCCCACAGCAAACCAAAGGCAGAGTCTAGTGGAACCCTCCTCTCCCAACCCCAATTTCTCAGTTCTAACTCAATTCACTGGATTAAGCTTCCTCCCAATAATTCCGTACTATTCCATAATAATACAAGCGTTCATAGAATCATAGACTATCAGGGTGGGAAGGGACCTCAGGAGGTCATCTAGTCCAACCCCCTGCTCAAAGCAGGACCGATCCGCAATTAAATCATCCCAGCCAGGGCTTTGTCAAGCCTGACGTTGTTCCCAGGTGTTGTATTTCTACCAGATTATGGCTTTCAACTGTGCATGAATAGCTTCCAGCATGGAGCTGGGTACAAATGAATGACAACCTTATACTTTAGGGCCACTTCACAACAGATAATGTCTCTACCAGTAGATGTCACCACTGAGAGGCACTTGGGGTATGTCTGCGCTTGAGTTGGGGGTGTGATTCCCAGCTTGAGGAGACGTACTTGTGCCAGCTCTCATTGCGCTAACCTGCTCAAAACAGAATGTGGATGAGGCAGCACAAGTGACAGGAAGGGCTAGCTGCCCCGAGTACATGCCCATCCGAGACCCTAGGTACATACTCAGAGACGTAGTCTGGGAGTGGCTCTTAGCTCAACGCTGGGAAAGTCCCTTCACCTCTCCGTCTCCTCATCTGTAAGAAAAGGGATGTATGACAAAGTCAGCCCTGACAGACACAGGATGATGGTGGAGGGCAGATATATTAGCCCTAGCATGGTGAAGGCCCTGTTCCCTGTGAGCTGAAAAAAAGTTACCTCATGTTACCTGGAGACACCTGAGGCCGGTTAATAGCTGCCAATCACCTTTGAAAAATCCTCTTCTGGTGAGAGACAGGAGGGGAGAGATGAGAAACAAGCTGTAGCAGGGGTAGTGGCAGCAGGAAGGAAGGACTTCCTCTGGGTGGAAGGCTGCTCTCCTCCCTATAGAGAAAGAAACTAAGTTAAGAGCTGCTTGGGGAAGGACTGGCATCTAGGAGCCCGCATAGTCGGGTAACACCCCAAAAAGGGGCCAGGGAAAGGTATTTCTGTTTGCATTGTGAGTTGGGCGGGGGGGGGGGGGTGGAGAGGGATTATGTTGCTTAAGGGAACGTCCTGGGCCTACCCCAAGGCCCACACTGTAAATAAGGAAAAATAAAACCAGAGTAAAGAGAAAAACCCTCTGGAGTCAGACTGATTTACTCTAGAACCCCCACTGTACAAGGGAGAAATGCTGAAGCTGATGAGGTGAAGGAGGTACCCTGGCACAGATGACAATACTTAACTACTTCACAAAGGGTTGGGAGACTCAATAAGTGGGCCTGATTCTCCACTCCTTTACACTGGCTTTACACCAAGTTAACATCCATGGAGAGACACCTGCAAAAAACTGATATAGCAGAGGGGAGAATCAGGTCAAGTGTTTGTACAGCCTTTGAAGATATAAAGTGCTACCTATTCATATTTTCTGAAATGGTTTGGGTGATTTTTAGCAGAGATGGGAGAACATGTGTCAGACTTTCATATCAACTCAAACATCTTTGGTTCTAATTTTTTTTCTTTTTTTTGAGAAACAATTATTGTGAGTTTCAGGTTAAACTACAAGAGGAAGCTCTTTTCAAAACAAAAATGGTTGAGTGGTTTGGCAACTGTATACAGCTAAAGGATTTGCATATGCCCTTGAAAACTAGCTTAATGAGGTAGACTCAGGTGATTACATGTTATTGAAAGGGATTGGTTCCTCTTTTGAAAAGAATTATTTTCTATTGATGAAAAATGTTTATTCAAGACCTTGGTACCTGCAAAGCAGCTTCCAATACAAGATCAAGGTTTAGAAATTGCTGAATTAGATATAAGTTGTATTTTCTCTTACTACGCAGCATGTCCAACATATGATAACTATCACTGTGCATCTAAGGAAGAAGATCAACAGAGTTTGTGTGATAAGTCTTTTCGAAAGGGCCAGGAGGTCCGTTTAATTTAAAATGTACAAAGTTTAATAAATTATAAACTGTAAAAAAAGTATTGCCTCTAGCTGTTTAAGAAAAACCTACTGCACATAGTAAAAAACTGGACTGCATCCCAGAGAGTTTTCATTTGCATAATGAACATCAGAAGGTATAACATACCAATCTCATTGAGAGATAGGCCTGAAGAAAATCCTTAGATCCTTTGAACTTTGTTGAAGTTCTGATCCAAATTTAGCACCTGGTTCCGACCCCTCTAAGCATGTGTCTACACAGTAAGTGGTAGCAAATCTCAGAGTCAAGCTAGCAAGAGCTGAGGTCATGCTATGGTGATAAAAATAACTGTAGACATTTGGGATCTGGCAGGAGCTTGGGCTCTGAAGTCTAAGGTGGGGGTTGGACTTCAGATCCCAAGATCCAACACAAGCCCAAATGTCTACACAGCTATTTTTAGTCCCGTACCATGAGCCCAAGTCTGTAGACTTGGGCTCTGAGACTCACTGCTACAGGCTGCAACTTGCTGTGTAAATGTACCCTAATAGGCCAAAGCTGATTCCAGATCCAAAAATCCCTAAACAGTTTGATCAAAACTTTATGGTCCTATCTCTAGTATTATCAAATGTTACTCCTGCTGTATCCTGTGTACCTGCGATATAGATAGATACTGTATTAAACATGGCCCAACACTGTTTTGTTTCAGTTAGGTATTACAATATAAAAGATCAAAGTCAGTTTTTCCTTGTACTATACATAACGTACATGAAAAGGTCCCTGTATACATATTGCTATTGCTGATATAATTACAGCAGTGCTCTTTTCACAAACAAAATCTGAATCTCAATTTTGAGTGTTTGCTCAGCATCTTATTAGCAGAGCTGTAGACGCGTAACATGCATCAAAGATTTAGAGACACAAACTACCGAGCAGGGTGTTATCACACCCATATCACCCCTCATCATGCTCTGTGTTGGATTTCAGTTGGTGTCAGACTAAGCTCTTAGGAGTTGATTCAGAAAAGCACTTAAGCACGTGCTTTAATGTTAAACGTGTGCTCAATTCTCATTGACTTAAATAGGATTTGGTCATGAGCTTTGCTGAACTGGGGCTTTGATGGTGTCTAGAGGAATGAGTGAATAAGTTTAGGGGCCTTAAACCAGTAAGTTCTGCATTGGGGGCAGGGGAAAGGAGACATAGTCTGCTCAGAAATCCTCCTCACCAAGTTACCCTTAAATTTGGAAACCCCAAAACCAAACCTAGTTTAATTCTTAGGGAAAGGGAGAACAATTCATTCCCTTTAATCCAGTACAAAGGCCTAATCCTGTCAACATTTACATATGACAGGAACTGGATGACTTAAAGGATTCAAAGTGGAA
The DNA here is from genome assembly GCF_015237465.2 of Chelonia mydas. NCBI lineage: Eukaryota > Metazoa > Chordata > Testudines > Cheloniidae > Chelonia > Chelonia mydas. The sequence continues at coordinate 165,019,226 of NC_057850.1, forward strand.
TACAAAAATCTTTCAGTCACTAGGTTCTTCAATCAAAACAACTCAGGTTTCAGATATTCATCAGTACATGACCTGTTGTCTCAGTCCAGCTCTTGGCAGAAGTCAGTCTTTTACACGCTGGATGGCTGACAGATGCCACAGACTGAATAAGCAGAGACGCTAAACTGCACTCTCTTTCCTACAGGAGGAGCCCCAGGTCAGTACAATACTGAGAAGACTGCCCAAATGCTATACCTGCTCACTGTGCTAAGAAGATACAGAAATTTCTGTCTCTAGTGCTATGAATCTGGCACTTTTAAGAGCACTTAAATAAAATCCACTAACTCATTTTCCCTACAGAGAAGAAGGCTCAGGTACAGAAGCGTGCTTCATACAGTTGTAACATTCAGCTGACAAATTAATAGGTATAAGCGTGCCAAGAAGGGGAAAAAATTAAACAGCTGTAAACAGTATTGGAGCATTCATTATCTTTAAACATTTTTCCATCGAAGAACAAATTGCCCACAATTAAAAGTAAAAAAGCTAGTGGAGTTTGATTTTATTCATCTAGACACAAGACATTCTTCTAGATACTGTTTCTCTCTGCTTTGAGAGGCACTTTACCAGCCAAATATGGAGATTTTCAGGCAGAAACAAAATCTTATTCTTTTAAAAACAGGCAAGTACTCAATTCACCATGCGAATAACTACCATTTAAAAAGGCAACACACAATGGGGAGCATGATGTGTCTGGTACATAAAGAGGACATCAAAGAGAAGACAAAAATGACAGAAAATTAGAATTCTGTGAACCATGCCACCTTTAGGACCACGCACAGGTTGTAGGTAACTAAGGATTGGTTGCCATTATGAATCAAAATTAAATTCAGACACATGTGTTATATTCAACTACACTATAAGGCTTCTAAGAACAACTTTGAGAACAAGCGGACAAATAAATGTAAAATGTGGAAGACTTCCAAAATAAAGAAAGTAATAAAAAAATAAAAGTTAGATGCATTGTGATTTTAAAGTGGTAGATTAAACCTAATGGTTTTTTGTTTGTTTGTTTGTTTGTTTTTAGCAGTTTCTTCCAGCACAAAGCATTCTTCTTGCACATTCAAAAGCATAAGTTGTTCAAAAATGGGCTAGTAGATATTAAGGAGCCGGTGAGGAAGATTTCAATTTTTTGCATACCTTAAGTTTCAAAAGAAAAAGCAGAGGATCAGCAGTGAGCATCTGAAAATTCCCTCCCACAGCTCTCTGTATGCTAGACGCATATAGCAAGGCCCTTGGTGTTGAAAGGAAAGTAGCATACACAGCTTAATATGTGAGGTCTTGATTTAGCAAAGATTGCTGCAGAAAATAGAAGCTTCCCAACGGTAGAATTTATCCCTAATTGCGACATATTTTATTAATTTCTCTTTTGTACAAATGAGTGAATTTTAGTGTTTGCAGGTATTGGATTGTCAAGTCTGGATACTCATGCCTTCTATCCACAGAAGAGGTACAGTGTAGGCAGTCACCATGCAATTTCTTCCATGGTGCCCATGGATTTGCCTGGTTTGGTTGGATCACTTTTAGAGTGACGGCATCATTCAGTTCCCAGGCAGTGTCAATTTTCTCTAGTGAGACTGGAGTAGTAATAAAGCTCTTTGAAGGATCAGATTTTAAGATCAGGACGTAGAACAGAGATTACAATTCTGGGGCAAATCCTGCTCTTTTTTAAGGTGATGTAAAATTGAAACAACTCCATTGATGTAAACTCCACTGATGTAAGAGAGCAGAATTCTGCCTCCGATTTCAAGTGTAGGTGACACATTTCACACTTCCAGTTTAATATGTTCAATAAGTGAATAAACTGTAGTTTTATAGCATTCATGTATTTTTCATATGATAATTGACTAAACTTTTTATATTTCAAATTCATAATAGAAATGATAAATAATATGAATCATATACTTAATACAGATTCTAGGTATTTTCCCCCAGGGGCCTTCTGGATAATGAGAGAAGAATGCAAAACAATTAAAAATATACATTAATATATTTTTGTGTATGGGTAAGCAGGAAATTATTGCAACAGTTTAGCTGTACTGCCAAAATGGTTTTCCCCCAGTGTCAGTAATTAAGCAAGCTGTCAGCAATCTTAGATGAGGCTGAAATAATAGCCCTGAGTATTTATCTGCCTCCTGACAAAACAAGAACATTCATTTCCTGGGTTGCTATCTGGAAAGAAATTAATTTGTTTTGAAAGCAATTAAAAATGGTCCACGTCAGCCTGCATTCATTTCCAATTACTCACAGACGGATCGTGTATTTAACTTCTCCCATTTAAACAATCTGTAGTTTTCAGCAATATCCTGAGTTTGTGCAGCTTCTGCAAATAAAAGATTTTTGCAGTGTGCACTGGCAGATTTGGATTCATCTGCCTCGATGAACTACTCAGAGACTGTGCTGTTAAGAGCACCAAGAACAATGCATGCTGGGTTTGCACACATCTAAGACCATTCCTGTTACTTGAATATAAATGGTTCCTTTGCTTCCGCAAAGGGAGACATTCATTCATTTCTAAGGATAATGAACCAAAAAGTATATGCTTATTCCAAGCAAAGTTGTCAGACGGCTTGAAAACTAGCGCTGGTCAAAAAATACTATTTTCCCCCACTCTTGTAGAAGATATTTTTAAAATCCTCTGCACCAATCATTCACCCCTCCCCTAAAAAAAATTGTAAAAAAAATCAGTTTTTCAACTAAAACATCATCGTCTAAAAATAATATTAATTTTTGTATTAAAACTGAAAAAGACTCTATGGAGTCTTGTATGCAGTGTTGTTGTAGCCATGTCAGTCCAAGGTTAAGTTTGTTTCATTTAAAAAGCTATTTTTGGTAGAAAAACTGAGAAAAAGTTTTCAACCAGGTCTACTGAATCTACTTTATTCATATAGATTCAGAGAAACATAGGGCTGGAAGACACTTTGACAAGTCATCCAGTCAAGCCTCCTGTGCTGAGGCAGGACCAAATAAACCTAGACCGTAGACCTGTCAGGTGTTTGTCCAACCTATTCGTAAAATCCTTCAATGATGGGGATTCCACAACCTCCCTTTCGAAGCCTATTCACAGGTTAACTACCCTTCTAGTTAGAAAGATTTTCCTAATAGCTAACCTAAATCTCCCTTGCTACACATTACATCCATTACTTCTTGTCCTATCTTCAGTGAACATGGAGAACATAATTGATCATCTGTCCTTTATAACAGTCCTTAACATATTTAAAGCCCCCCCCCCCACACACACACACACAATTTTCTTTTCTCAAGACTAAACAGGCCCCGTTTTTTAAATCTTTCGACATAGGTCAGATTTTCTAAACCTTTTATCATTGTTGTTGCTCTCCTCTGGACACAGTATTCCAGCTGAACCCACTCCAATGCTGAGTTGAGTGGGACCATTAAGCCCAACTGCCTTTTTTGGTGAATAAAAGCCAGTCCGTATTCCTTCTGGAAACTCCCACTGAAATGCAATACTTATATCCATCTCACCAGCCTTAAACCAGAATGTAATCATTTGTCATTATACATAATTCCATCCCTCCCCCACCCATTTAATAATGTACTTAATAATTGAAGGTACGTAATAATTGAAAACAGATGGATTCTGTTTCTAGAACTTTATATAAATGTTTATAAAAAGGAATTTTAAAAGATTTCTAACTTGAATACTGCTGCAACTTGGAGCACTGAAAGTAGCGATGCATTATGTAATACACTGGTTCTCAACCACGGGTATGTGTACCCTTGTGGCTATGCAGAGGCCTTCCAGGGAGTACATCAACTTATCTAGGTATTTGCCTAGTTTTACAACAGGCTACATAAAAAAACATTAGTTGTTAGTACAAACTAAAATTTCATACCGACAATGACTTGTTTACACTGTTCTATATACTATACACTGAAATGTAAGTACTTTATATTCCAATTGATTTATTTTATAATTATATGGTAAAAATGAGAAAGTAAGCAATTTTTCAGTAATAGTGTGTTGTGTACTTTTGTATTTTTATGTCTGATTTTGTAAGCAAGTAGTTTTTAAGTGAGGTGAAACCTGGGCGTACGCAAGACAAATCAGACTCCTGAAAGGGGTACAATGGAAGGGTTGAGAGCCACTGGCCTAACAGATAACTGCATTGATATTCATGGAATCCTGCTTGAATCCTCCTAGGTAGGGTTTTCAGTGAGTCCCGCTACAGGATCACAGAACTGACAGACATCACATTACTTGGTAACACTAAGTGCATGATGACACTATAAAATAAGGACACTTAATTCCAAGCAAAGAAGCATCCAAAAAGAACATTGAGTTACACTCTAAAGTATACGGTCTATCAACTGCCAGAAAGATCCATTAAGCGCCAGACTTTTGCTGTTGAAAACCCATTTATCTTGGAAACTGACATTTACCCTTGACCTTGGATGAGCACGTTTCTTCCTCACACTTCCTGAATTTGCCAAGGCAATCCTGGACATGCTGTCGCTACATAATAGTACAGTGGTCCAATCTCAACAATTATCATTCAGTTTCAAAGGGGGGAAAGTGCAATTTACTGCCAGAAACTACAGAGAGAATAAAATTACAGTATATCAACTTCTGAAACAATTAGATTTGGATGGTAAGGACACCATATCTCCCCTCTTCCACATGGTGTAGCATGGAAGGGAGCTAAGCTATGGGATAAGTAGTGGGGCAGCTGCTGAGGAAGGAAAGGGGGTTGTGTGGAATGCTCCTCCCGCTGCATAGCTGTCCCCTCAGCAAAAGATCCACATAGCTCATTGACTACAAAAGCAGGAGGGGGACACACTATGCAACATGTTCCCTTTCAAGAACGACACAGTGAAAGGGAGGTTTAACACAATGCTGTTTAAAGCTGATTTCACTCCCCTACATGTTCCACATAGCCCCTGTCTTTCTACATCAACATCATACATCTGTATCAGACCTAGCAGTTCATTGTCCTCCCAGCTGCAAGTTCTTTCTCACCTCGTGCTCCCTCCTGGCTCAGACTCCTCTACCCCTTTCTCCTGCAAAAGAGTCAGAACTGTTCTATGATATTCCCCCATCCCAGCTTCAGCACCTCTCACCGGCCTCTTTCATTCTTCCCAGGACCAGTGGCTGTGGAATCCTAACTATATACTATAGGGCTATCAGGATTGTGATGTGTTGAGGACTGTGCTGGAATTGCAAGCTATCACTTTAAAAGTGTGTAAGGGTGTGGCTCCTTGTCCTGCTTTCAGGCTAGGGGTTCTGTTGGGAACCCAGTGATCTGTCAGTTTTGAAAAAGCCAGCCTAGAACAAGGTGGGATGAGTTGTGCCTTGCTGTCTTGGGGAGCAGCCTGCTTTGTCTCTTTCTGTTTTTCGTGTGTTATGCTGGACTCTAAGAAATAAAGTAGGGTTATGTAGCAGCCTTCCAGTGAGATAGATAGATAGATAGATAGATAGATAGATAGATAGATAGATAGATAGATAGATAGATAGATAGATAAACCTCTCTTTGTGTATGTTGTGAATATAAACAGGGACGAGAGCACAGACTGTCCTGATATTGCATGCACAAATATCAGCTGGGTTACACTTCTCCTGTCCTGCACCAAATTTCACTCCTACCTCTAATCAGCAATACCACCAGTAAGCACAGCTTTTGGTTATTTTAAAGCAGTGTTTTGCAAAACTAACAATACCATAGCTAGGTCTTATTATTTTTCCCTTTGAATTAAGTCCCAACATGCGATCAGACTTTTAGGACATTTTCTTTCTTTGTTCTCCATTTTTTCCGCAGAACCTGTCAAAGCAGATTGGTCACTACGTTTTGCGCCACAGTTAACATGAAAAGTTGCTGCAATGTTCAATATTTTCTGCTTTATATTTACTAAAAACTCTCAAAAATCACAAACACAGACTATCGGTACAGAATGTGACATGATCTTTTTCCATCTGCTATTCTTAAATTTTAATTTTTTAGCTTGATTTGAACTCACCAGGATTCATCTTTTTGCTTCTCTCTCTCCAGTCCAGGCTTCCATTTATAAAGGAGGGGACTGCACTGTACCAGTCATAGTGAACAAAATAATAGTATATTTTAAAAAATCCATATTAAAAATACAATAAAGGGTTTCTGCAAGAGGTATGACTTGTGACAGAATTATTAGACTGCTATTTCTCTCAAATTACCATCATGTGTGCTTTCCTTGTCTTATCTTTGTTACAAATAAAAAGAAGCAAAAACAGAATTATAATAAATCCATACATTTATTCAATTTTAAAGGACAATTCTGAAAGCATGCACTACTTGAGCTCCATTTCTGAAGGTGCATAACTGCAAGACTGAATGTTAGCATTTACACACCCAACCTGCTCGTGTGTCAACAGGCAAGTATCCATTAAATCTAAATCCTAGCACTTATGGCAACAGCTGACTGCATGAATAAAACTGGAGGACTTTTTAACAAAGAAAACATTTCGGATCTTAAGTTTGCACAGATAATGTCAGGAAATGCAGAGGTTACTGTTCTACTTGCAAGACGTCATCATTATTATTTATAATATGATAGCACCTAGGAATGCTAGGCATGGACCAAGTCCCTGTTGTGCGAGGTGCTGCACACACACACAGAACACAGAGATGGCCTTGTCCCAAAGAGCTTACAAGCTAAGTCTATGGTGCAAGCCACATATATTTCATGGCATATATTGAACAGCATAAATAGTAACACAGTAAGATACACAGCTAACCAAGTAAACATGAAAAGGAAATGCTACTTGTGCAACATGGCAGAATTAAGGTTACTGTTGGAGCCTCCTTACCTTTTACAAAAATATAAGTGATTTTAATTGTGCAGCCTTAAACATTACATTAACATGTTTAATTTAATTACCTTTTTTAATGGAAGTGATAGGGTTGGGGAGGGGTTGCTTATTTGTTGGCTGCCTTCTTTATCATGCATAAAGCATAAAAGGATTTTTCAAGGTTTTGGTTGTTTTGTAATCTTTTAATCCTTAGAAATAGCAGACATTTCAATGGCCTGTTCTCCACTCTGTAAGCATGCCTTAGCTTACAGTGTTTCGATTTACACAACCAGTGCATACAGGGTAGTTCAGCATGCTGTGGTTCACATGGAAGGAAAATAAATGATCAATAATGCTTCTATTTAAAGTCACATATGTTCATTGAATCATAGAAATGCAGGTCTGGAAGGGACCTCGAGGGATCATGTCCAGCCCACTGTGCTGAGGGAGGACCAAGTAAACTAGACTATCCCTTACAGGAGTTTGTCTAGTCTGTTCTCAAAAACCTCCAAAGATGGAAATTCTACAACCTCCCTTGGAAGCTTATTCCAGTGCTTACTTCCCCGATAGTTAGAAAGCTTGTTCCTAATATCTAACCTAAATCTCCCTTGCTTCAAATGAAGCCCATCACTTCTTGTCCTACTTCCAGGATGACACATTTATAAAAGCACTTAAACTGTTCTCAGGTACCCCTTCAGTCTTCTTTTCTCAAGACTAAATATACCCAGTTTTTTAAAACCTTTTCCTCATATGTCAGATTTTCTAAAACTTTTATCATTTTTGTTGCTCTCCTCCGGTCTCTCTGCAATTAGTCCACATCTTTCCTGAAGCATGGCACCCAGAACTGGACACAGCACTCCAGCTGAAGCCTCACCAATTCTGAGTAGAGCAGGACAATTACCTCCTGTGTCTTACATATGACATTTCTGTTAATACACTCCAGAATTATATTAGCCTTTTTTGCAACTGCATCACATTGTTGACTCATTCAATTTGTGATCCACTATAACCCCAGATCATTTTGAGCAGTACGACCATCTAGCCAGTTATTCCCCATTTTGTAGCTGTGCTTTTGATTTTTCCTTAGGAGCAGCACGTTGCACTTGTCTTTATTGAATTTCATCTTGTTGATTTCATACCAATTCTCCAATTTGTCAAGATTTTTTAAATTCTGATCCTTTCCCCCAAAGTTCTTGTAACTCCTTCCATCTTGGTGTCATCCACAAACTTTTAAGCATGCTCTCCACTCCATTATTCAAGTCATTAATGAAAATATTGACTAGTACAGGATTCAGGCCTGACCCCTGTGGAGCCCCACTAGATATGTTCTCCAGTTTGACCGTGAACCATTTATAACTACGCTTTGAGTACGGTGTTTCAACCAGTTGTGCAAACACCTTATAGCAGTGCTTACCCTGACGGGCAGCAGGTTGCCTACCGCTGCCTTATAGTAATTTCATCTAGACCACATTTGAGTAGTTTACTTAATGAGAATATCATGTGAGCCTGTGTCAAAAGCTTTTCTAAAATCAAGATATATCATCTCTACTGCTTCCCTCCTATCCACGAGGCTGGTAACCCTGTCTAAGATATTCATATATTTCTTACCAGTTACTAATTGTTTTCTCTATAACTGAATTTCAGAAGAAACTGTAGCACTTGAATCAATCTTTATTAGACCATGCCATTTGCTGCTGTATGGTATATCAAAATCATTTATAGGCTACCAAAATAAGAAGAAAAATGGCTGCTTTTTGCTACTCAAGTTATGAACACTTATCTTAGCCAAAGATCTGGTCCTTCCATTTCCATGGAAACATGAAGAATCTCATTACTGCGCTAAGTGCCTGCCCATTCATTCATACAATTATCCTCTTCATTATAACAACAAATGAAGTCCCCAAAGAGTAATAAAAAATCCTCGTGCTGGAAGTGGTTGTGATCAGAAGTACTAATTTGAAAAAGCTATTTCTGGTGCAGTCACTACTTGTGTTTTGAAAGTGTAAGATCTTAGGGCAACACGGTGATTTTGTCTTGAAAAGGAGGAGGAGGAATTGCTATAAATCACAGAGAAAATCATAGAGAAAAGGAAGCTAGATGTTCCAGTGGTATAAGTCATGAAAGCTCCACTGAAGATCTGGCATGAGCTTTCTTTAATGCCAAATGAAGTTTAACTTATCTAGATCCCCTGTGATATTATTGCCATTATCCATGTTTCATAAACCTAGCTCCACAACCCAAGTTCAGCTCTCCTTGATCCTGCAGTAACATCACCATCCTGAAGAGCTCACTTTGAGCATCAGCTGTGAGATCATTCTATCATCATATCTATTCAGGAGACTCCATCATAGGACCTAATCACATCAGCCACATCATCAGGGGCTCGTTAACCTGCACATCTACCAATGTGATATATGCCATCATGTGCCAGCAATGCTCTTCTGCCATGTACATTGGCCAAACTGGACAGTCTCTACCCAAAAGAATAAATAGACCCAGATCAGAAGTCCAAAATTATAACATTCATAAACCAGTTGGAGAACACTTCAACCACTTCAACCTGGACACTCAGATACAGACCTAAAAGTCGCAATCCTTCAACAAAAAAACTTCAAAAACAGACTAAAATGAGAAACTGCAGAATTGGAATTAATTTGCAAACTGGACACCATTAAATTAGGCTTGAATAAAAACTGGGAGTGGATGAGTCATTACACAAACTAAAAACTATTTCCCCATGCTAATTTTTCCCCTACCGTTACTCACACCTTCTTGTCAACTGTTTGAAATGGGCCATCCTGATTATCACCACAAAAGTTTTTTTTCTCCTGCTGATAATAGCCCACCTTAACTGATGAGTCTCGTTAGAGTTCGTATGGCGACACCCATTTTTTCATGTTCTCTGTATAGCCAATGAAGTGGGTTTTAGCCCACGAAAGCTTATGTCCCAATAAATTTGTTAGTCTCTAAGGTGCCACAAGTACTCCTCATTCTTATATCTATTCTGTTATCAAAATATCAGCATACTGCATCAGATTCACTGGAGTGGGACACATTTGAAGTATAGTCCATGATTTGCAAGAGTAAGAAAGGAATGAATAATCAGAACTGCAAGTGGAATTGCATATCCATTCCGATTCAATTAGCCAATTAAAATATCTGATGGCCATGTCTCCATGTTTCCCTAAGCTCATGAGTACAGATAACCCAGATATCCGAATGGCGCTCCAGCAACTTTATTTAACATCCAGTAACAAACAGCTTGCAATGTGCAGTGGCTTACGTTATAAGGGTGCAACACATAATAGTGCTATTTATGAGAATACTTTTATTTCCTGGGTCATGCCAAACAACAAGAGTCAGTATTACAAGACATTATATTCACTCCAGTGATTACTGATACTTTTCATTTAAAAAAAAAAGAAAAAAAAAGAATCATATCAACTAAAACAGCACCCAGAAGTGAATACAGCCAGAAACTCATGGCTAGGGACACCTCGTTGGAGGCCAGGGTAAATGGCCTGAATCTATCTAGCAGATAAGATTGGACATCTGTCAGCAATTACTATTGCTGAACCTCAAGAGCTTTGTGATCAGACAGATGCTTGAGCTACAAACCCTGGGTCCACTGAAGTCAATGTCAAAATTCCCATTGACTTCAGTAGATCTAGAATTTCACCCTTAATTCTCAAAATAGTTCCTACTGCATTGTCCTCTTCAGCTGCTGAGGTGGATTCGCCTTATTGAGGCTGTGTTTGCTGCTGACCGAGTGGACATGTATTATTTTTGTCAACACAAAAGCACTGTCAGTAGCACTTCAGACACATCAAGAAAAGGAGCCAATAACCTCCTGGGTTTTAGTTACATGTCTTCATTGCCATACTCTGTAGGATTATGATACATGGCTTTGATGCAAATGGCATGATTTTTACTTTCGCAGGTTACTAGCCATGTTTTGTCTGAAACATTGTTTTTCCCCCCCTTTCTTACGAGGGTAGCCATTTGGTATTTTGTCATAATATTTCTTCTGTTCTAATTTCCCAGCATAGAGCTCGTTTGTAACTACTTCAGGGGTAGTAGCCATGGAAATATATGGCATCTAACAAGTTTCTTGATCTAGTCACCCAACCAGGGAGCAAAACCAAAGTAGTACTACTCAGGGAACCAACAATCCTGTGAGAAAAACTCATAGTGTAAAAGTTAATCTTTCTAACTATTGGGCAAATACTTCCAAATAATGAATGTATTGAAGGAAATCAGATTTGCTTCATGAATTTTCATAACCGAAAATGGAGCTAAGTGAATATTACTCCTAATGAATATTACTGTACAGGGCAAAATACCATATACAGATGTCAGCCCTATTTTCCTCTGACAGCTGAGTAATGATTTATGCTTCCCTCTTCTATAGCTAGCTTTAATTTCTTGACAAAATTCACAGTAGCTACAGTTCTTTGCACGCATGTCCCAGTGTCTGGCTATCAAACAGACATAGTTGTATATTCACAACATTTAGTATTGCTCAGCCGATCATCATGGACTCTCCTTTAGGAATATTGCTACATTTCCAATGGGATAATTATCTCATGTCTGGGAATTAACATTCCTATCAATTTTGCAAGGGTGCTTCTCTTCAAGAAGAAAGACCTGGTTCTCTTGGGCATGCTTCGGGGATATTTAGGCTAGCCATTTTTCACAATCTATAATGCTGTCAGGATTTCCAAATTTTCAGCAATAGCCTGATTTGTTGCAACAATGAATCAGGCATTAGTTTTAAAGCCAGTTGTGCTTTTTCATAATCTTCCTCAAATATTTGCAATGTTCCTGCATCATTGACATTCAAAGGATATATAGACAGGGGACTGCAACTACAACGATATCATGAAGCATATACTGTACTTACAGATTTGTTCCTCATCAGAGCTAGATGGAGCCTTTGACATCTCACTAACACTATTATCTAAGTTTGTGGTTTTTATCAGAGGAATTTAGTAATGTCTTTGCTAATGAAAGCAGTAGGCCACTCCGCCACCTCTTCATTTTTCTCTCTGTTCAAGCTCTGTTTTTATTTTATTTTTTATTTATTGCCTTCTGTAGCATAATAAATGTGAGCAAATACCACAGAAAAATACTAGCTTCTACTCAGGAATTCTGTTTTACTTTCTCAAAATCTTTACCAGAGCCACAAAGTAAATTGTCCAATAAATGTTGTGAAGAGCCTTTTCTGTGAAGCATATAAACTCCACACACAGAGCTACAAACAAAAGAAAAGCAAAGCCACTGGTCAATCGAAATGACCTGGACAAAATTAAGGCTCCAGCAGATTAGGCCCCATTATTTGATTTTATATATATATATATATATATATATATATTTTTTTTTTGTGGGCACTGCTCATATTCACAATGAATTGCGCCTTTGTGGACTGCAACTATGGGCACTCCTGTACTGCAGAGACTCAGGATCATAAACTGTGTTCTGCTAAACTCAGTCCCTTTACATGTGTATGAGACTGGGGTTTAGATTCTAATCTATTAGAGGTGTAGCCTGAAGGTGTGCCCCTGGTTTCAGTCTACTTTACACACTGACCAGAAGGTTACTAACAAGGGACAAATAAAGCATCTGTGTATAATCATGGTAGAACATAGGAATGGCCATACTGGGTCGGACCAAAGGTCCATCTAGCCCAGTATCCTGTCTTCCGACAGTGGCCAATGCCAGGTGCCCCAGAGGGAATGAACAGAACATGTAATCATTACGTGATCCATCCCCTGTCACTCATTCCCAGCTTCTGGCAAACAGAGGCTAGGAACACCATCCCTGCCCATCCTGGCTAATAGCCATTGATGGACCTATTCTCCATGAATGTATCTAGTTCTTTTTTGAACCCTATTATAGTCTTCACAACATCCTCTGGCAAGGAGTTCCACAGGTTGACTGTGCGTTGTGTGAAAGAATACTTCCTTTTGTTTGTTTTAATTTCATTTGGTGGCCCCTAGTTCTTGTGTTATGAGAAGGAGTAAATAACACTTCCTCATTTACTTTCTCTACAGCAGTCATGATTTTATAGACCTCTATCATATCTCGCCCTGCCTTAGTTGTCTCTTTTCCAAGCTGAAAAGTCCCAGTCTTATTAATCTCTCCTCATACGGCAGCTGTTCCATACCCCTAGAAGTCCGATACAACTCCAGTCATCCCAAGAAAGACAATGGCAGAAAAGTTTTGGAAATCCTTTTATTGAAGGATTCTGCACCTCTCATAGTGATGGGTATCACAGAAACCTCAAGCCTATGAGACTTTTAAGGTGAGTGTCCTGTACACTGAAAATGTATGTATACCACCACAGTGACTGTAGGATTTTTTAAAAGTCATCTTTTGGGTGGCATAAGTGACAGAACTGCAGAGCAAAACTAAGGGATTTCTGACAGCCATGGTAAACACCACAAAGCCAGTCCAATAAATATTACCTCATCTACTTGGTCTTTCTAATGGTGAACTACAGGGCGTTCTTAAACGTAGCACAATGCCTGATGGTGAGCAAACGTCTGTTCCGAGTAACTTTTAACAATTTCATGGAGTTGCAGTATTTCACTCTGCATTTTTGCCCACATTTCTCCTTTTACAAAGAAGAGGAATATCCCTGGGAGAACAGACACCAGACAAGCAGAGATGTCCAGCAGACTGAGAGCAACATAAGGTGCCTTTAGCAAACTAAGTGCTATTGATTAAGGAATCCAACTCCATTTCCTCTCTTACATTATTCCAGAATACTTACAGAGTACAGAAAGGTGCTCCATCCTTGTTGCTTTATTGTTGCCTGTAAGTCTCCATTGTTGAGAAATTGATATCCTCTGATGAATTTTATTATTCCTAGTTCAGCTCCTTGGGTATTGAAATCAATTTTTCTCAATTTAACACATAATTTAGCTCCAAATTGGTTTTGTTCCTTTGTCCAGGTTTTGGCAATAACAAAAGTTATCATATCAAGAGAGCAGTGTTTCAGGCATGCAAAAGCATCAGTCTCTAAAGGCAGGTTCAGTGCATGTCTCCCGCTCAGTGCTTTGAAAAAAAGAAAAGTAGATGATGTGTTATTTGAATGATAGTAGTTCTGCAGTTAAGGAACAGAACCGCACAACATATAAACAAACATACACCCATGGATCACATATAGCCAGTGATTTATGTAATTAAAGTGTTTGTTCTATATGCAGTTCTGGATAGACCCCTTTACTACATTTTAATTGTTCTTTCTTGCTTCGCCACAGGACTGAGATTCTGGAAGATTAACCCTTGCTCTACAACTGACATGCTAGGTGGACTTCATCTGTCTTCAGCATTTTCCCCCATTTGTAAAATGGTGATAATACCGAACCAAAATGGACTAACTAGTTAATGACACACGACAGTGTTGTGAACATCTAATGCAGTGTAAGTGTGAAGTATAGTTACTTGCATTTACCCTGAATACAGGGCTTTTTTGCATCTGCGTTGTTGTGATTTTCAGTGTCCAGCAAAGACTTAACCAGTTATAGAAGCTCCTCGTCCAGTAGCTGTATTTTGAAAATGTGTATACATCTTGTGTATTCTTAGGGCTAAAACTCATAGGGATCCTCATGAACAAGAGGATCTTGAGCTACATGGGGAGCCTCCCTCAGGTCAGCCTAGAAGAATGTATGCTAAGCTCATCCCATCTCAACAGGAAGTTGCTTTTTAGAATAGTTTACATTGCCATACTAAAATACAGGCTGTTTATAGTAATGCAAGAGCTGGGTCTAAGATGCAAAATTCAGAACCAGATGCCAACATCCTCCAAAAGGTCAGGTGTGTTCAGACACTGGGTTTCATTTGGGCCCCATCACTGAGATAGGGAAAAGCCACAAAATTTGGACCCAGACCTCAGTTCAGATTCTCAAATAGCCCATTTTGTGTAATGTTTGGATCCAGGATTTTGATTTGAAACAGTCAGTAGTTCACACTGAAGCTACAGTTTCAATCATGCAATTTCATGTTTATTAAGGCAGCATGTTTGCAAACTTACTTTAGGAGATGCACATTATGGGAATCTTTTTATTGCTATTTGCCATTTCCTTTTTTACTCCCCCTTTTGAGCACATTTTTTACAGTGCAAAAATCTTGAACATGGTATCTGAGCAAAAACAAATTTAAATGGTAACATGATGGACTTGCCCTATACTTGTATCATTATCCTACAGGAAGAAGAACACTACCAAATGCAGAGTAGCTTAATCTACAATGTATGCGTAAACAAACTTTAAGCTGATCTCCCATAGTATATCACGGCCAACCCAGCTACATAAATGGGAAGGAACAGATGACTGGGAAGAGAGAGATGAAAGGAAAAGGGTCCAACATGTATGGAAGAGCTGCTCGATCCATTTAAGGTTTAGTTCAGCATGAACATTATCCCAGCCACAATGACTGCAGAATAAATTCTGTGCTGCAGATATCAATTACAGGCACTATTCATTTCACCCAAGTTACATCCTGCCTCAATAAAAAGGTGATAGGTTATGCAATCTTAAAGAGCAAGGGGCATACAGCCTTTCTTGTTTCAATCGCAAAGAGTGATGCTGAATGCAGGTTAAGTTGAACAAGTGGAACTTTCTTAAACCCTGTACACCACTCTGTCCATGTGGCTGAGTTGCCTTCAACCAAACTCCCTACATTCCCCATTTTTCTGACGTCCCCGTGCCCGCAGTAATAGTCCATCCAGGGAACATGGACCCTCTGACTACAGTTCCACTGATCATGATACAGTCCTCATTTTTTATGTTAGTCCTTCCCTTCTATTTCTTCTCCATTACCCAATGGGATTTTAATTGGACTTGTAGAGCTCTGTGTAGCTCAAACGCTTGTCTCTTTCACCAACATATTTAAATATTCTCTGGGCCACACAGAGTGAAAATGACTCTATAGCCTTATGGTGAGGTAACTTAGGCAGCTCCATGCCTAGTGTGCTGGCTCTTGGGAATCCCATTCTTAGTTGCCTAACACGCCCCCTACACTGCTGAGGATTCCACTGTGCAGGCTGGTACCTAAAGCTAGGCATTACAACACTGAGCCTAGGTTACTTTTATGGCTCTAGCCCCATATCTGGACCTTGTTGATGTTTTCTGTGCATTTTTCTAGGACAAGAC
This sequence comes from Chelonia mydas, assembly GCF_015237465.2. NCBI lineage: Eukaryota > Metazoa > Chordata > Testudines > Cheloniidae > Chelonia > Chelonia mydas. The sequence continues at coordinate 165,035,204 of NC_057850.1, forward strand.
TGACTAGAAGTAAAATCTGCGAGTGTCAACGGGGTAGTTGATAAACATAGGTGCTGATTGATATTTTGGTGATGAGGACCATAAAAGTGCATGTATAGACAAATGTTCCCCAGATTGATGATGACCATGTAGTATGACCCAGTTGCTTAGCTTCCAGGAAGTAGAGTGACAGCAATGAACTCCATTAAGGTCTCCTACTATTAAAACTTCTCATTTGTGTTTTTTTTATTATGAAATTGAATGACATGTTCAGAGATATCTCAATGGGACATTGGCTGAGGGGAGTTTAAGTGGGGGAAGATTCAAGATGGAGGAATGGGGGCTTCTTAGAATTGGCCTTGAAGATGGGGCTATGCAGAGAGAAACTATACTTAGATATGATATCTATAGATTCCATTTCAAATAAGAGATGAACTTTGATCAAGTATTTGACTGTTTTCAAAGGTGTTGGAGGGTGGAAAATTGAAAAGGTTGTGGTCCAATTGCTTGAGCACTGGATTCAGGATCTACAAACAGGTGTTTTAATCCTGGCATTGAGGGAAATTCCCTCTATGGCTTTGGATAAAGCCCTGGCTTCTTTGCTTTGGTATCCTTCTCCGAAAATATGGTTAATTCTCATTTAATGAGGGTGATAAGAAACAATTATAGAATACTTGAAAAAGAAAACCACAATATACAATAAATGTTAAGTATTATGGCCTGGTACAAAGATACAGGATGGCAATAGATTGTGTTCTAGAGAAAGAGCTGGGACAATTTTGGTTCTGAGTTGCACCAGGCCAAATCCACAGAAGTCACCAACATAACTGACAGCACAGCCATCACAACCATTTTGCTAATTTTTGCATGTTTCCCTACTGAATAAAGTGTGGTTCCAATTTTGTCAAGGATGCATGTACTCTAGATAAAGAATATATGAAATTCCATAACTAGCCAATATTTTAAAGGTTAGAAAAATCCCTAATGCTATATTTTTCTTTATGCACATAGCATACTATAGAAGAGACAGTCTTTCACCTCCAGCTGACGTGGCCCACCTGAAGAGTGACAATTTAGCCCACTGAACAGCCGTCAGGTAAGCTGGTGCCTTTATTGCATTTTATAATCAATGTGTAATAAGAAAACCATTCGGGGCACTATTCGAAGTCTCAGGAGAGAGGAGATGAATTCAATGAGGATAAAGAACAATCCTTTCTGGTTAAAGATGGTTGAGGCATGCCGGGGGGAGAAGTCAGCTCTGTTGCTACTTGTTTTGTACACAGATCGAGCACTTCAATCTCCAGGGCTGAGAAGCTGACACCTTTCATGAGCACTGAGTTCAATGACAGATTAAAAGAAACACTCTGGCCTTGCCATTACCATTATATATTTTCCCAGGGATCCTATTACTTTATTTTAGCACTAAGTTTTCTTTCTAAACCATAAAACTATTCTTTTTCCAAATTTCATTAGTCATTTTATTCCTTTCATAAAGCAGCAAAGCTAGTCATCAGTTATTCCTGCAGCTGAAAGGAGTCTAGCAGGCTTAATTTCACTTCCAGATAATAAATTCTTTGGGGTTTTTTCTCATAAGTTTGCTAATGGTGTCTCTAAAAGTGTCAGCTTTGCCAAACAGGCACTGTTAACACATTTCTGAACTAACTCAGTATTATATAGATGTACCTGAGATGCAATTTGAAGTATACTAGTTGAAGTGCACACTTTAGGTCAAGTTCTGTCCTTCATTGCATCTATGCAACCCTTTGACTTCCAGAGGATTGCCTGGGTTAAGCAAAGGGCAGAATTTGGGATAAAATGTATGAGCAGTACAAGTGCACAACAGTTAATGTGCACCCCAAAATACAAGTAAGGTAGTAAACTGCAATTGAAGGTGTGTAAAAAATATGTAGATAGAGCTTTGAGATACAGTTGAGCTTTGAGATACAGTTGAGCTTTGAGATACAGTTGGGGTGTATTCTTCAGTCACTCCTCAGAGCGGCTGGACACATATGCAGCTCAACTGAGGGCAGAGTGTACCTCAGGTGTAAGCTTAGCAAGTTCCCAGCTATCCACCCTTGAGCTCACAGTGTTGAAGTGTATACCTCAAAGAAGCCCCAAACTATGTTTCGTTTTGACCAAGGTCCTGTAAGTCACTTGTTTGGAGTTCTGTTTACTTCAGGGAAAGTTGTTTCTGTATCTTTAAAGACTTTGTAATAGTCCACTATATTCACCTATCAACAATTTAAATTTATACATTTCAATAAAGGGAAAATAACTATCGAATATTTTGTAAAACTGACCATTTTTCTTCCCTGTAGAGGGGATTTCCTCTGAAGAAAAACACTGCTGTTACTGCAAAAGAGCTAGTGTCAAGATTTCCCCAAGGGCACAAGGATACTGGGACACACCGGAGAAGGTTCACCTATGGGATGCAAAATCCATCTCTGAAAGATGTAGAGTTATAAGAAGAGTCATAGGGCATTCGATAGCAACTGCTAAGCTCAGAGATGCTGAAGCAGTGAATATGTCAGAGGGAGTAGAGTCTAAAGTTAGATATTTAGTTATCACAGACCTATATAGTATAGCTTGTCAGTGATACCATTATATTCATTGTTTTAACTTGATTACACCTTGGCTTGCTTACCACTAAAAAGCCCTGTTTTACACAAGTACAAGAGTTCAAGAATGTTCGAATGTCTTGACTGCCACAGTAGGAAAAATAAAATGCTAGCCAAATATCAGTCCCTTTAAAACTAACCTCCCTTGGGGCTATTGCGGGGATTACTGGCCTCCTAGAGAGGAGCACCACCATCACTGCAGATTGGCATACAGCTAGTGTGAGCCAGTAGCTGGTAAATCAAGTCCTGAAAGCTCGCCAGTAAAACCCTTTTCTTTGTGTTTTTCAAAGGAAAATGATAGCTCTCAAGAAGTCAAGAGGACTTTGGAGCAGCTAAACAGTCAAGAAGTATTGTAATGTTTTTACTAATAGCAAAGAGGATATAGGCAGCTGCAATGAACTGAATAAAGACAAGTGAGACTTCAGACTGCAACATCGTCATTGACTATTTGTGAAGCTTATGAACAGCTAAAGAAGAAACCCTTTCAACTTGATAAAAAATGAGCTCACAATCTTACTAGTAACTTATGGCAACACATTACACCATGGTCTGAAACAAAAACAGAGCCTGAACAGATTCTTTTTGAATGGTCAGGTTAAATTATATGATGGGTTTCTCATGTGTGCAAACATCCATTAGGGCTAGATTAAGTCTTCCCTCCTAATAAAAAAAAAAAACAGGTTGCATTTTCTTCAATACTTTTGATGTGTCTGTAGTACATTTCTGGCTGACTAGGAAGAGTTTAAGTAAACACATATTAAGTGCTGGGAGCACAGGAAGGATACAGAAAGGTCAGATGAATTATGTTAATTTTTCTCCACCTTTAAATGAGTAAGTTCACACATTATGGAGAAGCCATCATACTGAGTGATCACATTTGTGATCATGCTAACACGTTTTCTTCCCTTCCAAAGTTTGGATAGAGTGTTGCAGAAATGTTTTCACACTGTTAATGTGACGTGTACTTCGCTAAACCCGTACGAAGTGCAAGAAAAACTTGGTTTTGTATATCATAACTACCTCAAGAGAGAGCATAGAAAGATAAGATGTTGCATTGCTATTGCGCCTGTCGTTTGATCTGATGATTTAAACTAGAGCTGAATAAAATTGATTTTTCAGTTTGGGAGCCAAACTGAAAAAAAACAGAAAACATTTTGTTTCAGAACCAAAACTGAGTTTTCAATGTTTCTAGCCAAAAAAAAAAAAAAAAAAAAAGATTTTTGCTTCAGATAAAAAGACCCACTTAAAACCTAAACAAAATACTGATCCAAAATGATTTTTGGAGTGTTTCATTATTGGGTGGTTTTCATTTTTTAAAAAAAATCTTGGTAAATTTTGAAACAAAAAGTCAAAATGGTTCATTATGTAATGATCAAAACAAATCGTTTTGACTTTTGGAGAACAATAATGGCTTGGGGTTTTTTCTGGCCAAAGCTATTTGCTGAATTTGACCTGAATTCACAAATAGTTTCAGAATTCCCCCTCCCCCCCCACCCGAAAAAATGCATTTTCAGCAAATTTACTATTCACTGAAAAAGTTCACCCAGCTCTAACACAAACAATAGCTTTCTGATAAGTAGATAAGGGTATTACAGAGGCAAAATTTCATCCAGCACTGATGTACAGCCATCTCTAGGGTGGAACACAGCATTTGTTTAACAGTGCACATCTACACTATAAAAGCTTACAACCGGAGGTAAAGATACCCAGTTGAAACAGCAATTAATTTAGGCTAGTGAGCTGAGAGTGCACTTCATCAGGGTATTGAGCACAGCCAAATGTTATGTGGAGTCCCCTCTAACAACAAGGAGGCAGGTTCAGGGTCTCAGTTTTACATCTCTTCTGATATTTAGCATCTTCACAGCTTAGTGCTCCCCAACTCCAAAGGAAGGCTTCATTGCCAATTCAGAGTGGAAATTATGGGATTCCCTAGCTACAGCACACCAAGCAGTGAATAACTTTAATTCAGCATAAACCACTGTCTGAAGGAAGGTTTCAGAGTAACAGCCGTGTTAGTCTGTATTCGCAAAAAGAACAGGAGTACTTGTGGCACCTTAGAGACTAACCAATTTATTTGAGCATAAGCTTTCGTGAGCTACAGCTCACTTCATCGGATGCATACTGTGGAAAATACAGAAGATGTTTTTATACACACAAACCATGAAAAAATGGGTGTTTATCACTACAAAAGGTTTTCTCTCCCCCACCCCACGCTCCTGCTGGAAATGTGAGTGGGGTGGGGGGAGAGAAAACCTTTTGTAGTGATAAACACCCATTTTTTCATGGTTTGTGTGTATAAAAACATCTTCTGTATTTTCCACAGTATGCATCCGATGAAGTGAGCTGTGGCTCACGAAAGCTTATGCTCAAATAAATTGGTTAGTCTCTAAGGTGCCACAAGTCCTCTTTGTCTGAAGGAGGTGTTGCCAGCTATTTGCTTCCCTTCCTTTGCATTTCCTGCCTCGCCCCCTTTCCTCTAACCCTAGGAACTGAGTGCCATAGCTAACTAATATGACATTCCCCTTCCTCTCAGACATGAGACAGGGGATTTGATCCCCCTGTTCTGTCTGTATGCATTCAGTGGTTGTTGCCAAAATTATCTGCTTTGTACAGTGAAATCACATGCTACCTACATTTCTGTCCTCTGTGCTACTGAAGAATGGTATCCAGGGGTAGTCTCCCAGTAGCCCTTCAGCACTGAAGGGACCTCCAACCCACCATTCACTTTGGTGTGCCAGTTCAAGACTCTAAATTTAAGGCAACAGTGCAGGTTCGCTGCCCAATTTTTCCTGTTACCTTAAGATTCCTAATCCCTTTGCAAGGAAATCAAGTCACCACATCTCTCTTCCACTCTCTCTTTGAGACAGAGGGAGAGTAAAGACTTCAAATGCCTGGAAACTAAAGGTCTTTAAACGCATTTCCTCCTCTGAGACAGGAGAAAGCAAAACCTTTCAACCAACTGAAAATAAACAGTCCTGCACCCATTTTCCTCTTCAGAACAGAGGGGAAAATAAAGCCTGTACACAAGAAGTAAACAAGACAGTCTCACAGTAGGCTTACATTTCCATTAGTAGCATTGCCTCTGTATGGAACAACCTTTCTCCAGTCCAGCCCCATGATGCACTTCGTCTTATGTGTTCCAGGCTAGCTTTCTGCAATGTTAATGGGCTCCAGCTGTTTTGTGGCCTACTGTTTAACCTTTTCCTCACCACATAGAACCCTTGAAGGACCAGAGCTTTCTAAGCCAATCACCCTCCTGCCCTTCCTGGGACACAAGGAGGGTGTATACCTTTTCCACAGATGGAAAACTTAATTTTGGCCTGTACGATTCACCACAATGTATTTTTAATAGCTGTGTGACTAACTTAATTCTCCAATATAAAGTATATGGTGTCTCTGAAAGGTGGACTCTAAGGTTCATAGCTTCCCTAAGGGTCACGGCTCAGCCTTGTTTTTAACTTTAGCATAACTTGGGGTCAGTTGGACCCCAAGATTTCAAGTGCAATGCTTCATCCTTCTTTGTTCTTCTCCAAAGTTATTTCTTGTATATTGTTACAGTACTTGTTTCTTTATGGAATTGATCTATTTACTGCTGTTCTAAAGAGTGCTTGCATGTAATTGTAAATCACGCACAAATATTTTCAGTTGTTTCGCCCTTCAGGCTGTTAATCAGTTCTATGTGTGCTGTCATTAATTGCTTCCATGTAATCCTCAATTCTCATATGAAAAATGTATATTTTTGTCTACACAACTTTATTACTCACTGCTTCTGCTACTGTGTCTGTAAATCATTTGGGGACATAGTTTGCATGACAGATGTTAAACAAAATTAAGTTATGTAGTATTGTATTACTTGATTACTCTGTTGATGTCTTTTATGTTTTCTCCCCTGCTACCTGTCTATCCATCTAGTGTACAGATATAAAGTTAAGTCTACCAAGGAAACAAAAAGTAATTCCTGGAAACTAGACAGAAAACTAACAGACACTATTTTAAAATATTGTTTGCACATGGAGCAGATACAGAATTTAATGTGGTGCCTGTACATACTCAAAAGAATAGATCATCATTACCCAAGCAACTCTACATAGGAATGCAACGTAGAACAATAATATAGAAACAAAATCATCTACTCTGTTTTACAAAGCAGACTTTGCTTAATCTTTGGCTGTGACGGGATATAATACGTCAATTTACAAAAGATGGTTTATTTTGACATAAGCACTTCAACTCCAAATGTTTCCCTGGGATGACTTGTCAGCGCAATGAATCGAGTCTGCAATGACAAGTGGGGGAAAAAACATGTTTGACAGAGCTGGAAGAAGTGAGATGTAGGTGCCATTGAACATCAGTAGCTGAAGTGATGAGTGCTATAGAAAAAAGCAGGCACAGGAAGATAAGGCTTATTAAATCTGACAACTCAAAAGAGAAAGCGGGCTTTCAAGTATTAACAAAGAGCAATGATGGTATGAAGAAGTGAACATGGCACAGCCAGTAGAGTTCACCTTCCTATCACAGCTCTGATCATCAAGAACGCTCTTTATCTTTGGTCCTGTAAGTTTAAATGTCAAAGGAAAGTGTGATGCCAAGTTTACCAGATTTCCTGCCAGTGAGACATTTCAGATAAATTATGCCATGTGTCCCTTGGTATTTTATCCTCTTTCCAACAGGGAAGCTGACTAGCTTGAAAGGTGTCAGCTGACTGGGACAAGGACAGTCTTGCCTAGCAGTCAAAGTGGGCAGCAGGCCTACTGTTTGGAGCAGGTGTCAAGAACCAAGAACTAGGGTCAGAGCCTAGGAAGCTGGAGCCAAGTATCAAGCTGGAGGTCAGGCGTTAGACACGGAAGCAGAGGGTCAAGATGGAGTCAGTAGTCAGAAGCCAAAGCCATGGGTCAAGCCAGAGATCAGGAACTGGAGCGAGTAAGGTAACAGACAAGGAAGGATTCAAGGCAGGGGCAGGACAGAGGCAAGGTTGGGTGCAAGCCAGGAGCAACAGGAGCAAGATAACGCAGCAGCAGGCACTGTGATAGGCATGAGCATTGAGAAACCCACTAACTGTTGCTACTGGCTTAGGAGCTATCCTGCTGGCCCCTCCAGCCAATCAGGTGGTATAGCCAGTCAAGCAGCCTCCTTCAGGCCAGCTGTACTGATGAGAGTACCAAGAAATTAGTTCTGCTGAAGGCCCTGATTCCTGACAAAAGACAGACAAAAACATATGTGTGTTCACAAATATAGACTAATTGTCTTCAAAATGCAATTATATTTCAATAAACTTCATTAATGAAGTACAGATAGAAAAGTAGTTATTGAAAGATTTTGTTATCTTAATTTGTAAACTCTGGAATACACAAAATGTTTTGGGCTTGAGTCTCCTCAAGGTTGCATTACTGAAGTCAATACTCCAGATTACCCACACTTGCTGAGCTGTGGTTAGCCCAAGACCAGGGGGAGAGGGAAGCAAAGGTGACTTTAAGCCATCCTTATGTTCCCTCAATTCTGGTGTTGGCTGGGGGCTGGCTTGGTCCCTGTCATAAATTAGAATAGCCTCAGGACAAAGAGGAGAGAATCTGTCCCTAATTCTCCTGCTAAAGAGGTCCCTGATCTAGGGGGAGTTGGCAGCAGGAGATCAACCAGCATAGTTCCTGTGCCACACTCTCAGCAGCCCACCAGCAGAGGTCATGTCCAGGATCAGGAGGGGACACCACTGCACATTGCATTCAGGCTATGCTCAGCTGGCAGACAGTCCCTTGGGATTTGAGCGGCTTGAAAAACAGAAAAACAATTTCAAAGTCTGAAGTTGTTCCTGTTTCACAGGATTCTAAATGGAGCCATTTTCTGGGTTTGGTGATATTTTTATTTTTTCTAAAACTATCACAAAAAAACTGGAAAGTGTTGATAATGGGGATGATTTTTCCACAAAGGTTTTGCTTGGGTTTTTTTTCCAGAAAAGGTCATTATTTGATGAAAAACCTTCCATGAACATTTTTTTTTACCAGCTTTGCTTAGAAACCATTGCTAGCTGGTGCAAGTTAGAGCAGTCTTTAGGTGACTGTCACCTGGGTGTAGGCCAAAGTTAGGGCTAAGAATCAGGGAGCCAGAAGTGGCTCCATGACAAGCTTCCCTCTCCACACTCTGCTGCACTCAGCAGAAACTCAAAGCAAGTATCAAAAAACTGATGATAGCCATCTAACACAAAACCCAAGAGTGGACCCAACTACAACACCCTTTCCCTCCCTCCCCTCAGGGACAAATCATGGCACCAGGACCTACCTTATGGGCAATACATGACACCCCATTATCATGATCAATCTATCAAGACTCCCCCTAACCAGAGCTGAATTATCTGTACTCTCCAAGGAACTGAACTTCTGCCCTATCACAGAACCTGATACCATACTAATATGCGGAGAACTAGAAGATTCTATGACTCCTCCTCAAAGAATTCATTCACAACAATGACATCATCCCCACAAATGCCACATTCCCACCAACAATCATAAGAAAAAAGAATCATCTGACTGGAAACCCCACAGTGGACGAAACCACACACTTGATCATGACATTGATTGCTTCAGGAAAAAAATTGACTGAAATCCTTAAAAAATATCACATCCACCACAATCTCTCCACTGCCGAGAGGATAGCTATACACTCCCTGAAATGCAATCACCAGATAATGATCAAACCAGCAGACTAAGGGGGTACCATCATAGTTCTCAACCGTGATGACTATATTAACGAGGCCAACTGACAACTCTCCACAACCACCTACTATAAAGAACTTGAAGAAAACCTCACACCACAATTCATCCATGAATTTAAGAATATCATCAAATCCTTCCCCAAACAACTCCAAGAGAAAATCTACAAACTCACCCTTCACAAACCCACCCCAAGAACCGTCTACATGCTTCCCAACATATACAAGTAAGGGAAGGCAGACAGACCCATCATATCTGGCCATGGAATTCTTACTGAAGGAATATCAGGACTCAGAGACCTATCCTCAAATAACTCACCATACAAAGGACCATCTTCCGTCCAGACACAACTGTCTTTCTCCAGAAACTGCAACATTAACAACTTCTCTCAGAATACCATTCTTGCACTCACGGATGTCACCTCCCTATGCACCAACATCCCTCACAATGATGGCATTGCTGCCTGCCTCAAATATCTACAAGACAATTGAGGACACTCAGATATCCACCCCAAACACTTTGCCAAAGTCATCCACTTCATCTTCCCCCATAACAATTTTACATTCAACACACACTTTGTCCAAACCACAGAAACAAGCATGGATACTCAGATGGCTATGCCAACCTCTTCATGGGCCATCTTTAGGAAGAATTTCTGGACAAATGCACCACAAAACCAATGCTATACCTGAGATGCATGAATGATATTTTCAGCATCTGGACAGACAACCTAAACGCCCTTATAGATTTCCACCACTACTTCAACAACCACCACTCATCCATCAAACTCTCTCTAGACCACTCCCAAACCAGCATCAACTTCCTGGACACCACAATTATCTTCGACAATGGAACCCTACAGACAACTACTTTCAAGAAACTCATGTATCACCACACCTACTTTCACAGATCCAGTAACCACCCAAACACACCAAGAAATCTGTTGTCTACAGCCCAGTACTCAGACACAACAGGAGAAAGTCCAGTATACATGCCTTAACACACTTAAAAGTGCTTTCACCAAAGGAGGACATTTCAGCTTGAACGCAGACTGCATCATGGAACGAGACACCCAAATACCCTGAGAGCTGCTTCAATATGGAAAAAAATCTCTGACCACAAACCCCTAGTTGTCACTTACCACCCCAAACTGGAACCCATGGGTTTAATGGAACCTATTAAACAATGAAAAGTCATACTGGATGGGGACCACATCTTGAAAGAAATCTTTCCTGAACCCCCTTTTCTGGCCATTAAACAACCCCCCAATCTCACCAAGCTCATCATCTGAAGAAAGCTCCCCACAGACCAGGACTACCAACTCAAAGCAGCACCAGACCTTGCCAGAACAACAAATGCTAAACCTTCAGATATATTTCCACTGCTAGGATGATCAATACCACCTACTACACACCTTTCAAGATCCCTGGGTCCTACACGTGCCTATCACAACATGTGGCGTACCTCATCCAGTGCACTAAATGCTCCCGTAACAACTACCTGAATGAAACAAGACAGTTACTATGCTCTCAAATGAGCTCATACAGAAAAATGATAAAAGAGAAAAAACATCATATCACCTGTGGGTGAGCACTTTTCACAAAAGACCACTCCATATCTGACCTCTTAGTCTTCAGCCTCAAAGGAAACTTCAATACATTCAATAAAGGCTTGCATTCATAATTTTGCTAAACAATAAAAGCCACGGTCTTAATAAAGACCCTGGATTTATGGTTTATTACAACAATCTGTACCCACTAATTCCCCCATTTTTGTCCCATGACTGGAGTTGTGTGAACTGGCCACTTCACCTTGAATGGTCTCTTGGAATATGTATTAACTATTTATGCCAATTTGTTCCACTTTGTATTTAGCTATGACACTCTGAGTACCTTTCTCAGACCTGAAGAAGAGCTCTGTGGAGCTCTAAAGCTTGTCTCTTTCACCAACAGATGTTGATCCAATAAAAGATATTACCTCACCCACCTTGTCCCTAATATCCTGTGACCAACATGGCTACAACACTGCACTCTACAGAAGCAGACATAAAGACAGTATAAACACAGAGGTAGGTACAAGAATTGAATAGGCACAGAGAAAGAACTAACTAGCTTTGAAACCTTAGAACCAGTCCCCCTAGGACAAACTAGAAGCACCTTGGTGGACAACAGAAGGAAGCCTGCAATACATGTGCTGTATCTTTTGTGTGGATAATTAGCTATATTCTACAGTGAATATGTGATACTTATAAAACTGCCAGGCTGACAATGCTGGGAAGTTTTGAAAGTGTTCTCATCTTACTCCCTTGACCTGCACGTATGGCTCTGTATATCAAAAAGTTACCACTAAACAGTTAACTTCGGTGGGGAAGAAAACTATTTTCTAATCTTGTTGTGAAAAAAATACCATCAGCATAAGGCAATGCTTGACAATAGGATATCCTCCGGAATACCAACTATAGGTTTTTATAGCTTGTGCAGCTGTTGTGTAAATTATTGGATTTGACCTATCTTCCTGACAAGCGCAGTATCCATCAAACAGCTGGTATAGTCTCCTAAAGCCAGCTGCATATACTCCTCCCCTTAGACACAGACTATAGGATGCTGATTACTGCCTCTGCCACATCTGAATATAAACAATTATTCTCAGTGGAATTAGAGAAGAAGAAGAGAGAAGAATTAGTTGTGTGGGTAAAAATTCAGATTGAGTGCATTCACTTCTCTCTATCTTTTCAAAATAAAAGGGAGTGTTTCAAAACAGATGGGGAAACAGGTATATAAGCCTACAAAATAATTAGAAAACAGTACTCTGAGTGAAATAAGCAGGCTATGGATCAAATAGTGGAAGATCCTTCTGATACTGGGGGGAGGAAGAAGGAACCTTCCTGTTTTGCAGCCCCTGACCTCACTTAAGCATAATTATAACTCGTGGCTGCTAGCCACTCCAAAGGCAACGGGATAGAGGCATAATAAATACCATTTATTTTTTACTGTCCCACACCCCCATTTCCAGTTTCCAAGATACTGCAGAGTTTGCTATTGGTAACAGAACTGCAGTGTCGAAGTTGTTGGTGGGGGAGAGTGGGAAACTGAAAGGAAGGCAGCTGGGGATTTTAGCAGTTGGTATAGAGTGGGGTGCAGTTTGGGTTGTAAGATTAGCTGGATGTTTCTGCTAAAATGATCAGCCGTGAAATACTTACCTGTAAATTTCAAGGTCGACCACCCACTGAGAGAATGGGGCAATTCCCACTTCTCAAAACTTGTTTCAGCCTGCCTGCAGATTCAAGACGACACGAGTTCATTGGTTAATGTTTTAAAAGTTATCTTTGCAACTGGGCCTTTCCTTTTTAATACAAGCTTAAATCCTGGAGCATGATCTTTCAGCACGATATGGGTTCAGCTGCTAATTCCTGTGACAGAATTGCAGAACACTTAGGGTCAGATCCTCAAGTGGAGCAAACTAGCATAATTTCTTTGAAGACAATGAAATGAAGGTGATTTACACCATCTGAGGATCTGGCCCATGTAGTATCAGCAAGCACCAAGGAAAGGCATTTTGGAAAACAGGATGGGGGAAATGAACAGGTGATTGTACAGACAGACTGATCCAAATCCCAACTCCTCTCTGCTCGCTGGGGAGAATCGCAGGCGCTCCTGCAGTCCTGAGGTTTGTTGTAGTGGCTATGGATAGGCTCTATGGGTGCTCCTTGGATTTTGGGTGGTGGAGGAAGGATTCCTTTCCTACCTCCAAAAAGCCCTGTACAGAGTCTGTTTACTTGCAAGTGAGGAATCCACCCTGTCTCAGTTGTATTTTTGTCATTCTCCTGTCCACGCTTCTGCCAAGAGTGAGTGCTACTGAGAATTGTACAGCAACGCATAGATAAATGCAGCACGGATAGGCTGCCAAGAGTATGTCCTCACTGCAGAATTAGTCTGGGTTCTTACTTGGGTGTTGTGTATTTCTCACAAGGTTTTACAAAGTCCAACTTTAATTTAATGTGTTTCTCCCCCCCCCTCCCCAAAACAAACAATTTAAGGCCTGAATCAGCAAAGCACATGCTTAAGTCCCAGTGAAGTCATCTGGGACCTGAGTACATGCTTACAGCACACACTTTTGCAAATTGCTATGGCATGTGCTGACCCCCACTGACTTCTGAGAGTCCCCACGTTGGCAGAGACATCCATCCACATGGCGTTCCTTGCTGGGCTCCGGTTTCTTCCTCTGCCTGTCAGTTTCCTCTGCCTCTAACTACACTATTTGTCCAGAGAAGGATGGTCCAGTGGTTAGGATGCTGGTTAGGATGCTAGGATGTAACTCCATGCTCTGCAACAGCTTATGGGTTTGTGTGCATGACGATACTCAGGCCATGTCTACACTACAACCTTATATCCACGCAAGTTATGTCGACATGTAGCAGCTATAGTTACTACATGAGTTGCGCGCCTGTATATTTAGTTCCTTGTGTCAGCAGTACACGTACTCACAGGAGCACTTATATCAAAGCTAAGTACAACACACCATGGGTACGTATCCCACTGTGCAACTTGCCACCATCCAGCGCATTGTCTTTTGGGAAGTTTTGATAATGTATGATGGGGCTGAAACGAATTGTGCAGGGCTGACTGGGATATGGGGTCAACTTCCCAGTTTGCAACTGTCTCCATCTCACGATGTCATCTGTATTCCATAATTTTCATGCTTTTTTCCAAAATCCCACAAACTCACGTGGCCCTCTTTGCTGTCTGTCATCTCCAACAGAAACATGTTGCCTGCACAGCTCTGCGTTTTTGTCATGAGCATTGCAAACACATAGCACACAATCTTGCAGTATTTGCAGAGCCACAAGAAGAGACATGGGGAACATGATGTTTTCTTGGAGGACAAATTGCTGTGGGACATAGCGAGACCCAATTCAAGGTTGCTGGTAGCATTAATGGAGCAGCTGCAGATGGTGGAGCACTGGTTCTGGGCCTGCAAAACAAGCACTGACGGGTGGGATTGCATCATCACGCAGGTTTGGAATGATGACCAGTCGATGCAGAACTTTTGGATGCACAGAGCTTTGTTCCTGGATCTGTGTGCTGAACTTGTCCCCATAAACCCCTGCTAAAGCTGCCCCTGGGTATGATGTTAGCTATAGTTATATGTCATACTTCCTGTGTGACCTTGTTCTTTGTCACTTAGGGCCAGATCTACCAAAGTATTTAGGCACCTAAAATTGCAGCTAGGTTCGTAGTGTGATTTAGTGTCTAAGCAGGTTAAGTGCTGAATGCCCGTTGAAAGTCAGACACCTTTCTGGCCCTTAGTCTCTTTTTGCCTCAGCTCCCTATTATTAAGGACAAGTGGGGATAACAGTACTTCCAGATCTCAGAGTGTGCTGAGAGGATTAATACATTAAAGATTGTCAGGTGTTCAGATAATTCAGTAATGGGGGGGGGGGGGGAGGCAGGTAGGACAGGTAGATTGACTGTATTTACTCCCCTGTGAAAGACCAGTCACAGTCTGGCTCTACATAATTGCTTAACAATATATTTCAAAATAAAGTTCTGACCCACACTCATTGGTTACTCTTTCATCAATTAATTATTAAGAATGATTAATTATATTGTATATTTGTAGAGTGTCTTTTATACCAGACGATTCCAAAGGTCCTTATTCTGGTTGGGAATGTCTTACTATTATTACCCTAGATTTTCTGACAGAAAGCAGACTTTTTTATATCATCTGTTCTTGGATGAAATTTTAGGTGTCATTCCTGACTCCTTAAATAAATAAATCCCTAATCTTGCCTAATTAATGTATCAAAGGAGCAAATGCTGCCATAGGATTAACTTGTACAAAAGCATTCTTGGTCTCGGTCTCATCCTCCTTGTTGTATTTATTAGTTTTTATTTCACAGTAACAGCTCAAGTGGTCCCACCAAAAATTATTTGCTGCTCTAGCTGTGTTCTCGCTGGCAGCTGGCACAGCCATTTATGGAAAAGGTACATCTGTTTAGTTTAGAAGCTCAAAGGACCCAACTGCACTAATTCTACTTTGACCTATCACAGCTAATAGGATGGAATGATCATTTTAATTATTGTTCTTGGCAGCATTCCAGAGAAGCATCAGGGAACAGACTGATGGGTTATGGTTCACTGAGTCAGACAGTGGTATGCAGCTTGCAGTCTTTTCAATGGGTAGCTCTGCCATTAGAACAGCTAGACTTTAACCATCTACCTGAGTATATTTGTTCCTCATGAAAATAAATCTACTACATCTTCCTTTCAAATTCACATTTATCTGAGAATTCCCCAGTACAACTATACAGAATTAGGTAAATAGGGCCCAGTGCAAATCCCATTCAATGAAAAGATGTCCATTGATTTCAAGGGACATTGGATGTGAGCAGAAGATACTGTTACACCTTTTGATCCAACCCATCAGCCAAAGTTCAGAGCCTTACAAATTGTTTCCACACCAATTGATGATGGAGCCAGGTGTTTCTTTGATGCAATTCTGTTTCTTTACAAAGAATGTACAAAGTCCTGTTTGCTTGAACAGAGGAGGAATTAAACAACCAGAGACAGTTTCTTTGCTTGCAACTTTTAGGCCTCTTTCAGCCAACATTCTGGCCAAAACCTTTCTGTAGGCTTTTCTCAGAACCATGCTCAATGCTTGGCCACGCTATGTCTAGAGTTTCCTTGCTGCCCTCTCTCTCCCTAGTGAATCATAGACAATTATTTTTGAAAAGCAGTGTGGAAGAAATCTGGTACTGATCCTTACATCTGGAAAGAAATAGCAACCCAGGCAAGCACCAACTTCTTTCCCCGCCTCATTTAGGACCACCTTTTGCACCCTTATTTTCATTGGGTTATACCTTATTCCTGGAGCAGTTCTGTTGACCTGAACATGAATAAAGCTGGCAGCCTCTGGCCATGAGTCTCACCACTTGACAACTCTGACCACTATTCTTTGCACAGAGTCACTACTGTTCACAAAGGCCTTCATCTTCATCCACCTCTTCACTTTTCCTCCTTCTTCCTCTTCTTTCATTCCTGTGTTCCCTAATGAGATCTTTTTTATTAGTTGGACGCATCCTACCTCAAGTCTAGGCTTCCTATTCCTTCCTCCCTTCTAACAGGCTTGTGTCTGTCACAATGTTCAGAGCATCCCTTGGCCTCTTGAACGAAAGCTTACTTCTTTCTCCTATTCTTAAAAGCACTTGAGATTTAAGGTGTTGCCGTCTTTTGTTCTTCCCATTGCTCTCTAAAATCTTGAAACAAGTAGTTTGTCTCATATTTTTCCCCTCAGTATCTCTAAGCATTCTATCCTGATCTTTTCCAACATGGCTTTTGTTCTGGTCATGAAAATCATCTTCACTAGATTTATTAATTGATTTGTTTGGGGTCAAATCTGATTTGTTTTCTTAGAGCCTTTTTGCTTTATCAGCTGTTTTTGATACTGCAGATTAATGTCTTCTCCTTCGCTGCCACAGCATAAATGGCTATGTCACCAGTGTTTTTCCTCCTACTTATCTTATGGGTATTTCATATTATCCTGGGCTGATAATGTTTCTTCCTTTCATCGCTCTGTGAATGTCCACTTGGACTCTTATTCTCCTACTCTTTTCTCTTTATGCTTGACAACTGGCATCACTACCTCCAGACATAGTATGCAGTATCGTTTCTCAGCTCACAGTCCATTGTCTTCGTCTTTTGATTTCTTTTCCTTGCATATCTTCGTTTTATTTCTATCCTTCTTCTTGAACAAAAAAGTCAGTTATCTTAAATTAAGTCTGAACAAGGCAGTAATTATTCTTTTCTCTTTTCCATGTCCCATATTTTTATAATTGGCAATAATCCCTGGTAGGATGCTGATCTAAGGATGTCTGGGCACTGGATTGAGCCTCAGGAGACCTAGGTTCAGTTCCTGGCTTAGTCACAAACATTTCCTAGGTGACCTTGGGCAAATCCCTTAATCTACCCTTTGCTTCTGTTCCCCATTTGTCAAACAGGGGACACATCTCCATCACAGCGGTACGGATTTCATCCTTATACTAATGGCTGTGATACACTCAGATAGCATAGGAATGGTGGGCTATATAAGCAACTAGATAGACTATTCGAGCTGTCATCACTAGGAACTTTAGCAATAAGCTTTTTCCAGCAAGTTTCTTTCTCCGTGCATAGTGTAGTTAAAGAACAGTAACTGTGATGTTGCACTCCATATGTTTTATGGAAATATGCTTATGAGTGTGAATATGATGTAACTGGAATATGCTTTATGCAAAAGGTCTTCTGTAAGGTATCATAACAAAGGTTATAACCTACTGAATATATTCCTCCTATTTGTATGCATGTATCATTCTTGTGTCTGAAGCTAGAAATATGAAGTATAACTCTGAGGTCCTATTGTAATTATGCGAAGTGTGGGCCATTAATGGTGGTTTAGAATCTTGATGACTCCCACTGATTAGGAAAATTGGTTGTAAATGGTTTATTTACCTGCAAGCCTTCTTGTGTACGTGTGGGCCAACCCAGGAAGAAAGGAGACTAGGGGGTCTTACAGTGACATGTGACCATGTCACATGATGCTGGAATCCATCTTAAATCTGGTACTTTTCCATTTAGAAGGAGGGGTGGGGACCCAGAGAGACAAAAGATTCCCGCCTTGTACCAAAGCTATAAAAGGGGGTG
Source organism: Chelonia mydas (assembly GCF_015237465.2). Classification (NCBI taxonomy): domain Eukaryota; kingdom Metazoa; phylum Chordata; order Testudines; family Cheloniidae; genus Chelonia; species Chelonia mydas. The sequence goes on from NC_057850.1 coordinate 165,053,180, forward strand.
GAGCAGGACAAAGATGGCTGTCAGTCATAAGAAAACACCTGCTTACCACCTGAGATGTCTGCTGAAACTAACAAGGACTGGAGCAGGGGAAAGGATTGGACCCAGACTAGGAAGGAGTCTAGTCTGTATTGTATTGGAACATTTCTGCAGGTGAGATATTACCTGTAATCAGTTTCTTAATGTATTTGGCTTAGACTTGCGTGTTTTATTTTATTTTGCTTTGTGACTTACTTTGTTCTGTCTGTTATTACTTGAAACCACTTAAATCATACTTTTTATACTTAATAAAATCTCTTCTGTTTATTAATAAACCCAGAGTAAGTGATTGATACCTGGAGGAGCAAACAGCTGTGTATATCTCTCTATCAGTGTTACAGAGGACGGGCAATTTATGAGTTTACCCTGTATAAGTTTTATACAGAGTAAAACAGATTTATTTGGCGTTTAGATCCCATTGAGAACTGGGTGTATGGGTGCTGGAGAGGTAACGTGCTGAGCTGTTTTTGGTTAAAGTCTGCAGATTTGGGGGTGTGGCCCAGACCCTGAGTCTGTGTTGCAGCAGGCTAGCGTGTCTGGATCAACAAGGCATGGTTTTGGAGTCCCAAGCTAGCAGGGAAAATGGGCTCAGAGGTAATTTCAGCACATCAAGTGACACTCCCAAGGAGGTCTCTGTGACCAAACCTGTCACAGTGGTGTAGTCAGCAGGATATGTGCACAACTGATTGCTTTGAGACACTGGTAATGATTTTAAGTGAGTTTTGAGTGTGGTAGCTGGAGAACAGATAAAGTGGTTACTGGTTTGTTATTTTTTGTTTGCTTATTTTGGGTAAGGGAAATAGGGACAGAAAAGTAAGCAAAATGAGTGAGAGTGAAGCTCAGAAGATGCTAGAGCTATACAGGTTGCAGATTGCTGAGAAGGAAATTGAACACAAAAGGCAGATGGAATTAAGACAAATGGAAATTGATGTGCAATTTGCCTGGGAAAAGGCTCCCATGGAGGCAGAAGCAGCCAGACAAAGGGCTGCACACCAGCAAGCGCTGGAGTTAAGAGACAAAGAAATTGAGGCCCAGAGACCAGCCCAAATTGAGACCCAGAAACATGAACTGGCTGTGATGAAGTGGAAGAGACAGAACCCTTCAGCAGCTGGCTCCACTTCCCCAAAAATCCGAAAATGGGAGTGGTTATGTCCATCATATGATGAATCCAGTGATATTGCCGAATATTTCATCACCTTTGAGAGACTGTGCACTCTTCATGTGATTCCTGAGGCTCAAAACATGACTACTTTGGTTGCAAAATTGATGGGGAGAGCTCTGGACAAATTCAATAAGATGCCTACATATGCCTGAAAATTTCACACTATTTATACAGCAAACTCCTGGTCCACAGATTTTGACTTTTGAGTTGTGCAGTGCTAACTACACTGGATTTCAGCCACTTCAGCTTATCCAGACCCAGGTTGCAAATCTAATTTTTACTTTGCCTTACTATTCATAGTTATCCCCTCTTTTCTTCATGTCACCAGCTTCCAAGCCATCCATGCTGCCACTTTTAATTTGTGCTTACATTTGATATCATCACCTAATAATCCTTTCAATTTAATACTACCTGCTTTCCTGTTCATGGTTTCATGTACCTTCTCACAACTACATGATGATTCATTTCTCTAATGCCATTGCAACACACTTCCTTAGGGTTCAAAAAAGAACTAGATAAATTCATGGAGGATAGGTCCATCAATGGCTATTAGCCAGGATGGGCAGAGATGGTGTTCTTCACCTTTATTTGCCAGAACCTGGGAATGGGCAACAGGGGATGGATCACTTGATGATTACCTGTTTTTTTAATTCCCTCTGGGGCACCTGGCATTGGCCACAGTCAGAAGACAGAATACTGGGCTAGATGGACCTTTGGTCTGACCCACTATGGCCATTTTTATAAGAATATCCCCACAGGGAAATGGTAGATGCCTCATCATTTGAATCAGTTAATATTAACTGGCCAAAACACTTAAGAATGTATAGTGGAGAACGATCCTTTATTAGCAAGGATCTTTTATTGGCAAGATTTTCAGTAGCTTTTCCAGCTCTAACTTCTAAGGATATGGTGTTAAAAAAATAATTTTCTGTCAGTAGGAAGATTTTAGCTTTCTCTGAAATGCAATCCTTCATAACCGATATTGAGAAAGAGATTGAAAAAGTATGAGAATCCTAAACTGGAGGAAACCTGTGCTTATAAACATCAATTTTGGCAGGGAATGCCTAACTCAATACCTTTTGGTGCCCTAGCCTACAAATCCATAATACAAATCACAGTCACAGTTTGGGGCAACTGCACCTGTATTTCCCCCTTACAGTCCAGCTAGGGCACCCCCTCTATGCTCCCAGCTCCTCAGCCTTTACCTCTCTTGAGCAGAGTCTCTGGTCTCTCCCCCTTCTGACTGGGGTTTTTTTTTTAGGCTGCTATACTGTGAGTTCCCCAACAAGTTAGACTGTCTAAGCAGGCCTGTGATGCTTTCTCCTCAGAGGCTACAAAGAACACAATTGCCCACAAGTATAAGTTACCACACAGTCCTTTCTAGGCAAGCACATTTATTCTTAAGGTGGAAGCATTACAGAGAAAACATATCAATACAATAAAAGAACCTACACACATGCTGGTAAGTTTACTAGAGATCACCTCAACTCCAGCAAGAGCTCTGACAGGTGATCACTCTTCCAAACCCCACCCAGGGTGGTTTTTGTGTGTGGTTACAAGTTCATAACAGCTGTTAGCTCAGAACAAGCACCCATGAATTTGTGAATCACAATTTTATACAGTTTGGGTCTTTGATCTTGGGACCCTTGGAGCAGCTGATCTACAGCCAAAGGTTCCCTCTTCAGGGCAAAACTTCAGAAGGCTTAACCTAAGGGGGTACAATTTGCATACACCTCCCTATAGAGATTTCCTAATAAACCTACCAAACTTTCTTTGTCCCATAAATTCATTCTTGTCTGCCACATAGTTCAATTTAGTCCTTTGATCATTCAGGCCCACAATAATACGTAACCTTTGTATTTAATATAATGACTCCAAATAAACTTAAAGTTAATTTAATAAGATCTCCTAAAGATATTGCAGGAACTTGCCATATCCTGTCATAACCATATAGCCAGGAACACAGAAATTGCCGTATTTGAAGAGACAAGTGGCCAGTCTAGTCTGGCATCCCCTCTGGCAGTGACCTATATCTGATATTTCAGAGCAAGGGGAAAAAACTTCAATATATCCAGACAATTTTACTGTACTATATAATGTTGCAAGTTTTCTTCCTGACCCCATCTGCTTCAGTGTAGAAGCATGAAGATTATTTAATCAATACAGCTGTTTATCATTCTCAATTTAAAGCATGCAAACAGCAAAAGGGACTCGGTGTTTTTTTTTTCTTTCTATTTGTCTCTTTCTGGCAGGAATTCTATTTATATAGATTAACTGCTTCCATTTTTGCAATTCAGAGAACAACCAACACAAACACAAACACACATTTACTCACAGTGTTATGCTGTTTATTCTCTGCATCTTTATTAACACAAATACTCTTTATCAGTGTGAGGCTTCTGGTACATACAAGAAGGCTTATTTAGACGATGCCCTTGATCACCTTATATAACTATCGCTATATATTATGCATCTACAGTACTTTGGTTTATTTCATGAAGGTATTTATTTGGTTTGTTTGTTTATTTTTTAAATCATTGAATTTTCAGCTCTCCAATTGTGGTAATAAACTTGTTTCATAAACCACAAGACAAATGTGTATCAGTCAGGAAAAAACTCATTTTCATGATTTTCAATCAAAATATCATAGGGAGTGACCTTATTTAAAGCCAGGAGACATACAATCCATGCACATGTAACGAAATTCATGATACTGAATGTTAATTGAGTTAATTGACAGTGAGACAGTTTTCACTGGTAGTGGCTCCCAATCAAAGCTGTCATGGTCTTGTGTGTGTGTGTGTATATAGCTGTATAATTATAGTTATTGTATAAGATAATGCCCTAATTTAAATACAACTTTTTGTATGTAACAGAAGCCTCACAATGATAAACTAAGACAGAGGCTACCTAGTTTGTTTGGGATGGATGGGAACAGACAAATTTACAGGCACATGAAACAAAAGGGCGATCGGCAATATCCCTGGGACGAAATCCCACCTTTGTTGAAGTCAGTCCCAGCTCTGACACCAACCACACTCTCAATGATCCTGGGCAAGTTACTAAATTCTCTGCCTTTGTTTCCCAGTCTGTCAAATGGGACAACACTTATTTGCCAACCTCATATGGATATTGTGAACATTAGATGTTGGTAAAGCACTTTGATCACAAGAGTTATGTTAAGTGCTAAGTATTATTGTCATGAGAGTTGCAGTTCCTCCAACAAAAGTCTTTATATGCCCTCTGAGAAGACAAAAGGTCAAGTCTTATATACAATAAACTTCTGAAGTACTTTAGACAATACAATTTTTCTTTGAGACAACAGAGGAGGAAAAAACACATAAAAGAGCACATAAATTGATTTAGTTCATTATAGATTAGGTGCTTTTGGTAGATTGCCCACCTCTTTAGGGAACTGAAGAATCTGTTTAAAAAGCGGTTTGATACTTTGCTTTACTTTGGGCACTGTTCCTTGCTGCAGCTGTAAATGGGATTGTCTGCTAACAGCCTTAAACTTAAACTTCTAATCTATCCTTAGGTTACAAAAGCAATAATGGTAAGTGTTCTTGATGGGTTATCTACTGAACTGCTGTTGGCCAAGATGTGTTGGAGCAGCATCTAATGATCACAAAAAACATGTTCTTATCCTTCAGTATTAAGAGTTGGAGGAGATTCACACATCAGTATGGAACAACTAAATAACACAGAGTAGGTTTCAGTTCCAATTATGTAGCTGCGTGCTTGTCACATCAGACTAATTCCTGATTTTACAGAGAAACCGATCAGCTTCTTCACAGATTATATTTGGGCCAGTACTAGAAAAACGTCATCCACTCTAACAGGGTATGAACAGTAGAATATACTTTCCCCAGGTCTTGAAGTGTGTAGCCAAAGCTTCTCTGCAATCCATGAAAACTGGAGAGGGACAAACAGCCATTCAAAAAAAGGCAAACAGATTAATAAATCAGGATTCCCATTCATTACTCAGTAGCCAGAAGTTACAAGCTAATTAGAGCTAGTCAAAGTTTTCCAGATTTCATTAAAAAAATATTATGAAAATGTATACAGTGGTTGCCGGGGGTGGAGGGCTAGGGAATTCAACCAAGTATAATGCCATTTAGAATTTTTTCATTTTTGAAAAAAGTTGACAAAATTCAAGAAAATTCAAAATTTCAACAAAGCAGTAAAATGTCTGAAAAATATTCAGGGAACTTCTTTCCCTATCCTCCTCAACCAGCTCTAAAGTTAATGTAAATGTATCATATGGCCAGTAAAATCTTTCGCCCCAGGTCCTGGGCCTCAGACAGACCAATCAGCCAAACTAAAGACTGTAAAGAAAATAAACCTTCCTCCCAGGCATGGAATGGGAGTGCAATCGCTCCACAGCCACATCTTTAGCCTCAGAGCTGGAAGCTTCTCCTGCTCCTATGCCCTCACTTTTGTGAGGTAAACAGTTGGTAGACGCATGCACACTCACTCGTAAGTCCCCACTGCAATAGGAGAGACAGGGAGCTCCCACAGATTTGGTCTCCATAGCATGGAGGGGGTGCACAGCTCCTACACAGGCTCCCCAGATGGATCCATGGGGACAGAAAGAAAAATGAGACTCTGGTTCTACTGTAGAAAGGGCCCTCTGCACCTGCAGAGAAAGGGACAGGATTTGTTGCATTCTGAGTCGTTAATACAGTAGAAGGAGATTGTAGGTGTAAATGCTTCAAAATGATCACACAGCCCACTAATACAGCTGGTGGAAATGTGGCAAGAAGACTAATGTAGGCCTAGATATTTTCACAAACCACAAGTTTAATCTAAGAGAATGACAAATGACATAATGCAAAACTTTTTTTTAAACAAACACACACATGCACAACCTCTAGGATTTCACTATAACAGGGTTGTTCCCTCTTAGTATCCAGTTCTAGTAAAATTATCTTCTGAGACAGAACCAAGGTGAGAGCCACTGAGATCTCTGGAAGAAAAAAAAATCATGCAAAGGGACTCAAGACTCTGTTGTGTTGTAGCCCTGTCTAGCTGAACTTACTATCTCAGAATGGCCTGTTTTGAAAATGCTGACTCATCCCTGCTTGCACTTTCGGGGAGATCCCACCTCTCCACCAGGGCTGTGGAGGCTCCACAGGAAGTAGAACCAGTGCAGTTTTGCTATGCAAGTGAGTAGCCAGATGGAAGGAAACCAGTGGCTCTTCCGCAGGGAATAGAACCCTGCCCCACATGAGCTCCCTTCACAGCCCTGCACATGGGATAGGACATAGGGAGGCTGAAAGAAGAAAAGAAGAAGGGCCAGAGGATCATTCCCATGCTAAACAAATCCTCCTGTCTTCTGACCACAAGGAGAATGTGCTGTTGGGCTGGAGTACCTTTCGTTGTGCAGAATCAACTCCACAGCCTGTCCATGCTTTGGGATGGAAAATTCTTCCTCACGGCCCACCATTAGGTTCAGGATTGGGGACTCAGTGCAGAGATACTGCAACACTGCCTTAATTGTAACAGAGGTCACGTAAAACTGAAGGGAGGTTCTCACAGAATTCACAAAGCTAAAAATCTCTGAGGAGTCTTCATCAACAAGGGAAGAAAACTTCAAAAAGGAAAGTAGTGTACAGAGTGCAAAGGAAATGCTGAGAAAGCTGGCTAATATACACATTCCTTGTTCTTTAAAGTTCCTTCTGTCCTCCAGGGGATTCGCTGGAGGGTGAATACCAGTGAACAACAATGAATTCCTGTGGGAAAAATGGGAGGAATATTAATAAGCCAAGCATGTTAGCAGGTTAAGACTCCTATGTCAATAGACATACAAATAGGCAAAGAAAATGGGCAAGGGAAAGGGTGGAATGATTCCTAATAAGGATAAAAAGAAACACAGTTAGCTTCCTTGCTTTCAACCTTGATTTCCTCTTCTGTCACAGCTCATGAGCTCACACTATAGTGGGATTGAAAAAATTTTCATGGCAATTTTTCAGGAGTACTAATGATGAAAGCAAAAAAGTCATAGAAATATAGTTACCAAAATGTCAACAGATGTCACAAACACGTGAACTCAAAATAAGTTTTGTTTTTCTATTTTTAGTGCAAATAGCAACATGCAGTGCATGCACTGTGATAAATCGGCAGCTGTAAATAACACCAAAGTTGCTCTGCTGAAGATCTTAGGCTTCTAAACTCAATCTGGTTCTCCTAATCTTTAAAAAATGTCTATTTCTCATCTAGGCGGGGAGGAAAGAAACCTCATGACCCTATCTGGGAACTAACACTCACACCTGAAGCTTGTTGTTACTATAATGTTGCTGATGAGCTCTTGCTTTCTATTAGCCTCCTAAGTCTATTCCTCCACTCCTATAGGAATCAGGGAGTTTAAAGCAGATGATCCAGAAATGGGTAGTGGAGCACAGAAATGGAGAATGCCAGTTGTATGAAGGATCCATGCATGATTCCTTTCTTATATTCCAGAATCAGGGTTTCCAGTATGCATTTCCTCTGATCCCTTGAATACCCAGAGTCAGAGAAAAAAGCAGATGGGATGCAGCTATACTGATCCTAATAGTTCCTTATTAGCAGGGACAATTTTGGCTGACAGATCTGCAAATGCCAACTGAGCCTCCAGACTATCCAGATATAGTATCCATAACTAGAGGCAAAATCTGTCTCCAGACCCAGAATGTCTACATCTAACAGCCTGGATGTTGGCTGGATAAGTGCTGCTGACAGACTGTTCGCTAGGGTAAGAGAAATCCTTTTGAAAAGCAGGAAGCCTGCCACCAGGAGAACTATTCCTCAAAGTAGAAAAGGTTCTCTATCTGGCCAGACAGACATGATCTCAACCATTTGGAGGCCCCCAACCCCCAAGATCCTTGACTGCATTCTGCACAATCAAAGTCCATCTTGCAGAAATCTCATCATGATGCTCTTAGGTACAGTCATGCTCTGTATTCTCCCTTCATACCGTTTCTAGATTTTTAAAAGGATTGATTCATACTTACCCACCAGTCAGGGAGCCCCTATTCAGATTCCACTGAAAGTGGCTTTTGTGTAAAAAAACTCAACCCCAAACTTGTTTTTTTTTTCCAGTGTGAGCAGAGTTTTTCTACTATGGGTCAGATCCTCAGCCGGTATAAAGACAATGGAGGCATGCAGATTTACACAAACTGAGGATCTGACCAAACAGTCCTAACCCTATTTAACAAATTACAATAGCTATTATTGTCCCTTTGGTCATTTCACTATGTGTATATAATGTGCAGACACAGTAGACTCTACTAACTGGAACATCAGCTTGTTCAGTACAACAATTCCTGTATTTCAGGGACAGAGGCATGGGGCACGGGTCACTTGCAGGTTTAAACTAGAGCAAATGGTGGATTCTCTGGAACTTGAAGTCTTTAAATCCTGATTTGAGAACTCCAGTAACTCAGCCAGAGGTTAGGGGTCTATTACAGGACTGGGTGGGTGAGGTTCTGTGGCTGGCAGTGTGCAGGAGGTCAGACAAGATGATCATGATGGTTCTTTCTGACCATAAAGTCTATGAGTCTAAGTATGCAATTTCTTCTAGATTTGAAGAAATTTCCATGGACCATCCATCTTGAAAGGCACTAAGCATGAATAGTCTATAATCCACTGAATCTTGGTATCATTGACATAATATGCATGAACTGGCTGTGGTCCAGTTCAAATATTTGACTACCATTCCTTATGCTTAAATGATGTGGCATGATTTTCTACATTAAATCTTGACATTTGGAGCCAGGTTTGTTACTCTTGGCAAACCCTTTTGTGGGAAGATTATCCAAACACTGCCTTCACAGCCTCCTGCAATGCTTCTGAACCACTTTTTGCATGGAGCTATTTATGATGAAATTGAGAACAGTTCCCATAAAAGGCAGCAATTCCAGCACTTTGTCTTGTTATAATCCATGTAAATCAGAGCAATATTTCATCTTTGATATATGTAAGGGTGGGCTTTCCTTTGAAGCATGGATGATGACTTTATGTACAGCTGCAGCAAAATAGACCAAACTCTATGAAATCCCTTCTTCTTCCCTTCCATTCTAAAAGCAAACATATCGCTTATGAAAGGTTCCTGATAGAACAAGTGACCAGAACTGTTAATTGTTATCTGGGAAATGAGGTCCCCTTATTATTGGGACAGCTGCCTGTGTTGGGGTTCATACAGGGCCTAAGACACCAGTTATGGTGCCTGGCTGCCCTTTGAGGGGAAGCCAGGCTTAACTAATCATGAAGCCCAGCTGGGCAGGCATAGACTGGTTAGTATAAAGCCAGGAAGTTGAGAGCAGAAGAGGCTGCAGGGAGAAGGTCTGTAGTCACTCCCTAAGGGAATTGGCCAAGGACAAGGAAGAAATCCATTGGGAGAATCCAGCAACAGGCCAAGAGGGGTGAAGTAGCCACAGGGAGCAGAGGAATCTTCGGTGACAAACTCGGCGACAGGCAAGGAGATAAATAGGATAGGGAGGAGCCCTCGGAAACAGCAGCAGGGTATGAGACTGTAGGAGTTCAAATCTGCTAGGTCATAGGTCCCTGGGCCGGAACCAGGAGCAATGGGCCAACCATGGTTCCTGTACCAGCCTGGCAAAGTGGCACAGAACCAGAAGGTGTAACAGAAGACTACCTGAGATGGCATATGAACAGCTGGTCTGGTGGGACTTTCTGGAGGGAACGATAGTGACCTGAGTCATGGAGAGAGAGAAAGGAGCCATAATATGAGCAACTGACTGAAGGGGGCACCAGATGGGGTGAGCTAACTCCCAGACCCAGCCATACGGAGGTGCACCTACAGGGAGTGGACCCCTTCATACTGTCATGACGATCATTTGTTAGTATCATTTATGGGGCAGACTATGGGCTGGTTTGCACAGGGATTAGAAGGATATAGGGGCCTGATTTGGTCCCTTACTTTACCTACCCAGATTGCACACAGCAGCGCAGCAGAGAGGACAGCCACCCTCAGGGCTGCAACATCCCCACCACAACCACCATAGAAGTGGGCAGGACAAGACAGGGAGTGGGTGGAGCTTCAGCACCATCCCCAGCACACCAGCTAGGGTAGCTACTCCAGTTCACTGTCAAAGTATGTAGTTAAAAGTATGGCATAGGGAACTGGTATTGCCAACCTAAAAAATCCTGAGTCAGGTCTCAAAATTCAAGAAACTGGCTTAAAAATCATGAGATCAAAAATAATAATTGTTGGGCTTTCTTTATTAGCCTTCTGGTCCTGGAACATTTAGGGGGCATGGTTTCAAACTTTTCTCAGTGGTAATAGTGGGCTAGAGATTCTCATGTAATAACCAAATTCCAGCAATTGGGGCTTACAAAAAAATTACCAAATATCCCAAGACTCGTGATCAGATCAAGAGTGTTGACAACACTGGGTTACTTCCCCTGCAGAGCAAGGGAGAACAGCTTCTAACTGAAAGTGCCTTCCACAATCTGCCCCCCAGGCTGCTACTGGGGCAGGACAAAAACACACTTCCCTTTGTTCAGAGCTTGAGGCAAAGTCACATTACTGGACAGTCTAGTGTGCTAGAAGCTTTGAAAAAATTACTTTCTTGAATTTAATCAAGCTCAACTGAATGACATGTCTAAGACAGGCTTCATTTCATCCTCAAGACTTTAAAGTTTGAAAGAATATTTGCATCCAAATGTAATAGAATCTCCATTGTGGATCAGATCATTGCATTGGTCCATCTAGTGCAGTACCTTGTCTTTGACTGTGCCTAGATGCAGTAGTGTTCATGAAACCCTGTAGCAAATAATTATGGAATCAGTCCTTATTACTCAGAAGAAAGGAGAGGAAGGATAGACTTTCAGTTAGGGCACTGGAGAACAGCTCAGAAAACCTAGGCTGTATGTCAAGCTCTACCCAAAATTTCCTCTGTGATGCTGCACAAATCATTTCATCTCTCTGTGCTTTGGTTCTTCATCAAGAAAAGCAGATAGGAAAGTGTTCTTATCCCATCTCACAGGAGCGTTGTGAGATTAAATTAATTAATATTTCTGTGTTCTGCAAATGAGTCATAGAAAAGCCAATAAATAAAAGAGTCCCATAAATAATTTCCTAAATTAAAAGGGCTAAAAAGCATTACATACTTTAAAAAATAAAAGTGAAACCAGTAAGTGTTCATATAATATGCTATTCTTTTTTTATAATGTTGGTATTATTGGTATTCTGTCTCCTTTTTTCTTTCCTATTTAATACAAAATAAAAAACACTTCGAAGCCTTTTAAAGTTAAAAACAGTCAAAATGCTAAAGGCCAGATTTGAATGGGACTACTTCCGTAGTAAGGTACTGCTTAAAATGAATATGAGGTTCACGATGTGACCTGAAATAATCATAACATTGCTTGAATTCATAATCTGATTTTATCAGAAAAGCAGCATTTGGATCTTAGCATTTCTTACCCTTAATGACTTTGAATTTTATGTTGACTGCCTGTAACTTTAATCAGCTGAAGCTTTAATCAGCATTACTACAATAGTTCAGTCTCACCTTTCCCTTTATGTAATTTTCTAAGAGTTGTCTTTGAAGTTGGATTGTCTGTTCAATTGATTTTACAAGATAAGAGATGGACCACAACTTCAGTATCCAAACTGCCCAGATGATGCCCAGGTGTGCTACTTAGAAAGTCTATATGCAGGTTGACTTACAATTTGCAATTTTCTATGTCATGCAAAAGAAATTTTAAAAAACAATATACTGGAAAAGTGAGGGCTAAAAGTTAGGGAGAGTACTGACTCAACAGTATAGAAATAAGTTGGAAGACTACTTTGGCGTCAGTGGATTCAAGGTGTTATATAAACATTAGTCATGTAAATCATCATATACTGTCATTTGAATGCTACAGACATCAGATAACTGCATACATGAAGTTCTGACAATACAACTAGTGACTTTCCACAGCAAAAACACAAGTCTTTGCTGAACGAAAAGGAGAAGCTACACTAGCTCAGTCAGCAAAGGCAAACATGCTGCATGACTAGCCTTGACAAATTCCATCCATCAGGAGACACATTTTCACAGTACTACATCTGACATTTTGGTAAATTACCTTTTTCTAATGATCAAATCATGGTTGTTGTTGTTTTCAGTCCTTTATCCATAGCCATCCAAAGATGTCCCATGTTTCTGGTTAGCTATAGCCAGAGAAGTGGTAACACATTAGGTGATGATCTCCTTCGGCCATGCCTTTGCTGGGGGAACCCAAGTCTGGCTTAGTATCACCACCCCCTTTGTCTCCTCTCATCGGAAACTAAAAGATCATTTACCCATCTCCAGGATGGACTGCACTGAATTGTCCCATAAAGAGTGTAAGAGTCTGATGTGTACTAAGTAAAACAAAGTTCAATTGAAACAGACAAAAACAAAATCAAGAGAAGATCAAACTAAACAAAAGATAAATGATATTAAAAATCCCATGCCTATGTGTCACACGCTTTAGCCTAATCCAGGTAAGGAAGCTATAGGAGATGTATATTTTATGATCTCTCACATTTGTAGAGTTCTGTTTCTTCGTTACTTCAGGGCATTAAAGTTTCATTCCTCTCTCCCTGAAAAAAGTTAAAGTCCTATCCCAAAATGGGGTCACATGGAAATTGGCTGAGGACAATGTGGGCACTGGGAAACCTCAAATGACCTGAGGTATGCCAGGCCACCATTTTGTCATTTTCCCCCATTTTCATAGGTCTAGTGTTTTGCTGCTGTTATTTCTGAAGGAGCCATACGCCTCAGTAGCCACAGATAGTGCTGTAATTGTGACAGACTGTACCCCTGTATTCACCCCTTGCACCCTATTGTAATAATCTTTGTACAAAGTATGCCTTGTGAAGTATCATTTGAAAACTCATAATTTGCTGGTCATTATTGCCCTGGTAAAATGTGTGACAACACTGTATGTAAAGTTACTACTCTATGGTGTTACTAAAACTTGTTCCAGACGTGGGGAGTGGCCAAAGCAGTTTCTCAGAGACAAATGGCAAGCTGATGCCTCAGCCAGGTATTAGCAAGGCATGAGCCATTTTCTGCTAAATGGCCATTCTTTGGCAGGAAAGGGGGCATGGGGGAAAAAATTACATTTTAGCAAAGAAACAGCATTGAGTTCCCATCCACACAAACTGCCTGTCACCATGCTCCCAGCTGGAAATACCTTTCAAAGGGGAGAGGACTATAAAAAGGAAGGGACTCCACCCCTCAACCTTGCTTTCTCTTTATCAATTGATTCATTGCACCAGAAGGAACAAAGGAAGCAGCCATCACACACAAGAAGGGGTCCTGGCCTAGAAGTTTGGCAAGTAGGACTATTGAGAGCACATGGTGAGAGAAACTTTGCTTTGAATTTAACATAGTTTATTAAGTTAGGCACTAGTTGTGTTTTATCTTTATTTCTCTTGTAAACATTTCTGACTTTTATGCCTCATTTCTTGTATTCATGTAAACTCTCTCTCTTTGTGGTTAATAAACTAGTTTTATCTAAACCAGAATGTTTGAACTGACGTGTCTGGGAAACTTCTTTTGGGATAACAGGATCTGTGCATATAATTTCTATTAATAAAATGACAGGTTTCAGAGTAGCAGCCGTCTTAGTCTGTATTCGCAAAAAGAAAAGAAGTACTCGTGGCACCTTAATGCATCCGATGAAGTGAGCTGTAGCTCACAAAAGCTTATGCTCAAATAAATTTGTTAGTCTCTAAGGTGCCACAAGTACTCCTTTTCTTTTTATTAATAAAATGACAGGCTTCACATGAGCTTGTATTGTCCAGGAGAGGGAAGGGCAGTACATGATATACATTTCGGGGGGCGGGGGGGGGGATCTGAGACTGGGATTGTGCTTGGGTCACCCTGCAGTATAGTTCAGGCTGGTAAAAGCCAGGGTGTGATTGGCAGGCCTATAAAAGCACAGAAATAGCCAGGAGTGACTTACATGCTAGAGATTGTTTGTGAGCAGTCCAGGAGTGGAGCCAAGAGCAGCAAAGCAGTGTAAAGGGCACCCTGGGTTAGAGGACAGAGTTGACACAGCTACTTCCTAGTCTAGATTGCACCCTTGGTATGTCACAGTCATCTGCTGATTTGAGGCTATGACCCATTAGTTACAAAATTACATGATGAATTTACTCATAATTATCTAGTATACCAACTAAATCACTCTTAGATTAATAAGAGTTATTATTAATAACTAATAATTAATAATTTATTAGCTTGTGATACTCTCCTTCCCCTTTTCCTCTTCACAAGAGATCAGTTCCCTTATTGTCATGCATCCTCTCCCACAGAGAATCCTTCAAACCAACCAGCCTCACTCTTCCCACTGCTTGTTTCTTTGCTATCCCTGCTTCTACCTGCCACCTTTCATGATTCCTCCTGGCCCCTACCATCCCACCAACCCTCCTTCTAGTTCCTGGCTCAGTAGTTGCCTACTGAGGTGCATTTATTGCCATGAAGAGACAGGGCAAGATTCCAGGCAACAGTCTCCAGATACTCTACCTCCCAACTTTCAGAAACCTTCCCCCGTCCTTATACCAGCAACGCTGCAGTCCCACCTGTAAAATCCAGGAAACGTCTAGGTTTCTGAGGATTTATCATTTGTACTTATATTGGCCCTGATTCTCTGCCCCAGTTCTGGTCCTTTTGTGCCATTCCGTTTCTAACTGCATTGCTAAGGATTCCTATTGGGTGGGGAAGTTCTCAGCTCACATAAAGTAGGAATAGCCAGCTCCTATGCCAACCTCCCCTACTCTGGGTTAGGGTTAGTGTCAGAGCAGTCATGGTCCACCAATCCTCAGCTGGTAAATGGTCCCTTAGGGATGATAAGCAGCTGGCATAAATTAGAACAGCCCTGGGGCCAGAGCCCAGATTCAAGATGACACAGCTTGTGAATCAGTGAGCCCTAACATCCCTCACCTCTCCTGTTGCGAACTGATCTCAGCCCAGGAGAGAATCTGGCCCTCAAGTACCCTACTGCAAGCCCCTGGCAACAATTAATTTGAATACAATTACATGAAAATTACATGCAAATGAACTGAATTGCAAGGAAGACTTGCGGTGCGGAAACATGCTTTCACTTATAAGTAAGTCGATGTTTTAGTCACAGGTATTTTTAGTAAAAGTCATGGACAGGTCATAGGCAGTAAACAAAATTTCACAGCCTGTGACCTGTCCATGACTTTTACTATATACTCCTGCCTAAAACTTTGGGGTGGCAGATCGGGGGGCAGACCGCAGGTGCTGGAGGTGCTCAGGGGGTTGGCAGAGCTGGGGCAGGTTCCCTACCCGGCTCCTGGGAAGCGGCGACCTCCAGTTCCTAGGTCCACGTGCTGCCTCCGCTCCACCCCAGCCCCGGTTCTACAGCTCCCATTGCCTGGGAACCGCGGCCGTGGGAGCTACAGTGAGGGCGGAGACAGCACATGGAGCTAGAAGCTGAGGGAGAGGAGTTCCTGTCACCCTTCCAGGGAGCCCCCCAGGTAAACACTGCCCCACACCTCAATCCCCAGCCCTGAGCCCCCTGACACACCCAAACTCCTGCTGTTAAGGGGAAGGAGGGCCCAAGATTCCCCCCAGCAGCAGCCACTGCGACTGGCCCAGGGCTGCCTAAGCTGCTCTGGTGGCTCCCGGGACAGCCGCACGGGCTGCTGCAGAAGTCACGGAATCTGTGACTTCTGTGACCTTCGAGACAAACACAGAACCTTACTTATAAGTTACAGGTTCAAACCAAAATTAGAACCTCCATCCTGGCTCCAAACTATCCTCAGAGCGTTACTTCAAACTATTTCCCCCAACACCCACCTTTCAACTAAAACACTAAATTTAACTGTATTTGTGTAAATTAAAATTATTTAAATTAGGAATCTTATTAACAACCAAATTTTACTAGCTTCATATATTATAATATGGATGAACACTTGACAATTTGAACCTATTTAATTTATTTAATAATGCCCTTACTATGCTATCCACTGAAAAATTCATAATCTTCATTCAATGAACATTTTTTCTGACTACGTGCATTGGCTTCTTTTCCCCTTTGGTAGCTGTACAGGCTTTTTAGTGGAAACCTTCATACAGCATGAGATCATCGCTAATGGAAATAAAGCACAAACTAAAATTAGAGCCTCATTATTCAGAAGCCTTTAACATCTTTTTTCCCCCACTCCTTCTGCACTAAATTCAGTTGTGGAACGATTAGATTATTCTGCAGAGAATTCAGAACCAATTACTGTTTTACTTCACAAGAGGTATTGAATTATACATGGATTCTAGCTATGTGAAATACCGTGCAGATCAGATGAACTGGTGCTTCCTTCTATTGGTGGATTTCCCCTACCCAGCTCCCCTGTGGCCACTCAAAATTGCTCTAGGTCACCATGTTTTCAGGATATCCCCAGAACCATTGCCTCTACAGTGAACAGCAATTCTTTCCAGCCATAATATCATAGTATAATCTAATCCATGTTTCAAACTGTGGCGTTGCTCCTGAAAGCAGCATTCAATATATTATGCTTACAAAAAAGATAGCCAAGGCAAAGCTGCTTTAGGCTTATCTACACAGTGGAGCAATGCACACTGCGGAGGTGTGATTGCTAAACCACACAAATATGTTGCACATTAATTGGTCTGTGTAAATGCATTTTAGAGGTTCCCTAGTGCTCTTTAATGTAGTGCAATCCGAGGCCTTAGTCATCAGTTGATTACCTGGTCTACTGATCTGGCTTTCCTAACACTCGAGGTTTAAAGTCACCTACAGTTTATTAGTCACTAAAACACTCTCATTTAACTAATAACTAATTGCCTTCAAGTCCTGCCCTTTTGATCATTAGCCTCTACAATTGTACATGTGCTTTTGCAATAGCTTGCAAGCACAAAACCCAGAGTTTGAACATGCAAATCATACCATTAAACAACATCCAGCTATTCAAGCATGCAACACTTTTAGATGCTTTTGTAGAAGTCAGGCTGAAGCCTGCTCAATATTTTTCCTTTAATCAAAAATTATGAATTAATGCCAAAACATTTTCCTATGTTGTAGCAGGGCATACGAAACATTGAGGCTGATGGGGAAAGCCTCTGAGGCCATACCACCCAGTTACAGCTTTTATGGCAAAGACAAAGAAGGAAATCATCGTGGAGAAGGAAGAGATCTCAGGCTGTAAGGAGAGGGTTTAAGAACAAACCCAGAGTGCTACCTCTTTATAGTGGCCCAGAACTGGTGTGCTAAATGCAGAGTGGGCACAAACTCCCCTCAGTATCAATGGAATGCTGCGGGAATCTTAGTCTGAGGGCTGCTGAAAACTGTAGGCCACTTCAGCAAGGATACATGAGTAGCTGCCTTTTGTTTGGAAAAGGAAAGACTGTGTGGGGGCTGGAGCTTCTGAGTGTCTGTCCGGGAGACTCTCTCTCTTTGGGTTTGGGTTCTGATTCTTGGTTTTACTGCAAGAAAGAATACCAAAGAGAAGGAATTCTGAACTTCTTCACAAGATGAGCTAAGGAAAACTTGTATTCTCAGAAGGACTGGGGACAAGAAACCCCCGGAAATGAACATTTGTTTTCCTTTAAACTTTGCTGCAGACCCTCTAAAGACAACTCTCTGATATCAGAACCAAACTGAAGAAAAGGCTCTTCCCTGGGAATGTGTTACCTAGGGAGGTGGTGGAATCTCCTTCCTTAGAAGTTTTTAAGGTCAGACTTGACAAAGCCCTGGCTGGGATGATTTAATTGGGGATCGGTCCTGCTTTGAGCAGGGGGTTGGACTAGATGACCTCCTGAGGTCCCTTCCAACCCTGATATTCTATGATTCTAAGGAAGGATTCTTTATTTGTTTTAGACTTTGCCACAAAACCTCGTCTGAAAAGTCAATGAATCCAGAGAAAGAATACCTTTGGGAAAGGGGATTTTTCAGTTGTTTGAATTTTACATTTTCATTGTTCTTATTATAGCACATACATAATGGGGTATGACCTTTTTTTTTTTTGACAAAAATGAAGGGGAAATCTAGGATTGGATGAATCATGCTGGTGAAAGTCCAATATAATTGGAACTAGATACACTTGTGTCTGCCACACCAAGCCAGGATAAGTTCATTTTTGCAGACTACGGGTTACCATCATTTTGACATTTATGTCAGTACAGTTACAGATTTATGACCAATCGGAACTATGATCATCTAGTCCCACCCCCAGCATAACACAGCGTAACTCACCCAGTTATTCTTGCAGCAAGCTCAATAATTTGTAGTTGGGCTAGATTATATCATTAATCATCAAACAGTCGTGACTTACAGACTTGTAGAAATGGAAAACTCCCTACATGCTTTGGTTATCTGTTCCCAGGTAACCTCAGTGTTAAAAATGATACTATGGCATCTCACAGAGAACCAAAAAGGTCATGATGTCTAGGCCCTACCCCCAGAGAATGGATGACAAGGGGGACCAGCTGCTTCCCTGCATTGGCCCAGAGAAATCCACATACCAAGATCCCATCTACAGAATACAAGGAAGAGCTGTTTGACCTCCCTCCAATTGGGTGCAGAACTTGAAGTTCTCAGTGCTTTGTCTTTACTGTCTCATTCTCATCCCAACAACCTGGCCCCCCGCCATAGTCTTTTGCTTCTTCCTTCAACATTTCAAAAATGTACCCTTCACCTCTTCATGTCTGGTGGCAAAATCCCTTATCCACACCCAGCTACTGCAACTTCCTTTTCTCCAGTTTTTGGAATAAGCTCCCTCCCAACTTCCAGCCAGTAGAATGTGCTGCTGCCAAAATCATTGTGCTTGCTCATCATTTTGACCCTGTCATCTCCACCTCCCCTTCAAAGTCTTCCTCTGACTCCTGAATGTCCCCTGAAGCAAGTTCAAGCTCCTTCTCCTTGCTACAAGTGCCCTGTTACCATCAACCTATAACTCTGGCCTGGTCTCTTTTCATGTTCCCCTTGGTTGACACCCATCCTAACAACCTATTTTGACCTCCTCTCACTCCATGCCCTCTTGCATTCAGCCCTCTGTGCATGAAACACCCCAACCTACTTTACCATACCATCACATCATCCTTCCTGTAACCGCACTTCTGGCAAGAGATTTTTAAAAATTCCTATAACCATCAAACTGTGTGCATGCCTCACTGAGTAACAGTGCTATCTTTTTATAGGAACCTCTGCGAGTCTTTCCATTAATTTCATCGGGCTTTGAATCAGGCCCCTTGCGAAGATGTGGCCAGTCCCTGTGCACCCTCTTGTGTCCAGCTTTGGCAGTCCTGGCAAGCCCCACCTTACTTTCCCCCAGTTAGGCATCACTACGTTCCCTTTAACAGATATGGGCAAGGAGAATTCAAAATATATTAACAAAATAGCATGTCCCCTTTTAATAAGGTTTGATGGCAGGAGCAATTGGAACAAACAGTTCAAGAGATCGTCACCTCAGAACCCTGGTTCAGGGCTCCCAAGCTTAAAGTTCTCAAACAAAATCTCTGAGTCTGGTCGAACTAGTCTCTTGATTCCTGAGAGAAGCCACCACGCACAGTTTCTACTCCTCTGCCCCTTGCTCAGCTTCCTGTTCAAATAGCCCAGCCCTAGTACAGGGCACGACTTCCTTGAATACAATCCGGGCTGCCCCAGCTGTAGCCTGTCCCTTAAAGGGGTAGTACACTTCTTTACACACCTTATGACCCTAACTTTGTGTGTCATGTGTTGTAAGTGTCATGTGTTGTGTGTCAGGTTGTAAGTAGAGATAGGCAGGAATCAGATTTTCTGCTTTTCAAGAAATTCTGAGTTCCAAAAATTTTCTGTTCTGAACAGAACAAGAACCAAAAAAAAAAAAAAAGAGAGAGATTTCCCACAAAACAAAATTCCAAAACAAAATGAATTTTGGGTTGATCAAAACATTGTTTCAATAAAATTTAAGCATTCAGTTCTGACTGACACTTAAAACTCCCCAAAGTTTACAATAAGTACCTTTTGAAACTAAGTCATTTCAATGCCAAAAAGCATAGAATCATAGAATATCAGGGTTGGAAGGGACCTCAGGAGGTCATCTAGTCCAACCCCCTGCTCAAAGCAGGACCAATCCCCAACTAAATCATCCCAGCCAGGGCTTTGTCAAGCCTGACCATAAAAACTTCTAAGGAAGGAGATTCTACCACCTCCCTAGGTAACGCATTCCAGTGTTTCACCACCCTCCTAGTGAAAAAGTTTTTCCTAATATCCAACCTAAACCTCCCCCACTGCAACTTGAGACCATTACTCCTTGTCCTGTCATCTTCTACCACTGAGAATAGTCTAGAACCATCCTCTTTGGAACCCCCTTTCAGGTAGTTGAAAGCAGCTATCAAATCCCCCCTCATTCTTCTCTTCTGCAGCAAAAATGTTTCATTCTGAAATTTTAAGCTTAACAAAATGCCTATTGCTTTTCCTCCCCCCAAAGCAAAATTTAATTAAAATCAACACATTTCCACAAAGCATTTCACTTTTGATGAATCACTGCTTTCTGATGGGAATTTTGTGACAGAACAGTTTTCAACCAGCTATAGTAAGTTCTTTGGGATAGGAAGTGTCTTTAACTATTTCTATGAAGTGCCTAGCACATCCCTGGGCACTCAGTAGTAATAATAATAATAGAAAAAACACAGAAGAAACAGCAACTACACTGTAACGGAGTGGCTGCATGCATATGGAAGGGGCATAGATTTCGTGATATGAGGGGTCTTTTCCATCACTATCTTCTATGATTATAGACCAGTGGGTTTGTCGCAAACAATACTTCTGTGACAAAACAAACAAACAAAAAATCAGATATTTGGATTTCTTCTTTTTAAAAAAATGGTTCTCTCAGCTGCATCTGGGGCAGCTGCACTGTGGGTTACCATCCCTACCTCACAATGAGAGACTGGTCTTGTGGCTCAACTTGGGATTCAGGGGCTCTAGGTTCAATACCCGGCTTTGCCATTAACTTCATGCATGATCTTGGGTAAATCACTCTATGTTGCCTATTTTAAAGAAAGTATTGTTATCTCTATTTTATATTCCTTTTCTATGTAAATTGCAAACTTTTTAGGGGAGGGACCATCCCTGATTATGTGTTTGTACAGTGACTAGCATAACAGGGACCTGATCTCAGGCTGTAGGTGCTACCACACTATAAACAACAGAAAAGAAATGCTGGCCATTGTCAGACTGGGCAGTTCACTACAGCTCATCACGCTGGAGAAAAAAGGTAGGCCAGCCTGCTGAGGCTGCAGTCCAAATTCCCATATCTGGAAGACAAGAAAAAAATGCTGCCTGGCTTTGCACATCAGCAGACCAAAAAAAAACCCCAAAGCATGCTGAAGATATTGTAACTCCTCCATGACTTTACAAATTAACTGAGACTAATCTATGACTTTACCATTAAAACAAAAATCACTGGGACAAGACCACTGACTTAACTATAATCCTGCATATCCATAATAATTATGAACCTTTTGTCACTATATTCACTGAGTCTCTGAACTGCAATTAGAAAACACGATGCATCTTCATAATATTATGAGAGCTATAAAGACATCTTAAATGGAGTGTCTTTTTACTACAATTGAAAAAAAACCCTTTAAAACTGGCTGTTTCTTCCACCAATCTCTCCCTTCCTTCCACAATTATGATTTCTATCACTTTTCACTGTCTGAGTAGTACCCTGTCCTTGTTTGAGGCTTTCACTGCCCATAAGATACCACAGCTTCGCCTCCAAAGCAACAAAGTCACTTGACATTGTGTGATTCAACGTTCTTTAGTAGGAGAAGCATATAGGTACCAACGTGTCAAAACTGTAATAGGTGCTGCTTTGCAGGAGGTCCAGGAAGCTACAGTAGGGGTGAGCTTGGGATACTTGTCTCTTGAGCAGATGCTCAGCCCCAAACATGCCGACATGACCTTCCTGACAGATATATAGCCTTACTGCACCAACCTGTGCCTCCTAACCTATCTGCCCTCTGCTTCCTGGTGTCCTTTCCTTGCCAGATTTCCAGTCTATCACAATCCACTATATGGGCTCTGTATTTTTCACTAAAATGACCTTAGGGGCCCAGGTGTCTCCTTGCTGGAATCCACAACAATGCATCCATTTTGAATTTTGGTGTGTAGTGGAGTCTTGGATGCTATCACTCCCTATTGTTCACCCAAGGGCTGCACGCTGTCAAGAGGCTACAAGAGAACCATAAAAGGAACTCTTGGCCCTGATCCTGTTATATCAGATCTGCTTCAGCTTCATCAGAGGACGTTTGAGTCGCAAGACTGAGGACCTCAGCTCCAGACTGGGTCACTTGGACATTGGACTATGACCTATGGAACTAATTCTGAAAGAACTCTAAAGCTCACCATCTCTACTCTGAAACTGACCTAAGAATTCTATTCATGTCTGTGTGTATAATGATCCTTTAACCAATACTCCTTCTCTTTTCTTTTTTAATAAATTTTAGTTCAGTTAATATGAATTGGCTGTAAGCGTGTATTGTGGTAAGATCTGAGATATTCATTAACCTGCTGGGTAATGTTTCCAATCCTTTGGAATTGGTGGACCTTTTTATATGATGAACAAGATTTTCAATCATATTTGACTTGTCTGTCTGGGGTGGGAGCTCAAGGCTGGGCTGCTTTAAGGGAACTATATTTCTGGGCTTCTGGGTGACCAGTAGGGTATTGTTGAAGCTGTTTTGTTACTGGCTTGGTGAATCTAAGTATTAGATCCCAGTTTTGGGGACTGTCTGACCCATTCTTTGCAGTTTGCCCTGATTGAGAAATCTCAGCGTGCCCCTCCCCCGCCAACCCGGGGACTCCAGTCACAGCCCAGTACCTATTTTGGTCCTCTTCAACAATGTCTGCGTAGTCAGTCTCTCTCCTTCCTAACTCAAAGAATCAGCAGGTTTATTTAAAAAGCCATGAGTAGAAATTACAGTTAGTGATGGATGAAGTTAATTTCCTTAGTGGCCAAATGAAATATTTGCCTTAGTATTTATTAGAGAAATCTAAAGTATGAAATATAAATAAAGCTTTGTCTCACATGGAAATTGTTAGGAAATTAGCATAATTAAAAATTGTCAAAGAAACCCAAAGGAATTAACCCCCTAAATTATCAGTATTATGGAGGACAAAGGAAAGCCACTAGTGAAAATTGTTCCTTTTCTTGCTGACTGCAGGACAGTATCTATAGGATATTATGGTGACTAATGTAGTTTTAATAGCCCAGAATACATAAAGAAAGCATATGTGCTGTTCTGATCTCCCTATTAAAAGTAAAGACATTGCAAAGATTGAACATAAAATTATTCAAGCCTTTGCTTCTATAACTTCGGAACAAAATCTCAATATGCAACACCCTAGACCCAGGTCGATATAAACAAGCTGGTAGAGAATGTAACATCATACAGGATAGGATTAAAGGTGATGAAGGAACAAATCTAAGCAATACAGAGAAAATAGATTGATTTTTTTAAGATGATACATTTTATCCTTGGTCCAGTATACTCTGCATAGTATCATCCATCCTATTAAATTAAGCCTCAAATCAGTAGCAGAGCTCTGGATAGCTTTTGTAGCCAAAGCCCCTTTTTGTTGTTTCCATTGTAATTTAGGTCTGAACTTCAAAGGTTTCTCATTTTATCAATTTTTAAATTGGATAGTATGATTTTTAAAGAAAGAAAGATGTCGGATTAGCAACCCCTGAAACCAAAATCCTCTTTTCACCAACAGAACAAGTATAGCACAGGCAGATTGCTCATATCACCTTGCAAATGAGCCTTTTTTAAGACCCACAACCTTACAATGAAATGAACCTTATCCAAGGGGCAGCTGCGTAATTTTCTCCAAGCCCATTCAACCCCTCAGACCAAACAAAAGTGATAATTCCAGGTGTGACAGCATTTTTTGTAATGTGGACCTCTGTTCCGGAGAAATTGAACTAAGAGAACTAGCTCATTTCTCTTAAGCCAGCATCTGCCCTTCAGAGGATAGTGACTTTTTTCCAGTTATTACTGACTCGGCCAGATTTGGACACCTTACTTCAAAGAGTCATCTAGCCCTTATTATTTTCAGCATTTTTTTATCATCTTAAACAATAGGGGCAATTCAGGGGTTAGCCTCTGTACCAAACCAGTCTGATTTTTAATTTGCAGAATCGTAACAGGTGGAAATGGAAAATACCTACAGCATTAGAGCATGTAGTTATCTCCCTGCCAGGGCAGGACTGCGCCCTATTATCCACATACAATGCAAGTGTTTTCTTTAATCCAGTTTTTAAGTACCACATCAAATGGGAATTTCAAAATCTTCCACTCATAACCTTTGCTCAGCCTATATAATTACTGTAGTCTTTAAACAAAAAGGAAAGAAATTTCATCTTGGACAAATGAATTTATATCAAACAATTCATTTCCCCATGTAAGAGTGCCATCATTTTTGTGAATTGTCTACTTCAAGTCTTGGATTTTCACTGATCAGAGCACTCCTAGAGGAGAAGCAGCTCACATGCAGCATTTGGGAAGCCTAAGCCACATTTTTCTTGTAACCGCGACAGTAAACAGATTGGGATGTTCTTTTTGTAACATGCATGTTCATGGTTGCAGAAAGAGGAATAGATTTAAAAATTACTCCTCCACTTTTAATCATTCCGGAAGTTATTTCAACTACATATGATCAGGAGATAGCTTCATGAGAACATTAAAGTATAGTCTTAAATTTGGGAACTGAAACTTTTCACTCTGAAATAGCAGCCTCTTTATTGAAAATTTTAACTTTATCCTTCCCGCCTCCCCCCCAGCAATTCTAGAGTTATATTTTCAAAGAAAGTTTGGAAAATCTGTGCCCGCTAAAAGCTCATACCACTTGGAACCAGCTAGCAGGTGCCTTTGCAGCTTCCAGTAAGCTGAGGGAAGAGGACATACCCTTCCCCAGATATCTGTTAGGACAGGTACCTACAGAAAGACTTCCCTCAGGCTTTGACTTCAGCTTCTATCTTCATCTTCCACTCACAGTAAGCTCAAGCTATCCCCACAACCACTCCTGCCACACTTCCCAAGGGTGATCACCAGATTCCCTTCATCATGTGACCTCTGGACTCTCAGTTGCTCCTGGGGAACTACATTTCCCAGAATTCCGACTCTCTAAAAGCACCCAAGAGCTATAACCAGCGCACTGGAACATATGCATTCACCCCAAGGACCAGCGCTCTGATACAAACATATTCAGTACAGCATTCAATTAACTCACGGAAGTTAATGGGACTGTAACACTCTTTACTGTACATCCAATCTAGCTAGCACATTGTAAATGAACTATTTAAGGTAATAGGCCATCAGCGAAAACAATGGGCTGTGAGAAAAGCTTATCTTCACCTGATAAGCTTTCCTGTGGATGCATCAGCCAATATATGGGTAATGGCTGTATGGCTCATTGAAGCATGCAAGGGCATGTGACTAGATCATGTGATATTAGACTCCATCTTGTGCTAGTACTTTTCCACAAACTGTACTGAGGCCTTTGTTTGGGACAATGAAGTTCCCTTCACATGGAAGAAGCTATGAAAGGGGGAAGTAACATCACCAAAGGCCTCACTCCTCCACAACACAACATCTGGAAACACCTGAGGAACAAAGACTGAACTGGGGAAGGTGGTCCTAGGTGGGACAGAAGAATTTCAGCCTGTGTGTGTAAAAGTGGTAACTTGTTTGTACTAGCTAGCAGGGTGAGACACAGCTTGATTCAAATCCTATCTGATTTATAAAGCTTAGATTGTGTTTGTTTTATTTCTGAGGTAATCTGCTTTGATCTGTATGTTCAGTGCTTACAAGCACTTAAAATCTTTCTGTAGTTAATGCATTTGTTTTATATTTTTTTTATCTAAAACAGTGTGTTTTCCTACAAGTGCTTGGGGAATCTGCTCAGGAACAAAAACTGGTGCATTGTCCTCTCCACATTGAGAGAGGGGCAGACTGGATAATAAACTTATACTGGTCAGGCTTTTGACCAAGGCAAGATGGTGCAGCTTTGGGGGTCCTAGGCTGTGGAGGAGCTGGCTGGAGTGGCTGAGGAGAAGCATTCATATAACTTCATCTGGGTGTGTCCCTGCCTGTGTAGATGTTTGTGTGAATGCAGAACCGGGAGCAGTCTGAAGCTTGTCACAACCTCACAGTGTGAGAGGGGACCCAGATGAGTATGCCAGAGGGCTCAGCAGTACCTCAGTTCCAGGTTGCACCCTGGGGAAGTCTGTCACAGGGACATAAGCATGTTTTTAAGTGCTGTCCTGAATGGAATGACCTTAATCACATGCTTAAGTCCTTTGCTTAATTGGGGGCACAGAGATTTGGTTCAATGGGGTTGTACTTTGGTGATAAAACTGCTAGACATGGGTTTGATGGTATACTCAAACTTTTCCTCATCTTCTTTTTAAACTAAACTCATGGCAGTGAGAAATGAAGGGCCTGTACAAACAAGCATGTCATCTCTCTCATATCTGCCCCCGAATCAGAGCAATGGCAGACCTGATATGACTCATCACCAGCTGAACACTTCACTTCATGATGTAAGATCTGGAGCAGCAACAAGAAATATGTGTGACATCTGAATTTTCTTTGTGTGCTTTACGATGGATGACAGGGTAAAGTTGTTGATTTGATTAAGCAGTTTGGTACTGAAAACAATTAATAAGATCCTATCAGAATAAATAGCCTTCTTGTACTTCATCTCCCCATGTTTGATGGCTTTAATAGTCTCATTTTGCCAAATGGCACTAGCTAAAGGTTTCAGGCTGTGCCAAACAACAAAGAGGATAAATAGTTCCTGCAACTTTTTGGACTATGAAAATAATATGACAAACCATTATTTTATAATCATTACCTCTGTCTCTGTATAGCAGTTTTATTCTCATGCTCAGTTAAGATCACAATTCATCATGTTAGACAGCAAATAGCCATGTCACACTCAAAATGGTCAACTGAATCCTTTACTTCACATGGCTGATATTTAGCCATGCGCAATATTCTTCTGGATGAAACTTTTTGAGTTGCTCTCCATAGGAAGTGTAAGAAACAGAAAGGAAGGGAAATGGTTGATTCAGCAGCTTTGTAATGTACATTTATTGTCTAAGTCAATGGTTCAAACCCAGCCATGTCAGTAATGGCCAGCTCTTGCTAATGTGCTGGTTATTTGATGGCATTAATTGCCACTCCTGTTGGCAGTGTCATTAGAGAAATCGTTAAAACCAGAATGAACGCCATTGTTTCTGCTCCCTGCCCAGATTAGACAAAAGCACATTGATATTGCTGTGTGGGGAAGCTTGAGTCCCACTGCCCATGTGTTTTCTGTTCTCTGGATTGGGAACGTTAGTCTCCAGCAGGGCCAACTCTAGAATTTTTGCCATGTCAAGCAAAAAGTTTTTGGCCCACGTTTTTTTTGTGCCTCTCCCCTGGCTCCACCCCAACTCCTCCCCTTCCACCCCTTTCCCCAAATCCGTGGCCCCGCCTCCTCCCCTGGGCGTGCCGCAATTCCCCCCCATTGCTTCCTGCGGCTCCCCCCCATCCTCGCTCACCTCCTCTCTGCCTGCTCCCCTGAAGACGCCGCCGCTCCCCTTCTCCCCCCTCCCTCTCAGGCAAGGGAGAGGCAGCTTGTTCAGGGGAGCAGGTGGAGCGGGGGGGGGGGAGGAGCGCAGGAAGTAATGGGGGGGGGTAGAGGAACCACTCCCCGCCCCAGCTCGCCTCCGCTCCATCACTGCTGCCTCCCCTGAGCTCGCTGCCGCTCGGCTTCTCCCCCCTCCCTCCCAGGCTTGCTGCGCGACACAGCTGTTTGGCGCGCGGCAAGCCAGGGAGGGAGGGGGGAAGAAGCGGAGCAGTGTGGAGGCGGAGAGGAGGCAAGCTGGGGCGGCAGGGGCACATTTCTAGGGGCGGCAGGGCCGGCGCCGGGATGCTGCCCCTAGAAAGGTGCCGCCCCAATCCCCTGCTTGTTTTGCTGGTGCCTAGAGCCAGCCCTGGTCTCCAGGGTTGTTTGTCATTTTTCAAGAGCAATACATTTCATCCAAAAAGAAAGACTTGTTATATCCTACTATCATAACTAATTAGAGTAAAGCAGAAATAGTTATTGTGCTGCAATCCCCCATTTAAAGCAAAAATTATAAAAGAAAGTAATCCAGGCTTAGCTGAGAAATTCATTAAAAAGAACTCAAACTCAATAAAAGCTTTCATTGTCTCAGTCATTTTGACTCTAATAACGTCGTTACATGAAATCCCTGTCTCCTCTGGAGTGTGCCAATTTTACAAGCTCAAACCACATGCATAGCTCTATTTGGGAATTAAGAGAGTACAGTAAAAACGTTATTTGGGGCATTTCCACCACTATAACTGTGGCTGCATCAGTGTCTCCTTTATAAATCCCTGTTGCCACAAGAAAACTATTAAGCTCTGAGTTTTGACCTTTAGGACACTGGTTTATCTCAACAGGGACAAAATTGTTCCTCCTTTGGCAATAACTGTGTAAGTACAGAAACAATGGCCCCAGTCCAGCAAAGCATTTAAGCATGTGCTGAACTGAAAGCACATGTGTTCTCCCATAAATTTAAAGACACTTCAAATTAAGCATATACTTAGATGCTTTGCAGAATGGGAGCCAATGTGAGGTGGACATTGCTGTGTATTCTTCAAATACTCTCCTTAAAGTAGGATGAGTTAGAAGGACCAGATGAGGAGAACTAAGCCTCCAAACCCTATGGCTTCCTAAAGTCTGTGCTAGTGAATGTGTTCGGCAAAGTCGGTCCCACTGTGTTGTCCTACCGAGGACAAGGACTCCTGGATAATGCACCTTCAGATGCATAGTTGGGAACCAAGTGGGAGATAATATTGCTTCAGTAATGGATTTTTTTGCAGAACTGGCTGCTTCATTCACAGCATAGCATTCATCCTATACATGAGAACTTGAGAGTGAGGCAGGGGTCCCATAGGAATAATAGGATGTGGGGGTGTGAGTATAGATTATGACACACACAAAGGGGTAGACCAGGTTGTGGGGGTAACCGTAACTTTTCATTTCCTTGTTAATGAATTTCAAACCTTATCATCCTTTTAACGTCATGTTTTAAATTCCATATACAGTATTGCATTTAAATGTGAGTTCAATGGACAATTTCTCCACTCCTGACAAAGTAAATAAGTATTTGAAAAAGGGGCCAGTTTGAAAAATAGGAAACAGAAATCCTTTATTTACTCAGACTACAGAAGCAAGTCAGGCAGGAGCACTGCAGTCTTCCCTACATTCTACCACCTGAATGCCTCCACCTCCACTTCCTGAATGGACAGTCCAGCTGAAGATCTTCAAGTGGTTGCTAACCAGGTTCTGGAATACTGAGATGGGTCTATTTTCTCCTGGTGCCAATGATCCCTATAGCTACTTGTCCTCCAGCAGAAACCAATAAGAGACCAAATGAAGGATTCAAATAGAATCTTCTGGAATTTCCATAAGACTGAGAGGGATCACTTCTAGCAGTGAGAAAGTAATCCAGTCTCTGTACCCATTACGCCTTTGGTCCCTCATTTGATATTGCTGGCAACTGTGTAAAAATCCCTCTGCACTAGTCCCTGGGCTGAGACCACCATCTTCTTCAACACATGGTAAGCTACCAAACAACTTGACAACCTCAGAGTCAAACTGGCCATCTGGAGAGGATTGGTAATAAAATACAGAACCTATCTTCTTAGACACTCATTCCTCCAATCGCTCTATTTAAAATAGTTGTGCCGTTTTATTTTACAGATTACACAGAAGTGCAGTCCTTCAAACAAAAACTATACTTTTACTTACACTCACTGTTTATATGGCACTTTTAAAGTTAACTTTATGTGTACCTTTTCAGGGACAATACACCACTGATTCCCATTGAAGATAAAGGATTATAATTCCAGCGGCCATTCACTGTAAATTCAGTGCTTACAGCAGAATAACATCCTGAAGTCAAAGCAGTGGGGAAAAAAGTGTTAAGTTACATTTGTACAGATGAATTATAATTCTGATCCTGTGCTTTGCCAATTTATTCTGGATGCAGTGGTGCATGTGATTTTATGGTAGGTACACATGTCAACACTGGAGATAAATAATGAGCCTGTTTAAACTTGTGCTGGACATTACAGTATTAAAAAGATTACAGCAACAACGTTACAAAATGTTTTAAAATCCTCATTAGCTTTCTGTGAGTGAATGCAGTTATGCAAAGCTAGGAGCAACTAATTATTTTATGCTACCCATCTAGCATCCAGATGGCATTACAGCAACTGTCATTAGCTTGGTATTCTGTTCTCCTTGCGTCTAAAAGCTTCCCTGTAGAAAGATAATTAAAGATCTGGTGTAGCCTTTTTAGATGTTGCTGCAAAAATTATTTCCCAATAGAAGTAAAAGTGTAATGCATTATTTTTAATGAGTGGAAATCTGTTTCACACAAGTGCACCCTACCTAAAAACATACATATACCCACAGGTTAAAAAAGGGCAACAGTCAGGGTAGTCTCAATATCATTCTAAAGACAGCAGTTGTTGCACCTCTCGCAAGACCTCAAGAATCTATTTAGTAAGGAATCCTATTTCCTGTAATTGGCCAGTTGTGCCTTATTATACCATGAGTTGATACAGTGTACTTGGAATTTCAGAAAGTCTTTATCCCATACCAAAGGCTCTTAAGCAAACTAAGCAGTCATGGGATAAGAGGGAAGGTCCCTCTCATGGACCAGTAACTGGTTAAAAAGATAGGAAACAAAGGGGAGGAATAAATGGTCAGTTTTCACAGTGGAGAGTGGTAAATAGGTACCCCAGGGATCTGTATTGGAACCAGTGCTGTTCAACGTATTCATAAATGATCTGGGAAAAGGGGATGAACGGTGAAGTGGCAAAATTTGCAGATGATACAAAATTACTCCAGCTAGTTAACTCCAAAGCACACTGTGAGGAGTTACAAAGGGATCTGAAAAAACTGAGTGACTGGATATCAAAATGGCAGATGAAACTCAATGTTAATAAGTGCCAAGTTATACACATTGAAAAATTAATCCCAACTGTACATACAAAATGATGAAGTCTAAGTTAGCTGTTAACATTCTTGAAAGATCTTGGAGTCCTTGTGGATACTTCTCTGAAAACATCCACTCAATGTGCCATGGCAGTAAAAAACGTTAACAGAATGTTGGGAATCATTAAGAAAGGAATAGATAATAAGATAGAAAATATCATATTGCCTCTATATAAATCTATGGTACACCCACATCTTGAATACAGTGTGCAGATGTGGTCACCCCATATTCAAAAAGATGTATTGGAATTGGAAAAGGTTCAGAAAAGGGCACCAAAATTTATTAGTGGTATGGAACAGCTTCCATATGAGGAGAGATTAATAAGACTGGGACTTTTCAGCTTGAAAGAGAAATGACTAAAGGGGAATATGATTGAGGTCTATAAAATCATGACTGATCTGGAGAAAGTAAATAAGGAAGTGTTATTTACTCCTTCTCATAACACAAGAACTAGGGGTCACCTAATGAAATTAATAGGCAGCAGGTTTAAAACAAATAAAAGGAAGCATTTCTTCACACCATGCACAGTCACCCTGTGGAACTCCTTGCCAGAGGATGTTGTGAAGGCCAAGACTATAGTTCAAAAAAGAACTAGATAAATTGATGGAGGATAGGTCCATCAATGGCTATTAGCCAAGATGCACAGGGATGGTGTCCCTAGCTTCTGTTTCCCAGAAGCTGGGAATGGGCAACAAGGAATGGATCACTTGATGATTACCTGTTCTGTTCATTCCTTCTGGGGCACCTGGCATTGGCCACTGTCAGAAGACAGGATTCTGGGCTAGATGGACCTTTGGTCTGACCCAGAATGGCTGTTCTTATGAAGTACTTCTTCACACAATGCACAGTCAACCTGTGAAACTTGTTCCCTGGGGATGCTGTGAAGGCCAAAAGTATAACTTGTTTCAGAAAATAATTAGATAAGTTCATAGAATATAGGTCCGTCAATGGCTATTAGCCAAGATGATCAGGGATACAACCCCGTGCTCTGAGTGTCCCTAAACCTCTCACTACCAGAAGCTGGAATAGGATGACAGGGGATGGATCACTCAATAATTGCCATGTTCTGTTCATTCCATCTGAAACATCTGGCACTGGCCACTGTCAGAAACACAGGATACTGGGCTAGATGGACCATTGATCTGACCCAGTGTAGCCATCCTTATGAGCCAAATTTCCTCTACTCTTCTGCTGGTGATGTCCTGTAGCATGAAAATTGGTCTGATTATTTTTATCCTGGATAATACAACTGCAAAAGGTACATAGTTAAATGCAAAATCTGCAAATCAAAATTTATCTGATCTTTAGTGAATGAAGAAAAGGAGGACTTGTGGCACCTTAGAGACTAACCAATTTATTTGAGCATGAGCTTTCGTGAGCTACAGCTCACTTCATCGGATGCATATCTCCTGCTGGCAATAGCTCATCCAAACTGACCCTTGAGCTATTGCCAGCAGGAGATATGCATCCGATGAAGTGAGCTGTAGCTCACGAAAGCTCATGCTCAAATAAATTGGTTAGTCTCTAAGGTGCCACAAGTCCTCCTTTTCTTTTTGCGAATACAGACTAACACGGCTGTTAGTGAATGAAGAAAGTCACAAGAAATATGTTCAGTAAGGAAAAGTTTGCTGCCATGTATTTATTAAGCACTAATAAACAGATCCCAAATCAGCTACACTAAATAAAGACAATCTGTACCTAATTTCGGATTTAAAAACAAGCCTGCTTTCATACTTTTCCTTATTTTGTATAACTTGCCAAGATGACTCACATACAAAAATTGTGCATAATTTCACTATTTACAATGTTTTATGTACATTGCTTACTAAAACTGTTATACCTTAGAACCCCAATTTTACAAGCTAGTGTAAGAAAGTTAATAAAATTGAACACCTCAAAATTATAGTAGGTATGGTGCATAAATCGCAGTATGGTGCACTGCTTTCTTTCTTCTCGTCTTTCTGAAAACCACTGCAAAGCGATTTCCAATTAATTTAAGGCATCAGAATGTGAAGGGATGTCAACTTGTTCTTCATTGACATCACTTTTGTTATGTAAACTTTCCCTCAGCCCACCACCACACACAAAAAAATAAAACAGGAAAAATGTTTTGTACAGTTGATGATTTGTAAGATTGGTGTTTGTAAAATTGAGGTTCTACTGTATTGGGATGATTCACTGTTGTGTTACTCTAGTCTAGTGCAACTCAACTGATTTCAATGAGACTACTCATGGAGGAAGGTTGTAAGGCAGGGGTCAGCAACCCTATGGCACGCGTGCCAAAGGCAGCATGCGAGCTGATTTTCAGTGGCACTCTGCTGCCGGTCTGGGGTTCTGTCCGCTGGCCCCTTGCCAGACGGGGTCCTGGCAGCCAGCCCGCTGCCTGCCTGGGGACATTGGAAAACTCAGCAAGGAAAACCAAGAGCTTTGTTCCAATTTTTGCATGGTGCAATTTTATTCACGATTTCCGCTCCATGAAGTAACCAACAGTAAGGGGGATGGAAGAGTATTTGACCTGAAGACTTCAAC
This sequence comes from Chelonia mydas, assembly GCF_015237465.2. NCBI lineage: Eukaryota > Metazoa > Chordata > Testudines > Cheloniidae > Chelonia > Chelonia mydas. The sequence continues at coordinate 165,086,974 of NC_057850.1, forward strand.
ATCTAGCCATGATGCCCTGATTTTGAAAGCAGAGCTAAGAGCAGAAGTCTATACTTTTTAGGAGTCCTGAAGAAAGTGGAATATTTTGGATCTTGCTTTTATCATCTTACCAGTTGTCTGTTACTGTTGTCAGCTCCTTGCCTAGATCCATTAGGCAATTGGATCAGTCTGGCCTCATTTTCTATTAGAAAAACATATTCTAGGTTCATCTGCCCTTTGAACTATTTCAGCATTGAGATTGTTGCCTCGAAATGCTTATAAGGGCAGCCATGTAATGGGCAAACTGAACCTGCAAGTATTGTATTACTGTGCTTGTTAAGAGAGTGAAGGGCTTTATCTAACATAAATCTAGACAAATTCAAACTGGAAATAAGATGTACATTTTTAACAGTGAGGGTAATTAACCATTGGAACAATTTACCTATGAGTGTGGTGATTCTACATCACTTGAAATCTTCTAATGAAAACTTTCATATCTTTCTAAAAGATATGCTATAGTTACCTCAACCAGAAGTTACGGACTTGTTCCAGGGCAGTGTGTTTTTCAGGTCAGACTAGATTTTTAGACACCACTGTGATTCACAGAATTCCTGCTTGGCTGCTGACATAAGACACCTAAACTCACTTGGCACCTAAGTTTTTGAACTAAAAGTTTCCTACGTGCCTAAGTTTTTTGCCTCTGGGCATGTGCCCTGCTGCCTCACTCTAGATGTCTGGACACCTATCTCCCATCTAAGCCCCAGAGAGATTCATGAATCAAGAGCATATAGGCACTCCTCTGCCTGGTTTGTGTGTGGGGCCTGATCCAGTAGGCATGCTCAGAGGCTACCTAACTCCACACAAAGCAGTGGATCTCCCCATTTAACTTTTAGGCCAGTGGTTAGGGTACTCACCCAGGATATGGGTGACCCTCTGGTTCAAGTCCCTCCTCTGCCTGATGAGGAGAAGGGATTTGAATAGGGATCTGCCATTTCTCCGGAAAATGCCCTTACCACTGGGCTATGGGATATTCTGATGTGAGGCTCCCTCACTCTCTCCTATTGAAGTTGTTCCACTTTAATTAAGTAATTGAATACATAAATATGAATTGGGCCAGAGGTAGAAATGAGCATCTCCCACTGGTTAGTTTAGGAAGCTTCCCACCTCATATGCTACCTTGATGGGTTGCATTCTAAGGCACCTGTCTCTCCCCATTCATTATATAGGAAGTTTGGATCACAATATTGTTCCTGTGATTTTCTAGGCACCTAAAGGTTAGATGTTGCAATGCCTAAATCCTTTTGTAAATTCAGGCCTCTGTAACAAGCTTAGATGTGTTTGGTCATCTGGTGACATGCTCCATTTTCTCAAGGAGCATCTGCAGGATGCTTCCTGCAGTATTGGGGTGAGCAGGATGGTTACAGGGGGAGGGGCTGGGGGAGAATGTTTCTTTGCCTGGCTGCTTTCAGACATCGCCAGTTGCCACCATCCTGTGCTCTGTTAAGAAATTGTTGTGCTGCAATGATGGGTAAAGTGATTCCTACATATATACCACACTGTAGTTTGTTAAATTCTGGGTAAAAAGTGTTTAGAAAGGAATTTGGGATTTTTTGAGCTGATGCAAGGCACTTGAACAATGTACGATCATTATAGTTCATGAGTGTTATTTCTTCATTAGAGACAATTAACTCTGAATTAGTTCATTTCTGTTTATGGGTATATAAGCATTCCTTCTAGCGGAAATCTTGTTCTGAGCACAGCTCTGCCAGATGGAAACCCTAGACTGTCAATGACATTTGAGTATGAATTTTTAAAACTAACTACATGTGCCAAAAGGATTCTGAGGCACAATGATCTGAATGTCACAGGGACCTTGGAGCTACATCCTTGCCTTGTATATTTATAGTTTACACCAAAAACATAAGGAATTTGTGCTTAATTTGTTCTCTGCTTTGTCAGTAAATGTAAGAGTTCTATAGACGAATTTGTCAAGGGTTGCACCAAGAATAATTAATTCGGCCAGCCTTTCAGTTTTCATGCTGACCTTTTTTAAAGGGCGTGCTTACTGTAAATGCAAAAGGAATGGGTATGCCTTTAGGAGACCTGAAAGGTAGATTAAGAACTTCTTAAAAGAGACAATTGCTTGAAGTGGTCATCTCAGAACACCAGTATTATTCTGATTATTATTTATATTACAGTAGTACCTGAACAGAGATCAGGGCCCTGTTGTGGTAGTCACTACCCAAACATACAGTAAGAGACATAACCTGCCCTGATGACCTTACAATCTAAGTACACCAGACAGACAGAGGATGGGAGAGAGGAAATATCCCCATTTTACAGGTGGGGAAATGAAGCACAGAGAGTGCAGCAGCCAGATTCTCAGTTGGTGTAAATCAGTGTAGTTCTGTTGACGTCAGTGGCGCTACACAGATTTACACCTTCTGGGTTTAAATGACTTTGCCAAGGTTACACAGAAAGTGATGGAGCTGGGAATTGAATCCAGACCTCCTGAGCTCCCGTCTAATATCTTAACCATTTCCTTCCTTTCACACCCTGCATTTCAAAAGGAAGCCATAAAAGGGGAGCTTTTTTATTTTTAGATGTGTACATGTTTGTGACTGACGGACTAAAAACACAACTGTAACTTGCCACGTAGAAAAAAACCCTCTCATATTGAATATATTGCTAGGGATACTTAATTAGCCTGTTTTGCAAGTATTAGAAGACCAGCTTTGGGTGCCCACACATTTTGTTTGATTATTAAGTAATTAAAATGAAAAATATTTGAATTTACCTTTGTCTGTTTTACATACAGTCATCATAAAGAAGCCAGATAATTTTATTAGAGAGGGGCTCGAGCTGCAAAGTTTGGATGAGAAGCCAGAGTTATGCAACATTTGAGGGAGAGGAGAGTCCAGTGTTCTAGTTAGGGAATCATCTCTGTATTTTATTCTAGGTTAATGTAATTTTAAAAAAACTGAACTTTTCTTACTGACAGTATGCATTGTTTGCAGACATCCATGACAACAGTTAATTTATGAGTTATTCCACACTGAGTCGTGCGGTCTCCAGGTATCACTCCGTAACACCATTGTGTGTTTAAATTGCTTTTGAATCACAGGAGAACAAGTAATACCCATTATGTAAAAGGGAGTTACTGTTAGAGCTCTGCAGAATTAATTGTTCTGGGTTTGCACAGACTCTCAATTTTGGTTCATGCTCCTTATTTATTTATATGGGAATTCTGTTGCTCATTACTCTGACCACCAGACAAACTTATATACATTTAGCCTCACAGTACCCCAGTGAGGTAAGGAAGTTATCACCATTGTAGATGGAAACACTGAAGCACTGAGAAGCTGAGTTGCTAAAGGTCACAGACAAAGTCTGTGGTAGAGCTGGGAACAGAGCCCAAGTAAACCTTCTGTCTCCCTGGCCAGCACCCTAGCCGTAAGACAAGTCTTCCTCTCCCATTTCCATTTCCCAAGCTCCAAGGTGCAACTCATCCAATACTGTCATGTTCTGGCATTTGAAACCCCTGAGTTTCACCTGTCTTCCATCCAAAAACATATGCCAACCCAAACTCATGGGAAGGTTGTACAAACTGTGGAGCTGAGCCAAGTTTGATGGCTAAAGTTTGCCCAGCTTCACTTATTAAGGGACAAGAAATAATCTACAGTGATTCCACTTAAATTCTTTGGGTATGCAGTCTTTTCCAGGTGTTTGACCATCACTCTGCAATGATGCATGAATATGAGAGAGTGAGTGCACAATGGGGGAGGGAGGATTAGCAAATACCTATCTAAGCAATGAAAATTTTAGCAGAGATTCTTAGCCCCACCCTCACTTCCACCTCTTTTGCACTACTCAGGCAGTGCAAAGCAGCCAGAAAGCTACCCTAATGGGACAGCTGCAGAGTGCCCTGGTGTAGGGCAACCCCTGAGTGGTTGAGCTAGCTATACCCACTTCACACAACACCTGTTCCCAGCCTGCTTCTCCCACTGTAGGTGGCATGCTGAGGCAGAAGAGGCACAGCCTCACTTGGGTGAAAGGATTGCTCCTGCTTAGTACCACAAGAAACACTAGCCCCTCCAGAGGCAGGAAGGGGGGAAAGGCAGGTCTATAGCCCTCCACCTCCATTACACCCGCCAATAAAGTTGTCCAATGCAGTGGCTCTGCTCCCCAGAGGGCATTGTGCCTTTCTGGGGTGGAATGATTCCATCTGCCCTCAGCACAGATTCTGCCTTACTGCCACAATTGAACTTTAAAATGTGCTTCATCCTGGATATTTATTTATTTTTGCTATGGCAAGTCGGCCTTTTTGTTTGTAACTGTATTATCTGTGTACATTTTCCATTTACACACTTTCCTAGGCCTTGCCACACTTCGGATTAATGCTACCTACATATAAAAGGCAAATCAATTCCACTGAGCAATGCCCACACCACTCTCCCACTCAATTTTGTTGAAGAGCCCTAGCTGACGGACTGCACTTTGGTACACAAGACCACTAAATATAATAAGTTCCAAGGGAAGTGCTATTATACCAGTGACGTAGCCTACCGTGCAACATACTTGCATTTCAGAACACGGCACACAAGAACTATATCATCCAATTCCCATCTGACAAGGTCATAAAACTGGAGCAGCAAGTTTCCAGATTTCTGCCTGCTTTACTGAGGCTAATGAACCCACTGAAATAATCATGAAATAATAATGAACCCACTAGCACTAATCAAGAAGAACCCAAAAAGGCTAGTCATTGTGCACACTATCATTCAGTGGCCACTTTTGGATTCGAAACATCGTATGTGGATTTTCAGACTGTTCTTGTTTCAGTCAAGTGTTTGCCATTAGCGGTGTTACTTCTTATCTTTGCACACTTGGGGACAGATTCTGAAACCTGTACTCACACTGATGAGCTATGACTCACATAAGTAGTCCATAGACTTCATTGCTTATATGTGTAATTCCTTCTGGTTGTTGCCACCCCTTAATCACTGCAAATCTACCACGCTTACTCAAGATGGGTGATGCTTGACCCTGCAGATAATCCCAATGCTTTCCATGGGATCAGTGGAGGGGATTACTCATCATGAGTAAGGCTGGCAGAATTGCACCCTATTTTATTAATGACTTGATTGTGAATAATACCTTATTTATTAGGGTTCACAGTGTGACTTTACAGTCTGCCCTGAATGAGGGCTGGCCAATAGATTCCTCATCCCAGAGCAAAGCAGAGAATGACCTATGTTTCAGACTCATATTTCATCCCCTGCCCCTCCTGTGGCCCTGGGGAAGAAAGAGTGAGAAAGTTACTTCTTCCCTTTTCACAGAGCAGTTTAGTCCCCCTGGGCAAACAACCAGGAAGAAGGAGTGAGGAGCAAGCACTGATTCCATTCCTGAAATGAGAAGTCCCTGGGCAATATTGTGCGTGTAACCCCTACTTTGCTCCCCATGGCCGGAGTCAAATTCTGAGCAAGACCTTGCTCCCGCTACAGGACTGTATAAAGGTGACAACAATCTAGCCCAAAGCAAATGTATAAATACTTCAGGCCCAGCTCCTGCTGTTTTAGAAGTCAATGGCAAGATTCCCATCAACAACAATGGAAACAGGCACAGACCTATTGTTATAGGAGGCAAACTGGTATAATTGCCAACATACACATGGGGATTTGCTTTTGCACAACCGTCTGATCTAATTAAACTTGGCTGCCTTCCTCTGAAGTGCCTAAAGAAATCCTGAAGGCACAACTGCTCTCCTAGGCTGTTAAGCAGCATAAACTAAAAGCCTATTTCTCCCTCGCTTGTAAGCACTTCACCTGCAGCACAGCATCATTGTTTCTTTATTAGTAGATTACTTCAATTAAAACATAATATTAATTTGTGAGAAATTTCAAGACTCACTTCTTGCATTCTAAAGAAAGGGCTAATATATTGGATTGTGTTGCTGTTGATGCAATCTCACCTAGTACAAAAAAAAGCCATAAATGAATTGAAAAGAAATTGTTCTTGCCAGATGCCATATAAATGTTCTGTGTTTAGACTGGTTTATTTTTTATGACCGCTGCATCCTCTGTATGAGTGAGGAGGATATTTACATAGGTCATTGCAGTACTAGAGATAAAAGCGGGTCTATATACACGCTCCCGACAAAGGAAAAAACGAATATGGTGAACTCTGAAGCTCACTCTTAATTAGACTGAAGTTATACTTTATTTAATTGGGGTCATTAGTGAGAGTTTCCAATGGTTATTTTGAGAATGCAGGTACAATTAATTCCCCCATGAAACATGGGCAATTAGTTTAATGCTATTGTACCTGTGTATTACTCTGTCTCTTTCCCATGGATACCCACATCTGAACAAGGAGATGATTATATACTTTAGAAAATGCAGTGGTGTTATTGACATTTTGCCTTGCTTTTAACAGTCAAAAGATACTAACCACATTGCAGTCTACCAAGGGTGAGATTTTGTACCTATTAAGCCTGCAACATGGTTCAGTGCAGCATGGGAATTATTAAAGGCAACAAAGAAAAATATCAGGGCTGTTTTTGACTGTCACTCAGAGGAGATGCTAGAGACAACAGAATTTTGACCTTTGCAGGTAGCAAACACCAGTCTAGCTTTTACCTGTGAGGTGCATTAGTTACCATGACATCCAGTGCCAGGCAAAGTGGGAATCACATGTGCAATCTCAATAGGAACTGCAGGTGCTCAGCACTCTTGAAAATTAATCAGGCCATAATTTCTCCCCCCCACACACACCCCTTCCCATTTACTAGCTGAAGCTAAACCTTGGCTTCCCCCTATCTATTGTAAGCTCTTTGGAGCAGGGACCATCTTTTGTTTTGTGTGCACAGTGCTATCACAATGGGGTGCTGGTCCATGACTGGGGCTTCTAGGTGCTACAGTAATAAATAATAATATGGAGCAGAAGATAGTGTTCCTGAGGCAGAGCAGCTGAAGTACAATTCCCTCCCTGCTTTCCTCTTGCTCCTGGGGAGGTGCTCTGCATCAGTAACAAATTAAGCACCCCACACTGGCTCAGCAACACTGGCTGGTAAATGGCCAAGGTGGAGCCTATTTTCCATCCCTCCTCACGCTCTGCTTGGGGGATGTGGGTGTGACAGTCTGTGAGTAGTCCATAAAGAGACATAAGGTGTCCCTTATTCCCTCACAGTCCAGAACACGTATGTGCTCCAAGGGGGCAGTTTAGCCCTGAAACTTTATAGTTTTTTTCAGCCCCAGGAAAAAGATAATCAGACTTTCCTCTCTCTCTCTATGGATTCTAGAACATCCTTTATATAAAAACAACATTCCACAGTAATGGTTCAAAACACTGAAGTTTACAGTTGTGTTATTGAAACACTGTGGAGCTTTACTGGAGAACGCGGTTGTATTTTGAACACTGGATTGTGCACTAAGATCTTGGCTTACAGAATTCCACAGAAGGTGCCTACAAAAACGGTGAGGCTGTATTTTCAATGATAAAACCCATTGAGCTCTTTTGTCTCTATGGGATGTCAAATTTTAACCAATGTCTGAGTACTGAATAGTTTTCCTTGCCATTTGCAGAGTCCTTTGAAAGACCGAACTGAGCAAAAAAAAAAAGGCTTACTGTGGCATTTTATTTTGAAAGCCAATAGATGTATTGAATCAATGAAGTTGAAAATGTTACAGCTACTGCATACTAAATGCAGATGCAGACACACACATTTTTGAACACAATGTATCATTTCAAATCTCAGCTATTACATGCATTGAAAATTATAATTGAGACTGACAATCAGTGAACCATGTAACTAAGTCTGAGAAACTAAAACCAGGGTAATTATTGGGACTGGAGGGAAAGTGACTCCCAAAGCCTGAGGCTCCCAGTTCAGCCAGGACTCACAGGGCATCCAGGTTACCAGTTAGGCTGCCAGGTAGGCTGCCGAGGAGCTAGGAGCCTGGAAGCCCTGGGAGATGCGCCATGCTCTGAGACTCCTGGTTCAGCTAGGGCTTCCAGGTTCCCCGTGCCCCTTCAGCTTGCCACATGGGAAGATGAGATCCTGGGAGCCCCAGCTCCCAAATTCTCTGTCCTATGTCTTGGCAGCGTGGGTTCCCAGGGTCTCTGGCTAGCCCAGCAGGTGGATTTCCCCAAAGCTGGGGCACCATTCCCTTTTGTGGAGAACTTGGGAATTTGTTCAATTCAGAACAGAGAGTTCCCTTTCTCCACTAGTGCACAGCCTCTGCATGTCTGGGAGCTCCCACATGGAGTGGCTCACACAAGTCTTTAATGAGTGCTCCATGTAAATGGCAGAATCTAGCCATTTGTGAACAATTATAAAAAGAAAATGGCATCTTAGTTGTAAAGAAGAACCCTGTAATTTGAAATACACAGATCTCCCTGCCTTTTTGGTGTAACTATATATAGGAACTCTGTGGCATCATCCTAGTCAGAGGTTGCTTTCTCTTAGTTTCCTTTTTTTTATTTTTGGTCAGTAATAGAGCCTTCCAGTATGTATGGCACACTACAGACTAGAAAAGGTGACAAGTCAAGTCAACAATAAGGGTTTACCTGGGTCAGTAATTCTCCAGCTGTAGTCAGTGGACCAGTGGGAATTCACTGAATATTTCCACGTGGTCCACAGAGCTTTAGCTGTCACAAATGGTGACAAGCACTGATGATCTTCAAGCAATGAAGTTTCTTACAAAGACTTCCTTAATCACTACACCAGAAAAGATGAGCACCACTCTACATCCTGCTGGCTCCTTGAAATCTTTTTTTTGGGTGCCTCTTCCGGGTAAATTCAGATGTTGTCAGATTTGCATACAACCCAAACGCTAGAGGGGAAGCAAACACAAAGGACAGAACCAATCTGCAAAGTGAGCAGCAGGTCTGAGGTATGCAAACAACAAGGAGACTTGGTACAAATAAACCTATCAACAATCCTTTAGCCAGACAAAAAAAAGCAGCACATATACAAAATGGGGGGGATGTCGCCAAGAATTTTAGCTGCTGGAAGGAAGGTGTGGGCTCCTTATTGGATTATTCATAAGGCAGGTGGCCTACAAGAAGATCTGTCTTAAGAAACTGTGCACAAGATGAAAAATCTTGAGGCATTTTAATGCTTCTCACCATTTCATACGACGATATTTTCCTCTCCTTGTCTTAACTTCCAGACAGTAGAACTCAGAAATCCACTGGGCTCAGAGGAAACCATGTTGTATGCCGTAGCTGCTTCCCTAAATCCACCTCTCTCATCTCCAACACCCTGGTCTCAGTCTGCAGATCCCTAGGGCTAACTCAATGGCATATCTCCCAAGGAAGTGTGGGTGGAGGGAGAGGAGCATATTATGGATATGCTACACCCAGCTGCTCAGTTCCATTGTCTTTAGCTCCCTGTGGCCAGCATAAGGAAAGCGGAGCATATCTGATTCTTCTGTTGTGAATTAGAAATGGTTACAGTGAAGAAATACATTTCCATGAATACTCATAAAAGGGGTTAACCTCAGCAAAAGATTCACACCACCTCATATGGGACCATTTAAGGATGACTACCAAAGCCCCCTCCAGCTGAATTCTTCTGAGTACGGGGCTGAAGTACTTTCTTACTTTCATGGAAACTTAATATCTTGGAAAACAGAAAGCGTTTTCCAGTCTAAGGCCTTGCTTTTTTTAGTATAATCTAAGGTGTGAATTTCAACTAATATAGTTGTTATAAATCCCTGTGTGGACATTCTTATTCTAATATAAGTGTGCCTTTTTCTGGTTAATATTATGTCACTTGGGAAGGAGTTTAAGCTAAACTGAAAATAACCACTCTTTCTCCAGGGTAAGAGTGTCTAAATGGGGAGTTATGCTAGTATAACTATAATACTTGGTAAAATCTTCTCATGTAGACGGTCCTAAGAATCAGGATAGCCCACATTTTCATTGGCTTTTGTTAGGTGTTTAAACATTCTGGAAGCTACAGAACAGAAATACCTTTTTAATACATCATAAAAAAGAGAAGAAATAATAGGCTAGTTTTAAGAAATCCTCTACAGGTCACCCTTAAGGCAGGCAGGAAGGGACACATCGGAATTATACAAAGTGTGTTTGGAAGGCAACGAGAAGAGGTGATGTCAGGTAAGGGTGCAACCCTGGCAAATTGCTGAGAACTGTAGCCCAGCAAAGCATTAAGCACATGCTCACATCAAGGCCATATCTACACTACGAAAGTACTCCAATTTTACAGAAGTCGATTTTTGGGAACAGATTGTATAAAGTCGAGTGCATATGTCCACACTAAGCACATTAATTTGGCGGTATGCATCTGCAGTACCGTGGTAAGCATCGACATTCCGAGTGGTGCACTGTGGGTAGCTATCCCACAGTTCCCGCAGTCCCCGCTGCCCACTGGAATTCTGGGCTGAGCTCCTAATGCCTGATGGGGCCAAAATTTGTCGCAGGTGGTTATGGGTAAATGTCGTCAGTCAACCCTCCCTCCCTCTCTGAAAGCAACATCAGACAATAATTTCGCGCCCTTTTCCCTGGATTGCCCAAGCAGACGTCATAGCACGGCAAGCATGGAGACCATTCAGCTCACTGCAGCAGTTATGACCATTGTAAACACCTCGCGCGTTATCATACAGTTTATGCAGCACCAGCACCTGAAAAACCAGGCGAGGAGGCGACGGCAGTGCAGTGATGAGGACATGAACACAGATTTCTCTAAAACCGCGGTCCTCAGCAATTTGGAGATCATGGTGTTACTGGGGCAGGCTCATGCTGTGGAACGCCGATTCTGGGCCCGGGAAACAAGCACAGACTGGTGGGACCACATAGTGTTGCAGGTTTGGGATGATTCCCAGTGGCTCCGAAACTTTCGCATGCATAAGGGCACTTTGACTTGCTTTCCCCTGCCCTGAAGCGCAAGAATACCAAGATGAGAGCAGCCCTCACAGTTCACAAGCGAGTGGCGATAGCCCTGTGGAAGCCTGCAACGCCAGACAGCTACCGGTCAGTCGGGAATCAATTTGGAGTGGGCAAATCTACTGTGGGGGTTGCTGTGATGCAAGTAGCGAACGCAATCATTGAGCTGCTGCTATCAAAGTTAGTGACTCTGGGAAATGTGCAGATGGCTTTGCTGCAATGGGATTCCCTAACTGTGGTGGGGCGATAGACGGAACCCATATCCCTATCTTGGGACCGGACCGCAAGGGGTACTTTTCAGTGGTGCTGCAAGCACTGGTAGATCACAAGGGACGTTTCACCAACATCAACGTGGGATGGCCGGGAAAGGTTCATGACGCTCACGTCTTCAAGAACTCTGGTCTGTTTAAACGGCTGCAGGAAGGGATTTACTTCCCAGACCAGAAAATAACTGTTGGGGATGTTGAAATGCCATCATTGTGTTTTCTGTCTAGTAAAAGTGGCTACTCTGCAGGCATACTAATTTTCAGTATACATACAGGCATACAAAAAGAAGTGTACGTGCATACTGAAGAGTAAAATCAAGCCCTGTATCTTTAATCCTGGAGCCATGTGTGAACAATGCTTTGCTGCCCCAGAAAGTTATCCTTGGGGACCCAGCCTACCCCTTAATGACCTGGCTCATGAAGCCGTACACAGGCCCCCTGGACAGTAGTCAGGAGCTGTTCAACTACAGGCTGAGCAAGTGCAGAATGGTGGTAGAATGTGCATTTGGACGTTTAAAGGGTCACTGGCGCAGTTTACTGACTCGCTCAGACCTCAGCGAAACCAGTATTCCCATTGTTATTGCTGCTTGCTGAGTGCTCCACAGTCTCTGTGAGAGTAAGGGGGAGACGTTTATGACGGGGTGGGAGGTTGAGGCAAATCGCCTGGCAGCTGAATACGTGCAGCCAGACACCAGGGCAGTTAGAAGAGCACAGCAGGAAGCCCTGCACATCAGAGAAGCTTTGAAAACCAGCTTCATGACTGGCCAGGGTACTGTGTGACAGTTCTGTTTGTTTCTCCTTGATAAAAACTCACTCCCTTGGTTGCCTCTAAATTCCCTGTAAGCCACCCTCCCTCCCCCCTTTGATCTCAGCTTGCTTGCAAAGGAAATAAAGTCACGATTGTTTAAAAAAACATGTATTCTTTATTAATTGATTATAAAAATAGGGAGATAACTCACAAGGTAGCCCAGGTGGGGTGTGGGAGGAGGGTAGGAGGAAAGGAAAAGGCCACTTTAAAACTTCTTGAATGACAGCCTTCTGTTGCTTGGGCTGTCCACTGGGGTGGAGTGGTTGGATGCCCAGATCCTCCCTCCCCCCGCGTTCTTGGGCATCTGGGTGAGGAGGCTATGGAACTTGGGGAAGAGGGAGGACGGTTAAACAGGGGCTACAGTGGCAGTCTGAGACACTCATTTGTCAACCAACAAGGAATTAGCCCTTGGATAGCCTCCATCTCTTCTTCAGCTCCTCAGACACCTGAAAATATTACTAGTGATATTTTCAGTCCTCTTCCTCTACTGTGGGAGAAATGGCCATTTTTATAACTATTGAAACAGGAAGGGCAACTCCTAAAGGGGCACAGAAGCCTTTTATTTCCACATAAGGGAATTACAGGGTAACTGAACCCATCTTGAGGATGATCAAACTATCACAGCTGGGACATGGAAAGGCTGCCCACTGTGCAGAATCTTATGGGGCTAGAAATGAGTTACTCCCATCATGGATCTTACAGAGATCCTATACCCTGTATCTCTCTGGAAAGAGGCTTTTATGTCACTTTGACATACCTGCAGGGGGGTGAGGAAAAATACAGAGGGACTGGAATGTAGGAGGTTCCAACTAGTGCACCACAGACCAGATGCTTGTGGGGGATGAATGGATGGAGATTGAGGGAAGCCTTTGATTGGCTGTGGTAGGTGGAGTATTCAGCCTAATTGGCTCCCGTCGTTTTCAGTTGACCATTCAAGTTCAGAGCTGGGGGAGTCCACTGGACCCCTCACGGTTTCACTGGCTTGAAGACCTGACCTCCCCACGCTACACACACATACGAGATTTGCCCGTTACGGAGGCATGTCCTCATTGATTCCGCTGTCTTTCCGTGACAAATCTGAAATCCCCAAATTAGACTATATACTTTTTATTGTGTGCATTTGCACATTAGCAATTGCCTCCCGAATTAATTTTCCTGTTCTGAAGAGTACTGTGACATTTATGAATAAATCATCAAGAAACACTTAAGAGTTTTACAGCTGCATTTTAAGTCACATTTCTGAATTTATGACTACTAGCGGTTGGAGAACTACTTAAAAACAAAAGCTGAATGTTTTAGATTCAGAAATAAATAGGAGTTTGAGTCTGCCCTTCATAAATTGCCTTTTACCATTTTCTTTTAGAGCAGCAATGTTCTATGTATTACAATGCTATAATTTGCTACAAAGCAATATAATGTGATTAAATGGCTATAAACCTTTCTGGGGCAGCAAAGCATTGTTCACACGTGGCTCCAGGATTAAAGATACAGGGCTTGATTTTACTCTTCAGTATGCACGTACACTTCTTTTTGTATGCCATGAAAATTAGTATGCCTGCAGAGTAGCCACTTTTACTAGACAGAAAACACAATGATGTGCACCCACCTACTCTAACACTCAGACGATTCACTTCTAAAAATGTTTATAATTACAGAATTGTGTGTCATGGTCTTGGGGTTGCAAAAGTGTACACCGGGGGGGGGGGGGGTATGTGGCTAGGTCTCACATAGCTTCATAGGAGAGAGTAAGCTCCCCATTCAGCTCCATCTGGACTGTGGCTCTTAAGGCAGGAGAAAGAGAGAGGAAAGGCTGTGAACCCAATCTGAGTAAAGTTATGGGGGCATGTCACTAGGATTGGGCATGGAGAGGTGTGGGCATGGTTTTGCTCTCCCGTGCACTGGCTCATGGTGCTAGCTGGATGTGAGGGGGAAATATGGTGCATGTTGTAATCGGTTGTAGCAAGTTATGTCCCTCCTCAGTGCAAAAGGAGAGCATTGGAACAACTGTGCCTCAGAGGGGAGTTTCTGGAAACACCATTTCTACTGGTGGCACTCCTGGGGTGGGTATAGCTCATCCTCCACTCTTTACTCAGGGCTGTGGTAAAGGTGCAATCCAAGCTACTATTCACATGTAGGTTGGCAGAGTGCACTAGCTGAGAATGCAAGCAGCAGTTCCAAACAACCCTGTTATTGTCAAGGGCTATTAAAGATGGTCAGGAGCACACAGAGGAAACAGCAGTATGTTTGAGCTGGCCATTAGTTTGCTACAGAGAAGATCTCAGTTTGGGTCCTTCATTTGATCACTCATTCCTGGAGAACTAGGAAGGCAGTATGTCTGTCCCTGGGTGGAAGGAGCAATTCACAGTGCTCTCCAAGGTCCCCCTCCGACTGTCAGAAGGAGTAGAACTGACAGCAATATGTAGCTTTCCTTTGCTGGAAGGAGGACTGTGATGCTAGAACTGTAGAGGAGAGGGAAGTGAATAGGGAGAATAAATGAAGACTCCTCAGACTTGAAGGGGGATGGGGATCTTGAATTCCTAGGGGAAAAGTGGAAAAATGAGAAGGATTCAGGTAACAAAGCTAAAAAAGAATTACAAGAGCATCTACCTGAAGTCAGCAACCTGAGGCAATAAAAATCTGTCTTCAGAACCCACTCAGTGTGGTGCACGGTCCCATTCTGGTGGTGGCTGGGCCACATACAGAAATTGAGCAGCTGTAGCCTCGGCTGACCTGGCTGGGCCTTCTGCCTCATACAGTAAAGACACAGACTTTTATAACCAGAGGTCCCAGGTAGAAGTGGGTAAACTTCACTGTTTTTTTTTGTTTGTATTTAAACACACACACACACACACACACACACACACACACACACACTTAATTACTTTTGGGCCGAGAAAATGAAGATTCAATGACACTGAAGTGTTTAGCAATTTTGTCAGTTTCACTGAATTTTAAATTGCAAATAAAAAAAATTTGCAAAAAACAATTTTCTGTTTCAAAATTTCCTTTGAAATTATTTAAGAAACAATAAAAAGTTTTTAAATGGTCAAAATCAAAACAAAAATATGTTCAACCTGAAACAATTTTTCTGGAATCACCAGAGAACTCGAAAACCCATTATTTACTCAGCTCTAGTCCCAGCTTCCATCCCTGTTGCCCATAAACCACCTAGCAGTGCAGTGTTACAGAACAGCAGCCCCTGAATACGTGCCAGTCAGATCTGAAGTGACTTTGTAGTCCACACCCCCACTACTTCTTTTCCTCTCAGCCGCTAGAGATGTGCAAGCAAAAGACTGTTTTAAGGCTGGTTTTTTTTTTGAAATTTACAAATCTCCATTTAAGAGATTGTATGAACTGTGTAGGTATTGGAGTATTCATTTACCTTCCCCTCACTGTTCACATCCATAGTTTTAATAGTAATGCTTAGGTGTGTTAACTGCAATACTTTATCTACAATAGTAAGTAGTAACCTTAACATAGGTTTATCAAGGATTTTGTCATGATGCTCTCCTTGGTTTTTGATAATCTAATGAATATCTTAGAACCCCCACAATGTCTTCAGCACCCTCTCATGCCATCTCCCTTCCTTGGGTTCTCTGTAGGTTCTGATGACTTGGCTAAGCATCCAAACTGAGTTCTGAACCTATGACTTTCCCCCTTCTCTAAATATATATTGAATTTTTCTGTTCTGAGACATGCCCCAGGCTTTCATATGTTTGCTATGGTGAGTGATTTATGCACGCTATATTAACACTGCTGTAGATTTCTATTGTCTTCCTCCGCAAGGGCCAAAGCCAATCAATGACAGTCTTAAATTCAGTGGGCTTTTGATTAAGCTCATAGTGCTAGAGACAGAGCAAGAACTGTTTAATGGGGAAACTGATACGTTGAGTTTAGGATTCACAAAGAAGCAGAAGAAAGTTGTGGACAACTCTACTACAAGTTATTGTGTGGTACATGTAAACTGTGCAGTCAATAGCATGTGCTCAGAACAGATATTCACTGCAGCCTATAACTGTCTGAGAGCATACAGGTCAGATTTCTTTGGCTATGCATTTTCAGCATGAAAGGATCCTGGACAGGGACCAGGTTGTAAGGTCTGCATAACTGCTGCTCCTGCTTATTTTAATCACACGTTATATGGGATCATTATCCTGTGATTAAAAACTTTATGGAATATAGATTATTTAATCCCAAAATATCTGTAACATCCTTCTTTTGCTCCTCCTCTATTTGTTGTAGATTGCCTACCCCAAGGTAAGTCTTCTTCCTTGTATGCAGTGTTGTTGTAGCCATATTGGTCTGAGGCTATCAGAGAGACAAGGAGGGTGAGGGCAATACCTTTTATTGGACCAGCTTCTGTTGGTGAGAGAAAGAGAAAGACTTTCAAGCTTATATTGAGCTCTTCTTCAGGTCTGGGAAACTAACTCAAAGTGTCACTGCTAAGGTGGAACTGATTGTTTAGCATAAGTAATTAACACATTTCAAGTGACCATTCATGGTGCAGTAGTAACTGTCTGGTTTCACCCACATACTTGTTATTGGGCCATTTAGTGCACTGGATGAGGTACACCACATGTTGTGATAGATGTGTAGGACCCCTAGATCTTGAAAGTGTGTTGAGGTGGGGGCACTGATCATTATAGCAGTGGGGATACGTCTGCAAGATGTGCATCTGGTGCTCTGCCAGGGTCCGGTGACACTTTTTTCTTCCTTGACGCTTCTGAAGCAATTGATATTTAGCTTGGTTTTCCCAAGGCTCCTGCAGAGACTCATACATGTGTAACTTTGTGTGCTCTGATTAGGTCCATTGACTTCAGTGGGACTATTCACAATGTCACATTTAAACATATGCAGATATCTTCACAATATCAGGGCCTTTAATGCACCTTGTCTATGACTGATCAATCTTTTAGTTTTGATGGATTTTCTCTGGCTTTTGTCTGTCTCTATTTTTTTTCCATTTTCTTTTGATTTTTCCTGTATTATCTCTCATCCCCCACCCAACCCTTTCCTCATCTCTCTCTCACACACACACACAGAGTACATTGTAAGTGCTACTGAAAACAGTTATTACATACACTGAAATAAAACATGTTTGGATCTCTTAAGTTTGTAATTAGTGGCAAGAGCATTATGGCCCACGATATTCTGTTTATATTCTTTTGACTCTCCATGCAATTGTCTAATATACCTCCATCTTGCACTCTAGTCAATTAAAGGAGGAGTAGTGTCAAGCTTTGAAGGGAGCCCTATCCAGTCCCCTAGAAGGATAGATTTGACAAGGGCCCTTTACAAGCAAGGGGTAGATTAGAAAATGGAAATAATAACACAAGCCAGTGTAACAGTATAATAAATAAGAGCCCCTGACAGTGTGGTAACAAGTGGCAAAAGATGTGTCTTGACAAAAAGGTCATTTCTCTATTCTCTTTTCCCTAGTGAATTTTTAAATTCTTCACCTGGAAACCAGGGAGAAAGCTATCAAATTGTCGTAGTGCATGTCAAGGTCAAAGTGACCGAGTTCTGGATACAGCTGTAAATTAGCTCTTGTATTGCCATATACAACATTTATTTATTACTGGATCAGATTATTTTTATCCAAATGTATTCATTAATCAAGCAGATGGCACTTAGCACTGCATCTCATTTAAGGAAGTTGATATTGCCAAGCTACTTGTTTCAGAGTCTTTTTTTAACCCCATTTCATTCAGCATTTAGAAACACTGAGTCTTTGATGTTTTAGATCAGTAGTTTTCAATCTTTTTTTCATAAAAATTTTCAAAAAGAGAGATGTGGACCTCTTTGGAAATCTGGACAGTCTGCAGACCCCCAGGGGTCCACAGGCTCAAAACCATTGTTTAGATACCCAAGAAGAATTCTATAGGGCCAGATCCTTATACTGTGACTCTTACTGAGAAGTACTTTATCACTCCACCTCACAGCCTACCCCCATTTCCTCTGAATGGCCACCCTCCCAAGAAGCCCAGAAAAAAGAGATTTAGAAACTTTGCAGAGTGACCTGAAGCTGAATAAAGTCAGTCTATTGAAAACAAACAGTCACAGGATCCACTCACCTAGCACCTGCTGCTAGCTGTCCTTGGGATTAGCTCTGCCAGCTTGAGCTCTCCTGCTTGTGTTGTCATCTCTCATCTTGTCTTTCTCTGCTGATCTGCTCACTCCTGGGTGTGCAGCATCCTCTAATGACCTGACTGGAGGGCTAAGCCACAAAGTCCTCCCCTTCTAAGGGATTCACACTCTTTCCAGACCTGCCATCTGGCTGGCACCTCCAATTCTCTGCACCACTCCCTTGTAGTTGGTAGGGAACCCAGACCCACCCTCTATACTAGGCTGTAGCCCAGGGATCCTATAACAAGCAGCCACAGTCCCACCTCTTGCTGGTGTTTCCCTGGGCTTCTTCCTACACATCTGGCTTCACCCCCTCTCTGGGTTTACCAACCTCCAACTCCCTCCCCTCAGGGAGTGGCTACAGCTCTTTGACAACAACACCACAGCAGCCCTCCCCTCTCTGTAGCCAGCTACCTGGCTTTATACAGGCCCTGCCTATTCCTGCACAGGTGAGCCTGTCCTTAATTAGTTGCCTCCAGCCTCAATCTCCCCTGCTTGCAGCCCAATTAGCTGATTGGACCTACCTGGCCTAATTCAGCTTTTACAGGGCTAGTGTGGGGAGTCCATCCCATCACAGGGACCATGAGGTGAATAGGGAGTGAATTTCAAAACTTAGGGACTTTGTACTGTCACCAGCTCCCTCTCCCTTCATTGTAGGGCCTGCAGCTCAAACACCTCCACTGATTGCAGCTGTGCCCACCTGGCACAGGGCATGAGGCAGGCTCTGAAGCCACCAAGCCAGTAAGAGGTGTGTGGGTCGAAGTCAACACCTTTAGGTTCAACATAGAAGCTAATGAGTGCTCACTGCAGCACACTCTGCTCACCTAGAGCTCAACTGGCCTTACAGTCCAGCCAATCGGGGCTGTTCCAGGAGCCGGACATGAACCAGTTTGTAACACTGGGAGACACAATCTGGTGCTTTCTCTTCATTCCAGGCAAGAATCAAGCTGTGCCAGCCTCACTTCTCCTTCTGTGCTGGCTCCTGACTGCACTGGCATACTGAGAGGGAAATGGAGCCAAGGCTCCATTTTCTGCCCTTGCCCACCACCACCTGCAGAGGATGGGGAATAGTAGCCTGGTGACAGCTGCTCCACCGCCCAACCTAGCCTCTGGCAATTCAGGGAGCCTGTGTAAGAGGAAAGGTGACTTTTTATAACCCCTTGATCCCATGGAGGTGTACAGAGGTCTCATAGTTGAGTCCCAAGTGGGCAGCCAAATTCTGTACTAGTTTCAGCTTCTAGATCAGTTTCACGTAAAGCACACTGCATTCGCCTAATGTTGAAGTGACAAAAGCATGCAGCGAGATACCAAGATCCACACCAAAAAGAAGAGGCTATACACTTTTGGATAAGCACAGATAGGGGGAAAAAGAAAACATCCTGACAACAGCTGCTGCTGGATCATCTGACAGTAGTTGTTGGGCTAATCAGACCCCATATTATGGTGTCAGATACTGAGTGACAGATGCATTCTCTCAGTCAAAGGGGCTGATATAAGTTATATGTAACCTCCTGTTGTTCCTCCCGAGCTACAAACATCACCTCCATCTTATCTAGATTGGGCCTCTGCCATCTTGCTATCATTTATGCTCCAATTGCCACTTGACACTGGGAAAGGAATTCAAATACCCTGGCTGGACCAGTCAAGATGGAGACATAAAATTGGCTGTCATCAGCCTACTGACGACACTAATTCCTCTACGTGAACCTCCACCTAACAACTGAAAAAGAGCGGCAACCAGAGCCTATATGAGAGCTCCTGGGGCTGACAAGCAAATCCCCAACACGCTCCTGTGGGGGGAACCTTTGGGCCAGTGAAAAATGTAGTCACTCAATAACAACTTTACCCACTCCTGATATACAAGCATCAATACCTCATGATCAACAAGGAAGGAATATTGAAGGAATCAGACAGACCTGATATCAGCATGGACACCTAGTCACTGTTCATTGTTAGAAAGAAATCAATTGACAAATGCAACAGGTATGGTTCTTGTGCTAAATCCACCTGCAGCTAGGTTAACAAGTATCCAGGAGATAAGAGACATCTAGATACTGAAAGAAGTGTCTTGCCACAACTTTTCCACCACCTTACCCAAAGAGGGAAGATTGGAAACATGCTGATAACTGGCCAGATTGTCTATACAGTGTTGTTGTGGCCATATCGGTCCCAGATATTAGGTAAGTGAGGTAATATCTTTTAGTGGACCAGCTTCTGTTGGTGAGAGAGACAAGCTTTCGAACTACACAGAGCTCTGTAAGAGCTCCATAAAAGATATTACCTCACCCACCTTGTCTTGCAGATTGTCTATGTCAAGCAATAGTTTATTGGGCAAAGGATTCATGCAAGCTTCCTTTGAAACCAGTTGCATCTTGCTTTTCTTAACAGAGACACTGACAATCTCCATCACTAATGGATTCACTGCTTCTACACCGGCCTTCACCAGCTAGGAGGAACATGGGCCGACAGCACAGGTTGTGATCTAAAGTAATTACTACACTTTCAGTTCCTCAGTGAGAAACATAGGCTGAAACTTGGCAGAGAAAACTATGCATTTGTCCACTCAAGATATTGGTGTAGTATCAAGAAGCAGATAACTAAGCCTAAGTTTTATCAGTTTTCTCCACAGAAGAATTGTCTTCCTAACAGGAAGGACTTTAATCTGCAGCCAAGCAGTGACAACTCAGATTAATCAGGATGTCCAAGGCTTAGACTCTGACCAGTTAGATAATTGTTTTCTCTTTTACAAGAGCATTGAATAAGTGTACTAGAATGTTGAGATTACTATTTTACTCTGTAGATTTGATTGCAAAGTAATCTGTGGGTTACCAAAAAAAAATTACTGCTAAAAGACTAGACATCTTGATATAATCTTATATTTTCTATAGATTTGGGGTTTGATTCTATTTTCACATGTAAATTCCATTGACATGCTATGATCAAGATTTTCAGAATTGATTAGGGTATTTTGAGTGCCTCAGTGTTCTGGTATCCAGCTTTCCAAACAGTTCTAAGTATCCACCCTCTGAAAATCAGGCCCCTTTAAGCAGTCTCAAATGGGGCGCCCAAAAATCACCATTCCCTTTTGAAAGCCTTACCCTTAATGGAGGTTATTCTTGATTTATACTTACATAACTGGCATCAGAGTCAGACTCTTAATTTAAAATATATTGCGTACTATATCAAACAGAGGTGAAATTCAGGCATCACATATCTAGTCCACGTGGGATGTCTGAACTTCACATCTCTCCCATGGGAACTGCACTGCCACAAGCCAAAAGCATGGTCCCCTGTGACAAAGTCAAATATAATATAAATGGCTTCCCACAGACAAAGTTCAAACAAAACAAAGGAATAAGGCTTCCTGAATAGTAGCACTGTTTTGCTGACATCTCTGCCATGCTATTTGGCCACTGGGAAGTGTCACGACTAACACTTCCCAGAAGCCTATTGTGGCTTATTGCCAGATCAGATGCTGTTAAACCAGCAATGATTCAAAACTGAGTGACATAGAAATTAATAACAGTTATCCTTGCTTCTTCTAGTCATTAAACCTTGATTCTACTAAGAATTAGTAGATCCAATTGTTTCTTAAATCCCTGTGAGCCGAAAAAGCAGACTATATGATCATGGTGTGTCTGAATTCATAATGTCAGCTACTGATCCAATGACCTTTCCAAATGAAACTATTAAAAATTGATATTATAAATCCTAGTAATTAACACTAATTCCACTAAGCATGAGGGACTTGATTCCAGTGTCACTGACAATGAGGTTACATAATAACCCTGTTGACTTCAGTGATGTTACTCCTGATTTACATTAGTTTAAGAGGGGGAAACAGGCCCTAGTCCATTTACCAGATTTCCTAATTAACCAATATTTCTCAAGAAAAAAATCTGAATAACCCATATTGTGCCCACTTCCTGCTTCCCCTGAAATCAATAGCAAACCTTCCACTGAAGTCTGTAGAAGCAAGATCAAACTCATGATATATATATATATTATTAGAGAAGATTGAGGTATGGTTTTGCAAATGAACAGGCACTTTGGATCACTTAGATTTCAAAAGTCTGAATAATCACAAATAATGAGACAACATCTGAATATCTATGAATCCCAACAGATTATTTGCCTAACAAACCAGATGTCCATTATTTACTATGAGTTTCTCCAGTTTCAAAATGTTCCATTCATCTTATCAGGGAGCAGAAACAATTCTACATCTTACGTGACCAATAAAACAGTGCAAATAATGAATGATGAGTAATGGAAGCGAACAGTTTGCAAACAACCCACGGTCTGAAAATTCCTTGTACAAAGTACTCAAACAAACACATAATGAATATTGAAACTGGTTCAGAAGTTAACTAACCACAAAACAAGAGCTACTTTCCTAATCGGGCCCAATTCTCGGATTTAGCTGAGCTGCACATAGGACAGGACTCAAAAGGGGAGCAACAGTGACTGTATACCTCCCGCACACACACACCAATCGTGGGGTTGGTTTAGCCTTCAGCATAACTTGGAGCTGCCATAGAGCTGCTCTAAATTACACCCCACAGCACTGATACCCAAGGAACCAGTCTAGCAGCTGGGGACTATTGTAGTGCAGTAGTGCCCAAGCCAAGCTTTCTTCCCCTCCAACAGCCTCCTACAGAGGGATCAGGAGTAGGTTGGTATAGCACTCCTTATGCCAATGCTTCACCACCAAGGGAATCCCCAGCAGGTGGCGCAGTTGGCATTCTGCCAGAGAGGTGCAAAGCAAGTAAAACAGGGCCACTATCTGGCCTATTTGTAGAAAACACTTCAGCCAGCTGTACACATTGTTGTAGAGCAGACTCAGAAGCACACTGTTCTCCCACTTCTCTTTCTAGGTTATTGCCAACAGAGCACTTTTGCCTTTCCCAGAGGTACAGCTATGGTATGTAAGTGTTTCTGAACATCTTTTATCGTCAGAAGAGCTGGAATCATCCGAAAGAAAGTCCAGTCCTGCTCTTTATCTACCCCACTGAGATAAAACTCCCCTCTTTTCCTCATTTAGCCCTTAAAAGTAATCTAGATAGAAAGACACCCTTTCTGATTAGCATTGTAATAGCCCTCTCTCCATAGTAAATGGGTGGATTTCACCGTATGGAATCAAAATGTAGTTAATCAAAATGACTCAGGATTGTACCTTTTCTGGGTGATGCTCTTGGGCTTGCCCTAGTGTGTTGAAGGGCCTTAAAATCTCTCCAGGATCTCTTCCTTCCTCAGCAAATCATCAAAATACTGTGTGAAATAAACTGCAAAATCTTGTTATCATTCTCTGCTAACTCAACACACAGTAGATAGTTAGCTCTGACGTTATCTTCAACAACATCAACACTAATATCCAAGGACTGACCTCCTTGCAATCAAGTAATAAGTGTTCTCCTTGTTATTTTCTTCCTTTTCGCATTAGCAAAACCTGAACCAAAGTTCTCCAACTTCCTGGCAGTTTGTTCTTCCAAATACTTTCCCAAAATGTAAGACCTTTTGTTTACATTGTAGTTGAGTTATGAGCTTCGAAGGGCTTGAACTTTCCAAACTTTCTCCAGCCTCTCTCTTTCCTCACAGTCTACCAACAATATATTCAGAGTTCTTTGCTGGCAATTATAGTCTGCATCAGCTCTAATGTCCCTGAAAAAGGAACTGATGTCTAAATACTATTTTTTTATGTCAAGGCCAGATCATACCGTCCCATGGTCAGCCCCAAACGAGATGCCCCTATGAGAAGAAACTCTAAGGTTTTCCTAGTGGAGATTGCTCCCTGAGATCCATGAACCCTCTGCAACTTCCCTGCTCCCCAGTGGTCTGGCTCCATTGGAGTTATACTACCATCATTTCTCTGATCACAACTGTAGTGGAACATTGAACTGTATCATACTGTTCAGCCACTAGTTGGCACCATGTGTGACATAACTTATGGTAAAACAGGTATACCTGGCAGTGCATTAAAGTGCACACATCTCCGGTTTAGCTCTCTCGGAAGGAAGCTCTGTAGCCAGTCCATATCTCGTACAGAAGTCTGACCTGATTGTAGCAGCCCTGCAACCTACTGTGTGCTAGGTGCGCATGATAGCAACTGCACACGTGTATTCTTAAGAAAGGAGGCAGCCACAGAACAGGTAAGTTAGGATGTACCTCTGCCCTTCTCCATCCTTTGTTCCAAATCGCTCCATACACAGAGCAGGGCATGCACCATGGGAGTGGATGGCAGGGAGACAGCTAACCAGAAGGATCTCTAGTGAAGAATCCCTATACAGAAGATCTCTATGTGGAAGTTGTTATGGATGGACTGCAACTTGAGATACAACATATTTGTTTTCCCATGGACACTTGCACCTAGGCTCACCCTTTGAAAATTCACTGGCAGGAGCATTTTTTATGGCACACTGCTCCAAAGGACTATTAGTGGGATTTTCAAATGCCACTGAAATCAAGCCTCTTTAGGTACCTAAATACCTTCAAAAATCTGGCCCAGTCCCAAAACCCACTGAAGTCAGTGATGTCAACGTGTGTCCTTCCATTGACTTAAGTGGGCTTTGGATCAGAGCCTACTTTTGTTGGGCTCGGCTCATTTCTCAATTCTGTGGTTGCACATGGTTTTCAAAAAAAAAAAAAAAAAAGATCAACAGATGTCATTACCATCTTCAGCTGTTTTCATGGGTGCAAAGAGATTGAGACTGGAGAAAAACCTTCTGAAAATGTGTATAAGTTTCATGTGTGCAAGACAGTATTGCATGCATATATTGAAAATGATTAATTACACACCAAGGTAATTTATTTAGAAAAATGGTACTGTTCATTGCTTAATGGACAGCTTAAAAGGCAGAACATAGCAAACACCAGTTAAGCTACTGCTCTGATAACAGAGAAGGGAGAGAAACAGGCAAAAGGTTACAAGGATAGCCTAACTAGACCCACTAACAAATTATTTTGTAACAATGCATTTATTATTCTAGTCTATAAAAACAAATAAAGTTTATTGAATCAGAACTCAGCTATGGAACTTGATCCTGTCCCATTGAATTCTGACCTTAATATCTATGAATTCAATTGCAAAAAACTCTTATTGCCTCCTCAGTGAGAAAAGGAGCAAGCCTATAGGAAATCTCTATTTGTAATTGAATGCACGTCCCAGATGACTGCCGTGTATTCCCAGTGTGTTTATTTACATTTATGATGAAGATCTGCTCAAGTGACACAGAGTTTTGTTGATTTTTGCAAGATGTTGATAATCATAATTAAAGTACTGTGACAAAGTTCCTGCTCTACCTTGGCGGGTCTTGTACTTATTGGTGGATTTGCTCTCCTTGGAGCTTCACGGCAGCCCTCAGCTTGGCGGTTTTTCTGAATTCACAGTCCAGGTCAGCTCCTCCTGTGTCTGACCAGGAGTTGGGAGGATTTGGGGGGAACCCGGGCCTGCCCTCTACTCCGGGTTCCAGCCCAGGGCCCTGTGGAATGCAGCTGTCTAGAGTGCCTCCTGGAACAGCTGTGCGACAGCTACAACTCCCTGGGCTACTTTCCCATGCCCTCCTCCCAACACCTTCTTTATCCTCACCATAGGACCTTCCTCCTGGTGTCTGATAACGCTTGTACTCCTCAGTCCTCCAACAGTATGCGTTCTCACTCTCAGCTCCTAGCACCTCTTGCTCCCAGCTCCTCACATGCACACCACAAACTAAAGTGAGCTCCTTTTTAAAACCCAGGTGCCCTGATTAGCCTGCCTTAATTGATTCTAGCAGCTTTTTGATTGGCTGCAGGTGTTCTAATCAGCCTGTCTTAATTGTCTCCAGAAGGTTCCTGATTGTTCTGGAACCTTCCCTGTTACGGGAGACGGAATCGTTTCTCGCTCGCTCCTGAGCTATCTGCTTTCCTCTCTTTCCTAAAGCCCCCCGGCCCGGATTTTTCACACTTTTCCTTTCGCTTAGTTTCCCCCCCCGCATTTGGGCCGGACGCTTTGTTTTTTTGGTTTTGTTTTTTCCCGTTTTTCTGAGCTGCGTCAGTGGGCTGGCCGGCCGCCAGCACCCCCCCCACTGCCTGCTTCTGGACTTTGCTTTTTGCTTAATTGAAACCCCCAGAGGAGGGGGGGAGGACTGCCGACCCGCTGTCCGGAGAGGGGAGTGGACGCCCCCAGACCCAGCTGTCTTGTTTTTTGCCTGGACTTTTTCCTTATCATTACAACATTCCTAGCTGCCGAGAGCCTTGGGACAGAGCCAACAGCTGCAGCAGACGCCAGAGGCCGGAGAACTCGCCCGGGCAGCTATGAATCATCGTGGAGAGAAGCCGTAAGACTGAGGGATTTCTTTTGAATTATACCCTCGGGGGGGGAGTTGACTGCGTTTCAGCTGCGTCGGTGGCGGCACAGGGGTGTAGCAGGGAGCTACCCCCAGATCCATCGGTGCCCCCAACCCCCCCCACCACTACTACAACTATCACGGCCCCCGCCGCTTCGTCCCTGCTGGCAATCTGCCATCTGCCTTCGGATCCAGCTGTTTGCTTTGGACTTTGCCTTTCGGACTGGGCATAATAACCAACCAAACGAGACTCTTTGGACAATTGTGGTGGGTCGTCCTCCCTCCACCCCTCCCCCCCGGATTGTTTATCCCATAGCCTACCCCTACTACCGGACCCCGATTTTTGCCCCCCCTCCTCCTTCCAGTGTCTCCCTGTCTTTCCCTGCTTAGAATGGCAGAGAAGGAGGAACGCAAGACCCCTCCAATGAAATTGGTCGTCCCTCCCCCATCTGCCCCCCTGCCCACCCCTCAAGATCTCCCCACCGCCTCCATTGTTAGAACCCCTGCCACCGCCCCCGCTGGGGCATCGGCAGTGGGAGGCACCGGGGCAATTACTACTGCTGCTTTGGTTCTTGCCCCATTAGATTCTAGGAACCCCCCCCCAATTAGACGGAAAAATCGAAGCGGGCCAAAAGGGAAGGGCCCCGCTAATGCCGCTGGGCCCTCCATGGCAGAGGCCGCCCCCACCACTGTGGCCTCGTCATCGGTCGTGGCACCCCTCCCAGCTGTTCCCTCCACCAGCACTGCGACCGTCCCTCCCCCGGCCCCCAGGACGTATGCCCGGGTGGCGACAGGCCCCCCCTCACCTGCCGCCTCCTCATCTCGCCCACCCACTGCCTCCGCTGCCACCACTAGCAACCGGGGCCCTCTTCCCGCCCTGACCAGGAAGCACGGTGTCCGTTGCCTCCTAGTGCCCGCCTCGCCCCACGTGGAGGCATACGTGCAGGCGTTGGCGAAAGTGGTAGGACCCATGGCCATTGTGGCGGCCTCCAAGATGTATGGGAAGGTCGTTTTCTTTTTGGCTTCGGAGACTGCCGCCCAGGAGGCGGTGGAGAAGGGCCTAGTGGTGGGGGGGGTGTTTCTCCCCCTAGAACCGCTAGAAGACCTGGGCGTTCGCTTCGTCCTCACCTCCGTTCCTCCCTTTTTACCTAACGTTGCCCTGTTACCTGCTCTCTCTGCCCTGGGGAAGCTTGTTTCTGCTATCAGCCCTCTCCCGTTAGGCTGCAAGGACCCCGCCCTCCGTCACGTCCTTTCGTTCCGCCGGCAAGTGCAGATTTCACTGCCGGCGGGGGTGCGTGACGGAGAGGCGCTCGAGGGGTCCTTCCTAGTTCCCTACCAGGGAGCCCGCTATAGGGTCTTTTATTCCACCGGAGAGGCCCGGTGCTACCTCTGCCGCTCGGCGGGGCATGTCCGCAGGGACTGCCCTTTGGCCCGGGGGGGAGGGGCACCTGAGACCCCCGAGACCCGGCGGGATATCGGCCCCGTTGTTGCCGACACCCCTGGCCACCCGGCACCTGAAACCACCCCTCCTCCCACCCGATCCACCGCTGCCCCCGTCCGGGCCCAAGAGGCACCTCTCCAACAACGCCCGGGCGACCACGGGAGTCCCACTCTTGCTGTAACCACCTCGGCAGAGCCTATGGAGGGGGGTGTGGCAAAGCTTTTGCTGGGTGCAGGAGAGGGCTCGCCCCAAGGAGAACCCCCCGCCCCTAAAGCTGCCTCACCGCTACCCCCCCGAACCCCTGAACCTCTGCCTCCGCGCCCCGCTCCGTCCCCTGCTACTCAACCCCCGGACGACGCCATGGAGGGCTGGACTGTAGTCCAGGGGAAGCGAGGCAAGCGGAGGGCTCGAGCTCCGCTGCATTCATCTGACGCGGAAGCCCCCCGGAAGACCAGGAAGGGAGGTACCGGCCTTGAGCCTCCCGCCTCGGCCACGAGTGAGATCCATTCGCTGGTGTCGGGAGGTGAAGATAGACCAGCACTGGAGGGTGGAACCCCCCCTCCGCGGGGGACCCTCCCCTCCGAAGCCCCGGAGGAAGCCCCTTCTAACCGGATACCACCTGAACTCCCTACGAACCCCGACGTGACCGTTGAGGCGGGCCCTAGCGGAGAGGCCCCTGGGGTGGTGGGAGTTGGCCTCTCCTCTGTGTATGCAGAGATTGAAGCCCTAGATTTGACCCCGGTCACCCAGGGAGGGGATGATTTACTGCCGGCCGGCCTCGATTTGGGCAATCTCACCCCAGGCCCCCTTTCCCCATGTTCTTTCCCCCTGACTGCCTTTCCGGGTGAGCACCCCACGGAAAGTGGTTTACCACCTGATGCCATGGCTGCCACGACCACCCCGGAGCCAGTACCCAGCATTCCTCGGAGCCCCCTCCCTTGCCCCTTAACCCCCGACCCTGCTCGGGAGGCACCTTCTTCCCGCTGCTCGCCTCCTGAAGCCCAGGGCCTTACCTCTGCCCCTGGCCCCACCCCTATTCCGGTTCAGTTTCCCTCCTCCTGCAAGGCTACCGCCGCCCCTGGGGTTATTTCTTTTCCGCCCTTTGCAGATTCCCCCCAGGGAGCAGTCTTTACGTTTTCTAGTTGCGACTCCTCAGGAGTTGCACCTTTCCCCCTGCCATCCCCGTCCACCCCAAGGCATGAGATGGAGTTAATAACCCCAGCCTGTCAGACACCCCGTCGGCGGTCCGCACCCTGCCTACCCGCCTTAGCGGACCACGAGGCTGTATCAAGAGCCCCACCAGGGACTGCTCTGGGAATTGTAACCCCACCCCCCCATGAGCTGCAGCATGCACTACGGGAGTTCTTAGAACGATGCCGTGGTGCCCGCGGTAGGGCACAGCTGGCTCTCCAGCAATGGGGGGACTTTGATCGACTCCTTCGGGCCGCGAGAGCCCTTATGAGGGAGGGCAGAGGGCAAGGGAAGGGCGGTGCCGCGGCCTACGAGCGGGCCCGCAGCTTCCGGAGAGATTTACTTACTCACGGGATGGGACACGGGTTGCTACGCGACCCGCCGGGGGCCTTGAGCACCCCCACCAATGAGAACTCCCCACCCCCCCAGCCCTCCGCATGACACCTCTCCTTATTGTAACCCTGAACACCAGGGGCTGTAGGATGGCTCTCCGCAGGTCCCAGGTGCTCTCCTACCTTCGGGAGGGGGGGTACTCTGTGGTTTTCCTGCAGGAGACCCACACGGACCCAACCGCCGAGGATAGGTGGCGGCTGGAGTGGGGGGACGGGGTATACTTCAGCCACTGCACGACTTGGCAAGCTGGAGTGGCGACCCTGTTCTCCCCCACCCTGCGGCCCGAGGTGCTAGGGGTCACTGAGGCCGTGCCGGGCCACTTGTTGCACCTCCGAGTTCGTCTGGAGGGGCTCGTGGTCAATCTTGTTAATATCTATGCCCCGCAAGTGAGCTCACAGCGGCCACAATTCTACCAGCAGGTGTCCGATTTTCTCGACACCCTAGATTCACACGAGTGCCTGATCCTGGGAGGGGACTTTAACACCACCCTCGAGGAACGGGACCGCTCGGGGGCCGAGCCGAGCCCGGCCGCCGCGACCATTCTCCGAGACATAGTCGACTATCACTCCCTAGTGGACGTCTGGCGTGACCATCACCCAGATGATATTTCCACGTTTACCTTTGTTCGGGTGGAGGCCCATCGGTCACACCGCTCTCGGTTAGACCGTATTTACCTATCCCGTCTCCATCTTTCACAGGCCCACTCCTCCACCATTCGGCCGGCCCCTTTTTCCGACCATCATTTGGTTACCGTTACGGTCTCCCTCCGTGCAGAGGGACCGGGGCCGGCTTACTGGCATTTTAACAACAGCCTGTTGGAGGACGAGAGCTTTGTGATGTCCTTCCGGGAGTTTTGGCTGGCCTGGCGGGAGCAGTGGCGTGCCTTTCCCTCGGTGCGGCGCTGGTGGGATTTAGGCAAGGTCCGCGCCAAGCTCTTCTGCCGCAACTACACTCGGGGCACCAGCCGACGGAGAAATGCGGCGATAGAGCAGTTGGAACGGGAGGTCTTAGAGCTGGAGAGGCGCCTGGCCGCCAGCCCCGGGGACCCGTCCCTCTGCGGAGCGTGCCGGGAGAAGCGGGAGGAACTTCGAGCCCTCGAGGACCACCGGGCCCGGGGTGCCTTTGTCCGGTCCCGCATCCGCCTCCTTCGGGAGATGGATCGCGGCTCCCGTTTCTTCTACGCCCTGGAGAAAACGAGGGGGGCCAAAAAACACGTCACCTGCCTTCTAGCGGAAGACGGCACCCCCCTCACGGATCCGGAGGAGATGTGTGGGAGGGCCCGTGACTTCTACGCAAACCTTTTCTCCCCGGATCCGACCGATCCTGGCGCTTGCGGGGTGCTCTGGGAGGAACTCCCCACGGTCAGCGTGGGCGACCGAGACCGGCTAGAGCTGCCTCTCACCCTGGCCGAGTTCTCGGAAGCCCTCCGTCGCATGCCCACCAATAAATCTCCGGGCATGGACGGGCTGACCGTGGAGTTTTACCGTGCGTTCTGGGACATCCTTGGCCCAGACCTAGTCACTGTCTGGGCTGAGTCCCTGCAGAGCGGGGTCCTCCCTCTCTCGTGCAGACGAGCGGTGCTCGCCTTGCTGCCGAAGAAGGGGGACCTCCGCGACTTACGAAACTGGCGTCCCCTCTCACTCCTTAGCACGGATTACAAAATCGTAGCGAAAGCAATCTCGCTGCGGCTAGGGTCCGTGATGGCGGACGTGATTCACCCAGACCAGACCTATACTGTCCCGGGTCGCAGCATTTTTGACAACCTCTTTCTAGTCCGAGACCTTTTGGAACTCGGGCGGAGAGACGGTCTGTCGTTCGCCCTCCTGTCTCTCGATCAGGAGAAGGCTTTCGATAGAGTAGATCATGGGTACCTCCTGAGCACCCTGCGGGCGTTTGGATTCGGACCTCAGTTTGTGAGTTTTCTCCGGGTGCTGTACGCCTCCGCGGAGTGTTTGGTTAGGCTCAACTGGACCCTGACCGAACCGGTCAGCTTCGGGCGAGGGGTGCGGCAGGGGTGCCCCCTCTCAGGCCAGCTGTACGCTCTGGCGATCGAGCCTTTCCTCTGTCTCCTCCGCAGGAGGTTGACGGGGTTGGTGCTGCGGGAGCCGGAGCTGCGGCTGGTCCTGTCGGCGTACGCCGATGACGTCCTCCTCGTGGTCCAGGACCCGGGCGACTTGGCGCGAGTGGAGGCATGCCAAGCCATCTATTCAGCAGCCTCCTCCGCCCGAGTCAACTGGGTCAAGAGCTCTGGCTTGGCGGTGGGGGGTTGGCGGCAGGTAAGCTCCCTCCCACCCGCGCTTCAGACCATCCGGTGGAGTGCCGGCCCTCTGCTCTATCTCGGCGTTTACCTTTCTGCCACGCATCCTTCTCCGCCGGAGAACTGGCAAAATTTGGAAGGCGGCGTGATTGAGCGGATCAGGAAATGGACGAGGCTACTCCGATGTCTCTCCCTTCGAGGGAGAGCACTGGTGCTTAACCAACTAGTCCTGTCCACGCTCTGGTACCGGCTCAACACCCTAGCCCCGGCCCCGGGTTTCCTGTCCCACCTCCGGAGATTGATTCTGGAGTTCTTTTGGTCAGGATTGCACTGGGCCCCTGTTGGAGTTCTTCATTTGCCCCTGAAGGAAGGAGGGCAGGGCCTGAAGTGTCTGTACACTCAGGTCCGTGTTTTCCGCCTCCAGGCCCTGCAGAGGCTCCTTTATAGTGCAGGTAGTTCGACGTGGAGCATATTGGCGCATGCCTTCCTACGCCGCTTCCATGGGCTCCGATATGACCGGCAGCTCTTTTATCTTTGTCCGAGAGGTTTTCCGCGAGACCTCTCCGGGCTGCCGGATTTCTACCAGGACCTCCTCCGGACCTGGAAACTGTTTTCAACGACCAGGTCCGTGGCGGCCATCGTGGGGGCAGATCTCCTCACGGAGCCCCTGCTACACAACCCCCAACTTCGTGTGCAGGCGGCGGAGTCCCGCACGGTGCGCCAGAGGTTGGTCCTGGCGGGAGTTACGAGGGTCGGGGACCTCCTGGACTACGACCGGGGAGACTGGCTGGATCCCCCAACGCTCGCTCGACGCATGGGGCTCTCCAGCCTTCGCACCCCCCGGCGCGTGCTTCAGGAGGTGGAGGCCGCTTTGACCCCCGCCGCTCGGGCTTATGTTAGCCGAGCCTTGCGCGAGGGCGCACCCCGCCCATCCTCTACCCCAGGCCCGCCGGACCTTTCCATCGGGCCCCTACCCTGCCGATCCCAACACACCCCTCATCCTTTCACTGCAAGCCGGCTGCATGAACTGCAACCGGTCGGTTTTCAAGTTGCACTACGGCAATATTTATATACACTCACGCTTCATACCCTTCACGCCCGCACCCTGGTGTCCCGCCCCGATACAAAGTGGCGAGATCTCCTACCACCTTTGGAGGGTGAGCAACCTCGGTGGGCCAGCCTGTACTCCACCTTAGTCCCGAGGCCCGTCGGGGACATCAGTTGGCGGCTCCTTCACGGGGCTGTGAGCACGGGCGTGTTTTTGACACGGTTTACTTCCATCCCGGATACTTGTCCTTTTTGTAATGTGAGGGAAACCCTGGCGCATGTCTATTTAGAGTGTGCCAGATTGCAGCCCCTTTTTCGGCTCCTCACAAATCTTCTATTGCGCTTCTGGCTTCATTTTTCTCCCCACCTCTTCATCTACACACTCCCCATCCGTGGCCCCACCAAGTCGCGGGATCTCCTGGTTAACCTCCTCCTAGCTTTGGCTAAAACAGCCATTTATAAGACCAGAGAGCGGAGGTTGGCTCATGAGGCGTCCTGCGATTGTAGGGCCGTTTTCCGATCCTCAGTACATTCACGCATCCGGGCGGAATTCCTCTGGGCGGCGTCCACCGACTCCCTTGACACCTTCGAGGAGCGGTGGGCGCTGTCCGGGGTTCTCTGCTCGGTGACCCCGTCCGGTTCCCTCCGCCTGACCCTCTGATTGAGGGATGGAGCGAGGGACGCCAGCCACAGCCGTTAGCTGCTGTGAATACCATCATTATTGTCATCTAGGAGGGGTCTTATAATACATGGGTGTACCCCCCTCCCTCCCAACCACCCACCCCACAGCCGTGCCCATCTTGTCGGGCACTCTCAGGAGAGGGAGGGTCGGTGACCCTGGGCGCGGCACTAGGTAACTCGAGGGGGTGGAAGACCACGAGTGTCGAGGAAGCCCCCCCGCTCTAGGCCACCAGGTAACTCAGGAGGGTGGAAGACCGCGAGTGTCGAGGAAGCCCCCCCGCTCTGGGCCTGGGCTAACCTGAACACCTCTCCCTCCTGAAAGCTGTTGTGTTATATCTTTTGATTGCGTTGTTTTGTTGCTGAGTTTTTCTTTATCTTTTTGTAATTTCTGTAACTGTTACAAATAAACTTCTTTTCTGTTTCAAAAAAAAAAAAAAAAAAAAAAAAAACCTTCCCTGTTACCTTACCCAGGGAAAAGGGATCTACTTAGTCTGGGGCTAATATATCTGCCTTTTATTACTCTCCTATAGACATCTGGCCTGACCCTGTCACAGTACCTAATATATACTGCTCTGTGTTTGGCCCCAGAAACTTCACAGGTGTAAATACCCATTAGCATCCAAGTTGTTATTCACCCTTGATCCAATTCGAGACTTTAAAATGCCAGAAA
This sequence comes from Chelonia mydas, assembly GCF_015237465.2. NCBI lineage: Eukaryota > Metazoa > Chordata > Testudines > Cheloniidae > Chelonia > Chelonia mydas. Next base: position 165,121,062 of record NC_057850.1, read on the forward strand.
ATCATGTTGCATTTTGAGATAAGAGAGAACAAAAAGATAAATCTGACTTAAAGAACTCTGTTTCGATAGTGCAAATTGAACTTTCCATTATAAAGAATCTTGGCACAAAATCACACTATTCTTGGGTTGAGGGGGCCACAGTTTGCTTCAAGAGTGTCTCTTGAAAGTTTTTTTTTTAATTTATTTTCATATGATGAGAGGATAAAACAAAGTTAGAGATTTCAGATGTACTTTGGAGTTGCGGTAACTTAAAAATTAGGCAATGAAATGCTGGAAGCCATAAGTCCCCAGTTCTGTTATTCTACTGACATCTTTTATTTGGAAAAGAAAAAAGTGTGTTTAAGGGCCCACTGAACTCCATAGTGTCTCCAGACCCATATCTGCAAGAATCAGGGTAAAACTAGCAGAAAACTTGTAATAGAGGAAATGGGCTTCTAGGAGCTACTGCTGCTGCCAGAGACAGGATAAGTGGGAAAGCAAGTTATGATCCACCGCCGCATTTGTGAAGCTGTTACTTTTGCTAGCCAGAGGAAAATAGACCATTATCCATCTCCTCCTCCTCCCAAAGCCACTGCCAGCGGGACTGAAGAAGGGTAAATGCTGCCTGTTGAGAATCTTGCAGCCAGCTCCAAATGTAGCATCCTCTCCTCCAACGCACTGGTGTTTTCTCCAGCTATGGAAATGAGGAGCACTGCAGCCCTATCTATTACAGATTTTTAAGATGTTAAGTATGCAGACTCCATGTACATGTAGAGATGCATCACTGATAACGGTCAAGCTGTCGTTGTCTTTCATGGCAATAGTCCAAGAATCCATGAGAACTGAAGTAGTCTTTGAAAGAAGACCAAGAAGTGAGACAGTCCGTAATGTCTGGAATTTGCACACTAAAATGTTCCCAGGAACATGAAGATGTTAGCAAAATAGACTCTTAAGGTCTCGTTTAAACAGAAGCCAAGGAGCAGAGTATTTAAGTATAGAACGATTAGCAGTTATATCTATGTTGTCAATATTACGCACATTAACATGTATCTAAATACATATTTATATGATACATGAGTACTTATATGGGCTAAGGTGGTGTGTAATCTAGACTGTTTCAGAGCTTTTATAATCTTAATGGAAAGCACAATACATACTGGAACATAGATGTAATGAAAACAAAAACTTAACTGAAATATAAAATATTATGGAAAGTGATCAGGGGGAGAGATTCAAGAATCCATATGGGATTCTAGAGCACAAATCCCATTATCTCCCCCAGATATTTTAGGGCCTTATTCTTCACTCTAATAATTTTCACCTGTCCAAAGCAGGTGTAAAAGGCTACCAATCTGAATTCTCCGCTCACTTGCTCTTTTCACATTTGGTGCACTGTTCAGCACAGATATTCAAAATCTGAGCTACACTACTTAGCAGCAATTGTTCAGATATATCACTTGGCACAATTTCAATTTCAGATTGAGTGAGCATGTAAGCACATCTGAGGCAAGAACTTGCTCATGGACATTTAAAATTTAGTTTGCATGTATGCTGGTGTTCTGAAATTCACTTTCTGAGAACACATGTATGCCAGCAAAATGTAATCACTCACATATTCGAGGAACGCAAATAGGGAACATAAAAAGCTAAAGTAAATACATTTGAATGAATATTCCTGGAGCATTTTTTGCAGCTTTATCCCAGTTCTGCTTTTTACTTCTGTTAGCACTGCTGAGCCAATTTAGCTGAAAGAGACTGAAGTGGTAAGAATAAATTATCAGCTAACTTCTAAATGAAGAAGCTTCATTACTGCCTGTGTATGATGTATGACAAAAGGAATACAGTTTTATTTTCAAATTTCAGAGTAAGTTTCCATGCATTTGGCATTTGGCAGTTAGAAAATCACCTTTTGACCTGTATACTTAGCAATTTGTCATGGAGATAATTGAGCAACAATAAAGTATAGAAAACCCACCATTTTTCACTTTACAGTTAACTGCACACCATCATGACTATGAAACAGACCATGTATACAATACTCGAAATAGAAGCATAACGATAATTACACCTGATGTGTTGTAGGTGGCATTCCACTTTATTATGTTCCATCTTATTTAGGAACACTTATTTTATGCTACAGTCTTCACTGGGACCCCAATCCTGCAAACAATTATGCATTTGCACAATGGGAGCCTAGTTCATTAAAAATCACGTAGTATGCCAGATGATGCATATAGCACATATACTGACAACTTCTCTCATCTGCGCTCTCTGTAAAACTTCTATCATGTACCAATTACAAAGTAAATAATGTGTGAATTATGGGACTATAGCTATTGAGGAGTGTGGTCATCTCACAAACTATGAGAGGAAAGCTTACGTAGTTTTGATTCTCTTCAGGTTCTTATAATGAACTCCCAAAATGGAATTCCACAGTGTAACAGTCCATTCTTAAAACAATTTACACAACATTTGGAGTCAAGATATTTTAAAAACTGCAACCCCACAGAAGATACTTGTGAAGGGGAACAGTCACTGACAGTGATGTTTAATGGTTAGGCCAGGCAGTGAAAGGTGTCTTCAGAGGCGCCATTGCAGATTTGGGGGGGGGCACAATTTAACCTTGATTCCGGGGGCTACTTAGGCACCTCAAAACTCTCTAGATTTTTGGCAGATAACTTAGCAATTAGCTGACAGGAGCACTGTATCTAATTCCTATATAAAAGAAAGAAAATTAAGTAAATATTAGACCAGTGATCTCTAATATTAACATGTTCTGACATCTTGTGGCAAGTCACTTAAGGGACACTAGTTAAAATGTTAATGTACATTCTTACTTTGTTACTAACTCGGCAGACAGAGAGACTCCGTCAGGGCTCCGGGGTTCTATACCAGCTCGGGGAGGGCAGTGGGGTTTGGTGGGTTACAGTGGGGGGGCACATGCATCTGGGTTATATATAAGAACATCAGAATGGCCATACTGGGTCAGACCAATGGTCCATCTAGCCCAGTATCCTCTCTTCCAACAATGGCCAATACCAGGTGCTTCAGAGGAAATGAACAGAACAGGCAATCACCAAATGATCCAATCCCTGTCATCCACTCCTAACTTCTGGCAAACAGAGACTAGGGACATGCAGAATATGGTGTTGCATCCCTGCCCATCCTGGCTAATAGCCATTGATGGACCTATTCTCCATGAACTTATCTGGTTCTTCTTTGAACCCTGTTATAGTTTTTGCTTTCACAGCATCCCCTGGCAAAGAGTTCCATGGGTTGAATATGTTCTTTTGTTTGTTTTAAATCTGCTGCCTGTTAATTTCATTGGGTGACCCCTAGTTCTTGTGTTATATGAAGGAGTAAATAACACTTACTATTTACTTTCTCCACACAACTCATGATTTTATAGACCTCTATCATATCCTCCCCTTAGTCATATCTTTTCCAAGATGAAAAGTGCCAGTCTTTTTAATCTCTCCTCATACAGAAGCTGTTCCATATCCCTAATCATATCTGTTGCCCTTCTCTGTACTTTTTCCAAATCCAGTATATCTGTTTTGAGATGGGGTGACCAGATCTGCACGCAGTATTCAAGATGTGGGCGTACCATGGATTTATATAGAGGCAATATGATATTTTCTGTCTTATTATCTATCCCTTTCCTAATGATTCCCAACATTCTGTTTGCTTTTTTGATTACCACTGCGCATTGAGCAGATGTTTTCAGAGAACTATCCACAATGACTCCAAGATCTCTTTTTTGATGGCTAACAGCTAATTTAGACCCCATCATTTTGTATGTATAATTGAGATTATATTTTGTCATGTGCATTACTTCGCATTTATCAACATTGAATTTCATTTCCATTGTGTTGCCAGTCACCCAGTTTTGTGAGATCCTTTGTAACTTTTTGCAGTCAGCTTTGGACTTAACTATCTTGTGTAATTTCATATCATCTGCAAATATTGCCACCTCATTCTTCATTCCTTTTTCCAGATCATTGATGAATATGTTGAACAACACTGATCCCAGTACAGACCCTTGGGGGACATCACTATTTACGTATCTCCATTCTGAAAACTGACTATTTATTCCTACCCTTTGTTTCGTATCTTTTAACTGGAGTGTCTGGCAATGCTTTCAGGAACATCTAATGATCCTTAAATGAATTACGATTTAAATGAATGACAAGCTTTTTGTTCTCTTAATCACCCTGCCTCTGTTTATAAACAAACTCCCAGGCCCAAAGGGGGAAGCTGGGAGCAGCACAGAACTTATCACATTCCACACTCAAGCTGTGCAGCAGTTAGGAGCTCCATCTGGGCCTAGGGCATGCACTGTGGGTAGACCTGTGGTCCAAAACACAGCAGGGGCAGCAGCCCTCCCCTGCTCCCCCTCTAAACGGTGCCCCTCTGTGGACTAAGCAGGAGCCACATGTCTCCTATCTTGCACATCCTGAGGATCCAGAGACCTCTCTCTAGATCCCAGAGCTTCCTCAGAGCTTCTAAGGAGCCAGATGGCATCTGGCCCCTCTCCCTCCACCCCAGCAGTCCACAAAAATCTGTTTGCAGACATGTCCAGTGTCCTCTCCTGCCACACTCACATGTGGGAGACTAATGCAGTCGCAGAGTCCAGTTTGCGTGTTATGCATTCCTCTGGGCTGTGATAAGCAGGGAGACATGAGCTGCAATGGATCCTCCTGTAGACGGACTGAGTGGGTAACCTCTCTACTGCCCTAGCTGGTTTCCAGCCCACACGTAGCCACCGAAGGCTAAGGAGGAGGTGATGGACTTACCCCAAAGGTGGGTATGGGAAGAAGCAGAGTGAAGAGGTGATCAGAGAGCCATCCCATAGTATTTCTCCTAGATTCAATCCAACAACTATCTGGCTCCTTCCTGCCATAGGCCACAGAGTCTAGGTTCCATGGGGGATTTCTTAATTAACCCTCTAGAAAGCTGCCTCTGTCTCTCTACAAGCTCTCACACAGCCCTGTTATGAGACGTAAGGAATAATGACCTGCCTTCCCCAATTGCTCGGGGAAATCCTCTGAGAGCAATCAGTGTAGGGCTTTATGCCTCTCTACAAACTGATCACTTTGCATGGTGTGTCAAGAAGCTGCACACCCCTTGGCAGCTCTCTTTAGAGCAACGTTAACTGCCACAGGGATTTCTGCTCTAAATGTACCGGCCCCAAGGGACGGATTCTATGGAAAACAGGTGTTTCCCTTGCTCCAATCCAGGCTCTGCTGTTCTGATGCTGCAGAGCTGATACGGAAGGCTTGAGGGTTCCTGGAGAGCATGCTGCAATGCCATCAATCCCATGCTGCCACGGCCATGGGGACATGTTGTCTTTCTCCCATGGCACCTTCCAATGGAGGGAAGAACATGACTCGTAAGTTGGAGTCTCTCCCTGGCTTACAGATAACCAGTGATGACCTGTGCCTGCCAGTAGTGGGGCTGGGGGGCAGAGTGAGGGCAACTGGCTTCCTCAGTGTTATTAAGCATGCTCAGTCCATGTGAGTATGCTGAGTACAAACCTAGCAGCAACTCAGGGTGGGGGCGCGGCATGTGACCCTAGATGCCCCCTCCCCCACACATCACCTCTGCAGATGACCCTCTTGCAGTAACACAAGTGTGCGCTCAGAGGAATGCTGTGCTGCAGTGCACGTGCCCTGCAAGATACTCACTCCAAGTGTGAAGGGAAGTAACGCAGCTTTTAGCACGGGCGTCTGGGCAATAAGGAAGAGGAGCTGGAAATTCTCATTGAGGAGGGGAAAGTGGATAGAACGGGGAAACCTGGGGGGACAATGTGTCTGACTGGAATATTAGTGTCACTGGTTACAACCGGTACAGGAAGGGGAGAGAGGATAGAAGTGGTGGGCTCGGTGGCACTTGACATTAGACACATCATTACCTGTTTAAAGTTCTTGGTTATTGAGAACCCCAGGACCTCGAATGGACAGGGCTCAACCTGCTAACTAACACAGCCCACCAGGGGAACCAGTGGGGGGCTGGTACAGTTCACTGAATCCAAACCAGAGAACAGGTTCAGTTTCTCCTTTAGCACCTGTCTCTGACTTGTGGGGAAAAAACTGGGTTAGCATGGGGGACTTCCTATTTGGAGACAGAAGGGGGAGGTCTCACGTAGCCAGTAGTAAGTCATCCTGGGAGATTTTAAAAAATTATCGATACTTTTCTAACACAAAGTTTTGGACCCAAGTAGGGAATGACTCTATTGTGGGTCTCATTGTGGTGGGTAAAGATGAACGGATCACTGGACTGGATGTTAGCAGTTGCTCTGGGGCCAGTGATCAAGACTTGACTATGTTCGGTAAGGACCAATAGAGGACAGCTCCAACCAGCCATATTTACATTTGGTGCATTGAAAGGGCTAACTTTCCAAGCAGCTCTCTCTTTCTTGGGGTGGCAGCTGCCTCCTCTCCTGACTTGGCCCTCCAGCCAGGTCAGTTCCAAACTTCTCCAGTTCCGGGGTCATCCAGAAATAAAAGCCAAGGAATCAACACTCAACAACTGGTTAGTAGGTCTGAGCGGGAAATGCCTCCCTCTCTGGGTATAACAGATGCAGGTCCTCTCTTCCCTCAGGGCGGGACCTTCAGGCAGTTGCTGAGGGAGAGAGGTCCTTCCTCTTGCCTGATTTGCCCACAAATGAGCTGTTCTGCTCCCTTTCAAATCCTCCCCCCAGTCTGTGCTTCCCCTACAGGTGTGTTGGGTTGGGGCATGCCTGGACAATTACTAGATTTTCCGATATTTCTAAAATATTAAGGGATTCCCCTGTCACAAACAAAGTCAGAGCCAGCATTGGAAAAGGTACCTAAAACACGACTTCAGCCTACCCTGCATCAGCCAGATTCAGCGTCTTAATTTTTTTTAATCAATTTAATGTAAAACAACAGGTTGATGCACAGTCAACCTGTGAAACTCTTTGCCAGGGGATGTTGTGAAGGCCAAGACTATAACAGGGTTAAAAAAATAACTAGATAAATTCATGGAGGATAGGTGCATAAGGATGGGCAGGGATGGTGTCCCTAGCCTCTGTTTGCCAGAAGCTGGAAATGGGCAACAGGAGATGGGTCACTTGATGAATACCTGGTCTGTTCACTCCCTCTGGGGAACCTGGCATTGGCCATTGTCAGAAGACAGGATGCTTGTGCATCTGTCAATCTTCCAAGGTCAGAAGTGAGATGGAGTGTACACAAGAAATTATGAAAGAGTGATATAGAAACATTCCACAGTGTTGCAAATCATGGCCTTGTGGACAGACAGAAAGCAAAGCGGGGGATTCTTCCCCCCATCCCATGGCAATAGAATGAATATAGTCTCTGTTTCCTTCCACTGGAAGACACTTCCACACCTGCTGGGCCAAGACTGCTGCCTGGGACTGCGGGTGCTACCAGTGGCCAGTAGTGGGCCAGAAGGAGGAGGACTATGCAGGAGGTTTGGCGATAGGGGCAAGGAGGAGTAAAAAGCACCTTGCTTTCAAAAGAGCCAAGGAGGAAAAGGACACAATCCAAAAGAGAGACTGCTCTAGAGGTTCCTGGATGAAGAGAGGTTGAGCAGAGAGCAGGACTGATTACTCAGGGTGAGAATGCTGGGAAAGTGAGCCAGCAGGGTGGTTCATCCAGCTCACGTCACAGTGTCTGCACCATTGCATGTGCCAGCTGCAATGTCTGCAGGTACACAGGTACATGTAAACGTGACAGTGGAATTGTGTTACTGGTCCTGGTGCACAATGGTTGGAGGGTGGAGTTTCTAGCAGGGCCAGTGAACAAAAATTACAAATAGGGTTTGTGTTCCAAACTATTGACAGTTGTGTGTCGGAGAGAAATATCCTCTAACCCCTGTCCAAGAGATATACCCCTGGCTCTGAGACCAGGAAGGTGGCAGAGCACATACTGGTTTATGCCATATACTACACCTTTTCTGGTCAGCCCTGAACTCTCCAATTCCATGATTAATCTCTTCTGACACTTAATAGCTTTCATATTTTGGCTGTAGCGATTATTCAGATGCTCAGCCAAATCGCGATCCCGCTCCCTCATTGTGCCTCACTTTCCCCCTCTCTGAAATGGGGATAATCCTGACCCACATTCAGAAAGTGTTTGATCTTCTCTCTTTCTTCCCAAGTCCCTGCCCTCCTTGCCCAACCCCGGCCTCTGCCCTGTTCTTCAAACTTCCATGCCCAATGTTAGTGCCTGTCTCACCGCCCCAACCTCCAAGGTCTCATACACAGTCTCCTGCCAGCAAAGGGAAGCTGCTCCTGGATCTGGAGCTGTATTCGCATGTCCTGAGTGCTGTCCTGCACCATGTTCACCATGTGCAAGTAGACCATCAACCTCCAGCTCTGTCTGAGGTGTAGTATGGCCTCTGGTTCCTGCTTCCTCAGGCAGCTGAAGCTGCTGAGATAGGGGTGGGATTGGCAGAGAAGGAGAACACCCCTTGAGGTGTTAAGAAATGGCAGGGAGAGCCTTTTCCCTCTCTGGGAGATTACGTTGTCCCTCTGTGGGGAGTCTCTTCCTTGCAGATGTTGTGCTTTTGTTCCTGGAATCTGCCAGGAAGCCCAGCTCCCATCCCAAGCAGCTTGGCTGTTCCATCCCCTACTGTGTACCTAAACTGCCTTTAAAGGACTATCCCAGGCCTGTTCCCCTTGGTGTCTCTCTCCTGGCTGAGCACAGGCTGTCCTTATATCTCCCAACAGGCCTGGATCCTAGTTACATGCTGCTCCTTCTCATGTGACCCCCGCACTTATTCCCTTCACCTGGGGATAGGTGCAGTTGAGCTCCAACCCCTTTAATGGCCATCTCACCCTGGGACAGCCTGAAACTGGAAACCTGTGGGCTAACAGTAACGGTTTGCTATGAAAGGTGCTGATGACACAATGGAAGAGGAAATCCTTTGGACGGGATTTAAATTATTCCAACTGAAAGTGAATGAGAGAAAATGTGTCCAGAGTTATCTTCCTTGCAACAGAAAAATTTTAAGGTCAGAAAGGACCATTATGTCCATCTAGTTGGACCTTCTGTATAATACAGGCCCTAGAATGTCACCGAGTGCTTCCACCAGAAAATCCATGATATGTGACTGAGCCAGAGCATGTCTTTTGGAAGGACATCCACATACATTAGAGCCAGCTGGCTAAGAGAAAATCTTTCTTCTGCAGTGACGTGAAGTTAAAGGACATGGAGAAGAAGAAAACCTCTACTTGGGCTATGACTGAAGCTGGAGCAGAGAGGCCAGGATAAACACGGCAAGGGCCCAGGACTGGCTATCAGCAGACGTGCCATTTTCTATTCCTGGTTTTTTGACCATGAGCGAATCTCTTTGCTTCTGTGTGCCTCAGTTTCCACAACTATAAAATAAAGCTAATCAAGGTTACATTTATTCTCCTCCATTTTACAGGGTGGGAAACAGATACATTTGGGGCCTGTCTACGCTAGCCATCTATTGTGTATTTGTAAGCTGCTGACCCCCACATGTTATTCAGAACCTAAGGATAACACAAGCTCCTAAGTGTGTGTTTGTTCTGTGCTTAGTCCCTACAGAACAGCTGGGCAGGATGGCCTTTTCTCGCTGTGCTGTGGGGAGCAGGTTCTGGGTACTAGGGATATGAAGAGGCTCTCAAGTACTAATTCTTGGAAATAATTACCAATAAACTGCACGGCAATATAAAATCACTGCTGATAACATTGGTGGGTGATAAAATACTGGCAAAGTGGTAATTAATGATGAGGACAGGGCAGTGATACAGATCAACCGGATCCCTTGATAAGCTGGACCCATCAAACAAAACAAGTTTGAAAAGAGCCAAACGCAAGGTCCTATACCTAGCAACAAAGCATGCAGGCCACACCTACAGAATGGGGAAGCATATCTAGGAAAGCAGTGACTCTGAAGAGGATTTGAGGGCCATACTGGGCAAGCCATTCAACACGAGCACCCAGTGTGTTGCTGCGGTGAAAAGGGCTAAAGCCATCATTAGATGTATGAAAAGAGTCGTTAGTAGAATAGGCAGGTGACACACCATCAATAAGACTGATATTGGAATACTGCATCCAGTTTTGGTGTCCACCTTTGAAAAAGATGTTGAAATATTAGAGATGGGGCAGCAAAAAGCAATGAAATGTTTTGAGGGCTTGATAAAAATGCCTTCTAGTGAGCTATTGAAAGAGCTCAGCCTGTTTTAGATTATAAAAAAGATCAGGAGGTGACTTCATAGAAGTGTTGAAGTGACTTCATGGAGGGAAAATATCGGGTATTAAAGGGCTCATTAATCTATCAGAGAAAAGCATAACAAGACCCAGTGGCTGGAAACACAAAAGAGACCAATTCATATTAGAAATAAGGCACAAATATTCAACAGTGAGGAGGAATCACCAAAGGAACAAACTAGAAACGGAAGTGGTGGGAATTCTCCATCTCTTGAGGTCTTCTAATGAAGACTAGATGCCTTTCTGGAACATGTTTGGTCAAAAACTAGCTACTATGCTATGCAGAAGGCCTGTGATATGCAGGGGGTCAGATTACATGCTCTAATTGTCTCTTCTGGCCATAAAGTCTGTTAATTTATGAAAAACTGAGTATAGCATGGGGAGCAGCCTCTGATGTTTTACTGTGTAGCAGGCTTGCTTCCTGCAACAAACACTCATGGAGTGGGGTGGTCCACAGGGAGGAGCTCAAACATCCAATGTGGCTGGCCAGGAGCAGGACATCAGAGCTGCAGGGGAGGGGCGGGTGTGGCAGTGACATCACAAGGGCCTTTGGCAGGACCTCAGCCTATTGGACAAAGGTGGTGGGGAGGTAATGATCTCACAGAGAGATCCTGACATCAGCCAGGCAGGACGGGGTGCAGGACGGGGGCAACCTTGGAGACCCCTGTGATTTTGCCTCAGCAAGTCTCCTTCTCAAGGTCTCTCCTTAAGGACTGAGAGAAAATTCACTTTCACGTAAGTGAGCGTGAGGAGGACCCTCTTCGGAGTTTTCTCCTTTTCTTTTACTGATTTTGCTAGAAAACAGACGTCCCTGTTTAGAAGGTAAGAGCCTCCAAGAGATTTGGAACCTGTTCAGTCTGATCCATCAGGTGCCGGCTGATTTTTAGGAATGGAAAACACTAGATTGAGGTGACAGCATTTTATTTCCGACCTAGGACTTTGTCCCTTAGAATCACTGGGAACACTGGGGTTTCTCCTTTTTGTTTTTCCTTTTCTTCTGTCTCTCCCTCCTTTCTCTTCTTCTCTTGCATCATTGTCCTTTCCCCTTGCTCTCCTCCAACAGCCAGAAGCTGTGTCTTTGCGTGTGGAGTTGGGAGCCGGGGGGGTTGCTCTCCAACTCTCATTTGGGAGGCCCTCACAAAGACGTGTGGCTGGAATAGTGCTCTAAAAGTGACTCCCTCTGGCGGTGACTTGGGACATCTGGTGAGAATTCTCAGCTTTCTGATTCTCAGAGTCTCAATGCTGATTGGGTGAGCATGGGGCTACTGTGAGGGAGGAGACTCAGGTCCTTGTTACTCTCTTTTAAGATCAAGGAAATAAGCCATAACCAAACATGTATTTGATTGCTCTTGCTGCTTCTCTCCATTCATTGTCTTTGAGTAATTCATGATTCTCTCTCTAATGGTCTAGTTCTTCTAAAATGCTTACTGAATAATTAGGTTTTAATAAAGCCATATGCAAACCCATGCTTCCAGTAACAAAGGAGACAGGCCACACTCTACAGAATGGGGGACAGTACACTGGAAAGCAGTGACCCGAAAAGGATTTTGGGGCCACAGTGGACAAGCTGCTCAACGTGATCTGTCAATGTGAAACTGTGGTAAAAAAAGGTTAAAGCCATCCTTGATTGGATAGAGTAGTGAGTATGGAAAGGGAAGTGATACAGCATTGGTGAGACTGATACTAGAATGCTGAATCCAGTTCTTGTGTCCACATTTTGAAAATTATGTTAAAAAAATTGGAGAGGGTACAGAAAAGATTCATATTTGAGTGATGGGGATGATGCCTTATAATGAGACATTGAAAAAGCTCAATCTGTTTAGTTTATACAAAAGAAGAATGAGAGGTGAGTTGCTTGACTTCATGGAGAGAAAATGCTGAGTATAAAAGGGCTCTTTTATCTAGCAGAGAAAGGCATGACAAGACCCCATGGCTGGAAGCCGAAATCAGAAAAAGTCTGTTTAGAATAAGACCCAGATTTGTAAGAGGTTGATTCATCATTGGAACAAACTACCAAGAGAAATGATGGCTTCTCCATCTCTTGATATCTTCTAATAAAGACTAGATGACTTTCTGGAAAATGTATGAGTAAAAAAAACCCCAGCTCTTCTGACATACAGGAGGCCTTAGGATATGCAGGGGATCAGATTAAACCCTCTAATGGTCCCTTCTGGCCATAAAGTTGACTAATTTATGAAAACCTGATTGTGGCCTGGGGAAGAGCCTCTAATATTTTACTCTGTAGCAGGCTTGATCCCCAGAATGAAGAGTCATTGAGTGGGGTGATCCAGGGGAAGCACCTCAAACATCCAATGTGGTTGGCCAGGGGCAGGACATCAGCACTGCAGGGGAGGGGTGGGTGTGGCAGTGACATCACAAGGGCCTTTGGCAGGACCTCAGCCTATCGGACAAAGGTGGTGGGGAGGGGATGATCTCACAGAGAGATCCTGACATCAGCCAGGCAGGACAGGGATGCAGGACAGGGGCAACCTCGGAGATCCCTGCAGCTTTGCCTGAGCAAGTCTCCTTCTCGAGGTCTCTCTTTGAGGACTGAGAGAGAATTCACTTTCACATACGTGCACACAAGGAGGACCCTCTTCGGAGTTTTCTCCTTTTTTTTTTTTACTGATTTTGCTAGAAAACAGATATCTCTGTTTAGAAGGTAAGAGCCTCCAAGAGGTTTTGGAACCTGTTCAGTCTGATCCATCAGGTGCTGGCTGAATTCTAGGAATGGAAAACACTAGATTGACATGGCAGAATTTTATTCCTGACCTAGGACTTTGTCCCTTAGAATCACTGGGGACATTGGGGTTTCTCCTTTTGTTTTCCCTTTTCCTTTGTCCCTCCCACCTTTCTCTTCTTGCCTCTTTTGTCCTTTTCCCCTGCTCTCCTCCCATCACCAGGAGCTCTGCGTGTGGAGCGGGGATGGGGGGGTGGGCGTTGTGGGAGGCCCTCACAAAGAGGTGGAGCTGGAATAGTGCTCTGAGAGTGATCCCCTCGGTGGTGACCTGGGCCATTCTTTGGGCTATTTGATGAGAACCCTCAGCCTCCCACCCCTCAAAGTCTCAACCTTGATTGGCTGAGGAGGGGGCTATTGATGGGGAGGAGACTCTGCTCTTTTTTTGTTCTCTTTTAAGACCAAGCAAATAAGTCACAACCAATTATATGTTTGACGAATTTTGATGCTGCTCTCCATTAATTGTCTCTGAGCAGTTCATGATCCTCTCTAACATTCCAGTTCTTCTCAAATACTTGCTGAATAATTACTATGAACAATTGTTGGTCTGTAGCTCATTTGAGAGCAACTCTGCCACCGACTGGCTGCATGACCTAAGACAAGTCACTGCTCCTTTCTCAGCCTTAGTTTCTCCTTCTGTCAAGTAGGAATAACAATCCTCTCCTACCTACCTCACAGTGGGTGGAGGATGGGGATCCATGGAAGACTGTCACTAGTAGCAGTGCAGAATATGAGGTGTCCTATCATGTTGAGCCATATCAGATTATGACATAATATTCTATTTTATTTGTATTTTATTATTTTGAAATTGTTAAGAGCAGCAACTACTTAGCTCAGACTGAAGCATCTCATCTAATTTTCTAGATCATAGTGTCTCCCCTTTGTGTGTGATGAGACAACTTAACACGCTGTGACAAACAGGAGATGCTTTTGTTTTGCAAACAAATATTTTTGCAAACAAGTATTTTTGCAAAGAATTTTCATCCAACTTGTTATGATTTCAAGAAACAAATTGGGTTAGTCTGAATGGATTTTCTGACAGAAAACGGTTTCATGAAAATTGTCCCACCTTATTTCCTGGGCTCTAGCCCTGCCTCTGGGGGGGGGGGGGGGGGGTTGTTGTCTGTTAGTTAGAACAGGAGTCAGGACTGTTGGCTTCTCTTTCTGGCTCTGTCACCGCCTTGCTGTGTGGGACCTTGGGTAGGTCCAAGGGGAATAGGGACAATTCTCTAACTCTGGGCAGCAGTGAGCCTGGGTGAGATAAGGGCATTGAACATCAAGAACATCAAGAATTCTAAACTTTGCTAAAATGGCTAGTCTAGAGAAACAAGAAATAGTCGGGGCCAAATTTTAACCATTGTCTTTTTTAAAGTCCATTCAGGGATGTGAGTCCCACAGAGCCATAGAGAGGGGGAGCAACTTGCTCAAAGTCCCACAGGTCAATAGGCAGCAATGGAACCCAAGAGTGACACTCCCCCTCAAAGGCAGGGGGACCAGACATGAGGGACTGGTTGTAATTGCCAGCTGTGGGAGGGAGTGTGAAGCAGTGGTTAGTAAAGGTGCTCATCCATGACTCTGACCCTTGGTGTAACCCTGAGCCGGTAGCTTCCCCCCCCACCCCGCCCCCGGGGCCTGTTTGCCATCAGTAGGGTTGGGGTCCCAGCCCTACAGCCCGGGGGGTTCGGAGGCTTCATGAAGGTGAGTAAAGTGCCAGGATGTCAGGATCTGGGAGGCGCTGTCACCCCCGCACTAGGGCAGTGTTCTGCACCCCCTGCTGCTGGCTGAGTTTCTCCTTCCCTTGGCAATAAGACAGACTCTTGTTTTCACAGCCAGTTGATCGCCCAGTGTCATCACCCTGCCTGCTGGCTGGGCAGGGTAACTCCTCAGCTCACCACCCTCTCCAGCCTGCCTTGGGCTTGGGGAGTGAGGAGGAGGGCGAGGGACATCTGGTGACCCTGAACATCCACCATCCATCACACCATCACCTAGAGTAAGTGAGTGGTATTAGGGTTCCTTGGTGGCTTCCCCTGTCTGTCTGGTGAAAGGCAGAAACAGGGGGAGAGAATATCTCCAAAAAGAGATTGGATTTGCAAACAGCCCCCAGGAGCACCTCACTCTCAGACCGGGCAGGGCCTTCTCCAGAGCCATCTCCAGTGTACTTGGAAACATCCCAGCAACAGGGCTCCCAGCCCTTCCCTTGTGGGAGACTGTTCCCCAGGCTGAGAGTCTCTGACCTGGGCCAGACCCTGTGAGCTGCTGAGCATGGAAATCAATGGGGAACGGGAGGGAGGCCCTGTGCTTCCAGTGCCTAGGGTCTTTGTGACTTTGACATGGGGAATGGTCTCCCAGGAGAAGTCCGGACTCCTGGGTTCTGTTCCTTCCCTAGCCTGGGTGGGAGTGTGGCCTGGGATGACAGGAGAGGGCTGCTTGTCCAGAGTAACTGGTCTTTGTGACTGACTCCACGCATCTAAAAGGACGAGACTCCCTGAATATTGCAGCAGCAGGGATGACAAGGGGGAATGTTGGGAGCAGATCATATAATTAACTCCTTACAGTGTGTATAGCTTGCACTCCTTGCATCCCTGTGGGGGGAGAAGGGGCTGCTCTTGCTGGGGCAAGGATGAGGAGGGACCGAAAAGGCCCATGAGTGAGAGGCTGCCTAGACCCCAGACTCACGCCTGCTCCCCGCTCGGTTCCAGGATGGCTAGGTTCCTGAGGATGTTCAGGAAGAAGGCTCTGCAGGTGGCCCCAGAGCCTGAGGGAAGCAGCTGCCATCTTCCCAAGGAGCAGAGCAGCCCCTCCTTCCCTGCTGGTGGGGAAGCAGCTCCAGTCCAGGCCAGGAGGTGGAAGTGCCCAGGCTTCTGGAAAAGGAAACCAGCTTCTGGTGCAGGCACCGAGCTGGGAGAGGCACCGACCAGGCCCAAATGGAGCTGGCTCAGGATACGGCTGCACAAGCAAGACCCAGCTCAGGAGGGGTGACGGCAGGGTGGCTCTGGGGCTTGTTGTGTGGGCAGCACCAGCCCCTGGAGCCCAGCCCTGATTCCCAGCAGGAGGCATCGCCCTGCCCGGTCACTGAGGACCTTCCAGCCTCCCCAGGACAGGAGGTGGAAGATCCCTGTCCCAGCACCAGCAGCTCAGCATGGGACAGCAGCAGCTCCTGGGACTCTGGCAGCAGTCAGGTCGATGGGCACCGCTGCTTTGTTCCAGGTGAGGAGACAGGCTGGGCTCAGGGAGGGGTGAGGACGGGGATGTGAACACCCTGGGCCCAGGTGCTCTACCAGTGCTATATGGGGGCGGGCCCCCAGCCCAGGTGTCTGGCCTGAGCCACGCAAACCCCACTGACACCAGCAGCAGTCACACAGTTTCCCCTGCAGCAAGGGGAACTGAGGGTGGGGGCATCAGGAGCTGCTGCTACTTTGGTCCTTGATGCTCTGAGGGGTGGGAGGAGCAGGCACCTCCCAGGGAGTCCTGGACAGTGCAGCGGGGGGGGGCTCTCTGCTATAGGCTTCTGAAGCTGTTGGGGGTTGAAGGCATTCCTGAGAGTGGGGTGTGGGGCCCAATCTGCCCTGGGTGCCTGACGTGAGAAGGGGGGGGTCTTTAATCTTGCTCTCCCCACCACGCCCCTGTCCTTCCCCCGAGTGGCAGCAAGCGTCACCCTGTTCCCTTCTCTCCCTGGTGCAGGGACCCCCAGGGACTCAGAGGATGAGGAGGAGGAGGAATGGGTGAACATGGCCACAGATGAGACTGCTTTCAAGGTCATCAGAGAGCAGCTCCAGGGCAGAGAAAAGGTACAAATGTTCCCCACCTGGCTGGAACCGAGATTGTCCTGCCGCTTCTCAGCATCCCTACCCCCTGCAGAGGGTCTTGTCCCTGATGACCCACCACCCCTAATCTCACACGCTCCTTTGTCTCCTTCGTGTCTCACAGGAGCTCATTGAGGAACTGCCTGATAACTCTCCACCCGGCGCTGTCCTTGCCAACTCACTGATTACTGTGGGCAACCTCAGGTACCGAGACCCCCCAGCCCGGCTCCCTTAACCCCGCTGCTGCTCAGGCCCGAGGCTGGGAGTCACTGTCCCTCCCACTGCCAGGTCACTTCCCAAGGGTGGCTTCTCTGGCAGAGGTGGCAGGAAGGTTCGCTGGGCTGTTCTTTTCACTCCAATAACATTACAGGGGCTTGGGGAGGGGCTCACTCCAGGGGTCAGATACAGGAGGGGCAGCAGGGTCCAGGGAACAGGTGCTATTCCTGCCCTGCCACTGTCTCTCTGTGAGACCTTGGCCTTGTCATTCCCTGGCTCAGTGCCTCAGTATCCATTCTCGCCAGCCTTTGCCTATTTCCCTATTGTTTCATGTCCATGTTGGCACCAGTCCCACCCCCATACTGCACACTCTAATACCAGCTCCTCTCTCTTGCCAGCACCATGAAACCTGCCCTGCAGCCAGAACTGGAGATCCACCTTGGAGCTGCCTTGCACGCTGTCTTCACCCTGGGCACAGAGAAGGACACCACCCAAGTCCAGGTACATCCTCCTCCTCCATCCTTGTGCAGATGGAACAAGCTGCAGGGTTGGATCCTTCCCTCCCTGGGGGATTTCTTTCTTTCTTTCTTTCTTTCTTTCTTTCTTTCTTTCTTTCCTTCCATATGCCATGTTTTGCCCAGCAGCTCAGCTTCCATCCATAGCAACTTGGCTGTTCCATACTCTGCTGCCTACGAGGCCCTCTGCAGAGACCTGCTAAGCTCATGGATCAAAAATTCAGTTGTCATCAATCCTTGCTAATTGCCTGCACTGGGATGTTAATGAGAGAGGCCAGGATATGTGTTTGGGAGTCTCACCAGTGCTTCCCAGAGACCCCTCTTCTCATCCTGTGGCAGGTGTAGCCCCAGTTTCCCTAACTCTGACCCATGCTTTGCAGGCTCTGCACAAGGTGTTACCAGAGCTCCTGGATGCCATGCTGGGGAACCTGCTGACAGAGTCCCCAGACACAGACAGGCTTCACTACATCTTGGAGGTGAGCCTCATGAGGAGGGGTGGGGAGCAATTTTACCTTAACTCTTAGGAGGACTGGTAAAGAGAGACTGGAAGATCCATTTTCTAGTCTGTCCTCCTAGCTGGGTCCTCAGTGGGCCGTTCTCAGTCAGGGCAGTGGGGACAATGCAGTGTCAGGTCCTTCCTCCTTGAAGGACAG
Source organism: Chelonia mydas (assembly GCF_015237465.2). Classification (NCBI taxonomy): domain Eukaryota; kingdom Metazoa; phylum Chordata; order Testudines; family Cheloniidae; genus Chelonia; species Chelonia mydas. The sequence continues at coordinate 165,139,191 of NC_057850.1, forward strand.
AGGAAGGAGCTAGGACTTCAAGCCAGAGCTCTGCCTGGTTCTGTTGAGCACTAACCACAGGGCCCCTGGCTGGCTTAGGGAGTGAGAGTCTGAACACCCCACCACATACACACCATGAGATTCAGGAGATGGTTCTCAGAGAAGAGGCACAGGTTCCTTCCTAGAGAAACAGGAGGACCCCAGGGAATCAGCCCTTCTCTCCGATGGGCCCTGAGATTCCTGTGGGGATTGTTCTCACAGTCACTCCCTTCATCCCACCAAGGACTTCAATACCAGGGAAGGGCGAGGGTTCAGTCTCCTTTCCAGTAAACTGTTCAGGAACCAGGAGTTCAGGGAGGATGGGACTACCCCGACACCGAAGATTGTCCCAATCTAAGGAGACACTGACAACTTGTGACCTGCAGGATACTAGCTGCGTCCTGGGGGAAAGAATCCCCTTCTAAAGCTCTGCTATCAATGACTCAGAAAATCCATCCTGCTCATAATGTCTCAGCCCCCGGGGGCTGGGGAGGAGCTCATTTGCATGCATCTGCCCTTTGATCCTGACCTGCCTCCTTCCCCCACAGCATGTCAACTTCTGGATTGTGTCCAGGGTGTCCCAGGAGAGAGTCAGGGCCATAAGGAGCAGCACGGCCCTGCTCAGATACACCATCACCCTTCCTGAGTTTTACGTAAGTGACCTCTGACCCCATCTTCCTGACTCCAGGTGTAGGCGGGCTGGCTCCAACGGGCTGTAGGATCTGCTGCTGCAGGGGCTGTGGGTTAGGAGCGTTCCTCTTGGGGAGGCAGAGTCAGAGCAGGGAATGAGATAGGCTTGAGTCCTGATTAAGTGGTGACCCTGGGCCTTTAAGGGGACCATGCTCTAGCCAGGTTCGTGCCTGGCCTTGGGTCCCTTCTTGGCATCTCCTGCAGAGGGGTTGAGGGGAAGGAGACTCCTGGGGCCCAGGGGGGACTGGGAACGGACAGGAAAATGCTGATGAATTCACCTCTCCTCTCCCTTTCATTAGATCTCAGCAGAGTTCCCTAGCCTGGGTCACCACGTGGCACAGCTGGCTCTGTTTGTCAGTGACCCAGACAAGGTCATCAGCCAGCAGGCCAGGGAGGGGACTTACTGGCTCTACCAACTTCTGCTGCAACAGAAGGGTAAGGAACCCAGCTGGGAAATAGGACCCAATAGGAGACTGAGAGTGACCACAGGTGGATAATGGGACCTCAGACAATTTCTCTCAGACTGACTCCAGCTGGAGAATGAGTCTCTCTCTATCTCTGTTCTTCTGCACCCTACTGTGCATCCACCAATGGGATTGGAAGGACACAGAACTGCAACCAGAATGATAAATGTGTGTGTCTCTCTCTTCCAGGGCTGACCATACATGAGGCAGAAGATCTGTGGTGCTGGGACTGACACCAGGACAGCAGGCTCCTGGGCTACAGGAACACAGCCAGGGTGGGGGAGGTAAGAGCACTCTGCCAGGGCATGACACAGCTCAGAGACTGGGGCTGGCTGGGTTCCCTGCAGTGGATGCCTCCTGGAGACAGGATAAGAGCCCACTCCTTATTTCCATCTCAGAGTTCCTCATCCAGCACCCAGTGGGAGAGGCTGGTACTAAAGGTCCCACACTGAAACGTCGCTAGTTGCTGTGATTTGAGTGTCTTACATGGATCCATTGCTACATGGCATAAGGAGAATCCCTGGGTGGGTGAGTTAATATAGGATTATTGCTCTGGGTGTCTCTCTGCTCCTTGTTCCCCTGCTGATACCCAAGTGTCTGAGAGGAGAGCACTGGGACAGTCAGTCACTATTGCTTAATCAGACCCTTGTTAGATTCCCTGCACCCTGTAGAAGCAGTGAAAGGAGGTGGGGTTTTCCCAGTGCCAATGCCAGTCAGGAAGCAGAATGCCCCAACTCGGGAACTGGGTTGGGGACACAGTGAGCTCCAAAATCACTATGGACAACATGCGCCCCCCTCACATCTCCAAACCTGGCCAGGAAATGGCAGAGTGTCTGGACCTCAGCCACTGTTCCAAAGAAGCACATTGTCACTGACCCAAGTTGTGGCTACTTGCTGCATAAGTAGAAAATCAAAGACTACCCCACACTCCTCTCACAACTGTGGTGAGAACATCCAAACCTTTGAACACACCATAACACAGTGCCCCCAATTGGAGTCAAAGGTGAAACGGGTGATCTCCACAACATCACAGAGGAGGCCTTGGGATGGCTCCTGGATCTTCAAGTACATCTACAGAATGTTGCTCTGCAGACACCACGTGAGAGAGACTGTGAGCTTGTCCCCCCTCCCACAAGCTGAATTGCTGCAACAGAACAAAAGTTTCATAGGCTTGTCTGTGGTGGAGACTGGGACATGAGTCTCCTTGTTCTTGTCATCTTGCAGATTGGATTCCCCTTGGAAGAAAGCAAGGAGTTGCATAGGACAGACCCAGCTACTAGAGAAATCAATAAGTTGGGGTGAATAGACCTTTGGTCTGTTAGCTCCAAACCCCCAACACACACACACACACGCCTCTAGCCACTGAGGTGCAGGAGTTCTCTCTGTGGGAAGCAATACAGGGTCCCCATCATCTCTGTGCGCTGCACAGTAGAGTATGCCTGCTCACACACATTAGAGATCCATTTCCAGCCCTTAATGGCCCCTGCAATAAATTGCCCTCCCAAAAGAGCCACTAGAGGCTTTGGTCCCTAAGCACCTGCAACCTTTTAATAAAGGGGCTTCCCTGAGCTATGGGACCCTCAAAGTCTCCTGGGGAATGAACTGCTTTGGCTACAGCAGCTCTCTTATCCTGCCCCTGGGCCACTAGAGGGTGATGGACTTGGAGCCTGGCTCTGGGCAATCTGCTAAAGCCTTGTGTCCTGTTGGTTTTAGGTCTTCAGAAAGTTCTTCTCGGAGGGGCAGAGGACATACTTTCTCCGGACGGCAGTGCTGGCCATCCATGACCCCCTGCTGCGTGTCAGCCAGGCGGAGCTGGTGCTAGCCTACTGCCTCCTGGGGGAACCCCAGCAGCTGATGGGGGACAAGGTAAGCAGCTGCATTAGACTCAGGAGATTGGGGGAGGGGGGCAGGGCCTCATTCCCATCCTATGGCCATTCTCTGGCCTGGCAGCAAGGAGCCTGGTGGAGAATAAGAGTCAGAGCAGGTACTACTGGGAAGGGAGATGAATTAACCTCCATGAGCAGGAGGGACCCAGTTTGTCCCCTGAGCAGCTCCAACCCAGCTCTTTAGCAAAGTTAATTAATTACAAGTGTTACCTCATCATGGACTTCTGTTCTTAGGACATGGTGCTATGTTATTACTCCTGGGTGCCCTCTGTGAACCTTTCCTGCCCCACAGAGCTGCACCCAGTTCCCCATGGTCTAGTGTCCACGTCACCCGAGCCAACATCCAGAGTTGCTCCCATCATTGGCAGCCTGGGAGGCCAAGGATTGACTGGTGATGGCGACTGACCAGGCAAGGCTGAGACACATGGACGGGGGAAGCTTGTCTTGCTGCTGGCAGGGCTGGACCTGCTCTAGAGAGAATGGGAGGATTCAGTCAGCAGGGGCTGCTGACCTGCCCCATTCACCAGGGCTGCCATCCTGTGGTTTCAGCATTTGTCACTGGGGTGGGTTGGAGGTGGAACAGTTGTCAGGAGCACTGAGGGGGAGGTGGCAGGAGCTAACCCTACAAGGAGCAGGGCTGGCACTGGAGGTCACTAGAGAGCACAACAAAACTCCATCCTAGGGATCAGGAGGGTGAATCCACCCCTCAGATGTGGGCAGCTGCTGGGTGGAAATGGTACTGGTTCCACGTGCCCTTAATCCTCCCTGATTCCTGGGGGCGTCTAAGTTTCTGACAGGTTCTCGTTCCCTTGCAGCAGGAGGATGTCACAGCCAACGTGATGTGCCAGCTCCGCATCATCCGGCACTTGTGCCAGGTGCCCGAGGCGCTGCAAGGGCTGTGCCTCATCTGATGCCCTTAAAGATTCCCCTCCCATATTCAGCAACTCCCGCTCACTGCTGCAGGTACTGCTCTGTCTCACTGTAAATGGGGGGCTAGTGGAAGGGGAAATGGAGTCCCTTGGCACTGACAGAAACTCTCAGCCCTATCTGTGGACCAGGGTCCTTCCCTCTGCCCTCAAACTTCCTTCATCTGGGGCACGAGCTCTTCCCCTCACTCCCATTCCCCACCCCTCTTTCCTTGGTCTGACACCCATCCCATTCCCCGTGCTCCCAGGCAGAGCTCCCCCTGCCCCATATGGTGCAGAATGGCCTTTGTGTCAGGGCTACAGACTGTCTGCGCAACTGAAGCTCAGAAAGCTCCATATTTGAGGAGGTGGGGATAGGACAGAGGCTCAGGGCTAGCTTCACCTCCTGCCCTTTATTCTCCCTGTGGCCCTTCTACGGGCTCTAAGAGTATGAAATGAATAGGAGCCTCGTCCCCAGCTATCTTCTAGGCCCTGGGGTGCGTCACAGCCTCCCAGATGGGCACAGCCAGCAGCTGAGCCACATCAGGGATTGAGGACAGGTCACCTTGTCCTATGAAACCGAGCAGTGCTAGTTCTCAAAAAGACTGAGAGGGAAGACCCTGCTCCCTCATGGAGGTAAGAGCCATTTACTTCTTTGGACATGTGGGTCTCTTGGGGGAGAAATGGGATCCCTGCTGCATAGCCTGGCTGGGAGCTTCCCCCATCCCTGGGACAGAGACATCTCTATCAATGTGCCACCCTTTTTTTTTTTTCCCTAGCAAGAGGCTCCCCAGAGATGTCCTCGAACCTGTATTCCTGGGAGCATTTCTGGCAGGAGGGTCCAGACCCTCAGTCTCCAGGCCCATCATGCCATCTCATTTACATGACGTCTCTGCTCTCCAGCTCCACTTCCTGCAGCAGGACAAACAAACCCTTCAGCTCCTAGAGTCCCGATTCTTTGACCTCCTTCTGATCAGCAGTGAGGTTTCTCCAGCCCCTCACCAAACCTGTCAGCCTCTGAATGATGAAGGGCCTGAATGTCAGAGTCACCAGAACAAAAAAAATTCCAGTTGCAGCCAGGAGAGCCTGTGTGTACTCAGCCCCTTTGGAAACCAGGTCTGAACTGGGGAGGAAGGACCTCAACCCAATAACAGGAGGACTGGGCAGAGCAGGTCTGTATCAGGGAAAGGAGTGTGCTTTCCCCTGGGCTGCAGAGCCTGGGACTTAGCCAAACTGATTACAGAATGAGTCCTTCTCAGAGGGACCATGTATCACCTCCTAAAGAGTCAGACTTCAGCGGTGATAAAGCCCAGCTGGGCTATGAACTGGAATGAGAACAAGGAAGGAAGTTGAAAGCAGCAAGGAAAGCCTAGAAGGGAACTTGAGAAGAGAGGTAGGATGTGCCCACGGAAAACTGCAGGAAAGAGAAAGGAGCAGACCTAGGTGTTATGTACAGAGCCCTGGGCTGCTACCAGTGTCAGGGTGGGACTGGGTACCACTACTGGACCAAAAGAAGGGGGCATACATGCACCCAGAGAGGGTTACTAAGTCCAGCAAGGGGGCTGCAGGCTGAGCAAGAGTATCAGTGAGGGCAGAAGAACTTCTTTCTGTGGAAAGACAACTTTGGACTTTTAGTGTGTGACAAGCTGAGCCCCAGGAGGGTGGACTAAAGGTGGTGAGTTGGCCGGAGGGCTGAATTACCAGGCAGAGAAATTGCCATGGTGCTGGAGCGACCATTGATATGGGACCAGAGGGCACCTAACGATGAGTAGATTCATTTATTATTGGCATTGTTGGCAGGATTGAATTCCCCCTGTGATCCATGAGGGCTGATGGAAGTCTTGGTTGCTGAAGGAAGGTCTGTCCCCCCAAGTGGGATTTCCCATTTGAGTTCCAGGGAGTGGTTAAGCAGCCAAAGCAGGTCTCGGGGTTTCTCCAGCAGCTCCTAGAAAACCAACAGGGACAGCAGGAAGTGCAGGCAGAGCTACAGATGCAGTTGGTAATCTTGAGGGAGCAGCAGCAATACCTGTCAGACATCCTGCAAAGGAAAATCAGCCCAGGGTCTGCTATGCCCGTGGACAAAAAGAGCAGATAAGGAGAGAATGTCTGGGCTGTGCTGAGAAGGTTAGCCCAGGAGAGCAGGGCATGAGAAAGTGTACAAGTGTGGCCTAATGCCAAGATGGGGACAAAAGTTCTTTGTTTTTGGTGCAGAGAAGCAGGCCATATCAAAAGACCCGGCCTCCTTAGGAAACTGCTGAGTGGCAAAAGGAGCGGCCAGAGCCCCAAGAAGGGAGAAAGAAAGGAGGAGGTGTCCTCTGGCACAAACACACACGAAGCAGGCAAAGTGGAGGTGGCAGTGATGACCGTGGACATTGCAGACCCTCAGCCAACAAACCCTGTCAGGTGCTGTAGGGAGGTGAAGGATGAAATGGTTGGCATAGAGATGAAGCACGCTGAAGCAGGGACAAACACAAAGGTTGAGCAGTGGTGTGTGCTCAGACCCTGATGAAAAAGGTTTTGGGGGATGCAGAGGCAGTAGAAAAAAGGCTACAGAAGAAGCTAGTGGCTTCAGAACAAGGCTCTGCAAGCAGTTGTTAATGGGAATGAGTGGTTGCAGGAAGACCATTGGAATACTGCAGAAGAGAAGGATGGCCTCTTAGTTCTGGTGAGCAAGCTGGCAGGGGAGCTGGAGACACCGAGCGCCCAGGCTGTCCAAGTGCATAGCCGGTGACAGTGACAAGATGGCAAGGGATGAAGATTGGACAAGAGTAGAACTTGCCCCTGGTTTGGGCTGGATTTTAAGGAGGAGGGTATACAACTGGGTGGCTTGGCCTGTGGGCTGCAAAGTCTGGAGCTAGGTCAAATTGATTACCAAGTAAGCCCCACCTGAGGAGAAACCAGGGAAAACCGCAGCAAAAGTACGGAAGCAGACCTAGGTGTTCAGTACAGGGCCTTGGGCCAGAACCTAGAGTCTAGGGTAGGACTGCGTTCTCCCACCGTCCCCAAGGAAGGAGATGTACAAGGCCATAGAAAGGGCTACCAAGCCCAGAAAGGGCAGGCCAAGCTGAAGTCAGGCTGAGGAAGAGCCCCTAAGAGAGTGGAAGGCCTTGTTTCTGTTAGACATTTTTGGACTTTGTTTGGAAGCAGTGCGACCCAGGAAGGAGTGAATTAAAGGACAGTCCCCTGGTTGGAGGGCTGAGTTCCCAGCCAACAAACTGCCAGAGTGACTATCAACGGGGTTGCTAGCCCAGCAAGAAAGCTGTGACACCAGGCCTGGCCAGGACCTAGCGGTGAGTGAACTCTGGTACAAGCCTGCTTTCATTATGGAAACAGCCTGAGAGTGGGTGGGGAGAACAGGGAGATGGGAAGTGTTGCTGAGACTGGGGTGGGGAGGAAGCTGTGGGGCTGGGAGGGGATTAGAGATGCGGCCCAGCTTGTGGGAGGGACCCTGCTGGCTGTGTCTGGAGCACTGTGTAGCCTCTTTGATGAGAAGTTCCCATGGGTCAGTGGGGCCTAAATCTCTCATGCTCCTTTGTTCTCTTTGGGCATCACAGGACATGTCTGGGGAACTGCCCTTGGACTCTGTGCCCAGCACCACACAGAAATTATTAGTTTTGCTACCTTCAAAGAGACAGGGCACAGCTCAGCCTGTTAGGCAGGCTGGAGACTCACGCTTCACTTGAACACACAACACTGAGGTGGTTTGGGAAGCATAGTAACAAAGAAGAGATTTAAGTGATACTAAGCAAGAGAAAGAGACAAGTTTCAAACAAACAAACAAAACAAAACACACTTTGTAGTGACTAAAACTGAATCTTAGCAAGTCAAAATCTTTGCCTTAGAAGTTCCCAGGCTAACATCAAGTTACCAGCATTTCCAGCCCTCCAGGCCAGGGGACCCAAAGTTCCCACAATCAAAGGGTGCTGTTCCCTACGTGATGGAGAACTCAAATGTCTTTTGTTCCCCTTCTATTACCCAAAGTCCATTGTCTTCCACAGCCAGGAAAGCTTGCTGGGGTGCAGACTCGGTCCCCCGGTCTGCTCCCCAAGCTGCCGCTTGTTAGCTTGGTTGCTTTGTTTACCTTCAATGTCAACGTTCTTTCAAGTAGCCTATGGCTTACAAAGCTTGACCCAGACAGATGAATCCACATTCCTGTCTCTAAGCCAAACTTGTTTATCAAATGCGACCCCAAAACATATTTTAAGAATGTATTTCCAGCACACATACACAACTCATTATACCCCACCTGGACCTACACCACACAAGGATATTCTCAACCAGCGTGTTCTCAGCTTTCCTAATAAACCTTGTTTAATGTCCCTGTGTGGTACAATAATTCTCTGTCGAATCAGCTGATTTGATTGCTTGGTCTTACGGTTTAAGACCCTCTGTTCTCCTTCTGGGGTGCCTGGACCCTGATTGTAACATCTGTCTTCCAGTCTCTGTCCCAGCCTCTCACACAGATGTATGCTGCAGCCAACCCAGCTCAGGGAGCAGCGGAAACAGATGAACTCATCCTGTCAAACCAAGCAACATAGGTCTCATTGAGGCTTAGATGGAAGATCCCATGCATCTCCTGGAAGTAAGAACCATTCACTCTTCTGGGCACTTGAGGCTTTTGTAACAAATAGGTGGCTCCTGTTACATAGTGTGATACAGCATGGCCAGAAGGCAGCAGGAGAGTGATATAGGAGAGATAGGTAAGTCCCAGGATGAGGAGAAGTCTTATTCCCTGTAGAGGGAAGAAAGGTTTCTACAGATTAAGTAAAAGCACCTGAAGCCAATTAGAGCACCTGAAGCTAGTCACCTGATAAAAAAAACCCTGCTTCAATCAGCCAGGGGAAGGAGTTGGAGCAGAGAGCAGTTTGGAGGAGTTGAAGTAGAAGAGAGTTTGGAGAAGTGCTGTGGCTGGCTAGAAGACCAAGACCCTAGGTAAAGAGATACCTGGCTTGTGCAGAGAGAGAGGGCAGGAAGCCCCACAAGCTGAAGAGCAGGAGAGGGAAGTAGCCCAGGGGAAGGAAGCACTAGTTCAAGTGGTTTACCACTATCCATAGGGCCCCTCGGCTGGGACCTGGAGTAGAGGGCGGGCCCGGGTCCCTCCCTCTCCACTACCCTTCTCTGGGTTACTAGTGGGACAGTAAATACCCTAGTTCAGGGGCAGGAAACTGCACCCTGAACCCCCGCCCCCCACAAGAAGAGGAAGCGCGGGACCCATCATAATCGTACCGGCAATTTGCCACAATAGCCTATTTGTCATCATGACACATTTTATTCTTGTTTTATTCTCAGAGGATGTGTCCGGGATCATGGAGACTGTTTCCTGCAGGAGGTTTGAGCGAGGAGAGATCACTCACTGTCATGACCCATGGGTCATCAACCCGGGTTTGCAGGGTTCATGGGAGCAGCCACACTCCAGCCCACCACCTGGAAACCTGCTGAAAACTGCTTATCTAGGACCAATGAAGTCCAGCCCCAGTTCGAGGCTCCACCCCTGAGGCCTATTGGAGGAGTCCCAGAGCAGCTAATCGGCCCCCGGGACCTCCTTAAACCAGCAGCAGGAACAAGAAGCTGTCTGAACACCTGAGCTCCTCCCTCTTCTGGACCGTGTGCTAGCTATTCCTTCTCCCGCTCCCCAGGCTTGATTTCCTGGCATCCTGACTCAGTGTGACTCATCTGATTTGTGGTTCTGAACACAGTCTTGTCTTTTGCTTCTGCTCTTCAAGTATCCTGACCCAGCTGACTCTCGACTCCTGTCTTGTGAGTGTGGACTCAGGCTCTCACCACTAGGTCTGGCTGCCCATGACCCAGCCATGACACTGACTTTTCTACGATTCTTCCAATGCCCTTTTCTGGTCTCCAGCTCTCCTCCCCCAGCAAGACACACCAATCCCTGGGGTCCCAGAGTCCTGGTAGCCTGCTATTCAAGGGCTGAGGGGTAATGCTTGTATTGCCCCCTCCCCCACCACAACTGCTTTTCCTATGGGAATCTCCCTAGAGCAGAGGAGAAATCTCCTCTTCTCTTAGAATCAGTCCTGGCAGTAATTCAGGAAGTCATGGAAGGCGCTGTCTGCTAAACTCCCTCTGCAATGCCACTGTCAGAGACCATTACCAGTGGGTGCCAAGTGTCTGTGCAGACAGCTTCTTGAGAGACTCCTAGGGGCTGGGTAGTCCTGTTTCATGGTGACCTCTGAAAGCCATGCAAAGAGTGCAGCATTGAAGAGAGACTCCTGCTCTAACAAGGGGTTTCTGCTCTCCTATACAGCCAGTGAGGTCAGCTTGCAGATTATGGAAGAGCTGTTTGGCAATGGGTTGGAGGATTCACCATGTAGGTGGCAGCAGCTGCAGCTCCTGGAGTCCCTGTGGGCCAAGCCTCCGCTCGTGACAGTGCAGGCTAACCTCACCCTGCTCTCAGTGGGGTTTTGTCTTTGTCTCGTCATGCAGGCCCAGCAGCTAGAGGACTCAGGTATTTCCATCAGGCTGCTCAATGGCAAATGCAGCCATCCAAAGAAGTGAGGAATGGAAGTGAAAGAGCAAAGCTGGACCATCCGCTGAGCTGCTCCAATCAAGTGACCACAGCTGGGGAGAGAAGAGGGAGAGCTCCAAGTTGGCTGGTGGCTGTAGAGAGGAAAAGGAGTTTGGGAGCCAGGAGAGTAGAAATAAATAGTTAATGAATACTGTGGGCTTTGTCTCATGTGGTGAAGGGTTTAAAATGGGTCTCTTTACTATCGCATTAAACTTTAAAATAGTATAACCAGGTGGCTTGGCCTGTGGACTGCAAAGTCTGGAGCTAGGCCAAATTGATTACCAAGTGAGCCCCACCTGAACTGAAACCGGGGAAAACTGCAGCAAAAATATGAAAGCAGACCTAGCTGTTCAGTACAGGGCCTTGGGCCAGAATCTAGAGTCCAGGGCAGGACTGGATTCTCCCACTGTACCCAGGGAAGGGGATGTACAAGGCCATAGAAAGGGCTACCAAGCCCAGAAAGGGCAGGCCGAGCCGAAGTCAGGCTGAGGAAGAGCCCCCAACAGGGTGGAAGGCCTTGTTTTTGTTAAAGACATTTTTGGACTTTGTTTGGAAGGAGTGCGACCCAGGAAGGAGTGGATTAAAGGACAGTACCCTGGCTGGAAGGTTGAGTTCCCAGCCAACAGACTGCCAGAGTGACTATCAACAGGGTTTCTAGCCCAACAAAAAAGCTGTGACACCAGGTCTGGCCAGGACCTAGCAGTGAATGTTTCCATTATGAAAACAGCCTGGTATCGGAGAGTGGGTGGGGAGAACAGGGAGATGGGAGGGGTTGCTGAGGCTGGGGAGGAAGCAGTGGGGCTGGGAGGGGATTAGAGACATGGCCCAGCTTGTGGGAGGGATCCTGCTGGCTGTGTCTGGAGCACAGTGTAGCACAGTGTAGCCTCTTCTATGGTGAGTGCACGTGGGTCTATGGGGCCTGAATCTCTCATTCTCTTTTGTTTTCTTTGGGCATCACAGGAGATGTCTGGGGAACTGCCCCTGGACTCTGTGCCCAGCTCCATCCAGGTCACTCTCCCACCTAGTGCCTCACTTCCTCCATCTTTGAAGTGGGGATAATCCTGACCCACATTTAGAAAGTGTTTGATCCTCTTCTCTTGCTTCCCAAATTCTGCCCTCCTTGCCCCATACGGGCCTCTGCCCCTTTCCTAAACTTCCATGCCCATGTTAGTGCCTGTCTCATCGCCCCTCCCCCCACCCCTCTGCCCCAACTGCAAGGTCTCCTGCTCTAACAAGGGGTTTCTGTTCTCCTAGATGTGAGGCCAGCATGCAGAATGTGGAAGACCCATTTGGCGATGGGTTGGAGGATTCACCATACAGGTGGCTGCAGCGTCTGGAGTCTGGCATCCCCATGGGCCAAGCCTCCACTCTCAGTGGGGGGTTGGCTTTAGCTGCTGGGCCTGCATGCCGAGACAGAGGACTCAGGTATTTCCTTCAGGCTGCTCAATGGCAAATGCAGCCATCCAAAGAAGTGAGGAATGGAAGTAAAAGAGCAAAGCTGGACCATCCGCTGAGCTGCTGCAATCAAGTGACCACAGCCAAGGAGAGAAGAGGGAGAGCTCCAAGTTGGCTGGTGGCTGTAGAGTGGAAAAGGAGTTTGGGAGCCAAGAGAGTAGAAATAAATAGTTAATGAATACTGTGGGCTTTGTCTCATGTGGTGAAGGGTTTAAAATGGGTCTCTTTACTATCACATTAAACTTTAAAATAGCTGTGTATGATTAAAGGGCAGGTCTATAAAGTTAAGAGGTCACTCTAGGAGTTTGAGGTCTCAGATTCTGTCGCATGCTTCTACCAGTTGTTCTCAACCCAACAAATCCCTCAGGTGGAAGCAGCAGTGAGCTCTTTTCCTCTTTTTCTGGATTAGCCACCAGAAAAGGGACACGATACGTGTGGCCAAGGAAATAGAGAGGCATGGGGGTCACTTGCAGAGTTGCCTGTTCACGTGGCTCTTGTGGGGGAGCGCGGCAGGGTACTGTGGGCTCACGGGCACCATTTCAAACTCTAGGGTTTTGGCAGATATCTTAGCAATTAGCTGATGGGGCACTGTATCTAATTCCTATATAAAAAAAATTAAATAAATGTTAGACCCACTGAGCTCTAATACTCTAATACTAACGTGTTCTGACAACTTGTGGCAAGTCACTTTAGGGACACTGGTTAAAATTTTAATGTATATTCTTACTTTCACTAACTCTGTGGAAAGAGAGAGACTATGTCAGGACTCGGGGCTTCTATCCCAGCTCTGGGAGGGGAGTGGGGTCTAGTGGGTTACAGTGGGGGGCAGATACATCTGGGTTATATATAAGAACATCAGAATGGCCATACTGGGTCAGACCAATGGTCCATCTAGCCCAGTATCTTGTCTTCCAACAGTAGCCAATACCAGGTGCTTCAGAGGGAATGAACAGGACAGGCAGTCACCAAGACATCCACTCCTAGCTTCTGGCAAACAGGGACATGCAGAATATGATGTTCCATCCCTACCCATCCTGGCTAATAGCCACTGATGCACCTATTCTCCATGAATTTATGTAGTTCTTCTTTGAACCCTGTTATAGTTTTGGCCTTCACAACATCCCCTGGCATAGAGTTCCATGGGTTGATTGTGAAGAAATACTTTCTTTTGTTTGTTTTACATCTGCTGCCTATAAATTTCATTGGGTGGCACCCTAGTTCTTGTGTTATATGAATAAGTAACATTTCCTTATTTACTTTCTCCACACCAGTCATGATTTTATAGACCTCTATCATATCCCCCCCCTTAGTCATTTCTTTTCCAAGCTGAAAGGTCCCAGTCTTTTTAATCTCTCCTTATACAGAAGCTGTTCTATATCCTTCCTCATTTCTGTTGCCCTTCTCTGTACCTTTTCCAAATCCAATATATCTGTTTTGAGATGGAGTGACCAGATCTGCAGGCAGTATTCAAGATGTGGGCGTACCATGGATTTATATAGAGGCAATATGATATTTTCTGTCTTTTTATCTATCCCTTTCCTAATGATTCCCAACATTCTGTTCGCTTTTTTGATTACCACTGCACATGGAGCAGATGTTTTCAGAGAATTATCCACAAGGACTCCAAGATCCCTTTCTTGACAACTAACAGCTAATGTAGACCCCATCATTTTGTTTGTATAGTTGGGATTATATTTTGCCATGTGCATTACTTCGCATTTATCAACAGTGAATTTCGTTTGCCATTGTGTTGCCCAGTGACCCAGTTTTGTGAGATCCCTTTGTAACCCTTTGCAGTCAGCTTTGGACTTAACTATCTTGTGTAATTTTATGTATTGCCACCTCACTGTTTACCCCTTTTTCCAGATTATTGATGAATATGTTGAATAGAAGTGGTCCCAATACAGACACCTGGGGGACACAGGCAGCAAGTTATATGGGCCCGTGGTGCCCATGCTCCATCAATATTCATGGAGGTGGGCCCAGCTCCACCAGTGTTTGGGCCCCAGACCCCGTGCTTTGGGGAGCCCTATGCCATGGGTCGGCAACATGGGGCGCTTTCACCTCAAGGGCAGCTTCCCCCTCCGCCCCCCCAACCTCCCCACAGGCAGCTCTGCCTGTCCCCGGAGTCGCTGCGTGCTGCAGAGAGTCCCCAGCACTGACCCAGCTCCCAGCCCATTGGCCGGGAACCCTGGCCAATGGGAGCTGTAGGGGCCCGGTGCCAGAGCTGCCTGGCCATGCCTCCACAGCAGGGAGGGGGAGGGAGCCGCAGGCAGAGAGAGCCCCAGGAGTCTGTCACTGTCATAGACACACAGCTGTGGGGTTGTGAGGACAGACAGATGGAGCCATGGGCAGGGGAAAAGAGCAGTGATGGGCACCTCGGGGCGGACATAAAATATACAGTACAGAGGGGGCTTCCTGAGGGGGCTATAGCAACATCCCCCCCACCCCCCCGCAGAGCAGACATGGGCTGCAGTTGGCTCCGTCCATTACTCCCCTCCACCCCACAGAGACCCACACAACCCTCTGCCCCCCCGAAAGACCCCAACGGCCCCTGTGCCCCCGTCACCCCTCTCCAGAGACCCCCCTTTTGTGCCAGACAACTCCCATGCCCCACTGCCTCCCCTGCTCCAGAGCTCTCTACAATCTCCCCCTTTGCCTTCCGCCCCCCCACCCACCAGCCCATTGGCCGGGAGGTTCCCAGTCTATTGGCCAATGCAGTCAATGGGAGCTGCACCTGAGGCAGGGGGCCTGCTTGCAGATGCACACCTGTCTGGCTGTGCCTCCACAGCAAAGGGATGGGGAGTCACAGGTGAGCAAGCCCCAGTCATCATCATCACAGGTACAGCAATTCTCTGGATATTTAATTTCACTGAGGCAAGTAATTCAATCTACTCTTCCTTTCCAGACAGTTTGTGGCTTTTCCTGTAAGAAAACTTACAAATTTCTTTGCAAAGAAGTTCATTTATAGTTTTTTCACTTGAGAAGTAAATTTTCTGGTTGTTCATAAGCTCATTTACTTTGTTAACTTGGTTTCATAGCCAATTTTAAAAGTCACTTGAATTGTACCTGGTTATTTCCATTGGTCCAAAACCACATGGAAGGGGAGCAGATTTTTATTTCTGTGGGCCAAACCACCCTGTGTAGAAATGTAAATGTCGGAGCTAGAAAAGCTCTGCAGGGGTAAGGGTCCCTTCAGGAAATTGTCCTCAAGTCATTCATTCTTCTGGGCATTCCATTGTATTGTTCCCTCCTATAATGATAGTGATCAGTGCCTCCAACCACAGGGGAGATGCAGAAGACTGGGTCAACCCTGCAGTGACTCTGCCTCTACCATTGTTCTCTGTCTGTTCCCTCTACCAGCCCCTTTGGTCTGCCTAGGATTGCCCCTACCATTACTCCCTCTGGGTCTTCTTTCTCTGGAGCTTCTCATGAAGTAAAGTCTGTCATTACAGGTTCTTATCTCTGTAATGTATTTAATTTTGATGTATTTATTAAGTGTTAATTAATGCACTATGGGAGCCCCCTTCAGCCCTCTGTATAAATTGATCCTCTTCTTTCCATATGTTTTGCCCATAGGATTTTCTGCAGCCCGAGGGCAGCCAGCAAATGGGGTGAGGGAAGGGGACCATGGGTTCCCTATTTATGTGCTTTGCAAGACGGGTTATCATTACTCAAGGTACCAAATGTGTTTAAATGATGTAAGTGCCTTATAAAATCCCAAAGCAAGCTCATTTTCATTTCTCATATAATCTCATATACAGTATACACACATTTTTCATTAATTATATGAGTTGAATGTATTATGTTGTTGTTATTATTATTAGCTAGGTTACTGTTTTTTTTTCAGTGTGGCAAAATGTGTGCTATTTTATGGGTTGAATGATTGAATAATATAATACGCCCCCGCTCCCAATGTCCGTCACTAAGTCCGGTAATTTCGTCGCACAAAATGTTTGTCGCACAACATGGTGGTGCGTACCCCTGCCTTGTGCTTCAGGGGGTCACGGGGTCCAGGCAGCCTGCAGAGTTAGAGAGGGCCTGGCGCTGGCAACAGCGAGTGACCTGGCCCCAGCCCACTCCGCTCCACCTTGCCAGCTCCTGGCATTGCTCAGGGGCGGGGGCTTCGGGGAAGAGGTGGAGTGGGGGCGGGGTGGGAAGAGGCAGGGCGGAGCAGGGTTGCTCGCTGCTGTCGGCACCAGGCACCCTGCTAGCCCCCCAGGCCACCCTGGACCCCGCGTCCCGCTGAAGCGCAGGGCCCCCCGAAGCGCGGGCCCCGGGGCAGTAGCCCCGGTCCATCGTATGGATGGGACAGATCCACTTGGGCAGCACCAAAAATTATACAAACCTGCCACCCATGCTGGGGGACACCACTATTTACCTCTCTCCATTCTGAAAACTGACTATTTATTCCTACCCTTTGTTTCGTATCTTTTAATGGGAGTGCCTGACAATGCTTTCAGGATCATCTAATGATCCTTAATTTAATTGAATGACAAGCCTTTTGTTCTCTTAATCACCCTGCCTCTGTTTATAAACAAACTCCAGGCCCAAGGGCAGAAGCTAGGAGCAGCACAGGAATTCTCACATTCCACACTCAAGCTGTGCTGCAGTTAGGAGCTCTGTTTTGGGCTAGGGCATGCGCTGGGAGCAGACCTCTGGTCTGAAACATGCCCCCTGCCCCTCCTAAATCGCGCCCCTGGTTGTTTTCCTCCTGGGCATTCCCCTTTCTCACTATAGTTCTGTCATGGGGGAGGAGGGGTCTGTTCTTTTAGTGACTCAACCCTCCAGCCAGGTCACACATTGAAGTCCACCCCTGTGAGGGTGCACATAAGGAGTCTAATAATGTGGAAGTCTTCAAAAGATAGCAAGGGCTTCAGAGCTTCCTCCTAGGGTCAGGGTCTTAGGGTCTGGACCCTTGCACCTTCAGGATCTTTCCCAACTAGTTTCCCCACCAACAGATAGACTTCTTTCATTACCATCTTTTTAGGGGTTGGTAAGGGAGCCGTGGCCTACCCTCTTCACTGGGCTCCGATCCGGGGCTCAGTGGTAGACAGTGAAGACCTGCACTCTGCAGTGCCATGCAGCTGCCTCCCTGGATTGCTTCCTACCATTGTCCCCTCTTCCCACAGTAAAGTAAAGAACCCAAACACAAAAACACAGATCTGCTCTTATCCACTGGCTGCCTCCTTCTGAGCTGCTCTGCTTCCCTTTTTAAGCTCTGCCTCCAGCTTGTGCAGGCTCTGGAGGAGCAGCAAGGCTGGGTCACTTGAGGAGCCCAGAGCTGCTCCTTAACCCTTCTTCTCCAGTGTGGGATTTGTATACCCCATCACAGTGCTTTTTAAGAACACTGAACAGTGTCTGGCAAGACTCCTAGAAACGGCGTCTCTAAAGTACTTTGAAGTGTGGGTATCTATACTAGTGAGGCAACTGAAATCCTTACTGCTCAGTGTTATCAGACTACTTCGGCATCACCTCACAGCCTTCCCAGGCGTTAAACAATTTTAAAGATACAGCATTGCTCAAACCCCTCAACAGATCTGTAAGGAGAGTTATTTCATTTATAATTCATTTCATTGCATGTCATTCCCTGTCAAGACCAGTATATGCTTTACAGCAGAGTCTATAAAAAGGTTTCTGTAAAGGTCAAAGAATGCTTGTATGTTATGTATCATGACATCTGAGGTAAATCCTCCACTCAGCAAGGAGTTTTTCAAGACAGCATTTACATTTTTCTTTTTTCCACACTTATGACCAGAGTAGCACTGTGTGGTCAGCTCTGTGCTGCTGAACAAGTGCCTAAGATGTCAGCCATAATTTCCACACACAGCTCAGATATCGTGCCAGTCAGACAGCGTGCCCCTGTCTGCTTCAGAGACACACAGAAATGGTGTCCCCAACATAAGCTAAATGCGACCCAGTGGAACTATTTCAAAAATTAATTTGACCTCTGATGCTAGCCCTAGAATTGTGTCCCCTCCTTCATATTAACTGTTTCAGAGGAGAAAGGCTTCTAATATAACAGAAGCGCCATCAGCTGTACTTATCACTTACAAACCTAGGGTCACAAAACTGTCTTCCATACCTGCATCAGCTCATCGGGGGGAAATTCCCTCCACCTGCCTCTGCTCACAGGGGGACACCCCCACTTTACTTCCTCAATCCCCCCAGCCCCTCCACCCAAGGCAACCCACCTGTGATTCAACCAACTGCATCAGTGGAGTGCTTATTTTTTGACAACTGGGCCTTGAACTGTTATTAAATTGTCCTTCTCATCCTTTATCTTGTTCTTTCATCAGGTTCCTCAGGGAGTTATCCCATGCTGGTTTTGATCGCAGCTATCTTGTCCCCATTGATATGTTCCTGTCTCATCTGTAAAGTCATCAATCTGCCCTCCTCTGACATTTCAAAAGGGGTGTGTTACAGCCTCCTGTCACCCTTGCATCTTTCTCCGGTTCCTCCCTAGGTTCAGTGATGGCCTTCACACTTATTTTTTAACACACACATTCCTCATTCACACACAAAACAGAATTAATTTACACAGAACATTTTGAACAGGAACATCAAGTTGCAATGCAAAAGAAAACAATACTGGCATTGTTTTAATTATTTTAAAATGCTAAACCTACAACAAAATGATGACTCTCAAAGGTCTGTTACTGCCTTGAAACCAGTCCAGACATAAAGAAATTCTGGCTGATGCATCTCTACCAATGGCATATTAGGCCATTCCTTTCTGCTATTCAGAAAGGGTGGCTGGCAGGATATGGTCAAATCATACATCAATACATTTAATACGTGCTACATTATTATCTCATTATTCTTTATCCTTCATTCTAAATCATACAAAATACAAACAAAATCCTACTACTACAAAAGTATGCCATAATCACGCAATTCCCAGGAGTATTTATTTCATTAAAATATTAAAGCAGTCTCTAACCATATCCAAATTGGATTCTGGAGGATCTGTAGCAAGCCCCAAGCACTATCCCAGTGGTGCCTCTGTTACCTTTCTTCCCAAAGTGATTTTGACCCAAACAGATTCCGTTTTAGCCATTCCATCACTTCTAATTTCCTCACAGACTACCTCACCATGAATATACATTACTCCACCACCTTTACCTTTATTTCTGTCTTTTCTGAAGAACACAGACCACTCAATACCTATGTTGCAGTCATGACTACTATTCCACCATATTTCTGTTATTCCTATATCTGGTTTCACTTCCTGCACCAGCAGTTCTAGTTCCTCCATTTTTTTACCCAGGCTCCTTGCACTGGCTTACAGACATCTTAATTGTCTCTGTTCAGCTTTGCCCAGACTCCTTGACAATTAGGCACAGTCATTCTACTGCCAGTATCACCTACATGTTAGTACCAATACCAATGACATTATCTTACCTCTTAGATTCATAGATATTAAGGTCAGAAGGGACCATTATGATCATCTAGTCTGACCTCCTGCACATGCAGGCCACAGAATCTCACCCACCCACTCCTGCGATAAACCTCTCACCTATGTCTGAGCTACTGAAGTCCTCAAATCATGGTTTAAAGACTTCAAGGAGCAGAGAATCCTCCAGCAAGTGACCCATTCCCCATGCTACAGAGGAAGGTGAAAAACCTCTAGGGCCTCTTCCAATCTGCCCTGGAGGAAAATTCCTTCCCGACCACAAATATGGCGATCAGCTGAACCCTGAGCATATGGGCAAAAGTCACCAGCCAGATACCCAGGAAAGAATTCTCTGTAGTAACTCAGATCCCACCCCATCTAACATCCCATCACAGGCCATTGGGCCTATTTACCGTGAATATTTAAAGATGAATTAATTGCCAAAAATCATGCCATCTCCTCCATAAACTTATCGAGTTTAATCTTGAAGTCAGATAGGTCTTTTGCCCCCACTGCTTTCCTTGGAAGGCTATTCTAAAACTTCACTCCTCTGATGGTTAGAAACCTTCATCTAATTTCAAGTCTAGACTTCCCGATGACCAGTTTATATCCATTTGTTCTTGTGTCCACGTTGGTACTGAGCTTAAATAATTCCTCTCCTTCTCCAGTATTTATCCCTCTGATATATTTATAGATAGCAATCATATCTCCCCTCAACCTTCTTTTGGTTAGGCTAAACAAGCCAAGCTCCTTGAGTCTCCTTGCATAAGACAGGTTTTCCATTCCTCGGATCATCCTAGTAGCCATTCTCTGTACCTGTTCCAGTTTGAATTCATCCTTCTTAAAGATGGGAGACCAGAACTGCACACAGTATTCCAGATGAGGTCTCACCAGTGCCTTGTATAACGATACTAACACCTCCTTATCTCTACTGGAAATACCTCGCCTGATGCATCCCAAGACCGCATTAGCTTTTTTCAGGGCCATATCACATTGGCAGCTCATAGTCATCCTGTGATCAACCAATACTCCAAGGTCCTTCTCTTCCTCCGTTACTTCTAATTGATGCGTCCCCAGTTTATAACTAAAATTCTTGTTATTAATCCCTAAATGCATGACCTTACACTTCTCACCATTAAATTTCATCCTATTACTATTACTCCAGTTTACAAGGTCATCCAGATCTTCCTGTATGATATCCCGGTCTCTCTCTAAATTGGCAATACCTCCCAGCTTTGTCTCGTCCGCAAACTTTATTAGCACACTCCCACTTTTTGTGCCAAGGCCAGTAATAAAAAGATTAAATAAGATTGGTCCCAAAACTGATCCCTGAGGAACTCCACTGGGAACCTCCCTCCAGCCTGACAGTTCACCTTTCAGTATGACCCGCTGTAGTCTCCCTGTTAACCAATTCCTTATCCACCTTTCAATTTTCATATTGATCCCCATCTTTTCCAATTTAACTGATAATTCCCCATGTGGCACGGTATCAAATGCCTTACTGAAATCTAGGTAAATTAGATCCACTGCATTTCCTTTGTCTAAAAAATCTGTTACTTTCTCAAAGAAGTAGCTCAGGTTGGTTTGGCACAATCCACCTTTTGGAAAACCATGTTGTATTTTGTCCCATTTTACCATTGACCTCAATGTCCTTAACTACTTTCTCCTTCAAAATTTTTTCCAAGACCTTGCATACTACAGATGTCAAACTAACAGGCCTGTAGTTACCCGGATCACTTTTTTTTCCTTTCTTAAAAATAGGAACTATGTTAGCAATTCTCCAATCATATGGTACAACCCCTGAGTTTACAGATTCATTCAAAATTCTTGCTAATGGGCTTGCAATTTCATGTGCCAATTCCTTTAATATTCTTAGATGAAGATTATCTGGGCCCCCCGATTTAGTCCCATTAAGCTGTTCGAGTTTCGCTTCTGCCTCAGATATGGTAATATCTACCTCCATATCCTCATTCCCATTTGTCATGCTACCATTATCCCTAAGATCCTCATTAGCCTTATTAAAGACTGAGGCAAAGTATTTGTTTAGATATTGGGCCATGCCTAGATTATGCTTAACCTCCACTCCATCCTCAGTGTTTAGCGGTCCCACTTCTTTCTTTTTCTTCTTATTTATATGGCTATAGTAGCTTTTATTATTGGTTTTCATTCCCTTTGCAAGGTCCAACTCTACTTGACTTTTAGCCTGTCTCACTTTATCCCTACATGTTCTGACCTTTCCTTGCTGATCCCTCCCTTCTTCCACTCCCTGCATGCTTTCTGCTTTTTCGTAATCACCTCTCTGAGATGCTTGCTCATCCAGCTTGGTCTACAACTCCTGCCTATGAATTTTTTCCCCTTTCTTGGGCTGCAGGCTTCCAATAGCTTCTGCAGCTTTGACTTAAAGTAATCCCAGGCCTCCTCTGCCTTTAGATCCACAAATTCTTCAGTCCAATCCATTTCCCGAATGAATTTCTTTAATTTTTGAAAGTCAGCCCTTTTGAAATCAAAAACCCTAGTCGCAGATTTATTTTTGTTTATCCTTCTGTTCAGTTTGAACTGAATTAGCTCATGATGACTTGAATCAAGATTGTCCCCTACAACCATGTCTTCTCTGAGGTCCTCACTACTCACCAAAACCAAATCTAAAATGGCATCCCCTCTAGTCGGTTCAGCAACTACTTGATGAAGGAATCCATCAGCTATCGCATCTAGGAAAATCTGAGCCCTATTATTATTACTAGCACTCGTCCTCCAGTCTATATCTGGGAAGTTAAAGTCTCCCATGATCACGCAGTTTCCATTAGTATTTACTTCATTAAAAACATCAAAGAGGGCTCTATACATATCCAAATTAGATCCTGGCGGTCTATAGCACACCCCAAGCATCCAATGTAGTGAGCTGTAGCTCACGAAAGCTTATGCTCAGATAAATTGGTTAGTCTCTAAGGTGCCACAAGTACTCCTTTTCTTTTTTCTCTGAAACCTATCACAGGGGAGGCTCTAGTAGTTTTCTTCCCCAATGTGATTTTTGCCCAGACAGACTCTGTCTTATACATTCCATCGCTTCTTATTTCTTTACATTCTACCTCATCATTGATATACAGTGCTACTCCACCACCTTTACCTTTATTTCTGTCTTTTCTAAACAGCACATACCCTTCAACAGCTGTAGTCCAGTCATGACTACTATTCCACCATGTTTATGTTATCCCTATAATATCTGGTTTCACTTCCTGCACCAGTAGCTCTAGTTCCTCCATTTTGTTACCTAGGCTCCTCGCATTGGTGTACAAACATCTTAATTTTTGCTGTTTGGCCTCGCTCACATTTTGTACCCGATTAGGCATGGTCATTCTACAGCCAGTATGACCTATTAGACTGGTATCCACACTGCCCTTCCTCCTTGTGTCCATTCTCCTACCCACGGCTGTATCCTTTCTTACTTTGTTTTGTTCCCTCTCAATGCTAAAATCCGGCGTGGAGATTATCTGGACATCTCCCAACCATCTCCCCCAAATTCCTAGTTTTAAGCTCTCTTAATCAGTTGTGCCAGCCTCCATCCTAGAAGTCTATTTCCTTCCCTACTCAGATGAAGTCCATCCAGAGAGAACTGTCCTCTGTCCATGAATGCCTCCCAGGGGCCATACATCCCAAAGCCCTCCTTATAGCACCACTGCCTAAGCCATCTGTTGATAGTCATAATCTTGTCACACCTTTGTTGCCATTCTCTAGGGACAGGCAGAATCCCACTAAAGATCACCTGAGCCTCTGTTTCCTTAAGCATCTTCCCCAGCCTAGCATAGTCTCCCTTGATACGTTCCAGCGAGAATCTACTGGTATCATTTGTTCCCACATGAAGGATAATTAAGGGATTCTTTCTGGCTCCCTTTAGGATCCTTTTCAACCTCAGGTCTACATCCTGTATCTTAGCACCTGGAAGACAGCACACCCTTCTATTCTCTGGATCAGCTCTGGTTACAGGCCTCTCTATTCTTCTCAGTAAAGAGCCCCCGATCACGTAGACCTGCCTTTTCCTGGTGACTGTGCTATTCTCCCGTCTATCCCCTGTTCCCTCTGGGTGCAAGTTCTTTCTATTCCTATTCTCCCTTGTAATCCTCTTCAACCCATCCTGTGTCTTATTGGGACTCGTATTTGGTGTAGTCTCCATTGACTCTTCCCCTTTTCCTATAGGACTAGCCACTCTTCTCTTCTTCCTTGCCCTTCCACCTTCAGTGACCACCTGCTGAGCCCCTTCTTCATTTTCCAACTCTGCAAACCTATTCTTGAGCTCTATTTCTCCTTCACTAGCCCATCTTTTCCTCTGCCTGGTTCTTTTAGTCACATGCTTCCACTGTCCACTTTCCTCACCCAGCAGTCTCCCCTCAGAATTCCTCAGTCCTGCTTCCATCTGCAAGTCTGAGCTTTTCCCTTCAGCTACCTCATGTCTTTGCTCCATAATCTGCTCGAACCCCCTTCTAAACTCAACCAGACTTTCCACCTGCATCTCCAATCCTCGGATCTTTTCCTCCATCAGCTCTATCAGACGGCATTTCATGCAGACAAAACTCTTACCAGGTACCCCTTCCAGGATCATGTACATACCACAGCTTCCACATCCAGTCATCCTCATTGTGTCTTCCACTATATGGGTCACGCCCACTGCTGCCTCTGTATCTGTCATAGCCTTCCCACCTAAATCCTGTTAATCTGGGAAACACAAACCACACCAAAACACCACCACCCACAGCAAAAACAAACCCCAAACAAGCACGACAAGACAAACTCCCACTGAAACTCCCCTGTTTTTACAGCTCTGTTCGCTAGCTCCTGTGCCGCTACAGCTGTCTTGATGTCCATTCTCCTACCCTCCATCCTTATCATCACTATGCAAGTGTGAAATTAGGCCTTTTGTATGAAGAGAATCTGTTTTTATTCCCTCTAGAACTATTTTATCCTAAATCATTTAACCAGGGCAGGTGGTAATGCATACCAATACTAATTTATTTATACGCAGTGGAATACAGAAATTAGAGTCAAAATCTCTCTAAAGCATTTACACATTTTAAAAATGTTCCTTTCTTAAACAACTGGCCCATTTGGTAGCATCCTTACACTTCAAAATGGATTTCAAAACCTCAGCAACAGCTGTATAAAATACAGTACTCAACTGTTTTCCCATCCAACTTAATGAAGATAAAATATTATCTTTTTTTTTAAAGGCCTGCTTTATCTCCCACCAAACCATCATTCCCACATAAAATAAAGTTGGCACTTCATTTGTTTTCTTAAGTTTCCAGTTATAGAAACACAACTGGTCTAAATGTGAAGGGATTTCCTCTCAATTATTTGTTTTCCTGACTTGTTTGACTTATAATTTATATACTGAAATTCTAAAGTGGTTAAATACCTCAGTCACAGTGCACTTAGGGATTTTCCATCTAGTATTTCAGCTCTTGCCTCGCTACTTCTAGAAGATGGGTGCATAAACACATCTACTTGCTCCCCCCTCCGCCCCCATGTATATATATCTTACAGCCACACACCACTTCAGCTACCACTGAAGTGATATTTTATCTGAGGTAAAGGAAGGCCACCAGTTGTTCAACAGATGACAGCAATTCTACACAATAGTGTAGGACAAGAAGTGAAGAATACCAAAAGCCTGTTAAAACTTTGGAGGAAGTATCATGTAGGCAGCATTCAATCCCCGACCACACTTTCTTGTGCAAAAGTGCCATGCATTCACTTTGAAATCTTAACGTTCTTTTAACTTAGTAGAATCTAATATTTTTTTAAATTCTTAAAAATTGAATAAACAAACTTCCTTATGTAGAACCACACTGATCCCCCGCATGGGCCATCAGCAGGATTGGGATCATTGTATGCAGTTCCCTACCATTTGCACCTATAGAGTAATTGATGGCAGTAGAAGGCTGTTATCTATGTAGATCTGTCACTACAGGTGTATGGAGACACGTGCTTTGCCAGTGGATTTCATAGTTATTTCCTAAACAGCAAAGGAATGTTGAGATCCACAACTCCTGGGTTCAGTTATAAGTTCTAAAGGGGAATGTTCTTTAGTGGTTAGAGACCCTTCTGCTCCTGTCTCCCCCGCCCCACACACACCCTCTCCCTATCCTGTTCTGCTCCTATGCCCCACTCCCCAGCTCCTGTCCTGTCCCTATCCCCTTTCTTGCTGCTATCCTCCCAGCTCTTTCCTGTCCCTCTCCCAGCCCACCCACACTTCTAGTCTCCCTCCATAGTTCCTGCCCTTGTCCCCCTCCCCCCTTGAATCTTTCCCCCTTCACACCCACTTTGCTCCTGCCCCTATCCCCACCTGTCTTCTGTTTGCCTATGCTCCTGTCCCCCTCAGATCCTGCCCTTGTCCCTCTCCCCTCATAACCACCCGTTTTTTACCTTTCCACATTTGAGTCAGGGTGCCTTCTCCACTTAATCCACACTGCTTAGACAACAGCAGGAGGAGCACTGAGAGCACAAAAGAGACAGTCTACCTGTTCTCAGTTCTAGTGCCCAGTGCTATAGTGTTCCCCAGTTACTGAGAGACAATTGCAGGGAAAGTCCTGCTCTGCCCCTGTATTCCTGGGCTGGAGCATGCTCTGTTGTTGTGTGGGGATGGTGCATGTACAGTCTGGTTGGAATGGAGGAGCTCTGAGGAGATGGAGCATGCTCTGTATGGACAGACTATTCAGAGAATTTAGCTGCCAAACTCTAACAAGTCTCTACTGACCATGTGCAAACTGAGCATTTTGGAGAATTACAACTTGGCCAAATTTGGGCAAATTTTCACAGGGATGGCAAAAGGCACATCCTGATGCCAGAGTAGGCCCCTGCCAAATTTCAAGTTCCTGCTCCAAAATATTTGGGCACTAAATCTTCTCAATCAAATGATTATAAGATTTTTTTTTAAACATAGGCAAAAATATATATTTTCCTTAATTTTATTTTCAGAAACAGCTAAACCATTTTAACCAAAACTTCATCTCCTGTGCCCTTTGCCCATCAAATTCAGCCTGAGGAAGACACTCACCATGGAAAATTTCACCCTGAACAGTTAAAATTTAGTAAAGTTATAAGCAACGGAGAACAGGGTCTGACAATGGGAATTATCAGGAAATATTAACAATAATCATCAGAACCTACACAACCTGTTATAATGTATGCATATGACTATACATACATTATGGTGTATAAAGGACTTTTGAATACTGTATCAGTGTAAAGAATTGAGATAGTCATATAATATCATCTAATTCTAACTGTGTTTTACATCCCTTTAACTATCATTTAGATTCCTTATTTTATGCAGTTGATAGATTTTGAATGATAGTTGTGCTTTTCCCAGATTTATATCTTGTATCTACTCTACTTTTTCCTTTATAAAAAGATTCTAAACATATTTTAGTGCATATTACTTTGCTATGTCACCTTTCGTATTATTAATGTGGTATTAATGATTATTTCTTTGGGCCATATGTAGTCCTAGTGCAAGCAGATGCAACTCCCACTGGATTCTCTGTATGTGCCCATTTATGTCTAGACTTAATATGTGCAACTTCTGAACAAAAGACCAAAGATGGAGCTTGAAAAGGAGATGAGGCATGTGAACACAGAAGGATTAAAGTAGGGCAATTGGAAGACATGATGTTGCTGAAGATGGCAGTGATCATTTTATGGAAGAAAACAGGAAATTCCTCACACTTGTAGGTAAAAAATGGCATGGGGAAAAAAGAGTGGAGAGAAAAGAGTATAGTGTGTTAAGAGTCAATCCTGCTACATGTAAGTAATCCTTACTCATGTGAGTAACAACATTGATTTCACTGTGATTACTCATTGAGTAAGGATTGCTCATGTGGTTGAGGTTTGCAGAATCGAGCTGTGTCCTAAGGTTTCTCCAGCCTGCAATGCTTGCCACCGCCTCTCATGTACAAATACAGCCCCAAAATAAAGTTCTCCCCTTCCTAATATAACACAGTCCCAAGTTTACCAGAAATTTCAGTGGTAGCTTCTAAACCACCCAGTCCACATTTTTCTGCATTCAGAGCAGACGGTCTTTTTTCTTTCTCTTCTTCTTTAGTACATAAAGCATCTGGATTTTATTAACTGATGAGGTTTAGCCATCTTGATCGTCCAGGCACTTAACCCTTTTCTGTCTGGATCCTGAATCCTACAGACAAACATGGGACAGGGATCTTTTTTGAGTCTGATTCTTCTTGTGTGGGCACAGAACTCCCTGGGATCCCCTGGAAACCCAGAAAGGGTTGTGCACAGAATGTAAAAAAGCATAGGCTGTAAAAAAGAAGCAAAAAAGTCACCAGCACCAGAGCTTTGTTTTGCATCCAAACCTTGCAAAATAATGAATTTCACATGATTTCACTGCAAAATATGCCCAAGTTCACTCAGAGAATCTGTGAACCATAGTGACCCTTTCAACAAACGTAGTCCGGATTTCAGGCATGTCAAGAAACTTAAGACCAAGCAAGTTTCACATAATTTTGGATTTCTTGGCAAACATGTGGCCCTGTTTCAAGTGGTAATTTTTAAATTATGGCTCACACTGGCAGCTAGAGGCATAATACTATATAACTGGGTTCAAAAAAGAATTAGATAAGTTCATAAAGTATAAATCCATCAATGGCAATTAGTCAAGATAGTCAGGGATACAATCTCATGCTCCAGGTCTCCCTAAGCCTCCAACTGCTAGAATATAGGACCGGATGACAGGGAACGGATCACTCAATAATTGTCCTGTTCTGTTCATTCCCTCTGACACATCTGGCATTGGCCACTGTCAGAAGACAGGAAATCGGGCTAGATGGACTACTGATCTGACCCAGTATTGCCATTCTTCCATCTTACCAAACCTCACCCTTTGTGTTGGGCATATTGGTACTCCTAAGAACTTCCCCAACTTTCCAGACACAATTAAAACCAGAAGTCTTTTTGAGGTTTGAAAACTTTGTTAATTTCCACTACTCCTTATTATTATTCTAGTTACTATTTTTCTATATACTATCCTGCCACCCACACACTTCTCCTCTTGGCTCCTGCCCCAAAAGTATTCATTACTGGAAATCTCACAACAAAGTCTGATCTCATGAGATTTCTAGGGCAGTTTAAGAGGTTGAAACAGTTCAGAGATGCCTTGCATATACATCCAAAATTCTGGTTGCTGATCAAAACTGAAATAGACCTCTATGCTTTCTGGTGGTCACCCTTCATTATGTAGCATTCCCAACAGATGCTCCATACTGAGTCTGGGAAGATTTCCCAATCTTGTTGTGGATATATGAAGGCAAATGTTTAAAAGCTGGCCTCAAGCCTGCTTCTGCAAAATGTGCATATATACCCACTGTACTACAAAATGATACATTTGCACATGGGTAGCTGAGCAAAGTAATGCAGATTATTAGGGACACAAAGAATTCATGCACAAAGCTGGGGAGCAACTTTAAGGGCCAGTTTGAAAATGTTGCTTCACCTACCAGTTATCCATGATTCCTCAATGTATCAGTCAGTGTCTTTTGAGGAGGCTGAGATTATGCTAGTACAGCTTGACCACAACACTAACAATGAGGTGTAAAATTTAGGCATTATGGCAACCAGCTGATTATGTGCAAAAGATGGACTTACCATCAACTCTAATGGGTTTTTGTCGGTCATTGTTAGCTGTGAGGTTTTGTTCAGCTTTGTTATTAACAAAGATGAGTTCTTTGCCTTCCAAGTAAATACTTTTATCAGGAAAAAGGGCCCCTTTCCATTGTTAAAGTGCTCTTTTTAAGTGGCAACACAATTATCTGTGAATTAAAGGTAATCTCCTATGACTAATGAATAAATTGAGGTGGCCCTTATGTGTTGTAAAGATTTATTGTGTGTTGGGGCTTTTTTATCTCAGAGTTTATAACTACTGTTGATTGTTTGTTTTCTTAGTGGTTTGGAGATCCTCTAAAAACAGCTATCAATTTTTAATGCATCCTTGACATACAAAATCTCCACACAACAACTTAAATTGAAAGTGAAACTGCCCTGGAGTAGGCTTGCCTAACCTAAGAAATCTCTGGTTAGAGAAAGAGGCTTATGCAACACATGGATGTAATACTGTACTTCAGTGAATTTTATATAACATGATCTACAATATATGCAACTATTAAGGAAAACAGTTGATATTCTAAGCAAACTGATGCAAAACGCTTTACTTAAAATGGACTATAATAATAGAATCATAGGTCTGGAAGGGACCTCAAGAAGTTCTTTGATAATCAAACCTAACACTAAATGAAAAATATGTATTCTTCTGATCATCACATAAGAAACCTATGGAACTATCATATCGAATTTTATAGCTGGCATATAAATCTGTAGAACACTTTGATAGAGTGGTTTTAAAAGGAGACCTATTGAAATGTTATCTTTTGCTATTAAATGGTACAGGAGTTTAGAAAGTGATGCTGCTGTATAGCAACCAGGAATATAAAGGCTTGATCCTGTACCACTGAAGACAATGGGAGTATTGCCATTGACTTCAGTGGGAGCAGGAGCAGGGCTATAATCCCAGACTAAAACTTTCAAGCTTGTGTGCCTAGAAGTAAGCCCCTAATTCTATATTTAATCACCTAGGTTAAAAATGGTACGATTTTCAAAGTTCCTGAGAATCCACAGCTCCCACTGACTTCAAGAAATGCAATGCTGTAAGTGGAGTATCACACATTTTGCTTATAAATATTCTTCATTGCTGGTATATACTGCACATATTCATGTTTTATGGTGATCTAGGATTTCTCGAATGACTAGCAATTAGCACTCATCTTCTGCATCAGCTGATCACAATAATACCCAAAGAAGTTGTCAAACATTGATAACAAGAATGAATCTTTTTGATAAATGTATTTGTTTGGGGCGGGGGGAACAAGTCAAAGAAAAAAATACAGAGAATTAAGTGAGCTAATCTCATGTAACTATAGGCTTAAATACATTTGGGTAATTATTTGAGATTACAAGATGTTAGTATTTAAAGTACTCATTTGAGTCCTGTTACCATAGTATCTGAGCACTTTTACCCCATTTTACAGATAGGGAACTGAGGCAACAAGAGCCCCACTGACTTGCTCAAGGTCACACAGGAGAAACATCGCAGAGCAGATTATTGAACCTGTAACTCCCAAACTAGCTCTCGAACCACCAGACCACTTTTCTTCTGCTTGAATAGTATATCCATGTCATGGAAAAATCATTGCCTCCTGCAATTTACAGTCTTTATTCAGGCAACCCACATCTATGTCTGCAATGGTTCTGCAGTCCCCCATGCCCCCGTCCTTCCAACAATGAACAAACCAAAACCAGACAGCTACACATTTCCTTGTTTAACTATCTGCCCATTCCCCTTACTGGCTAGTTTACTGTAAGTTTTTACTACACACCTTACAAAACCAAACAATAATTAGTAATGCAAATCAAATTGAAAATATTAAAACAAACAGGCACTCAGTCACTATTTCACTATATAATCTTCCAAATATGTAGGTGGACATTTCCCACATATAGAACACCTCAATTCAACCTCTGCAAAAGGTAACTCCACCATCACTGACTTCTGGTTCAAACCTGTCATTATGCGATATGTATCAAAGCCGTCTCCTCCATGAGTTCTATTCAGAATAGCTGCTCTTGTGTCAGGCTGCTGCCTGCCCAGACTTCCAGAAACTAGTGCTGAACCTAAACAGGGCATTCTTCAGTGGCAATTCCATTGTTGCTATACTCACATTTTCAGAGTTTACCACAATCCTTTTTCTCAATTGATCCATGTCAGCACACAGCCCTGCCATCTCCCAGAATTACCATGTAGGAGATTAGTCCTGTAATATCTTGAATGATAGTTGGGATCAGGATCAAAATTTTAGTATAGACAGCTTCTCCGACAGTTAAACTATGTTCTTTAGCATATTTATCGAGTTGGTGCTTTGGCTTCTGTTGTTTTTGCTGTATTTTTCCCATTAAGTAGGGATGCATATGGTCTAACCTTGACCTTAGTTTCCTTCCAATTAACATTTCTGCTGAGGACAGGCCAGTGGTAGACTTCTGACAATTAACAGGTAATAAGATACCTGGTGGTACTATAGATATGAAAATACTCTCATTAAATGACTGAATTGCCAATTCAGCTAATCCATTTGATGATAGAATGTAGGGTGCCGATGTAACATGTTGAATGCTGTTTTGCTTTCTAAATCTTTGGAATTCTGTGCTAATAAAAGAATGTCCATTATTTGATACAAGCATTTCAGGTAAACCCTGGGCACTAAAACTAGTCCTTAGTTCTTCTATGGTGGCTTCACTAGAGGATGTATTCATTGGATAGATATCTACCCATTTGAAATGTGCATCCACCAGTACTAAAATGTTTTTCTCAGAAATGGTCCAGGATAATCAATCTGTTCTCTTCTCCAAGGCTTATCTGGTCACTCCCAAAGGTAATGTGGATCCACAGTAGAAGCTCTGACCCTTTTGACAAATAGAGCAGGATTGCATCTTACTCTTAATATCAGTATCCATCTTTGGCCACCATATATAACTCCACGGTTACGCTTTCATTTTAGTAGCACCTGGGTGTGTCATCCATTACTTCACATCCTTGCTTTGGAATGATGACCCATGCTCCCCATAATACACACCCCTCTTACACACTACATTTACTTTGTTGCTTATTATAAGGTGTGAGTTCCTGATCAGATTTGGTCTAGGTCTATCCCCTTAAGCACAAGTCCTGTAATGTTTGCAGGTACTGGATTTTCACCAGCCCATGAGGTTACCTGTAATGCTGTCACTTGAGGTGTATCGAGATAGTTCATAAGTAACACTCTCTTCACTAAAAGAAAAGGAGTACTTGTGGCACCTTAGAGACTAACAAATTTATTTGAGCATAAGCTTTCGTGAGCTACAGCCCACTTCATCGGATGCATTCAAGTGCCACAAGTACTCCTTTTCTTTTTGCGAATACAGACTAACACAGCTGCTACTTTAAAACTCTCTTCACTTGTGTCTTTTTCATATGTCTCAGGTAAAGGCAACCAGCTTAAAGCATCTGCATTTCCCAACTTCTTACCAGCTTTGTTTACAATTGTAAAGTCATTGAATCTTAATGTTACTGCCCATCTCTGGATTCTGGGTGATACCATCTGTGGCACTGCTTTCATCACGTTAAACAAAGAGATCAGGTGTTTGTGATTGTGGTGGGGAGGCTGCCCCACACAGTGAGAAGAAGAGGTTAAAAGCAGCGCCAGGGAGGCTGCACAGAACCCATGAATCAGGAAAAGGCTTATTGAGCCCACCAACTGAGGGGAGGCTTGCTGGAGCAACCAACCAGGGCCAACGAGGGCCATATATAAAAGGCTGCTCAGCAGAGCACAGGGGAGTCTCTCCCTGGAAGGAAAGGGTAGAGGATTGGCTGCCTGAAGAAGGGGCAGGGGCAGGGGCAGGGGCGTGGGCGTGGGCGTGGGCGTGGGCGTGGGAGTGGGAGTGGGAGCTGCTGGCTGATCACTGCCAGGCTGGGACCTTGCTACAAGGGCTGAGAGGGTGCTAGGGCTATGGGAGAAGTGGCCTAGGGAAAATAGGCAACAGGTTGGTGGAGGGTAGTAGGTGGCTGCTGGCTATAGGGTCCCTGGGTCGGGATACAGAGTAGCGGGTGGGCCTGGGTCCAGTCCTCCACTGCCCCAGCTGGCACTCCACCTGCCAATGAGGAGAGTGGCCAGTATCCAGACTGCAGTTGGCCACTGAGGCAAGGGGCTGGACCTTGGTCTGCAGTTGGCCACTAAGGCAAGTGGTAGGACTAAGGACTACCGGTCCCCTGGAAGGGAGGAGATACTGGAATGGGGGCACAGCTGGAAGACCATGCCCAGAAGAGGATCCTGCAGTCTGGGAGCAGTGCAGGTCCAAAGAGTGGAGACAGCAGTGACGGCAGGAGTGACACCACTAGCTGAAGGCAGACTAGAAGGGCCAAGAGCTAATTCCCAGGACGGCCGGCAGGAGGTGCCGCGGTGGTAAGTCCCACTTTGTCACAGTGATCCATGAAAACTGTAAACTATATATATATATTGTGGAACTTTCCCACAACAACACCTAATCCTTCTCAATCTAGCTGTGAATAATTCTGTTCAACAGAAGACAGAGTCTAGAATACAAATCCAGTTGCTTTCTTTGATCCATCCTGTATCTGGTGACCTAAAACAACTTCAGTTCCATAAGGAGATGCATCACAAGTCAATATCAGTTCTTTGTTAGCTTGATAACAGCCCAGGACTTGAGGATTGCAGCAATAGTTTAGAATCCTGAAACACTTGTTCCTGAACCGATTTTTCCATACCCTTTAACCCCCTTTTTAAGTAACATATGTAGAAGCGTTAGAAGAGTTAAGTTTGGCAAAAAAAACTTATTGTAGTAATTTAGGGAGCCTAATTACGTCTTTAGCTCTGAAAAATTGTTAATGGCTTTTACTTTCTCTCTCACTGGGTGTAGTCCCTTGGCATTCACTTTATATCCCAAGTGTATCACTTCATGTGCCAGGAGGGAACACTGATCCTTTTTAGGCACAGACCTTCAGCTGGTTTAACAGTTCTACTAAATTTTGTAAATGTTCTATGTCTGTGGTACCTAGGATTAGTATATCCTCTAGCTACATTGCCACATGAGGAATTCTTTCAATCAGTCCTTCCATGGTTCTCTGGAAAATACCAGGGGCTGAGGACACACCAGAAGAACACCTACTTAAACAGTCCATTGTGAGTGGTTACAGTGAAATAGTGCTTGGAATTTTCTTCCATGAATCTGTTGGTAGGCCTGGCTCTAACTTTGTGAACAATTACCCTCCTGCTACAATTGCAAACTGATCCTCAGGTTTTGAAATTGGATACTATTCAAAGCGTGAGACCCTATTTAGTATCAACTTTTAGTCACTACATAGGGGTACAGAGCCATCTGGCTCCAATACTGGCACTGTAGGTGCAGAGAACTGTACAGGTTCAATAATAGCAGTTGCCTGTAGCCATTTTAACTCCTTTTTGTTTCATGGCAGAGTATACAGATCAGGGTTTGAAATAATGAGACATGACATTTGGGTTTATCACAGAATACCAGGGTTGGAAGGGACCTCAGGAGATCATCTAGTCCAACGCCCTGCTCAAAGCAGGGCCAATCCCCAATTTTTGCCCCAGATCCCTGAATGGCCCCCTTGAGGTTTGAACTCACAACCCTGGGTTCAGCAGGCCAATGCTCAAACCACTGAGCTATCCCTCCCACCCTCCTGTCCAGTGTTTACACAGATGTTAGCAGTAGTTACTGATAAAGTGCACAGCTCATCTTTAAATAGTTTCTTGTGTATTTAAAATAGTTCACAGAACTACATCTTCTGGTTTCAAATGATGCACTTTTCTTTTCCGATCTAGTAAAAGGTCAGCCAACCATCCTCTACAAAACAAGTTAGGGCCAAAGCCTGTGACCACTAGCATTGGTAGATGTCTTAGTCGGCTCTGGTGGCAAACTTTCAAATTGGTGGCTCCCAGTATCTTTACTGCTTCTTCAGTGTGTGTTAATTTTATCCTATTTTTCTGCAATAGAGGTGGTTCACTATCTTTCTACAAGGTTTCATATGCTTCTTAGCTCACAATAGCTATGCTACATCCTGCATCAAGCTCAAATCATACATTTCTTCATTTACAGACTGCTCAATATGAATGGGACCTACTTTAGGAATATTTGCTTCAGTCTCACTATAGACAGTATGAGGTACTTCGTCACCTTCTCTTTCATTACTTTCCTCCTCAAGTCATGAAGAGTGCCATGGTTGAGAGGCTGCTTTTTTATTTAATCATGGGTTTTGTGTATGCTTTCCTGGTTTTGTCTCAACACATTCTTCAAATGTGCCCCATCAATCTGCAAATGTGACATTTCTCATTTTTAAATCTGTAGCCCAGTCAGGTGTGTTTGCCTCCACAATGAGAATACACTCTGCTAGCTCATTGGTTCTCTTTCCCAGGTTTCCTGGCAATTTTGTGCACCATACTTTGTTTCCTGGGTTCTATTTCCAGTTCCCTGGGCCCTTGTGGCTTTCATTTGCAAATTCTGTAATAGAAACATTGTAGATTTTGTAGCCTGGCCAGTTTCACAGCTGTTTCAAATGTTAACTGTGGTTAAGATAATAATCAATAATACCACAAACTAATGCGTCTCTTAGCATTTGTGTCAGGGTCACACCACAATTGCAATCTTCCTCAGTGCTGCCACACACTGTCCCGCTGTCTTCCCTTGCTTTCCTTGATTGAGAGTTAAAAGTAAATTGTTCTACTATTTCATTGGCTGTTGGGTTGAAATGGTCTCAACAGATTTACTAGCTCATCAAAAGTTTTATCTCCAGACTTTTCCGGGGCTAAAAGTTCTCATTAAACTGCAAGTCTTGGCTCCTACACTGCTGCATATGATAGCTTTCTTCTTACATTCATCTTTCTGTAATATTAGCAGTGAAAAAATGAGACTAGTTTGCAGTGTTCTTCCCAAGTTTGGTGCTGTGGATTAAGTGGTGAAACAGTCCCAAAGGTTATAGCCATTTCTTTTGTGTTTGTAAGCTTTACACAACTTCCCAGACCTATTTCTTTCTCTTTTCCGTTCTTGTAAATTCAGCTCCACCTCATCGCTGTGTTATATTATACCAGGTGTACAGCAGCTTCTTTAGCTATTAAGAGTTTTTATTCAGGTAACACACAGTTGTCTGCCTGCAAAGGGTCTATCAATCCGCCCACTTCCTGCAGCTGCCAACTCGTTTATCTGCCCATTCCCCCTAGCAGCTAGTTTATTATACTCACTAACAGTTCATGACTGGGTAAATGGCTCTGATGTCATGAGTGGGAGGTTTGTATAACAGAATGCCGAGCAGGAGACATTATGAGGGCATGTTAGCAACTGTAAGGCTACATCAAAGATATACAAAAGGCATGGTCAGGGTTATGCAAGAGGGGGCAGAATTAAGGTTCTTTGTAGAACCTTACTCTGATTTCCTTCAGTGGTGTAGCTTTTTTCCCTAACTGAAATGTTCTTTTGATGAGCTTAACTCTAACAATAAAATGCTTTATCTTGAAATATTTGATTTGTGGGACTCTATAATTCAAGGGCCCAAGTCTCTTTAAAAGTTGAATATTTTTCTTGTCTGTAAAATGAAATAAAAAGTTTCCTGTAACTTTCCAAAGGTTATGCTGCATATCAGCAAATCATTCCCTGTGGGTGAATGGCTCTGCCCTCCCTAGAACAGCAAAATTCAGGTGCTTTATTTACTCTCCCTAGTACTTGGAACAATGAAAAGCTCTGTTGATAAATGTTAAAGAATATGTCCTTGCCTTTAGCCTTTTGTTAGCTCAGTAAAGGTCAAGCAAAGCACATAACTGAGGAAAGCTCCAAAAATAAGAGAAACTAAAGAATAACTTAGCACAAAAGAGGCTATTTATGAACATGAGCATTAATAAGATATCTTTAGTATCAGGCATCAAAAGCTTTTGTGTTTTTACACTTCTCAGAGAAACACAGTCACACCCATAAATCTTTTCTACCATAAAGGAGCCAGTATAGTCCTATTACTAACTGCATTGCTACGAAGCCTTTGCCACTTAATTTCAATTGTTACAGTTCCTCAGAAATAACAGTGAATCCAGATGAAATGGTATCCAAGGCAGGCATGAAGGAAGACAATTTTTTTAAAAAAAATGCTATTCTTGACCAATAATAATAATATAGAAGCACCTATAGATATTAAGATTAAGCAATTTTTTTGTCATCTGGGCTCTTTCAAATATGATTGTTGCTCAAAAAAGTAGAGCCAATTTGACTAAAGGCCAGATTCTATTACCCTTACTCATGTTAATCAGTACTTTACTCCAGAGGCAATCTCCACTGATTTAACGAAGTAAG
Organism: Chelonia mydas; assembly: GCF_015237465.2. Lineage (NCBI taxonomy): Eukaryota > Metazoa > Chordata > Testudines > Cheloniidae > Chelonia > Chelonia mydas. The sequence continues at coordinate 165,176,489 of NC_057850.1, forward strand.
GTACTAGTCAGAGAGTAAGCAAATTAGAATCTATCCCTTGAGCAAATAACTTCCAGCAAATAATCATGTGCCAGATTCTGCCACTTATATACTCACAGTACATAGTAAATTATTTCATGAGTAGCTCCAAGCTAGTGGCAGAGTAAGCTGCTACTCCATGTAAGAGTAGCAGAATTTTTTGGTACTCTATGTGTTTGATATTCATAGCTATAGAGATGGATGTGTGGAGGGAGCTATATTTCATATGTAGTACATAATTAAAACAGATTTTTTGAAAAACTCTGGGTAACCGCTAAACAAAATTAATGTTTTTCAATTTCCCTGACTTGTTGTTTTCAGGACTATGCAATGTGCAAAGTCAGACCACTTTAGAAGGCAATGCAATAATGTGATAATGACAGAGCCAGACACCCTACCGTTTCTTCTGGAGTAAATCAGTTGCTCTAACTCCATCAGAATCAAGTTAGACGTTGTGGTTCCTACAGCCTCTGCATAATCTATACAGTTATTTAACCAAGATTAGATCTTTTTTTTTCCTTGTAAGGGTGAAAAGCATTAGGGGCCTAAAGTGATTGTGTCTAGTGAGGGGAGGTGTGAAGTTGGACACAATGATGGGAAAAAAAACTTCAAAGCAAACTTGATGCATTTGAAAATGAAGCTTATGCCTTTAAGCTGAATTTAAAAAATATTTCACATGGTCCTGCATTTGGCCTCCCACCCTCCCTTAGTCTTTCCTCCCATCTATTAACCCAAATCTCTCCCCTGGCCATCCTCCCTGTGCTGTTTCTTCTACCTTCTCCCATTCCCTTCCTTCCATCCCTGGGCCACATGCTCCCTTATTTCTCCATCTCCCTTCTTTCCATACCTGTACTGTCTCCATTCACCCTCCTCCATCTCTAAGTTGTCAGCCCTTTCCAACTTCTCCTTCCCCCTCCTTGAGCTGCCTCCTCTTCCACTCCCTCCTACCAACCCTGCTTATGGAGGTCAGCCACTCCCTACAATGTAACAGATGGTGATATCTGCATCCAAGCTGCAAAGGATCAGATTTGTTGATGCAGAATCAGCAGGTTGAGCTGCAGCCAGGGACTGAAAGGATCTCAAAAGCATCAGGAAGTAGGAGGCACTATCAGCCACCAGGGCAACCTACACAAGAAAACCCTGATGGGCTCCACCAGCCTGGATTCTGATCATCCTGTTAGGCAGCAAAGTTACAAAGCTTCAGACATCCCTGCCATAGCCCCTGCAGCAATCAAGAACTTGGAGAAAATGAGCCAAGATATAGTTGCTCAAATAGATCAGATGATTACAAGTGTGTGCTACCCCCTGCAGGACATGGCAGCATTGGCCATGGGATGCAGCCAGACCTACAGGGATTCAGTGGCTGGCCTGGATGAGTCAGTAGATGCAAGTCTCTGAGGGATCTATCTACTGATGGCCCTCAGTGAGGAAGTGGACAGAGCCATGCAACTAGTGCATGTCCTGGCCTAGCACATTAGGGAGATCAAAGGGACACAGGAAACATTTGAAGCTCTAAGCAAATAGCTGAAGCCATTGGTGTTTGAAATGCTCCCTTGAAGAAAACATCTGGATAGTGAAGTCAGTTTCCTAGTACCAATAAATTAGATAGAAGGAAAAAAAATGATTTCTGCACCTCTTGTGTGTATGCTAAAAGCCCCACTGACAGGCTCTATGAGAGCTGTTTGGAAAGGAGGAGGTGTTATTCATTCAGAGTCAGAATGCATTTCAGCACAGCTGTCCCACACATTGCTTTCCTATGCAAGCAAAGTGTTTCATTCCTTTCCAGGTATAATAATGCTTTGTTTGTACTTTATTTTGTAATCACAAATTTCAAAAACTATCCCCTAGAGACGAGCATGTCATGCAAACAACCACAAAGGCTCAAAATTGAAAACACAAAAATAAATACAGAAAACATAATAAAAGCTTCTCTGTCCTCAATCACTATATCAAGTAGATTGCCATCCACGCATTTCACTATGTGATTAATTTGATCCTCCAATTAATTTGATCAGACCTTTGGGCACCAAGTTGTTTGTGAACATATAATCCCACTTCCATCCCTCACTTGAGTCTAATGATTGTTTATTTATCCTGAGCCAAACAGCTTCAACAGGAGAGACTGACGGAGCCCCACATCAGAGTATCCCATAGCTCCGTGGTTAGGGCACTTTGCTGCAAGGTGGCAGATCCCTGTTCAAGTTCCTCCTTCCCCTCAGGTCAGGCAGGGACTTGAACTGGGGGTCTCTTACATCCCAGGTGACCACCTTGACTCTGGGGCTAAAAAGCGATGAGGGAGGGCCTCCTCTTCCCCCTCCCAGAGCTGTTTTGTGTGAATTCAGCCAAGGGGTCCAATCCAGTAGGCACTCTCTGATCTGCCTACTGGATCAGGCTCTGCATGCAACTTTTAGGCACTCAAATGCCTAACTTCCCCTTATTTCTGAATCACTCCAAGGCTTACGCAGACGATAAGCAGCCAGGCACCTAGAGGAAGGCAGCAGTGCACATCCTCATAAACAGGAGCCACCAGAACTTTTACTGCAAAAACTTAGGCACCAAGTGAGTTTATGCGCCCACAAAGGAGTTTTGTGCATCAAGTGGTCCCAAAACTGGGGCATAAGTCCTATTTTAGGTGCTCTAGGTGTCTAACTCCTTTTCAAGCCAGGATACTGGACTAAATGGTCATTGGTCTGATCCAGTATGACAATTCTAGCTGGTCCACAGGAACATACCAAAGGGTCCAAAAAAGACCCTTGTGAAAATAGCAGTGCTTGAATAGCACAAGTTTTACGTATATATCTCTGGCACTATAAAGTTCTGTGAAAGCTCTATCATGCACCCCCACAGTTACATGGCTAAACCATGACAAATTGCTTGTTTCAGTCAAATTGATAAGAGATATTTTTGTCTAGTGTAAGAGGAAGGTGGTGTAGAAGGAAACTCATTCCTCTGGAAGAGATTCCAGCCAGCACAGATGAAGGCATGAAGTGATGGGGAGGGAGTTATATATGAGGCCTGTTGTGCAGAGTTTCAGCCCCTGTATTCATGGAAGTGCAAGGGCCGCTCCCTAGAGAGCACAGAGCCCCCAAAGAGGGCATAAAGGGACTGGAAGTAGGTAGAGCCAACACTCTACACCACCATGTGTCAGGATCCCAAACAGGGCAGTGAGGACCAAGGGTCAGAGCGGGGGAAAACCTGAGGCAGGGAGTAGCCGAGGAGTTCATAGTCCAATTCCAGGCCAGGGTCAATAACAAGGATCAGAGTCCAAGTCAGGTTTCAGAGTCCGAGCCAGGAGGCAAAGTCTAAAGCAAGCTGAGGTGAAGCCAGGAATTCAGGAGCAGGAGCAGTCATGGCAGCTCCAGGAGATCTGCACTGTTGCGTAGGTGCTTCCTGGCACACCCCTTGAGTTTTGATAGGGCAGGGAGCCAATCAGGAGCCATGAGGCTGTGGTCTGTCAAACCCTTGTGGCAGACCCTCCCATGGCTGTGGGAAGTGGAGCACAAACAGACATGAAAGTTGCGATATTACAACAAAAAAACTTCAAATCCAGACTCCAGCGAGAAACTGTTGAATTGGAATTCATTTGCAAATTGGATACAATTAACTTAGGCTTGAATAGAGACTGGGAGTGGCTAAGTCATTATGCAAGGTAACCTATTTCCCCTTGTTTTTTCCTACCCCCCCCCCCCAGACGTTCTTGTTAAATCCTGGATTTGTGCTGGAAATGGCCCACCTTGATTATCATACACGCTGTAAGGAGAGTGGTCACTTTAGATAAGCTATTACCAGCAGGAGAGTGGGTTTGTGGGGGGGGGGGGGTGAGAAAACCTGGATTTGTGCTGGAAATGGCCCAACTTGGTTATCATACACATTGTAAGGAGAGTGATCACTTTAGATAAGCTATTACCAGCAGGAGAGTGGGGTGCGGGGAGGTATTTTTTCATGCTTTGTGTGTATAAAAAGATCTTCTACACTTTCCACAGTATGCATCCGATGAAGTGAGCTGTAGCTCACGAAAGCTTATGCTCAAATAAATTGGTTAGTCTCTAAGGTGCCACAAGTACTCCTTTTCTTTTTGCGAATACAGACTAACACGGCTGTTACTCTGAAACTGGTTTCTGTTGCTGCTGGGTAGCAGCCTGGATATGCCAGATAATTGGTAGATCTGCAGGCCTGGCTTCTAGACTTGTCCTGGGGCCTTATACTTCGTGCCAAAGTGTGGTGCTAGCTGACCACACTGAAGAAATATGCCTCACCACTTACAGGGTGTGGCAGCTGTGTGCGTCCTCCCTCATGCCTGGGGAACCTCTGGGATCCTGAGCAGAATGCCAGTGGTGCTCCCTCTGAGGCAGTGAAGCGCTACACTGAAGTAACACAGGGATGTTCCTAAATGGTACAATCTAGCCCTTAACGTTCAGTGATACTTTCAAACTTGGCTGTGGTCCAAAGGTTTAGTCCTTCTGAAAGCAACTGACCTCCCTCTTGTGTAGTTTCCATTCAGTATCTCACCCACAACACGGTGTGAAGGGGCCAGGGTTTTTAATTGGCAGATTTTCCAGCTATTTCAGTTTTGTTAGAACACAAATAATAACTGATTTCCAAATGCGCTGTTAAGAATCAGAGCTGTCTCCTCCAATATGCAGAACCTTCTCTAATGTAAAGCCATGAGGCTGTAGTTTCACTGATTCTTTTGAGTAAAAGAATTGCAACTTGTCCTGTGTGAAAATCACACAGCCACCAGCAGCAATTCCAAGGGCAAGCGGGGGTTCCTACAGGGTCTAACTCCCACTAGCTAGTACAACTTAACATATGTTCAATTATCACCATAGCCAAGTCTATTTCCCCCCACAAGAGCAACTAATTCTGACAGTATTTGGAGTGTCTGTTAGTTCTCTTCACATTCCCTCCTTCCCTCTCTCCTCCCAAGGCTGCCCTATCCATCTGAAAAAAGCCTCTGAGGGGAAAAAATAAATATTGACTTCCTCAGCTCACGTCCCAATATTGGGACAGCCTGTGGAGGGCTGCTGGAAAATCTCACACAACTTTTGTATAAAACTTCTCTACAAGTTTCCCAAGCAGCTGCGTAGCAGTGCCTTCTGTTTAGTATTCAGCCTGAAAGCTGAATGGTGGCAATCGTCCTGGTAGTCTGTATTCCTGAGTTGCTCCTGTAGCCACCAGGTAGACCTCAGGTTCTAGTGAGGAGATAATATAGTGGAAAGTTAGGTAGTACCTGCCATCCTTCACATTTTTCTGCCACAGAAGAAAGACTGACAGGAGAAGTTCTATGTACTTGGTAATGGGTTATGTTGTTTTCCCTGCCCCCCAAAAAAGCACTCATACACTAGAAAGCCATGAAAGATAGCTGTTAAGGGAGGGAATATATTCATTTTCCAGAAGAAAACATGAGCTAGCCAAGAACTGAGAAATATTTGCAATAGTCAGAAATGAAATAAATACAGTATTTAGTTAAATACAGCATATTTTACTATGCTAAATAATTTACTACACTGTGTAATATAGAATAAATACAAAATAATGAATCTGTGCAGTGAAAATCAGGATTCTATCACGTATTGAATTGATTACTCAGTCATGTGTTCTGAACACCCAATATATTTACTAAACGTGGTACCACCCCAGGAGGAGCAGAGAAAAGGGCACTCACTATGTACCTTCCTCTCTCCTTCCCTCCTTTTGCAACAGGTCTAGAATCAGTCTCCAAATCTCCCTGTACTCATTCCACCACATGCTGTATTAGAACAGTCTGAGGGGCTGTTCTAACTTATGCCAGCCTGTTATGGTCTCAAAGGACCAGCCACCTAACCAATGATTGATGTAGCATCATGGCCATGCTCCCCTTTACAGTAACTGTAACCCCACCTTCATCTGCTAAGCCAGCAGCAAGGAAGGGTGTGGAGTATGAGTCCCTACATTGGCTGAATCCCCACAGCAAATCATCCTTATATTGAGGTGTCTATTCTATTCTACAGAGATTCTTATGCTTAGCACCCCTAATCTGGATGAGCTTCCTTGAGCCACTTATGGTGAGTTTGGTGGGCACATGGTGTACCCACACTCACAGATGCTAACTTTTGTTTTTGCCGGTGGGTCCTCTTCCCTGCCCCCTTCCCGCTGTGTGAGCGGTGGGCAGAACCTCGGGGGGAAGAGGGCAGGTGGGGCCAGGGCCTCAGGCCAGAGCATGGTCGGGACCTCAGGGGGAAGAGGCTGAATGGGGGAAGGGGTTTGGGGCAGAGCACAGGCAGAGCAGGAGGTGAGCCATGGTCTGGGTACAATTGCCTATAAAAGATTAATTCAGCCCTGTGGATGCAGCACACCCCCTATTTTTTTCCGGTGGGTACTTGAGCCCCGGAGAACCCATGGAGTCAGCACCTATGCTCACACAGCATCTAAAGATCTGGCCTGGGAGGAGGGGAGAAGGCACCAAATATTTCTAACTTCTAGCCCTTAAGGGGTCTGTCACCCTTCTGTAGGCCCAAAGGTTGACAAATATACAAGACTCCAGCTCTGAAGCTTCAAGGATAAGTGAGGATTAGTCACAGTGGGATATCAGGAAGGGAGAGGCCTGGTTTTGGAAGGACTTATCTAAACCAGTGTGAACCTGGAAAAAGATTCAGGTTTCATACAGTCCATGGTAAAGACTCAGGCTGGTCTTTATTTTACACACACCAGTTTACCCATTGCTAATTTTCAGTCACATCACTGAATCCTACACACTTTCTGTGCTGTAAATTCAGGTTGCTGGTAAACAAAGGAAAAACAGCCAAAGCCCCTTTTGGAAATTTGTCTTAAATAGGTAAGACAAACAAGCTTTTATGGAAGTCAAGATTGGTCTCCCCATCCCTCTTCTCCCCTCCCTTCCCCCCAGCACATTTTTATGACTTACTCTCTGGGTTTTTTTTTTTTCATTATATTTCCTTCTGTAAGAATCAGGATTTAAACAATCCGTGGTTAGTCCCAATCACATATGCTTTTGTGAGAAAACCCCTCCACCTGGAATGTTTGGCCTACTCAGCTGTAGCTTTTAAGTTGCTAGCAACACGGTAGCAATATTTGCCAAAATGAGAAGCAATAAGAAACATGAAAGGGTTTGTGAAAGAATGAATTGAGAGACTAGCCTCTGTAACATAAGCACTTGAAAATCAACCTCCTAGTCTGAGATTAGTCCATTGAAAACGCACACTATCACTTTAAGATTCATTACTCAGTTTCTGGAATTTATTCTTTTCTAATTAGGTGAAGTAGAGAGGGCATGAAGAACTGCACATGATATATGGCCTGATCCACACCCACTAAAAGACTCCCACTGACTTCTCTGGGAATTGAATCAGGCCCATATTGTCTTTTCAAAATAATATTAATATTAATAAACATACATTGTGCTAATGCGAGAGAGAACTCAGGTTTATATTGTTCCACAGCTTTGTTTCATACTAGAGATGAGGAAGTTTTGTGTAGATCTGGATTAGATTTAGGAATAGGGTACAAACTTGAGGCAGAATCATAGCTAAGGATTGAGTTTCAATTGGACAGTGCCAAAATTCCACAAACTGTTCTTGTGCGATTTTGGCCAGAATGGTGAGCAGCTCATGAGAAATTGTGAGATTTTGGCTGTTTCTAAACTGAATTTAATTTATGCCCTCTCTTGTTTTAAATTTGACTGGAAATCAAAATAATAGGGGCAAGTTTGGACATGGGGATTCAAATCCAAACTTCTCTGAAATTGTAAGTTTAGATCTCAGCTTATGATCCATCTCTACTCTCTCTATATAAAATATAAACTGTATTTAATATTTATATTATAATAGTTGCCAAATAACCCAATCAGGATGAGGGCCCCAATGTGTTAGGTGTTATACAACCAATTGTAAAGATATAGTCTCTGCCTCAAAAAGCTTATAACCTATATCACTTATACCAATAATGTGAGGTATTAACTATTAATTCACTAGCATCAAAAATTAGGTAAAGCTGAATAACATGGAAACCTATGGGTAGATTTCCTGGATGAACCACTTGTACAGTAGTCTCCATTCAAAAGTCAACATTTGCCAACAGAAACTATACAGCTATCACTGTGATTCACTTTTCCAAGCATAGGATAACACTGACAACTGTAATGGCAAATACTTCTTCGTACCTCCAATGTGTACTGATGGGGAAACTGGAACCTAACCTCAAGCACCCCTTTGAAAAATGTTGCTTTTGTGTATCCTAGAAAAAGTCAGACTAATACATTGGTATCTTTGTCTTGTCTATGGCTATATCAAATACTTTTTAAATGCCTGGGCAAACTGTGCATATAACACAATGCCTGTGTATCCTTAAAACATATGAGATAGAAATTTTCTGTGTGACACATTCTTCTACTTCCATGAACCCAAACTGCACATTCAATAAACATAATAAGGCAATGAACAGTTCACTAGGGCTCAAAGCCAGTGGGGACTGTCAGGGCCTGACTACTGGCACTTATTTCACAGCAGAAGCTCAACGTCTGCACTTGAGTGTTTTTTGACATTTGGCAAGAACTGGGAAAGAAATAATAAAAGACCCAAGGAATGAAGGCAATAAATATATTAAGGTGAAAGAAACAGCAAAACAATCAAGCTGTAAATACAGTATTACTTATCTGAGACTCCACAATGGCCTTTTCTGCTTGGCTCACACTGAATGTTTATGTTTTAAGCCTCTTTGCGTTGCTGCAGGCCTCAGAACTATGCATTGCTATGACAACTCCCCCTACATCTACTATAACCCACCCCACAGGACGGCGTCACTGCGAGCACTGTAGTACTCCGGCCCCTAGATATCTGTCAGCAGGCTGGGTGTACCATTATCTTGAAGGCAAGCACTAACTACTACAGGCCCTCCAAGCATGAGGCTCCACAGACTCTAGTTCTTGGTGGGTTCCCATAAACATTCACACACTTTGAGTAGGAGATGATTCCTTTATTAGCACTGCCAGAAATAAAAGGTGCAAGTGCCCTAGGCCAGCGTTTCCTGAACTGTGGCCCACCACCACCGGAAAGGGTGCTGGGACAGTCATGAGTCACGTGTGCTGCGCAGTGAGAGGCAGCTGAATGCCCCATCCACGCCATATGCTGCCTCGCCGCACTGTGTGTGCTGCGACTCATCAGCACACTCATTCTGCAGCACACACAGCACGCAGCAAATGAGGTGGAAATGGCCAACAGAGGAGGGGCTCTCAGCTGCTGCCATGCCAACACCACAGGCAAGAGGAAGGGAGTCAACTTGACCCAAGCTCAGACAGAGTGGGTTGTCTTGTGACCCAATCCAACCAAAACTTGACCCTTGTAGTTGGGTCACATCTGGTTCTGTTTCGGTGCAGGGCTCTATTTCAGACGTTGGGGGGGTCACATTAAGTTACAGTGGTTCCCAACCCAGCGCATTTGGGACAGACCAAGCATGTAACAAGGCTACAATGCAACGTCTCCACACTGTCTTCCTGCCTGCAGACCACAGCCCTGTGTCCTGCAATGGCTCCTGCGGGCCCCCTTGCCAGCAACAGGGTGTGTTTCTGGCCCCCTCTCAGGCCCAGCTCGCAGACTACCTACTAGGTGGCGTTCTTTCCACCGCCAGCTCTCAGGCTGCTGCCTCCAGCTTGTTGTTTCTGCTCTCTTCTGAGCCTGTTCCCCAATGAATTCAGGATATTACTTCCTTTATCTTTCTTTTGGAGAGTACGGATCCCTCTAGCGGGTGGATTATCGATTGGGTTGTAACACGGCTCATTAATGAGCCCTGAGATTCATCAGAATACATCACTGAGTGACACTCTCAGCACAACAGCTTTATGATCTAAAAAGAGTTTGCTACACTAGTTGGTCATTGGCAAACAGCCTCTTGCAGAGATGGTAAATGTAAGGAGACCAAATAATGAAATCTGTGTACTCTAGGATCACACTGAAACAAAGGCATATTTCAGCATAGCATAGGAATTCGTTGCCTTTTCTCATCCCCAGAATTAACTACCTACACTAAAAATAACCAGAGGATACAGGCTTCTTAGTGTTCACCTTCTGCTAATGTGCTAACAGTCTGAAGTTTAAAGATAACCGCACTTTGTGGAATAATCCTAATGTACACATGGTATTGGTCCGGTCAATTATTCGTGGGTATAGGTATGTAGTTTAGAGGTCAGGTGGATAATAGGGTTTCAGAAATCACATTAAAAACTCAGTGTTGTAGAGTGCACTCAGCAGGTGCATAAAACTGATCTTTCATTGTAATGGAGCATTTAGAACTGCCAATTGTTATCAAGATCTGGACAGCCAGTAGCAAAGAAAAGTGGACTCCCTGATGATGTTCTCAAAGCATGGAACACACTTCTGGACCTGATTCTCCACTCATTTATTAGGAGTAATTCCACCGAAATCAGTGGCATTTCAGTGATGGAAAAATCAGTGTAAAAGGAGAATCAAGGCTTGAAAATGTATTATTTCCAGTTGAAGTCAGCCAGTAAGCTGAAGATAATATTTTTAATAAGACAGCTTGGTTATACGAAAGCTTTACATAAACCTATTAAGAATACAATAGGCCTCAATTTTTCTTAGTAATGAGAAAGTAGTTCATTCTTAAAATAGCAGCATGAAGAGCAAACCATAGAAATACACTTGCTGGAAATTGTCACTTAAAACATTTTTCTCAGGCTCATGCTCAGAGATAGGTTTTCTGCAGAACATCACAGCTCCTGAGAACAGGTTGCCAGTGAGCAGACAATGTTTTTCCAGTGTGTTTTGCAGAAATCGTTTGCATCAGTCAGAACCTATTTTTTCCGTCATATATCTGGTTTGGAGGTATCTTTCTGTGATGAGTGTTTTTTTTTTTTTTTTCCTTCTTCCTGATTAGGTCTTGTAGGGAGTCTGCTTTGAAATGGCCTACGGTTCCACCAGTTACCTGGCCTTCTGCTCTACCAATTAGGAGTTAGTCACTGCTCTGCTGAGAATCTGAAATCTCTATATCCATAGTTCTTTTCCCCTTTAAACTGATCCTCAGACAATAGCCCACAGATCTACTAGAAACGGTTACTGTGATCAGAATTACAGTGTTCCAATTGTTGGTTCTGTGATGTCTGTTACAAGCATCATTCAAATATCAGTAATGCATGAGACGGTCATTTATAAAGGTCATCAATTGTTCAGTCATCATAAAGGAGGCTCCTGTTCAAAATGGTTTTGTCCAGCTAGCTGTACATATTTCTAGTGGTAAAATTTGAAATAATTTGTAAATAAGGGCCAGATCCAAAGCCCAATGAAGTCAATGGGAGTATTTCCATTGATTTCAGTGGGCTTTGACTAAATCTGTTATGTTCATGGCATGCACACAGAGATAATAGCTAAAAACATAAAATACTCTTGCAGGAAGCTTACAACATAACACTACTTTAGTTCTTAGAATTCTGAATAATAACACACAAGAACCTAAAAACACAAAGAGAGAAAACACACAGCCTCCTAAAACAAAGGCACAATTCAACACACCTTTCTCTAGGCTGTCTGCTGACTGATTGCAGCTAGGCCCAGATTGCATGCTTCCCTGCAGAGCCCAAGTCTGCAAGTAGGACCAGGAGAAAACCCTGACATTTAAAATGGAAGCCTACAATTTTAACACTGTTTTTTCACCACAAAATCCCCTCTGCTGAATGATCCAATTTCTGTTCTTAGCTGATACGTGTTATATATACACACAGCATATATTTGACAAAATAGTCTGAGTAATCATGTTGCCGGCACCCAGTGCCAGAGGCAAGCAACAGCAGGGGTTCGTTGCCCGGTGTGCGTCACCCAATAAACACAACGGGGTGGAGAAGCAGAAAAGTTTATTTGGAGCTGCAAAGAAGGTACAGTGAGAAAAGAATCTCAAATCCTGCACACTGAGCAGGCAGAGTCACATACCTTTATACTCCTTATCTCTATTGCATTACACATCAGCCAAGTAAAACTGCTTTGCCTTATATGGGTTACAACAATACTTTTTCCGGCAACCTTTAACAAGCATTTTAGCAATTCAAAACAACAGCACAGCCTGCTTAGCCTTGCGATTAATGAGGCAAATAAGCGGTTATGGCCTTGTAGCTGATTCCTGCCGTTATCCTAACATGGCGCCAGCAAAACCTACACAAAACAGCTCTATCTGCAGCTGCAGCATTATTTTGGGAGTGCAAGGGCTTTCTCAGGCCAGCCAGGACTGAATTCTGTGAAGGGGGGTTGAGAAGGGCACCTCAGTCGGTAGAGCAAAGAGCCTTCCTCGACACTCATGGTCTTCCATCCCCTCGACTTAACTAGTGGCCATGCCCTGGGACCCCTGGGATCTGCTGAATGATCCAATTTCTGTTCTTAGCTGATACGTGTTATATATACACACACCATATATTTGACAAAATAGTCTGAGTAACCACATCAGATGTTTGTGTGAGAAGCCTGGCCTCCAGGGCTTGTTTTTCTTTTGTTCTCTTGTTCTGTTTGTAATTTTGTCAGGGTTGCTTTCTCATTTTAATCAAAACTTTCTTTCACTTCTCACTTGGAGTCGCAACTTAGAGACGAGAGTTTTGTTTTGCAAAACAATTTCTCTTTTTTTGTGCTGCATCTCACAGAATTTTCTGATGCTTTCAGCACCATTGAAGACTGCACATCTGAAACTGGTGATTTCAGCAATTTTAACATTTCACACAGACATAGTGTCTGACCCTTGTGCTTAGGAACTTGTCTCATGACTAGATTCTTTAACCTTGTTAAGCTCTGCATGGCTGATACACCTGCAAGTGGCACACTGTACATTTATCATTTCCTTTTTGTCCTTCCCTTACAAGACAATATTTGTTTGGCATATGTGCTTTTTCTGAATTTATTTTGCTTTAGCATAGTGTTCTATCTACTATTGTTACTACTTTGGGTCTGAATATTGTTATTACTTAGGGTCACATTCTGACACACTTACTCGAGGAGTACCTTATTCTGTTAATACCCCTATTGACTCCAGTAGGCCTATTTAATATGAGAGAGCTTGTCAGCATCAGCAATTTAGGTAGCCCTGGCCCTGGGTTTCAAAGTGCTTTAAGCAATAGCCATGTCAATAAGCAAGTATGTACTGTAGCAAGCTACAAATACAACTTAATATGCAATAGTAAGAAACTTTTATAAGAAACATTTTAGCAACAATGAACAAGAAGTTGAATTTGAAGCCTGCCTTAAAAGGTAGTAACTGGGTTCACGAGACAGACAATAGAAAGAATTACACCAAATGAAAACCATGTGGTTAAAAGCCATAAGGTCACTCCCGTTGACTTCAGTGGGCTTTCAATCAGGCCCAGAATGCAGAATGCATGACAGACTGAGTCTTTGGAGACTATTCCACATTCAAATATATCTCACTATTAGGAACTGTTTCTTGATGTACATCCTAAATCTTCCCTGATGATTGTCATCCTGTTATTCCTAATGGTAGCCTCTCTGATCAGCCTAAATCATTTCTCTCCATCCTTGGTGGTTACATCCTTCAAATACATGTAGACTTTTCATGTCCTTCCTTAATCATTGCTTTGTCAACTGTAGATATTCAGCCCTTTCAGTGATTCTTCATAAGGCAATCCCTCCAATCTCTTACTAAAGTATAAGAACCCTAAAAGTTAACAATAAAACCTTAAATGGAATCTCCTCTGTCAGCAAGACTTTATGTGGGTCCTAAAAGCAAAGTGATGCTCTACTGGGGGTAACAGCACCAAAATAAGAAAATCATGATGCTGTAAATTCAACTTGCTGGAATGGATGGATTGAATGGATTGCAAAATCTGAACAGATAACACTGGGAAGCTAGAAAAATCAATACAGCATTAATTTAAATAAGACTTTGTCATGATACTACCAATTAGCACAGACGTTCTCAAACTTTTTCTCAGAAGGATACCAATATAACTTCCTGTTAGACCGGTAGCAAAAATAAGCCTCACTAATCATTGCAACTCTCAGAACTCCACTAGCAAAAGCTCCCATGGGGGGAACAGTGATTCAATAGTCTTAAAACTCAGGAACAGGTTTCAGAGTAACAGCCGTGTTAGTCTGTATTCGCAAAAAGAAAAGGAGGACTTGTGGTAGGTATTGTTTCATGGTGTCTGTGTATATAATGTCTTCTGCAATTTCCACAGTATGCATCCGATGAAGTGAGCTGTAGCTCACGAAAGCTCATGCTCAAATAAACTGGTTAGTCTCTAAGGTGCCACAAGTCCTCCTTTTCTTTTTGTGAAAACTCAGGAACAGACTCACAAATTCACTCCCTTCTTTGGCCATTCACTTCCCCCTCCCCTGTGAACGTTCATTCTTTTATGAAGTTCAGTGCTGCAATGTCTCTTGCATTCTTCCAGATGCTTCTCCATTGGATACCGATTACCATTCAGCAGCCCGGGGAAGCTTTCAATCTAGAAAAATGTGTCTGCCATTGTTGAGTCTGGGCTATGTCGTTTACAGCTGCACTACATTTAGATAAGGCTACCAAGCTATGTAAAGAGCTATCTGAAGGTTTACTGTAAGAGATGCTTAGTTACTCATTTGCCCCATATGTACTGTAATGATGAGGAGCTTAGGGTGCTTCAAGCAGAAATCTGAAGACTGCAGAGACAATGGAAGACCACATGACTTCATATAAACGCTGTAACATGAAAGTCCCATAAGTCCACATATTGTAAAGAACTTAGGTCCTTTTTAGCTAGGACCCCTAGTTTTGAATGATACCAGGGCCACAGCAAATAACAGAAGTCCCATTGGCTTCACATACTGAAAGTTACAAAACAGCTTATGCAACTTACTGAATCAGAATCTATGTGCATTATAAGGGAGACGGTCAGCTTTACTTTAAAGCTTTAGGTGTTGTCCACTGTCAGAAGCACCTGATGGACCTGAGTCCTGAACTTGATGTAATTGTCTAGTCTGGTTCAGCAAAAGCTATATTCCCATCAATTTACGATTTGTTACGTTTGTTATGTGCAAACCGAATAAAGTCCAAATCAGTAAAATATATATACTTGGTGCTTTAAAAAGATCAGTTTCACAAAGCCGAAAATAACTAAGAAACAAATTATTTGGGAGAAAGAATTTAAACATAAAAATATGAATGACCATTGGAAACTGCTTAAGAGCATTTTACTAGATTCCCCAAAAGCCACAATCAAGAAAGCAAGCCATACTGGTTAAAAAATAACTTGGCTTAGAGGGGAAGTGAAGGTAAATAGATAAAAGAGAAGATGATGGTAATGAAGTTAGCAGCTGTAGAAGATTGAGAAGGGAAGCAAAAGGACACAAGGAGACCTCTATGGCCATCAGACTTAAGGACAAAAAGAAGGATTTTTTTTAAGCATTCAGAAAAAAAGGAATCCTAATAATGCTATTGGTCTATTACTAGAGGGACATCGTAGAATTCTCAATACTAATGTAAAAAAGGAAGAAGTGTAGATATTTCTGTTCTGTATTTGGGAAAAAGCCAGAAGATTGATTTTTATATTACCATAGGAGCAATACCATATATTGCCTAGGAGCTCTAGTCCTATGGACCAAGACACTATTGTGCTAGACACTGTCCAAACACAGTCCTTGCCTGAAGGGGCTTACAATCTAAGTTAGAACATTGAAAGGCTTTCCAATTATGTTCAAAAAAACCCTGCATTCAAAAATAAAACAATGTAAAACTTTAGAGCCTACAAGTCCACTCAGTCCTACTTCTTGTTCAGCCAGTCACTCAGATAAGCAAGTTTTACATTTGCAGGAGATAATGCTGCCCGCTTCTTGTTCACAGTGTGACCTGAAACTGAGAACAGGCATCTGAATGGCACCGTAGCCAGTGCACAGGATATTTACATGCCAGATGCGCTAAAGATTCATATTTCCCTTGATGCTTCGACCACCATTCCAGAGGACATGAGTTCGTGCTGATGACGGGTTCTGCTTCGTAACGATCCAAAGCAGTGAGGACCAACACATGTTCATTTTCATCATCTGAGTCAGATGCCACCAGCAGAAGGTTGATTTTCTTTTTTGGTGGTTCGGGTTCTGTAGTTTTCGCATCAGAGTCTTGCTCTTTTAAGATTTCTGAAAGCATGCTCCACACCTTATCCCTCAGATTTTGGAAGGCACTTCAGATTCTTAAATCTTGGGTCGAGTGCTGTAGCTATCTTACAAAATTTCACATTGGTACCTTCTTTTTTGTCAAATTTGCAGTGAAAGTGTTCTTAAAACAAATATGTGCTGGGTCATCATCCAAGACTGCTATAACATGAAATATTTGGCAGAATGCAGGTAAAACAACAGACATACAATTCTCCCCCAAGGAGTTCAGTCACTAATTTAATTAACACATTATTTTTTTAATGAGTGTCATCAGTATGGAAGTATGTCCTCTGGAACAATGGCCAAAGTATGAAGAGGCACATGAATCTTTAGTACATCTGGCATGTAAATCTCGTGTGACACCAGCTACAATAGTGCCATGTGAACACCTGTTCTCCCTTTCAGGTGACGTAATTAAGATGTGGGCAGCATTATCTCCTGTAAATGTAAACAAACTTGTTTCTCTTAGCGATTGGCTGAACAAGAAGTAGGACTGAGTGGACTTTATTTTGTTTTTGAGTGCAGTTATGTAACACACAAATCTACATTTGTAAGTTGCACTTTCATGGTAAAGAGTTTGCACTACAGTACTTGTATGAGGTGAATTGAAAAATATTATTTCTTTTGTTTATAATTTTTACAGTGCAAATATTTGTAATAAAAATAAAGTGAGCACCGTACACTTGGTATTCTGTGTTGTAATTGAAATTGATATATTTGAAAATGTAGAAAAACATCCAGAAATATTTCAATTGGTATTCTATTGCTTAACCGTGCGATTAATCGCAATTTTTAAAATCACGATTAAGTTAATCGCGTGAGTTAACTGCGATTAATTTATAGCCCTAATTCAAAGGGATTTATGCAAGCATCGTGGGCTCTTTCATGTCATATGTCTTTGCACCTTAACTAAGTTTCAGTATTAAATTACCTCAAACATTGAGTGCAAAATTCAACAGACACTACCAAGTGTTAGCTGATTTCATGTCAGAAACATGCTTCCTCAATATTTTAGCCGGACCCACTCAAAACTGAGACCAAATTAATTCAAAAGGTTTACAAATCTTAGTGACTCTTTCAGCAAACCTGGGATTAGATTTCAGCCTGTAATGAAACCTTGACCCTCGCAACTTTCACTTCAGGCTTCATTAAGAACATTTTTGCAGATCTCTGCTCATAGATTTTGTCGATGAAATGTTCTTTTGCAATTAGATTCTGTTGTCATTTAACATTAAGCATCTTTCAGCGGACATAGATACAGTACTTAGCAGAACCGCAAATAATATACTGCTTGTATTTAATGAGATTGTGGCTAGGTGAAAATTGTGGCTCTCTGATTGCCTTGTTACTGTTTTAAAACTTGGGTTCGTTCTCTCTACTTTAATAAACACTGAAAAATTTCTGTGCCACTCTTCTTTCTGACGTATCATTCCATCTCCTTTTTGAAGAGAGCCTACATTTCACTTTTGAAGAGCTTCCAATTTTAATTAACTTTTATGAGGAATTTTTTTTTTGGTTGCCTGGTCTCCTCCTTTATTATCCTTTTCTATTAAAAGCTGACAGTTTATTTAAAGAAGACTTATTTAACTCAAAAGCAATCAGATAATCTCTTTCAGAACTAATAGCAATGTAGAAGTGCTAATGGCTTCTGTTTCTGTTAATCATATTTTTCCATTTTCTTTCACCTACTTAGGTAATACCAGCAGACTACAGTACAAATATTTAGATACAGCCTGGTGTAGAAAGGATGTCGCACGCCTTTGTGGTTTTGTACTGCAGAACTTTACTCACTTTGACAAGACGCTTACAAATGGCGCAGCCCTGAATCAAAACTATCTCATTTCTTTTCATGGCACATTTGCCAAAAACGTGGCATGATAATTTACTTACCATGCCCTGGAGAACCGTTGGCTTCTCAGCTGAGACCACCAACATAGGTCCTATGTAGTACCAGGTGTGATGATGGTTTCTGTAGCAGGGATATTTGTCCAGTGAGACTCACATTGAGACCACCAACTGCCTTCAGAGGATAATGAGTTTAGTTACTGATGACCTGGCCTGGAATTGAACCTGTAACTTGATGGCAAAGGGCTTCAGATTGTATATCAACGAAGAGATCCTGTAGCTCAGCCCAAATTCTTCTGCTGTGTATTCCAGATCCAGCCTGTGAATCTAATGGCAGGATTTTGTTTTAAGTATGCTATGCAATAGATGAGATCTGCTCTTGGGGGGCCTCCATATAGCCAGTGTCACAAATGTCATCACTTTTTGACAGCAGGGTGATAAGTTATCTCAAGTGAAAAACACAAGAGACTTGACAGTTATGGGGAAAGGGGATTGAGCTGAACAATATGGATGAAGCTTTCTTTAATAGCAATATTTTTTCATGTTCTGCCTGGCCCTACAAAATTCGTCTTGTCCTTCAGGGGATTTCATTGAATAACAATGGGTACCAATATAAATGATGTCTCTTCTGACAAGACAGGACAACATTTAAAGGGAAGGTCTGTTTATATTGCCAGCCTAAAGGAAATGAGATTGGACTGCCTGCATGTGGGCAGATATAGAGTACTTGGCACTGTTTATAAAAAACAACAGGATAATCATTGTCTTTGCCGCTACTGATCAAAATCTACATATAATGCTATCTAAAAAATATTTTAAACAAAGTAGCATATTAATCAGAGCAATTTTAGAGGTTGCCCTCTTTGGTTTTGTATCTGCTTGGTGAGACCAGACCTTGGGTATATATCACATAATCTGCTGCCACTCGAGGGGCCTCAGACAGCAGTGCCCTTCAGTCCTTCCTGATCTCTGCCTGCAGCACAAAATAGTTTAGTCTCCAGAGACCTGTAATATTTTGGCCTAATTCTGGTTGTTGGGCTTGGTTGGAGGTTGCTGGGAGGTATTTAGTGGCCTGTGTTATATAGGAGGTTAGACTAGATGATCTGGTGATCTCTTTGACCTTAAACTCTGACTCTTGCTAGATGCCATTTTCAAAGCATAAATTCTTGCTTTAACTCTATCTCCCTCTTCTAAAATGTTTTTCTTCAAAAATAAAAAGTTCTAGGGAAAACTGGCAAATGCTGGTGTATGTCTTGTATTCTACATTTTTTGGGCTGTATATCTACAGTGTTGCTACATTTGGTCAGATACACCATACAATGGCTGACAAGTCTTCAGTTTTGGAGCACAAACTGATCACCATCTGGAGTCACAAGGGAATGTCCCCCGCCCCCCGGGATAGTGCAGCATTGCACAACAGGGAGGCAGGTGCACTAGGTTTTGTTGGTGTTCTCCCGCTGATGCATCAGTTATAAGACGCTGCTGGAGTACATAGACTAGTTGTCCAGTATAGCAGCTCCTGTGATTTAGTCAAAGCTTCATACATTCTCAGACTCTTTGTCCAGCATCCAAGACTACATTTTTCATATAACAAACACCGTAAAAGGAGCCACCTCATAAAGCACAGTTGGGACCCTCAACCAAGCTAACTTCAGCCACAATGTTCCTCCTCAGCTACTATACAAAGGCCAGTCACTCAGATTCAAAAGGTGGGGGGACAGTTACTGAGTAAAAGAGGAACTGCTGTGCCTCAAGCACCAAGTTAGTTGTTTGTTGATAGTAGTGGTTCGCTTCTCTCCCTGAATCCACTGTATGACTCCTCTAATAAGTATCTGGAAGCTGAATGGTTTTCTTAACAAACTACAAGCTCCAACATCTGTTTCTACAGCTTCATTATGTGTACGCTATCTATAAATCCATCAGCTGTTCTTACTATGTGTCGGATGTTAGGGCAGTTTGGAAGAGCTACAGATCCTATTTTCAATTCTCATTGCTCTCCATCTGATCTCTGATTCTGTTTTCTCACTTTGCTTTGCACTTTCTAAGGCAGTGCTATAAAATTATGATGAGACCTGATCCAGTCTCAGGTGCTTAATTATTATTATGTGTTTAGGTACTGTGCAGCCATGTAACTCTTTCTTGGGTACACAGCAAGTCTAATTATTTGCTCACTGGTATGCAACAGGCATCACATATAGGTGATCCACATAGAACATAAGAATGGTTATACTGGGTCAGACCAAAGGTCCATCTAGCCCAGTAACCTGTCTTCTGACAATGGTCAATGCCAGGTGCCCCAGAGGGAATGAACAGAGCAGGTAATCATCAAGTGATCCATCCCCTGTAGCCCATTCCCAGCCTCTGGCAAATAGAGGCTGGGGACACCATCCCTGCCCAGCCTGGCTAATAGCCACTGATGCACCTATCCTCCATGAACTTATCTAGTTCTTTTTTGAATCCTGTTATAGTCTTGGCCTTCACGACATCCTCTGGCAAGGAGTTCCACAGGTGCATTGTGTGAAACAATGCTTCCTTTTGTTTGTTTTAAACCTGCTGCCCATTAATTTCATTTGGTGACCCCTAGTCGTGTTATGAGAAGGAGTAAATGACACTTCCTTGTTTACTTTCTCCACACTAGACATGATTTTATAGCCTGCTGTCATATCCCCCCTTAGTCGTCTCTTTTCCAAGCTGAAAAGTCCCAATCCTATTATTCGCTTCTCATACGGAAGCTATTCCATACCCCTAATAATTTGTTGCCCTTTTTTGAACCTTTTCCTGTTCCAATATATCTTTTTGGAGATGGGACGACCACATCTGCATGCAGTATTCAAGATGTGGGTAAGTGCACCATGGATTTATATAGAGGCAATATGATAGCTAATTAGTATTTCACTTCTAGCCCATCTAAATAAGCAAGTCACTGTGCAGAAATATGCAAGAAGTTAGAAAAATACACCACACCCTTTCTAGGAATCTGTTATGTGAAGCAGTGTTTTGTGTGTTCAGGGGCTTATTGCCATATGGTGGGGTTCACTTTGTTCCAGTGGAAATGCACAACTAAATGAACAGCCTGTTCTGTTCAGGAAGTGTTATCAGCTCAAAACCAGCGGAGTTCACCCTTTCTTTGGTGTGTCCTCATTTTGATTTAAAGAAGGGAATCATAATTACAATGCTTTTATTCCCAGCAGTTTTGTGGGAGCCAGTCAAATAGAAAAGGACATGCAAAACAGGTCTTTTTGTTTGCTAATTAGTGTTCTCTTTATATTCAGCAGCCCAAGCATAATATGTAAAAACAATGTGCTTTCAATTTAATTTTTTCCTGATTGTTACTTTTCTGGTGCATATGAGTAACACTCTTTTTATTCTACATTTTGGATTAAAAAGGAAACAATTTCATTGTAGTCTGTTTACCCCAAAAGATGTTGCCAACCTCCTTTTTAAATAAAGTTTTATTAAAGAAACGTGGTATGTCACACGCACATCCCAGAGATGTTACAAATTTCCCCACAGAAGGGAAGGATTCAGATAATCACATTAATAAACTAAAGTAATAGGCATTTTTATAGCACCTTTTATCCAAGGACCTCAAAATAGTTCACTAACAGTAATTCATGAGGACTTGGCATATTATGAACTGTATCCACATCTTAAAATCCATGGAGTTGGATGCTGGGCCCCTTCCTTCCACAGTTTGAGGGTAATATTAATTAACAACATATCCTTTTCCATCAAGGAGGAATAAAATTTTAGCCTGTAAAAAGCTGACAAATTAACACGACTGTTCAGTCATGAGCCTGCTGAAACAGTGAACAGAGTATGCACACCGTGCTGTGTAACAAAAATGGTATGCCCATCTGAGACATCTTAAATCAGGGAATTTTATCCTTCCTTCTTTTCAGGATGGGTTTAACAATTGTGTTAATATGTGGTCTTTTGCCTTCTCAAAGGAAAACAAATATGCTTTTATACGCTCCTCTGCCCTTTTCAGTATACAGAGGGGAAAACAGTTATATAGTGTTCAAAATACTGTATAGATGGTCACGAGGCAGGAGAGAAGCAGACAGCTGTTTGCTCTGCTGTCGCTCCCTTGTACCTATTCACTCTGACCCTGTTTTCTGTTGTTCAGCCACACAACCCCATGCCATTTGAGCCTCACAAATTAATTCCTTAGTCCTCATAGACTCCTCAAAAGTTCTTATAGCACTGCATGACAGTGTGGGTGAGAGACATCCCAGAGCTGGATATCTTTGCATTCCCTGGAGCTGATTGTCAGCAAATATAAGTGAGCTTGTATTGGTCCCTCCTCAATGACAGGCTGCATTTCCACCTTTGCCATTTTCTGTCTCTGGCAGCAATTGTATTCATCTTGCATAGAAAGGCTGTTAATCCCAGATTTATATTTGGCCCAGTTCTTTCTATTGAACTGAATATAAGCCAGGTTGTTAAAATCTTATATTATCATCTCAGAAACATCTTGAAGCTCTTGGTCTGGGATCTCTTGCATAACAGCTGCTGAAGCTACATGCATTCATGTCCACTTGCCAGGATTACTGTGCCTCCCTCTTCACTGATCTTTCTGCTGCCTCTTAAAAACATATGCAGTTTATTCGAAATCAGGCTGCCTGATTGCTTATCCAATCCAATATAACTGACCTTATTATTCCTGTGTTAAGAGCGCTTCGTTAGTTTCTCATGAAAGAGCAGTCTGTTAAAGGGACATCGTCAACTGTAAAGCCAGTTTTAAAAAATATCAGGTAAAACCTATTTCAAAGGGCTTGTCTCAAAGAACACTTAGCTTGCAGCAAGCTGTGGTGTGAATCTACTCCATAGTAGCCTGCCACACACTAAGTGGCTGTGTGCACAAAAAGTTTCTTAGTGCACTTTGATCTACCCCACTTTGAAACAGGAGTAAATTAAAGCAACTAAGGAACTTTTAGCACACAGCAGCAGGGTCCACACAGATACTTAGTGCACAGCCTGCTTGTACGGGGTAGATTTACACCCCAGCTTGCAATGAACTAAGCGTTCATGTAGACAAGCACATATACTTCAGCTGCCATTTATTTTGTGGTTCTACAATCATATTTTCAGCATTGCCAACCCCACTCATTCAAATAACATGAGTCAGAACCCCCACAAAATCATGAGCTTTTTTTAAAAAAAAAAAAACCAATGAATTTGGGGTTGTTTTGTTTTGTTTTTGAGACTTTGGGGTACATTGTGGTCATATTATTCAGATTTTCTCCACACCAATGAGTGCTAGAAACTTAATTTTTATTTTTAATGAAGGCTTAGATTCTCACATTCACTTAATTCCGGGAGTGGAGGTTTAAGAGAAACACTAATTATTGTGAGACCCATGATAAAATCACAAGAATTGGCAACACTGCATTTTCCTACTATTTCAAATGTTTTTAACTTCTTGTTCTTGTGTAAAAGACCCATTAAAAACCAGAAGGGAAGCACACTGTACCAGGGAAACAGCAGAAACTGGCTGTACACAAAGATCTGAAACACACTAAGTAAACAAACTGATAAAATAGACATGGGTAAATAATTGTTTCCTCTCAGCTACAGTAATCTTAGATGTTCTTTGTAATTACAGGAGGTAGAACATTTTAACAACCAACTGTGATTTTTTTTTTTTTTACAAATTGACAGTAATCCTTTAAAAGATCTGTCTGATGATTTTTTTCCCGTTGTCTGTGACTTTGTGTGTGCCTGCACATACATTGGTCTGTATGCCTTTTGTCTTCATAAGACCACAAATTTTATGGGTTTAGTTCAGAGTAAAGGTAGGTCTTGCAGTGTAATGAGTGGAACCAGAGAGTAAGGGTCAGGGTTCAGAGGGGATGTAGCATGATGTGTCACCAGGGCTCTGACATTCAAGCTGGAGCAAGGCCACTAACCAACAAACTTCAAAGCTTTAGCATGTAACACTGGTCTCTCAGTATTACAGTTGTCAAGGTTCCTTCCCCACTCTGAACTCTAGGGTACAGATGTGGGGACCTGCATGAAAAACCCCCTAAGCTTATTTTTACCAGCTTAGGTTAAAACTTCCCCAAGGTACAAACTATTTTATCTTTTGTCCCTGGAATTTATTGCTGCCACCACCAAGCGTCTAACAAATATAACAGGGAAAGAGCCCACTTGGAAATGTCTTTGCCCACAAAATCCCCCCAAGCCCTACACCCTCTTTCCTGGGGAAGGCTTGGTAAAAAATCCTCACCAATTTGCATAGGTGAACACAGACCCAAACCCTTGGATCTTAAGAACAAGGAAAAAGCAATCAGGTTCTTAAAAGAATTTTAATTAAAGAAAAAGTAAAAGAATCACCTCTGTAAAATCAGGATGGTAAATACCTTACAGGATATTCGGATTCAAAACATAGAGAATCCCTCTAGGTAAAACCTTAAGTTACAAAAAAACACAAACAGGAATATACATTCCATTCAGCATATTTTATCAGCCATTTAAACAAAACAGAATCTAACGCATATCTAACTAGATTGCTTATTAGCTGGCTGTATTTTAAAGAATCCTTGTCGAGGTTACAGGGACAAACCATCCCGATGTGTAGAAAGAATAGTAAATATGGCAGGCGACCAGCTTGGCTTAACAGTGAAATCCTTGCTGATCTTGAACACAAAAAAGAAGCTTACAGGAAGTGGAAGATTGGACAAATGACCAGGGAAGACTATAAAAATATTGCTCGGGGATGCAGGAGTGAAATCAGGAAGGCCAAATCACACCTGGAGTTGCAGCTAGCAAGAGATGTTACTAATAACAAGAAGGGTTTCTTCAGGTATTTTAGCAACAAGAAGAAAGTCAAGGAAAGTGTGGGCCCCTTACTGAATGAGGGAGGCAACCTAGTGACAGAGGATGTGGAAAAAGCTAATGTACTCAATGCTTTTTTTGCCTCTGTCTTCACGAAAAAGGTCCACTCCCAGACTGCTGCACTGGGCAGCACAGCATGGGGAGGAGGTGACCAGCCCTCTGTGGAGAAAGAAATGGTTCAGGACTATTTAGAAAAGCTGGACAAGCACAAGTCCATGGGGCCAGATGCACTGCATCCGAGAGTGCTAAAGGAGTTGGCAGATGTGATTGCAGAGCCATTGGCCGTTATCTTTGAAAACTCATGGCGATCCAGGGAAGTGCCAGACGACTGGAAAAAGGCTAATGTAGTGCCCATCTTTAAAAAAGGGAAGAAGGAGGATCCTGGGAACTACAGGCCACTCAGCCTCACCTCAGTCCCTGGAAAAATCATGGAGCAGGTCCTCAAGGAATCAATTCTGAAGCACTTAGAGGAGAGGAAAGTGATCAGGAACAGTCAGCATGGATTCACCAAGGGCAAGTCATGCCTGACTAACCTAATTGCCTTCTATGACGAGATAACTGGCTCTGTGGATGAGGGGAAAGCGGTGGACGTGTTGTTTCTTGACATTAGCAAAGCTTTTGACACGGTCTCCCACAGTATTCTTGCCAGCAAGTTAAAGAAGTATGGGCTGGATGAATGGACTATAAGGTGGATAGAAAGTTGGCTAGATTGTCGGGCTCAACGGGTAGTGATCAGTGGCTCCATGTCTAGCTGGCAGCCAGTATCAAGTGGAGTGCCCCAAGGGTCAGTCCTGGGGCCGGTTTTGTTCAATATCTTCATAAATGATCTGGAGGATGGTGTGGATTGCAACCTCAGCAAGTTTGCAGATGACACTAAACTGGGAGGAGAGGTAGATACGCTGGAGGGTAGGGATAGGATACAGAGGGCCCTAGACAAATTAGAGGATTGGGCCAAAAGAAATCTGATGAGGTTCAACAAGGACAAGTGCAGAGTCCTGCACTTAGGACGGAAGAATCCCATGCACCGCTACAGACTAGGGACCGAGTGGCTAGGCAGCAGTTCTGCAGAAAAGGACCTAGGGGTTACAGTGGACGAGAAGCTGGATCTGAGTCAACAGTGTGCCCTTGTTGCCAAGAAGGCCAATGGCATTTTGGGATGTATAAGTAGGGGCATTGCCAGCAGATTGAGGGACGTGATCGTTCCCCTCTATTCGACATTGGTGAGGCCTCATCTGGAGTACTGTGTCCAGTTTTGGGCCCCACACTACAAGAAGGATGTGGGAAAATTGGAAAGAGTCCAGCGGAGGGCAACAAAAATGATTAGGGGACTGGAACACATGACTTATGAGGAGAGGCTGAGGGAACTGGGATTGTTTAGTCTGCGGAAGAGAAGAATGAGGGGGCATTTGATAGCTGCTTTCAACTACCTGAAAGGAGGTTCCAAAAAGGATGGATCTAGACTGTTCTCAGTGGTAGCTGATGACAGAACAAGGAGTAATGGTCTCAAGTTGCAGTGGGGCGGTTTAGGTTGGATATTAGGAAAAACTTTTTCACTAGGAGGGTGGTGAAACACTGGAATGCGTTACCTAGGGAGATGGTGGAATCTCCTTCCTTAGATATTTTTAAGGTCAGGCTTGACAAAGCCCTGGCTGGGATGATTTAGTTGGGGATTGGTCCTGCTTTGAGCCAGGGGTTGGACTAGATGACCTCCTGAGGTCCCTTCCAACCCTGATGTTCTATGATTCTATGATTAACTCTTTACAGGAGTTCTGATCAGCATTCCTGCTCTGGTCCTGGCAAAAGACACACAAACAGAGAGAACCCTTTGTTTCCCCCCTCCCTCCAGCTTTGAAAGTATCTTGTCTCCTCATTGGTCATTTTGGTCAGTTGCCAGTGAGATTGTCTTAGCTTCTTAACCCTTTACAGGTGAAAGGGTTTTTCCTCTGGCTAGGAGGGATTTAAAGGTGTTTACCCTCCCTTTATATTTATGACAACAGTAAAGATCTTTCTTACAACTCTGTCACACTGCCATATCTCTTATTGCCAATGCAATAGACTCGATCCAAACCTCAGGTCATGCAAATGCCTCCACCCTTGGGGAAATGTACACTCTGTGTCTAGGGCCATTTTTTATCAGAGATCTTTATTTCTTTCCATGCTGTGGAATTCTTTGGGTCAGTCACTGAAGATGAGGCAGGGAATGGGTTGTAACTTCCTGTGCTTACATGAGCCTCTGCATCCCAAGGCTGAGTAATCCTGCAGTAAGGAAGACAATGTTACCAGCCCTGCCTTCCCTCAGAGTGCTCTTCCAGCAGAAGCTTTAGTTTATGGCTGAGGTTCATGGAAGTAGCTTTGTTGAATTAGCACATTCTCTACCTAGCTGCTGTACCTCACACTTTGGCTTGCGTACAGCCCTATAAGCACATGGCCACACTTCTAGGGTGACACCTCATGCTTGGATGCAACATTGCAAGGGGTCTTCATTTCTGGTGCCTTCCATTGGGCTCTCCCTCAAATCTGCATCTTCTCTTGACTCCCTCTCTGAGTGTTCTGTGACTTAGCCCTCTGACCAGGTCATGTAAAAGCCTAAACCCTTCCAGGGTAGGGCAAACAAGTCCAAATAATAGTTCAGCAAATCTTCAGACTAGTAGCCCTTCCACCCCTCTCAAGCTTCAGTGTCATTTCCTGATTGGTTCTACCTCAGGGCTTCCTCTACAGGAGCCTAACCTGGTCCTGTATGTTCTTCCTCCATTGTTACCTGTCTAGTTAATCGCTATCCAAGGGCTTCTCTTGCCACCAAAACTTGTCTCGTCTGTACCCAACTGACTTCCCTGAATCTACTTATAAGGCATAGATCCACCTCCTCTGGCCTGGAGGCGATTAGTTAATTACCTTCCAGGTGCAGAGCATGACTGGCTGCTGTTCTTTCCCTTGCCCTGCAGAGGATGGGCATTAAGCCGTGTCACAGGCCCCCTATCTGGTGGAATGAGGCTGCAACCACTTTTTCCTGCTGCTTCTATTCTTTGGAGGAGTTTCTACTATTAGGGCCCTGCACCTGGGTTTCAGACAGAAGTGGCCTGCATAAGCCTGGCTGAAGTTAGGCATTTAGAGAGGATGGATGGGCCTAGAACAAGAGTAGTCAATTATTTTTAGTCAAGGTCCAAATTTCTTGGTCAAGGTATAGTGAAGGTTCAGACTACAGAGAAAATAATAAAAAATATATAAAGATAATAATAAGTAAATAAAAAGATTTTGGGGGTCCATTCAAAAGCATCTGGCAGCCTGGATTTGGCCCGCAGTTCCCCTGTTAATTACCCCTGATTTAGTGATTAGGGCACTAGCCTGGTATGTGGGAGACCAGAGCTAAACTCTATGCTCCACCACAGACTACTTGTGTGATTTTGGGTAAGTGACTTAATCTTTCTGTCAGGTTTCAGAGTAGCAGCCGTGTTAGTCTGTATCCGCAAAAAGAAAAGGAGGACTTGTGGCACCTTAGAGACTAACAAATTTATTTGAGCATAAGCTTTCATGAGCTACAGCTCACTTCATCGCATGCTGCATCCGATGAAGTCAGCTGTAGCTCACAAAAACTTATGCTCAAATAAATTTGTTAGTCTCTAAGGTGCCACAAGTCCTCCTTTACTTTAATCTTTCTGTGACTCAGTTCCCCATCTGGGATAATAGCACTTCTCTACCTCATAGGAATGTTGTGAGCATAAATACACTAAAGATCAGATTCGCAGATACTACAGTAATGGGGGCCATATAAGAACTTAAGATAGATACCAAAGATTTGGTCTGGGTTTTTTTTTTTAATGTTTTTCACAGGCTTTCTTATTACTGCAGGGAGAGAAAGCAAACACATTGTGTATGCCAAAGAAATGCAATTAAACTAAGCATCTTCGTCTCATGTCTTGATTGTGTCATTTCTTTTTGAAAGGGAGAAGAAATACATTTAATAAGCCAATTTTTAAAAAATGACAATTATGTTTGCAAAAATTGCTACCCTGTGCGTCCTCTGGGGGAAATGAACACAGCTGCTAAATGCTGCTATAGATTTAGTGTAGCAAAACTAAATATAGCTATAATCAAATAATAGTGGGTTGATTATGAGAAAAAATAAGCTCCACTGTTATTTTCTATGTCACAGTGAACCTGTGCAGATTTACAGTATCACCTGCTGAACTAAATAGATGACCCCAATTCTTCTTTGGCCTAACTCTATTCAGATCAATGAAGCTACACCAGGAATTAATTTGGCCCATGATAGGTAAAACAAAGGCTGGGGCATTTTTCTGATTTTTAGCCTTCATCCTTTTTCCAGTAAGCAATCTGTTTTTGCTGTTTTATCAAGATTTTAACATGTTTTTGTGGCCTGGCAAAAAATCCAGCATCAACATATTCAAAAAGAAAATATGCATCCGATCACAAAAAATACAAGCACAGTTTTTATGGCAAAATTCCAGGACATACATTTTAAACAACATGTAAATAAAACCCCTATGCACAAATAAATCTTTAATATGAGGTGATCATGTTTGACTGACTCTCTTCCCTACCTTACGCCCTGTGCCTACCTGCTGGTGCCGCTTATGGGCAGTAGGATTTTATGGGGCTTATCTTCCTGGAGCCCAGTTCCCAGGAATCTTCTCTCCCTGACCCTTGAAACAGTAGGGAAGGAAGAGTAGAGTGAAGCAGGTTTTTGTTCCTTCTTCAGCAGACAGTAGAGAAGTGAGACATAGGGAAGCAAGGTGAAGGAGGCATGAACTAGGGTGCGGGTGCTTGAAGTGGTTTCCATTATATACAGGGTTTACAGTTTGCTTCAATGGCTTTCAGAACCCCCACTATAAAAATTGTTCTAGCACCCTGGAAGGAGGCAAGGGGGGAAAGGTACCAGCTGCTGGAGTCAAGGGAGAAAGACAAGATAAAAGGGAGCTGAGAGGTCTCTGGCAGCAAGCAGGCCTCCCCTCCTACTTAAAACGACAAAAATATAAAGTAATGCCATGAAAGTCAATGGATTCATACTAGTCCAAAACAGTGTGAGGAGAATCAGGCCCACTTAATATAAAGTGCAGTCTTCTCAAACATAAACATGCACATATGTTGCTTAGGCCACATTCCTGTTTGTTTTTCTTAAAAGGAGGTAGAAACCTATATGTTGTGTTGGGTCCTCTAAACACCCAAGAGGAAAACAAATGTGAATACAGCTCAGGACACTCTTGGATGGTAATGCAGGACTGGCAAGTGTGAGGGGTTGGATCACAGAAACCCCATTGGGGCTGCCAACTGATGTGCCAAGACTACTTCTGCCCCTGTTTTCCCTGCCTTCCCAGCTTGGGACTTCAGTGCCCTGCCTGGTTTGAGCCAGACCCGCTAGCCTGCTGCAAACCCAGACCCAGGTCTGAACCACGTCCCCTAACAGCTGTAGGCTTAAACTGAAAGCAGCTTAAGAAGTGTTCCTGTCTTTAACACTCAGTTGCTCAACTCCCAATGGGGTCCAAATCCCAAATAAATCCGTTTTACCCTGTATAAAGCTTATACAGGGTAAACTCATAAATAGTTCACCCTCTATAGCACTGATAGAGATATATGCACAGCTGTTTGCCCACTCCCGCCCCCCAGGTATTAATACATACTCTGGGTTAATTAATAAGTAAAAAGTGAGAGTAGGATTTAAGTGGTTCCAAATAGTAACAGATAGAACAAAGTGAGTTACCAAGCAAAATAAAATAGAACACACAAGTCTATGTCTAAGAAAACTGAATACAGATAAAACCTCACCCTCAGAGGAATTCCAGTAAGCTTCCTTTTACAGACTAGTCTCCTTCTAGTCTGGGTCCAGCAATCACTCACACCCCCTGTATTTACTGTCCTTTGTTCCAGTTTCTTTCAGGTATCCTTGGGGATGGAGAGGCTCTCTCTTGAGCCAGCTGAAGACAAATGGAGGGATCTCTCATGGACTTAAATAGACTTTCTCTTGTGGGTGAAGACCCCCTCCTCTCTCCTATGCAAAGTCCAGCTCCAAGATGGAGTTTTGGAGTCACGTGGGCAAGTCACATGTCCACGCATGACTCAGAACTTACAGGCAGCAGCCACTGCTTATATGCTACCTTGAACGTCCTCAGGTAGACTTCCTATGTGGATTGGAGCCTTCAAAGATCCATTGTGCATTAAGTCCTTCTTGACTGGGCACTTAACTTGCAAATTCCTTTCTAAAGAAGCTGACCAAATGCCTTACTAAGGTTATTTAAAATTAAACAAGTATACAAGCCAATATTCATAACTTCGAATACGATAATGACACATGCATACAAATAGGATGAATAGATTCAGTAATTCATAACTTTTACAGAGATATGGCATATGTAGCATAAAACATATTCCAGTCATGTCATATATATATGTTCATAAGCATATTTCCATAAAGCCTTATGGGGGGCACAGTAACAGCAAGTACAGCCATTTCAGGGAGGCAGGAGGCTGGGTGTAAAATCTGCAGTAAACTCTGCAGGCTAATCTTATAAAATATCTGCAGAAATGATCTATCTGAAGCTAATAAAAATGTCTCTAATTATCTTCTTGAAAACATTAATCAGATTTTTCTATTCACTGCCTTTTATTAGCAGCCAAAGGCAGCTTTTGGCAGGGCTCTCTAGGGAGGTGGGGGGAAAGGAAGCAAATTAGTGAACATAAACACAATGTCAAAATAACTGTTCAAGGTATCTGGTCCTTTAATGAGAGCTGTTTGTCCTGGTACAGCTGCAGCAAGCAAGCCAGAAAAAAAGTCCATATATATTGTACATGATTTAGTAGAAAAATTATAATGGATTCCAACCACTACATCATATATATCATTATCCAGCTATTGTTATAGATAGATACACATATATGTGGCCACACTTTTCAGATTTGGGTACCTGAAGGTAGGCTTCTAAAACTGTAATTAGGCACAGAAGTGCTTAATTTTCAGAAGTTCTGAGCCCCCACAATTCCCAGCGAAGTCAATGGGTGCTTCAAGGGCTCAA
Source organism: Chelonia mydas (assembly GCF_015237465.2). Taxonomy (NCBI): domain Eukaryota; kingdom Metazoa; phylum Chordata; order Testudines; family Cheloniidae; genus Chelonia; species Chelonia mydas. The sequence goes on from NC_057850.1 coordinate 165,208,347, forward strand.
CATGTTTGAAAATATATTATTATTAAAAATATACTTTCATTAGGAGTGTAAATATGGATAAATATAGGAGCCTATATATCTATAGAATCCTAGAAATGTAGGGCTAGAAGGGACCTTGAGAACTCATCATGTCCAGCCCCCTCTGTTGAGGCAAGACCAAGTAAACTAAACCATCCCTGACAGGTGTTTGTCCAGACTGTTCTTTAAAACTTGCAATGATGGGGATTTCACAACCTTCCTTGGAAGCCTGTTCCAGAGCTTACCTATCCTTATAGTTAGAAAGTTTTTCCTGGTATCTAACCTAAATCTCCCTTGCCTCAGATTAAGCTCATTACTCTTTGTCCTACCTTCAGTGGACACGGAGAACGATTGATCACAGCCTTTATAACAGCCCTTAACATATTTGAAAACTGTTATCAGCCCCTCCCAGCCTCTTTTTTCAAGACTAAACATGCCAGTTTTGTTAAACTTTCCTCATAGGCCATGTTTTATAATTTTCATTGCTCTCCTCTGACTCTCCAATTTGTCCACATCTTTCTTAAAGTGTGCAGCCCAGAACTGGACACAGTACTCCAGGAGAGGCCTCACCAGTGCTGATAGAATGGGATACTTACTTCCCATGTATTACATACAACATTCCTGTTAACACACTCCAGAATGATATTAGCCTTTTTCACAATTGCATTACATTGTTGACTCGTATTCAGCTTGTGATCCAGTATAACCCCCAAATCCTTTTCAACAGTACTACCAACTAGCCAGTTATTCCCCATTCCGTGGCTGTGCATTTGATTTTTCCTTCCTAGGTGAAATACTTTGCACTTGTCTTTATTGAATCTCATCTTGTTGATTTCAGACCAATTCTCCAATTCATCAAAGTCATTTTGACTTCTAATCCTGTCCTCCAAAGTCTTGCAACCCCTCCCAGTTTGATTTATCTGCAAATTTTATAAGCATACGCTCCACTCCATTATCCATGTCAATAATGAAAATATTGAATACAGGACCGAGGACTGACTCCGTGGGTTCCCATTAGATTTGGCCTCCCAGTTTGACAGTGAACCATTGATAACTACTCTTTGAGTACGGCCTTTCAATCAGTTATCCACGCACCTTATCGTAATTTCATCTCGACCAGCAGTTCTCAAACTGTGGGTCGGGACCCCGTTTTAATGGGGTCGCCGGGTCTGGCGTTAGACTGGCTGGGGTCAAAGCTGAAGCCAAGCCCCACTGTCTGGGGCACAGGCTTCGGCTTCAGCCCTGGGCGGCAGGGCTCAGGTTACAGGCCCCCCCTTCAGGGATGAAGCCCTTGAGATTTGGCTTTGGCCCCCTCCCTGCCCAAGGTGGCAGGGCTTCAGTCCCTCCTCCTGGGGTCGTGTAGTAATTTTTGTTGACAGAAGGGCTCATGCTCACAATGCAATGAAGTTTGAGAACCCCTGATCTAGACTAGTTTGATCCCTAGTTTGCTTATGAGAATATGATGTCGGATTGTGCCAAAAGCCTTACTGAAAACAAGATATATCATGCCTACTGCTTCCGCCTACTGCTTCCTCCCCTACACTAGGCCAGTTACCATGTCAAAGAAGGAAATGTAGTTGGTTTGGCATGATTTGTTTTTGACAAATTCATGCTGGCCATTCCTTATAACCTTATTATCCTCTAGGTGCTTACAAATTGATTGACTCATGTGTGTCTGGATATCAAACTGTGTGTGTGTGTGCTTGTTTGTTTTTTTACTCTGTTTAATGTCTCAAGCACAACATTGTATTAACATAGGTTGTTTGCCTGATATATTGTAGCCCAATGCTGTCAGCAATATATACTGCATACAGCCATCAGAAGAACAATTGTCAATCAAGTTTATATTATATTGTAATGTACAATATAATAAAAAATAAATCTTGAAACAACGTCATTTCAAAATAAGGAGCTAAACTTTCTTTTCTGATTTGGTCAAAATGCTTCATTTCAATGTTTTCCTCCTAAATATTGTGGAAACCAATATATTCTTGTGAAAAATTTCAATTTTGATAAACGGGCATTTTCCAGTGGATAAACTTTCCACGGGGATTTTTTTAACCAGATCTGTCTGTCTGTCTGTGTGTGTGTGTACACCACATTCAGTTAAAATATATATGTTAAAAGAAGAACTGTGTACAAAGTGAAATACTCCAAAGTCAAGAAAATGTAATAAAAAAATCATGAATTGGCAAAGTTAAGGTAGGACACAATACCTAACCCTACCCTCATTACATATGTATCTACTGTTTCCCTAATGATAATACAATATAATACATTTTTGAAATATAATAATTTATACGCATCTGTGACATCTTTTAGCAATGAGTACAATCATGCCTTTGGGAAACAGTCAAGGGCCTGGTAAAGACTAGGAATCAGACTGTGATTCTGAGAGGTATTTAGTGGTGTAGATGGAAAAGGATGACTCTGCCATCAAGACCCCTTTTGGGGCAGTAGCCATTGTTTCTAATCAAATGTGACCTTGCTGTCCTTAAATCCTTCACTGGTCTTCTCTTACCGATCCTTAAAAGATATGAAGTCCACAGTTCCTATCAGTGAGTCACATCCCCATCATTCCTTCATTTGTTGATTTTTCTTCCCCACAATCCGTATACTGATACTTGCAAGTCTGTTCTTTCCTTAGCTCTTGATCAATTGGCAATCTTTTGATTTCCAAATCCTCCTTCCACTCAAATGTGAGTGAAAGTGGCTCCATTAATTCAAGTCTACTTGTTGACACTTGCACTGGGTCATGTGGAAACCCCAGTTCTCTGTATACCAGTGGCCAATTTGTGGTGCAAAAAGAATCTTGTTTCTTTCATCAGACATTGGAGAGGTGACCAATGGCTGTTTTTTGGCTGTTGAAACAGGGACAAAAAACTAGTGAGATGAATCACCAAGAAAAATAAAAAACCTTACAAAAGGTAACAGAAAGAGTTTGTTTTCCATTGTTCTTTACCAAATATCACAGTAGCAGCTAGCTATTTAAAGACTATTCCCAACAGGCAGTTGAAATTACAGTGCAAGAAAATAAAAAAGTCAATAATAACATCTACAATGAAAAACAACACAACACAGAGCTTTTGGCTCCTCAGTGCAATGCTGAGGCTGAAAAGATATGTGACTTTCCTTTTTGAAGGAAACCTTCAAAAGGTGAAGTGAGTATAACCCTTGCAGATATATACATGCATGAGTTTGCAGAGACCCTGAAACAATAATGCTGAGAGGTGTGAACTTCCCAATGGAAGCTAACTCAGGTGCTAATGATGATACGTTAAATATCAACATTTTGTGAACTATTTTACTAGACATCAAACCACATCAGAAAGGATGAGAAGTATCATATTATAAAGACCTACAGTAGCATTTATGTAGCAGTACTGAGTGCATGGGGGAGGGGGAAGACATGAGGGACCTGACTGGGACAGAGTATAGAAGAAGAGGTAGACATTAACAGAGGTAGTCCTTTAGCAATACATGGCAGAGTTGCAGAGAGGCATGAAGTTGGTTTAATTTCCAGAAGGGAAAACTCAGCTTTCAAATATCTGGGAAATGCTGCTTTATAATAAATAGCCTGTAACCTACATCTATGAACTACTATGCCCCTGTGTGAAGTGTCAACCAACCAAATCCCAGAAGGTAGTTGGCTCATGCCTGGAATTAAAAGGGTATTAATAGTGCTTATAAATAAAGCTAATTAGAAAATCTATTTTGAGCTGCAAAAAAATTCAACAAAAACTAAGATGTTTTTGTATTCACTTAAATTTGTCTTCAGCGGTTTGCGGGTTTTTATTAAAAAACTGGAAACCCAAAAACCAGATACTGGCAACCAAAAAATATTTTCATTTTTGTGTTTTCAAGCTTTCTTATTTCTCCTGTGAGGCCTCTCCCCGTGGGGCGCCCTCACCAACCTGCACAGAAAGGTGCTACTGAGTTCGCAAAAGAAGGAGCGGGGAAAAAGAAGAGGCACAGGTGCTAGGACAGGTGAATCAACCAACATCTCTGAAATTTCCAGTATCTTAAGCACTTAGGCACAGCAGTTTATTGAGGATTATTTTGTCACATCATTCACAATAGTACTAGAGAGGCAGTAGTGTGGGGCTGGAGGGGAATACAAATAAATCAATAAAAGCTTCTCTGTTGCCCTAGGCCAGTTTGAATTTCTTCTTCAGGTCAATTTGTCCCAGTGTTTCATTTGTTCCATGTTCCAGCTGAACCGTGACTGAACAAAACAACTAATAATAAACCTATTAAAGAGAAAAGGGTTTTGTTTCCTTAATTTCATGGGAACCGCTCAGTTTCCAGTTCCCAAAACAGAACAAAAGAGCAGAGTTGCCACTGTTGTTTTCTTGGTGCTCTTATCTGGTTATAAGTCCTGTGGAAGTGGATGGGAGGAGCCCAGGTTAGCTGTTGCCATTACATATCTTATTTGCTGACTTTATGTATAGTTTCAGAGACTTGCCAACATCATGGCAGCCATCAGAAGGGACCTATTTTACTTTTTAAAGATCTGTCCTTTTTGTAACTGAGTAATAGCAGTGAAGCCTTGTTCCCCCTATTGTTGAATATTGTCATGTCTGATGATCATCACAACATAATGCACTTCTCTCCTTCCCTCTCTTCATACCAGACCTTGAAAAGCAGCAGAAAAAATGTCAATTTTTTGCTGTTGAAATCGAAATAGTAAGTGTACTCAACAGTGAGTGTGGGTGTTTGTCCCCATCTGATGGCCGGTCCATGTAAGAGAACAGTCTTCTACAGCTGCCAGATAAAGGAGGTACTCTTGTAGTTCAAACAATAAAGGGTCATACTTTTAACTTTTTAGATCCCTGGTTCATAACCCCCCTAATGGCCCAGGCAGTATTCTCCCATCAGTATTACCTGAATTTAGTTTGAAGGGATCATGCGCAGTGTTGCTCTTAAAAATATAATCAAAGGATCATATTATTTATACCCTGCATTGATTATAAAACTTGGGAGAGATTTTATTTTTTAAAAAATTTAGGATTTTCAACATAAGTCAAGAAGGCAATGACTGCTTTATTATTAAGAAGCTGAACAGATAAAATGAATGGATTTTATTTCTAAAGACTCTCTAGGTCAGAGGGAAGCAGAAATCAGGAATAATTCTATCTAATTTACAGCTATGGTAGACTTTGTAGCCCTGGCATTAAAGTCCCAGAAGACCTTTAAAGCTAACATGTTGAAATAAAGCACAAAATCCAAAGATTATCCAGGTCATCCTTAGGGTTTATTGCCACACGAATCTTTTGAGACATTAAAGTAATTGGTCATTGCATTACAAGACTATTGAACAATGTTTGTTGGGTTTAAGAGTGGCTGATTCTTGAACTGAGTCACTAACCACTATAACGTGTTGGCTTACTTCCCCATAGCAATATAGCAATATCACTGCTCTCCATAAGCACACACGCATGCACGCGCACACACACACACAGGCCTGAGTTCCAAGAGTAAGTCCGCTGAAGTCAGTGGAGTTTCACCAGCATAAAACCAATGGACGTAAAAGATCACAGACTCTAGTTAAACTGCTGAGACTGTTGATGGAATGAACCTTTTTTTCCTTATGCATACAATGCACTGCTTAAGCCCTGTATTAGGAGTTTAAGCGGTATATGGGTCCTTCCATAGACTTACTACTATGGGGATGAAATTCACCCCTGTGCAGAGAACTCACCAAGGCCTATGCCCAACTCAAACCCACTGAGGTCAATGGGAGTTTTGCACCTTCAAAAGAGAAATGTAATAGTGGTGAAGGCATCACCCTTAGTGATATATTTTAGGGGGCATGAAGAAAGTCAAAGACCCTATGAGTACCAAAGCACTAAATTTCATGCATCTCTTATCATGTTTCTATGGGTTTAACAAAGAGCAAAATACCCCTAATGGTTATAAATCCCTTTGGATTTTTCTCTTATAATAAAAGATACTTCCTACAGGTGTTAAAAGGGCATGCCAAGAGGCTTGTAACTAATGACTCGCCCAAAAAGTATCTGACTTTTGCAAACTTAACTCTGTTCTCAGTTGCTCAAATGACTGCTGGTCCCATCCCATAAATAATGGATGCCTGAATTTCTTAATTAAACTTTCTCTTTTCCATTGTTTTGTGAGATCCCATGTAAAAAAGCAATAATAGAAATAATTATAGAATTGTGTGATTCATATATTCATATTTCTTCTTAGATTAAAGCAGCAACACCAAAAATACACGCATATAGTTGCATGAACATTCATTCCGTTAAATATTATGCACTACAGCTGGTTAGTATCTATTAAAGTGTAGTAAAAAGCCCAATAAAATAATGATCAGGAAGAAGGAAAATCAGTGGGGAGGGATGATGAAGTGGTTGCTAGTGCTACAAACATTGTGCCAAATCATGCGACGTAGTGAGTGAGCACCCTCAAACCACTGAAGTCAATGGGAGTTGAAGGGCATGAAACACATATCAGTAGGTGCTCCAGATAGAAAATCCTAGGCCCACTGAAGTCAGTGGGAGTTTTGCCATTCACTTCAATAGGGCAAGGATTTCACCCTTAAAAATTTGCAGAATCAGACCCTCTCTGATATACAGATCCACAAAGTAAGCAGGCATTTTGATGCAAAAACAAACAAATAAAAAAGGTAGAGGGCCAGATACTAAGTTGGTGTAAATCACTATTTGGTCCATTGATACCCATGGAGGTAGTCTGATTTATACCAGTTGAGGATATGGCCCCTAACTCTGCGCGGCCTGATCCCGCAACCCTTACTCAAATAAACACTTCTCACCAGGGCAAACAGTCCCATTGACTTCAGTGGGAATATTCCTGAGACAATGGGCTGCAGGATTGTAGCCTTTGTTGGCTCACTGACTGCAGTGCATTCTACAATTAATTTACAGCCAGTGTCAGGTGTTGTAAAACAGACTTTGATTATAGCCAGACTCAGCACTAAGCCCCACAATGGCTGCCACACAAAAACTAGGACATCTGATCCTCCAATGTCGCGGTGAATCCATTGAGAGAAATGGATGAAGCCAAAATCGAGGCATGGAAAGGCCCGGGGGAAGGACCCACTGTAATAGGGCCTCTATATTTAGGCAGGTCAAAAATGAAGACATTTATACCAGATTGTATTCCTGCATCCTGACGTTTCTAGCACTCTGTCATTCTTGTTAAACCTTAAAAGCAAGAGCGTATGTATTTTATGGAATTTCTTGCTCGACATAATGACTATGCTCATAACATTTTTATTAGGTTTGATGGATTAAGTGAATTGCATAAATATTTAAATTCAGACTGGAAATTTTCAGCAGTAAGAGTAATTAACCATTGGAACAATTTACCAAGGGTTGTCGTGCATTCTTCATCACTAGCAATTTTTAAAATCAAGATTGGAAGTTTTTCTAAAAGACATGCTCTAGTTCAAACAAGAATTTTTTCAGGGACATTAATAATAACTTCAGTTTTCCCCAGTTAGTTTTTTGTGCCAGAAATCAGAACAAAATCAAAGGTAGTGAATGGCATTAAAAACTCCTCATTTATCACTCTACAGTGAATGCAGTACATCCATATATTAGTCTAGTATAGAAAAAGACAGTGATTACTGCATGTACCTGTAGTGAATGGATCAGTTTTTAATGGTCCCAATCATACAAACTCCAGGATTGCCAGTCTATTTAAGTGATCAATATATTGGCATCACTTCAGCTTCAAATTGTTGATATTTTCACTTTAATCCAGAAAGATTCAATGTTCAGATATTCATAAGCAAGGCCAAAAAGGATAGAGAAGAATGAGAAATATTTGTAAGTGTCCTTAGGTAAATTAGTAGGGGGGACTGCAAAGTATTCATTAGGGTTCAATATGATGGATGAAAATATTGGGCAGAATATAAGGAAGAAAGTGGAGCTATGCCCATTCACACCAACTGAGGATCTGGCCCATGGATTTTACACCAAAGGGAAGTTCTGTAAGAGAATAACTGATGTAGTCAGGTTTCAGAGTAACAGCCGTGTTAGTCTGTATTCGCAAAAAGAAAAGGAGTACTTGTGGCACCTTAGAGACTAACCAATTTATTTGAGCATAAGTTTTCGTGAACTACAGGTCATTTCATCGGATGTAGTGAGCTGTAGCTCACGAAAGCTTATGCACAAATAAATTGGTTAGTCTCTAAGGTGCCACAAGTACTCCTTTTCTTTTTGATGTAGTCACAATACTTTTTGGCATACAGGGATATAGCAGAAGTAGGGTCATCAGCTACCATCACCTTCCAATAAAACATATAAAACTCTTCTGAAGTCATCAACAACCTGTATGATTGGTGCAAATTCAACCTGGTATAATTTTATGGTGGTTTTATTCACTTTCATTGACTGACTGACATGTAATGGGGAAAGAAGGAGTCTATTCAATTTTAAATTCAGCTACCCCTCCCCCAATGTTGTTTTATTGGCAAATAATGTTTATTCATGTTTACCAAATAACCCAGATCAGTGTGCTCCTGATTACAGAAAACTTTGTTTGCTTATACATAAGGTCAAATAATTAAATTTATAAAGAAATTCATTCACATGACACGTCTTGCCAATTTGAGATCTAGCTTGTCCCCTTCCATTCAAAATAAAAAGGTAACGCTAGTAGAAAGGGGGTATTAGACAGCAAAGACCCAGAAACTGAGTTTATTTTCATAGATTCATAGAGTTTAAGGCCAAAAGGACCATTAAATCTTATAGTCTGATCTGTATAGCAGATTATTAAATTTCACCCACTTACCCCTGCAATGAGCCCAATTTAGGAAAATTGCTAAATGGTTGTACATGTAAATACATAGGAACAACCTGAGCACAGCAAAGGAGTGGTACAAAGAGCTACAATGGAAGAGTAAAAGGCAGTTATTGGCAGATGTTATGCATATTTGGTTGAACTTTGGACAAAGGATAAAGCTCCAACCCTGTAATCTTCTTTACACACACAAAGAGGCCAGAAGGACAACAGGAAAAATATTTGAATAGACTAAAATATGAATTTACTGCTTCTGATAAAGGAATATTGGAACAGTGCCTTGGAGAGTTTCGATTATTATTTACATTTGTAATTGATGTCTGTGGGGCTCATCCAAAACCCATTGGGAAGACATGGGAACTTTGTCCATTGGGTAGGAAACTTTGAGCCCACTGGAAGAATTCCAAAGAAATCCTGCAAGGAGAATTCTACAGATATTACTGTATTGCTGCTACTCACGGCAGGTTTTCCTGGAGGATGGCAAAATCCAGCCTTATATTAATAAAAGCATGCAGGATGCAATAAAGTATCTCTGTATCAGCTGAGTGAATAAGGTTTCAATACAGATTAAATTTGTTTTTGTCTAAATAAGTCAATGGTTTTCAACCTGTGGCCTGCAGACCCCTGGGAGTCCGCAGACTATATCTAAGGGATCTGCGAAAGGTTATTATGAAAATAAAGTTTAAATCCCAGAAAAGATAGTCCATTTTTCTGATCAGAGTATGTAAATACCCCTGTCTACAGGTCAAAACCCAAAAGTGTTGTCATTACCAGAGAAGCCCGCAGTTTAGCGCCCTTTCTCACGCTGCGTCGAATGGTATGCCAAACGTGCAATATTTATAGCTGAATTCTGTTCAGTTTTCAGTCTAAGAGTTCTATGATGGGGGTCTGCTGACCACAGGTTGAATTTTCAAAGGGGTCCGCACCTCCATTCCAAATTTTTTAGGGGCCCATAAATGAAAAAAAAAAAAAAGGTTGAAAACCACTGTGTTATATAAAGGTCACAAAGGATATATCCATCTATCGTCTTCCATTTCAACAATCAGCTACTGCGATCAGTGTTGTCTACTCCATTTGACAAACTGGCATAAGAAAACCTGATCAGTCACGACTGTTGTTTGTTATAACCCTGACAAGTTTTGAATGAGCAATGAAGAGCAGCAGTGGTACAGTATGCAACAGCTGCAGACTAAGGACAAATTGAGGGATCGTACCCTTTGCCTGGGTCTGTCACAGTTTAAATTAATGGGGTGTTGAGGATGCTCAGACCCTTGCAGGACTGGGCCAACAGAGCCATGTTTTCATTTTTATTTAATTTTCCTTCTTTTCTGTCTGTAAGTGGGTTTTCTGTGGACAACTGTGATTAACATTGCTCCCCAATCAGGTGAGCAGACTGAATAATTCATTTCCTTTTGTGTTCGTAACCTCACAGCCTATAAATGGAAACAAGAGAGAGAAACCAAATCTGAATGAGCCCAAGGCCTGGTGCCAGACAATAGAATCCTTGAGTTCTAAACAATGATAGTTTGCTCCTCATAGTAAATCATTACACTGATGAAAGAAAAAATAAGCTGATTGCTTCCAATATAAAGAGTAACATTCAGTACCCCTCAAAACACACACCAAGAAATCTCTACAGCCCAGGGGTGGTTCAATGTATTACTTTCATATGTTTTTATTTCATATGGCAGTAGATCAATTATTTCAGAACAGGCAGCTAACAATCTAAATTGAGGTCAGGGTATAACCTGCCAATTGTAAGGCCAAATGGTCTCAGAGTTCTCAGATTAAAAAATCGCAGAGTTGGCTGGAGATATCAAACTTGCACAAAAGGTTCCTAAAAAGGAAAGAACTTCAAAGTCAGCGTAGATCCAGCTCTTTGGGCCAGTGACGGTCTTTTTGTTCTGTATTTGTACGGCATCAACAAAATGGGGTCCTGGTTCGTGACTGAAGCTTCTAGGCTTTATGTTGTTGATGACGGTGGTATAGAAACCCACACAAATATGGGATTTACAATATTTTTTTAGGTTCTGCCTCTATGTGAGCAGAATTCCTCCCCACCCCCCCACCCCCATTTTTTGTTTGTTTGTTTTTTTCCTTTCTAGATAGATCCATGAAGTCCATATCCAGAGGAGTTAGGGAGAAGCCTCCACCGGGTAATCCCATCTCTGGAAAGCTGTGTGTGCACAGAAAAGGCCCCTGCTGACATGCAAAGATTGAGGAGGGCTCCCAGGGATTTTGCATGTGCCAATGACAGAACAAAATGAGAGGGAGGCAATGACCAGTTCCACCCACATGAGCTAGTTGCAGAGCTTTCCTGCTTTGGCCCTGCCAGTGCAGGATACTACAATGCTGCAGCAAGCAGAACAACAAAATGGCCAGGTCCTCTGAGGAGCAAGAGATGAAGTGTAACAAGGGCTCATTAAGGGCTAAACATTATCTAACAATTAAAGGCTCTGGATTAAGAATAGTCAAGGGATAGTCTCCATGGCTTTGGAAGACAAAAATATCACTAAGAGAAGCTCACGCCCATCTTTTCTTCCATTCTGCTGCACTCAGCTGTTAAAAAAAAATTATCTGAGCTCCAAGCCCACAGAGTTTGTGTTGAGGTGTTTCCTTTAGTTTTCAAAGGGAAATGTTTCCACTAAAGCTCATCAGGTTCCATGGGAATGTGTGAGCCCATTTTATCCTGGGTTAGTGCGACTTTCCTCTCAGCCATATGTGTTTACTGTTGGAGTGATTTGGCTCTGATTAAAGTCTTTGGGCTAAGTGAATCAGTGAAAAGAAGTAGATTTGATTTTTGCAGTTACTCAGATGGCTGGAACAAGATGACGTATCATCAGATACATCGACAAATGTTCCTTCCATCACGCTGTACCTTTCAGAAGCCTAGACGTTACACAGATGGGAAAAGTATCAATCTATCCTGCTTGCTGGAGGGAGAAGAAGTCGTAAAATGGCTAAATAGGAATGGCTGATAAGGGTTAAGCATCATTGTCAACACCCCTATCAATCTGGATGATTTAATTCAGATTTTTGTTTTCTTTAAACAAAGACCAAATGTGAAACCTCATGAATGATTTACATGTGACAGGTTTTACCTAAAATATACAGGTTGAGATTTTCAAAAACAGTCATAGGGAGTTAGACACATCTTCCATCAATTTTAATGAAAAATATGTGTCTCCATTTCCTAATCCACTTTGTAAATCTCAGTTACTGTCCCTAATAATTACTATTGATCAGAGTGGTCACTTTGGTGAGGAACAAGTTTACGCTAACTCTGTATTCTGCCTGGGAGAAAGCCTTCACTTGCATCAGAATTACAGATAAGCAACTTTTAAGGGCCAAACTTCTACAACTGGAGGCCCATTAGTACACAGAAAAAGAAACATGCAATTGCCTATGCACATTTACACCTCTCTGCCCCTTTGCACATGCAAATCAGGAGATCATATGCAAGTAGCCAATTAGTTGGCAAAGGACCTGATCTAAAGCCCATTGAAGTCAGTAGCAATTGGTCCATTGACTTCAAATGGCTTTGGATCAGACACAAAATGGCAACTTGCATGCTTAAACATGTCTGCTAATGTAATTGCAGTAACTATGTGTGCAACTGTAGATAAGGAACTGTTTGTAAGTTTATGTGCATGGATGTCTATCTTTTAAAAGCTGGCACTTTAGGAACATTTCGGAAAGACAAGCAATTGTACTGTATGTACAAGTAACATGCGGTCCAAACATGTCTTTGTCGCCTTCTATTTATGAGTCTGCTAGCAATGGCACAGCTGATTTAGATTCTGTTTGAACCTAATCATCCAAATTTAGCTTTGGCTGGAGAGACGTGTAGTTTCTCAACTGACATGATTCTACATCCTGAATGTGCTTTAAAGCCAGGTTTTGAAACTGAAATCTTTTTATAAACTATTCAGATTGGATTTCAGGAAAAACATTTGCCTCTGATAAAAGGGACCCTTTCTTCTAATTCTTTCTGCCCCACTTTCATAGTTTCTTATCTACCTTGTGTAGCTGAAATAGCCTCAGAATGAAAATCAAATTTCGTCATGCCATTTTTTAAAAAAGTAGAACTACCTCTGAACTAAATTGCGAAAGACCATTTTCTATTTTATCCACCTATTCCAAAATCAAAGACAGATTACTCCGTGATCAACCTACTCTTCATTTAGACAGCAATGTTATTTTCCTTGTGACTACAGGAGGCCACTGAGTTTGGTATAGGACCATTTCTACGATAATAAAGGTAACTAACATGATGTTATCAATATTTTTTGATAAAGGAATATTTTTGCAACAGTCCTTCCTGACTCTATTTGGAGCATTAGATGTAGAAAACTATTTGAAAGTATTAAATAGAGGAAAAGATTTGTTAACTGTGATTCATTGGATTGGATTGGTCCCAGAGGCATTTATTTCACTCTAACCAGTGTGCTATTTAGGATAGTTACATTACATTCCCCAAACTCATGCTGTTATCATAGATGTCTTTGCAAGGGTCTCTTTTAGTACCAGCTTTTTCTCTCATCGATGATCTCTCACCGACACAGCTACAACAACACTGCATACTGACTCACTGTGTTACCTTTGGCATGTCACTTACTTGTGAACTCCCTGTGCCTGAATTCCCTACCTGTAAAATGGGGATACTAATATCTACCTACGTCACAGAGGTGGTGGTGGTAGGTTTAATTAATTAATATTTGTAAAGCTCTTAGAGATGCATGGATGAGAAATGCAATAGAATTGCCAAGAGCTTAGTATTATTAAAGCCAAATCTGAGCTTTCCTTTTAGTGCCTTTTGTTTTATTTCTTTTTTCTCTCTCTTTGTCTGACTTTGTCTAAAGAGACTGAGTTCTCCAACGCAGGCACCACCTCTTACTATTTGTATGTTCAGTGCCTTGCACAGTGGGACCCTGATCTGAGTTGGACCCAATGCAATGAATAATGACAACAATAATACTTGTTCAAGCAATTGCTGTTTCAAATACATTCATGGCTGATTTTACAGGTAATGTAAATCACAAACTGGCCTCCAAGGACACACAAAAGAGATTAGACTTGTCACATTATTCACAATTCAATGTGTTTCCAAGGCACCTATTTGATCTCATCATTGTCATCTCTGGAGTTACTTTATACTCTGTTCAATTGACCAACTTTAAATTGAATGTAAGAGCTCTGAAACACAAGTACAGCAAAATGGTTTGATCTGTAGACGATATTACTTGATAGAGCCCCAAATTATATTCACAATGCCCTTACCATTTTTTCCTCAGGGCATCCTCTATGATTTTATAGAAGAGTTTGTTCCCCAGTTACAACTGTGATTATCAGGTAATTTTAAGAATTGTCACTTGCTAGGAGCTGGAACATGCTACAGAAGAATTTGAAGCTAATTTGAAACCAGCTCCTCAGCTAGAATGGAAAATCACACAGCGTAGGGAAAGAGGTGCAAGGGTAACAAAGCTCATCTTTGCATTACTTGACTTTGGGCTGTCTGTGTGCCAAGCCAGTCTGCCAGCGTAGGTTAATACAGGCTGCTCTAAATTATGCTCGATACTATCTGCTTAAAGTGGCTGAAATGGCATGTGGAGGTCAGCAGGGTATAGGGTAACCCTAGCCACATCTCCTTTGCCCCAAACATGCCCCCAGTGCTGGTAAAAGAAAGGAGGATGGCACCAAGCAGCTATACCGACTCAAGGATCTGTCTATCGTAGTGATCTTCCCATGGCCAGTTCTGGCAGCAGTGCAGCGTAAAGGGGTCATACTGCACTTTAGAATCTAGACCACTAGTAGCATCTTTTGTGTCTCTTTAGCTGTAGATTGGATCTGGTACAGCATGGTGCATGCTATTCATGAAAGTCAATTCACTTGTCATGGGTTAGTTTAATGTTATTGTTAGATGTGCAGGAGCTCCAGGCCAACTCTTGGAAACACACTTCAGACGGGAAGGGTGTTGGATCAGAGGTTCAGAGAAGTTCTGTATTAAAATCACAAATGAGTTTGATTCCCCATACTTTAAATTCCAGGGTATTACTAATTAAGAGGTCTCTTGGTTTTTGGTACTGTTTCTCTCCCTCTATGTGTGAAACTTGCAAGCTGCTAATTGCGTTAGTACATTCTAAGACAGAGTCTGTTCTCAAAGCAATTCTTTGTAATAACAACTACTCACAGAGAGAGAGAGACTCAAAGCAATACTCTGTAACAACAGAAACAGCACCCAGAGACTCCCCGCCCTTTTGTTGTATTAACAATTGTGATTAAAATAGAGATAGAGGATGTATGTGGATGGATGCTTGGTGTGGATAATAACTGAATGATCAGGGAGGTGCCAGCCTAAGAATCCAGTGTCCATCGGCTGAAGAAGTCGTCAAGTAGAAATAACCAGAGGACCCCTGGAGGGCAGACTGGAATCCACCCAACAGCCTCAAGAATGGGAGAACCAAAGAACAAGATAACATCTGGCAGCACGGAGCCGTCAGGAATGTGCCATCTGCTGATTGATTCAGCAACAGCATGATGAAGCAATTCCCATAGATTGGCATAGGAAGAAACTCCTATAAAAATGGACTCTGGAAAGTGAGAACTTTGGGGTCTGATTCTGCAAACCAACTTCCAGGAGCATCAGATGAGCATCTGACAAGGCCCTGCTCCCTCCTCATGTCCAGGCCACCTGGCCAGTGGCTTGGCATGAGCAACTCTAAGGCTGGTAACTATGATAACAACCTTGCAGAACCTGTGTGTGTGTGTGTATGAATGAATGTGTGAATAAATATGAGATTGAATGGAATGTTATAGCTATAACTAACGGCTTACTATGACTCTTTCTGTATTCACAATAAATGTGGTACTTTGCCTTTTCCCCTTTAATAAGATCCTGCTGGTTTTTATTTTATTGGTATAACAAGGGTAGGTTGGAGATTGCCACATAGACGGTCATTAGCATCTAGCAGCAGAGCCTGAGCAGAGAGACGCAGGCAGCACTATCACTACAGATAAATCCAAGGTAAGGGCTGTATTGTGCCATTATGCTCTTGCCTATGCTAGGAACAGTTCAAAGTCCAGGAGCATTCCGGAAATTCATCAATATCCTCCCACCATTGCTCTAGCACCTCCACATCTATGGTTGTAATGATTTATTACAAAAGTGTACTCAGTGTTATAGACTCCCAGGTGTTGCTTCCATTTTGTACACTAAAGAGAAGCTTAAATAAACAAACAAATCCTGATGTCAGATACTGTCAAGGGAAATGCAAACCATAGAGCACATATGAAATCCCTTCAAATTTTCTGAAGTGGAAAACCTTTTAATGGATCAAGATCATCAGAAGGGGGATGAAATTTAGGTTCCAGACACAAAATACAGGTGCAAACTCTGTTCTTATTGTAGGATATATATTTTAAAAGCACGTGATCCCTGTTAATGATTCAGCTTTGGCATTCTGACCGGACTGAGTTTGGTGTGGTTTGGTTTGAGATCTGGGAACAGGTTCAGTCAGGTGAAAATACTTTCTGAACTAGTTTGGTCATCCCTGCTCTTAGAAAATTATCACAACTACTTTATGAAATTTTGCCTTGAGCAATGCACATAGATGTCCAATAATTAAGAATTAACAGTGAACGCCTCCTGTTGGAGCCACTGGATTAATTCAGAGAAAATAAAAACTAATCTTTTTTTGCTGTTGTTGTTAGAACAACTGTGAATCACACAGCCATGCTGGGAGAGTTTTGAAGTGAGTCAAGGAATTACACATCTGCATGACATCTGTGACCGGTACTTTGCGTCCAGTTGTAAAATTAGTGCCCATTTCTTTGATAGCATAATATAACTTTACTTTATTTTTTAAAATCATCTCTTTCATATTTAGATTAGGAATCACTTTTTGTAGGTCTGATTTGTAATATATTGTTTGTTGGACCAAACTTTCAAACAAAAGCACCTAAAATTAGGAACCTATATATTTTATTTAGGCCAACATTTTTGAGAACAGGTGTCTAAATATCCCAGTCCCAGTATCCCACTGAATTCACAGGATGATCAGGAATTTTGGAAACCAGACCGTATGTTTAGATGTCTGTGACAGGAGGCTTAATATTAGTGTCCAAATCCTCCTCCTGTTTTAAATTGTGGCTCCATATTAAACTGTGCTTCTAATGCACATGAGGCTTTGTTCTGCCACCTCCTAGGAGGCAAGTTTTATATTGCAGGCAGAGGAGAATTTGAAGTGCTGTTCATAGTCTGGCTCACTTCCATACAAATAGATTTGCTGACAGTTGAGAAATCTGGGCACAGATCTCTCTCCCATTGGGCATTAGATGCCTAAATAACTTTGAAGATCTGGGCCTCAGATTTTAGATTAATTCTGTTGTTAGACATGGTTAGGATATGGTGATACTCAAAGATACTTATCTTCCACTGATGTCATGAGGAGTTAGACACCTAACTACCTTTGAGGATATGGTCCAAAATTAATCACTGGTGTATCTCTTGTCTTCAGAGTCACACCAAGGATTAATTTGGCCCTCTGTATTTTCTGTGCCAAAAAAAAAGCAAGGTTGTGTTGTGTTTTACGCTATGTTTATTTGAGTCATTGCGATGACAGCAGAGGGTGATTTTTTACCTGTGAACAACTCCCCAACCATCACTGAAAATATAAGCATCAATTACAGCAATTGTTCATTACAGCTGTGTGTTCTCTATGGATAAGAGGGAAGAGAATGTTTCCAGTTTTAAAGACAAAGTACAAGTTTGGATCCTAAAGCGCAAATCCAAAATGTCTGACGAAATTCCTTAGATGCTAGAGAAAGGGCAAGCTAGACAGAGCCTAACTTTGGGATCAAAAGGAAAACTTTATTTAAAAAACAAGAGGATTGTCCTTGTGTTATTTCCCTTTTTGTGCTATCTTGAGTAATAGTGGCCACCAGGGATAAGCAGATGATATACAGGTATAGATCTGCATACCCCCTTAATATTCCACTTGGTGCATGGGGAGGCTTCTGTTCTGAACTGTCTATCTACTGTGAATCACATGACATGGACATAGCTGGCAGACACCAGGAGTAATCTAGTCAGGGTTTGTATGTACATTCAAGCTCCAAGCCAAATCTCACTGGAATTACAATAGTGACGATAAACATTTCCTGGGACATACAAACTTCTGGGTAGATTCTATTCTTACATATATCAGTATGAAGCTAGAGTAAACTTAATTTCAACATGATTCTATCAAATTGTGCTAGTTAAAGAAGAGGCAGCTGTGGATAAAGGAAGCCTCTCTGGGTGTGGATGCATGTGCTTTATTGTCTAAAATTGGTCTACTTGGTAGGAAACTGGCTTCAGGATTCCGCATGTGTTTTCTTTCTTATAGCGCGAATCAGAGAGAGGCCTGACACTCAGTTGATGTGAAACAGCATGGCTCCATTGAAGTCAATGACTTCACTGGGGCCATACCATGGATTCACACCAGCTGGGGATCTAGCACACTGGACCAAATCTGCAGAGTTTGGCCTTTTATGTTTTGTTTTCTGATTATTTCCCCCCAAAGTCAACCCATCATGCTTTGCAGCCTGAAAGTCCTCTTTCCTCCACCCATTGTTTTCTTCATCTAGTCTCCCCACAATTTTATGCTGTTTTGGTAAAGGGGCTGCAGCCTAATTTCCTAAGCAGAGAAACATATAGGGGGGGAATCTCCTCTAGAATATGCAGCTTCTCGGCATTGTTTTGTTTCAACACATGCACAGGAAAAGCATCTCAGTTCAACATCAGAGGTAAATACTGAAAGTTATTAATTTCATTTTTCTAAATCAGACTATGCCGCGGTAGGAACTATTGCATCAGTCAAGGTATTAAAAGTGGTTTCAGTGCAAATGACTTTGATCTTGCTCATGTTCCCTTTGAAAATGAACAATGGCATGGTAAATGCTTATTTTAGTGGTATTTATTTAAGTGAACAATGGTCTTTCGGGTAATGAAGCATTTCTCAATCTCAGTTATACTGCAGGGAGCAATAGGAAAGGAAAGTGGATGTATGAGGCTGGTGGGGGAGATAATATATTGAAATAATGGTTCTTTGTTTCCTTACTTCCCTGCTAACTACATTAGGAAGTAAACTTCTCCCTAGTGACAAAGCAGCATCAGCAGCTGTGGGTAGCTCAATGCCAACTGCTAATCTGGCTTTTTCAAAAGACCCTGCCATCAGAGAATTAAGAGGTAATTGATAAAAAGAAGGGGCTTTATCAATAGCGATGCACGTTTCTGAATCGAATGGAAAACCATTACCAACATACTGCAGAAAACAGAAATGATTGTTTCACCGAAGATTTAGTCTCTTTAGAATTAGAATTTTCATAGTGGAATAGCAACCTCATTTACTTTTTTTTTTTATTTAGCACCTGAAACAACAAAAACAAAACAAAAAAGAGTTACTGGATTATTAGCCTCTATTGATTTTCTTTTCCTGTTGACCACAATTTCGTGCAGTCACAAAGGCTCTCTCCATTTTAATGAAAGCCACTGGGAACGTAACTATAGCATTCCCAATATAGCGTCATTACAGCCAAGAGTCTTTTGTGCTTCTGTTCAAAACCCTCAGGAATGTATAAGTTAGAATGAATTTTTATGACAGATTGTTGTATTCTTCATGGGCATGAGCTACAGCTACCACAATTCAGGGACTCTGCAAGGGTCACTAAGGACACATGAGTGTATTTAAACCAGTACGCTTCATTAACCGAAGTAAACATGAGTATACTAAGACTCCGTTGGACCTGAGATCTTCTATTGTGTTTCCATGTATCTAGAGCCTTTTACCAGTGAGCATGCAAAATAAAGGGCCTTTATCTTACAACAATCAAGCTCTTGAACTATCTCTAGCTGCATCTGGTTGTTAGGATAATGGAATTAAAACATGCAACATGCAAAGTTGTTAGGATAATGGAATTAAAACATGCAACATGCAAAGTGTTGTATGTTGTTGCTGCATTGTTTTGTCTTGTTCTGGTGCCCACTACCATTGTATATAATCTCATGGAACTTTATCTTCTCTTGGGAGAAAGTTGCTTTCACCTTGATCATACCGCACTAGAAATTGAAATAGCCCTCAAGTGCTCCTTTGTGCCTTTTGATATTATGACAGCTTCATGCTAGCTCTTGTTTTTATCTCACTGGCCTGATGCCTTGTGAGGAGAGGCCATGGCCCATGTACTTTATATCCATTAGCATGTCATGGATTTTGTCTGAATTTCTTTTGATGTTCTTAACTTGATGTCTTTCCATCATTCTTAGAATCTGAAAGGATTTAGCAAAAATTATGTCATCTACTATACAGACTTGATACCTGCTATGCCTCCCTTTGTGTTATTTTACTAGCTGACTTTATTTCAAAGGGTAAATGGAGGAATTTATATTAAAAGCATGCAGTTCAAATGACACCTTGTTTAGCCTGACTTAATAGCTACCCTTCTCCCCTTCCCAAGGAGCTGGGGAGCTAAGCACCTCTGAAAAATCAGGCTATTCAGTTAGGTGACTACATACAGAGATAGGGGGTTAAAGATTTAGGCTTCAAAAGTAACTTAATAGCTAAAGAGCTAAGGTTTAAAAACAGGTGCCAGCATAAATTCAGTAATCTCTTATTAGTTTCCTAATACTAATGTATGAAAACTCCCCTCACTATGCCAACTATTTTACTCCGTGCTACAGCCTATTGGCATAGTATATTATAAACAAAATGTGGTTTATGAAGAAAAACGACTTGGGAATTTTTAATTACTGATCAGTAACTCTTTTACTTTGATTACTACAATTGCTTAACATCAATATATATTTTTGGAACTTAGCCTGGGCCTCACCCTGCGGAATGTTGAGGACCTCCTCACAGGCGATAAACATTGCTACTGCACATGGAGAGTCAGACAGAGTGGAGGTAATCTCATAGGAATGGTCCTAAAGTGTGGTCCTGTTCTAACATGACAGCATTGCAAGATTTTACATTCATCCTTTGTGTGTGATGTCCAAATAAAATTTGCTTAATTTATAAGTGTTTATTTGGGGGCAGGAACAGTTGTTTTGTTCTTTTTTTAAAGGTGAGTCCTAGAAACGCACCATGAGATCTGCAAGTCAAGCTGTTGTGTTTCCTGCTCACACATCACCACTAAGAACCATGACCCTATTAAGGTTCCTCAACTCCACCTTAACATTAACAGAGCCCAAGCACATTCATTGTGCTTATTTATATGCGGCCATATATTTCCAGACTGGATATACATTGTACACTCATTAGCCACTGAAGGGATTAAGCAAAGAGTGCCAGGATCATAATATATAAAGATAGAAGTTCTCCTTTGCAACAGTAGGACAGAAGTATAGTGGATGCTTAATACTGTAGTCAGTCATAGCAGTATTACAGTCACCCTGCAGTAGTCCTGTGCAGGATTTAAAGTCTAGTTATAAAACTATTTCCACTCAGATATGAATTAAGAACGAATACAGCTGTTTTATAGAATTTCCAAAAAAGAGTTGTTTCCAAAGCAGTGATACTATAACCTCTGTGAGAAAAGTGAAACTGTCAAATTATTCAGATCCAGCTTTACTATTCTAAATCTCATAGGAAATTATAGCAGCAGATGAGGAGAAAATATTTTGGTGAGAAGGGATTAGACTGGTGAAGCTAGAGGGTTTTTGGGGGGAGGAAGGGGGGAGATTGTGCAGAGGAAAAAAACTTTTTTTTTTTGCTTTCCCCCCGCCATTTCTCACCAAAAAAAATCTTACTCTAAATCCCAAAATTAGTTATACAAAAGATACCTCCAGTCTATAGTTAGTGGTAGAGCAAAATGTACCTTTAGTCATCCAAAGAATCACTGATTCCATATGCTGCTATATACTTTAGGTCATGTACAAGAAAAGACACCAGAAGTGCCATATCGGATCAGACCTGTGGGCCATCCAGTCCAATATCCTCTCTCCAACACGGTCCCTCGCCAAGTGCTTCAGAGCAAGGTGCAGACTTTTAGAGGCACCAACATTTTTAATTGGAGCAAGTGTAAATTTCTTATGAAAGAGAAGCAATGGCTGTTGGAAAGCAAGACAAAAAAATAAAAATACTTTAAGTGGGGAAAGATATACAAATCCATTGCTGAAACAAAGGGATGAGCAGAGGCAGGTGAAAACCCCCAGAGAGTAACAGCTGTAGCAATTCCATGAAAATTGTGAAGGTACCACTGGGGGAGATATTAGAATGCTGAAATCAGTCTGCAAAAGTCATCATCATTTTGCTCTTCAGGAAGCATAATCCTAGCTGCAACCCAGCATGTGTAGACAGACACTAGCTCTGCTTGAGCTAGCATGCTAAAAATAGCTGGGAACCTTGCTTCCAGCTGCAGTGTAGACATACTCTCAGTGAAATGTGTTTGATTGGTCACTTCATCTTCAGGAAGATGAAGGCTGCAGTGCTATGCTATTAGATGTCATGAGAATTCCATGACTTTACAATAAAAATGCTCATATTTAGTTAGTATCTACTGTAGAAAATATCTACTGTGGGAAGTGGAGTTCCATATGAGAACTTGAGACATTTCTTGGGTGTTAGAATTTTATTTTTATCCTCAGTACTATTCTAAAGTACTCAACTCAGTATAGTATAATAAAAGATAAAGAACTCTGACCACACTTGCTCTAACGATAAATCATCATGACACACTTTAGGAAAATAATTTTAATTTATCATACACTTACAGGTAAATACTTAGACTTGGGCTAGTCTGTACCATATTGAGGTGGGTAGGTACTGCAAGCTTCAAACGTTGCAAATGAAGATGAGCGCTAAGGCAAGAAGAGTTTATTGCCAAAGAGCAAAGAGACTCAATGGCTTGATAATTGGGGATAGGGTTGGAGCTGGTAATGGAGTTTCTTTAACACTATCTGGCATCTGCAAGCTGTGGAGCTGTGCACCTACATCATCTGCTCAAGCATCTGAATTTGCTCATCTAAGTCTCTAACCATGCATACTTTTTCATCCTGAGGCTATTGCCAGGGCTAGTGTTCCTTCCAAGCCAACATAATCTTGCAAGAAAGGATAGTCACTAAGTGCTGTGCTGCATGATCTGGCAAAGCTTCCCAAATAGGTCTCCGACAAGAGGAGAGAAATGGAAGAACACCAAGTCAGAAATCATTTTACACAATAAACCTATGTGTGTACATATATTGGCATATATGTAGGTGCATATGGCTTCAATAGCCTCACAGCTGTTGCTAGCTGCACAGTGGAGGTCGGGGAAAATCACTTGTGAAAATGTTTGGCCTCATTGTTTGCAGTGGCTTTAGGAAAGGGAAGGAGTCAGGTACTAATTTTGTCTTTGGAGCAGAGGCAGTGCTAGCCCATTGGGGCCCTAAGCAGGAATATTGTGGGGGGCCCCTCACACACAACAGAATAAAAAGCAAATGGGGGGGGCCCCTCACACACAACAGAATAAAAAGCAAATGGGGGGGGGCCTTGAGCTGCTCGGGGCTCTAAGCAGTTGCTTAGTCTGCTTACACCTAACACCGGCTCTGCTTTGGAGAAAAGATATTTAATTTGTTCACAGGGTTGCAAGAAGATACAATAGGGATCTCAGGGAGCTGTATATTTTATACAGACACATGCACACTAGTTGAGGGTCAGTTTTTTTAGGGAATGGACAAGATTTTGTCTCCCTTGACATCAGTGGGATTAACTGAAGAGTAAAATACTAGGGGCCGGTTTCAGAGTAGCAGCCGTGTTAGTCTGTATCTGCAAAAAAAAAACAGGAGTACTTGTGGCACCTTAGAGAATAACACATTTATTAGAGCATAAGCTTTCATGGGCTTCAGCCCACTTCATCGGATGCATAGAATGGCACGTATAGTAAGAATATATATATATACATACAGAGAAGGTGGAATTTGCCATACAAACTGTAAGAGGCTAATTAATTAAGCTGAGCTCTCTAAATGGGCCATCTTGATTATCATTACAAAAGTTTTTTTTTCTCCTGCTGATAATAGTTCATCTTTAATTAATTAGCCTCTTGCAGTTTGTATGGCAAATTCCACCTTCTCTGTATGTATATATACATATATCTTCTTACTATATGTTCCATTCTATGCATCCGATGAAGTGGGCTGTAGCCCACGAAAGCTTATGCTCTAATAAATTTTTTAGTCTCTAAGGTGCCACAAGCACTCCTGTTTTTTTTATACTTGGGACTGTTCAAATACTAGGGTGGGTGCCTTTAAAAGGGTTTCCATTTATGTTTTCAGCAGTAGGTAGGGTTTTAATGGTACTCATGGCTTTTCCCATTCTAAACGTAGGAAATACCCAAGGTCATTGGTAGTACGTTAGGTAATGGTAAGAGGAGAAGGAGTTAGGAGTGTCCAATGTACTCACTACAGCTATTGCTTCCTGTACTTGCTTTGTTGTTTGACAGTGTAAACTGGGGCAGTTGTTACACTCTTACTCCCATAGAGCAACACCTTACCCCATGAGTAGTCACACTGAAGTCAGTGTCAAGTAAAGTGCTGCTCACAGTGAGTAAAGGTATCACAATCTGGCCCATAACCATCAGATATTTCTTTAGATCTAGGATCACTGGCCACCAGTAATTTCTGATTGAATGGTATGTTTTTAATCTGGTGAAATGTTTATAGTGCTGGTGATACATGGGGCCTAGGGAAGTTGTATGTACCTCCCACAACAATATGGTTCATATCCAACTGGCAAGTAGTAAGCTACAATTGTACTCTCACTTTGGGAACCTCCTCAGTAGGCACAGCTATGAAATCACAGCGTGTTCTTTGGGACTGGGAAGAAGCTGAGTTAATGGAGAAATGATTAGAAACCCAAGTCAGCAGGACTCTAATGATCTCAAGTTTGTTCACAAAATTAAACAAAGAGGGAGATCAACATGAAACAATGAATGTATATATATTCAATATAGAACTAATAAATAGAGCACGGCAAAAAGAAAAAAAAAACCCTAAATGAGCATTTGGAAAATGATTATGATTGAGGTAGTGTAGTCCAGACGATAAGGCACTGGACTGGGACTCAGAAGATCTGGTGCTTCCATTGACCTACCATGTGGCCTTGGGAAAGTCACTTCAGGTTTACTCTCAGTTATGTCAAGAGCACAAATACTTTTTTCAAAGCTTTTGTGAAACAGACTTACCATTATTTGACCAACTCTACTCATTTTCAAATCATAGGTTATAGAAAATACTCTATAAGAGCCCTGCTCTGATACAAAATTTGTATTCACATCTGATCTGCAAACATGATCTGCGGATATCTGCATCTGTGGATGCGGATATAAAGCGGATATCTGCAGATTTGCAGGGCTCTAGATATAATTTTTGGATCCACATCCAGCCGTGATTCACAAACATGGTATAAAGGGAATATCTGCAGATTTGCGGGGTTCTACAAATCTCCATTAATTTACATCTGTTTCACAGCAGTGTAACTTCATTCACTTTAATGGAGTTACTCCTGATTTATGCCAGTGTAAATAAGAAGAATCAGGTTCAAAGAATTGACTGATACAGCATCTTTCTGAGTGGCAGTCATTTCAGAATTCACAAATAGCCTGAAATATCTAGAGGCTTGGAACTTGATTCACCACTAATTACTCCAGTTTTATCCTGTTATAATTCCATTGATTTAATGGACTTACCCAGATGTAAAACTCCAACATGCTTTTGGGGTTTTGTTTTTGTTTTTTCTTTCTGAATATAAAGACACATATAGCATGTAGTGTTTGATTTTTAAAGAATAGCTATGGGGAGAATATACTTCTCCCAAGTATTCAAGATATAAACTTGGCAGCAATTAAAAGAAGCATATTAGACTGGAAATCTCAGTGACCTACTTGCTTTGTAATAGTAAGGTTAATGTTCTTGCTTCTTTCAAGATCACTGAGGAGATTATATGAAGGTGTCTCATAGGAAAGGGGCACCAGAAGCAGAGGCTAATGAAATGTATAAATAAACAAATGCACAATCTTGAATGCAGGCACATTTCATTGCTATAGGAAAAGAGCTGGACCTTCCAGAGGCAAAGATTCCTGCATAGATATGGCAGAACTCCAGGAAGAGAGAAGAGTTAGCGAAACAACCAATAGATTTCCAAAATGAGGCACCAACCCTGCACGTACAAACACATATGCTTGATATCAAGCACATGGGCAGTCCCATTCACATCCCATGTTTGAACATTGGAGCTTTAGACACCATGGAAAATGGTTTGTGCATTCCCGATTTTCAAAGGGTGGTTGCTCAGCCCTTTTTAAAATCAGGATCCTTTAAGGTGTTTCAAGTTGGGCATTCAAAAAAAAAAGAGAGAGAGAAAGAGAGAGATACCCCAAATCAGTAGCTACTTTTGAAAATCTTGGTTTCCTATACAGTCCAGTGCTGAGCCTTGTGGCACCCAAAACCTTGTTACAGCAGCTATCAAGCAAACCCCAAATGGTTTTCTTAAATTGGTTAGTCTCTAAGGTGCCACAAGTACTCCTCTTCTTTTTGCGGATACAGACTAGCACGGCTGCTACTCTGAGACCTGTAAAGATAGAATGACTGATAGAAGTTCAGAGACAGGAAAGATGTGGCTCGAGTGCAGAGCAGCATTATTTTATGCCGGGAGTTCTCTTCCCTCCTCTCCGAGGGTCACAGAACCAGAATCTGAGGGCATAACTCCCATCTATGACAAAGGCAGATGTGCGTGAGGTACGACATGGCCCTGGCAGAACAGGCCAGAAGATTAAGGACCATGACATGACCCTGAAAGAAGAAGGGGAGAGAGAAGGATAGAGATGACAACTGGCACCAACACTTAAAAACAAACAAACCCCTCCTAGCACAACCACCTCAGTGTTTGACAAGCTACAGCACAGTCACATACGACTAGCTTCAAACTGAATAAGAATCCTTTTTGCAGCTGGCTCATAAAATCTGAGATGCCAGCTGCGTAGTCCTCACAAATCAAAGGCTTTAGTTTTTAATACTAATTACAACATTACATTTTGACTTACAAGATATACGAAAAGGAATATGCTGAATAAGAGGTTTTCAAATCCCTTTCCCCCTCCTCCCTCCCCCCCCTCCCCCCCCCCCCCCCCCCCCCCCGGCCGCCTAGTGTCTGTAATGGATGAGATGACAAAGGCCTGGAGGCTCAATAAATTGTTCATAGCCCAAGTCAGTGACAGAGCTGGTCAGAAGTTTTCTGACAGACTAGAAATGTTTTGTGAAAATGCTTCCGGTTTGATGAATTTTCATCCAATCACAGGCAGGTCTGTCAGAAGCCATTCTGGCTTCCTGCCCACTTACTTGGCAAGCTGCTGCAGACCCCAAGCTGCCAGACTCTGGAAGCTCTCCCCAGACTTCCAGGCTCTATGACACGAAGCCGGGAGCTTGGAAACCCTGGGGAGAGCTTCCAAAGTCTATGGCAGGAGTGGCCCCACCCCGACCCTGCAGAGACCAAGCCAAAAAAAAAAAAACAGACAAAGCCAATCGGGAAAGCAAAAATTGTGGGCCAGAGTGGAGGGGAAAAAAACCCAGCCAAGCAGCAGAGGTCCCGCACCCCCAGAAGCAGAGACACAGGGTCAACTGCGCTGCTTGCCTGGCCCTGGAACTGTAGCTGTCCACAGCTTTGAGACAGATTTGCCACAGGCTACCCCAGGCCAGTGACCCCAGGGCGTCCAGATTTCCACACCAGCTAGCTGCCCATGGCTACCCACCTACCAGCTGCTGACTGAGGCTGTTCAGTCTTGTCAGTTTGGGTCAGCAGCCGCCAGTCCTGAAGAGCTTATTTCATTTTGGAAATCGCAGTTCACAGGAAATTCCACCTGCCCAAAATATGTTTCATTGCAATTCCGAATGAAACCAAATTTCATGCAAACCCGAAATCCTTAGGCCAGTTCTAGTCAGTATATTCATCTGTCCTAGTGTCTGCTGTTCCTCTTTGGCTTTTCCTGAGCTGGGCCAAATCCTACTTCACTTATGCACTAGTTCCGTTGACTTCAAATGTGCAAACAACGGACTTGAAAAGAAGCCAAGATTTGTCCCTTTCTGAGTATTGCTCAGTGCAGAGGAGTGGGATTAATTTAAAGATGATTAACTTTAAAAATGGGCTAAAATGAACAGATACAAGGCACTCTTATTCCAGAATAAAAAAGTCCATGCATGGAGTTATTCTTGAACAGCTGTTGAGTTTTAAATGCACTCTCTACCTTAACTTGCATTAGCTTTCAAGTGTCGACAAGCCCTAGGATAATGGAGCCCTTATTACTCACTGAGGTCTCTAGCTTCTACCATAATAGAAATAGTAACAGAAACTATAATATAAGTTTACACCATTTGTGTTAAAGCAAGCCATAGGTAAGATTAGGTGGCCAGGATCTGCTTGTTTACTTAACTAATAGTCTTTGGAAGGCACTCAGATTCCATGGTGATAATGTGATATACAGAAAAAAAATCTAGGTTAGGTAGGAGACAAATTGATTTTTAGTATCCCAACAGCAACTTGTGAATAAGTACAGCATCTCAGTCTGAGACACCCCTCCCCCTTTCATCCTTTCCACATGAGTGAAAGCCTGCACCCATATGGAGCACTTCTGTAGTCAGTGGGGCTCCATATGAGTTCCAAGATCTAGCTTCCTAGACCAGCACGCAGGACCGGGTCCAACATTATTTATGTGAGGTGCCTACCAGTGCTGGTTGGTAAGTGCCGGTAAGGAAATAAATAAATACCCCTGCTCCAAAAGAATGGGCTAGAAATCTTCCAATGGGGGCCAGAATTTGAAATCTCCTTTGCCCCAAGAAATATAGTAATGTGCAACACTAGTAGGTACTACCTAATTTTTGGTGCCCTGGACAACTGCTCAGATCACTCATCCCTACTCTCAGAGCGAACTCTAAAAAACCACTGATGGTATTGTTCAGTCAAAATGTTAATCCAAGTCACAGTCGCAGCCAGAAATCCCTCTAAGCACAGCTGAAACAGAGCAGAAATACATCAAATAATTCTCTAAATATTTTCATTTTCTTCTTTTCTCAGGCACTTCCTTAGCCCCAGGGAGTCTGTGGAGAGGGATCACATGACTGTGGGAATAAAAAAAAATGATCTGCTAATTGCTCGGATCTGAACTGTCCCTGCCGGGATTTTAATGAACAATGTACGTTGGTAACATTAGTCACCATCATTCACTTTAGCCTAGATCCTAAGGCTCAGGGAGCATTTCATTTGTAGTGTTTTACAGTTCTCATTATTGTTATATTTGGGTTACTTCTAGAAGCTTTCTTCTGTTTTGAAAGTTTGTGCCAGTTACAGCTACACTGTACTTACAATGGGGAATCTGGCTGGGCCTTGTATTCTCTCTCAAAATGAAGGAGATGTTTTACATATGTCTGCTGTACTCGGGATTTTAAGTTTTATTTGCTGTCGCTACCTTTGAAGGTAACGGATCCAGCATAACTGCAGCAATGTACGGAAAATAACTGAGTTTATAAATGAGTTTATTTTGTTTTTGACTAGTTGTATTAGCTGTTAGCTGGTGCTCCCACATCCTTCTCCTTCTAATCTCATTTATTTCCTTCTTTAAAAGAGGTTCCCAAGGCACTGTGCACCAGCTGATGATAGATTTAGCACAGCATGCTCCACCCGCATCTCATATGTCAGGGATGTACAGGGGTTTGGCGCAGGAGGCATGTATGCTGGCTGTAGTCCAGTTGCGAATTCTCCCACTGTGGAATTCTCAGATGGCCACATCGGGCTGCTTTCCAGTGCCTGTGTGCCATTAGAACAATGCAAAGGGGCCAGAATGTACCACAGAATCTGATCCTGAAAAGTTCACACCGCTCTAATGAGTCCCATTCTATGTTGCCAATTCAAATTCAGACCAGTTCAATAGTGCGTGAAAGTTATTTTCTGATGAGTGTCCAGTGCCCCACTTGAAATAAATTGGGGTTCTCAATTTAGTATGTCTGGGTAGGAAGGCAACCACATCACTAAGCTCACCACTATCGCTATTTGCACTTATGGACACCTTTTATTGGCAGTCTCAGAAGAGAGTCCAAGGGCTGAATAGACTTTGAATGGTCATCCATTATCTCTCACTCTTATGGTATTCCAGGTAAGGGTTGCATTGGCCAGACAGTGGAGAAGTTTCGGCCACAATAGCCATGGTGTACCCATCCTTCAGAAAGTAGAGGATTTGGATCTACATGGTTGTCAGTACAGCCTTTTTAATGAGTATCACATTCACTCCTCAAATCAACACGACCACCAACAGAAACACAGAAAACTGAGAAGTCCATCCAACTGCTATATAAATATTTGCTCTGGTTCTAGGCTCAAAATGATTCTCTTCTTCCATTTTCAGTTCTCTGCTTGTCCCAGCGGACACAGTGTATAATTAGTTTATAACCACCTTTATTTTTTGCTTCGCAATCATCCAAGATCTTGTGTAACTTTTGGAAAAGGAAAAAGCTGCTCCTCAGCCTCTCACTTTGTTTGAGGTATAAACTCTCTTTGATGCTTCTAACAGTTTCTCATCAGCTATTGGCACAGTACTGTCATTTTTTTTCCCACCAACCAGGACCAGATAGTTGTAAATATCCTCTCCCCTCCTTTACCTCCCAGTTGTAGTGGTATATGGTATATTAGTACTCCCCCAGTATGATGAGCAGAGGACACTCTTGCTTAACAAGTAATAATGCATTTAGAGTAAAATGCAGCCCTATGGAGAGGGCCAGTACCACCTATATAGTTCTTGAGCCTGGAGGATTAAAGTGTAGCACTTGATTTTGTGTTAGCCATTTGCACCAGGGTAAATTTCATCCATAGGGCCATATCCTGCAAAAACGTATGCATAACTTTAGTCCCATATAAAATGTTCAGAAGGAAACATGAAATCAATAGGATTGTTCACCTAAACATTGTCATGAATGGGCATAAGTATTTTCTGGACTGGAGCCCATAGATTGTCCTTGCCATGAAGATCTTGCACTGTCCTCTATATAGGACATAAAGCACCTCGCATGTTTTTTGGCTCAGTAAAACAAATAAGTATAAATTATTATGAATGATTGCTAAACATTTGGGGGAGAGCATGTCCAAGTGAAACGTGTGTAGCATTTTGAAAAAAATAACTTAATATCCCTTGCCACTGCCACTTCAGTTTAAGTTTTGTTTTAGTTATTTTTCTGTTGAGCTTAGATGGGAACTTTAAACATATGAATTCTTATGTTGACATCTTACTTCTCTTACTAATGGCACTTAAAAAACGTAGAGAATTTTAACTGTCTAATTTGCTTTTACCATATATTCACTTTGTGTAATATTTTCATTTTATTTGGATCCTGAGGCTACAGTAGTTAGGATCAGTTTTCTTTAGAATCAGTTTCACTTTTTGCTTATTGTGCATTAGTGGTGCAGTCATACATGGGTTTTCAACCCTGCAGATACATATTTTAAACATATTTTGAGTCTTTTCCACTCATTTTAGTCTTCACTAAAGACTTGCAAAGAAAAAAGTGGGCTTATGCCCTTTTTGCTCCAATAGAATTGGTATAAAAAAGTCATGGAAGATTTTTGTCCAAAAAAGATTGTTTTGTTTCTCTGTTTTTGTTTTTTATATTAGCAATTCACTTATTGGCTACCCTCAGACTCTGTAGCAGTTGGAGAAAACTTATAAAATTAAGATATCACAAGATTCAAGGTACTGAAAGTCAAACAGTGAGATGAGGAGGTATTTATGGTGAGACTACTCAAGCCCTTTGTTTTTGTTAACATTTATTTATCTCCACTGTCTAATGAACATGTGGGGGAGTCAGGGAGGAGGGCAGGAAGAATGTCACTTAAAGATTCATGAGCTTTTCTCCTCACAACACACATCTGAATTTATAGTGTCGCTAGAACATCATTTCTCTGCCAATGCAAATTCTGTTATTGACTTCAGCCATTAAGCGCGAGTAGAGGACTTCCATCATTTCCTCTCTACATCAGAGAATGACACATTTAGCCGCAGTCATTGCCATCTTTCATAAAGGTTATGTAAAGTCACTCCGAATAGTTACTGAAAGGGCACACAATTTGAGTCAAAGTGTTCTTGCCTAGAATGACTTCAATTGATGACAATTTTTCTTGCCAGTTCTACTGTATCAGGACAGTTAGCATATGTTGTATTCTTCCTTACATTCTTGCACCATCAATAGTGGTCTGTGGTTCTGAGAATTATTTGGTATACTCTCAGTGAAGTTTGCAACTTTAAGGCCAGAAGGGACCACTATGATCATCTAGTTTGACCTCCTGAACGTCACAGGAGTCTATTTATGATTTTAATTAGTTTTACGTGTCATCTCTGTTGGTCATTATCCAGGTGGGGCTTAGTTTATGTGCACCACGGACAAAAGCTCCTAAACTCCCTCAGAGCTCTTAAGAACTACTTCTAGGCGCTCTGAAAGTCTGAAGCTTTAACACGTGTTCTGTTGAATCTATGAGTTCCAGAGGACAGATGCCTGAAGACTCCTCATCCACCAAACTAATCTATTGTTGAAAACTAGGCAGACCAGTAAATAGGAAGATTTGGAAAGTCAGGGTTCAGTAAATAAACTTGGGTTATTTGCAGAAATCAGAGTGTCTATTTTTTGCAAGATATTGTAATAGTAATATTTCATAATTAAAAACCCAGCCAGAATCTCTGTTCTTTTCATGCTACATCTTCTAGTTTGTATATCTCTTTTGCCAACTACCTTCTAGTGTCTCTCTTTCTCCAGATGCATGTGTGTTTTGTTGTAGGTAATGTAAGGTTCTTTAAATTTTGTGGGGGGGGAAATTGTATTCATAGAAGATTTCTTAAAAAAAAATTTTTAAGAGACAATTCTGGGGCATAAATCTCTTGATTTGATTAACCTGTTTCTGCATATGTCTTAAGGTTACACTCTCTTCCAGGGTTACACTTTAGACATTGTTCTCTCTCTTGATATCATGATAGCCAATGTTCCCCAGTCTGCTGCATATTTTTCAGACTACCTGTACTTTAAACTTAGTTGCCTCTACTCCTTGATTGGCTTTGGATCAGGGCCCATGTTCTGTTAACATGTCCTTGCCTATTATTGGTCATGCACTTAGTGTCTGATTCCACACCCATTGAAGTCAATGGCAAAGCTCTCATTCACTTCAGAGGTGAAGGAACAGGCCCTTACTTGGTATAGCTACGGAAGAGAAAAAGTAACCAACATTTGGGGTTTCTAAGAAATTTTGTTAGCATTTTTGAAGTATAACACTGATAAGGTCACAGATCAGTTTAATGTTGCTTTCTTACCTTTTATACTTACTCTTTGTGTGATGCAGTCCTATATTCTAACACAATTAAAGACACTAGAATAATTTCTGCTACAAAATGATTTCTGACTTATTGTTATTAGTATTCATATTTGTTATTTGTTTATCATAGTGCCTGGGATCCCCAGTCGCAGACCAGGGCCCTGTTGTGGTAAGTGATGTACAAACATGTAACCCAAAGATGGTCCCTACCCCAAAGCAATTACAGTCTAAGACAAGTGACAACTGGTGGGTTCAAATAGACAGATGAGAGCACCAGGAGACAATGAGGCAGTAATATTTAGCATGATAGGCAGTGATCTCAGTGCATCAGCTGCCTAACCATTGTCAAGTTTTCTGTAGACATTCTAGATAGTGTCACTTTAGGATTGGGCCAAAGTAGGGATGATTACTACTAGACTTCTGCCTCCCAGAGAATGCAGTTGTCATATTGACCTCCAGGCAGACTGCATATATGAGTATTGCTGAATACGGAATATTTGGAGAGTTAAGGAGAGGGTGTCATGCTTTTTCTTAGAAAAAATGAGATTAAAATAATAAATTTTACTGTAAAATTTTAGAAAGTCTACAGGCAACCATAGCAACACAGTGGGTGAAAGTGAGCACCATCAGATGTAGTGAGGTATGTGATCAGTGTTAGTGATATTGTAGATGCTTTATTGTTGGAATGTAGCTATTTTGGTTTTATGGTATATTGAGGGCTGTGCTGGATTTGCAAGCCAGCACTTTACATGTGGGGAATATTTTTGATCCTATTTGAAGGCTAGGAGGCTCTGTAGAGAAGCATGTGATCTGGGAGCAGCAGTGATTTAGGAAAAGCCGGCCTAGAACAAAGTGGACTCAGCTGTGCCTCTCTGCCTTATGGAGCAGCCTGCTTTGTCTCTCTCTGTTTGGTCACTGTGTGTTATTGTTCTATATTCTAAGAATAAAAAGTGTTATGTTGCCACCTTCCTGAAAGGGCATTTTATGTTTTTTATCTAATTTCCGTGTTTGCATGCCATGAACATGAGTTTTATTTGATATTTTTCCTTGGTTTCCAAATTCCCCCAGATGCAGTAAAGTAAATATTGTGCAGTGATTTTATTATACAAATAGGGAGTCAGATGAGCCCATCAAACTAATTTTTACCTGTGATCTAAACCAGGGGCGGGCAAACTTTTTGGCCCGAGGGCCACATCTGCGTTGCGAAACTGTATGGAGGTAGGGAAGGCTGTGCCTTCCCAAACAGCCTAGCCCCTGCCCCCTATCAGCCCCCTCCCACTTCCCACCCCGACTGGCCCCCTCAGAATCCCTGACCCATGCATCCCCCCCCTTGTCCCCTAACCGCCCCCTCCTGGGACCCCTGCCCCAACTGCCCCCCGGGACCCAACCCCATATCCAATCCCCCCTGCTCCCAGTCCCCTGACTGCCCCGACCCCTATCCATACCCCCGCCCCCAGACAGCCCCCCCACAGGACTCCCACCCCTATCCAATGCCCCCTGCTCCCTGTCCCCTGACAGCCTCCCAGGATCCCCTGTCCCTTATCCAACACCCCACCCTGCCCCCTTACGATGCTGCTCAGAGCAGCAGGAGCTCGCAGCCCCACCATGCAGTTGGAGCCAGCCACCCATCTCAAAGGCAAAGACAGAAGTAGTAGAATCCCTTTGTTAAATGTTTGCTCTTCAAGCTCATGGGGACACTTAATTGGAGAAAATGATGTGGCTGGTGACTTCCCGAACATTTTCTATAATTGAAATACTGCACCTTTTCTTCTTCAACAGCACACTGGCTCTGCAAAATCAGGCCCTGCAAAGTACAAAATACTGTTTGTTGTATCATATGAAAACTTGTTTGTTTCAGTCCTGAAGGAAACTGCCAGAATAGATGCCTTCATGTGCTAGAATTTACAAGTGCCATTGCCAGCCTCACAATAGGTATGTGAATCTACAGTGTTCTCAGATCTCTTTTCCTATACATAAAATCCTTTGTTCACACAAAGGAGAATAAGTTGATCACCCATTGTAGGTTATTATAACCTTTAATAAACTGTGACACTTTGGAAGTTCGCCCAGACCAGTAAGGGGTTCTGTCACTGCCTGCCCTGTAACCTTGGGTACCTTTAGGCTGTTCAGTTCCCTGACACCAGAAGCATGTCCACAGCAAAAAAGTCCAGCAAAGCTGTCATCAGCCCAATTACTCTGTACAGGGTGACCCAGGCAATCCTTTCAGGTCCCGAGTTTCCCCAAAACCATCTCCCCTGCAGCGTCCAGTCCCTCTTACTAGACCCTCACAGAGGTAACACCAAGTTCACTGTCTCCGAAGAGCCAGCCACTACACACAACAGCTTGTTATCTCAGCTGTGATTGTGCTCTCCACCATAATACAAAGCACTAAGATGGGTTGTAGTAAAAGTAAGCAAGAGGGAGAGAGTTGATTTTCAGGACCAGCGTGTTACCAGTTTGTACATGATACTGCTCCCAACACCTGTTAGATACAAATTATTACAGCGTGTTAGGGCAAAGAGTGTGTCAGGCCTGCTGTGGTATGTTGGGCCCTCTGCCAGTTGGCACTGAGGGCTCCCAGGGTCACATACATACGGTAGAATATATATTTGTGAGAAAGCAAAGAGTACGAGGGAATGAGGAAGCTGCCCTTCAGCAGTCTTGAAGCCTGGAGTAGGCTTCCTAGGTGAGCCAACCAGGACACCTGGCACAGGGAAGCGGTACATACCGTAAGCAGCTGATGCTTGATATAAAGAACACGGAGCAATTCTGAGAGAAGAGGCTGACTCTGGGAAATCTACAAGGGAGCCATCTCTGGGCAGGACAGCTGTAAACTGAACCCCAGCGTGGGTCAACTCCTAGGAACCGACAGAAAGACTCTGTGATGGAACCTTTTGGTCACCCAGGGTTTGAGGTAAGAGCTGCACCTTGGAACAGATTTTTGGGAAGCTATAAATGACTGGGTGGGTATTTTTACATTTGTATGTGACACTACCCACCTGAATCGGCTGTGTATTGAGACGAACTTTCATTAAAAGGTTTGGACTCTTATTAAAGAAAAATGCTTTCACCAGATCCTCCTGGGATGGGGATGGGGGAAGAAGACAGGCCACCCCTCCCACAGTATTATTCCACATCTTCCTCTTTTACAAGGGAATTTTAGGAAGTGTGCTAGATTGACAACCTTAGAGACTAAAGATTCTCTGTCTTTACATAACAGGTAAAGCTGGGCCACTGACTTCTTTGCCATGTCCCATCAATCTTCAATCCTGACCTGAAAGGATCACCTCTAAGCTTAGGAGGGTAATTTGTCTTAAATGCCTCCTCCGTCCTTGACCTGCCTACTGAAACTGCCAACAAGGATGCCAGTTATTTTGTGGAGTGCAGTCATGCACAAGGAAATGGGGCAAGACCACCAAGTCAGTTCACATGAGCCACTGAACCACCATCAGATAGTTAGGACTTTCATTATTGACATGGGCCGGAATTGAACCAGTAGCCAAGAGTGAACAGCTTCATATCTCATTACCATCTAATTCTCCCACTCACACCCGTTATTGTCCTTTCGTATGTGACTCTGAGCATCTCCTGTAAAAACATTTTTGACAGCACCCAATGTGTGCTAAGTGCTTTATATAACAAATACATGGTCACTACCCCAAAGAGTTAAACTAAACTGAGATGTGACACAACACATGAGTGATGAATCGTTAGAGGGAAATGGGGGTATGGAAAGAAAAGGGATAAGGTTATAAGATGAGATACTTATTTAGTAGACAACAATTTAGCCTATCCTAAATATGCTCTTGAAATCTAATTAGATGACTAGTTTACATGGAAAAAATGCTACAGAATTATGAAACGTGACTATCAACGACATTTTTGTGGGATCAAAACAAGAAATAAATTAAATTGTCATCTGGGATTGCCAAATTAACATCAAAGCTTTATGATTAGAAGTTGAGCTGGTCAGAAAACACTTCCATCACATGAAAATTGAGATTTTTGTAAAGTCCCAAATTTTTCAAAAAACAATTCTTAAAAATAAAATAATGGGTCAATCGAAATGTTTCACCTCAAACCAAAAATCAAAAAACTTTTCATCCTGAAAGTGTTGAAAGGGAATGTTTCAACATTTGAAAACTATCCAGTTCTTTGTTTTGTTTTGTTTTGTTTTGTTTTCAAGAGATGAAATTTCATTGAAATAGGACTTCCTGCAAAAATTTAGGTGTTGTTGACATTGCATTTTCCAAAGGCAAAAGCTTTCAAAGAAAAATTTCCAACCAGGTCTAATTAAAAGCTGTTGATAGGCAAAGCAGAACCTTCCATGTTACACTCATCAATCAAGGGAGAGCCAGGACAGAGAATTTATTTTTAAAATTTGCATTCCAGTCTTTGTTTACTGCCATCTCATTATTTTGAACTAATGGCTACTGACTGGCATTACTGTTGATGGGAACTGTGTGACTATTCCCCAGCTGATTTTAGAAATCTCAAAGAATTATGCTACTTAAGGCTATACATTTCCATCATACTGAAACGAAGCCAGCCAGGATTCTTAGTCTTATATGTAACCTCCTGCCTAGGAGGTTTCTTTGTTTTGGTACAAATTTCAAGCCTTGCTGTGTAAAAATAGGCTCCTAAATTTAGCGTTAGTCACCTAAATAAAGGTGGCCTTATGTTTTAGAAGTGCTGAACCACTGAAATCAATGGAGAGGGAGGTGGCTTGCACTTCTTAATAAAAATAGCCTGATTTTCTGGTGCTTAAATATGGATTTAGGTGCCTAGTTTTAGGCACCCAAGTCTGAAAGTTTTCACCTCTGATTCCTGGAATATATACATGAACTCATCTATCTGGAAATCTAGGCATGTTGGGCTCTAGTTTAAAACTAACCATATTCCTTTTCACTCCTCAGTTATAGCCAGCATATGAGAGAAGGATTAGGTGAAAGAAAGGGGAGAAGAGTGGAGAAAAGGGAAAGAAGGTATCGCTATGAATGATATTCTTTCCCTCTCCACTGCTATGCAAAAAGCACTAGTGGAGTTCTAAAGGGACAAATGGAGTTTGGGGGAACCTATATTTTGGAGGCCAAAGATTATGGGAGAGAGAGCTGTTTAGAGAGCAGGCAGATGAAGTGCGGGAGAGCAGTGCTTCCATAATATTGGGGAGTGACATTTAGTCAGATCAGCAGAGTGAGGGTAATAGCCACACCGGATGAGGAAGGTTAAGAAAGTCTTGTGCTGAAATCCAGCATCTAGAGTCCTGTTTTCCCCTCTCAAGGGAACATAGCACCCTACAGCATCCACTGGATTCACAGGTATTTGAGCTGAATGGGTGGGGAGGGAACACAAGTTATATTTACTACAGGGGTTGCTCTTTGCTTCTTTACACAACATACTTCACACAAAGGAACCACATGGGCACAGTGGGTACTAAACAGGCATGGTTGTCAACTACATAGGACATGCAAGCCCTAGCTACATATACATTGGCGCTCTGGTGAGGTGATGGTGGCTTCTCAAACATAGGAGGCTGAGGGCCACTAAAGGACTCCAACCATTTAAAAGGATACTACCCTATTCCATTACTCTAGACCAGTGTTTCCCAAACTTGGGGTGCCGCTTGTTCAGGAAAAGCCCCTGGCGGGCAGGGCCGGTTTGTTTACCTGCCGCATCTGCAAGTTCGGCCGATCGCGGCTCCCAGTGGCCGCGGTTCACTGCTACAGGCCAATGGGGACTGCGGGAAGCGGTGCGGGCCGGAGGACATACCAGCCACCGCTTCCCGCAGCTCCCATTGGCCTGGAGCAGCGAACCGCAGCCAGTGGGAGCCGCGATCGGCCGAACCTGCAGATGCGGCAGGTAAACAAACCGGCCCAGCCCACCAGGAGCTTTCCCTGAACAAGCGGTGTCCCACGTTTGGGAAACACTGCCCTAGACCATCAAAAGTCTACATTCAACATGAGATTCTATAGCACAGCATTTGAGCTAGAATACAAAATAACTATCTCAGATACCATCGTTCTGCAATGGTTGGTAAATTGAGTTTGTAATGGTGACTGACACACATGGTAATTTCCTGCAATAAGCTGGACAAACATTATTGGATTAATTTAATTCCATAAGGAATTACTTACAGTATTAAAAGTCCATTTTTTCAAAAATGAAAATGTTTATATATTATGGGATCGTATGTAATGTCACTGGGGGGAGACATAACTAATGTAAACCCTAGGAAGTGTACCCTCTCCGGTTATGAAAGAACTCAGCCTGTTGAAGCTTTGCCTTTTGGGTGCTGATCATCTGTTACATGAGGACGGCATCAGAGGCCCAAACAGCATAAAGGAATGACTCAGATGCATGGACATGGTTGTTCTGAGCACAGGCAGTTAAGAACTTGAAACCACAGAAGAACCCCTTGGTGGGGTTTGCAACACCTGCCAGAGCCCTTGTTGGAGTTGAGGTGATCGCTGGCATGCTTATTAGCATGCATGTAGGTTCTTCTATTTTAATGTTTTCTCTCTAATGCTTTCACATTAAGAATAAATGTGCTTGTTTAGAAAATGTGTGGTAATTTATACCAATAGGCAGTTATACTGTTCACAGCCTCTTCGGAAAAGGCAAAGCAGGCCTGCTTAGCCAGTCTGACTTGCTGGAGAAATCAGTATAGGCAGTGAATCGTGGAGCCTGGAAAAACCCCAGTCAGGCAGGAGAGAGAGTTGTGCGTCTTGTGACTGCTGAGGAACCTGTAGCCCAGAGTGGGTGCTCTGCTCGACTAAAAAGGGGGAAATACAGGTGTAGTTGCCATGAACTGTGACAGTGCCCAGTGTTAATGAGATTTCTACTGACGTAATGAAGCTTTCTTCAGTGAACACCTGGCTTAAATATACACTTTACTATAGAGCTCAATGCACATATTTATCATTTCTGGCTTCTGAGAGGCCAGGGAGGTTTAGGATCTAGAAGTAGGTTATTTTATTTCCTTGCTAGGAGAGATGAGTGGGCAATACACAGGACACATTTATCCTAGGCTACGTTTAATTACAATTTGTACAGATTGTTCCAGTTATGAATCTCAACAGGGATATTAGCCTGGGTAGCCAAAGCACAACACAGCTGCTCATAGCACCAGAGCTCCAGAAAATGGTTGTGTATCAACATCCAGCAAGCTGTTTCTTTAACTACTCTGGGAAATGGGGGACAAATTCTAGTCTGTTACACTGGTGTAAATATGGAGTTTTTACATATTTACACTGGAGTAAGAGCAAAATTTAGACTTATGTGTTTACCCCACTGTCACATTGAGGCTAAAATTTTCAAACCTGGGGGGCTAATATTTAGACACCTAAATCTTTAGGTGTATTTAGACACAGAAGTTTTAGATAGAGAATCTTACTGTGGTGGAGTCAGTTTATTTCAATAATGCTCTTCTTGTGGTGCTGAGTAACAACAGATATGACATTTAATAACAATCCCTAATGGCTTTATAACTGTGGGATTAACCAGATATTTTTACATAGTTTTTTCCCCTCTGGATAAATTGGTCTAGTCTGAGCTGAGATACTACTTTAAAAAGCTTAAGTCACCAGTAAACTTTGGCTTCCTCTGATTATGGGTTGGACTGTGTCTTGGTCTACATGGTTGCACAGGTACATAATAATGCTGTCAAGTCCTCCTTATTTATTTGTATTGTGGGAGACCCTAAAGGCTAGTCATTACAACTTCTCTCCGGTAAGGTGCAACATGGAAGAAATTGTTTCCCTGCACTGCTCTTCAGTCAGGGCAGCAACATGCTACCCCATCCACAGGGATTGTAGGAAAACCTTGGGCTAGTTATACGATTCCCTGGGGGGAAGCTAAATACTGGAACGTATAGTTATCGTTGGGGGTAGAGAGGAAATTAAACAGAGAAGCCCATACCAGTGAGTTACTCATTTAATTAAAAGCAGGGTTTGATGAATCTCAAATTCCTTTTCAATTCATACATAAATCTGGCAGTTTGGTAGAATGATCAACAGTGTAATTGGGGAATATTTTACAACTAGTTCTGGGGTCCATGGCTGTAAACTTCCAATTAACTGGTCTCATGTGATGCTGTTAGTTACTAACCCAAAGAATCAGCTGTCAGATAGTCCAGACTACCCCCAGATCCTTAAAACATCCCCATTTCCAGGTAAACAAGAGGGGTGAGGTCCTATCTTTTATTGGATTACCTTCCACTGGTGAGAGAGACAAGCTTTCGAGCTTACACAGAGCTCTTCTTCAGGTCTGTGTAAACGCAAAAGCTTGTCACTCTCGCCAACAGAAATTGGTCCAATAAAAGTTATTACCTCATCCACCTTGTCCCAGGATATGAGAGAGACCAATGCAGCTATAACAACACTGCATACAGATTTCCAGGTGCCAGTTGCCAGCAAATAGACATTCAGTAGGATAGAACTGTAATAGAGTACGTATTCATCTGTACTTTTAGTGCTTAGTGCCTTTTTCTGTTTCAATAAAGGCAGGCATGACAGGCTACTGTTTTGAAGAAGCGAGGAACAAATATAAAAAGATTTGACGGTTCCATGTAGTTTAGATGTGCCTCTAAATGGTTACATGATTATATTCCTGTAGCTTTCTCCACATTAGCCAAACATTGTTGAGAAGATAGTCAGCTGGGGTAAATCAGTGTCGCTCCATTGACTTTTATCAACAAAGGTTAGCACAAAGTCTTCCTATGGGGATGAGTAACTCATAGGAGAAATCTTTCCTACCTCATACCTCTAGGTATGCGTTCCTTCACCTCTAACCAGCTTGTTTACACCATACGCAGGTAGCACTGTCTCTGACACACAATTTGGATAGCATCTCTTTTGCTAAGAAGCTTATCTGCTGCATTTGCTTTACTTATCCACACCACCTTCCACTCCCTAGAGCCACATGTGTATTTAAAGCAAAAATAGCCAGCCTTATTTCACACAAGTGTACCCCATCCAGCTGGAGCAAAGCCAGGTATATCCATTGCCTTATTACAATAGCAGTTAGAAAAGATAATCAAATCAGTTATGTTTTTTGTCTTTATACCTTCTATCATTGGAAGTTGTGCCAGGAGATAGAATGTTTGCCTAGCAGATCTCTCATGGTATTCTGTTCTGTGGATCACAAAATCAGCTAGCACTGAAAAATGGTATTTTAATCCAGGATGCAGCCTCTACAAACCTTCCAGGGAAAGCATACCTTTAATCAATGACTTCCCTACCAAGATTCAAATTGGCTGGTAGAAATGATCACTGAGTTGGCTTCAGGTGTCTCATCAGTCATGAGTCTCAAATACTGGTGTTTTATGCAAAGCTGTTTAAAATAGCTGCAATGCTCTGATTAAGTCCTATATTGGCCAAACTTTGCTGGTTGACCTTTTTCTTTAAAAACAAACAAAAACTAGATGTAGAGTAAACTAGGCAGACAAAAGATTAGGACCGATCCTGGGCTGATGTGAGACTTTCATGAAAATTCATCAGAAATATTGTCCCAAAAGTTAGTGTCTCTTTCAGGAGGTAAAAAAAATCTCTGGGGAATTCCTCCAGGAAAAAAACCCCTAACAAAGGAAAATGATTCTGGTGGATGCTTCTTTCCACAAAACTGCTGAAAAATACAGTATCTCTTGGGGAAAGCAGTTTCAGGGATAGGTCTCTTAATTAAAGGTACTGCTAACCCTGCACTAAGTACCCTGATTTTGTATCTGTAACCCTCACTCCTGACCCTGTTATTTATTAGTTGTCCCCTGTAATTATTTGAATCCCAGGTCCAGTAGCTCCTCCACTTAGGTTAGGAGAGGGGCCTTCACACACAAGGCTGCTTGCACCAGCCCACCTGCCAAATTGCAGTAGGTGCACAGCTCAAGTGAGGCTTTTATATTTGTAAGATGAGACCAAACAGCCCACAGGTGATTTTAAGCCTTCCTATTACACTGCCCCAATCAGGCCCAACAAAACCTATATAAGTGGCCCCAGCTGTTATCTCAGTTCATACAGCTCAGAGGTTGTGGTTCTGAGACAGTATCTTCCATCTCCAAGCTCTGCTTGAAAAATGATCAGCTGGCAGCAAGCAACAATGATGTCTCAAGCATCAACTAGAAAACAATGAACCAAATCCTGCCGTGGTCTGCCTAGCTGGTTGAATCAATAGGTCCATACGCTGGTTCACTGGCAAAAGTGCATGTGCTCTACTTCATCTGGTATAATTCAGAGAGAATAAGCAGAAGCAAAAAACCACCATTCATGTTTCAACAGTTGAAAGAGCTTTTTGGTGTTTTTAGCTCTCTTCTTCTTTGCCCTTCTACTACACCTCTCTTTAGTTCCCCTCTTTATTGTTGAAATGCGTCTCTGTGCAGAGGGCCAGCATAAAATCTATACATCACTTCAGTCCCACTTGCCCTTCTGCTCCGGGGATCGACATCAC
Organism: Chelonia mydas; assembly: GCF_015237465.2. NCBI lineage: Eukaryota > Metazoa > Chordata > Testudines > Cheloniidae > Chelonia > Chelonia mydas. Next base: position 165,251,936 of record NC_057850.1, read on the forward strand.
CCAAGGGTGAATGCTTAGTGTAGCAAAAAAATCTGTGCTCACTTGAGTTAAATCATCTAGTCACTTAAGCATTGCAACATTCCGCATGAAGGTACCTAGAAAAATCACAAGAACAATACTGCGATCCACAAAGCCTGAGTTAGGCATGTAAGCTCTCAGTATGATGAATGGGGAGAGACAGGCATCCTACAATAAGAACATAAGAACAGCCATACTGGGTCAGATCAAAGGTCTATCTAGCCCAGTATCCTGTCTTCTGATAGTGGCCAATGCCAGGCACCCCAGAGGGAATTAACAGAATAGGTAATCATTAAGTGATCCATCCCCTATCACCCATTCCCAGCTTCTGGCAAGCAGTGGCTAGGGACACCATCCTTACCCATCCTGGCTAATAGCCATTGATGGACCTATCCTCCATGAATTTATCTAGTTCTTTTTGAACCCTGTTATAGTCTTGGCCTTCACAACATCCTCTGGCAAGGAGTTCCACAAGTTGACTGTACATTGTGTGAAAAAATTCTGCCTTTTGTTTGTTTTAAACCTGATGCTTATTAATTTCATTTGGTGGTCTCTAATTCTTGTTTTATGAGAAGGAGTAAATAACACTTCCTTACTTACATTCTCCACACCAGTCACAATTTTATAGACCTCTATTATATTCCCCCCTTATTCGTCTCTTTTCCAAGCTGAAAAGTCCCAGTTTTATTAATCTCTCCTCATACGGCAGCCATTCTATACCCCTTTTTGTTGCCCTTTTCTGAACTTTCTCCAAGTCCAATATATCTTTTTTGAGATGGGCCGACCACATCTGCATGCAGTATTCAAGATGTGGACATACTAGAGATTTACATAGTGGCAATATGATATTTTCTGTCTCATTATCTATCCCTTTCTTAATGATTCCCAAAATTCCGTTTGCTTTTTTGACTGCCACTGCACATTGAGTGGATGTTTTCAGAGAACTAGCCACAGTGACTCCAAGATCTCTTTCTTGAGTGGTAACAGCTACTTTAGACCCCATCATTTTATATGTTGTGACAGGGTCAGGCCAGATGGCTATAGGAGAGTAATTTTTTTTTGAAGCAAAAAAGGTATTTTTTTATTTGCATAACACACTTACAAAACAAAACAACAGCATATGCAATGTGTAACACAGCAACCAATCACAATTGTTTTCTCATTAGCTTCAGGGGAGGGAAGTGTTCAAGCTTGCCTGGGCCCAGAGCGGGGGGCTTCCTCGACTCTCGTGGTCTTCCACCCTTCCAAGTTACCTGGTGGCCCAGAGCGAGGGGGCTTCATCAACTCTCAAGGTCTGCCACCCCCTCGAGTTACCTGGCGCCACGCCCGAGTGTCACCAACAATTCCCTCCTCTGAAAGCACCCAACAAAAGGGGCAGGCTGTGGGGCGGACAACCCGGGGGGGGGGGGGCACGTGCACCCACGTGTGAAAGGACCCCTCTAAGGTGGTGGTGTCCACAGCAGCAATGGCTGGGGCCCCTTACTCTCTCCCCCAGTCAAAGGGTCAAAACAAAGCGAGCTGGACGGGGACACCGAGCAGAGAGCCTCGGACAGCGCCCACCGCTTCTCAAAAGCATCAAGGGAGTCGGTGGATGCCACCCAGAAGAACTCCGCCCGGATACGTGAACGGACCGAGGATCGGAAAATGGCCCCACAGCCACAGGAAACTCCATCGGCCAACCTCCTCTCTCTGGTTTTATAGATGGCCATTTTAGCCAGGGCCATGAGGAGGTTAACTAGGAGGCCACGGATAGGGAGTGCATAAATAAAAAGGTGAGGGGAAAAATGCGACCAAAAACATAATAAAAGATTTGTGAGGAGCTGGAACAGGGGCTGCAGCCTGGCGCACTCCAAATATACGTGCACCAGGGTTTCCCTCACACCGCAAAATGGACAAGTATCTGGGATGGGGTTGAACTGCGCCAAGTACATGCCCGTGCTCACAGCTCCGTGAAGGAGCCACCAACTGATGTCCCCGACGGGCCTCGGAACCAAGGTGGAATATAGGCTGGCCCACCAGGGCTGCTCACCCTCCAAAGGTGGCAGAAGGTCTCGCCACTTTGTGTCGGGGCGGGACACTAGGGTGAGGGTGTGAAGGGTGTGGGGCACGAGCGTGTATAGATGTTTCCTTGGTGCGGTTTGGAAGCATACCGGCTGCAGTTCATGCAGCCGGCTCACCGTAAAGGGGTGAGGAGGTCGATTGGGTCTATGGGGCAGAGGTCCAATTAAAAGGTCCGGCGGGCCTGGGGTAGAGGGTGGGCGGGGCGTGCCCTCGAGCAGGACCCAATCGAGGTAAGCTCTAGCAGCGGGCGGCAAAGTCGTCTTCACGTCCTGAAGTACGCGCCGGGGAGTACGCGGTCTGGAGACCGAGTGAGCGTCAGGGGATCCAGCCAGTCTCCCCGGTCGTAGTCCAGGAGGTCTCCGACTCTCGTGACTTCTGCCAGGATCAAGCTCTGGTGCACCGAGCGGGACTCCGCCACCTGCACACAGAGCTGGGGGTTGTGTAGCAGGGGCTCCGAGAGGAGATCTGTCCCCTCGGTGGCCACCACGGACCTGGTCATTAAAAACAGTTTCCAAGTCCGGAGGAGGTCCTGGTAGAAGACCGGCAGCCCCGAGAGGTCTCGCGGAAGACCTCCTGGACGGAGATAAAAGAGCTGCCGGTCATATCGGAGCCCTCGGATGTGGCACAGGATGGCGTGCGCCAGTATGCTCCATGCCAAACTGCCTGCACCATAAAGGAGCCTCTGTAGGGCCCGGAGGCGGAAGACGCGGACCTGAGTATGCAAACACTTCAGGCCCTGTCCTCCTTCCCTCAGGGGTAGATGAAGAACCCCTACAGGGGCCCAGTGCATTCCTGACCAAAAGAACCCCAGAATCGATGTCCGGAGGTTGGTCAGGAAACCCGGGGCTGGGACCAGGGTGTTGAGCCGGTACCAGAGCATGGACAGGACTAGTTGATTAAGCACTAGCGCTCTCCCTTGGAGGGAGAGACATCGGAGTAGTCCCGTCCATTTCTGGAGCCGCTCTATCACCCCACCCTCTAAGTTTTCCCAGTTCTCCAGCGGAGAGGGATGCGTGGCAGAAAGGTAAACGCCGAGGTAGAGCAGCAGACCCACGCTCCACCGGACAGTCTGAAGTGCGGGTGGGAGGGAGCTCACCTGCCGCCAGTTTCCTACCACCAAGCCAGAGCTCTTGACCCAGTTGACCCGGGCGGAGGAGGCTGCCAAATAGATGGCCTGGCAAGCCTCCACCTGCGCCAAGTCGCCCGGGTCCTGGACCATGAGGAGCATGTCATCGGCGTATGCTGACAGGACCAGCCGCAGCTCCAGCTCCCGCAGCACCAACCCTGTCAACCTCCTGCGGAGGAGACAGAGGAAGGGCTCGATCTCCAGAGCGTACAGCTGGCCCGAGAGGGGGCACCCCTGCTGTATTCCTTGCCCGAAGTTGACCGGTTCAGTCAGGGTCCAGTTGAGCTTAACCAGACACTCTGCGGAAGTGTACAGCACCCGGAGAAAACCCAAAAACTGGGGTCCGAAGCCAAACGCCCGCAGAGTGCTCAGGAGGTACCCGTGGTCCACCCTATCGAAAGCCTTCTCCTGATCTAGGGACAGGAGGGTGAACGACAGACCGTCTCTAGGCCTGAGTTCCAAAAGGTCCCGAACGAGAAATAGGTTATCAAAGATACTGAGGTCCGGGACGGTGTAGGTCTGGTCTGGGTGGATCACGTCCTCCAGCACAGACCCTAGCCGCAGCGAGATTGCTTTCTCTACAATTTTGTAGTCTGTGCTGAGGAGCAAGACGGGACGCCAATTTCGTAAATCGTGGAGGTCCCTCTTCTTCGGCAGTGCTTGCACGAAAGAGGGAGGACCCCGCTCTGCAGAGACTCAGCCCAGACGGTGACTAGGTCTGGGCTGAGGACATCCCAAAACACGCGGTAGAACTCCTCAGTCAGCCCGTCCATGCCTGGAGACTTACTAGTGGGCATACGACGGAGGGCTTCCGAGAACTCGGCCAGAGTGAGAGGCAACTCTAGCCGATCTCGGTCGCTCGCGCTGACTGTAGGGAGCGCCTCCCAGAGCACTCTGCAAGCGCCAGGGTCGGTCGGATCCGGGGAGAAAAGACTTGTGTAGAAGGCTCGAGCCCTCCCGCTCATCTCCACCGGTTCCGTGAGGGGGGTGCCATCTTCTGCCAGGAGGCAGGTGACGTGTTTCTTGGCCCCCCTTGTTTTCTCCCAGGCATAGTAGAAGCGGGAGCCGTGATCCATCTCCCGAAGGAGGCGGATGCAGGATCGAACAAAGGCGCCCCAGGTCCGATGGTCCTCGAGGGCTCGGAGCTCCTCCCGCTTCTCCCGGCACACTCCGCAGAGGAGCAGGTCCTCAGGGCTGGAGACGCCTCTCCAGCTCTAAGACCTCCCGTTCCAACTGCTCTATCGCCGCATTTCTCCGTCGGCTAGTGCCCCGGGTGCAGTCGCGGCAGAAAAGCCTGGCGCACACCTTCCCCAGGTCCCACCATCGCCGCGCCGAGGGAAAGGCACACCACTGCCCTTGCCAGGCCAGCCAGAATTCCCGGAAGGATGTCAAGAAGCCCTCATCCTCCAACAGGCTGTTGTTAAAATGCCAGCAGGCCGGCCCCGGCCCCGGCCCCGGCCCCGGCCCCGGCCTCTCCGCACAGAGGGAGGCTGTCACAGTGGCTAGATGATGGTCAGAAAATGGGGCCAACTGAATGCTGGAGGAGTGGGCTCATGAGAGATGGAAGCATGATAAATAAATGCGGTCCAACCGGGAGTGGTTCGACCGATGGGCTTCCACCTGGACAAAGGTGAACATGGAAGTGTCATCCGGGTGATAGTCATGCCAGATGTCCACTAGGGAGTGATGTTCGACTATCTTCCGGAGGGTGTCCACGGCAGCCGGACTCTGCTCAGTCCCCGAGCGGTCCTGTTCCTCGAGGGTGGTATTAAAGTCCCCTCACCAGGCACTCGTGAGAATCTAAGGTGCCGAGGAAGGCGGACGCCCGCTGGTAGAATTGCAGCCGCTCCAGGCCCGATGTCGGGGCATAGACGTTAACGCGGTTAACCACGAGCCCCTCCATACGGACCCGGAGATGCAGCAGGTGACCTGGCACGGCCTCAGCGACCCCTAGCACCTCGGGCCGTAGGTCGGGGGAGAACAGGGTCGTCACTCCAGCCTGTCGAACCGTGGCATGGCTAAAGTAGACCCTGTCTCCCCACTCTAGCCATCAACTGTCTTCGGCGGTCAGGTCCGTATGGGTTTCCTGCAGGAAAACCACAGAGTACCCTCCCTCCTGAAGGAAGGAGAGCACTGGGACCTGCGGAGAGCCATCCTACAACCCTGGGTGTTCAACGTTGCAATGGTGAGAGGTGTCATGGGGAGGGTCGGGGGGGTCCTCACTGGCAGGGATGCTCGCATCTCCCAGCGGGCCGTGCAGCAGTCCATGACCCATCCCGTAGGTGAGTAATTGGTCATGGAAGACGCGGACCCGCCAGTAGGCCTCGGCATCCTGCTTCCCCGTCCCTTTACCTTCCCCCATGAGGGCCCTTGTGGCCCGGAGGATTTGAGAAAAGTCCCCCCATCGCTGGAGAGCAAGTTGTACCTTGTTGCGGGAGCCAAGGACATCCTCTAAAAACTTCCGCATCTCTCCTTGCAGCTCATGGGGGGGGTGGGGTTACGGTTTCCCGGTTGTTCCCCGACGGGGCCCTTGGTGCAGCCCTGTGGTCCACTAAAACGGATAAGTAGGGTGCAGACCTCCGACGGGGTGCCTGATGGGTTGGAGCTTCTAGGCCAGCCTCAAGCTCTGGGGCGATAGGGGGCGGTGGAGGGAAAATAGCAGCTGCTAGTGGGTCGGGGCAGGAGAACACAAAGGCCACTCCCTGGGGGTCATCAGTTGGGAAAGGGAAGGAGACAGCCCCGGGGGTGGCAATGACATTGCAGGCGGTAAATTGGATAGGGGTAGGGGCAGGGGCAGGGGCAGAGGTGAGGTTCTGGGTTTCAGGAGGCAAGCAGCTGGATGGTGGCACCTCCCTATCAGGCTCAAGGGTTAAGGGGGTGGGGAGGGAGCTCTCAGTGACACTCAAGTGCACGCTCTTGGTGGACTTAGCGGCCACAGCATCAGGAGGTGGATTATCTTCTGTAGGGCCCCCGCCCGGAAAGGAAGTCGATTGCTCCGCACCAACGGGGGGTGCCCCTGGCGACTCGTGTCCCGGCCGCGTGGCGCCGGCTGTCACCTGAGCAGGCTCAGTGGTCGTCAGCGGGGTGCCATCAGCGGCCGGGTCAGTGGAGGAGTCCAGGGGCTCCTCAGAGGTGGGAGCGGAAGCAGCAGTTAAGGAGAGGGAGCATGGGGAAAAGAGGGGTGGAGTGAGGTCGCCCAGATCGAGATTTGCTGGCAAAAGGTCGTCCCCCCCGGGCGACCGGGGTCAGATCTAAGGCCTCAATCTCCTCGAACATGGAGGAGAGGACACTTTCCGCCGCCCTGGGTTTCTCCCCGCCGGCACCCGCCACGATGGTTGCCTCAGAGTTCCCGGGGGCTTCAGGTAGCGTCAGGACAGAAGGGGCTTCCTCGAGGGCCTCGGAGGGGAGGGTCTCCCACGGAGGGGAGACACTACCCTCCGGTGCTGCCACATCTTTCCCGGCTGACACCGGTGGATGGGACGCACTTGTGGGCAAAGCAGAAAGTTCAGCATCGGTGCCCCCCTTCCTAGTCTTCCGGGGGGCCTCCGCCTCGGGTAGATGAGGTTGAGCTCGAGCCTTCCGCTTGCCTCACTTCCCCTGGACTAGGGCCCAGCCCTCCATGGCATCATCTGGGGGCTGGTTAGCAGGGGTCGTGTCAGGGGGTAAAGGCGATGGCTCAGGGACTTGGTGCGGGGAACAGTGGGGCAGCACAAGAGAGGGAGGATTCTCCCTGGGGCAGGCTCTCTCCCATGCATGGCGGTATCTCTGCCACACCCTCCTCCATAGGCCCCACTAGATTGTCAGCAGTGAGGGTGGGGCTCTCCCGCTCGTCTGGGCATTGTAGAGGAGGTGCCCCTTGGGCCTGAGTGGGAGTAGCGGTGGTCCGAAGAGGAGGGGGGGCAGGTTTGGGTACCGGGTGGTCAGGGGCATCAGCAATGATGGGGCCGATGTCCTGCCAGGTCTCGGGGATTCCAGGTACCCCTCCTTGCCGGGCTAAGTGGCAGTCCCTCTGGACATGCCCTGATGCCCGGCAGAGGTAGCACCGGGCTTCCCCTGTGGAAAAGTACACCTGGTAACGGGCCCCCTGGTGGGGGACTAGGAAGGACCCTTTGAGCGCCACTCCGTCACGTGCCGCCAACGGCAGTAAAAGTTGCACTTGCTGGCGGAAGAAAAAAATGTGACAGAGGGTGAGGTCCTTGCAGCCCAACGGGAGAGGGCTGATAACAGAAACAGGTTTCCCCAGGGTGGAAAGGGCGGGTAGCAGGGCAGCACTGGGGAGAAAAGGAGGGACAGAGGTCAGGACCAGGCGGACGCCCAGGTCCTCTAGTGGCTCTAGGGGGACAAACACCCCCCTCCCCACAGCCAGGCCCCTCTCCACTGCTTCCTGGGCGGCAGCCTCCAATGCTAAGAAGAAAACGACCTTCCCGTACATTTTGGAGGCCGCCACAATGGCCGAGGGCCCCACCACCCTCACCAACGCCCACACGTAGGTCTCCACGTGGGGTGAGGCGGGCACCAGGAGGCATCGGACACTATGCTTCCTTGTCATGGTGGGAAAGGGGCCCCAGCCGCTATTGATGGTGGCGGAGGCGGTGGGCGGGAGAGATGACAAGGCGGCAGGCGGGGGGGCTGCCGCCACCTGGGCATACATCCTGGGGGCTGAGGGAGAGACATCCGCAGAGCTGATGGAGGGGGTAGCGGGGGAGGACGCCGTGGTCGATGGCGGGGCAGCAGCACTGAGGGTGGCCCCTGCCACGGAGAGCCTGGTGGTTTTAGAGGGGCCCTTCTTCTTCCTGCCCTGGCCTTTCCCGCCAGCTGCAGGGGCTTCCCTAGAGTCTGGGGAGGCGATGGGCATGGCAGCGGCGGAGGTCACCCCGGTGCCCTCCATTGCCGATGCCCCAGCGGGGGTGGTGACAGGTGATTAACAGGAGTTGGGGTCAGGTAGAAAGGGACAAGCTGTGGGATGGACAATTCGGGGGGGGGGCACATGAACCACCATACACTTGTCCAGAGAGTCCTGTTTCGTTGGCTGGTGCTTCTGGCCCACGCGGTGGAATCAGGGCGAGCAGCTGAGTCCAGAGGCAGATGTTAGACAGCCAGCAAAGATGGTGGAGTGGGGGGGGGGGTGAAGATCATAGTGTGGGGGTTGGGAGGACACAGATGGATCGGGGGGCAGCTCCGTGCCACACCCCCTGTGTCCCTACAAACACAGTTAAGACACAGTCAAGGCCTCCCCCCACACGAAAGCACAGTTCGAAAGTTACTCAGTCTTAGGCCCCCTCCATGGCGATTTGTAGATTCCCCAGGTGGTGATCCTCTGGTGGACGGCTTTTTCTCTGTCTGTTCCGGTCTTTCTTTTTTGCATTCCAGAAACGCCGGAGCAAGTGATGAGTCCTCTTGACCGGAGACGGGTCTGCAGACAAACAGAAAGCGGCTGGGTCTGGGGGCTGGGTCCTTCCACTCCCACCCTCTGGGGAAGCGGGCCGGCAGGCCCCCCCTCTCTCGGGGGGGGGGGTTCAGCTGGAGCAGCAGCAGCGTCCGAGGGCAGGCGAGGGTGGGGGGGCTAACAGCCAGCTGGCAGCCGGCCAGCACTTTAGCAACAACAGAGAAAGAAAAAAAAAACAACAAAAAGAAAAGAAAGGGGGAGAGCGTCTAGCCCGGTCGGGGGGGGGAAGCCAAAAGCAGGGGCAAAAAGCAAGGAAAGCCCAGGCCAGAGGGCAGCAGCAGGAGAGCAGGCTAAGTAGGTCCCTTTTCCCTGGGTAAGGTAACGGGGAAGTTTCCAGAGCAATCAGGAACCTTCTGGAGACAATTAAGACAGACAGGCTGATTGGCTGCAGGTGTTCTAATCAAGAAGCTGCTAGAATCAATTAAGGCAGGCTAATTAGGGCACCTGGGTTTAAAGAGGCGCTCATTTCAGTTTGTGGTGTGTGTGAGGAGCTGAGAGTGAGAACGCAGACTGTTGGAGGACTGAGGTGTACAAGCATTATCAGACACCAGGAGGAAGGTCCTATGGTGAGGATAAAGAAAGAGTTGGGAGGAGGCCATGGGGAAGTAGCCCAGGGAGTTGTAGCTGTCGCACAGCTGTTCCAGGAGGCACTCTAGACAGCTGCATTCCACAGGGCCCTGGGCTGGAACCCAGAGTAGGGGGCAGGCCTGGGTTTCCCCTAAATCCTCCCAGCTCCTGGTTAGACACAGGAGGAGTCAACCTGGACTGAAAAATGGCCAAGCTGAGGACTGCCGTGAAGCAATAAGGAGAGCAAATCCACCAATAAGCGCAAGACCCACCAATGTAGAGCAGGAACTTTGTCACAATGTATAGTTGGGATTATGTTTTCCAATGTGCATTACTTTGCATTTATCAACATTGAATTTCATCTACCATTTTGTTGCCCAGTTACCCAGTTTTACGAGATCCTTTTGTAGCTCTTCACAGTCTGCCTGGGACTTAACTATCTTTAGTAATTTTGTATCATCTGCAAATTTTGCCACCTCACCATTTACCCCTTTTTCCAGATCATTTATGAATATGTTGAATAGGAATGGTCCCAGTACACACCCCTGGAGAACACCACTATTTGATCCAGCCAGCATGCTATGTGGGGAACCACCTAAGCTAGCCAATAGGAGATGCTGATGAGAGAGGTGTGTGCTAATCCCTGCCCCCTCACTGAGATAGGTGCCTCCCTGCAGATGTAAGGGCCTCTTTTTCAAAGTGATCCACAACCAGGAACCCATCTCCTGAAGTCAGCTGGTTTAGGTGCCTAAAGTGGTTCATGCAGGAATGATTTTGGCATCTGCCCTGTTCCACACAACATGGCTGGAGGAGCAGGGTGTTCCCCCCATTTAACTCTTTCCGCACACAACAATCAGAGGAGGTGTCCACCTTTATGATTTTTAGCCCAGCGGTTAGAACGTTCATCTGGGATGCAGGAGACCCAGGTTCAATCACCTCCTGTCTGCCAGAGTGGAGAGGGGATTTGAACAAGCGTCTCCCTCAAGCATGCTCTAAACACTGAGCTATAGGACATGCTGATGGGGGGGCTATTAAGTATTTATCCAAAGAGGAGCAGTTATTGGGCCAAAGAGGGAGAGAGTGACTGATTCTGTGGCCTGGTGATTAGGGCACCCACATGGGAGGTGGGAGACCCTACGTCCTGCCCCCTGCTCTAACCTCTCTCATTTATCCACAGTGAAACAGCTTCAACAGGAGAGACCCTACCCACTCACCTAACTGTCCTATATGTCAGTGGTTGGAGCTCTCAAATGAAAGGTGTGGGAAATCCTTGCTCAAATCCTCTCCCCCCATCCCTGCAGAGATGCGGGAATTGAACGTGGGTCTCCCACATGCCAGGTTAGTGGTTTAACTACTGGGCTAAAAGTTATAAAGTGGGCTCCTGATTTCTGGCCAGATTTTGAGTGTGACCCCATCTCCCAGCGGGAGCTCCTGCACACACACCCCCACATTCCCATCTGCACCCCTTGCACCAAATGGGAGCCGCCCAGGTAAGCACTCCAAACCCAAACCTCCTGCCCCAACCCTGAGCCCTCTCCCTCATTCTAGCTCCTGGCCAGACCCTGCACCCCAGCCCCAGCCTGCTCCTTCACCCCCAGCCCTGTGCTCAGTGCACTCCCACCCTCAGCTCAGTGCAAAGAGAGAGGAAGAGAATGGGCCAGAACCAAGGAGAAGGTAGGTACCCACTCTATGTGGGCAGGGCCGGGACCCCAGACCCGCAGCGGGCTGAGTGGGTCCAGCAGCTGGGACTCTGGCTGACAGGAGCCGGCAGATGGAACCCCTGAGCAACAGCAGGCTGAGCCGCTCAGCCCACTGCCGGTCTGGGGTCCCGGCCGCCGGCCCCGCACAGCCCACTGCCGGTTTGGGGCTCTGGCTGCCGGCCCCTTGCCAGCCGGGGTCCCGGCCACAGGCCCCGCTCAGCCCGCTGCTGGCCTAGGTGAACGGAACCCCAGACCAGCAGCGCGCTGAGCAGGCCAGCGGCGTAAGATCAGCATTTTAATTTAATTTTAAATGAAGCTTCTGAAACATTTTGAAAACCTTGTTTATTTTACAATACGACAACAGTTTAGTTATATAATATATAGACTTTTATAGGGAGAGAAATCTTCTACAAAACATTAAAATGTATTACCAGCACGTGGAACTTAAATTAAAGTGAATAAATGAAGACACGGCACACCACTTCTGAAAGATTGCCAACCCCTGCAGTAGAGCGTGATAAAACTGTATCACTGCAAATATAAAAGGTTACTGCCAATTAATTACACTACTCTGTGTTGTGCTCAGCTATTCTTGTTAAACAACTGATGCAATAGAAAAGATGCCACCAAATGGACTCAATTCTAAAAGCTCTCCCTGCATTCAGCTGCCGTTGATTTTTTTTTTTTTAATTTATGTCAATCTGGCACCTATTGTACCCATGACCCTGATTGCTGCAGTATGTGAGCACCTGACAGTCTTTAATTATTTATCCTCACCTTACCCCTGTGAGGTAGGGAAATGCTATTATGGCCATTTTGCGGAGAACTAGGATACCTACCATCTATTAAAATCATGAGAGTTGGTACCAAGCTGCTTTTGAAAATCCCATTAAAGGCTAGATGCACAAAAGGATTTAGGGGCCAAATGCCACTTTTAGAGGCCTACATCCCAGAATCAGACCCTGCTGGGATTCACAAAACCCCCCATTCAACAGCCACAGAACCCTACAGGTGCCTAAGCTTACTCAGCACCTACTAAGCATCTGTGTCTGCCTCCTCGTACCAGTGGTACTAGTTGTCTTTTCAAAACTGCTTAGTAAGGATGCTATTCCTCCTCTGGTATTAGCGCTGTCTTCTGATTTTTCTTCTCGGTGTGTTCCCCTGTGTGAACTCTACTCCAATTCTAAACAGGATTTTTGGACTGTGAGTTTGGGTATTTTAGTCTGTCCATTTTCCTCTGAGATTCTGTTGTAATATAAAATTAATTTGCAACTATCAAAAATAGCCTTGGACCCAGAAAAGGGTTGCTTGGCACAGGACCCAGGAAGCTCTAAACAGAAGTGGAAGAGAGATTTTTTTTTTTTTAATGACTTGTCCCAAATCACTTGTAGAGTCAGGGTGAGAACTCAGGCATCCTGACTGTTTCCTTCACTAACCATGGCCCACATTCTCCCTCCCCAACTTAATGTAAGAGAAGTCAAAAGATTTACGTATCTCAGTTGCTTCTTATTAATATAATGGAGTTGCTAGAGGCTGGACAGCCTGCTCTCTGCTTCTCTGGGGGCTAGAAGTGCTTCAGCAGGCTCTTGGCAGTCTTGCCTTGGATGGACTGACTGCCAATGGCATTTCCCACTTGTTTCTTTAGATGCCCTCACTTCATTGTCAACAATAGTGGAAGGTCCTAATCTGTTTGCAAGAGATCTTGAGCAGGATTATATCAGGTTTCACATCCAGGGCAAATTGATATTTCTGTGTCTGCAAAATTGTCTTTTTTGAGCATTATTAGCTGAGAAGCAAAAATCTGTCATTTTTTTTCATACTCTTTTCCTACCTCTCTGATAGGATGGTACCAATTCCGTTTCATTTCAAATGATATAATCTAGGGCATAATTTTCAAAAATGCCTAAGGGACTTGGTCACTTTTTTGAAAGTTTTAGCCCTAAACTATGGGGAAAATGTGAAACAAAACAAATGAAGATAATCAAATGGAATCTGGAAACCAGTTCATTTAAAGATAATTTTTGGTTTAAAAGCATAATAGTTCTCCTCTGGGGAGGCGTAATCCAAACACAACATACTTTCACCATCATGTAGTTTCCAAGGCCAGTCTAGGTTATGCACAATGACAATAACATACCAGGCTCCTTAATAGCTGTTTCTTACCTTTATGTTAAATATAATAAATGTTTAACGCATATCACTTTTCTTCTTCAAACATTTTACAAATATTAACTTCTTAGCATCAAAGAAGAGAATGAATCAGCATCTATTACAATATACATAGGAAATATCTGACCTAACCAGTCATTCCTACCAATATAAGTAATCCAGTAGGAATGCAAACATATCTGCATTATGTTAAAATACTGGGAAAGAATGTGAAAACCAAGATATATAGCTATAGATACTGTAACTTTCCACATATATGCAATTTTCATATAGGGAGCACTTCTGTGTTGAGACCCAGCAACACTTTGTTCACATGGACCCGCATCCCAACCATTAGATCAAAATCTTAAAGAAGACTATCTAACTAATACATGTGGAAGACACAGCTAGCTGTACTTTATTTAAGTGTGTGAGGTATGAAAATGTATATTCATGAACAAAAGATCTTGAACACTTGTACAAATGAAATATTTGGCTGGCAGGACACTTCATGTGACAGACAAGAAAAGTTTACAATAGGGACTAAAGTTATTTTATTTGGAGCATTCTGTATCTAAATATTTCATTACAGAGGAATATGATGAATATAGACTTGTTGAATGGAATCCGTTTCCATTTCTCTGCCCTCTGTCAATTCCAAGCATCATTCAAACTGCCTTGCTGTTAACAACATAAGCTTCCACATTCTGTAAGTGATGAAAAATGAAGTATTCAAACACTGAAAGGCACCTCAATTAACATAGCTTCTTATCTATTTTTATTTACAAGACATCACTTGCACAAAAGATTCAGGGTGAAGTGAAAATGAGGAGCACATAGTGAATACGCTCATCAACGTAAGAATAATAATTAAAAAAATAAAATGATGGGTCTGGCATATGACAGTTCCTTCACCAGCCCTTGGTAAATTCATGGTCAACCCATTTCCTCTCATTTTCCACCTCTGGGGAAAAGCCTGCATCCTTCCTGGAGTGTGTTCTCAAGTCAGCAAGCTCTAAGAAGTCATCTTTAAGGACATTTTAAAAACTACTTAACCTAGCACAGTCTCTTCTCCACAAGGATAATCCACTGGCCATATGAATTGTTTCTTACCAAGACAATACTTCCAGTCCTTGATAGTGTGTGGTTTTTATTCACCACCAAGAGTGTCCCTCAGCAACATCCATGTTAAGTTCCTTTGGTGACGAACTTCCATTCAAGTCACAAGGTTCACAAATGAAAACCTCAAGTGTCCAGCAAAAAAAATTTCAAAAGATCCCCATTGTCAATATTACAAATTAATCACTCATTGTGTATATACACACACACATACTGGAAAACTAAGCTTATTCACAAGCTTTAACTTTGGGTAAGAAACTTTACCTCTGCTGAAGTTAGCAGATTCACTTGCCATCATAAGTCTCCCATTATCCAGAATTAAATGTGAATTCCATTACACATTAGCTGTGATTATCAGTTTTGAGGGGTTGGAAAGTGTCTTTGCATAAGCAACATTGAAAACCTGCAGTACCGAAGCACTGACTTTTGGTAGAGGCAGAACACTTTTCTGAATACAGGGCAGTTTCCTCCCGTAGTACCTGACAGGTTAGAACACTGCAGATCTGATATTTCTGATTCTTCTTTTCTTTATGCAAAAAAAAAGAGAGAGAGAGAGAGAGAGGAATGGGATGAGAAAAGCCAGGAGACATGTCTTACACTAGAATGTCACTTCTCTTACTGCACCACACCACTAGAGATGTCATGGCAACCATCAGCAATACTGGGATTAAGATCAGAGTTATGAGAATTTCATCCGGTGGATCTTCCCAGGGGACTTTTTCTGATGTGCAGTTTGAAAAGAACTGTTTATGAATTCCAATGATGAAGCCCTGTGCGAGTCGGTTTGGCCAAAAGCATCTCGCGGCGCTGGCTTCCCGTTCTGTGCAGAGGCTGAAGTTGTCGTAATACCTAGAGAGAGAAGAAAATCGAAATAAGTCTGAATAAAAAATTATTTTGTTTCTCTTCAAAAAAAATTAGTCTGCAGTAATTTGGGGGTTTTTTTAGATATTTCAGATGGGCTGTAAATAGATCTTCTCCCTGGTTTTCTCACCAGATAAAAAACCTTTTGGAATTCCAGGTTTTTTTGTTCTAAAACATGGTTTATCAAATAGTAATTTTGGACAACATATTGGCATTTGCAATAAAGTGTTTTTGACATTGCCTTTGTATAGGATCTTTGTCTGCCAGTCTGTTCAACCTCATGGTGTTTTTCATTTGATTTATATGGGTTTTAGTAGAATTGACGACGGTTATCACGTCTAATGTATATGGTTGTACCTACAGTGTAGATATTTCTGCTGAAGGAAATAAATTGAATCTCTGGGTGGTCAGCACCTTGGAAAAGCAAGCAGTGTGCGACTTGCCAGAGATGAGAGTGAGTCAGATACAGTGTAGTTGTAGCCACGTTGTTCCCAGGATATCAGAGAGACCACATGCACCTTGCCACAATGAGTCAGAGGCAGAGTTGAGAATACTCTATTCCTAACTCCTAGTCCTCTGGTCAGGCTTCTAAAACAGGCTGAATAAAATCCTGGCTCCACTGAAGCCAATGGCAAAGCTCCCAGTGATTTTAATGTGGCCTGTAGTTCATCCTCTCATTTTAACTCATGTAGAATTAGAATGCAGTTCCCTTGGCAGAGGTATCAACAATACCCATAAAAATCTAATGTGGCAACTGCAACAAACTGTGAGTGAATTATAAATAATTCGTGCATCGTCTGTTGTTGGGCAGGAGGCTGAGGCCAAGTGCAGTCCCAGCATGAGATCATGAACCGCTGAATAATAATTTCAGTCCTGCTGTACATGGATGCAATAATCAGAAAATGGGCAAATAAAAATTAAATAAAGCATTCTTTTTTTTTAATCTTAACCTGTCCCGCATCAGAGTTAGACTCTAATGCCTGTCTACACCCTTAAGAGAGATCTACTACACCCAGTAGCACAGAGCACTTAATTTCAGCACTGTAGAGCATACAAAAAGATGCACCTAATGTTCAAAAGTAACCAGAGTTTGTATTTATGAGTCCAGGCTATGCTAAGAGCAAGGAAACACTAAATTAAATATTTGGAAAGATTGTTGTGATGGGATCGTGAGCCAACGTGATTTGAAAAGGGGTAGCGTGGCCAGAGGTAAGAGGAAATTAAGAAGTTGAATTGTGTCTGGACAGCATATAGAGAGGGGAAGGAAGGAATTATTGTCTGTTGTACTTTGCAATGTTCCCTTCAATGATGTGTGATTTAGCAGAACTATTTCAAAGGGAATGAGAGACTACCTGATGCCTTCAGGGACAGCATGCTGCACTATTGTCGGTGAGCCCCTGCCTCCACCCAATACATGAGTACAGTAATTGCCTTTGAATGACACATTTCCTGCAATAGGAAAATAACGCCCCTGGGAACTGATGGTGACTCAGTCCCGGGTTGTGCAGTAGTGGAGGTGAACCACTCAGCACTGGGGTCAAGGATTGTACTCCATTGTATAAGGATTGACATTGCCATGTAGGGGCAGAACACTACATGGATAAGGTCTATGGCTACCTTCTTAACGTCATGTGCATAGGAGAAAACAGCAGCTTTGTAAAAAGGCACAGGTCAAAGTCCCTACCCCTTCCCCTTCCTACTGGGGCTGGCACAGTTTCTAAATCACTGCCTGTAGCTTCCTATGCAAACACCAGGTCATTTAAGGGCCAGTGTAAGACCACACCCAGATGCCCTGGCACATCACCACTAGCATGAGAGTGTAGGCAGTGGTTCTCAAACTGTGGGTTGGAACACCAAAGTGGGTCACAACCCCATTTTAATGGGGTTGACAGGGCCAGAATTAGACTCGCTGGGGCCCGGGGCTAGCCAAAGCCTGAGGGCTTGAGTCTGGGGCAGCAGGGCTCTGCCCCCCCTCCACACACACACACACACACACGGAGCGGCAGGGCTCGACCAGGATCATGTAGTAATTTTTGTTGTCGGAAGGGGGTCATGGTGCAATGAAGTTTGAGAACCACTGAGTAGAGTATACAACCATTTTAAGAAGAAAAAAGGAAGCTTTTGTGATGGTTGAGAGCAGCAGGGCACTAACAGTAAAGAAGTTAAAAATAAAAGACAAATAATATCCTCTAATTATTTTAATAGTGACCTTCTTCAGACATTCCAATAGCTTCCATCCTTTATGTCCTAGACTAAATTAGAATCTAAAGAGGACTAGCTGTATATGGAAGAGACACTCCCAAAGGACTAGAAGAAGAATACAACAACTCAGTTGTTTCCCCTGTCTGACTACGCTTCAGTGCACCTTCTGAACAATAGAATCCCTAATGGAAAATTGTAGATAATTGAATAGGGATGAAACCAATAGGATTCTATAGAAATTTAGTATGCTACAGAAATGAAATAGATATCCACGGATAGTAAGGATGCTTCTAGAGAAATTACTCCAAAATCCTGGAGATCATAATAATAATTTTGTATAGTGCTTATATCTAAAAGCACTTAAAAGAGGACAGGATCATTATCCCCATTTTACAAATGAGGAAGTTGAGGCGCCGTGAGGTTAAGTGACTTGCCTGCGGCCACCCAGCAGGCCAGTAACAGAGCCAGGAATAGAAGCGTGGTCTCAGGTCCTTAAAAGTACTGAGGTGATGCTCCACTCAGTGCCCCACTGCCTAGTGGACTCATCAGCCCTGAGTTAGGCCCAGGCTGTTCAGACAATGCATGGGGAGAGTTAAGCACATAAGGAAGGCAGCCTCTGAAGCCAGCAAGCTGAGCTGTGAGCCACCGCAGATAGCAGGGACTGAAAGAGCAAGGAGAGGAATGGGGTGAAGAGAGGGGCTGGGGTGCCAAAGCGTATGTCTACACAGCATTTTGGAGCTCTAAGAATTGTGGTGTAGATAGCATTTGAAGGTGTAGTTCAAGCTCTGCAGACTGGGGACAGTGATTGGCCCTAGAGCCCAAGCTCCAGCCTGAGCTGCAACTCCAAAGTGCTGTCTACCCAGCAGTTTTTAGAGCACTAGCGCGAGCCCCGCTAACCCAAGCCCGTCACTCTGGGCTGGACGCAGCGTAGACATACCCTAAGGGGCCAGCCTAGTGTGCCAGGCTGATGAACCAGAGATAGGTGCTTCCCTCTGCTTGGGATCTTCAGCCACAAACCCTCTCATGGAGCTGGGTGCCTAAGCCAGGTCAGCTGCTTAGTTAGCCTATGTCCAAGCAGCCAAAACCATGTCTCTTGCTCTCTGACTCTGGCCCTATGTTTCCCTGTGCTCCCATGTGTATTCTGTGCAGGAGCTGTGCTCCCCAAGCCCCACATATTGATGACCTGCATTCTTCCCTCCTGCCATGAAGTCTGACAGGTATCAGGCTTAGGCAGTTGTAGAGCCCACCTATGGCATCAGGTCCCGTTAGCAGGACTACTGTTCCCCCGCCTAGTCTGAGACTCCACTTTGGGGCTTCCAGGGCTTTGGCTTGAGAAAAGGCTCTGAATTGCTTGTTAGCAGCAGGGCAATCACAGCACTTAGGTGGCTTTACAAATGCCAACAAGTTTAAATTTAGGCACCTTGGGGACTTAGGCACCTATGGAATTAGGCAGCAGCTGAGAGATGGTTTTGAAAATGTCAATGGCAACTTAATGGAGGATTTAGGTTCTTAATAAGGCAGAAAGGTGGCTAAATAGCTAGAAGGACCGGGGCCCCAAGCCGTATCCATTGGGCTATGCACTGCCCCCTAATGGACAATAGTACTTAATAATAATGGAGGTGTGCAGGAATGGGTATGTATAGTGAATATAAATTATTCTATAAATCTAAGTACTATATTCCTACAATCAAATTCTACAGGATGGCTTACAAATTCTATAGAAAAGTTATCATTCTTTTCTAAGTTCTGTAGGACTTTTTCCACTAGTGTTGGCTGATTTCAGCAAAAATTGACCCACTGCTTTTGTATTTGAAGTCTAATACAGTCCAAAGAAATTGAACTAAACAGCTGCTAAGTTCTCCCAAATGGTAAGATAAAAATAATTAGGTTTGGTATAGTGTGTTCAAAAGGTTGAATCCCTAAAAGCCAATCCACACCCACACGTTATCGTAAGCAGAATTCTGCAGAACATTTACTTAACACCTCATGCCTTAAAATACTAATGTTTTACCTACATTATAACTGCTTTTGCAACACATAGTTGTGAGACTGAACATAACGAAAAATCTGAACTACCTGAGAACTGTGTCTGTGAGTAATACTCCATTAACCTAAATACTTGTGTATGCTTTCATGAGAAACTGCATATTTTGTCACTTTTGAAATTATTACCAATATATGCTAGCAAACAGCTTTTCACAGCAACAAAAATCGCCAAATTCCTCCTTGGAATAAATTGCAAGTTCTCAAACATTTGCCATACTCGCAAAACAATTACATTGTTTTCAGAGCACAAATAGCTTTTCTTTTTCTGCACTTGAGGCTTTCCGGAAAACAAAGAATAATACAGATCACAACTGCAATATGGTTAATTTTTTGAAAGACGTGAAAACATGAATTTTCAGTGATTTTTTTTGCCTGTGGTGAAATTTTAATGAATATTCATACATGCAGTCTCAGATTACTGTTTAATTTATATTCACTGGTGCAGAAATGTGCATTTGTCCTGATAAGTGTTCTCAGGAACCTCCATGCGAAGGAACAGAAGATGAAGATGTGTCATGTACAGTGTTATGTGTCAAGCCACATCAGACAAATCCACAAATTTGTTTGTTGGAACTACTGAACAAACTAGCAGAGAAATCCAATAATATTCTATCACACATGCAGCATGCATGCAGTCAGCTAACTCTGTGGCGTCTTCCCATATTTGTGACTATGGACTTACTGTTTGACTATACACCTATGAACCTCAGACACTTTGCAAGAAGCATAAGAAAGTGCTTTGCCTTACCTGGGTAACATATTTTAAGAAAACTTTCACCATAATGTCACAATCTACCTTATATACAATTAGCTTCATCGTTATGTTATGCCCTAAGCTCCCTGAGAGTTCTTTAAATCAAGGCTCTGAAATTGGATAGCAAGGTACATAAACCATGAGCTTATTGATCATATTTCCACTCTGAGTATTCACACATTACAGAATGAATAAACTCCCAAAGTCCTGTCCCAGCATTCTCTGGGTTTACTCTAAGTCTTGGAATGGATTTTCTAGAGACAGTCTCTTCTTTTGTTGTTCCGAAGTCTCTCATGTAGCACTCTTAAATTAACAGAGAAATGAAATCCCTTCTTTGTATTCCTCAGAGTGGACAAGCTTCCTCATTCAGCTAACCTTCAGTTTATAGATAAGTAGTACTAGTATTGTAGAACTTTGGAGTCCTAGTCATGGGCAGGGCCGGCTCTAGGTTTTTTGCCACCCCAAGCAAAAAATTTGCCACCCAAAGCTCCGAGAGCGCAACTGCCCAAGCAAAAAAAAAGGTGACCAGAATGCCGCCCCTGGAATTGTGCCACCCCAAGCATGTGCTTACTTTGCTGGTGCCTAGAGCCGGTCCTAGTCATGGGCTACACTAAGCATTACATCCCGAGGGCAATAGATGAGCTATAATCACCCCAACCATGGCTACCTGCACCTCTAAAAACAGCTGCTTGAAATTCTAGTTACAGCACTGACATCTGTGTACCAATTTTCTTAATTAATCCAAACACTTCATGCCTCTCAACTAACAGTATACGTTAATCAAATACATGAGTCTCCATCCCAGAAAACACAGCTCCAACCTAGAAATGTCATCCTCACATAGTCACATAACTAAAAGTGGGTTTCAAATCAGGTAATCAGGTGACAGTACAAATTTATCCCTATTGCAACTCTATTTGCTTCAGTGGAATTACATCAGGAATGAATTTGGCCAACCGTGTGCCTTTTCATTTAACATGAATTCAAGCTAGAAATGAATTCAAATTAGAAACACAACTATATAACAAATATCTAGCACAATGTTTTCAACTTGCCTTCAAGAAAAAACTTGTGGTTGTCAGAAGAAAAAAGTTCACATGTTTCAAGCCATTTACCCAATAATAGGAATTGCTAAACCAGTCTGAAAAAAATAACAGCTTCCCTTCAAAACAATATTCAGATAAAAGTCTTAATTTTTATTCTTTCATTTTTGCACGTCCCTGCCAGAACTAAAACCAGAAGTACTGAAATAATAATAATTATAAATATCGTACCATGAGAAAGGCTGGTCTTATGTTATTTCCACTGTAGTGGAAGCAGGAAATACCAAAAAAACTCACAAGAAAGCTTCTTCTTGTGTGATTCCTAGCCAAATGTTGCAGAATTAAAGGGTGTGAATAGTTTAGATAAAACTTTAAATTAAGGATCCAACCTTTCAGTTGATTATCTCCTTAGGTTTCCCCATCACGACATAAGGAAAGTTTAATTTTCTGTTTTACAATTCCACAGCTATATTGGACAAAGCAGACACTGTAAAAATGTGGAACGCTTCTGTACTTCTTTCATGTGAACATTTAACCAAGTGAACTTGTGACTGCATGTCACCCTCCTTCACTTAAATACCACCAAAGATAAAGTGATTCCCTTTGGTCAAAAGGAGCAACCTCATACACAAATCCAGATCACCTGCTGCAGGAACTTGGGCAAGTCACTTCCCTGCCTGTGCCTCAGTTTCCCCATCTGTAAAACAAGGATAATAATACTGACCTCCTTTTAAAAGCACTTTGAGCGCTAACATTAAAAAGTGCTATATAAGAAGTGAGGTATTATTATTAGACTGTACTTCCCTAATTGAATCATATCTTCCGTTATGTATCATGGACACAGAATTCAGCCAGAAGAAAATAAAACTCCACAAAGCACAGGGAAGGAAATTAACATGAAAGTGAAAAACAGCCAGGTTAATGAGACAATCATACATTATAGTTGACTGTTACTACATTAAATTATGGATGACATTATGACAGATTTACACACTCGGGTCTGAAAACCATAAATACACTTGGTCTCCTTTTGAGATATTTACACCTGAACAGACTGCTAGAGAATGAAAAGTGGTTGACTAAACCTAACGGAGAATCTTAATATACAAAATTTAGTACCAAACTGTTGTCAGATACCTAAAGATATAGGGGAATATGTAAATATAAAGAGCAGCTCTTCATTTATGCAACATCTCTGATACCAAGTGCCCAATGTCTATTGAACAACAGAAGCGCCTATATTCAGCAAAGGGTAGAATCAGGAAGAAAAATGTTTGATACAAGTTAAGTATCATGGTATAAAAGATAATTTAGCAGTGGAGGGATTGCATTAAAACATCAGCATTTACTAGACCCTGGATTTTGCATTCAAACCTGCCTGAGCTGTATCCTGGTGATTATCACTATTAAACACCACCTGTCAAGTAGGGATCACATGTTTAGATTTGGACTAAGTCAGAGGAGATTCAGATTATTTACTAGGGCCAGTGGTATGTCATGTGGTTGTGGGAGGTCACTGATTCCATGATTTATCAGGTTTTTGACCCAAAAAACCCTCCAAAAAACACATTGCAGGATCTAATTCTCACCTCCTTACACACTGGTGAAAATCAGGAGTAAATAAACTAGAAGTAAAAGGTATTGCATCAGTGTAAACAGATGCAGGCCCCAATCCTGCAAACACTTAAGTATGTGCATAGTTATGCACAAACGGTCCCATGAGAGTTATCACCGCCATCAGATGGTAATGAATGATTGGGGCTAGCAGTGTGACTTGGTAAATGATATGAAAAGAAGTGAGTAGGTCATGAAAAAGGGGAAATTACAGGTTGTATTATTTGAATCAAAACATTCCTTTTTGCCTAATAAAAAATGTTTAAAAACCATCTAATAACCTTTTAACATTGTAGACCATTTAAAGCCCATCACAATGGCATGTCTTGTTTTGATAGATCATGCTGTACATACTTATATCACAGCATTTGATCAGTCTTTGGGCATCCTTGACATCAGTGGGATTCCTGAGGTCAATAAAGTTACACACCTCCTTCAGTGTTTTCATGTGGCAGGGCCCCAATCCTGCCAGGAAGATCAGAATCTGGCCCACAGAAGATTATTTGGCTTAAGAGCCATGTCTACAGAGCTGCTGCCTTTGCAGTTGAGGCAGAGAAGCAGTATGTATTGGACGAGCCGCCACCACTCTATCCCCAGCAGGACTGCCAAGGCTGAGTTATTTTGGGTACAAAATTGAATTCCGTGATGCCAGGAGGTTGATAATACCTTGCAAATAACAATGTTTATTAAAAGAGTGTGCCAGTTTTAAGTGGTTTAAACTTTTAGAGGCTATTAAAGTATCTGAACAGTTTATCGAAAGAAAGGCTATTTTGATTTAAATGAGACTGCTCATAAATTCACTTTCTTTTATATAAATTCATTACAATTGCCTTTTTCTCCCCTGAAGAACTCTCCCTCTCTTTTTCCTACCACTTACCCTGACAGACCACTAGCCCCAGTCATTACCATCAGATATATGGCTATTCACTGACCTGTGTGAAATGAGTTGGTTGTCTCAGGTAAGTTCCTATAGTAGTAGACACAGGGGTGCTGGAACAATTTTTATAGTATGGATGCTGAGAGCCATTCAACAAAATTGTAAACCCTGTATATAATGGCATTCACTTCAAGCTAGGGACACTTCAAGCTAGGCAGCACCCCCAGCAGTCCTCATTCTAGCACCTATGGGCACATGTCTACATCACAATTGTAACTAATTAGCACTCTGGTTGGTAGTTGTAGTAGAGAACACCAGAGGTGGAATAGAAGACTGACCTGTCCTTTCCACACAAAATATGGTTCCTGTAGGTGAGGAGCACTGCTCAGGCAGCTTGGGAGTTTA
Source organism: Chelonia mydas (assembly GCF_015237465.2). Classification (NCBI taxonomy): domain Eukaryota; kingdom Metazoa; phylum Chordata; order Testudines; family Cheloniidae; genus Chelonia; species Chelonia mydas. The sequence continues at coordinate 165,275,923 of NC_057850.1, forward strand.
CACTACAGGTATGTTTTCATTACAGCCACGACCGTGCCGCAGTTGTGCCGCTGAACCATAGACACTTCATGCATCGACAGAAGGTTTTTTCCCATTGCTGGAGCTAGTCACCTCTCTGAGAGGCTAGGCCAATGGAAGAATTTTTCCGGCCTAGCTGCATCTACAATGGGGGCTACATCAACCTAACTACGGCACTGGGGCAAGAAATTTTTCACAGCTCGGTCAATTGAATTAAGTATAGACCAAGGCTACTTCTGCATGTGCTACACTATAGATATACTCTTGGCCATCTGTCATTTTGGGGCCAGATTATGGCCGGACCCTTTGTGGGTGTGTAAACCCCGTCTGCACCCTTGAATTCCCCTGAATACAGGTCTGTTCCTGGCTAGCACCCTGACTGGCACTTGCCTTCCAAATTAGGGCAGGGATGAACTGGATGGCTGCCGAGGAGTAAGCAAGCTGCAACAACCTAAGGAGTGATACAGGAGCAATACTGGCCAGGACTTTCCAGTAACTTATGCCCAGGCCACCTCTCTGTGGCACTGCAGTTCCACACCACCCACCACTCAGTCCCATACTTTCATGGCACAGTGTAGCCCTTGGTGACATAACATTATTTCTTTCCAACAAAATGTACAAAGAAAAGAACGTACAAAAATACTTGTGATGGCCTGGAATGCTAAGCATAGCTAGTCAGTCCCATCCCCTTGCCTTCCAAATCAAGGGCTTGCTTTGTTTCTTGGAGCCAAGTCAGGGGTTATAACATTGCAGTGCTACAGGTGCACTCCTCTTCCTTTCTTTATGATGAGACTGGCTGTGACGAAGTGGGGATTTTCCCTTGTTATGTTGTATGTGAGCCTATGTGCGTCTTACCGTTTGACATGAATGCTGTGTGTGCCTCCGTTTCCCTGTGTATTGCACCAATGTCTAGGTGGTGAAAATAAGCATGTGTGACCTTTGTGGGGGTTGCTCCAGCTGTCTGCATGGATGCTATAGCCACCCCTTCATAACCTGAGACCCATGAGGGGGATGCGACCAGGTGACTCTTGGCCTGGGAAGTGAGACAAAGGCCAGAGGAGGAGCAACAGGCAGGGCAGGGGCCAGGCAGCTGAAAGCAAGTCAGGCTCAGCTGGCTTGGGGTTCAAGGGCTCCCCTCCCCCGAAGATGGACTTGGCTGAAAGACACTGATTTCTGTGGTAACAAATTCTGTCCTACATTATGTTCCTGTAGACTAATAAACCTTCTGTTTTAGCAGCTGGCTGAGTCTCACATCTGACTGCGGAGTTGGGAGGCAGAGTCCTCTGGCTTCCCCAGGAGCCCTGCCCGGGCAGACTCGCTGCGGGAAGCACACAGTGTGGAAGCGGATGCTGAATGCTCTGAGGTCAGACCCAGGAAGGTCGAAGCTGTGTGAGCTTCTTGCCTTGGAGATAGTATGCTCAGAGAGAGGAGACTCCCCCAGAGACCTGACTGGCTTTGTAGGGAGTATTTCCAGAGCATCGCCCGGTGACTCCATGACACTGCCTCAAAAGCTTCAGAGGCAATATCTTGATCTAGTTTGAAGCTATTATTTTCTAAATTATTATGCAAACTGTTTCTTTATCACAAGATACAAAGCTTTCTCATGAATTCTGCAGGGGCACAAATAATCCAAAGCAAGGGAGTGGGTTGAGCTACTTCATAAAAAAGAATCTGGGATTAGTTTTTAGGAGAAAAAATGCATCAAGAAAGATATATATAAAAATATACTGTTTAAAGGCACACGCTAGTCAATGAAAGAATTTGGAAAGCTTTATACCCTTCTCCCTAATTATGCCATAACCTGATGGGGAAAACGAAGACTTTTTTTAAAAACTATAAATTAAGATTCTGTGGCCTTGGGAAGCCAGATGATAGGGTTTTTTTCTAGTTTATTTAAATTAAAAATACTTCCTGATATTTGAAAACATTAATTTTAGGCTACACAGAGGTTCACTGAACACACTATTTGTATTAGAAATGTCCATGATCAGACAAATATCTCCCTAATTTATTATATATATTACCCATGATATGTCAGGCTTCTAAACTACACCTATTTCAAAATTAAAATAGTGGCAATGCGTATCTTTCAACAAACAAGGAGACATATATTTCCTGTCTTGGAAAGTTCTAGAACAAATAGTTGTGTCCAGTTCACCTCTATGTATCCTAAAATTAATATTTTCAAAGATCAGGAAGTATTTTTAATTTAAATAAGCAGAGAAAAATCGTCTGGCTTCCCAGGGCAATTGAATCTTAATTTATAGAGAAAAACTACTTTCATTGACTAGTGGGTGCCTTGAATCAGTATATTTTTACATATTTCTTTATAGTTACTTTATGTAACAGTGCTCCTGGTCAAGTTATCTGTGGGGACCAGAGCCATGACACCTGGATCTAAAATCAGCATCTTGAACTGCTTGAGCTAAAGGCCCAGAACCATGAGTTTAGAGACATCTGCAGATTCATAAATCTGTATACGTGGTCCTGCCACAAGAGGGAAATAAGAGCTACACTGTGTCAACATGGGTTACTCGTGTGGCTGATTAAACATAAACACTATAGATATCTTTCACTGCTAAAACAGGGTAAATAAAAATTTCCCTGCAACAAGACATTTCAGCTTCCACATGCCCTATGCCAACATAAGGAAAAGACAGGGTTTGTCTGATGTTAGTTTTAAGTCATGACTTCTCGGGAATCAATGCTTTAAATGCAGCAGAATTAAATCATAATTTGCTTGTAGACCACCTGTGTTCACTTTCAAACCACAGCCTTTTGAAAGTTCAGCTGAAACACCATTTTTGATGACAGAGCAGCCACTCGTCAACCCTCAGTTGAGATTGCAATTAAGTTTCTGTTTCAAGCCTATTTAAAGTTCTGAGGCATACTAACGCTTTTTGGTTGTTTTTAACCAAGATCATTTGTAATCAAATATACTCTGGCACACAGCAGCCACCCCGCTATTTGAATTTAGAAAGAACTTAACATGTAAGACTGAAAATAGGTTTGAGGACTGCATTTGGTACTATTTAACAAAGTCTGTTCTGGTCCTTTACGGGCCAATATTACGGTAATACTAACATTTGACAGAGCACAGAAAATATGGCACTGAGAGGGGAGATGTTACTCAGCTGAATGTTGAAAGAAAGCAGAGTCATTTAAAAAAGACTAAAGTTTGAGAATAGAAAAAGAGTTCCAATTCCTGAACCTTGAGCAGAAAATTTCATAGAAAATGTGAGGACGGCTGAGAAGGGAAGGAGAGAGGCAGAGGGAAGGACGAGGATTAATTAGAACTAAATTAAATTAAAAATACGTTAGCCAATCAGAATGGCAGCGATTCTGTTCCTTTTTCTTGGAGCCCCCCTGCAGATGGATTGCTTGGGGGTTGTTTGTTGGGGTTGTTTGTTTAAATTGTGTACCACACAATGCTTGCATTAGCTGCATGATTGGCAACCCTAAATAATGGAGTCCCCCATTTATTTACAGAACAGCATGGGCAGTGGCCCACAAACTTGCCCCCCACACTGCCCACTTCTGTTCCCCAACTCTAACCCTGATGTAACACTTCTAGGGATAGGGATGGTTCAAATTCCGTGGCTTACTCAATTTATCCTCTCTGCTGAGGCTGCCAATTAGCTGCTATTGTGGCAGGGCCTCTGCGATTGTCTATTGGGAACTGAATGCAAACACCAAACTTCTTTTGCACAGCCATTTCTGTCTGTTCTAGTCACCCCCTTGCCTACCCACCAACATCTAAACCTTCCTGAAAGTAGATCATTCACTCAGAGAACCAGAAGCACACTCATCTGTATTCGCCTAGGACACAGACACTTATTTTTGGACCATCTTTTATAACAAAATATATCTTACACGCATACAATATCTCTCAGCCTGAAGAATCCCAAAGCCCTATATACATATTATATATATGCACACATGCACATACATTAAGGCTTGAGCTACACTTAAACATTAAATTGACATAAATGCTTTGGTGAGGGGGTATGAAAAACCACATCCTTGACCTGTATAGACACAGCTATGTCAATGGAAGAATGCTTCCATCAATGTAGCTACCATTGAGATTGCGTTTACACTATGGGGTTATGTGGGTATAGCTTTGCCAATGTAGCTAAGCCTGTGTAGTCTCCATAGTGTAGGCATACTCATAAGCTTCACAAATGTGATGGGAACATCCATGTGGTAAAGTACAAATGTGATAAACTACTGACTCTGTGACTGCATGATACATTTATCATATACCATCTCACCGGCTCTCTGCCTATTAATTTATTTCCCTGGACAAAATTGGGATATGTAGACTCCACCACAGACTCCCTGTGTGATATGGGTTCCCCCACAGACTTAGTGGGCAAATCACTTAACGTCAGATGCTTAAATGTATTTTAGGGACTGAATATGCAGATAAGCAGATGCAAAAGCACCTAGGTGCCTAACTACCACTGAAATTTATGAGAGACACCTACGTGCTTCAGAAAATCCCATTAGGCGCCTATCTGCATCTTTAGTCACCTAAATACCTTAGAAAATCTGGCCCCAAATCTCTTTGTGCCACAGTTCCCCATCTGTAAAATGGGGATAATACTTCCCTACCCCTACCAAAGGGGTATAGTGAACATAAACCCATTAAAGGCTGTGTGGTACTCAAATACTGCAGTGTTGGGGGTCATATAAGTACCCAAGGCAAATAGTTGAATTTTACCTGACTGTACCTGGAAAAACTGTTTTATACTATGCTCGTCATTCATAGATTCCAAGGCCAGAAGGAACCATTGTGATTTTCTCATCTGACCTCCTTTATAGCACAGGTCATAGAATTTCCCAAAAATAATTCATAAAGCATATTCTTTAGTAAAACATTCACTCTTGATTTAAAAATTGCCACTGATGGAGACTCCACCATGACCCTTGTAAATTGTTCCAATGGTTAATTACTCACTCTTGAGAGCGTATGCCTTACTTCCAGTCTGAATTTGTCTAGCATCAACTTCCAGCCATTGGATTGTTATTCTTTTCTCTGCTAGACTGAAGAGCCCAATACTAAATATTTGTTCCCCGTGTAGGTACCTTGAGACTGCAGTCAAGTCATCGCTTAACCTTCTCTTTGTTAAACTAAATAGATAGATTTAAGGAGCTCAATCAGCATAAGGCACGTTTTCTAATCCTTTAATTGTTCTTGTGGTGGCTGTTCTCTGAACCCGCTCCAATTTATCACTGTGGGATCTGAGTGCTTTACCAATGTTGTAAGTAAGCATACAACAAAGGATCTCTCTTCTCACAACTCCCCCTGCTGTGCTGCACAAGCTACAGGTAACAGGTTAAGCATGAAAACATGTAAGGCTGTCAAGTACAGAAAACAAAGAAAGCCCTATCTCCTACAACTTTTGCTATAAAAGGCATGAATTCAGATTAGTTTCTGCATTGCTTCACCAAAAATCTGTACTTAACAACCCACACATCTAAGCATCCTTGCAGTGCGGGACAGACCAGACACTACCAAAGGAAGAAGAAATAAATAAAAACAGCAGTGGGGACTCAATAGCTTTTGAAGACTCCCAGTTTCAAATGTCGTTTTAGTTAAAACAAAATCATTGCTTCCTAAACAAAGACTGGGGAAATATATTATGTAAAGACACGTGAATGGTATTTGAGATCATCACCTTTATACGCACCATTTCAATAGTTAATATTATTACTGATGTTTATATGTTAGTAAAATAAAACATAAATAATAAAATACTAATAATGTCTAGCTCTTATAGAGCACTTACTATCCATAGATCTCAAAGCAACAGGTTAGTATCATTACCCCTTTTTACAGATGGAAAAACTGAGGCAGAGAGAGGTGAAGCAATTTGCCCAAGGTCAACCAGCAGACTAGAATCCATGTTTCTTGAGTCCCAGTCTAGTGCTTTATCCACTAGGCAACACTAAGGCTAAGTAAGGGGGTGGCTTTTAAAAAAAGAGCCTAAGGGAATTAGGTGTCGAACTCCCACTAGAAATCCCAGCCTAGTTAAATATGTCAGGCTGCTTCTGCTATTGGATCACCTCTTAAATAAGACAATAAAATGAGAATGAAAAAAAATTCACCTTTATCCCAATTCTATGGCCCATTCAGAACTCTGAACGAAACAGAACATTCTTCTTCATGTGGAAGCAGATATGCACGTTGTAGTAAGGTCTCCAAAGCAGAGCACAGAGACCTCACTGACAGATATAGCTGAGCACTTTCAAAAGTATCCTTAGTTAGGGTTAAATTCTACCATTGCTCTGGAGCTGGATGCGGATGTGGGAGCAGAGTGGTGGTTTTCAGTGTGAGGCTTATTGAGCCATTCTGCCTATGCAGGGTCAAACAGCTCAGGCAGAAAGGAGAAGAGGCCTGGAAGCAGTACACTCAGCAGCTCTCCTTACAGTCTCTTCAAAAAGGAGAACTGTGCACTCCCCCAGTACCTGCTGCCAGAAAGCAGAATGTTTTCAGGGAACTGGGAGTTCCGAACCACCAAGCCCTATAACTTCCAGGGGTGTCAGCTGGCCATGGAACTGCTATATCTAGGTTTGGTTCTGTTTCTGCATGGATGAGCTGGAGGGCAAAGTGAAAGACTCCCTGCACACCTGTCATCTTCCTGCCACATCTGCCGTACATACCAGGGGGGAAATTTTGCCCATGGTGAGTCCATAGCAAATTAGAGAGCCTCATCTAAACTTTTCATCCAGAGGCATCAGTGAATAATCCAGGCCATAAAAGAAGTAGTAATAGATTGAAATATATCTATCCAGGTTCTTAAACACAAAAAAAAAAGACAAATCATTCCCCAGGACTAGGTAGCTAAGTGATGCCCCACGTATTAAAACAGAATTAGTCACCATCAAGTATGCGGGAGTCAACCCTGGCAATGTGATCAGATGCAACAAGATTGTCAACTGAGACTCGAATCTGCACATCTGAGCAAAAGAAAACATGAACCCATTTGAACCATCATTTGTAATGTGCTAAATTAAATCAGAATATCATGTATCGTTGTCTCATGATGCCAGTCCAGCTAAGCCAGCCTCTGGATGTCCATCCAAAGAGCATGAGTGGCAAGAGAGGACAAGCTACAAAGAGAAGCCATCCCTAGAACACAGGAAGGAAAAGTAAGCTGCCCACTTCTGAGGCTGGGGCTCTCTCCTGCTACCACCTGAACCCAGCCCCAGAATGAAGGCTGTACTGAGCTAGCATATTTATTATTTATGCATTAACCCCATCAGGGTGCTTGGCATGATTCAAAACACAGAAGCAGACAGGACCCTAGTCCTAAAGAGCTTATAAACACCATCATATTAGGTTCACACTCCACCAAACATTGTGGCTAAACCTTGAATCTGCACCTATTCAGATTCTCTCATTCTTAATTACAGCAACAGCTGAGCTCTCTCATTATGTAAGACAAATTATCTTTCAACATGAGCAGTTAAGATTTTAGAAGAGAAAGCATCTGTAAGCCCTTATCAATTGTGTGTTACATAAAAGCTGAAATCATGACTTTTCAGTATTGCCTGCTGTTTGAGATAGAGGAGGCTGCTCTGTATTTCTCTTGTGTTAAGATGAAAAGGGGGATTGATGGATTCCGTCCAAAGAGAGTTTGTTCAAATTCATTTATGTCTGAGAACGTTCACACACTCAGCTGAACTAACTCAGAAACTTGAAACAAAGCTCAAATGAAACCACCAAAGATTGCCTTGTTCCTAGTCCTACCCCATGCAAATTTATCAAGTTTGATGTGTTTTTCACTCCAAACCAGAAGTCAACCTAGGCTCACACAAAACCCAGCCTAAACTCAATGAATAGGTTGAAAAACTGGAGTGAATTTTGTGTTTCATTGTAAGTTTTGCACAACTCCAGCTGGAAGACTGGTGACCTCCCAAAACTCCCCACAGCATCATGGGTTAAACATCATGTACCTATCCTATACAGTGAAAGTTGTAAATAATTATATGAAAAATAGCATCCAAGACTCTCTGCTGAAATGACTCTCTAATTTCTATGGTACCTGTTTTTTGCCATGGTCAAAAAAAAATGGGAAAAGCCTACAAAAATAAATGTATATTCAATAATCCTTGGGCATTTTGATGATTTGAAATCATGATTTCTAGATCCATCAAAAAGAAGGCAGTAAAGGCAACCAGATAAAGCGAATTTAACAATTAGTGATCCTGCCACAACTATTTAGAACTCAGTTTTCACATCTAGTCTCTTTCTCCCCTCCCCCGCAGCGTCTTGTAAAAAAATTTTTATTTTGAGGTCTGGAAAAATGTATGGTCTGCAATAAAGAAATGAGCTGGGAAAGAAATAATGCAAATGAACAATACACCAGACCTCTGAATTCAGTCACACCTGAGGAAGTGTTCGTGATTTCTGTATATGTGGGGTATTAAAGTTTTTATTTAGATGGAGGCCGGTCAGTGTGCATCACCTCTTCAGAAAAATGGGAGGAAACTTTCAATTTATGCTCAGGAAACACACTCCCAGGCACACACAAAAGGAAGCTGGGGCTTGAAAACCATCACTTATGAAAGATATCTATTCTAGGGTTACTGTTATCGTGGTGAGTGGAAAGTCTAGCTTCTCACATCACATTTCTGTGACCATGGAGTGGTGTCATGAGACATTCTCTCCTTCTTTACATATGACAGGATGAAGCCTGATGTACCAAAAGGAACAACTCTCCTTAATAAATTGAGGGTAGGTCTTTTAGTTAAATACCTAACTTGCTTGTGAGATGATACATTCTTCCATGTTTGAAAGGAACCACATTTATCCAACTATTCACATTTTGCTGATGTGTTCGAGCATGTGATATATAACGTTTCAAATAGGCATCACTACGTTGCACTAGTCTTCCACTTCCTTTTTCTTTGCGCAGAAGCAAGTTTTGACTGTTGGGAAGACATGTTGTGCTGTGTTAGTTTTAGGTTATGCAAGATTTGTGTGGATGCAGCTTCAGTGGAGAAAGGGAGTTATGTGAGCAGCAAGAGAAGTTGCTCTCTGCCTTGGGTTCTGATTAGAGTCTATTCTTTAGGCATTGCTGTTGGGCTGAAATTCTTGGAAGAAGGGATAGCCCTGCATGCTGTTTGACCATCTCATTTCAGGACTGGTATACGTATTAATAAAGCAAATCACACTATCAGGGTGATTTGATTACAGTGTATAAATACCTTCACAGGGAAGAAATACTAAGTACTGAAGGGCTCTTTAATCTAGTGGAGAAAGATATAACAAGAACCAATTGCTAGAAGTTAAAACCAGAGAAATTTAAATTGGGAATGAGGCACACATTTTTAACAGTGAAGGTGGTTAACTGCTGGAACAAACTACCAAGGGAAGTGGTGGATCCTCCATCTCTTGATGTCCTCAGATCAAGGCTGGACAGCTTTGTGAAAGATATGTAATGAATATATATCAGGAGTCCACATTTATGGCCCACTGAACAGTTTTAAACTTAGTCTCTTTAATTTGATAGATACCTTTTTCAGACTGAGACGTCTGCTCCTACTGCAATTTGAATCAGTAACACAACTACATGAGCTAGAGGAAAGTTTCCACTTGGCTGCACTACCAGGATCCTAGAGGTCACTAGAAGTCACCACAACTTTTTGGTAAAATATTTATTTCATTCATTCATTCCATTTTCATTCTTCTGAAGACTGAGTAAGCAGGACTGCCGCAATACCAGGACGGCTGATGCAGTGCTTTGTCAGTCTCATCCTCTTCCAAATGTATTCAAAGCAACACTACTGAAAGCCTGAGGAATGCCTTAGCAGCATTTGCCCAGTATTAAAAAGTTGCATTGTTACAAGGACATCTGTTGTCTCATTGCTTCTTGCATACCAGCACAGCTGAAAGTAAATGAAAATTAACAACAGGAGGAAAAGGGGTCTGACATATTTGTTGACGACATCTCCTGATCAGCAGGGTCAGATACAACAAAACTGAGGGAACCCGAACAATGTGCATGAAGGCTAAATGTCGAGTTCTTATTGTTCCAATATATATGTTTTCCTTCCTGGCTAATTTGTGAATGTGCTAACTGCACAGAATGCTATCTCTAAAAGGAAAACATTCTACATAAAGATTGCAATGCAGCTGCTGACTTTGACTTCTCAAACACCCTACCCAAATATGAACTAACTCATACACTTGTCATCTTTTTCCCTGTTTGCCTTGCTTTGTCCTTCTGGGCTAAATGCAAAAACAGATGGCTATGTTGCAGAAGTAACATTTCCAGTTACACATACATAAGCAGGTATTTATATACACAAGCCTGTTTTGCAAATTGCACCCAACTATATTTTACAGGTATTATACCAATTACCTGTTATCTGTGCATATGTATTTTACACTTGCAGTCCAGTGCCCTTTTTTCCAATGTGGCTTTTTATATTTAAGAATAGTGTTAGGCAGCCATTTAGACACAGTCACTGAAGGATTATGAAGAAGTAGAGTTTTGGGGGCTGTAAAGAAGTGACAGAATCAGGTCAGCAAGGGACCTGATCATCTCAGACAATGTAAAGACGTCTTGTGGTATTACCTCTCAGAAAACAAAATTTTAATTGCTCATGATAATACAAAATAAGTGTTAAAAACAGCTGCCATCTGTTGTCAAAGGACACTATAACTTAAGATGTGCGTTTGTTCACTACAAAAGCCAGGGCCATCCCTAGACCAAATGGCGCTCCAGGTGAGGAGCATATTCAGTGCTGCCCCATCCATTTGTTAAACTTTTGAATACCTGCCCTAGCACCCAAGCCCGGTGCCCCAGGCAGTTGCCTGCGCCTAAATCCGGCTCTGGCAAAGGCCCTGACCCTGCAAGCACTCATGGGCTATAATTTATGCATGTGAGTAGTGTTATTGAAGTCAGTACTTCAGGTTAAGCATGCACTTAGGTATCCAAAGAATTCTGGCCTAAATTCCATTGTAAGTTCATTAGATGATGGCTAGTATTTTCATACAAGAGTGTATCATGCTAATCAATATTGTCTCATTGTTTCCTTATATTCTTCCATCTGTCTCTACCTGTTGTCTCGTGTTTTATACTTTGATTGTAAGCTCTTTGAGGCAGGGACCATCTTTTTTGTTCTGTGTTTGTACAGCACTTACCACATGACCTGTCCATGAGTCTTGGCTCCTCATAACTATGATAATACAAATAAATAATAACAATCTACATTTAACTTGCATGGAGTACTTGATGCGAGCTATCCCAGAACACTTTACGGAACTCAATACCAAACAGCAAAAACTGAAGTATAAATTAAGGAATGAATATGCTCTATGGTGAATATGTTAAAAAAATAAGGGTTGAATTCTGCCTTGATTTGCTGTGTCACATCAAGATTATCAGCACATTTTGCAAAAAGGGTACAGCAAGAGAGCATATCACTCAGCTGATAGCATGGAGGACACCATGGAGTGAACTTGGGGTGCTTGCTGGTCAGTGGAGAATGAAAATACCACCTGAAGATGAGGTGAGGATTCTCAGAGAGAGGAATATTGTCATGGAGCATAAATCATGTCACTTACATCCACATCCACAACCAGGAATGGATGACTAGGACAATCGCAGGGGTCCCTGAAGGTGTTGGATAGACATTATAAGTCACAGCGTCAGGGTGTCTTAGAAAAGGGACAGTGTAATGTCAATATTTTCCCCTCGTGTCAGTGAAATGAATAACTGCCAGAGCCCAGGTTTGAAGTATCTGAGCATAGTCTCTGCCACTATGCTAAACTGGTGCTTAATGCCAAAGATAATTTATAAAGATTATTGGAAATAAACTGTTTTGTAAGTAAACTGATCAACAAAGGATCTTGTTTGTGAGAAAAAGAAAAATTTCTCAGGGACAATTATCGCTAAGAAACAATGTTCTAATTCCTCTTTGCTGTCTCTGGGAAGGGCAGATGTTATCACTAACAAAATCTTTGATAAACAGTGAACAGAATTAATTTGCAGCCTGGCAGCAAGGGAATCTGCTATGGTCCAATTAACACTTTTTAAATCTATCATGTGCTACAATTTTGTTATACCTGCTTTAAGGAAACAGAAGATCAGACTCCTGGAATTAGAGCTGTCAACAGCTAGAACAGAGTTATCGGAAAGAGGTCCTACAAGTAGCCCTAGTAACTGCAGAAGCCTGTTCTGTCTCCTAACCTTCAAAAGTCGCCAAGCACTGAATACACTTTCATGTAGAACAGATAATGCATCACCACCAAATCTGTCAAGGTTTAACATAAAAAGCCCTGGATCAAAACCTAACACCAGTCCTCTCCCCACCTGCCAGAGAAAAGTGAATGCCAACCATCCATAGTAAAAGAGTTTTCCAATTAAATTAGCCTCTGCAGAGACAGCAGCTAGAAAGCACCGACTCTGCTTACAAGATCTATTAGCCCTTGAACCCCTTCTACTGTGGGCAGGGATAAAACACTTTGCTTCAAACAATGATTAATATCCCTGAAGAAGCTTAAAAGACAAAACAGGCCTGTTGGGGATGCAAGAGGTCGGATCAAGGTGCACTTCTGAGCTAATAAATTTTTTCAGTCTATTTCCTAGGGCTTTGGGGAAAGTTTTTTACAATCAGAGCAGCCATAGGGGTTTCCTGTTTGTCAGCTCACTGATACCTTCTTTGGGGTGTGGGGTGGGAGGAACAAATGAGCTATCCCTCTTGGCGACAAGGGAGAGAGGCAACTGTCTTTCCTTGTTGCTTTTCATGCAAACCAGCATTAAATCACATCCCAGAGAAGACCAAAAATGCCTTATAAAGCTCTGCAGAAAAGCCACCAGTGCCAGGAGAGGCTCTGGTAGTCAGCTCACAAAGGGCTGCTGTCAGTTTCTGAAGAGCTCAATCCTCTTCAAGTCCTTCTGCTTGCAAAGCTGAGATCCTCAAGATAGTGCTAGATTTAGACTGATGTGTGCCTCTGCAGAGTTCAAGTCCAAGTGCTCTGAGTGCTAACATCTGGATCCTCACAGGTTCACTTAACCCTGATTCCAAAGGTGCAATTGTCACATGGCTAGTTATCTTCTACTCTGCATGTTTCTTTTCTGGCCCCAAGAAATATTGAGCAGATGCTTCAACCTCCTTAATACTGACCTTTAACAAGAGCACCTTGGGTCTTGCAATCCAACTCCATGAAGATCCATTTCTTATACTTCCAGCACTCATCAAGTGCCTTTTCTGTCTGTATTATTTAATTCTCTCTAGCTCAGGGCTGTCAGATCTTTTGGCTTGTCTACATGAATCCAGACTCCACCCTATGAGTGTGTGATTTGTGGAGTTGCCCTACTGTGGTTCACTCTAACTTCCCCATGTAGACCCTGCTAGTGTGCACGGATACAGTCCTGTTTCAAACAAGACCATGCCAATGTGCACTAAGGAACATTTAGAGCGTGCCAGCAGGGTCCACATGCAAGAGTTAGAGTGCAGCACACTGATGTGCTCTACAGATCTCACCCCCGTAGTCCAGATTCCAGTGCAGCAATCCAGCAAAACCTCGCATACAGGTGTAGAATCACTTAGTTGTGTTTCAGGTGCACTAGAGAGACATAAGTCTGGCAGACGCTTGAATGGATCCACATGAGGGAAAATGGCAGTGAAGAACACTCACCTGGCAGCTGGAAAGCAGATACCAACCTAGCAAGTCAGAGAAAAGGAAACTTTAAATAAGTCAAAGGATGAATGTCTATTGTGGCTGACAGACAGACAGACAGAAAGAAAGCAAGCAGTGATACCCTGGCTTCTACGCTTCCCTTCCTTCAGGTTTTTTATTCAGCTTGTGACAAGTGGCTACCGTGTCTTTATCCAAGAAGAGAAAGTTAGATCAAGAGTGTGCTGGGTTTCAAGAGAAATGGAGAATTTCATATTTCTGTGTGGACGTGAATGGAAAGCCCACAGGTAGCTGTGGTAAAAGAATGCCACATTCAAAGACAAGATGAAGCAAGCCGTGGTGAGAAATGCGATAAGTACACAGGAAAATTACACAAAGATAAATGCACTGAATTTAGCATAATCTTTTAAATCAATCAGTGCTTATTAATACTCATCATATAAGTGATGTTGCGGTTAAGGTGAGCTATGTGACTGTCCATGAAATATCTGTGTCATCATAACTAGTATCTGAAGGAGAATTTTTGAGAAACTGTATGCTAAAAGCTGCAAAAATTGTGTATCCAGATAAGTGGCAAGTTTTTGCAAACATCAGCCTCTCAAGAAACACAATTACTGAAAGAATCAATGATTTAGCTGAGAATTTGAACAGTCAACTCCAGGAAAAAGCAAAGTCCCTTGCTGCTTTTTTCAGCTGTTATTGATGAAAGCCCAGATGTAAGTGACATGTCTCAGCTAACGGCGTTCATTCATGGAGTTGATGAGAACATATGCATAGCAAAGGTGCTAGTAGAATTGGTGCTGATGAAAGACACAACAGCAAATACAACAGCAACTGACCTCTTCAACAACTGGGTGGAAGCTCTGAACAAACTGGATGTAGATTGGAAAGAGCTGTGAGCCTGGCCACCCTCAATGGAGGGCAAAAAAGCTGGAATTGTGATAAAATTGAAGGCCAAATTGCAAACTACCAACCATAAACCAGCAGTTTGGCAGTTTTCACTGCATTTTACATTGAGAAGCTTCTCTTTAAAAATGACTCATGTTAAAACTGTGAATTTTATTTGAGCTGGGGTCTCTACTACCACCAGTTCAGTCAGCTGTCGGGAAAAAGTGACATTCATCAAGAACCGCTGTATCACACTGAAGTTCGGTGGCTAAGCCAGGGAGTTGCGTTGAAGCACTTTTTTGAATTGTGTGGTGAGATCCAACATTTCATGGATCAGAAAGAGAAAGATGTCACTTCAGTACCAGACAATGGCTTCAAGAATTTGCTTTTATGGAAGATATTACAGAGCAGTTGAACTCGCTCAACACAAGGATGCAGGTGTGCAACCAAGCAGTAACAGAATATATGACAACATCTGAAATTAAGTTTCAGCTGTGGGAGAAGCAACTTTCCCAGCATAACTTGGCACCTGTTCCCATCTTGAAATCACTGTATAACACTGTTGGACTCAGTTTGATGATATCATATAAAGGGACCTGGGAAAAACTGATGAACTGAGAAAGCAATTTTAAGAACAATTCTCTGACTTCAGGAACCTGAGTTTACAATTTTCAGCACACCATTTTCTGTCAGTCTGCGTGATGTACCAGAGAAGCTCCAAATGGAATTTATTGAACTACAGTGTGACATTCTGGGGCAAATTTTTTAGTATTGGTGTTCCCGAGTTTTATCGATCCTAGGATAATATTATCCCAAACTGAAATCCTTTGCATCAAGAATTCCTTCCATGTTTGGGAACACATACACATGTGAACAAGTTTTCTCCATCATTAATATCAACAAATCTAAACTATGTTCTCAACTAAGTGACACACACCTGAACTCGATACTCAGGATAGCCTCAGCCTAGTCACTTGCTCAAATGTTGATGCATTGGTTCTAGCTAAAAGGTGCCAAGTATCAGGGAGCAGCAGAAGTAGCCACTAAAGTCTAAAATAAATGTAAGTAATTACCAGCCTGGTTTATCTTTATCTATTTCTATTTTTATAACTTTTGCTAAATGTGTCCCATGCCAAGGGTCAGGATATCAATTTAGGCCCACCATATGAAATGAGTTTGACACCTCTCCTTAACTCTTCCATGCTTGGGTGTGGGCTCAGTGATACCTGTTCTATTTATTGCTAACAAATATATATATTAAAGTGAACCTTATCCCCCACCACCACCACCACCTCAGAGAAGTACGTGGATTTGGTCCCTTCTCCACAAAAAGAGTTAAAACTGTCCAATAAACTATATATAAAGTTTAATATTTAATGTGCCAGTACAGACAATGTTTATGGATGGAGGACAAAATAAAACACAGTAGCCAGACTATGATCAGGGAACCCATCAGGGACAGTGCAATATATTTATGGGATTTTTTTTAAGACATAATGCCCATCCAGCCTTGCTAAAGGAAAACAACTAGTACTGCTATCCACCACCAAGTATATTGTCTCATCAGAGGGTTAAAACTCCTCTACACCTCAACTGACTTGCCAAGCAGAAGACAGCTGGTTAAAACATAATAGGTAAAGTTCTTAATGATTTCTGTCAGTCCCGTCATCAGCTGCAAAATTAAAAGTATCCCTGCTATCAAACCATCATATGCCAGGTAGTTTGCTGAAAGAGCTTTCAGGCCTTCAATGTTATATTCTCTCTCCTTGCCCACAGGAGCATAAACATCAAGCAAAATGAAGTGACCAAAAATCAGCATGAATAATTAATTACCTGCCTCTAAAAAAGTCCCCCTAGGAGCTTCCCCCACCTGGTTGCAGCCTCTAGACAAGCCCAGTTATCAAAGTTGGGTGGACCCAGCTCAGGTCCCTATCTCTTAGCCCTTGTTGTAAGCTCCGCCCCTTCTGAGCCTTCTTATATTTCTTTACCATGGGGAGGGGGAGAGGGATCAAAAGGGAAGCAAATGTTCCAATGTGGCTAAGAATAAACTCTTCTCAGGGCCAAGTCAAGAGAAAAAGGCCAGCAATACCCACTTTTACTTTGGGGAAGCTTATGTAGCAGCTTTACAGGAGTCCTTGTGGCTGGGTAGCTGAATCAGGCTCTCTCTGTCGGCTTACCCTGGGAGTTTGCTGGAGGTCTCCAGCATGGGAGTTCTCCCTGCTGCTTCAGGATCCACTTCCACAGCTTCCAGCTTTGGCTGTCCTTCCCCCCCGCTTGTTGACTGCATGTTCCTCCTTTTTAAAAGCCTCCTTCTTACCATGCATGATTTGCAGGGGTGGAAAGGTGGCGTAACCTCCTCCCTCAGAGCCTTTCTAGCCCCTTCCCCAGCAATGTGGAATTTATACACTTCTTTTGACCCAAATAAACCAGGCTTCACATTTCTGAAAATGTGGGCCCATGACTAAGAAAAGCTTCTGTCCCTCCAGTCAATCAGCAGAAGGATTTGATTCAGGTCACCGATACGTGTTTCTCATGGAAAAGAAATGAATGTGCTTCTAAAATACAGCCATGTGTTTTCTTCGGTCTCTGCACCTGTTCACGTTTGAGGATTCACAGGTAAGCGTACTCACACATCCTGGAACAAAATTACCACCTGTTTTTGTGAAAATGTGCCATTTTTGCACGCCAGTTGTTATCTTCCATTTCTGTTGAGACTGTTGGCTATCTTTCTTGAAAAGATTCATTTTCAGCTGTAATACTAAAAAAACAACAATCCCCCTAAAAAAAAAATCTAAATTCAACTGGCTTTAATCTAATCCTATAACATCTGTGGGAAAGCTGCAAGGGGGATAGGGATTTGTACTCCACCCTTAATGACTGCTCTGACTGAGTCTGTCATTTCTCAGATGTTTTCCATATCACCTCTGCAACTCTACACGTTGTCTTTCTATCTAGATAATATTGGCAGAACTGACAGTCAAGCAGAGAGAGTTTGGCTTAGATCCAGATCAGTACTGCATAGCTGGAACTCCAACCTTAAAGGCACCAGTGAACCGAGTCATTGATCTGACCCAGAGGCAACAACACAGAGGGAGGAAAAGAAGGGGTGGGAGCCAGTGATTAATAAATGCATCTCTGCGCTCATTTTAGTTATCATCCACAAATATACATTTTCAGATCCCATTTTTAAAAAAAAGACATTAAAGTGTCATCTGCTGGGGACATGGCTGTTATTAGACTTCACTTAGTCCAGAGTATCACACACACTTTAAGAAATGATGCTGTAAAGTTTTGTCACTGAAAACAATGGAGAAACTGAGTGAAGATATCCATCTGTGGAACATAAATTACAGGTCAGCCAGGTGTATGCTTTGAGAAATATCTCCACTGGAGCTGGTGAACAGAGAGAAAAAAATCATCCACAAACAGTTCCAGAGCTTCTAAATAAAACTGGCCAAAAATGTCTTTCTTATTTTCTTTTTGTGAGTATTCTAGGAGGTAGGTTTTGTTTGATTGTACGTAGCAAGTGAATTTCAGGTGTGTAGCCAGAATTAATTTAATCACAACATTTAATTAATTTTGGGGAGACAGAGGTTGTTATTTATATGAATTTGGTCATACAATCAGGGAATAGAAATAATGCAATTTGAGAATCAGATGTCCAAACATACAACTTGAATATTATATCACAACTGAAATTTGTTCATACCAAATCCTTACATTTTTGAATAACAAACAAATTCCTAAAAATTGCAGCCTGCTCAGGGACAATTCATAAACAGGAAAAAGTGCAATATCTGCTTGCAAAAATTCAAGATTAGAGGAACAGGATTGTTATAGAAAAGGGGTTTAAAGGATATTATGAAAATCAGATGGGGGAACAGCTGAATATGGAAAAAAGTGCTTAGTTTTTCAAATGTATGTTAGGTTTGCAAAGGTGTTTTGAAGCTGTGAGACATATACTTTGCATAATATGGATATCCCCCTCCGCCCCCCCGCCCACTGTTACGAGAGTGCTCTACACAGGAGATCTGTATATATATACAGTAGAACCTCAGAGTTACGAATTGACTGGTCAACCACACACCTCATTTGAAACCGGAAGTATGCAAACAGGCAGCAGAGACCAAAAAAAAAGCAAATACTGTACAGTACAGTACTGTGTTAAATGTAAACTACAAAAAAAAATAAAGGGAAAGTTTAAAAAAAGATTTGACAAGATAAGGAAACTGGGTCTGTGCTTGTTTCATTTAAATTAAGATGGTTAAAAGCAGCATTTTTCTTCTATATAGTAAAATTTCAAAGCAGTATTAAGTCAATGTTCAGCTGTAAACTTTTAAAAGAACAACCATACATGAGGAGGAAAGGAGTCCAGGAGAGCTGGCTGTATTTTAAAGAATCCTTATTGAGGTTACAGGGACAAACCATCCCGATGTGTAGAAAGAATAGTAAATATGGCAGGCGACCAGCTTGGCTTAACAGTGGAATCCTTGCTGATCTTAAACACAAAAAAGAAGCTTACAAGAAGTAGAAGATTGGACAAATGACCAGGGAGGAGTATAAAAATATTGCTCAGGCATGCAGGAGTGAAATCAGGAAGGCCAAATCACACCTGGAGTTGCAGCTAGCAAGAGATGTTAAGAGTAACAAGAAGGGTTTCTTCAGGTATGTTAGCAACAAGAAGAAAGTCAAGGAAAGTGTGCGCCCCTTACTGAATGAGGGAGGCAACCTAGTGACAGAGGATGTGGAAAAAGCTAATGTACTCAATGCTTTTTTTGCCTCTGTCTTCACGAACAAGGTCAGCTCCCAGACTACTGCATTGGGCAGCACAGCATGGGGAGGAGGTGACCAGCCCTCTGTGGAGAAAGAAGTGGTTCGGGACTATTTAGAAAAGCTGAATGTGCACAACTCCATGGGGCCGGATGCACTGTATCCAAGAGCGCTAAAGGAGTTGGCGGATGTGATTGCAGAGCCATTGGCCCTTATCTTTGAAAACTCATGGCGATCGGGGGAGGTCCTGGACAACTAGAAAAAGACTAATGTAGTGCCCATCTTTTAAAAAGGGAAGGAGGAGGATCCGGGGAACGACAGGCCAGTCAGCCTCACCTCAGTCCCTGGAAAAATTATGGAGCAGGTCCTCAAGGAATCAATTCTGAAGCACTTAGAGGAGAGGAAAGTGATCAGGAACAGTCAGCATGAATTCATCAAGGGCAAGTCATGCCTGACTAATCTAATTGCCTTCTATGACGAGATAACTGGCTCTGTGGTTGAGGGGAAAGCAGTGGACGTGTTATTTCTTCACTTTAGCAAAGCTTTTGACATGGTATCCCACAGTATTCTTGCCAGCAAGTTAAAGAAGTATGGGCTGGATGAATGGACTATGAGATGGATAGAAAGCTGGCTCGATAGTCGGGCTCAACAGGTAGTGATCAGTGGCTCCATGTCTAGTTGGCAGCCGGTATTAAGCGGAGTGCCCCAAGGGTTGGTCCTGGGGTCGGTTTTGTTCAATATCTTCATTCATGATCTGGAGGATGGCGTGGATTGCACCCTCAGCAAGTTTGCAGATGACTGGAAGGAGAGGTAGATACACTGGATAGGGATAGGATACAGAGGGCCCTAGACAAATTAGAGGATTGGGCCAAAAGAAATCTGATGAGGCTCAACAAGGACAAGTGCAGAGTCCTGCACTTAGGACGGAAGAATCCCATGCACCGCTACAGACTAGGGACCGAATGACTAGGCAGCAGTTCTGCAGAAAAGGACCTAGGGGTTACAGTAGATGAGAAGCTGGATATGAGTCAACAGTGTGCCCATGTTGCCAAGAAGGCCAATGGCATTTTGCGATGTATATGTAGGGACATTGCCAGCAGATCAAGGGACGTGATCGTTCCCCTCTATTTGACATTGGTGAGGCCTCATCTGGAGTACTGTGTCCAGTTTTGGGCCCCATACTACAAGAAGAATGTGAAAAAATTGGAAAGCTTCCAGCTGAGGAAAACAAAAATGATTAGGGGACTGGAACACATGACTGATGAGGAGAGGCTGAGGGAACTGGGATTGTTTAGTCTGCGGAAGAGAAGAATGAGGGGGGATTTGATAGCTGCTTTCAACTACCTGAAAGGGGGTTCCAAAAAGGATGGATCTAGACTGTTCTCAGTGGTAGCAGATGACAGAATAAGGAGTAATGGTCTCAAGTTGCAGTGAGGGAGGTTCAGGATGGATATTAGGAAAAACTTTTTCACTAGGAGGGTGGTGAAGCACTGGAATGCCTTACCTAGGGTGGTGGAATCTCCTTCCTTTGAGGTTTTTAAGGTCAGGCTTGACAAAGCCCTGGCTGGGATGATTTAATTGGGGATTGGTCCTGCTTTGAGCAGGGGGTTGGACTAGATGACCTCCTGAGGTCCCTTCCAACCCTGATATTCTATGATTCTATGATTCTATAATGTTTTGTTCTGATTTATGAACATTTCAGTTACTAACAACCTCCATTACCGTGGTGTTCATAACTCTGAGGTTCTACTGTATGTAAATAAAGTTGTTGTAGTCGTGTTGGTCCCAGGATATCAGAGAGACAAGGCAGATGAGGTAATATCGTTTATTAGCCAACATCTGTTGGTGAAACAGACATGCTTTTGAAATACACAGAGCTCTTCTTCACGTCTGACCTGATGTTGGTCCAGCAAAAGATATGACCTCACCCACTTAGTCTCTCTATATGTAAATAGTTGATTGGGGTAGTATTAAGAGTTATTAACTATCTCCCCACTTTCCTCATCACCTCTTCTCCCCCTTCCAATTCATTCCAGACCCAAGAATATGCATCACCCATTTTCTCCACTCAGTAAAGTAGAGATGCATTCCCTTATCTCCTGCACTGATACACTGCTGTGCTGAGTGGCTGCTCTGTTCTGATCTGACACCTCTGGAGCTCAGTGCAGAGGAGCTGAAGCAGGCGGAGGAGCCAGTAGTTATTATTTATTCTTATTTGTATTACCATAGTGCCTAGGAACTCAAGTCATGAACCCGGACCCCATTGTGCTAGGTACAGCACAAACACAGAACAAAACAGTCCCTGCCCGGAAGAGCTCACAATCTGAATAGACAAGACAGACACCAGGTGGGAGAATGGGCAGAACTCACAAGCAAAGTGAACAATGTGATGGCAGCAAACAGCACGTTAGCCCCATTAGCTATAGCTATCGATGATATATAAGTGGATTTAGTTAGCAGGGGATTAGCTAAAGGGAAAGAGGAGAGGACACTGAAGAGAATGGGGGGTGATGGGAATAGGGAAGGAGAGATGAGGGTAAGGGGAGAGACATGGAGGTGAAGAGATTGAGGAAGAGGGGGAGGGTTGAAGTAAACTGCCAATCAGTACAGGACCCATTCTGGGTCCAAGAGGATTCTATGGAGAGGGGTGTTGAGCCCCATTCTCTCCCAAGCAGCAGTCCCTGCTTTGGCTACTTTTGCCCAAACTGGTTGTTGTCTCCTACCCATTCTGCATGCTCATTTGTGATAAGACATGAAGGTTACTTAAGAGACCAATAATGTTTTTGGTAATTTTTAATCACTGATCAGTCCAGTAATTTTTTTTTTTTTTTGCTTTTGATCCTTATCTAATTCCTATTCAAATGATGTAAAAACCAAAGTTACCTCAATTCCACCAGGAATATGTACATCTAACCTTCCTGAAAGTAGATCATTCACTCAGAGAACCAGAAGCACACTCATCTGTATTCGCCTAAGACACAGACACTTATTTTTGGACCATCTTTTATAACAAAATATATCTTACACATATACAATATCTCTCAGCCTGAAGAATCCCAAAGCCTTATGTACATATTATATATATGCACACATGCACACACATTAAGGCTTGAGCTACACTTAAACATTAAATTGACATAAATACTTTGGTGAGGGGGTATGAAAAACCACATCCTTGACCCATATAGACACAGCTATGTCAATGGAAGAATGCTTCCGTCAATGTAGCTACCATCGAGATTGCGTTTACACGATGGGGTTATGTGGGTATAGCTTCGCCAATGTAGCTAAGCCTGTGTAGCCTCCATAGTGTAGGCATACTCATAAGCCTCACAAATGTGATGGGAACATCCATGTGGTAAAGTATAAATGTGATAAACTACTGACTCTGTGACTGCGTGATACATTTATCATATACCATCTCACCAGCTCTCTGCCTATTAATTTATTTCCCCCGACAAAAATCAGGATCAATGACTAACTCGATGTCTCACCGGCTCTGTGATCTTCTTAATCCCACAACACCATCCTTCCCCTTTCAAAATCCACCCTTTCGAATGTTATAAAATGATGCTTTCTTTAAATAGTATAGAATGCTCCTCTTTGCAGTCTGTCCACAGCCAATGAAATGTATGCAGTAGAAAAACATTGATAGGTGTACATCTAGAAAAACAAGCCACAGATTCTTGAACATGGAAACAAGTATTTTTTTAATTCTCAAGCTATTCATTTAGAGAGACAAGGTGGCTGAGGTCATATCTTTTATTGGACCAACTTCTAAACTATATTGCCTCACCCCCGCCTTCCTTGACTCTCTAGTATCCTGGGACCAACTACAACTACACTTCATACAAGCTATTCATTTAGCGTTTGGAGCCCTTCTCTTCACTTCCACTTTCAACTCTTACCTTAAAAACAGTCTGTAATTTTACAAAACTGGTTTCAGTTTTTGAATGTCAGTTTATTTCTAAAAGTAACTATTTAATTTCTTTTATAAATTGTCCACAACCTCTTCTATGCAGCCAACAATATATATTTTTACACAATATATTGGAGAAATCAAGCAATCTCTTAAGAATTGTGAGCAGTGGCTGCATCACAGTGCATTTCATTGTGAGGAACTTACTTTCTCACAGAACTATACACTGTGTTGCAATGGTAACTAGGAGTTTTGTCAATTAACCACATAAAATCATTTTAAAGTTATCATTATATAGTAAACTTTTATAATTTAAACAAGGCACTGAACGTTGAACAAATAAGTACCAACAACTCCTACTTTGTTGTGCTGCCAACAGTTAACACCTCCTATAGCCTGAAATAAAACTCAGTTCTCTATGCCTTTGCACAGCTAATTTGGGTTATAATATATTTGTTGCTGATTGATTTACAGCACAATAATGCAGGAACTACGTCTTCCAGACAGAACAAAACTAGATCAAAAGTTTGTCTCAAGTATTCATTTCATAACAAAGATTTATTTTCTTAAATATTTTTACTGCTTTTAAAATATGCCAGGTATGCGAGCTAGTTTGCATAACAGCTACAAGTCTACACAAACTGTAATGTGAAATGTTACCAGTTAAAAGATTTTCAAACAAGAAAATCACATTGCCCTTATAACATAGTCTTTAATACTTTGTTCCTTAATGATTCTTTTCTTTGATTGACTCACCATAACAAAATCAGCCTTGCCTTTCGCATAAACCACTTACGTCTCATGAATCATTGGACTGTCAGCTGGTATGCCTTTCCAATAACTTATTCAAAAAGTGCTTCTCTGAATCAGTGGTTAGAGCTGGTTAAATTATTTGTTGCAAATTATTTTATTCGTTGGATTGGGTTCTTCTCCTTGTGAACTGTCTGCAAAAAGATCACATGCTTTCTGTTCCCCAATGGGATGGCCAAGCTTTTGTAAAAAATGGAGCGCCTGAAGATACCACTGGTATACTGATTCTGCCACAAGCAGGCAGGAGTCCAGTTTACAGACACCAGCCTCTGATGCCTACTCACTTGCCTCCAACAGCTGTCTTGGCTAAAATCAGGTAAACAGAAAGATTGGCCTTGTCCAGCCTTGACTTCACTACCATGAAGGGAGGTCTCTTACCCAACATGATCTCTTTTTTTTCACTGATGATCTTTCAGTGATATATGGTACAAGTGTCATATTTCAATTTCTTTTCTGTAATCACTTGTTCATAATGAAAGAATGCAACAAATTCCAAGATTAGCTGAAAAGAGCATTGAACAGTTGAAAATTCATATTAAAGAGAGATGAGCTTTTGGTGAGCTGTGATGGAGAGCTCAGTGTTCAGACTGGAGATTTTTCTTGTAGTCAGCAGCAAAGCTGGAGGTATCTGGGGACCCAGCTCTACCCTTCTGCTCATACTGGGTGGGTGAGGACAGGGGTAAATCTGTTCTAATGATTTGAAGAAATCTCGGCAGGTAGAAGAACCTCAGTGAACTTTCTTCCTGCTCCCTCCTGTTAATTCTTCTGTGAGAGGGATGATACCCCACAAAGTTTGGTGAAGCCAAGCTGAGCAGGATCAAGAAAATGACTGTTGGCAAAATGCAATCACCAACACATTGCAATGCCAGACCTGAAGTCTCTTGTGCTCTGATGAGAGCCACACTTACCCCGAAGGGGAAGAGGGTGTTCCAATCACATTTCCTTCTCCCCATTCCTTGGGGATGGTTTCCCTGAGTGCAGGCTCTCGTGGCCTGAGGCTACAGCATGTCTGCCAAATCTGAGCTCCTGGAAGTCTGACACTAGAATGGCTGGACCACAAGAACTTGTATTTCTGCTCCGACTGTTCACGTAGCCCATATAATGATCTCAAAGAAGTTTTGTAAAGAGGAATCTCCAGGTTTCTCTGTGTTTGAAGCTGAGAAGCATGCAAATTAGAGAAAGATGAAAAACTGTAGTAAGGTTTAGCTAGTTTATGCTGCGGCTAGGTCTACAACATGCTGCTGAACTGAGCAAAAGGCTCAGAGTTTATATACAAACTGCTCTTCAGGTTTCATGAAGCTTCTGAAATGAATATGTCAGAACAATGACAGTACCATTATAAAATAAGTGGTTCAATAAGTGTGTTGCTGTCTTCTACATCTTGTCAAGTTACAGCAGTGGACTGGACTTAGGAATGCATTGACATATAAATTTACTGATTTGACAATATTAGTAATAGGTTTTAGGACTTTTACATGCTTACACGATTCACCATATGGAAATATAAAATATGGATTCCCTTTTCATGACAGATACTCGTATAGAAGATTACAATGTATCCAACTTTTTTCAGATCTAGCCTTCTGTGACAGAGAGGCAGCCACTGGTGCCAACTGACAAACGGTTCACTGTTCTTTACAAGCAACTCCTGTCTCAGACCTGACAAACTCACTACACCTGATACAAAACTTTCATGGTTTTTATCCATAAAGAGCAGCATGTGACGTCTCTACTGAAAATTTATAACTTATCGATACTCCTAATCATTGCAAGATGTATGTAGGAGTATTATTTAAGGAATAATGTAACTAAATTGAAAATTAGGCCTTATGGTCTTCAAGTAGAAGTTAGTCATCAGAGAATCATATGTCTCAGTGAATACCCATTCAAGTGGGATGGAGTTGTCATTCCCTCCTTGGTTAGCTGGTGATGTAAATGCAAGGTTTAGTTGTCTACACTTGCCCCAATCCAGAACAGTCAATGGAAAACCATCAAAGTCAACTGCAAACAATCAAAACCACTTGGAGGTTAAAAAGGAACATTATAACAGATAGGGGATTGCCCTGCCTGTGAATAAAGACAAAAACTGATTCATTATATCAGAAGGTGGAGACAGACATTCTGCATCTATTCGCTAAGGCGACACCTTGCTGAGTGGGGGTGTTTCGTGAAAGATTGGATCCTGGTTCCTGGAAAGCCAGCTAGCTCTGCAACAGACTGAAATTTGGGGGGGTGGGAGGAGGCAGAGAAGGCAAGGAAGCTCTTTATTAGGTTGGAAAGGTAACTATTAACTTAACTATAAGTGTAGAGCCTACTTCATGATTTATGATTTTGTTTTATATGGGAACCATTTGTTTCCATCACTCTCTCTTGTTTCTAGTGAAACCTCTATTCTCTTTTAAATAAATGTTCTTATGGTTTATTATAAGTGCTTACAAGTGCTGTGCATTATATGAAAGCAGTGATTTAAGGTAAAACTGGGGTACACTGTTTCTTAGGTGCACAGGATCTGGGATTTCTGGGATTTGCCAATGTCAGGGGCTGGATATCACAGACAAATACTCAAGGGATCTCAGGAATTGGGGTGCACCTCTTGTTAACTGCAAGGCAAAGGTAGGGCTGGCCCAGCTGGAGGAGAGGTCTTGAGCAGCTGATAGGCTGGTGGTGGTAGGGAGCTAACGCTCATGGACCACAAGCAATACTCCCTCTCAGTGAAGGGGGGGGGAACCAGATGACTCACAGTCCTGTGTACCCCAAGAACCATGACACCTTCTAAAATTTAAATAAAACCAAATATTCTATGGGACCCCTCAATGGGTGGAGAATTAGGCAGAGTAACAGAAAGGATAACTAACCAGAGTCCCATGGTCACCTCCAGATGTTGCATCACAATTTGAAAACATCATATCAACATAAAGCATCATGAATACATGGCATTGCTACACCCCCAAAAGGAACTCAGGAATCTAGCTACCTGCATAATTCATTTGCAAGCTGTGGAACAGACCTGTCAAAATCAGTATTCTTGCATGGAAACCGGGTCGGTTTGCAATTCCAGTTTACGAAAAATTCTCCTGCCTACCCAGATTCCTATATCCACTTAGACTATTGAAACCATTTGTCCAATATTGCAGTCATGGTTCAATTGTATTACAGCACATTTTCCTTTTGCCTATGCAGACAGAAATAAATCATAACCATGTTAAGGAACCATATTTCAGCCTCGGTCTCTACCAGGATGAAAGCAAAAACGTGCTTTATTTCCTGTCTACTACATAGGCAAGAAGGAATCCTCACACGGGAGAAATAAAGAAGTTAGTTTGACATTTAGAAATAAAGAAATTAGTTTGACATTGTTGGGCCAGCAGTTCGAGGCGAAAAAATATTCTTACTTGTAAACACTGTTCCCTCTAAGCTGTGCGCGTGTGCGCGCGCACACAGTTCTTAAACCCCGTGCACACAGCAAAACACCACGCACACTCCAGCTTTGGTAGCGGCTCTTTTATTCTTTTTTTTTTGCTTCGGCGGCGGCACAGAAGAAATTTTTTGCGCCCACGGCCTGTTAAAAATTAGAGGGAACATTGCTTGTAAGCTAAGCACATTTTATGTGGAAATAATTGAGAAAAATAAAAATGGAACTCCACAATGTAATTTTCATATAGTCCCTTTTCAGAGTACAGCTGCACTTTAAAAATGACTCCACATTTATTTCTTAGTTAGAATGGCCTGTTCCATACAGTGCCGGGGGCTTATGTATTCACAGATTGAACTTTGGGGTCATTTCAAAGCACAGAATTAAGATCTGGTGAGGGCTCCTTTATTTTTAATTTTTAAATTACAGATTGCAAAGACGGTCTTGCAGAATGCCTTTTGTGATAAAGAATTGGGTGTTGTCAGCAGCCAGCATGGTGTGAGCATGACTGCTCCAACACTAAACTCACTTTTATAATAAAATAATGATGATGATTAATCAATTATTATTGTTGCCCTTGCCTAACTGATTTATAAACTGCTTTTCTTCACTTTGGAAAACAAATGCATATGTTGCAAAAGGAAAGTAATAGGTACTTGGTGGTAATTAGTACCACTCTGCTTTTGTAATTGCTGTCATGGCCTCCAGGATTTTCATGAGGATTTTTTAATATAAAATGTCCATGAGTACTGACACTTGTAAAGAGAAGGAGGGAAGAAGTGAGGACACAGGGTGAGGGATCAACATTTAAACTTCAGCTTGAGAGAGCAGCGTGTAAGCTACATGGGTGGTCAGGAGGGAGGAGGTGATCAGTCCTGATACTGACACAAAGATCAGTTGGTGGATTCACAGAGTTAGAACTGTAATTCCCTAATTCAGCATCAGTCTTGGCACTTACAAGGTTAACCCTGTTGGTCTCACAACACCCCTGGAAGTAGTGCTGTCTATCTGTGTCCTCCCAAGGATGTTACTAAAGAAGCATTTATTTCTGGTGCAACCACTTCTGCCCTCTTGCTCCTTGCATCCTGCCTGTGTGCGCTCAACATGACACAGACCACCAGAAGAGTACCAGCCTACTAAAATGAGGGGAGATGCCAGCACCACGGCAGTCCCTAAATTGTTAATACCCGAGCATCATACATTTCACTGTAAATGTACTGGACATATATGGAGCTACAATAATATGCAACCTTTCTGAACATCCACCTAATGGACACTAACATGGTTAAGAATACTACTGCAATGCGCTTCAGTCACATTGCCATGGTTCCTGATTTGCGACATTTTTACCAGAACTTTATCTAAGATTTAGCATACCGATAACAGATGTATGTGTATTGCTATACCTAGAGATATTCGCAGTGGTTCTAGGCATAAGCAGACTAAGCAATTGCCCTATTAATTATTAGTATGTGTTGGGGGAACCCAAAAAATATTCCTGCTTAGGGCCCCCAATAGGCTAGCACCAGCACTGTTCAAACATACGCACTAGGTGATGAGTGTGAGTCCCTTTCCTCTATACTACTGTAGGTACAAAAGCACAGTGTGCAAGTCACTCAGTAACAAATGTTTTACATTGTACCAGGAGCCCTACAAAAAAAAATTTGAAGCCTTCATTAAGCACATGATCCTATAACATTCCTGATGTTGTTTTGTTATTGTCTTCCGTAGGAGCAAATCTGATACAAAACCAGCTGCAGCTTATGTAGTAACATTCCAAAATTGAATTTGCAGGTTGTTAGAATAAAGCCAACATTTTTTGGCTGTTAAATATGTAATTAAGGGGAATAACTCGCTACACATGAAACTGTGTCACACCTTGGCCAAAGAATGAAGCTGGTGGTCATATCTGAAATTTGTACTCTTTGCCACCCTTTCACAGATGTAGTAAAACCAACTGCTGGATGCGCTCACAGGCCAGCATCTAGGTCAGACTTCCTAAAGTAGTCAATGGAGGAGATAAAAAGGCATAGCCAAAAGCCAATGTCTTGAGCTGAAGAGCTCTCTGCCATGCTCACTCAGCCAACAAGGCCAATTAGCCAACAGCTTCGCTAAAAGGACCATGGATATATAATTTTCTGAAAGCAAAAATAAGAGCTTATCTTAGGTCACATTGTAGTTCTGCACGCTTAGTTTTTCCGTTAATTTTATGTTATCTTTTTCCTTTACTTCATAGTCAACCATGTTCCTCTGAAAATTAGTCATTTTTAATAAACTGAACCAATTATAAGCCAGATGCGCTAAATTCTTACTTAGTTTTGACACCAGCAAAACTCCACTTGACTTTAAAATTGAGCAAAAACTTCAGGTTTTGTCCAAATGATTAGATCCAAACCTGGCTTTAGCGATGCATGTTAATAACTTTAGTTATTCATGTGCATAGCTGAAGTTAAAGTTAAGCTAAAATTAATAAAACTTGTATTTTGGATTCAGAACTCTTTTTTTATGTGGCACTTCATGATGGTCCCTATTATCATTTTAATGACTATTTCCATATTTGACATGTGTTCACTTGTCAGGGTTGGAAAATATGGGTTATTAATTGGTTTTATTTAGCCCTTTAACTTAGACAGTAAGTTAGGGGCAGAGATATTCTCTAAGATGTGTTTGAACAGCAGCTACCACTTATAGGACCGCAATTGGACTACAATATTCTCACACTACTGTCATACAAATAATAATTCAACTATTCTGATTCTTTGGTGGCTGCTATTTTTTCCAACTCTTGATCCCTTTCAACTGCTGAATGCAAGCTTAACTCATGCATGGCATTTATATTTAGTGGCCTTATTAACCCTTTTTTCCCCTCTCAAAGGCACATCAGGTAGCATTGGAGTTGCATTTTGTCCCACAGCATACCTGATACTTTCAGCAGCTTAAATCATCTTATGTATTTAAATTCTCCAGCTCCAATTATAACACGGACTAAATAATTTAATTACATTTTCCCACTTCTATCTGATCTTCACTGGCTTCTGACTTGACAACCCATTAACTCTGAAGTTCCAGTAATTGCCCGTAAGCATTTGAATAGTTTATTCAAAGAATGGGGCAATCCAGTAGAGTTCAGGCTTATGCAAACCTTTCAAACGCATTTTAGATTTACAGACTTACTGAGGGTTCCCTTGTTGTGTAAGGTTAATCAATTAAGGGAATTCAATAAAAATGGACCACATAGTTTTTCTAGTGAAAGAGAATCATCTGCTATGTATCAGTGATAGGGCTGCCAATTAATCACAGTTGACTCACACGATTAACTCAGAAAAATTAATTGTGATTAAGCGCATTGTTAAACAATAGAATATCAATTGAAATGTATTAAATATTTTGGATGTTTTTCTACATTTTCAAATATATTGATTTCTATTACAACACAGAATACAAAGTGCACAGTGATCACTTTATATTATTATTTTATTACAAATATTTGCACTGTAAAAATGATAAACAAAAGAAATAGTATTTTTAAATTCACCTCATACAAGTACTGGAGTGCAATCTCTTTATCATGAAAGTGTAATTTACAAATGCAGATTTTTTTTTGTTACATAACTGTACTAAAAAATAAAACAATCTAAAACTTTAGAGCCTACAAGTCTATTCTGTCTTACTTCTTGTTCAGCCAATCGCTAAGACAAACAAGTTTGTTTACATTTACAGTAGATACTGCGGCCTGCTTCTTATTTACGTCACCTGAAAGTGAGAACAGGCATTTGCATGGCACATTTGTAGCTGGCATTGCAAGGTATTTATGTGCCAAATATGCTGAACATTGTATGTCTCCTGTTCTATTTTACCTGCAATCTGCCGTATATTTCTTGTTATAGCAGTCTCAGTTGATGACCCAGCATATGTTCATTTTAAGAACACTTTCACAGCAGATTTGACAAAACACAAACAAGATACCAACATGAAATTTCTAAAAATAGCTACAGCACTCGACCCAAGGTTTAAGAATCTGAAGTGCCTTCAAAAATCTGAGAGGGACAAGGTGTGGAGCATGCTTTCAGAAATCTTAAAAGAGCAACACTCAGATATGGAAACTACAGACCCCGAACCACCAAAAAAGAAAATCAACCTTCTGCTGGTAGCATTTGACTCATATGATGAACATGCATCGGTCAGCTTTGCTTTGGATCGTTATCGAGCAGAACCCGTCATCAGCATGGACACGTCCTCTGGAATGGTGGTTGAAGCATAAAGGGACATATGCATCTTTATCACATGTGGCATGTAAATATCTTGTGACACCGGCTATAAGAGTGCCATGCAAACACCTGTTCTCACTTTCAAGTGACACTGTAAACAAGAAGTGGGCAGCATTATCTCCTGCAAATGTAAACAAATTTGTTTGGCTGAGCAATTGGCTGAAGTAGGACTGAGTGGACTTGTAGGCTCTAAAGTTTTACATTGTTTTATTTCTGAATGCAGGGGGTTTTTGTACATAATTTTACATTTGTAAGTTCAACTTTCATGATAAAGAGATTGCACCACAGTGCTTGTATTAGGTGAACTGAAAAATACTATTTCTTTTGTTTTTTACTGTGAAAATATTTGTAATAAAAAATAAACATAAAGTGAGCACTCTACACTTTGTATTCTGCGTTGTAATTGAAATCAATATATTTGAAAATGTAGAAAACATCCAAAAATATTTAAATAAATGGTATTCTATTATTAACAGTGTGATTAATCGCTTGACAGCCCTAATCAGTGACAGAAGAACCACCTCTATCCCACCAGAAACTAAGCAGACAAAGTGGGTTATGCCATATACAGTATATATTTAATTCAATCTTTTTCCTCTCTGCTCCTTTTTTTCCCCCAGAGAAACTCTCTGTATTTGTATTTCACTATAGCTGCTCTCTGCTCAATATTCACCCCATAGTTTTCCTCTCTTCCCCAGGCTGTTTAAATAACACTGATCCCATGTGTCCCAGGGAGATTATTCTATTCTGTTTCCCATAGACTTCTGAAAACAGCATTTGTCTGGACCACACTGTTTGGAGCTTTTACTTTCCTCTGCTGGATCCTCTGCTTTGTGAATTTTTCTAGATCAGTGCAGGATAAGGGCAGATTTCCTCCACTGTTTCAAATTTAATTTACTTATCTTTGCTTTTATTTAGCCTAACTTGTTTCTCCATGTGTAATTTATTTTGATGTAAAGTGCTCTGGGGAGTTTAAACTGAGACTACATAGAAAATAAGGTGATTTACTGGAGTAAGCACAAAACCTTGGACCAAATCATAGTGAAAAATAACCCCATTAGCTTTACAATTACTGTGATGTGAATCAGTCTTACACACACACTTGTAGGAATATTGTCTTCATAACAATACCAGGCTAAAGGCAATATCCTGCCCATTCTGCAGGTAGCAAGGGCCCTAAATGCAGTTTAATTCTGTAGAGAGATGAGGATTCTACATCATCTGTCCCAGTGAAGAGCCAGAGGCATGATAATGTAGAAGTGAGCGCATGGACTGATGATACTACAGTCTCTGTTACCATTCACTCCTTATCTCCCCAGCTTAAATTTTCATGGGACATGAGATTGCAGTAGCCCAATACACTGCAGTCTTAAAAAGTGCCAGAGGCCACACCATAAGTAGGATCTGGCAGAAAAGGAGGAATGACAAGGGTGGACAAGGAACGTGCTAATTAAGTGTCTCCCTCAGTGGCTCCAAATGGAAGAATACTTACACAAACCAAGTGTGAAGTAAAGCTGCCCCAACCTGACAGATACTGCAGAGGACGGGGTAGCAGTAACATAATCTACCCTTGGTCAAGGAGAAAAACTCTCTGGAGCATAGGGAGTTTAGTAAGATGTAATTTACAACTTTCTGTGGCCAGCTGTTCTGGATCGGACACCAGATTTGTAGGACGTTATTTGGAACCGATTTCATAGGATGAATTTTGATCACACCAAAGAAAAATGTTTTCTAAAATGGAGAAGCCATTTCTTTTCAATATACATACTCCTTCACCAGATTACTGGTGTAATACACACCAAAGCTCACTCATTAATTGGCGTGTATAATTGGTGGGCCCAGGAGTGATGGGTTGGGGGAACTCCTGTTAGTCCCTCCTTCCTCCTCAGGGGCAGGGAGGGGCAAGTGGCTTGGCTCTAACTTTTTAAACTCTGAGCCAGTTCTCTCTTTCCCCCTCCCCCACCTGCTCCTGCTGCTATTAAATTATTGGGATTAGGGCAGACAAGCTGATTGGTTCACACCTGCAGAGTGAGGAAGGAGAGGTGGTTTCTGCCCTCTGCAATTTGGCTTTTGTTTCTGCTCCACCCTCTCCCACCTGTACTGGGCATACCGGATCTTTTAAGAAGCCATAGTGCTAGGATGATTGCCACATTTTAACTGGGTTCTGGATGAGTTTTGCTATATGGCAAATTGACAAATGACTGTCATCTTCCATCCAGCACCAGAGGTCTAGTCTAGGGATTTACAGTACATTTATCACAATTTTGATGGGTTCCAGTGCAGCTGGTGGACTAAGAAATGGTTTGATGTGAGGTCCAAGTAACCCAATGCGCTGCTTGGGCACAGGGCCTGCATGGTGAGGGGGGTATGCCTCCATGTCTTGCATAGTGTGGGGCTCATCTCATTTCTCTGGTGTCATGAGGACAATGGGTTGGGACTCTAGCTTCTTGCAGGGTCCCCAAGCAGGTCTAGGGGTGTAGAGGGAACATTGTTTCATACCCATTAAACTACCACCCAGGGCCAGTGGCACCCAATTAAATTCTGCCCTGAAATGGCCCTGGCAGGTAGTTTGGGGATAATTGGCTAATATTTTAATAAAGTTGCAGCCTCTGCATTTGCCCATACTCTGGCATGGTATCTTGCTGCTTCCCTGTCTGCAACAAATACAATTTTACCCTCAGCCTTCAGATCTATTGTAATTGCCTGGCTGATATAACCCAAAATGATATTTCCTTTGGGTAACTGGTATGTGCTCTTATGCTTGCAAGATGACTTTTGCAATAGCAGCCCAGGCTAGAAATAACTGATAGAGAATTATACCTTGCACTGAAATATATAATACATGATTAAATCAAGAGACAAAAGATCACAACCAAATCCTACATTCCTATATTTCAGTCCAATAGCAATAAAAAGTTAGCAGAGCTGATATCTTCCCTGAAGAACTGGTTATTGGACTGAAACATTGGGAATTACACCTTAGTACTATTTTCTGTCTCTTGAATTACTATTACCAATTACTGCATTTAGTGACTGCTGCTAGTGTCATAAATATAAAGGGAAGGGTAAACCCCTTTAAAATCCCTCCTGGCCAGAGGAAAAATCCTCTCACCTGTAAAGGGTTAAGAAGCTAAAGGTAACCTCGCTGGCACCTGACCAAAATGACCAATGAGGAGACAAGATACTTTCAAAAGCTGGGAGGAGGGAGAGAAACAAAGGGTCTGTGTCTGTCGGTATGTTGCTTTTGCCGGGGATAAAACAGGAATGGAGTCTTAGAACTTTTAGTAAGTAATCTAGCTAGGTATGTGTTAGATTATGATTTCTTTAAATGGCTGAGAAAAGAACTGTGCTGAATAGAATGACTATTTCTGTCTGTGTGTCTTTTTTGTAACTTAAGGTTTTGCCTAGAGGGATTCTCTATGTTTTGAATCTACTTACCCTGTAAGGTACCTACCATCCTGATTTTACAGAGGTGATTCCTTTACTTCTATTTACTTCTATTTCTATTAAAAGTCTTCTTGTAAGAAAACTGAATGCTTTTTCATTGTTCTCAGATCCAAGGGTTTGGGTCTGTGGTCACCTATGCAAATTGGTGAGGATTTTTATCAAACCTTTCCCAGGAAGTGGGGTGCAAGGGTTGGGAGGATTTTGGGGGGAAAGACGTGTCCAAACTATGTTTCCCAGTAAACCCAGTTAGAGTTTGGTGGTGGCAGTGGATATTCCAAGGACAAAGGATAAAATTAATTTGTACCTTGGGGAAGTTTTAACCTAAGCTGGTAAAAGTAAGCTTAGGAGGTTTTCATGCAGGTCCCCACATCTGTACCCTAGAGTTCAGAGTGGGGGAGGAACCTTGACAGCTAGAAAGCAAGCTCCCATTCTATCTAATACAATGAGAACCTGGCCTTGGACTGCACTCTTCAAATGGCAAACCCCAACCACACAAGCACATATGGGAATTCAATTATATAATTTTATCGGCATGATAAGACATATAAAAATGTTACCCAAGTATATTAAGAGAAAGAGAAAGAAAAGCTGCTGACTGAACATCTTACAGTATTCATATGATCTGTGATCAGTATGTATGGAAATCCTTAATAGGCAGAGGAGAGTAGAAAAACAATTTACATACTTCTAAACCCAGAGGTGTTTTTGTGGTCAGTGGACAATAAAGTTATTTCCCACCATAGCTTCCCTATGAACTGCAGTGAGCACCACAATAGTTTTGATCCTATAGACACCTTTGATAAGTGATTCTTCCAGCAATTATATCAATGCAGCACTAGAGAAGCTACTTAGCTTATGCTGTGATGTATGTTCATTTCAGAAGATTTTCTTCTGAAGTGTTGTCACTGCATGGCATTATTGGATGCACCCCTGAGAAAGAAGGTACTATAAACTATATTAAGATTACCTATAAAAAATACCCGATAGCAGGCTTTTCCATTTTAGGCTCTCACAGTCTGCAGTGGTGATATCCAACTAATGACAGATGTCACTAAAATATCTTCCATGTCGATAGGGTCTACATCAGTCTCAAAAATTCCACCTTAGCACGAGTACTTCTGGGAATGACAGCAGTAGAGAATATCACAGCCACCTGTGCTGAGGTAAGACAGGCTTGGAAAATACCAGCTTATTCATAAACTTCCAAACATCTTTGTGCTTAGAGGTATGCGGTCCAGGATGAACCAGTCGCTAAGGCTGACAGTAATACAGCAAGATTTGATTATATCAGCTGCTAAATATAGACTTCTAATTTAGCAAAGCCTTTTATAAATTCCTTTTTTATGACTATTATTGAAACTGTTACAAATGGCATGCCATGTACACAAATGCATCTTTGCTCCTATCATAGCTGCCAGCCAACAAGACATGCATACATAAAGCATTTTCTTCTTTTATAAACTTTATTAGTATTGTTTTATATAAAATATAAACACAATGAAACAAAACATAGTTATCCATGCACAAGATGGAAATACCATATAAATAACAAAATTCAGTGTTCCCTATTTGTAAAACCTGGAAAAAAACAAAAAGCAAAAACCAACCAAACAAGCAAAACTCTGAACCTGTAGAGGTCCATCAATTGTTGAAGTGACTAAATAGATAAATAAGTGAGAACATAACTTATGAGTGTTGGGGACTAATATCTACTAAACTGCAAAAGCATGCAATAGTTTCATGTGTGACCAGACGTCTTCATATTTTTTCCAACTATTTCTATTACACAGAGTCATTGTTTCCACTAACGCAGTAGTAGAGAGCTCACTAAGCCAGTCTGTGTATGAGGGAGGAATTGCAGATTTCCATTTTCTCAAAATAACTCTTTTGGCCACTAAAATAGTTACAGCAATCCATTTCTTAACTGGTAATACCAACTCATCCAGCACCCATAACATATATAAGGCTGGAGAAGAAAAAAAATAGCAACACAATGTTGTTGAGAGAATATGGTGTGCCAGAACACATGCATTTTTGACAGGTATAGAGGATGCATGAAAGGTTGGCATGGGGCTGTTTGCATTTCCAGCATTCACTATGTGTTCCCAACCTAGCCTTCAACAAATATTCTGGAGTCCAGTAATACCGATTTATTACCTTGTTCTGGAAGAATCGCAAGGATAAGGAATTTGAAGTATATTTCATATTAAGTAGGATATCGCCCCAGGTTTCTGTTGTGATAGTAAGGCTAAGTCCTCTTTCCCATTTTTCTTTGAGACTGAGATTATGCGAAGCATTAAGCCACCTATAAGTAATTCCTACAAAATGACTTTTGTTTCCATGTTTCTTAACGTGCTCTTCTGGAGGTGAGAGAGTTGAAACAGAATAATTGTCCACTATCCTTGCATGAATCCTTGAGCATAGCTGCTGAAAGAAGGAACTGTGAGATTGCGGTAGCTGATATTTGTTGCACATAAAATTGAAGGAGGCCAGTCTGTCGTCTTGTATTGTATCTTTATTTTTTGTTAATCCCTTTTCTATCCAAACTGTCTTAAGTGTGGAGTTTGCCATGATCCTGAGGTAGGGGTTATCCCCTAGTGGTACAAGAAGAGAATTAGTAAGATTGGCTGCTGTAATCATCTTAACACATTGCAGGATGTCACATGTAGATGCAAAGATTGGATTTTTCCTTAAGGTTGTGGGTATATAAAAGAAGAGAGGGAACCAATTGGCATAACTAAGTTTTTTCAATCTCAAACCAGGCTGGTGTGTATACAGAGCTACTGGAGAGGAACCACCTTGCAATAGGAAGCATTTGGAATGCGAGATAATATAGATGCAAATCTGGCAACCTCATGATTTTTAAGGGTATTGTGTGACAAGAGAGGCTGTTTTTTATGCCATATAAATGGCATGATAAGCCTATTTATTTGACCAAAGAGCAAGAGAGAAACCTTGAAAGGCAACAGGCTAATGATATGAGTCACAATTGTGCAGATATTCATTCTGGCTATTTCTGATCTCCCCAGTAAGGATAGAAGGAGGAGATGGGATTGATTCTTCAATCTTACAAAAATGGCATCAGCTACTAAACTGATTTTGTATTCTTTCCTGTTTAGAGTCTCACCTTCAATGGCTTCATGCCAACATATGTACATTGCCAGTGGTTCAAGAGGAACCTTAAAAAGGAGGGGCAGGAGGGGACATCCCTGGTGTGTCCCTCTTTCTAGTTGAAATGTGGGAGAAATAATTCCATTAGTTGATACTGAAGCGAGGGGAGAGTTGTATAATACACTGACCCAGTTCAGGAATATTGGTCCAAAGCCAAATTTTTTAGGGCAGCCATTAGGATCATTCCACCCTATCAAAGGCTTTCTGTGCATCTAGAGATAAGGCTGTGGAAGGAACATCTGACATCTGACCTTGCGGATCAAGTGAGTGATTTTTCTCATATTATTAGCAGCCAATTTTCCTTTAATGAAACAAAACTGATCTGTGTGTATAATTGATGGAATCATGGTGTTCAGTTGTCTCACTAAAATTTTTGCATTTATTTTGCAATCCGTGTTCAACAGAGATATGGGGCAGAAGTTGCTACGGTAGCAGCCATCTTTGTTCTTTAATATTAAAGTAATTAAATCAGTTCTCATCTTACAAGACATTGTTCCTTTTTGGAACGTTTCAGTGAAGACCTTTGAAAGAATAGAAGATAGCTGATTACAAAATGCGTTGCAGAAATGTGCCGGAAAGCCATCCATCTCAGGGGCCTAGCTGGAATTCATATTTTTATATCCTGTTTGATCTCTTGTGTTGTGACAGCTTTGTCCATAAACAACACTTGTTCTGAAGTGAAGGTATTAAAAAGTAGGCCTTCAATTAAATGATCAAATTTATTAGAGTCAAATTGATTGTCTAATTTATATAAAGTTTGATATAAATGCTTAAATTGATTATTTAAATTGATATTTGTTGGTTCAAGGATGGTACTCCCATCTTCTTTCACTACGGAAGAAATATTGTTGTTGGCTAATTCAATCTTAAGTCTTCTGCAAGTAGTTTACCTGCGTTATCTCCCCATGCATAATATCTTTGTTTGACCCCATTGAGTGCAAATTCGACATGGCTGGAAAAGCATTCATTATATTTATATTTGGCGTTGATTACAGAACGTAGGTTTTCATTATTTGTTTCAGTCTTAGGCTTTCTCTGCAACTGATCTATTTCATTGTCCTAAGAGTCTAATAACTTGAGTCTGTCTCTTTTTTTGGGAGGTATACTTTATGCATTCACCCCTTACAGTAGCTTTCTGAGTTTCCCAAAGGAGGGTGTCTGAGGTAACTGAGTGCTTATTTTCTTGTACGAAATTAGAGGTGACCGAATGAACTATGGAACAAAACTTTGCATCATTTTGTAACAGCTTTCACTGAGAACATTTTAATGATATGTAACCAGCATTGATGCTAAGTACAATTGGAGCATGATCTGAAATTAATATATTATCAATAGCGGCTTCTAGGCATGCTGGAATCAGTTCTGAAGACACACGAAAAAAGTCAATTCTGGATTAAGATGAATGTACTGCAGAGAAATATGTATAGTCATGCTCCTTGGGGTGTCTCAGTCTCCAGATACTTTTTAAATCAAGTTTATTCATTAATAGTGATGATTGGTCTAATGTGCTTTGAGAGGTGGGTCTCATGTAATTGGATAGTCCAGATGTCTTTCTAGTGTAGTATTCCAGTTGCCTCCCATTATTACAGGAATGTCTTTTTTGTTAGAAAGAATGTCTGTAGTGTCTTTGAAAAATTTAGTATTACCTCCACTTGGATTGTTAATGCTTCCTCAAATTAACTTTTTTAAGTTGAAACCGTCTTCAAGAAGAATATAGCTTCCTTCAGCTTCAGACCAAAACTGTATACATTGAAAAGTTATGATTTTATGAATTGAGATGGATATGCCTCTGCTCTTAGAATTTAATGATAAATGATACTCAACACCTACCCACCTCTTCTTGATTCTGTGGGTATCTATTTCTCCTAGATCAGTTTCCTGCAATAAAGCTACTAGATAATTTTTTTAAATGAGGTATCTCAGGATTTTAATTCTTTTGGAAGGTTAAGTCCCCTCACATTCCAGGAGCATACTCTTAGGGTATGTCTACACTACGACATTAGGTCGAATTTATAGAAGTTGACTTTTAGGAAGCACATTAAGTCGGCAGAGTGAGTCCACAGTACCGTGGCTAGCGTCGACTTCCAGAGCGTTGCACTGTGGGTACCTATCCCACAGTTCCCGCAGTCCCCACTGCCCATTGGAATTCTGGGTTGAGCTCCCAATGCCTGATGGGACAAAAACATTGTCACGGGTGGTTTTGGGTATATGTCATCAGTCGCCCCTCCCTCTGTGAAAGCAACGGCAGACAATTGTTTTGCGCCTTTTTTCCATGCAGACGCCATACTGCTGTCAGCTAACTGCTGACATCTAACTGCTGAGAGCTAACTGTCGTCATCCACCATTTCCACTGCAACTCTCCTCTCCTGCTCTCCTGCAGACACCATACCACGGC
The DNA here is from genome assembly GCF_015237465.2 of Chelonia mydas. NCBI lineage: Eukaryota > Metazoa > Chordata > Testudines > Cheloniidae > Chelonia > Chelonia mydas. Next base: position 165,316,681 of record NC_057850.1, read on the forward strand.
AAACATGGAGCCCGCTCAGCTCACCGCTGCTGTTGTGAGCATTGTAAACACCTCACGCATTATCCTGCAGTATGTGCAGAACCTGCAAAAGCAGGCGAGGAGGCGACAACAGCGCAATCATGATAGTGATGAGGGCATGGACACAGACTTCTCTCAAAGCACGGGCCCTGGCAATTTGGACATCATGGTGCTAATGGGGTAGGTTCATGCTGTGGAATGCCGATTCTGGGTCCGGGAAACAAGCACAGACTGGTGGGACCGCATAGTGTTGCGGGTCTGGGACAATTCCCAGTGGCTGCGAAACTTTCGCATGCGTAAGGGCACTTTCATAGAACTTTGATTTGCTTTCCCCTGCCCTGAAGTGCAAGAATACGAAGATGAGAAGAGTCCTCACAGTTGAGAAGCGACTGGCAATAGCTCTCTGAAAGCTTGCAATGCCAGACAGCTGCCAGTCAGTCGGGAATCAATTTGGAGTGGGTAAATCTCCTGTGGGCGGCTGCTGTGATCCAAGTAGCCAACACAATCACTGAGCTGCTGCTATCAAGGGTAGCGATTCTGGGAAATGTGCAGATCATAGTGGATGGCTTTGCTGCAATGGGGTTCCCTAACTGCAATGGGGTGATAGACGGAACACATATCTCTATCTTGGGACCAGACCACCTTGGCAGCCAGTACATAAACCACAAGGGGTACTTTTCAATGGTGCTGCAAGCACTAGTGGATCACAAGGGACATTTCACTGACATCAACGTGGGATGGCCAGGAAAGGTGCATGACACGCGCATCTTCAGGAGATCTGGTCTGTTTGAACAGCTGCAGGAGGGAACTTACTTCCCAGACCAGAAAATTACCGTTGGGGATGTTGAAATGTCTATAGTTACCCTTGGGGACCCAGCCTACCCCTTAATGCCATGGCTCATGAAGCCATACACAGGCACCCTGGGCAGTAGTAAGGAGCAGTTCAACTATAGGCTGAGCAAGTGCAGAATGGCAGTAGAATGTGCATATGGATGTTTAAAAGCTCACTGGCACAGTTTACTGACTCGGTTAGACCTCAGCAAAACCAATATTCCCATTGTTATTACTGCTTGCTGTGTGCTCCACAATATCTGTGAGAGTAAGGGGGAGACGTTTATGGCGGGGAGGGAGGTTAAGGCAAATCGCCTGGCTGCTGGTTACATGCAGCCAGACACCAGGGTGGTTAGAAGAGCACAGAAGGGCGCGCTCCGCATCAGAGAAGCTTTGAAAACCAGTTTCATGACTGGCCAGGCTACGGTGTGAAAGTTCTGTTTGTTTCTCCTTGATGAAAACCTGCCCCCTTGGTTGATTCTACTTCCCTGTAAGCCAACTGACCTCCCACCTTCGATCACCGCTTTCAGAGGCAATAAAGTCATTATTGTTTCAAAATCATTCATTCTTTATTAATTCATCACACAAATAGGAGGGAAACTCGCAAGGTAGCCCAGGAGGGGTGGGTGAGGAGGGAAGCATTGGGTGGGGTGGTGGATGAGGGGAGGAGGGAAGGACAAGGCCACACTACATTTCAAAACTTATTGAATGCCAGCCTTCTGTTGCTTGGGCAATCCTCTGTGGTGGAGTGGCTGGGTGCCTGTAGCCTCCCAACCCTGCATTTTTGGGTGTCTGGGTGAGGAGGATATGGAACTTGGGGAGGAGGGCAGGCGGTTATACAGGGGCTGCATCAGCAGTCTGTGCTCCTCCTGCCTTTCCTGCAGGTCCACCAGACACCTGAGCATGTCAGTTTGCTCCCCCATTAGGCTCAGCATTGCATCCTGTCTCCTCTCAGCGTGTTCCTCCCTCCTCTCATTGCGTTCATTTAACGCTTTCCTGGACTCTGCCATTGTTTGCCTCCATGCATTCTGCTGAGCTCTTTCAGTGCGGGAGTATTACATGAGCTCTGAGAACATGTCATTGTGAGTGCCCTTTTTTTGCCTTCTAATCTGCGCTAGCCTCTGGGACGAAGATGATAGGGGGAGCGTAGAAACATTTGCAGCTGCGGGAGGAAAAAAGGGAGAGTAGTATTTAAAAAGATACATTTTAGAGAACAAAGGGAAGACTATTTCACTCTGAATCAAGCGATTCACATTACATAGCACATGTGCTTCCCCCACCCACCACCACCACCACCACCACCGCGTGGTTAGTATCAGGGAAGATCCCCCTCAGCCAAACGCGAACAGCTCAGCATGAATGGGCCTCCCCGCACCGCATGGCAAAGGCTTTTAGAGTACCTCCAGGAGAGCTTCATGGAGATGTCCCTGGAGGATTTCCGCTCCATCCCCAGACACGTTAACAGTCTTTTCCAGTAGCTATACTGGCCGCAAATGCCTCCCAAGTCTTCAGGGCAAATTAATCATTTAACACACTTGCTTTTAAACCCTGTATTATATTTACAAAGGTACACTCACCAAAGGTGCCTTCTCCAGCTTCATGGTCCGGGAGCCCGCCTTGGGAGGGTTGGGAGGGTACTCGCTCCAGAGTGATGAAAGTTCCTGGCTGTCAGGAAGAAGGGATTCTCCGCTTGCCTGCTGTGCACTATCCTTAACCTCCTCCTCCTCATCATCATCTTCCTCATCCACAAAATCCTCATCCCTCTTGCATGAGACTTCCCGCTTGCAGGTGTCCACGGACAGGGATGGGGTAGTGGTAGGGGCTCCCCCTAGAATTGCATTCAGCTCATCAAAGAAGCACCATGTCTGAGGCTCCGACCCGGAGCGACCGTTTGCATCCTTTGTATTTTGGTAGGCTTGCCTCAGCTCCTTAACTTTCACGTGGCACTGCTGTGTGTCCCTGTTGTAGCCTCCATCCATCATGCCCTTGGAGATTTTGGCAAATATATTGGCATTTCGTCTTTTGGAACAGAGTTCTGCCTGCATGGATTCTTCTCCCCATATAGCAATCAGATCCAGTACCTCCCGTTCAGTCCATGCTGGAGCTCTTTTGCGATTCTGGGACTCCATGGTCACCTATGCTGATCAGCTCGCCATGCTGGCCAAACAGGAAATGAAATTCAGAAGTTCCCAGCGCTTTTCCTGTCTACCTGGCCAGTGCATCTGAGTTGAGAATGCTGTCCAGAGCGGTCACAATGGAGCACTCTGGGATAGCTCCCAGAGGCCAATGCCGTCAAATTGCATCCACACTACCCCAAATTCGACCCAGCGAGGTAGAATTTAGCACTAACCCCCTCGCCGTGGAGGAGTACAGAAATCGATTTTAAGAGCCCTTTAAGTCAACAAAACAGGCTTGATCGTGTGGACGGGTGCAGGGTTAAATTGACCTAACGCTGCTAAATTCGACCCTAAACTCGTAGTGTAGACCAGGGCTTTGATAATTCATGGCAAAGTTTTAAAAGTTATATTAAGATATATAACCTTATACTAAAGATACATATTTCCCTGTTGATACTGTAAAACCACATCTCTAGAATATGGTCTATATTTATATATATAGGTACTGGTTAGTTTTTATGCCTTCAATTGAGACTCTAAGAGTGTCAGCTATATAAAAATATCTATAGTTAAATATCATGTGTCTTCCAAAGTATATTTATAACAGAAAACAAAAATAATTATCAGACTTAACACAAGCCCAGGTGGACATGCTCAGATCCCTGATGGCTTCAGTTCCATCTTGCCCTCCCCCCACCTACATTATCTAATGTAGTCTAAATGTCTCTAAATACAAATATATTTTAAGTCAAATATTACCCTGTAAATACCAATGGGTATTCTAGAATATGTAGAATACATTCCTACCTCCAGAAAAATTTATGTGTACATACACAGATGTCTATGCATATACATATTTACAGACTCATCACGTGTACATTTACAATTGATTTTGTACATCAAATATAAATTAGTACAAAATCTAAATAGGAAAAATACAATATAAACATCATATTCATAATATGTCAAATGCCCTCCACAAATTGAATATCTAGTTCTATTTTAGGTTAGGAGCATTGAGCATTGAGTGTTCTAAGGGACTTGTGGTCACCATAACACAATCAATCAGTGAAGAGATTCTTTCTAGCAGTGCAAGTTGTGATGATTAGTACGGCTAATACTTCAATCAGTAGATGGTGCTACAAACCCCAGCTTTGTGTTAAACTGTTACTCTATGTATTGCAATGCTATACAGTTGTTATTGCTCAGTTTCAAAGGAGATCAACAGAAGAGTTCAGACTAGCTGGTTATCTGCTAGGAGTTAAAAGGTTATATAAGTGACAGTTACCATATCTACAAGGATACATAGGAAAACAAACTGATTATTAAACTTGTCAAGGTGTGTTTTTTATGATAAAACCATTCTGCTATTTTTGGTCAAATCTGTCTCAGTCTTCGAAGCATCTGTCAAGCAAGTTGTATATTTAAAGCCAATTGACAATAATATTTTTCTTTCTTTCTAAGACAAAGTCAGATTGGAGGTTAAAAGTAAAGCTTACTGTAAGTGAAGCAGCCAAATATTAGAGGTTAACAGAAGACTTAGGATCATAATTAAGATAAAGCAAATTAAAGCCACTCTAATCTGCTTTGTGACATTTTGGACAAACAGTAAATGTAATAATTGCTATGTCACCTTGTTACAACACTGTGCATAACTATGTACCATGAAGACACAAAATTACTTCACAAGCCAACAAAGGTGGGCCAAAATCAGAACCCCTCAAACTTTTGACAGGGATCCAAATTTTGCAAGCTCGGGGCTATTCTTACCAGCAAAGGTTTGTTGTTATGGAATGTGCAATACAGCAATTGCTCTACCCTTTTCAACATGCCTACAAAAAAAGAGTCTCCTCTGACATTCGATTTACATTAGTTTCATTCCATTGATTGCTGTGCCATGACTCATTTTTACCATTAGAGAGGAGATCTGAAATCAGGCTTCACTATATATTGCAGGCTTAGCAGCAAAACATTTGAGCTAAAAGAGACCATCACCAAAAATGACATTTCTTCACAAGTTTATCCTATGTATCTTCACTCCAAATAAAAAATTGACTATCATAACTTTCTCATTATCCAAGGCTTTTCTGTCTGATGAGCTAGAGAGGGGACAACATTTAATTTATAGCTCATGGTGCTTTTTTCATACCCTATGAAGTGAGGTCAAAGCATCGTGTAATTCCTCTGACTACAGGTTAAATTGCTAAAGCTGACACTGAATTTGCTTTAAGGAGAGCATGCAGTCTTCACCAGAAATTGCCAATAAATATTTTATCCATCCAATACGTTTTTAAAGAGTTTTTCCCCTTTGTCTTTGTTGCTCATATTTGAAATTCTTTCTTAGAAAGTTTTTTTACAGTATAATTCCTCCCTGCATATTGTATCATTTTACATTGGAAAAGATTGATACTTTTCTCCCACTGTGTTGTATATTCAGGTAAAATGAATATAGCAGTTCAGCAAGGGTGGCTTGTCAGACAAAATTAATCTTTGTACACAAACATAATTGATCTGATATTGGAAAGATTTATGATGTGATAGGAGAAGAGGTTTTCTATGGCAATTAAACACCCACTGCCTACTGAAAGTTAATGCGAATTGGAGGCCTGAGTCTCCTTGGTGCCTTCTAAAATCTCTCTCAGAAATATTGTAACAGCTCTAGCAAAGTCAGCAAAGGACGCCTGTTGATCCTGCATAAACAGTGCCAGATTCTGATCCTTTACTCACGTTGAACAGTATTTAGTTCTGCAAGTAGTCCCATTAATTTAAGATATTAGTCAACATGAGGTTATCAGAATCTGATTCAAAGTAGTTTATTTTCCCCAGCGGATTATAACATAGTTATAATGCAGATCATACCCTTGTGGGGAGGGGCAGAATGACAGTGTCTCTTTAAAGATGAAAAAATGACCTGTCTGAGTTAAAATGTTAAATTATTGCTCCACGGCTTATTTTAAATTCCTTTTTACAAAAATATGTCAGGATCTTGATTCCAACACTATGTTTTTTGCATACGTACATTTCTCCCATGGGGGTGTCAATGAGATTGCTACCCATGTACGGAGAGGAAAATGGTAGAGAAGGAAATAGATCCATCAAGTGCATGAATTCACCCTTAATTTGTTGCTTTTTGTAGTATGCCAGTATACCCTTATGATAAAATGGGTATTACTGCAAAGTGCTAAACATCTCTGCAATATCTCAGTTCAGAAGAGACCTTAATTAGAAATTGTGCAATTAAGATATAAATCAAAACAGATACTTCCTTGCAAAAGTGCATTAGCTATATTAATGGCAATGCTTAACCTCCAGAACTTGAAGTTTTATGCTCAAAGTTGCAAAACACACTAATCCGTAACAATGATACCCATACTGTGATCGCGGCAAACTAAGCTAACTTCCCATTATAGTGATGGGAACAAGAAAAGACCAAGATCTCCAGTGTGTCAGCCTGCCCAGTATCATATCTTTTCAACACTTGTCCGTATGACAGAATCTGAATCTCAAGGACATACCCAAGGTTACACCATAAAGGTACATTCTCCCGAACTTGCCTTGGAAGGAGACAAGGATTCCTCTGTGTATTTAAGATACTTTTCTTCCTGCCTATTTAATGGGGGAAGGACAACTAAATTAAAATCACAGTTTCTTCTATTGCCTTACAAGCAACTTATTGCCCTCTGCCTCTCCACTGAAAAGACTTGTTATTTCACAGCTTCCACAGGTTTGGCTTCCTCAGGCAAAAGAGCACTTAAAGAGTTTCACATCCTCAACATTTTTCAGAATAAATGCCAACTCAGTGGAATGCTTATTCCTTTATTTTTCTCTTCCTTTTTCCTATTTTTAAATCTTTCAGATGAGCAGAAAATATAGTGCAGCCATCCAACTGTGCAGTTGTCACAGAATGAAAGCTTATTTTTAGCCTGGGCACACAGCATTTAGTTTTATACTCATAGTATAAAAAGCTGAGAGTTGGAAGGGGGTGGAGAGAGTGTAGGGAAGTCAAACAACAAGTCATCAGAACTCACCAGGCTCTCAGCTCCTCCATGCAAGCATGTCTACTGCCTAGTCCTAGAGAAGAAAGCTATACAGATCCATCATTTTCAAGTGTCAACACAGTTTAGGGATAATTGGACATCCAGTTGGCAATGCTGGTCACACTGCTAACATGTATCAAATGCAGCCCTCCAAATACAACATGTATGGGCCTCTGGGGTTAGAGAAACAAGTTTCTTCATTAAGTGAGAAACCCAGCCCTCGCCTCCATCACTACCAAGGTCCCACAACAGCAAAACCAGTGAGAGATTCTGCTGCACTGAGGGGAAAGGAGGAGGCGGCTCTGGACTAAGTGAATGGTACAGGGGGTGTGCATCCCCCTTGCATACCAGATAGCCCAGTTTAGAGTGACGCCCTACTTCGCCCTATGAGAATGTGTGGGTGGGACATACATAGAGGGGAGGAGTGGCGCCAGAAGCTCTGCTGCTTTATTGATTCCTCGTGCTGCTGAAAAGGGATCACATGGGGCTGTGCAGGCTACTCCAGGTACTAGATGGGAGTAGGCTCCATGGAGCCCTTTTGCAGTCATTCCACAGCCTGGAGCAAGTCGATTCCTCCTCCTGCTCCATCCACTTCCCACACATGTCCCCAGTGCCCAGTACAACTATATGGATTTGGTCTTAGGACAGGAGAGCAACTATATTAGAAAAAACTGGTTGGAGCCAGCAGTGGAATGCCTTAATTTTACATGCTTCTGGGACAAAAACAAGAGCATAAGAAGTTGAGTGGGAGAGGCATGTTCCCTCTTACCCCTCCCTCCCCCTCAGTGATTTCACCCATGCCCTAAGAGTTGAAGGAATGTATGTATTTTAAAAAGTGATCTTTAGAATGACCCTGTGCGTGCAAAGGCGAGGACTAACAGAAGATGGTATCTAGGTGATTAATATGCTGCCAGCAGGGCCGGCTCCAGGCACCAGCTTTCCAAGCAGGTGCTTAGGGCGGCACTGGGAATCGGGCGGCAGTCCATGTCCCGCGGCCGCAATTCAGCAGCAACTGCTTGGGGCGGCAAAATTGGTAGAGCCGCCCCTGGCTGCCAGATCACGTGACATTTTAACTCGCTTTGAGGTTTCAGTGTGGGTCAGGATACAAATGCCCGGGAAGCCCCAAAGTGTCACTTGGCAAGCTGCTGCAGTAGGGCACAGAAGAGAAGCTGCATTTCATCAGATAGCTTATCTACTGGTGACCAGAGAGGCAGGGGAAAGAACCATGCTGGTCTCTCCAGGCCCCACAGATGACTTGTTATAGGGCGGGGGAGTGAATCAGAGACCATTTGAGAAAAGAATATGCTGCCATAAGTGGCCAGAAAGCCAGAGTACGGGGAAATTTAAACTGGTCTCAGACCTGGGGGAAAATGTTCATTCCTGTTTAATTCTTACTTTGCTGGAACTAGTTCACCTGAATCTGATTTTCAGAGGTGCTGAACCCCGACAGCTCCCATCCATTTCAACTGGCTTTGTGGATAGCCGGCCCTTCTGAAAACCATAGAATCATAGAATATCAGGGTTGGAAGGGACCTCAGGAGGTCATCTAGTCCAACCCCCTGCTCAAAGCAGGACCAATCCCCAACTAAATCATCCCAGCCAGGGCTTTGTCAAGACTGACCTTAAAAACTTCTAAGGAAGGAGATTCAACCACCTCCCTAGGTAATGCATTCCAGTGTTTCACCACCGTCCTAGTGAAAAAGTTTTTCCTAATATCCAGCCTAAACCTCCCCAACTGCAACTTGAGACCATCACTCCTTGTTCTGTCATCTGCTACCATTGAGAACAGTCTAGAGCCATCCTCTTTGGAACCCCCTTTCACGTAGTTGAAAGCAGCTATCAAATCCCCCCTCATTCTTCTCTTAGGCAGACTAAACAATCCCAGTTCCCTCAGCCTCTCCTCATAAGTCATGTGTTCCAGACCTCTAATCATTTTTGTTGCCCTCCGCTGGACTCTTTCCAATTTTTCCACATCCTTCTTGTAGTGTGGGGCCCAAAACTGGACCATGTTCAACATTACACGAACACACCTCCTTCCAAAGGACATCACCCCCTGTGTCTCAGGCACAGTGACGGATCACACTGGCTGGAGACACCAGGCATAGGAAAACAAACCCAGGACCCAACAGGGGAGAAGCCACGCCCAGCAGCAGGCACCAGGAAGAAGGCTTGAGACCCACCTTGGGGCAGGGGCTACACAAACAAATGACAGCATGAAATATTGCTGTCAATAAAGAGAATGGAGTAGCTGTATTTGAAAATACACCTTGCATTAGTAACTTAATGAGAAAACTATGGATTTAGAGAACATTTGCCTTAAATGTGTTGAACTCTGGATTCACTATAGATACAGTAAGACACTTGACGTATGTTAAATGAATATCAACAACAAGCAGCCTATTGATTAACCTCTATTAATATATTTTAGAGTAGGTGCTCTTCAAGTCAGAGACTGTGCCTCATTTTACCTTTGTGTGGCTTTAAGCCATCTTCGCACACTCACAATCCTCACCACATAGCTGGTGCGGGCTACGTTTCCATACACACACACACACACCCCATGAACAGGGAGAAACTATAAGGTAGACTGTAAATCTGTGTCCAGTCAGTTTCCTGGGCTGCTCCTGGGGCAGGGTAGCCAAAGTTTAGCCCTATGCAATAGAGAATCAAGTACATGGATTTCAGTGTTAGAAACTTTATCTGGAACATAAGTAATTTATAAATATTAAAGATGTGGTACATCTGCTTTCAGCAGGTACTAGATAATGTATCCATTAAGTGCTGGATATAAATCTCAGATAACCAGAAGGAGAGGTGTGAGGTAGATTGAAGCAGATGAGAATGGTAATGGAGCTGCCAGTTTATGTAGCCACTCTTCATACTTCTTTGTTGCTGCAATAAAAAAGACCCAAATCCAGCAGTTTTTACTCAGGCAGAACTCCAATTAACTTCAAAGTGTCATTAATATTTTCTTTTGACTTCAGTACAAGTTTTGCCTCCATACTCCCATCAAATTTTGCAGGATTTGGCCCCAGATTTGTGAGTTTGAATCCAACAAAATAAACAAACTGGTGTCCAAATTGATTCTAGTGGGGAATCACCACATCCTTGGTAGTTATAGAGATGTTCCTGACCCTTGATGCAATTGACTTTTTGAAAGGTTGACACCCTTAAGTGATAAATAATAAAGACAAAAGCATGAAACTTACGTGATAAATTCCGTTAGGTTGCACCATTTTTTAGAGTCCACTTTCTTCATCATCTCTTCAAAGGATTTTCCGCATCTGGGCAACTTTTCTAACATGAGCGATTCATTGCAGACGATCACTTTTTGACGTGCACCTAGAACAAGTCAGATAGTACTTTAAATCCCAAGACACTGAAGATAGTAGGAACATGAATGTGGAATTATTTTCTGCACAACTCTTTGCACTTACAAGGTATCACCCCTTCTACTCAAGCACCTCAGAGGACTTTACAGACATTGATGAATTTAACGTCACATACCACCACTTCGAGTTGTTATTTATTCCATTTTGTAAATGAGGAAAATGGGCACAAAGAAATTTAGGACCAAATTCAGATCTGGTGTAAGATGTTGTAGTTCCCATTGAAGTCAATGGGAATTGGGAACCACTTATATTACAACTGAATTTAGAGCATTATGAATTGCCTCAGGTCACATAAAAAGTCTGTGCTAGAACCAGGAATAGAATCCAGGTGTTCTGGCTAAAAGTCCTATGCTGTATCCAAAAAAAATCCTTCTTAGTTTATTTATAATGCAATAGATATTACAGTTAAAATAGAAAATGTGTTTATATGTCAAGCCTTTAAAACTCTAGATATGTCAAACTATTTTATTAAGGAATAGATTAGAACTACAGTGACTGGCAGACAAAGACAGCAGGGACTATGCTCATGTTAATTCACAAAACCCAAAGAATTAGAAACTTTTTTTACTGAGAGGAAGAATTTTGTCTATGACACTTGGATTTGTGTCTTGGAAAAGTACCGTGAGAGCTGCAGTTTCCAGCTGCTGCTAGAGATGGACAGTAAAGCCACATCTGGAAATACAACAACTCTAAATAGTGCAATACACTCCCTTCCCCACCCACTTGTGTAGAATCATTGGAATAATTAAATACAAAAAGTAATAAATAATAACTAAGTGCAGTAACATCACTGAATGTGAGCCTAAATCCTGGTGTGGGATTTGAACTCATGTATGTCCTTCTGGGCTAGAGGTAGCCAACTGAACCACGTTACCATATATTGCATCATTTTTAGGAGCCCAGCATCGAGGGAACTATCCTGTTGCATTTACAATCGTATAGTATTTCTAAGCCTTATTAGTGAAGACAAAATGGAGTGATTGACCACACAGATTTGTTTTGGGTCAGAGTATAGATTAGGAAAGCATTTGGCAAGCTTTAACACATTAAACTAACTGTTTTGCTGTAGCTATAAAATAATATTTTTAATACCAGGAATGTTTGCACATCTCATCTACAAAGGACTTTAAAATCAATTGTCACCAATAAAAGACTGGGTAGAAGCAGATCTAGGGTGGGGTAGAAGACTCTTCTCTTCATGGGACTGGCTTAGAGGGATTGGCTGACATTAGTTGGCACTGGTGTTATAAGCACATAGCCATGCAGAAAAGAAAATAGTTAACCTGGGCTTACACTTTTGGCTAGTTCTAAAACACCTTTGGGCTGGCACTGTTTAGGACTGTGATCTGTAAATAGGCTATTACGTATGAGAGCACTTCCACCCTGTAGAATCTCAGGAGTTCGAAATGCCAAGGCCTTCAGAGCATTAGACAAGTCTCTGACTGAAGACAGGGGTTTACTAGCTGTCAAGGTCCCAGGAGGCCTAGAAGGCAGGTTGGCTGGGGCTACCCAGTAAGAGCCAAGGCCGACAGTTCTGCAGGAGCATGGAATCAGACAGAGAGAGCCCTATGCGACTGCCAAGTGGACGCAGGTAGGACTTGTGTAACAAGACACAGTTTATTTGTATGAAAGAAGCCCAAGGAAAGGGCTGGCCAGTTGTTGGAGGAAAGTCAGAAGTCACAGTCCTGAGAAGAGACTGTGTTGTCCTACTTACACCACAGAAAAGAGGATTTCTATTTGGATCTGATCTGTAGATCAGGAAGTGGAAGACTTTCACACTTGTGCCTTTTTCCTTCTGCAGCTAGAAAAAGGAGAACTATTATTTGGACCCAGTTTACATCACAGGAAGGGGAGGAAACCTTTGCTTTCTCTTTATTATTGAGTTACATTTCAGGAATGGGCTCCCGTCAGTGCTAGGAAGAACTTGCCACCTTGCTCCAGAGAGATGCATTGTCTATGATTTCAGAGAACCTGCAGTCCTGCTTTCCTCTGTGGAAAAACTCTTTACTGCTACTTAACCAGGAGCTTCTTTAAAGTTGGCACTAGTTTGGATTTTTCATCTCTCTTTCACCTACAAGTTATTTCAGTTAACATTTGCTATAACAACAGCAAATGTTAACAATCTGGGCCTGTCACTAAGGATGTTTTACCACCAAGTCCAGGTGCTTTTTCAATTAAAAAAACCAACCCTGTATTACAGTCTTAGATGCTGTGTCAGATAGGAACATTACTAAATGAGAATGGCATGGGTATTGGAGTCTGCAGTTGTTGGGACTTTGATCATGGATCCGTCTGTAACAGAATGCATATAGCTTAGAGTCAGGTAAACAGACTGATTTCAGCTAAGATGGGGCTGAACTTAATTACAAAAAGGAATATCTTCACTGAGAATGCAAAGTACATTTGTGGAACCCACTGGTGTGTGTTACGCCATACCACGGCATAGATGATAGGTGTTTCTTACAGTGACAGCTAGGATATTGGTTCTTTAGCTCAGGTTGTAGCAGCTCATCTTTTTAGCTCTGGAGGTTCCTTGTTCAGTCCCAAGTGTCTCAGCCAAGATGGTAGCGTTACATTTTCTCACAGCACTGCATTGCTTTCCAAGCACTTTAAAACACCAAAAGCACTGTAGTTCCTATCCTACTTCTTTCACCACCTTCAGTTATCAAAGAAAGATTGCTGAGGCTAAGGGTATGTCTACACTACGAAATTAGGTCAAATTTATAGAAGTCTTTTTAGAAATCGTTTTTATATAGTCGATTGTGTGTGTCCCCACACAAAATACTCTAAGTGCATTAACTTGGCGGAGTGCTTTCACAGTACCGAGGCTAGCGTTGACTTCCGGAGCGTTGCACTGTGGGTAGCTATCCCACAGTTCCCGCAGTCTCCGCCGCCCATTGGAATTCTGGGTTGAGATCCCAATGCCTAGTGGGGCAAAAAACATTGTTGCGGGTGGTTCTGGGTACATGCCATCAGGCCCCCCATCCCTCTCTCCCTCTGTGAAAGCAACAGCAGACAATCATTTTGCGCCTTTTTTTCCTGGGTTACCTGTGCAGACGCCATACCACGGCAAGCATGGAGCCCGCTCTGCTCACCGTCACCGTACGTTTCCTGGGTGCTGGCAGACGTGGTACTGCATTGCTACACAGTAGCAGCTCATTGTCTTCTGGCAGCACATGGTGCAATAGGCCTGATAACCATTGTCATCATGTCCTAGGTGCTCTTGGCCGCCTCGGTGAGGTCGGTCAGGACCGCCTGAGCAGACATGGGCACAGGGACATAAATAGGAGTGATTCGACCACGTCATTCTCTTTAGTCCTGCCAACAGTCCTATTGCACCATCTTCTGGTGAGCAGCCAGGAGATGAGGATGGCTAGTAGTCCTACTGCACTGTCTGCTGCCAGCCGAAGATGGAAAAGATAGATGGAGTGGATCAAAACAAGAAATAGACCAGATTTGTTTTGTATTCATTTGCTCCCCCGTCCCTCTCTCCCTCCGTGAAATCAACAGCCAACAATCGTTTCCATGAGGTCTGTCAGGAGCACCTTGAAGAGTTTAATGGAGATTCAGTCCTGCCTGGAATAGTGGGGAGAGGGATAGCTCAGTGGCTTGAGCATTGGCCTCCTAAACCCATGGTTTTGAGCTCAATCCTTGAGGAGGCCATTCTGTGTAACAGTTGTTTTTGTTTCTCCTTGATGTAAAGCCATCCCCTTTGTTGATTTTAATTCCCTGTAAACCAACCCTGTAAGCCATGTTGTCAGTTGCCCCTCCCTCTGTCAGAGCAATGGCAGACAATCGTTCCGCGCCTTTTTTCCATGCAGACGCCATACCACGGCAAGCATGGAGCCCGCTCAGATCACTTTGGCAATTATGAGCACATTAAACATCACGCACATTATCATTCAGTATATGCAGCACCAGAACCTGCCAAAGCGAAACCAAGCGAGTAGGCGACATCAGCACGGTGATGAGAGTGTTGAGGACATGGACACAGACTTCTCTCAAAAGCACAGGCCCTGGCAACGTGGGCATCATGGTGCTAATGGGGCAGGTTCATGCCATGGAATGCCGATTCTGGAAACAAGCACAGACTGGTGGGACCACATAGCATTGCAGATCTGGGACGATTCCCTTTGGCTGCAAAACTTTCGCATGCATAAGGGCACTTTCATAGAACTTTGTGACTTGCTTTCCCCTGCCCTGAAGCACCAGAATACCAAGATGAGAGCAGCCTTCACAGTTGAGAAGCGAGTGGCAATAGCCCTGTGGAAGCTTGCAACGCCAGACAGCTACCAGTCAGTCGGGAAGCAATTTGGAGTGGGCAGATCTACTGTGGGGGCTGCTGTGATGCAAGTAGCCAAAGCAATCAAAGATCTGCTGATATCAAGGGTCGTGACCCTGGGAAATGTGCAGGTCATAGTGGATGGCTTTGCTGCAATGGGATTCCCTAACTGTGGTGGGGTCACAGATGGAACCCATATCCCTCTCTTGGCACCGGAGCACCAAGACAGCGAGTACATAAACTGCAAGGGGTACTTTTCAATAGTGCTGCAAGCACTGGTGGATCACAAGGGACATTTCACCAACATCAACGTGGGATGTCCGGGAAAGGTGCATGACGCTCGCATCTTCAGGAACTCTGGTCTGTTTCAAAAGCTGCAGAAAGGGACTTTCTTCCCAGACCAGAAAATAACCGTTGGGGATGTTGAAGTGCCTATAGTTATCCTTGGGGACCCAGCCTACCCCTTAATGCCATGGCTCATGAAGCCGTACACAGGCAGCCTGGACAGTAGTCAGGAGCTGTTCAACTACAGGCTGAGCAAGTGCAGAATGGTGGTAGAATGTGCATTTGGACGTTTAAAGGCGTGCTGGCACAGTTTACTGACTCGCTTAGTCCTCAGCGAAACCAATATTCCCACTGTTATTACTGCTTGCTGTGTGCTCCACAATGTCTGTGAGAGTAAGGGGGAGACGTTTATGGCGGGGTGGGAGGTTGAGGCAAATCGTCTGGCTGCTGGTTACATGCAGCCAGACACCAGGGTGGTTAGAAGAGCACAGGAGGGCGCGCTGCACATCAGAGAAGCTTTGAAAACCAGTTTCATGACTGGCCAGGCTACGGTGTGAAAGTTCTGTTTGTTTCTCCTTGATGAAACCCCCCGCCCCTTGGTTCACTCTGCTTCCCTGTAAGCTAACCACCCTCCCCTCCCACCCTTCAATCACCGCTTTCAGAGCAATAAAGTCATTGTTGCTTCACATTCATTCATTCTTTATTAATTCATCACACAAATAGAGAGATGACTGCCAAGGTAGCCTGGGAGGGGTTGGGGAGGAGGGAAGGACAAGGCCACACTGCACTTTAAAACTTAAAAAATTTAAAACTTATTGAATGCCAGCCTTCTGTTGCTTGGGCAATACTCCGGGGTGGAGTGGCTGGGTGGCCAGAGGCCCCCCCCCCCACATCGCATTCGTGTGTGTCTGGGTGAGGAGGCTATGGAACTTGGAGAGGAGGGCAGTTGGTTACACAGGGGCTGTAGGAGCGGTCTGTGCTCCAGCTGCCTTTCCTGCAGCTCAAACATATGCTGGAGCATATTAGTTCGATCCTCCAGCAGCCTCAGCATTGAATCCTGCCTCCTCTCATCACGCTGCCGCCACCTATCATCTTCAGCCCTCTCTTCAGCCCGCCACTTACTCTCTTCAGCCCTCCACCTCTCCTTGCATTCATGTTGTGCTTTCCTGCACTCTGACATTGTCTGCCTCCACACATTCATCTGTGCTCTGTCAGTGTGGGAGGACAGCATGAGGTCAGAGAACATTTCATCGCGACTGTGTTTTTTTCTGCCTTCTAATCTTCGCTAGCCTCTGGGAAGGAGAAGATTCTGTGATCCTTGAAACACATGCAGCTGGTGGAGAAAAAAAAGGGGACAGTGGTATTTTAAAAGACACATTTTACAGAACAATGGGTACACTGTTTCACGGTAAACCTTGCTGTTAACATTACATACATAGCACATGTGCTTTCGTTCCAAGGTCACATTTTTCCTCTCCCCACTGCATGGCTAACCCCTCCCCTCTCCCCCACCGCGTGGCTAACAGCGGGGTACATTTCTGTTCAGCCACAGGCAAACAGCCCAGCAGGAACGGGCACCTCTGAATGTCCCCTTAAGAAAAGCACCCTATTTCAACCAGGTGACAATGAATGATATCACTCTCCTGAGGAAAACACAGAGAGATAAAGAACGGATGTTGTTTGAACACCAGCAAACATACGTTGCAATGCTTTGTTCTGCAATGATTCCCCACTACATGCTACTGGCCTGGCGTGGTAAAGTGTCCTACTATGGTGGACAGAATAAGGCTGCCCTCCCCAGAAACCTTTTGGAAAGGCTTTGGGAATACATCCAGGAGAGCTTTATGGAGATGTCCCTGGAGGATTTCCGCTCCATCCCCAGACACGTTAACAGACTTTTCCAGTAGCTGTACTGGCCGTGAATGCCAGGGCAAATTAATCATTAAACACGCTTGATTTTAAACCATGTATACTATTTAAAAAGGTACACTCACCAGAGGTCCCTTCTCCACCTGGCGGGTCTGGGAGGCAGCCTTAGGTGGGTTCGGGGGGTACTGGCTCCAGGTTCAGGGTGAGAAACAGCTCCTGGCTGTCGGGAAAACCGGTTTCTTCGCTTGCTTGCTGTGAACTATTTTCAACCTCCTCCTCATCATTTTCCTCATCCCCAAAACCTGCTTCCGTGTTGCCTCCCTCTCCATTGAAGGAGTCAAAGCACGCGGTTGAGGTGGTGGTTGCTGAACCTCCTAAAATGGCATGCAGCTGATCATAGAAGTGGCATGTTTGGGGCTCTGACCCGGAGCGGCCGTTTGCCTCTCTGGTTTTCTGGTAGGCTTGCCTCAGCTCCTTAAGTTTCATGCGGCACTGCTTTGGGTCCCTGTTATGTCCTCTGTCCTTCATGCCCTGGGAGATTCTGACAAATGTTTTGGCATTTCAAAAACTGGAATGGAGTTCTGAGAGCACGGATTCCTCTCCCCATACAGCGATCAGATCCCGTACCTCCCGTTCGGTCCATGCTGGAGCTCTTTTGCGATTCTGGGACTCCATCATGGTCACCTCTGCTGATGAGCTCTGCACTCACCTGCAGCTTGCCACGCTGGCCAAACAGGAAATGAGATTCAAAAGTTCGCAGGCCTTTTCCTGTCTACCTGACCAGTGCATCTGAGTTGAGAGTGCTGTCCAGAGCAGTCACAATGGAGCACTCTGGGATAGCTCCCGGAGGCCAATACTAATTGCGACACACTACCCCAAATTCGACCCGGCAAGGCTGATTTCAGCACTAATCCCCTTGTCGGGGGGAAGTAAAGAAATCGATTTTAAAAGCCCTTTAAGTCAGAAAAAAGGGCTTCATCGTGTGGACGGGTGCAGGGTTAAATCAATTTAAGGCTGCTAAATTCGACCTCAACTCCTAGTGTAGACCAGACCTAAGGCTTTTTCTGCATTAGAAAAATTCAAACCCATAATTTATCACTGGTAGTAGTTATTGTAGAAGCTGTGAAGCTGATTTTAGGATTTTTACTCTGTCATATAATTCTGCTCTGATCAGGGTTAGACAAAATGGTGGTAACAAATGCCTGAGCCCTGTCTATACTAGTATTTCCACTTTTCCAGCCATCTGTGGAGCAGCACTGGTGGTAAATTGTGCATCAGAATTTTGCTAATGTTGATGAACACTAGCCCTGAGCAAATTCAAAAAGTGATGTGACAATATGTGTCTGACAACCGGAGATCAGCAGTGATGTGTTCACTAAATCTGTGGGGTGGGAGAGCGCTACAGGCAGGGTATTCTAAGCTGGGGGGGAGTCTAACTTGAAAGGCAATTCATTTTTGATCTGATAAAACCTAAATTTGTTGATTTTCAGGACACAATAAAAAAATCTATCTATTTACTCAGATGCCTAAGTGGGCTGTGTGAGCAAGTTCAATTTTTCTTTTTTGTAGACTTGGATTTTTTGGTTGGGTTTGTTCAGAGATTTATTTTTTTTTACATGTGTGATTTGAAGAAAAATTGAATAGATCCTGATGAGCTCATATCTTCTAAAACTAAAGGGACACAACTCATGAAAGAATCTGATCACACAGTCATTTCAGTCTGATTCCTTGACCACAGGTTTTTGATACGTAAGTTTCTTAGATAAATCAGACCCAAATTGCATTTTAAAGTTTTCCCATCACTATCTAGACTGGTTAAAGACTAGGACATGTTGACAAACCCGCAGATATATTCCAAATTAAAAGCAAACTGCTAATGGACAAAAGTGTCTAGAGTTGACTAGCTGAACCTACTTACGTTGTGGTTTTGTGTGTGCATTTTTTAAAGGGCTTTCATTAACAAAAAAGTAATATATGTTTGAGTTTTAGAACTTTAAAAAGCTCACCTGTTAATCCAAGTGTCATTAGACCATTAACTAGAAGGGGAAAAAAGAAGAGATTGATTAGAATTTCTTGGTTTTATTCCAGCATGATGAAAATTTCTGTAGTATTAGATATAATACATAAGTAATCTTGACCACAGTTAATGATTCAACAGAACATTCCAAGTCACTACATGCCCTAAGTACTGCCATAAGGGTTTATTTTTATTAGAAGTGGGAGGGGAAGATTAACATTTGCTCAACATTTATTTAAAAAGAATCCCCTTTTATCTGTCTTTTAATCTACACAAATCACACAGGCTTTTTAGGAAACTAAGTGAGTAACTTCATGCAAGTGGCTATTTTCTGCTCTCATTTCTTCCCTGTGCAACACCACAGAAGTCAGATGGTTTGCACAGTGTGGGAGGTCTGAATATAGCTCAAATTGCATAGATACAAATTCTACCTTTGTTAATACATGCCCAACCTCCAGTCCATTCAATAAGAATTGTTGTGCACCTATATCTAAGAAGAATTCAGCCCTACTATGGAATAAACTTTTCTTATGATCAAGTACAAACTTCTACTGGACAAGAATTTACTAGAATTCTGCAGAACAGGAATGCAAGTATCAGGATGCTTTGATAGCATAAGGATGTGAGCTTCCAGTATACATCCTAAGAGTTGTATATATTTTGTAAAAGCAGTACATATTTTTCAAGTCTGGCAATGTAATGGTAAACATAGTGAATTCCCCACCAACTTTTTTAAATCTACATTTTAAAATGTGTTTTATCAATTGCAGGCAACTGTGTTATGAGATTAAGTAAACATTTTCTGGGGTGGATAAAACTACCCACTCCCAAGCAACCAAAGTTTTGATGTACAACCACAAGTTCACCCCTACAATTCCTGATTTCCTCTGGAAATCTTACATTACACTTCTTTATAAATTTCTATCAAAGATCTCCAAGTATTTAGCAGTCATGAGTGAGGTATTCCTCACATTACCATTGCAAGGTAAGTCAGAACTTAGCTAACCATAAGAAAGAATAGGTAAAGGAGGTAAGAATTTATCCACATTTTACATGTGGGATAACCCGAGCATAGAGAGGTTAAGTGACTTTCCCGGTGTCATACAGGAGGACTGTGGCAAAGCCAGCAATGGAACATAGCTCCTGGCTCTCAGTCTCATGTTTTAAACACAAGACCATCAGTCAAATGAAAAGGAACCTTAATAGCATTTTTGACCTCACCAAAACAAAGTAATATGGGAAGTCTCACAAGATAGATTGTTTTTGTGCCTATTCTCAACCAAAAAAGAGTCTAGAAACGTTCATGTAAAACCCCAAACCTCTTGAGGTTCACTCTTGATTGACTTAGAAACATCATGTATGCCTCTCATGACAAAGATTTAACCAGGAGACCAAAATAAGAGACATGATTGACGATTTTCTTGTGATTCAACATCATGCCATTCTTTTAGGAAGGGCTGAGTCCAGTATTCCACCTTAAAAAATCCTACTAATTAATTGACTATTAAATTAATTTAGATAATACATATAACTAAAGAAAAGTGTAGTTAAAGTGTTGAAAGATCCTGTAGTATTTCACTAGTAAATGATCATGAAGATACATTCATGAACATTCTTAATTGAACCAATCGTTGAAAAAAAGAGGTTAAGATTGAACACACCAACTGGCTGCTGGTTTAATCACGGATTCCACTAAGTTTTATTTTCTACATATGCAGACAGAAGCTACAGTGGTTACCAGTAAGCAGGACAGAATTTGGAGGCTAAGGGGTCAATTAGTTTGGAATTGGAGATGGGGCTAAAGCAACAGGACAGAGGGAGTGGGAAGTGGCAGCATAACCATCTCTACTGATGGTCATAGCATCTCTTTGCATCAGGAGTCAGTATTGGCACTGATCTGCAGCTCCAGTGCCCCCTTTAGCGACTTCCTCTGTGCTGCACAGGCTCATCCTTTGTCTGTGCTCTGTGGCCCAGTCCTCTAGCCAAGACGATTCTCCAGTCTCATTTCCTCCTGAGATATCAAAAGTCCAACATCACAAGCTCAAATCAGCCATCAACAGAAAGGGCCTTCTGCCCCTCGCTAGGGCTATGTTAAGATCCCCTCACTTCTTTCACAGTCCTCCCTCAGGACTTTCCTTACAAGAGCTTCTCTTGTTCCCTGAAGAAGAATCCTGACTCCTCTACAATCTCCCCCGCTACTGAGCTCCCTTAGATTCCTTATAAGGCCCAGGTATCTAATGGATTATCACCTAGTTCCACCCCCTCTGGCCAGGAGGTAATCAATCAATCACCCCACAGTTGCATAGCACACATCTAATTGAGGATTTTTTCCCCTTCTCTAGCAAATGATGCGGGAAATCTGATCACAGGCAGGTTTGGAGATGCTGAGGTGTTGTAAAAGAAAAATGACAGGGGCGACAGGAGAAAGTAATAAGCAATAAGGAAACAAGTGTTCTTTTATTACCACACATTTAAAAATCATATGCATCAAGGCTTTGTTTTCACTGCCAAAAAAAAAGGTGTGTTTTTACTGTGGGATGAGTGATGTGCATCCTACTGTAAAATCCTAGTGGAGACAAAGCACTGAAGTTTTTACAATGATGTAGGTGAGGTCAACACTACATCCCACCTCCCCACCCCATGGCTGACCTTGCCTATTTACCTCATAGTAAAACTACTAGAATGCCTTATCTTTACTAGGATTTTACAGCAGGGCAGCTAATGCACATTGGTTATCCCACGGTAAAAACACATCTTTCTGGCAGGGAAGGCATACCCCCAGAATGAGATCCTATTCTCAGAGCTGCACCATGGACTTTTATTGCACACACTGCACCCTGATCTTGTGCACAGAATTCCTACTGATGTCGACATGAGTTTTACACTGGGATCTAGGGCAATATAGAAATTAACAGGGTGGATCACAAGAGGAGAATTTTTGCCCTATAATCATGAAAGTGAGGCTATAATCGCTGGGTCCTGGTGACATTGACAAATTGCTCATGGTTCATTCTTACAATTTATGCTATTACTAGAACTCCTTCATGGGAGTATGGTTTTATTATGTACTGGCTTTTTTCCCCCACAGTATTATTTGTATAGTACCTCAATTGCCATATAAATTTAAAATAGCATTTGGACACTCTAATGTCAATCTCTACTAAAGGTGCCCCAAAACACTTTTCAATAATGACCTTCATACCTTTTGAAAGTTCATAAGAGAGAATGTTATTCTGATATTTCCCTCTTGCCTAAATATTTCTTCAGGAAGCTGCAATTTCTGTCAAGACTCAATGATTTTAGAGAATTACATATTTCCCAAAGGATGTGTGACGTGCCTCTTGTTTTATCTGGCTTGTGTATGCAGTTCTTTCCTCAATAATGGTAGCATTGTAATACCCTGTATAGTGTGTCCTGTGGTGTATCTACATTAGTCTTCAAAATTTGTCTTTGCCACTCCAAAAAATCACTTTCTCTTCAATCCCATTTCTCATTAACTGAAGGACAGAAGCAATTTTATTTCCCTATTCTTCTGTTATCACAGAAGTTTTAATATATTGCCATAACTTCTTATATTTATTCCACTTTAATTCCCAAAAAATTCCAAAGCATTTGACAAGCACTGATACAAACATATTCTACACACAAGTGAACTTTAGAAACCAACGAAATCCCTTTATTCACTACTGAAATGCAGCTACAGCTGGACTGAAACCTAGCAGTGTAATACTGCACAACAAAACTAGTATAAGACTAGAGGTGAATATTTTACTCAGTTGAAACTAAAGATGGACGTCAGGTAGACAGAATATAATTACCCAAATTGGTATTTGGACGGGATAGGGATATATCTCTACTCTTACAAAAAGTGACTATGGATGTTTAATGAAGACCTTTGTTTTCTTTTTCTTTTTAAAGATAGCAATCCACCCCCAATGATTTCCCCTTAAGAGCATGCTGGGGTGCTGGATCAATGTTGCATTAGAGGTGAAAATGACACCTACTAAATCACCATCTGCCATTCCCAAAGAACCCATAGCTTCCTGGTGCTGTCCTATCCAAGTACTGGCCTGGAACCATGTAGTTTGTAAAAACAAGCAGGATTACAGTTTCAAGTAACATGGTTACAGGCCAAGAGCTATTTGTGATTTGTAAGACATAAGCTATGATACAGTGTTACAAAATTCTGTACCCCTCTACAATATACGTAATATACCATTACCCACATATTATCTTAATGCTAAATGCTAAGAAGACTGGCCTTACAGAAACAAGTAGGTATGCAGCATGCTGTATATTTAAATTTTTGTCATTAAACATTAAATTTATCTCTTGAGCATTTAGTATTCAATATATAAAATTTAGTTATCTATCCTCTTACTTAAAAGTACATAGATTCAGTTCTTAGATTTCAAGGCCAGCAGGGACCATTGTGATCATCTAGTCTGACCTCCTGTATAACACAGGCCACGGGACTCTACCCCAAAATGATTCTTAGAACGTATCTGTGATAAATGAAAAGGGGAGGTAGCTCCCTTTTATGGACAACCAACCAGCCAGTTAGCTATAAAATCCCTCTTAGTAGCTGTTCTCTACTTGCTTTACCTGTAAAGGGTTAAAAAGTCTCCCTGAGATGCATAGGTAAAAGGAAGGGAGTGGGCACCTGACCAAAAGGGCCAATGCTCAGTGGTTTGAGCATTGGCCTGCTAAATCCAGGGTTGTGAGTTCAATCCTTGAGGGGGCCCTTTAGGGATCTGGGGCAAAAATTGGGGATTGGTCCTGCTTTGAGCAGGGGGTTGGACTAGATGATCTCCTGAGGTCCCTTCCAATCCTGAGATTCTATGATTAGGAAGACACTATTAGGTGTATATTTTTATGGCTTGTGGACTACCCTGTGCTAACCCCAAATGCTTTTGTTTTGCTTGTAACCTTTAAGCAATTAATTTTTCTAGCTTCAATTTCCAGCCATTGGACCAGCTTATACCTTTCTCTGTTAGACTGAAGAGCCCATATTAAATATTTGTTCCCCATATAGCTACTTATAGACTGTAATCAAGTCATCCCTTAACCTTCTCTTTGTTAAGCTAAATAGATTGAGCTCCTTGAGTCCATCACTATAAGGCAGGGGTGGGAAAACTATGGCCCACGGGCCGGCCCAACAGCCATTTTAATCTGGTCCTCGAGCTCCCACTAGGGAGCCAGGTCTGGGGCTTGCCTCGCTCCAGCTGGGGAGCAGGGTCGGAAGCTGCTCCACCCGGCTCCTGGAAGCAGTGGCATGAGCCCCCTCCGGTGCTCCATCCGGGGAGCAGGGTCGGGGGTCACCCCCTCAGCTCCCATTGGCCGGGAACTGCAGCTAGTGAAAGCTGCAGGGGCATTGCCTGCAGACGGGGCAGCGTGCAGAACCACTTGGCCATGCCTTGGCGTAGGAGCTGAAGAAGGGAGATGCTGCTACTTCTGCGAGCCGCTTGAGGTAAGCGCTGCCCGGAGCCTACACCCCTGAGCCTCCCCTCCTGCCCTCCAAACCCCTCAATCCCAGCCCGGAGCACCCTCCTGGACCCCAAACCTCTCATCCCCAACCCCACCCCAGAGCCCGCATCCCCAGCCAGAGCCCTCACCCCCATCCCACACTCCACCCCCCCACCCCAGCCCGGAGCCCCCTCCCACACCCTGAATGCCTCATTTCTGGCCCCATCCCGGAGCCCACACCCCCAACCAGAGCCCTCACCCCCTCCCTCACTGCAACTCCAATTTTGTGAGCATTCATGGCCCGCCATACAATTTATATTCCCAGATGTGGACCTCGGGCCAAAAAGTTTCCCCACCCCTGCTATAAGGCATGTTTTCTAATCTTTTAATCAATCTCATGGCTCTTCTGTGAACCCTCTCCAATTTATCAACATCCTTCTTGAATTGTGGATCCCAGAGCTAGACACAGTATTCCAGCAGCAGTCACACCACTGCCAAATACAGAGGTAAAATAACCTCTCCACTCAGCTTTAGAATCCCCTGTTTATGCATCCAGGGATCACATTAGTCCTTTGGGGTCACAGCATCACACTAGGAGCTCATGTTCAGCTGATTATCCACCAGGACCCACAAATCTTTTTCAGAGCCACTGCTTCCCAGGAAAGCATCACCCAACCTGTAAATATGGCCTACATTCTTTGTTCCCAGATGTATACATTTACATTTAGTCATATTTAAAAGCGTATTGTTTGCTTGGGTCCAGCTTACCAAGCAATCCAGATCACTCTGTACCAGTGACCTGTCCTCTTCATTATTTACCACTCCGCTAATTTTTGTGTCTGCAAACTTTATCAGTGATGATTTTCTTTTCTTCCAGGTCATTGATAAATATGTTAAATAATATAAGGTTCTAGAAACACAGCCATTAGATATGATTCTGCATTTACAGTTACATGATGAGACCCATCAGTTAGCCAGCTTTTAATCCATTTAATGTGTGCCATATTAATTTTATAGAGATAAAAAGTGGTCGAGGTAATATCTTGTATTGGACCAACTTCTGTTGATGAAATAGACAAGCTTTTGAGCTACACAGCACTCTTCTTCAGGTCTGGGAAAGGTACTCAGAGTGTCACAACTAAATACAAGGTGGAACAGATTGTTTAGCGTAAGTAGTCAATGCATATTCTCAGAGACCATTCAAGGTGAAGTGGCCTATTAACACCTTTCCAGTCATAGGACATGAAAAGAGGAGTTAGTGGGTTACAGGTTATTGTAATAAGCCATCAATCCACTGTCTTTATTAAGACCATGATTTTTAGTGTCTAGTAAAGTTATAAATTTAAGTTCCTAGGCTTGTCTTTTGAAGGTGTTGTGCAGGTTTCCTTTGAGGACAAGGACTGAGAGGTTAGATATGAAGTGATGGTTTTGTGAAAAGTGTTTGCCCATGGATGATGGGGTGTTTCTGTCTTTTGTCATTTTGCCTGTGAGTTAATTCAAGAGTATGGTGATAGTTTGGTTTCGCCCACATAGTTGTTATTGGGGCACTTAGTGAACTGGACAAAGTACACCACATGTGTAGGAGCCATGGATCTTGAAAGGTGTGTTATGGGTTGTATTGATCATCATAGTGTGTTATGGAGATATGTCAGCAGGTTTTGCATCTGTTGTTCTGGCAGGGTCTAGTGCCACTTTGAGTTGAAGTGGGGGTTGAGGAAAGATTTCTTTCGGGATGTGGTCCTGGGACCCACTTGGCTACAACACTGCAAACAACAATGTTAACTGTATATCCTTCTAGTTTTTTTAACCGACCTGGTTTAAAGGGGAAGTGAAGGCAACTAGAAAAAAATTAAAAACAATAAATAACAAATGGAAGAAAGGAGAAGTTAATAGTAGTAAATATAAATCAGAAGCTGTAGAAAATTGATAAGGGAAGCAAAGGGACACAAGGAGAAATCTAAGGCTAGCAGAGTTAAGGACAATAAGACCAAGTTTTTAAAGTATATTAAGCAGATAAAGAATCCTAGCAATGGTATTGCTCCATTACCAATTGGAAATGGTAGAATTATCAATCATCATCAGCTATCCCTCAATACAAGGATGATGTCTAACAGAGGGAAAGTCACTGATGAGACTTAAGATGGCTGAAGAGTCTAATTCATGCTCTACAGCTTTTTCCACATATGTGACTATCTATAATAATGCAGAAAAGGCAGAAGTGTTCAATAAATATTTTTGTTCTGTATTGGGGAAAATATAGATGATGTAGTCATATAACATAACACTCTTTTTATTCCACTAGTATCTCCAGAAGATATTAAACACCGACTACTAAAGTTAGAATTTTTTAAATCAACAGGTCTGAATAACTTGCACCCAAGAGTTTTAAAGGACCTGGCTGAGGACCCACTGGACCACTGATGTTGATTTTCAATAAGTGTTCGAACACTGGTAAAGTTCCAGGAGACTGGAAGAAAGCTAATTTTGAGCCAATAGGTAAAAGGGATAAATGGGATGATCCAGGTAATTATAAGTCTGTTAGTCTGACATTGATCCTGAGAAAGATAATGGTGCAGCTGACACGGGACTAAATTAATAAAGAATTGAAGGGGGGTAATATAATTAATGCCAAGCAACATGGGTTTATGGAAAATAGATCCTGTCAAACTAACTTGATATCTTTTTATGTTGGATTACAAGTTTGGTTGATAATAATAATAATAGTGCTGATGTAATATTCTTAGACTTCTGTAAGATGTTTGAATTGAGTACTGGTCAACATTTTGATTAAAAAATTAGAACAATACTAAAATTTTCAGAAGGGATTTTTGAATGCAGCAGATCCTCAGCTGATGTAAATTGTCATGGTCCAATTGGCTTCAATTGAGTTATGATAATTTTCACCAGCTGAGGATTTGCCCTGGTGCATCTTGGCTTAATTTATAAATGAATCAAATATGATGGGAAAATACAAACACCCAGATATTGAACAAAATTCACCCTGCAGCCCTCTGTGCCAGGGGCTGTGTCCAAAGAGAATCATCCTAGGAGGAGAGACAGCAGTGTTTATACCTCTGCCCTCGGTGAGAGTTCTGCCAAGGAAAACAAAGCTTTATATCATGACTGGACTCCACAGACACCCCATAGGCAGTGGCTACCCAGTGGATGCCTGAATTAATGGATTTCCTGGGAGCCCCGGGAACATCTTCTCCCCAGGCACCGCAGCCCACTTTCTGAGCTGCACTGGATGTCTTAAGGCCAGCCCTCCCTCCAGTACACCTGGGTTTCAGGCACTTTGCACCACTGCGAATGCCCTTTCAGACCTATTTCACACCACCCCATGCTGTGGCCTGGGTTACACCAGCAGCTGAACATAGCCAGTGATTTTACAATGCTTTTCTGAGCCTAATTTTCATTTACCCACAACATTAAGATGTTAAGCTGTAAACGGAGATGATGCACCTGATAAGACTGAATCGTAATTTAGCAAAAGCCTGAGAAATGGATTAGACCTACAACCATAAACCTGCAAGATGTTAGAGAGAAAATTGGAACAGGCTCATGGAAGTGAAAACTGATGATGCCTGATGTTTCCAACATGAGCTCCCATCCAGACAGCCTAGACACAGCTCACTAAAGAGACAGCCCTTTAGGGCTACTCATGAGCACTGTCGTTACAAATGGGTGTCACTGAGGAGCCAGTGAAAAGTAGTTGGCCCTCAGGTTAAAGAACATCTGAGGAGGAGGAATAAGCAGTGGGAGGTATAGGGGGTGGGGGAATCGACAGTAAAACAATCTAGCTTCAGGCACTCTCTAAAATGCTTCCCATTTATTTTAAGGGAACTGTGGCTTAGTGTTGAGAAGAGTGTCTCAGCTGATCCTAGAGTAAAGCCCTTCTTCCCCTTCCCAGAGGAGTTCAAAAGTTGTACATTGTGATCTAGTTTTTCGAAACATGTCATTACACAGCAACAGCTAGACCGGTCTTCAAAGCATCTGCTTGCATCTCAGCTGTACTAGAAGGTTTGCTTGGAACAGATAGAGGAAAAAAATCTTTCCCAGGCTACAAACAACTGTGTCCTCATGTACTCACTCACAGCTGAGAATTTCAACAGTTTGCTCATGTCCATATGCCTGGTTCTAGTCAGGTCAGTAGTAACCAATATTCAATCACTGCTCAGCTGTTTGATAGCCTATGTGGGGTGGGTGCTGTTCCTACTACACATGTGTTTGCAATCACATCACAGAAACATTAGCAACTGGCATCATCTGCACCATCAGCAGAGAACAGACCATGAAGGCTAAGTTCCCATCTGTAGATCTCTCCAGGTTAGGAGTGGGGAAGCATTGCCAAGCTTGTCCTTCTGCCACCTACGTTGTACCTGTTCTGCGCCCATACCAAGAACTTCAGCTTTCACAGCTGTCATTGTCATAGAATTCATTTAATTTTTTACTTTAAGTAGATTAATTTGAAAATCCAGTTCTTGCTCACCTTAGAGGATAAAGTGCTTTTTAAAATAACTTTTTTGTAACATAGATCAAGCTCAGCATGAGACAGCTCAGTAGAACAGCCATGATGTTCAAAAGTCACTCATGATTAAGGGTGTCCAAATTAAGAATTCTTTAAAGGGCCCTTATTTTCAGAAAAAGCTGAGCATACACCCTCTGAAAATCAGTCCCAAACTGTCTGAAGTGGGGCACCCAAAAACCCAGGCACCCAAAAATCACTAGTCACTCTGGAAAATCTTGATCAGGGAGATTGTGACTCTAGCTTAGTAGGAAGAGAAAATGGATGACCTCACAAGAGTCAACATGCAACCTGAAGGGGCTGAAGCAATGAGAAACCAGTCATAGTTGACTAAAAATGAATTAAACTCAACCTTCCTGCAATCAGAACTCTCACCTAAAAGTCCAGGCAACATGGGAAAGCCCACATGCAGGTAGCTTGCTGGAGCTTAAATAGAAACCACCACCTTCTCAAGTCTTCATAAGAATTCAGAATTTCCTTTACTGGAAAACCCCAGTGTTTGTACTAAAACCGTTCGGTCTGGGAATTCATGTTTACAGTGTAACAATATCAAAGAGCATTGCCCACAATGTCTAACTAAGTGCTCTTACTTCTGCCTAAACTTTAAATTGTTTTGCATGAAATGTGAACCAGTTTTCCTGAAAAACTTGGGAATCTGGCCCAAATTGGAAGGTTCATAATAAAACCCAAAGCCAAGCTAGTTTCACCTGGCTTCAGTTTCTGTTACAAAAACTTTGCACTACAGTAATTCCTAGTAGCAGGGCTAGAATTTCACTAATGCCTGAGCTTACTTCCCTTGGATGTGTTCTTACATTATATTCCAGTACAATCATTGATGACTGTAGTTGGCACAGGCATACAGTCAGTGTAACACTCAGAAGTAATATTCAGCATGAGTATGGGGGGGGGAGGAGTTAAGTGTGGTGTTAAGTGTCCATTTTGTACATGACTGGTTGGAATGCCAGGGCTGTATTTCCATCACTCTTTCTCTGCTGAAAGGTTGGCCGCACATAGCACTGGTGAGCAGAGCAGGTTCTAGCATGGGTTTTGGGTGTTAGGCAAACAGGTCAGCAGTGGGTCACACAAGCCATGTTACGGGATTCTTACAAAAGTTACAATCAAATGTTTCTGTTTGAAATGTCACCGTGGTCTGACACCAGCACCAACTTCCTCACAGGCCTTTGGAGAGTGGACAACTCTGTGGAAGAGTGAGCGGTGTCTTAGAATTAGAGCTGAGAATCAAAGAGTCAAAGATTTGACTGAAGATTGAATTTTCCATCACAGAAGCAACTAAAAATGACACTCATGGTTCAGTTGATCATTATGATTAGCAGCACCTAAAAGGAGCACCATAGAGGAGTATGGCACTTTACAAAAACTTATGAAGTCACAGGGCCTGATGGTAGCTTCAACTTTGGGCCCAATACATCACTAGCCTGCAAATTATTTACAAGAGTGCGAAGTCCCCACCCTGAAGAACTTATACTCTGAGGCCTCAGACCGGGAAGTTGTTCTGAGGAGGCAGAAACCATTGCATGCATGGTGCAACATTGGAAGTCTTGGGGGGTCTACTGTGTGGATATCATTGAAGGATTTGAGTCTAAATTAAGATGAAAGCAACAGAGGTAAGGGGGAGGGAGGCAAAGGTAGCCCGTGGGCCGTTTACCTGTCTATATGCCTGACATTTGTGCATACATTGGGTATTTGCGCCGAAAAATAGGTGGGTACAAGTGAATGTGTGCCACTGCATCCACCTCAGCTTTGAAAAACGGAGCCTGTACTAAGTCCCTGTGTGCTAAATAAGATAAGAAAATATATCTGGTGCATGGGTGTGGAGTAGGAGAGGCGGTTATAAGGCAGCCTACCCTCAAAGAGAAAATTAATATACAATGTCCTTATTTTTGACATGTATGAAGGTTACAGTACTGGGAGGAAAAATGACATTATGAGAACAAAAAGGTTGCCTCCCACCTCCAATAATTTTAATAACCCAAATTAAAAGTGCCTGTGCATGGTTCAGAAAGTCATCTTTTGTTCTCATTGGTATTAATTGTCCATTATGTGTTTGTCCTTTATAAAGAGGAGCAGACTACTGAGAAATAGAAAAGAGAGAGAGAGAACAATCATAATGTACTGTGAAAACAGCAAAGGAAATGAGGCAAATGAAGCTCAGAAATCTGGGCAATGGAAGGAACACAACACAAAGGAAGGAAGTCGGAAACAAACAGAAGCTGTAATAAATATAGCGCATGAAAGAAATATCACAGGCACAATTTAAAATAGTTTCGTGGCGGGGAGGGGAAATCCTACATCAGAGAGTGAACAGGGACAAAAGGGAAAAGGTTAAATAAATCTATAAGGGCAGGTGTAGTGAACTTGTGCTCTAGAGGAGGTCCCCTCACCCCTGCTGTATACTGCCCCTACTACAAGGCCACATCCAAGCTAGACAGCAGCTTCGGTTCTGGGGGGGTTACTCCCAGCACAGGTTCAGAGGCTGCTCAGAGGAGCACTCACTTCTCATTACCTCCCAGCCGTATGTAAGCAGACTCTCCTTAGGGTCAGCACTTTAAAGAAGGATCACATATTTCCCACAGTGAGTGGTTTGTGCTCACTAAAAGTGGGAGTTTGGAGGGAACTCGGCTATAACCCCAATCTACTTTGTATTTTTTTAATAATAGTAGTAATAAATAATAATAATACCTATCTTCTGTGTAGCTCTTTCATTGGTAGAGTTCAAAATGTTTTACAAAGAAGGTCAGCATCATTTATCCCCATTTTACAGACAGGGAAACTGAGGCACGAGAGGGAAAGTGAGTTAGTGTTAATTGTTTGTAGGCCACATGCAGAGAATGCAGCCAGAGATGGTGTTACCAGTTTACTATTTTGGCTAAGCCAAAATCTGGGAAGAAAGAAAGAAAGAAAGAAAAACAAACCTACGAAGAATTTAGTGGAGATCCAGGTTTAAATGAAAAACCATTTTGCTTTGACCCTTGCCCTACTACCTGCCTCTTTTATTTACTTCCCCCAATCAATTTTTGTTCCTGTAGAGGTGGTATGAAAAACAAGTACTAAGTGATGTATTTTAATATTTGGAACTAACAGTCCGATGCAGTGCTATATTATGTCAGAGTCTGAAATATCGTTGTCTGGTTTTTGAATTGGTAAGGGAATTTAGGCAAGTTAACAACCCTGGGCACTGGCATTCTCCTTCCACAGAGCCGGTAAAGCAGAAGATGGAGTAATTCAAACTTCTCTTATTCATCCATCAGTGCATCTCAACAAGGAATACTACTAATGTTACTAGTTGCTCAAGTCTCCCTGTCCGTTCAGAACTTCCCAACCCTTTCTGAGACTCCCAAGAAGCATGCCAATTATTCTGAAATCTTACTTCAACTGTGCCAGAAACACTGTCCTCCCACTTATTTGTAAAGCACTTAACTTGCTGCTGGCAATATATAAATACTTGACAATTTCTGAATAACCACTATGTATTCCCAAAAGTCTCTGAGATAGATTTTCTGCTTTTTAACTTGTACCCAGTAAGTAAAACAGTTTCATCTACCCTGCAATAAAAGACCTTTGACACAGACACAGCAGGCCAGATCAGCTGACTCGGGGTCGCAGGGCTTTGTCTGCAGGGCTAAAAATTACAGTACAGATGTTCAGGCTCAGGCTGAATCCCAGGTTCTGAAACCCCACAAGGGAAGTGGGTTTCAAAGCCCAGGCTCCAGTCTGAGCCTGAATGTCAACACTGCAATTTTTAGCCCTGCAGCCCAAGCCCCAGACTCTGATATTCAGTGCCGCAGGTTTTTTACTACAGTGTAGACATCCCCACTGTTAGACCACTGCATGGATACCAAATTTATATCCGTGGATGCGGATACCCACAGATATAAAGCAGATATCCAAGGAGCTGCAGGACTTCACCAGGAATGGCAGCAGTGAAAGCTGCCACATGTCCGGCTGCCACTCGCAGGAGCCAGCACCCCACACATGCAGGCAGGTCCTCTGGTGTGGCTGTACTGCCACCAACCCCACCCAATGGGGTGGGCGCCAGGCTCAGCCAGTCCCAGGTTTACAATGGCTCCAGTGGCTCCATGGAGCCGGGCCCATGCTCAGAAGGGGCCCTGGCCTGCTCCGCTTGCACTGTGCCCCGAGACCCCTCTGGGTCCTCCCGCCCACCACTTGCTCCTCTTGGCCTGCCCGCCAGCTGCCTCCTCGGCCCCACCTCCCCCGCTCCTCTCTGCCCCCTGACCGAACCCCAGCGCACTTCTGGCTCCTGGCAGTCTCTGCTTCCCACCACCTGTAGGGCCCCACCTGTCTCCCCGGAGCTGAGCTGCCTGGGACTGGTGCAGAAGCCTGGCCAGTCTCAGCCAGAGTGTGGTGGGGGGAAGGGGACAATGCAGGGAGCTTGGCTGGGTCCCTCCAAGGGAAGTGCATCTTGAGGGAACCCTGGCTGATCACACCACTCCCGAGGGACCAGAGCGATTCCCCGCCCCGGGACCAACTCTGGTTGCACTGCCGCTCAGCCTGGCAGACACAGTTACCTCCCAGCAGGGCAAGTGAGTGCGGCTGGGAGGGAGGGCATGGGGGAGTGGGTTTCTTGCAGTGGGGGTGCTGGGCTGTGAGGGGGCAGGGAAGATGTGTATGTTGGGGCATTAGGGAGTGGGGGTTGTGTGGGGGGTGCTGGGAAGTTTGGTGTGGCTATGGGCAGGGGGGTGCTAGGCAGGGGTGGGTATTGTGCACGGAGCTATGTATTTGTGGGAGGGGGCTGGGGGGGCGCTGGGCATAGTGGGGCAGGGGGGGCCCTGGCCATAGGGAGTCGGGAGCATATTGGGTGGGGGGCTGTGTGCGCGGCATGGGCCTGCCCCCTGCGGGGAAGGGGCATGCTGGCAGCACAGGGACGGGTGGGCCATTATGTGTCTGGCAACTGCCGGTTTGTAAATAGTGCCCTTGCACTGGGCTGGGAGGAGCAGGGCTGCCCCTGCCATGCCATGTCGCATTGCCCTTGGCTGGCCCCTCGCTCTGGGGACTGACCTCCATGTGCCATGCTCCATTCCCTCCATGGGGGCCCACAAATAAGTTTGGCGCCAGGCGCACAAAAGATTAATCCAACCCTGGGTTCAGCAACAGCTGTCCCTGGTCGTGCTAGTCCAGGAGCGTGCAAGCCACTGAGCCTGGTGCCCAGCCCATTGGGCAGGGCTGGAGGCAGTACAGCAGTGCTGGAGGAGTTGCTTGTGTGGGGTGCTGGCTTCTGCGAGCAGTGACCAGATGTGCAGCTGCTTTCGCTGTTGCCATTCCTGGTAAAGCCCTGCAGCTCCTCGGCTATCCGCTTTATAGCCGCGGATATCCGCATCTGCGAATATAAATTTGGTATCCATGCAGGGCTCTACCCACTGTTACTGTTCCAAGCAGAGACTTTCAAAGGTGACTAGTAAGTTATAGACACAACATTTCTATTTTATCATGGGAGCTGTGCATCTAAATCCCCTACTCAGCAACAAAAACTTAACCAGAGATGTTAAATTATGATTCCATCATAACTTTTCTGTCTTATTCAAATTCTGTAAGAATTAATTCATCTAAAAGAAATATAAAGTGACAGTCTTCACAACAACTAATCTGTAGCTGGCAGAGAAACTAATTATTTAATATCAGTATCATTTGCATGAAGTAAACTCACTTCACGTTCTTAAATGGATGACACAAACAATTATACAAATTAGTTCTCAAGTAGATTTTTACCCTCCTGGAAACCATAGCTCAAATCCTTCCCAGAGGAACACTGTTCCATAGAGAAAAAAAATCCCTTTGTTTCAAAAGTATAACTGAGCTCATAGAATCAGGAACTGCTTTTGGCTGACTCCCAGCACCACATGCAGGGAGTCTATGGTGCTCTCTCCAAAAGGTCTGCATCAATCCAAGTCTAGCAGGGCAGAATTGCAGAGAACTAAGCTAGTCAAAAAATGATCCAGTGTAAACCTGTTAAAAGGCAAACAGAAAAGCCTTACAAACACAGAGAGGAGGGATAGCTCAGTGGTTTGAGCACTGGCCTGCTAAAGCCTGGGTTGTGAGTTCAATCCTTGAGGGGGCCATTCAGGGATCTGGGGCAAAAATTGGGGATTGATCCTGCTTTGAGCAGGTGGTTGGACTAGATGACCTTCTGAGGTCCCTTCCAGCCCTGATATTCTATGATTCACTCCTAAATTGCTAATTGTTGAATTCATATCTGCATGCAGGCCCCTTGTGTGATACACAAGAATCACCCATTAAGGGTACAAAATAGTATGGAGAGCCTTAAACAAGCTCTTTGCAGTGGGATGAATTTTTCCTTAGCAGAAAATATGTGTATGCACTTTAAAAATACAGATAATTATAATTTCAAATAAAATGGGGGGGGGGGATTATTTCCTCCTTTGCTTACCACACAAGAGCACAGACCAATGATCCATGTTTCTCCTACAACATAATGGGCCTGATCCTATGCCCGCTGATGTTACCTTGGCATACCCTGCAGCTGTCTGCAGAGCGCTGTAATCTGCAAGTGGTTGTGTTGTGGGAGAAACGTTAAATCTTAAACTTAGATCTTGGCTCATCATAAGCTGTTCAATTCAACTTTAAGGCCATATAGGTGTTTCTCTCTGTGTTCATGTGTTGCCTTGAACAACAGAGTCCTGGTCTTGATTGGGATCTTTAAGTGCCACTGAACTACAAACACTAATTCTTGAGTGCACATGCACCTTATGGAAAAGTTCTATAGAATTTAATTAAAATGAGGACATTCCTATAGGCTTTTTGGACCATCCCATGCAAAATTCTATTTCAGCTACAGAATTTTAAAGGACAGTTTAAAAAACTGTAGAAAGAGATTATTTTCTATTACATTATATGGGTTTTTAGTGTAGCTTCTTTAGAACTCTGATGGTTTCATCCCTAGTATATTCTGCACAATTTTTCAAGAGTATGCCTGGATGTTTAATTTTTAGAACATAACATAAGAACGGCTTGCTGGGTCAGACCAAAGATCCATCTAGCCTAGTATCTTGACTTTCGACAGTGGCCAATGCCAGGTGCCCCAGAGGGAATGAACAGAACAGGTAATCATCAAGTGATCCATCCCCTGTCGCTCATTCCCAGCTTCTGGCAACAGAGGCTAGGGACACCATTCCTGTCCTTCCAGTTTTACACCAAAACTGTTCTTTAAGAGATTCATTTCTTTAAGAGACCTTTATTTTTAGGATGGCTCTGCTAATTTATAAAATATAGTTTGACAAAAACATCAAAAAGTCACTGGATAGTTACATTTTCTGGCAATCTTAACAACCTTCCTTTACCAGTTAAATTTTCTGTTTTGTTTTTGTGACTGGAGCACTAAAAGTTGATTATTTTAAGTGCTACTCCTTTAACCATTTCAGTGCTGCCTAAGATGGAGATGCATTTTGCCATATGTGCTCCCATATCTACATAGTAAATCTTTTCATGGGCCTTTATAGAACACCAATCTGTGTAATATCCAGGTGCTAAAGTACTCAGTGAGCTGTTAACAGCACGTGCATTACAGGTTGCCATGTCCTGCTATGGTAGATGCCAGCAGCAAAAGGGTTAAGTGGGCATGATTGTTATACTCGGCCCATACCAATAAAGGGGCAAAAGCCAAAGGTTTGAAAAGACACCATAATGTTTTGGATATTTTATTTTCCAAGCATTTGAACTTATACATCATCACATCCTTGTGAAGTATTTTTTTTGTTGTTCCCATTTTACAAGCAGGGAAACGAAAGCAGAGTATGTTAAGTGATTTACACAAGACCACAGAGGGAAGTCAGTATCAGGTTTGGGATAAAGCATTTCTAACACTAGATCACTAGATCACAGCTCCCTCTGTCTCAAAGAAACAGTTTCTGTCCAAATGAAGTGTGTTATAGCGACGAACTTCTCTATCTAAAAGGTGTATGTGAGGTGTGGCTGTGCAACATTATGGTTAAGGTGCATGCAAAAAAAAAAAAAAAAAAGGTAACAGCTGAGGTGGAGTACAAAAAATGTCAGCTATCTAAATTATTCTTATGGAGCTTATGCCTTCAGTCCACAGATTGCAATGGAAGATGATCATGGGACTCTAGGATAATATATGACTCTTAGCCTACCAATCTACAATGCACCACACCATTACCAGGAAGCAAATATTTTTAGCATGTGTGATGCTACATAGTCTTTAGCCAAAGAAGCGTGAAAAAACTAAAGCAAAGGTGATGTGGCATAAAGTGTACTTATAATACGGAAATATAAAGGTCAGCCCAATACTGGCTTAATTCAACATCTATTCACCTGTAAATGGCAAGTACAGTATGAGTCCCTCAAGGCAAATAAGGACTTTAATCACAGGAACTGCATGGGAGAGCCAAAGGAGCTTATATTTTTTTAAGCCTTGGGAAGGGGAAGTGACCCACGTAAGTTTCACACATGAGGGTCACAGCACACTCCCTCCTGAGGAAGTGTTTATAGCACGGGATACTTAAAGATGTTTAAAACTTCTTTTTCCCTTGAGAAGCAGAACCTTTAAATCAAGATCCTGATATCACAGGAGATCAGGGAAATGTTGTTTTTCCCTTGCAACAAGATTACCACCCTGATTACCTCGCCCACCCCCAGTTTATTTGTGCTCTTCTTGCAGCCTGTTCATGCAGCTAACCAGTAACCGGTTAAATGTCCTAATGTTGATGTGATTTCATCAAAGTCAATTTCCCAGTAAAGTCCATATGTACCATAAGACAATAATTGTGCCTGAGGTTCTTGAAACTGCCCAAGCGTT
Organism: Chelonia mydas; assembly: GCF_015237465.2. Taxonomy (NCBI): domain Eukaryota; kingdom Metazoa; phylum Chordata; order Testudines; family Cheloniidae; genus Chelonia; species Chelonia mydas. The sequence continues at coordinate 165,354,329 of NC_057850.1, forward strand.
CTGTCCTGAATTCCAGGTTGTCAGGTCACATATGAGCACATAAGACTTTTTATGACAGAACAGTACTTTCACCATGGCAGTTACAAAGTAGCAACCAGATCCCAGACCTTGGCACATATTGTTATTTATATAGCATCATACGGTAGGTATGCATTGCACTCCATAAATAAATAAAGTAATAGGTCCCTGCCCCAAGGGAAGAGCTCTGTGTAAGCTCATCAGTTGTCTCTCTCACCAACAGAAGCTAGTGCAATAAATGCTATTATCTCACTCACCTTGTCTCTCTAACATACTAAAGTGACATTGGGGGCGGGTGTTTTTGCAACAATTCTCATTTGCACAAAAGAGAACCCATGTATATGAAATGACTTGAGCCCAAATGACAGAGCCCAATTCCGTTACACTGGTGTCACTCATTAACTTCAGTGGAATTTACACATGTCCAACTGAGGGCAGAACTGGGGCTAATGGGATTGAGTTTCCCCACGAAGGGAAAGTTGTGCTGGTTCTTTTTAGAGGAGGCAAAGGTTCAAAGCTCTATATTTTCTTTGATCTTCCTGTTTCACAAAATACCACCAGTTCATTTTAAAAATTTCAATGGTGAAGACAACACTACAGGACAAAGAGACATTAGATGGAGGGTTAATCTTGTCACTTTTTTTCTCTACCCCCCTTCTTATCTTCATGCATAAGAACTACACTGCAGATTTATTACAGATATGACTGAAAATAATAAAACCAAGGCCATTCACAGTTAAGTGTTCCATAAACATCTTCTAGCCCTTAAGTTATACTGACAGGAACAAGATGACTTAGTCTGTGTTTCACCTTTAAACTGTGGCTTTCTTTGCTTTTGTCAATTTACCTTTCTGCTATATTTTATCTCAACATGTTATTAAGAAAAAAATCAGAAGGAAGGTAACATGTACAACACCACCCAGCCCAAGCGCAAAAAGACATTCTATTTGAAGATGATCTGCAGCCACACTGTAAACTGTGGGAAACCAGGGCTGTGTTAGGGGGGAAGCCAATGAACATGCATGGGAAACAAAAAAAGAAAACACTATATGGGAAAACATGAAACACAGTTCTTCCCCTGGATCCCTGGAGGTAATCCAAACTCAGTGAAAGCGTACAAGAGTCCCCAATGCCTTATATTCTAGCTCCTAAAGATCAGGCTGGAAAACAGAAGTGAGTTTGCTCTCAAGGACAGGCTTTGAGATGGCTTCTCCTTTGAGCTCAAAGGTAGTGATCCCTTGATCCAAAGCAGTATCATCAAGCACCATAATTATTGCACAGCAACTTCATTTTATACAATATCCAAACCATCTTCAAACATTTTTCCTCAAACTCTCATAGGGCACTAGTGTAGATTAAATAGTTAAAATGTCTACAAAATCTCAGATTTTAAAAGAAGCTTTGTGTCTGGTTGTACTAGAACAATACACGTTTGTATAGAAGTCAGAAATCAAAAGCAAAAGTATGTTTTGTTTTTCAAAAAAGCATCAGAACTAATTGTATACCTATGTTATTCCCACCTAGGCTTAGAACTTCTATTTTACAGCTGCGCCACAGATAACAGGGTTGGAACTCACTGCTTAGTTTAAGGTAGCCAAACTCCCTGCATTTTTGCAGGAGACTTTTCATAATTCTTTATCGACAGCACTAATAGCATGCACTTTACTCTAGCCTTGACTGCTTTGAAAAAGGATTAATCCGTAAGCTCTCTGGTCACTTGATTGAATGCAAAGAAGTTTCAGCTTGGCAAATACGATTTAAAACGGAAGTGTTGACACACTCTGAGACAGGTGTTTATCATCTCTCTTCACAATGCAAGATATGTTTGGTACAAATGCTATAATTAAGGCTGCAAATCAGTATCTGTAATCTCTGTGCTTTCACTTGCCCCAAAGCGTTCTTCTTGGACTGACATTTTCTATGCTTGATCTCAGACAAAAGGCAATTTTTTTGGTGAAAGTTTGAAGGAAGCCCTTTTAGCCATTGTTGAGTTATATGAAGCTGGAGAATAAGAAGCAGGGGAACTTCTCCATCCTTCCCCAAAAATGAATCAACCATTTTTCCTATACAGAACTGAAAATGGCTGAGCTTTGAAAGCATATGGAGTCTCAGATTTTAAGGCCAGAAAGGACCATTATGATGGTTTAGTCTGACCTCCTAGATAACACAGGCCATAGAACAGGGGCAGGCAAACTTTTTGGCCTAAGGGCCGCAACAGGTTTCTGAAATTGTGTGGAGGGATGGTTAGGGGAGGCTGTGCCTCCTCAAACAGCCAGGCATGGTCCGGTCCCCGCCCCCTATCTGACCCGCCCCCCACGCTTCTCACCCCCTGATGGCTACCCTGGGACTCCTGCCCCATCCAACCCCCCCGTTCCCTGACGGCCCCCCAGGGACCCCAGCCCCATCTATTCCCCCCCGCTCTCTGTCCCCTGACCACCCCCAGACCCTCCGCCCCATCCAACCCCCCGACTTCCTGACTGCCTCCCTCAGGGACCTCTGCTCCCATTCAACCCCCCTGTTCCCCACCCTCTGACCGCCAAAACCCCTATGCACACCCCCGGCCCCTGACCAACCCCCGAACTCCCCTGCCCTCTATCCAAACCCCCACACACACACCCGCTCCCTGCCTTCTTACCGCACTGCCTGGAGCACCGGTGGCTGGCGGCGCGTTTGCACCAGGACAGGCAGCCGCGCTGCGCAGCACAGAGCACTGGGTCAGGCCGTGGCTCTGCAGCTGCCTGGAGCTTGTTGCTCCGCCACCCAGAGCATTGCGCCGGCGGCGCAGTGAGCTGAGGCTGCGGGGGAGAGGGGGAACAGCAGGGGAGAGTCTGGGGGTGAACCTCCCGGGCCAGGAGCTCAGGGGCTGGACAGGACAGACGCGTGGGCCAGATGTGGCCCGCGAGCTGTAGTTTGCCCACCTCTACCATAGAACTTCACCCAGTAATTCCTGCATCAAGGCCATTACAGCTGTCTGAGCTAGAGCAGAACTTTTAGGAAAACATCCAGTCTTGACTTAAAAACTGCAAGTGGTGGAATAACCACCCCATCCCCAGGGAAGTGTCCATTCTGGAGCATGCCCCCGAGTTTTAAAGGTATTTAGGTGTTGCTCTGCTCTGCATTGCAATGCCTAATTGACTTGGAGCCTAAGTCTTTTTTTCAAAGGCATCCTAAACACTTAGGAGCATAAATCTAATTGACTTTCAATGAGACTTAAGGACTCCTCAGTACTTAAGTCACTTTTGAAAGTGAGACTTAGGGCCCAACTTTAAAGGTATTTAGGCACCTAACTCCCATTTATTTCAATAGGACCTAGACACCTAAATAGCTTTAAAACTCTGGGCACTAGTTTTCTTAGTCAGTTATGCACTGAAGGACTGAGTGGAGCCACACCTACAAATCTGGGCCTATGTCTACAAACAAGTTTTTAAAACAAATTGGTTTGGTGATAAAGTACAAAGCGGTTGGGTGGAAAAACAATCCCACATCTAAGCTTGCTCAGTAGGCAACAGCTAAGATCTTAAGCAGAAGACCCAAACTCTTTTACAACATCCCAATCCTGCGTCAGAGCCATAAGGGCACCGCACAACGGGAGTTGGGCACCTGATGCCCTTAGACCACTTTGGAAATCCCAGCCTTGAAAAGGTACTGTTATTGATTAAGCACAGGAATGTTCTTCCACTCTTAAAATCAAATGCAAACAACAAAAAACTACATTCATATGACATTCAAATCACTGAACTAAAATAAAGAAAGCCAGGAAATTTTAAGGGGCCTGATTCTCCTCTCACATCACTTACATGTGGGTATAACTGCATTGGCTTTGATAGAACTATTTCTGATTTACTCTGACGTGGGTGAAAGAGAATCAGGCCTGAGGTTCCTCCAGCAATATTCACTCTGCCCCATTGCTCATTAGTGTGTATTCTGTGGCAGCAGTTTTCACACTGTGGGAACATGTAGCATTGGTGAGATGCACGCCAGTCAGATGGGATGCAGGTTGATTTATCAGAATAAAAATCCCTTCTAGGTCTGCTGATCAAAATGAAGTTGGAATGCCAGGTGGGTTTGAATATTCAGTGTGGTACACTACTTCTTAAGTTTAACAATAATAATACCTAACTCTTATCCCCCACTTTCCATCAGTAGATCTCAAAGCTCTTCACAGTTTTTAATGTCTTTATCCTCGCACCACCCTGTGAGGTAGATAAAGTACTACTGTTCCCATTTTACAGATGGGAAACTGAGACACAGAGAGACTAAGACCCAGATCCTGAAAAATGTTTAGACTCCTAACTCCCATTGCAATCAGTCAAAGTTAGGAGCCTAAATACCTTTGTGGATCTGGGCCTAAGTGACTTGCCCAAGGTCACACAAAGTCTATGGCATAAATGGGAGTTTGAGCATTCCTGTTTTATGGTATATATTTAACAACACTATATTAGGCTGCTCATTTAACAGTAAAACAGGAATAGGTGAGGTTACGCATGTGCCATGTGACAGAGTTAATGTTGCTGTAAGAATTTTAACTTCTATTTCCCAGTTTGTTTTTTATAACTGTGCAAGCCTAATACTGCATTAATATTAAGGATGCAGTTATATGAATGTGCACATTTATGCTATTAAATCCAGTAATCTAATAATACAATATAGGGAACATCTGGCCACATCTCTCCTGTGACATGAAGAGCTCTGTTAGCAGCAAAAGTGGAGTGGTTCTACTGCTCAGGGAGTGGGGCAGGGGCCCACGCTGGGGTTGCTCTCCCTGTGTGCTAACCAGACACCTGCTCCACAGAAGCTCCCTGTGCACTGCCAAGCAGCAGAGATTTGGTGATAGGGCTGAGAGACGAACAGAACAAAAGGCCATCCCCCTGCCCCAGCGCAGGGCAGGCAGATGCTGCAAATGCTACTTCAGCCCTCAGAATGTAGGACAGGCCGTGAAGCAGCAAACTCCTGCTGCTGCACTGCCCGCTCGGGGGAATTTCTTCCTCCCAGCCTTCAAAAAACTCCCTAGTGCACAACTCTGCCACTCGGCAAAAGACAGAATTGGGGCTGTGTATGTGCATGCATGTCAACAACTTCTCTGTTCTTGCTCTCTTGTGCCCAATCCCATAAAGACTTAGCCAAAGATTTTAAAGGCTGAAGGATCAGGGACTTTGTCCATGGTCCTTTTGGTGCCTTGCTTGCCCTTAGACCATGCCAGGAGAATTTCTGGAGGGCTTGTCTGCATGGATGCTGGAACTAGGGCTGGTGCCACACCCTGTGGCTTGAAGTAGTAACAACAATCCATGGTTTCCTCCTTCAGCACTCCCCCTATAAAAACTGTTCCAGCATCACTGCTTGTCAACTAATCCAGCAGTTCTCAATATGCTCAGACCAGCAACTTGGCAATTAATCCCCTTTTCCCAGTCACCGCTTCTCCAGAACTGAAAACAGGTGGGCAACACACTGAGAACATGATACCCTTTACTTTAAGATAAAGTAGAGAAAATACAGAAAATAAAAGGATAGATCCTTAAACATGTAGCCTTCAACAGACAAGAGGATGCAAAAAAATGTCACAGAGAATTTGGCAAACATAGCTCTGAATTCCCATCAGAAATGAAGGCCATTACTAAGGGACACCACTGAGATAAGGTCAAGCTGTTCTCAAGACAGAGGCTGTCTTCCTCTCTGGCCATTGAACCATTTGTAACAGCTCTCACACATTTGAAATTCACTTCAGGGAAGAACAAACTTCTCCCTGGTACTTTCTGGATTAGTTTCAGGGAAGACATTAAGTCAAGATATTATCTTAGAGCAGTCCTGTAAAGTTTTAGGAAACCTTTTGTTGGTTCACATTAACTTTTCCTATTGACTCATAGAAATGTAGAGCTGGAAGGGACCTCAAGAGGTCATCTAGTCCAGCCCCCTGTGCTGAGGCAGGACCAAGTATATTTAGACCATTCGTGAGAGGTGTTTGTCCAACCTGCTCTTAACAACCTCCAGTGATGGGGATTCCACAGCTTCCCTTAGAAGCCTATTCCAGAACTTAACTACCCTTGTAGTTAGAAAGTTTTTCCTAATATCTAACCTTAATCTTCCTTACTGCCCATTAAGCCAATTACTTCTTGTCCTACATTCAGTGGACATAGAGAACAACTGATCACCAATCTCTTTGTAACAGCACTTAACATATTTGAAAACTGTTATCCGGTTTCCCTTAGGGTATATCTGCAATTAAAAGCCCGCAGTTGACCCATGCCAGCTGACTTGGGCTTACGAGGCTCAGGCTGAGGGGCATTTTAACTGCAGTGTAGATTTGTAGGTTTGGGCTAGAGTCAGGCTCTAGGACACTGTGAGGTGGGAGGATCCCAGATCTCAGGCTGCAGGCCAAGCCTTGAAATCTACACTGCAATGAAACAGTCCCACAACCTGAGCCAGCTGGCATAGGCCAGCCATGGGTGTCTAACTGCAGTGTAGACAAACCTTCGGTCTTCTTTTCTCAAGACTAAGCATGCCCAGGTTTTTCAACCTTTCCTCATAGATCAGGTTTTCTGAACCTTTTATCATTTTTGTTGCTCTCCTCTGGACTCTCTCCAATTTGTCCACATCCTTCCTAAATTGTGGTGCTCGAACTGGACACAGTACTCCAGCTGAGGCTTCACCAGTGCTGAGTGGAGACGGACAATTACCTCCCGTGTCTTACAAACAACATTCCTGTTAATACACCCCAGAATGATATAAGCCTTTCACAACTGCATCACACTGTTGACTCATACTCAGTGTGTGGTTCACTGTAACCCCAGAGCCTTTCCAACAGTACTACCAACTACCCAGTTATCCCCCATTTTATAGCTGTGCATTTGATTTTTCCTTCCAAAGTGTGGTACTTTGCAATTGTCTTTATTGAATTGCATCTTGTTGATTTCAGATCAATTCTCCAACTTGTCAAGGTCATTTTGAATTCTAATCCCATCCTCCAAAGTGCTTGCAACTCCTCCCAGCTTGGTGTCGTCTGCAAATGTTATAAGCATACGCTCCATTCCATTATCCAAGTCATTAATGAAAATATTGAAGATCACCAGACCCCGGACAGACCCCTACAGGACCCCACTAGACTCATCCCTCAGTCTGACAGTGATCCATTGATAACTACACTTTGAATATGGCTTTCCAACCAGATTTGCAATCACCTTTTATTAATTTCATCTAGACCACATTTTCCTAGTTTGTTTATGAGAATGTGAGGAGTATGTCAAAAGTCATGCTAAAATCAAGATCTCTCCCTCATTCCCACCTCTTTTCTGGGGCTAGTTATATAGCTTTCTTAGGGCTGGCCTACATATAAATTTGCGCCAAAATAACAACCTTTTTATTTCAGTGCCAGTCTGTAGGGACACTCTTATTTCAAAATTAAATTGTATTTTGGAATAAGTATCCTATTTCAATTTTGTTTTTTATTGAAATAGGACTCTTATTTTAAAATCAGAAAGTGTCCACGCACAGACTTCCACCAAAAGTGTGAATTAAGACTTGTGTCATTATTACAGTGGAAACGTGCATGTGGACAAGCACTATGGGGGAAGGTAGTCTGCTACGAGAGAGAGAGATGTGAGAAGTAAACAAAGCCGCAGATTGATCACAAATGGTATTTAGCAAGTGAAGTTTTTCACTGACCGCTTTGCACAATTTCTTTTTTTTTTTCCTTTCTTATTTTTGGTGGAAGTAGGTGAAATTTGATTTACTTGCAATTAGGGCAACCAGTGAATAAGCTGTGTAATCAGCACTGAGGTGGTGGAAAGAAACAGCATCTCAAACAAATAACAATTTGATGGTACAAGAAAGAAATATGGCTTAAAAAGCAGAACCACCACAGCTAGTGCACTTTTTACTGAGGACATGCCATCCTACACCAGGAACTCATCCACAATAATATCCTTATAAAATTGTGTGTGTGTGTATACACAACATATATATATATTTTTAAATCACACACTATGAGACCGTTTCATCCCCATGGAAAAAAAAAAAAAAAGAGTAAGAGCCAAGTGCTGGTCTCACTTAAACTGGTGTAAATCAGGAGTAACTCCACTGAATTCAATGGAATTGCATCAATGTAATGGGATCAGAATCAGTCTGCCAATTTGTGTGTGTCCCTCTATTTCCTATCTTTAATCTGGAATGTACCTCTAATCTTGTAGGTGTCATTCTTCTTGACTTCTGGGACCAGCATGGTTTTGCTTGAATATTTGATGCTCTCTGCTGCCACCCACAGCACATCCATGTACATTCTCTCATGAACACAGTACATTTTTTCCAGAAACCTTAACTGTACCGGTCTGAGTCGGTACACTGGGGTCTGGGTAGATCTCAGAAATCTTCAGGTTATGGGGGGAGGGGAAGAGGGGGAGAAAGGACGATGGAAACGGTGAAGTATGGTGGAGCTGTGCCAGGATCTAACAGCAACTTGGAAGCACAGGCTGCATCAGCATTTGTCTGCTTTGCTTCAAAAGTGATGGCAATAGCGTCCATTAATTATATTTCCTGTTGATTGCTGTTTGAAAACATGCAGGATGCCTAACAAACAAGAGCAGCGCTTTGGCAGAGTAGTGTATTGCTAAGCTGGTCTGGTCTGTTTCAAAATGAGATGTTCTCATTTTAAGAGTACACACAGACTCATACTTATGTCTAACTGACTGACACCTGATCTATTGTATTCAATGTCATTCCCACGCTGATTTACACTTCCTTCATCCCAACCCTTTCAGCCACAAAACAGTGGACCAGATTCATCAGTAAGATGATATGGAACTTTTTTTCAAATTTAATCAATTTTTTAAAAAATCATTCATCTGTTTCTCTTTCTCACTAGAATCCAATCTTACATGGAGTTGAACTCGAGGGGACTCTGTATTTACAAAAGGCACGCAAGTACCTTGCAGGATTGGGTCCTTCTTATAAATCTCTAGTGATAATTAGCAGTGTGGATTTGTAGTCCAGAGCATGAGATACAAGAGAGGGAGCGGGGAGCCATATTCAGTTTTCAGATTTGACACTGATTTGCTGGGCAACTCTGGCAAAATACTTAGCTTCTCTGTGCTACAGTTCCCCAGCTGTAAAATATAGTGGTAATGATACTTTACAACTTTGTAGAATGTTTAGAGATCTGGGCATTAAAGTGCTAAAGATCATGATAGTTATCACGTTTCTACTTTAACATGTTTTGCTGAGACAGATGCCTGTACAATTAAAAAAAAATATGAAGTTTCACTTTAAATGATAACTTCTTACACTTATATAGCACCTTTCATCCTTACCTATGGACACAGCACTACTAATAAGCAACCATCTTTACAGGATGGAGGGGGAAATGTTTGGAAAAGGATGCCAGAACAATTACTCTTGTAAAATATGCTACTGGACTGTTAAATCGCTGTTCACTCAAATCCCTGCTCCACCACTGACTCCATGTGTGACATTGGGCAAGTCACTTAGCTTCTCTGTTCCCCATCTGTAAAAAAAAATGGAGATAATAGCATTTCCCTGCCTCACAGGGATGTTGTGATGAAAATACATTAAAGACTGTGAGGCACTCATATACTAAGGTAATGGGTGCCATGTAAATTAACTAAGATAAATAGATGTGCAGAACAGGCTCTCAAAATATACACTTTGAGTAATTCAACGGGAGCATTGACTGATCAACCATAACAACATTTGACTGAAAGAGAAAGGGCATAAGGGTCAGTCAGTGTTTAAACTGGATCATACAGAAATAAAAACAAGGAGGAACAACCATGGTTCAAAGTGTTCAATTAAAGTCAATATCCCTAGGGAATCACTAATTCTAGGAACCATGTTTGTATTACTTGCCGTCAGAAGAATCAGTGCAAACTGTAGTTGGCTTACACTTACGACAATTATTGAGTAATATTTTAAATAGTCAGATTCCACATTGTGAATTTTTTAGTAATCATAAAAAGTTTGTTTTAAATCAGGGAATTAGTTTGGTTCCATTTAGATCTTTGTTGTTCATGCAAAATCCATTCCTTCGCTTCTGACCAAAAGCAATCCATTGTAGACCACCATGAAAATCAGTTCTTCAGTGACATTCAGTTAGGTGAGCAACTGGCCTAGGCAAGAAACACTAGTCTGGGACTATACCTATTAGTGTCTCTGGTGAGAACTGTGTGTAATTGTTTGAGGTACAGGAAGAGTAGTCCTCAGTCTGGGAATAAATCCTTAAGAAACATATTTCACTTGTGAGAGTCATCGCAAAGTCTAATGCTGGAAGTTTCTCATACTCAAAAATAACTGATTCTTTTTCTATGTTCAGCCGGGAAAAAATCAACCATTAGGTGTCAGGAAAGTTTGTATTCTGAAATGCATTTTAAATAGAAATGTACAAAACATTTGACTGCACAAGGTAGGTTTCAAACAATGTTGAGAGAAAAAGCCACCAAAATGAACACTTTACTTTTTTTAAAAGCAAAAAATGTTATGAGAGGGCTGTCATTTCTGAAAATTGTCAGAACCAGATGTTCCTCTTATTTAGAGGCCTTTTCATGTAAAGATCTCTAACTTCTGGTCTCGCAAGGTTTTATCCCCTATAAAGTACTTGGAATACCCTTTTAAATACTCTGGGCCTGATTCTCCTCTCACTTACATCTGTGTAAATCAAGAGTAACTCCACTGTGATCACCTGAGTCACACTGGTGTAAATAAGATCAGAATAAGACTCGGTCAGTAACTTTGGATTTGACTGTAAGGTTTTAAATCTTAAATTCCTAAAGACAGCTACAAGGGGAAAAAATGAAATCTCAGTGATTAACAATATAGTGTAAACTGAAGTTAAAGAATGAGAAAAATCTGAAAGGTATCTGCACAATTACAAGTAGCTGTTTGAGCAAATCCTAAATAGAATCATCCAGCCTCCGGACCATGAAAATTCCCTGCTTCCCAAAGAGAGGAGAGGGAGCCCACACTGAAGCTAGTGTGAAAAGGATGAATATAATTCAGAAGTTAATTCATTCATTCTTCCTGGAAAGTGAGCATATATAGTAATGTATTTCTTGACTCATCTCCTGGCAAAATTGGCTTACGGGATGCTGGGCTGGTGGTCAACACCTAAGTTACCAATCTTGCAGCTCTCATTCAAGGAAAATGAGCCCTGTGCCTGAGTGAGGACTTAGGGAATTGGCCAAATCTACAAGAAGCCAGCTACCATGGCAAAGATTATTATTTTACAGAAAAATGTGCTCCCTTAGTTAATATCAGTGCAAGAAGAAAGGGGGAGAAAGCCATACAGTTCCTGGGTGCACAATCAAGCTAACCCCAATTCAGTTCTCAACACTTTTCAGGATTTGGTGTCTTATTTTTACATTTATTCACTCTTGTTCTCTAGTTCTTACAGCAGCCATCTGCGGCCTGGCTGAGAAGGAGGTGGTTCCGTGCCTGTCACGGTATCACCAACACCCTGGGCGAAATGTACACATCTCTCACGCTGTAACTAATTGATAAGGCGTGTGTGGGGAAACAAGGAGAGGGCTGGAGACAGCTTCTCCTTTCTCACCGGGATACTATCAGAGGTCTGTTCCCAGATCTTGATATCACAGGAAGAGATTCCTTCTGCTCTTAGAAAAATCCTCTCCCCAAACAGACGATCTGTTCTTTTATAACCCAGTCGCCTTTCCCTAGTTTTTGATTTTCACCTCATTTGCTGGAGCTGTATATTAAAAATAGACTTCAGCTAATATGGTCTCACAAAAATGCCAATGACACTAAAAAGCCACTAACCTTACAAAATACAACCCTGCACATCTTCCTTGAGGACAGCCACAAACTCATTAATGCCTTAGGGAAGGGCTTCTTTTCAGGCTCCCTTACTCAAACTGTTACTGAATAATTTAAGTGAGGTGGGAGTTAGGGAGGGAGAGGTTGTGTATGATTTTATTACATGCCAGAGAGAAAACACCCTTATTGAAATCACCTTTCTGGAAGGGCTCTGCTTCTCCAGCAGAATCAGGACTTGTAGAAAGGGTTTACATTTCCACATTTACATTCAGCTAAAGATGCCTGGCAAAAATCGATTCCTTTTATCTTGTAAGGGAAACCCACAAACCAGTACGTTAAACACTTTTGTTGCTAGGGTAATATAATAAATGCTTTAAGTTATTTAAGACAAAACACCTTCCTAGAACAGCAAAGACTCATAAATGCTAGTAAGTTAGGAGTGCTAATAACTTCTCCAGGTGCTTTTACTGATCATTTGCCCGAGATGGTCTGAGCATCAGCTTGCAAGCCAGCTACTTACCGCAGAGCGCAAAAAGGAAAAGTTGCACTAGCCAGAAAGCATGCGTCTCCATCCCGCAGTAGGAGCGACCAGGACTCAGAGCCTAGGGGGGAAAGCGCCCGCATGGGGAGGAAAGAGGGCGGCAGGTCTGCAGCCACCAGCAAACACACACCTCGGATCAACCACACGCTTTCCTGTCAGGAAACCCCTCTTCATTCCTTTGCATCAAAGCATAAGCAGCAGCAGCAACTGGGGGTGGGTGGGCGCCCGCAAGCTTTCCCCCAGCTCCGCTCCTCCTCCCTCTCCCTACCCTGAGATGCGATCATCAGCCTCTCAGCAGCACCAATCAACTCCAACTTCCATTTCCCATTTTTGCCCACCCCCGCTCCCCCGCCTTGTTTCGTCCTCCCCCTTTCTCCGGCTCGCCTTTGGACTGGGAGGAAGGAGGAGGAGGATGTCGTTGTGGCTATTCTGGGATCCTCCAGGGCAGCCGATGGGAAGTTTCGCGCAGCTGGAGGTTTCTGAGAAGGAGGAGAAAGGGGGAGGCCCACCACGGAGGCGTTTGCCTGCACAGCTGTCTGGGGCGAGAGTGAAACTGACCAGCAGGGAGCTAGGGTTGTGTGTGTGTGCGCGCTTGTCTCTCCGCGTGTTATCTGAGCCCCTCGCTCTCTTTGTGTGGCTCCTTGGGTGATCATCTGCAGCGTGCCTTTGTGTCTGTGGGTCTCTCTGCGTCGGCTTGTGTGTCCATCTGTCTGCCTGCAGTAATCGTATTCTCGTCAGTCCCTCCTTCCACACAGAAAAGGGGCGGGCCCCGGTTGCCCATTGATCAGTAAAATTGTAGTCGCAAACCTCTCCTTTAAAGTGGGAAGTTTGGGCATTTTCTCTCTTCTCTTTGGCAACTCTCACCCATAGGGTGACTAGGGCAGGTACCATCTTGTTCGGCGCATAGTTGGCGTGAGCTAAACTTCTGCTGAGATATGTTCCTCGATGCCTTTTCTCATGGACAACATGAGTTATCTCAAATGCCAGAGTGTTATTTAAAATTTAGTATCTATAGATCGGCAGCCGCTACACTTTTAAAAAATATATATTCCAGGACAGAACAGCCAGTAGCCTTAAGCAAGTGCTGGATGTGTTTTAATGCTGCCATTTCACCTCTGCGTGACTGTGTCCAGGGGGGGAACCATACATTGCTCATTTTCATCAATATTTAAACCCTATTTTCCTCGATCCATAAGAATTTGAAGTTAGCTTCCTGATTTAAAAATGCCAGGAGGCAAAGCAACAAGGAGAGCCTTCCTGGAGACCTAGCAAGACAACTAAAAACCATGTATGCTGTTCAGTTTCATACACAGCAGGAAAGTATTTCTAGATAAGCAGAAAGATTGCAGCTAGGGAACTACATTTCAATAGTACATGAAGTCGCTGTCACTGATAAGGTCAGATTAACCACACCATTTAGAATTTTTAAAAAATAAACTTTTATAAAACCGAATGTTATAATATAGTGCATGTTATGTGTGTGCCTGTGTATACGTTTATTTTTATGAATACTATGTGTGTGTAATGTTTCAATTGATTGGAAACTCTGCCAGGGAAACAGCCTTTCAAAACAATTTGGAAAGGCCAAAGCAGTGTTTGGAAAGTCCAAACATTGCAGCATGGTGCTATTTATTGCAGGTGTAAGGCAAGGTGAACTGGACTATAAATAAAAGTGAAATTGACTCCCCAATTTTTATTGTCCAAGCTGAGAGAAATGGAAAATGTAAACAAATCACATTAAAGGTTTTAAGTCTTCAGTACTGTAATATAGCTATGGGAATTAAGTCTGTAAAGATATTGTATTGAATTTGCTAGTGTGTGCATGCCACTATTTTCTCCTGGATGGAAGCATATCTGGTGAAATATCAAAGTCCCTAGACAACTAATAGCTATTGGAGATCATGCTTTAGCTGCAGTGATTAGCACTTCTGCTTCTAAAGGAGGAGCTGAGTTCTATTCCCACTATCCACATGAAGTTTTGAGTGACCACTGTATGCATAATGATAACCATGAAATTCTATAAAGGCACAGGCTTGCTACCCCATGATGTTTATTGATTGTTTCTTTTTTTAAAAATTAGGATTTTGGCAGATGTTAATTTTCCCTTATAAATCATAATATTTAACAGTACAGGGACTTAGAGGGGACATGATCTACACTAGCATTTAAGATATGTTCTGCTTACTATACTGGTTATCAAAGTGTTTTGACACAGGATACAGAGATGTGGCCAACGCATAAGAAACATTTCAAATAAAGAATCAAGTTTTGTTTTTATATAATGTGGCCAGTGTTTCTGGTCACATGTTCATTCCCTTTATCTGCTTCAGAGTGGAAAAGTCACGGCACAAAACACATAGCAAATATCTTCTATGAAAGTAATTGTTTTCAACTTGTAAAATTCAGCAGATCTTTCCCCCGGTCCCACCCATTTTAAGCTTACTTCTGAAATACCATAATGCAAATAAAACCCTATGGCAGAATAATAGCTGAAATTTAGAGGAAGATGCACTAACTTGGAAATAGTGAAGCTATTTTAAATTCATCGGCTAACTGCTTAAACTGACATTTTCAGCAAACTGAACAAAAATGAATAATTCTTAGAAGCAGATGTATTTGTGAACACCTTGTGAGCAAAAAGGCTTTAGGATTAGCACCTTCGATGTGATGTAACTAGTTATAGATGGGCTTTCAGTTACCATCCTGACATTCACTGTCATAACCATACAGCTCCGTAGCCTAGAATTCCTCCTTCCCTGTAAGGGGTTAAGAAACTCAAATAACCTCGTTAGCACCTGACCAAAAGGACCAATGGGAAAGAAGATACTTTCAAATCTGGGGGCGGCGGGGGGGGGGGGGGGAGGAAAGGCTTTGTTTGTGTGTTCTCTTGGGAAGCAGAGATGCATCAGGTCAGACAACTCCTCCTCCTATAAACCATCCTAAAATGAGTCTCAATATCAAAAAGTCGCAAAAAGAGTAAGAAAGTAAGGCAAGGCTCATTAGATTATCTTGCTAGAGGGAGGTTTATTCCTGTATTTTGTAACTTTGAAACTAAGCCTAGAGGGAGTTCTGCTGTGTTTTTGAATCTTTTGTTACCCTGTAAAATTATCTTCCATCCTGATTTTACAGAGGTGATTCTTTTACCTTTTTTTAAAATAAAATTCTTCTTTTAAGAACCGGATTGATTTTTTCAGCGTCCTAAACCCAGGGAGGTTGATCTGTGCTCACTTTGTAACCAATTGGTTAGGATATTATTCTCAAGCCTCCCCAGGAAAGGGGACGTAAGAGTTTGGGGGGATATTTGGGGGGAATAGGAACTCCAAATCAGGTCCTTTCCCTGATTCTTTGTCTAAATCACTTGGTGATGGCAGCGTACCCTCCAAGGACAAAGGATTTGTGCCTTGGGGAAGTTTTTAACCTAAGCTGGTAGAAATAAGCTTAGGGGGGCTTTCATGCGGGTCCCCACATCTGTACCCCAGAGTTCAGAGTAGGGAGGGAACCTTGACACTCACTAATAATGTTTCACGCCCATCAACAGCTCTATGAAATTTACCTCTTCAGGAAAACTGAAGTTTATATTGCGCAGTTACGGTTCAGTAACAACAACATGACAGTAAAAAGCTATTACACTAGGATATGAGAGATCTTGCAAATACCAATTATCCATGTATAACTCCATACCCCTCCACCTACAATATGTGATAGCAGTACTCCCAAAAGTACAATTTGTTATAGTTCCCTGAAGTACTGCCTTGACAGATCACCACCATAGCGTGAGCCATCCAGCATTTTCAAATGCTCCAATCCCATTTCTGGAAGTCTGACTTTTAGTCCTACTTCTCAGTAAAATAATGGTAATAGCATAGCAGCTTGGTAGTAGTTCCAATACCAAACTTCCAAGGACCTATTGTGACATAACACAAGATCGAGTCAAATAAATGGCGGGATTTATTTATTTACTTCATGACCTATGGCAGGTAACAAGTATCAGAGGGGTAGCTGTGTTAGTCTGAATCCACAAAAACAATGAGGAGTCCAGTGGCACCTTAAAGACTAGCACATTTATTTGGGCATAAGCATCTGAAGAAGTGAGTTTTTTACCCACAAAAGCTTATGCCCAAATAAATCTGTTAGTCTTTAAGGTGCCACCGGACTCCTCGTTTTTATGCCAGGTAAGGTAATGAAATATCATGCTTCAGGGCCCAGGGTTAAGCTGATCCACTGTGGATGTCAGGGAGAAATTGATTATATCTAGCATGTTGTGGAAGCTGCTGGGTTGCTATTCGCCTCTGACAGAGCAGTATTCTAGTCTAGATGGACTGATGGTCTCATCTGGTACTGAAGGGTACTTCCCTATACCCTAGGGCCAATAAATCATTTTATTTGTATCCAAAGGTACATTAACATTTTCAAGATAGATTTTAATTGGGCCACTCATTGAAGTGAGGGCTGGACGACTGGGCCTAAGTTCAGCTCATCTCTATTTTTAGCTAAAATAGGTCAATTTGCACAGAACTTTTTAAACTTTCGGTTCCCATTTCATGCTTCTGAAAGCATGCCTTTTTTGTTCTACAAGTTTAAAAAAAAACGAGACATAAACAGGTAATTAAAACTGTGTTCTCCTCTGAACACTGTTTGCATAATTTCGTACAAATGTTTTATCCAAGTCTTTTTCACCAGAGAAAATATCAAACACAATGATAAATGGACTACTACTATGACCAAAGAGAAATATTCTTCAAAGACTTTGTATGCATTTAAAGATTATGTGAATTTTAAGCAAAACAAATTCTATGGTCTTAAATTCTTTTCTCCTCTATGATCTGGTCTGAGCAGAGAGAAAATGAAGATAGATTTGTATGTAAATATCTTGATTCCCAGATGGAAACAGACACAGACTGGGAAAACACCCACAAACACTCAAATCAACTTGGACTCCTTTCTTGAAAGAAGAAACATATGAGAAGATCCCTGCACCTGTGCAAAGCCTCACTCACTTCAGTGGATTCTTGATGCCTAAAGTTGACACCTAAATCCAAAATGTAAGTATCTAAATATAAAAGTGACCTGATTTTCAGTGGTGTTAGATTGTGAACTCTTGGCACCTCTGAAAAAATAGGCCAGTTTACCAAAGGTGATAAAATATGATCGGGCTGCCTAACTGTAGGCAGAAAATATTGGCCTTAAATTGGAAAAAAAACAAAAACAAACAAAAAAAAAACCCCACACCCAACCCCTCAAATATTTTTATTATTTCAATATTTTGAAGTGTATTGAGATCAGTGCTTAATTTTTGCCAGGGCTGAGCCCCAGCACCTCTAGGCTTGGCAGTTCATAGCCCCTTCACTCCAGGGCTTGCTGCATCAGTTATGAATGTAAAAAAATTGCTTGAGCCCCAGCACCTCTTTCATTACAAATTAATAACTGATTGAGGCAAACAACGTTAGAGACATTTAGATACTCGGCATCATAAAGCCAGCAACTGTGGGTAGTAAAAATGGATTCACAACTGTAACTTCTTAGTTCTGACAGCAAAGGAAAACAGAACAGATGTGTGGGGAAGAGAGGGGATGTCTCAATTGGAGGTTCCTGTAACAAATAAATAACTTGGGAGACTGGTCAGGTCTTAGCTTGGTTGCTATAACAAGAGGGGAAGGAGTTGTCATATATTAATTTTTCCAGTGTATAAAAATGATCCCATTCTAGGCACATGAAAAAAAGAATCTTTCAAACCAAACAAATGCATTAATCCTTTCACACAAAAGGTCAACCACCAGTGATAGTAAAGACTCTAAAAACAGCCACTCTGACCCCTTCCTCATCTACTCCTCTTCAAATCACCTCAGAGGAAGAGTCCAGGCAAACAGAGAAGTCAAACAACATTCCTGAAAGTCAACACATGCAATCTTTGTTTTACTGGGTGGGGAAGTGAATTCCAGAGTCAAGGGCCGTCCATGGAAAATGTCTTCTGATTTCTCCCAGACGTACTCATCTAGTTAACTGAGTGCTTGAGCGTGGCAGCACAGTCCAGAAGAGGATGGGACTGGGAGTCAGACAGGATTCTATCCCCAGCTCTGCTACTGAACCACTGTACGGCTTTGGACAAATCACTTATCTTCCCTGTGCCTTGCTTTTCTCAACTCTATAATGGGAACACCACCCAACACTGTGAAGAGCTTTGAGAACTGCAGATGAACAGTATACTGGAAATACTAATTATTACAAGTCTTAACTCAACTGATCTGAGTTATTTATGTGCTATAAAGAGGATATTTACAACACACCTGAGATCTAGACCATATCAGTTAAGATTTGCAGTTCTTTCCCACTGTTTTTTCCTCCTGCAGCAAGAAACATCCTAAAATTGTTCTCTTGTTTGTGTCATAAGCACCATGATCCTTTCCTCCCGTTGTACATGACTATTCTTCTCTTTCTACATCAGGCAGAAGCTTTAACTTAAAAAAAACAACAACTTGGCTCAGGCACAGAAAATAAATCATGTTTTAATTTTCAAAGTGATAGCCTAATGAAATACACAGAATTATATTTCATCTTCAACCAAATAAAGCTAAAATTCATTCATAATTGTTTAAGATAGTAAAGAGTTTATTCACTGTCACATGTGCTGTAGCCATTGGGCTTTTTACACAGAAAATGCATTGAAAGCTGTTATGATAGGCTGCTGGAGTGCCTTTCAGAATGCCAGTGAGAAATTTGCAGACTGTTCCACAAGTGATTGAATTCTGTTAGAATAAAAGGAAGTAAGTCAACGAGGAAAATGGGAGAGGTGGGATGGGAAATGTTTTAACAATAAAAATACTCTGTAATTACATATAAGAACTTTTGGATAAAAGCTACTAACAATTCAATTACACCATCTTGGCACTATCAGTAAGGGATATAAAAGGATCATTTTATTGACTTCTGTAATGCAGCTGGCTCTGCGGTGAAACAAACACTACACAGCAGCCTAGAATAGAAAATAAAGGCTACCCAAATTTAATTTGAACTCAGGAGTTCTGACTTCCAGCCTGATAGTAAAACCATTCTTGCTTCTGAATCATTCTACTTCTAAGATTTTACTAAACCACCTTGTGCTGTGATCTTGTATCAGTTCCTGTATTTACTTGTATGAAAATGGACAAATTAGCCTTCTTAGACACATGAAAGACACAGTCTTAGGCTGTGAACTAAGCAGGATAAAGCTGGTTCAGTACTTTCATGAGAATCTTCCATAAAAAATGGTCAGAAAGAAGTAGTACTATGCAAATATAAGGGCATTACCAGTGCAAATAAAGTGATTCGGGTACACAATGTGGGCTGCAACATCGTGTATTTAAATGTTTTCAGATCTATATAAAAAAATTTCTCCTTTTAAAATAAGAAATAGAAAAAAAGACGCAAGTTTGCATTAAAGTGATTTCAACTAGCTATTATATTCACACAGTTGTGACTCTGTTGTAACAAATAATCCTCTTTTTTAATCACTAAATCTTTACCGCCCCAAAGCAACAATTTGTGCACAATTTACGCCTCTTTACTCAAACTGATGAAAACAGTCACAATTCCCACAGCATTTGCCACAAGATTACCCTGACATATTTAAACAAAAATAAAATCCCTTTACAGTATATTATGCAAAGTTCTAAATATTTCAGCTTATTTGCAGACAATGATCTAAAGAGACTGTCCCCAACACTATGCATTACTGCTATACAAATCACACATAAAATTCCTTTTTTCTTTTTCCTGTTTGAAAAACTTGTGTGTGCTAGGAGGAGGAGCTTCTGTTGGTGTAGGTATACCTCCCCGAGCAATGGTAACAGTAACAGAAACATTAACATTCTTGTATTGACCTAGTTACATCCACACTAGGAGTTTGGTCAGCATAGCTGTGAGTAGCATAACCTCGATAGCATTTATCACCATGTATTTTTGACAGATTTCCACGCCCCATTTAGGGCTTATATCCTGCCCTCCATTCCTGTTTCTATTAGTGTCGAGGTTTGGCACTGTCGGCCATTTTGAAATTTTGAATCCGCATGGTACTCTTAGCCAATAGTTTAGGACTGCCATTGCTTTCCCTACCTAAGTAAGGAGGAGCTCTATTTAAATGGATCTGATGATTAAAGATGGCTGCACGTAGAAGGCTCTGGCCAACATCGGCAGTCAAGCCTCTCATGAAGAGACGTTATACGGTTGCTGCTATGGGACCTGAAGAAACAAACACACAGTTGTGGCAAACAGTGTTTGAGATGAGTCATGGGAGAGGGGAAACAGGGATAGCTAATGATGTCTGTACCCACAAGAACGACACAGTGGAGAAACAAGAGGCCAGACCACTGGGCCAAGATTTCTTTGAGACTCCGGACCCAGGGTGGGAGAACCTAAACAATTCAAACAAAGGGCTGTATGGAGACGAGGCACAGGAATGTTCTATGTAAGAACGTTCAAGGGATGGCTTGGCAGGGACCCGGTCACTGGTGCTCAGTTAGCTAGAGCCTTTTGGATCAAGCCTGCCCAGAGACATATTGCGTTTGTTGTTTTTAAAAGCTGCATATGGAAGGGGTCTCTTGATACATGGTGTAAAAGGTTTTAAAATCATGTTATGAAAAAGTACAAAGATGCCTTACACGTATGTCTTACTGTACATTTTTTCAGCAGCTGAGCGATGGTTCTTCAGAGGGCTTGGAGGTTCTGGACCATGGGGCCGGAAGAGTTGCATCCGAGAGTGCTAAAGGAATTGGCGGCTGTGATTGCAGAGCCATTGGCCATTATCTTTGAAAACTCGTGGCGAACGGGGGAAGTCCCAGATGACTGGAAAAAGGCTAATGTAGTGCTAATCTTTAAAAAAGGGAAGGAGGAGGATCCTGGGAACTACAGGCCAGTCAGCCTCACCTCAGTCCCCGGAAAAATCATGGAGCAGGTCCTCAAAGAATCAATCCTGAAGCACTTACATGAGAGGAAAGTGATCAGGAACAGTCAGCATGGATTCACCAAGGGAAGGTCATGCCTGACTAATCTAATCGCCTCCTATGATGAGATTACTGGTTCTGTGGATGAAGGGAAAGCAGTGGATGTATTGTTTCTTGACTTTAGCAAAGCTTTTGACACGGTCTCCCACAGTATTCTTGTCAGCAAGTTAAAGAAGTATGGGCTGGATGAATGCACTATAAGGTGGGTAGAAAGTTGGCTAGATTGTCGGGCTCAACGGGTGGTGATCAATGGCTCCATGTCTAGTTGGCAGCCGGTGTCAAGTGGAGTGCCCCAGGGGTCGGTCCTGGGGCCGGTTTTGTTCAATATCTTCATAAATGATCTAGAGGATGGTGTGGATTGCACTCTCAGCAAATTTGCGGATGATACTAAACTAGGAGGAGTGGTAGATACGCTGGAGGGCAGGGATAGGATACAGAGGGACCTAGACAAATTGGAGGATTGGGCCAAAAGAAATCTGATGAGGTTCAATAAGGATAAGTGCAGGCTCCTGCACTTAGGACGGAAGAATCCAATGCACCGCTACAGACTAGGGACCGAATGGCTAAGCAGCAGTTCTGCGGAAAAGGACCTAGGGGTGACAGTGGACGAGAAGCTGGGTATGAGTCAGCAGTGTGCCCTTGTTGCCAAGAAGGCCAATGGCATTTTGGGATGTATAAGTAGGGGCATAGCGAGCAGATTGAGGGACGTGATCGTCCCCCTCTATTCGACATTGGTGAGGCCTCATCTGGAGTACTGTGTCCAGTTTTGGGCCCCACAATACAAGAAGGATGTGGATAAATTGGAGAGAGTCCAGCGAAGGGCAACAAAAATGATTAGGGGTCTGGAACAAATGACTTATGAGGAGAGGCTGAGGGAACTGGGATTGTTTAGTCTGCAGAAGAGAAGAATGAGGGGGGATTTGATAGCTGCTTTCAACTACCTGAGAGGTGGTTCCAGAGAGGATGGTTCTAGACTATTCTCAGTGGTAGAAGAGGACAGGACAAGGAGTAATGGTCTCAAGTTGCAGTGGGGGAGGTTTAGGTTGGATATTAGGAAAAACTTTTTCACTAGGAGGGTGGTGAAACACTGGAATGCGTTACCTAGGGAGGTGGTAGAATCTCCTTCCTTAGAAGTTTTTAAGGTCAGGCTTGACAAAGCCCTGGCTGGGATGATTTAATTGGGGATTGGTCCTGCTTTGAGCAGGGGGTTGGACTAGATGACCTCCTGAGGTCCCTTCCAACCCTGATATTCTATGATTCTATGGACACCGACGCCGAGTGGATTGGGCCCGATCTGTTTTTGCCCAGACCCAAAACCAGATGCTCAACGGAATGCTGAAACAGAGGAGGATGCTAATTCTATAGGCCTGTACTATCTAAAGTTGAGGGAGAAATTCAATATTAAGCCTGTGCAAGTTCATAACCGTAAAACCGTGATACATCCAATTGTACGAGAGGCTGTGCACGGAATCATCAAGAGCTGCCTGAAAGAGAAACAAAATGAGGATTTTCCTGGGTGTGCCATAGATGCCCCCAGTCAGAGGCATCATGACTGTATGTACTGGTCTTTAGATGATGTGAACTGTAAAATTAAAGAAATTAGCAGTAGTTTGTGTATGAAGAGTGTGTTACATATCATCATCACCACATTGGCATGCGCTGCAGTGCCTCTGTTTAACCCAGGAACAGTTAGCTCTAGGGGCAGAATTGGTGGACAAAGTGACAGAGGCCGAGGACCCAAATAGCATTTTAAATGAAATCAAACCGACAGATAAATGTTTAATGCGAAATGTTGAACGTCTTCTTCGTTCAGCAAATTATAAAATCTTGCTAAGAAAAAACACTAACAGTTAGAACATGTTTTGGGAACAAAACAGGGCGTGTTATAAAATAAAATAGTTGAAAATAACTGTGTGAAGCGTGTTTTTATGGAGTTCAAGGGGTGTGGGGTTCGTCAAAAAGGAAGTAGGCTGCCCCCATAGTATGCGTGCAGTTAGGTTACAGTTTATCACCAACAAGAAGAGGTATATGAGCGGCCTGTTCCTCTAACAAAGGCCCACCCACCCCATCCAGTCCTGGTGCTTATGCGTGACGGATATAGGCTGTTGGGGCATCTGGACCATTGCAAAGCAGCCCCAGAACCCCTCTTAAAATCATACCATCTTCCGCTTCGGCTGTACCTTTTCATTTTCCACCCCAGGCCCTCTGCATTAGGACTTAATCATAACCCTCTGATTTCAACAATGTCTCAGGTCTCTCCTCTACTGTTTCATATTATTTAATGCTGTACGGCATCTAGGGTTACAGTTTCCATAAAAAAGTGTTTTATAAAAACAAAAATATATTCTCTAGGCAAGATAATGATCAACAAAATTGTAATTGTTGCTTTGCAGGCACTGCCACAAAAGTACCTTTAAGTTTGTTTTTGTTAATATTTCTGATAGGCCATAGGATGGGGGAGATAATACCTCATAAAGTGGGAAAGTGCTTCCGAATGACAAACGCTTGCCCTTGCTAAAGCATAACAACTAACACAGAATGGCTGCCTACAAAACTGTTTCACTAAAAAGACTTATCAACATTCCCCCTAAAACTCAGGACAACTTTCTTACCCCCATGGCCTGATTCCTGTGGCTGTGGCTTTTTTTAAAATTTGTTTGTCCTTGGTTTAGATTTTTAAAAACATTAGACAAGGGGGGGGAGGTTGAAAAGTCTCGGGGGGGAGCAGACTCCTTATCTCTGGAGAAAAACGGATAAGCTAATTTTTTCTTGGTTTTTTTTGGTATAAAACCCAACTTTAAAAAGCAATCTTGTTTATTTTTTTGTTAATTTTGGGGGGGGGGGGGTCATTAAAACACATATGTAAACTCCCCTAAAATGCCAGTTTTCATATTCTTACCTAGCTGCTGTTTTGGTACTTTAAAAACACTATTTTTTAAAGGATAGGCTAGTATTTTAAGCCTTTTTAGTTCACTAAACTTCTACAAAATATCCCTAAGAGGGGCCTTGTTTTGTTACAGCTCAGTCAATACTGCTTTTTATGTTAAACTTTAAAAAAAAAAAAAAACATCATGCTTCAAATAGGCCTCACTGCATCAAGAATATCCTTAAAAAAGGTCATGTTATGTTACATCTCAGTCAATGTTGTATTTTCATGTTAAATGTAAAAAAACCCTGTCTATAATGAAATATGGCATGTTTAGAAAGTGCTAAAGTATGGGGGGAAAGTCTAGGAGTGGGGGTGCTCTTCAGATAATCTATCTCTGAGCTTCATGCAGTCACAAAGTGATGGTTTTAATCTTTAATCTTTATTAAAGCACCTATGTAAAAGTGCTACGTGGCGGGAAAGATGCTTGGGGTCTGTTTTTTTAGATAAGAATAAGGCAATTAAAGGAGGGGGTAGGGAGGGGAAGAAGAGGGAGATGCCTCTTGTTTAAAAATCTTGGGACTGTAGGATTGGTTCAGGGAAATGTATTCTATGACGCAGCTGTAGAACAGCATCTGATTGGTCCGATCCAAAGGCGGCGATAATTAGTCTGAGGGGGTTCTGACCCTTGGAAGCACTCTTTCCCCAGGAGGGGCCGCAAGGGTAAGTAATCTCTCTCTCTCTGACTCAACCACGTGCTATCTTTGCCCTTTGCAAAGGGGCTTTCTTTTCCCTTTTCTTGCCGTGTTCTCTTTTAACCTATCTTTATATGTTTCTCTTTTATTTAACTCTTTTTAAATGCTCTTTTAATCTACCCTTATATTTAATATTTTAAATGCTTTTCTATTAACCTCCTTTATACTTTTTACCATCTGCTTACTAAACAGTCTCCACTTTATAAAATTCCCTTATTTTGCCATGTGTTTTTTTAACCTAACTTGATATTTTAAAAGTGTTTTAAATTTATTTCAATTTTTTTATTCTTTAATAACATGCTAAACTAGGCCTTTAAAATCATCTCTCCTTACTAAATCTAACCAAACAATCTTTCTTCTCTTTAATAACCTCTTTCCTTTTTTCCCCTCTAAACCTTACCAAAGCTTTCTTTTTTTTTATCTTTAAGCTCTCTCACTCGATGCTTTCAAGCTTTTTCTCTAAGCAATCAACCAAATGTATCAAAACACAAGCACGCAACATTCCCCCTAGTCAAACATAAAAATAGTTTAAAAAAAAAATTCAAAATGGCCGACGGCACCAAGCCTTGACACCAATGGGAACAGAGGGCAGGACATAAGCCCTAAATGGGACATGGGAACCTGTAAAAAAGACATAGTGATGAATGCTACCTAGGTTATACTTCTGTTACGGTGTTCAGGAGTGTGGATTTTTCATACTCCTGAGGCCAGGTCTACACTATAATAAATGAACATGGATATAACTCTGTTGATCAGGGGTGTGAATCCACACCACAATAGTAGATAATATAGTAGTATCTTTTTTGTTGTGTTATAGTCACTAGGGTGATCATGACAAGTTAAATTTACAGCCATTAAAACTATCCAACTCTACATGGAAAGGAAGTGAATAACCTACAAATGAGCAGAAACTCTGAATAGCTCAATTAGATGAGATAAGCAGCTATTTTAACTTCAGATGTAAAAAAATTCCAACTCACCAGAGCTATCTTTATCATATTCTCTTGAGATTTCTAAAACAGAGCAAGGATATGAATAATACAGACAAGAGTAAGACAGGCCAAGCAGGTGTTGTACTGATGACTCTGTCTCCTTCAGAGATATTGGCTGATTAATTGGTTGTAGTCCAATGGCTACAAATGTAGCAAACTACAGCCTACTAGGTAGAGTAACTGGATGGTCTGAAATGAAATAAAGCCCAATAAATTAAATGAATTAAAAATATGAAGTCACAATTGGAAAGTTGATCACCACACTAGTAGGGAGAAGATGTTTCATAGAACTTAATTGTGTAACTACTAGGCCCGATCTTGAAGCCTGCAAGATCAGGCCCAAATGGAAAGCCAGACAGATGATTACAGGTCTACACTAAATCAATTAATTTTAAATGGGTACAAGGTACAACCTGAATTTCTATAGAGATCATGTCATCTTCCTCTTCATCCAGGGAAAGTCTAATTGCAATTACAAATTAAACTACTGCTTATGTTTCTGGAATTTCAGGCTCTGTTTGAGTAGCCAAAAAGACAAGAATTACCCCATTTTCAAAAACACTTCTAAACTGCATGTGTAAAACATGCACAAACAGTTGACTGTATTAGACCAAGATTTAAAAAGCCAACACAGGAAAAAACACAAAAAAAGGAGTTTTGAAACATTCACACAATGTTTTACAAACACTTTTACATTTAATTGAAAAAGTCACTCAATACATACAAAAACCTCTGATTTAAATTGTCCTTTTAAGTGATATTTGTGAATATGATTACACAAGGATGAGAGGTATTTTAATATTAGTTGAAAGTAATACAATCAAGCACTATGTTGACTCAACACTGCTGTCTTACATATTATAACTTACGCTGCATTAGCACCTTAGGCTTTACATCCTATGACTCACTTTACAGTTTGGAATAAATGTCCATCATCTCCCAGAGCAGGAATGAAAAAGCCTCATGCATTATTCCACCCACGTCCTGAACTTTTTCAGACTAGCACAGAATGTATACATTCTTTAACTTTCAGCTCCCTCTGCTGTGCAAACAGTTTAAAGATAGAGTTTTTGTGTTTCATTTTTAAAACAATTTACGAGTGAACTGAATGCAGAAGGTCATTGACCTGACAGACTTGGAGACCAAAGTCCATGTGACAGCATAAGCAAATGCCCAAATGTCTCCTACTACTTTCCTCTTCGTACTGTTCACGTCAACCGGTACTACAGAGTACGGCTCAGGGCTACCCTAGTGCCCTGCAGACAGTGTGAAACCAGGCATAATGATTCACCCATGTGACAGGGGAGAGCCCCTCGTCCCCCAAATGGAGAACTGATGCATACATCGCAGAAAAGAAAAAAATGCCACAGCCCCAAGACCATTAATGCTAATTTTCAATAGCTCTTGGAACACTGTGGAAGTTCCAGAAGACTCAAAGAAAGCTTAGGTGGTGCCAATATTTAAAAAGGACCAATGGAATGACCGAGGTAACATAGGCCTGTCAGTCTGACATCAATCCCAGGAAAGATAATGGAGCAGCTGACTCAGGATACGATTCATAAAGAATTAAGGGAGGGCAACATAATTCATGCCAGTCAACATGGTTTTATGGAAAACAGATCCTGTCAAACTAACTTGATATCTTTTTTGATAAGATTACAAGTTTGATAGCTAAAGGTAATAATGTAGATGTAATAGAGTTCTGTAAGGTGTTTGATTCAATACAGCGTGACATTTGACTAAAAACCTGGAATGATATAAAATTAACATGGCACACATTAAATGGATTAAAAACTGACTCACTAATAGGTATCAAAATGTAATTGTTAATGAGGAATCATCATCTTGTGTTTCTAGTGGGGTCCCACAGGGATTGGTTCTGAACCTTATACTATTTAACATTTTTATCAATGATGTGGAAAAAAACAAAGTCTGATAAAGCTGGCAGAAATATGAAAATTGGGGATTATTAAATAATGAAGAGGACAAGTCACTAAGACAGAGTGATCTGGATCACTTGGTAAGCTGGGTCCAAGCAAAAAATATGCATTCTAATATGGCTAAATGTGAAGGTATATATCTGGAAGCAAAGAATGTAGGCCACACCTACAGGATGGGTGACACTATCCTGGGAAGCAGTGACTCTGAAAAAGATCTGAGGATCCTGGTGGATAATCAGCTGAATGTGAGCTCCCAGAGCAATGTTGTGGCCCCAAAGGGCTAATATGATCCTTGGATGCATAAACAGGGGACTCTCAAATAGGAGTAGAGAGGTTATATTACCTTTGTATTTGGCACTGGTGCGACTGCTGCTGGAATTGTGTCCATTTTTGGTGTCCATAATTCAAGAAAGATGTTGATAAATTGGAGAGGATTCAGAGAAGAGCCACAAGAATGATTAAAGGATTAGAAAACATGCCTTATACTGATTGATTGAAATAAATCAATCTATTTAGCCTAACAAAGAGAAGGTTAAGGAGTGACTTGATTACAGTCCATATGTTATAATTACAGTCCATATGTTATAATTGTCTATTAAATCTAACAGAAGAGAAAGGTATAAAGCAATCGAATGGCTGGAAGTTGAAGCTAGACAAATTCAGACTGGAAATAAGGTGTGAATTTTTACCAGTGATGGTAAATAACCATTGAAACAATTTACCAAGGGTCTTGGTGGATTCTCCATCACTGACCATTTTAAAATCAAGATTGGATGTTTTTCTAAAACAGAAATTCTCTAGGAATTATGTTAGGAAAGTTCTATGGCCTGTGTTCTATAGGAGGTAAGACTAGATGATCACAATGGTCCCTTCTGGCCTTGGACTCTACGAATCTATGAGCCCTCAATGCCTGGGCTCTCTCCCTCAAGTTCCAGGTTTGCCCCCTCGGTCCCTTTATGAGATTTAGCTCACCACAGGTGTTGGTCAAGCAACCCCAGAGCACGGCGTACACCTCAATAGAGCTGTGGATGCACAGTACCAGATGTGTGGTCACTAAGACCCATGTCATCACCTGTGCAATCCCACAGTGCAGCTCCCCACCACCCTCTCAGCAAACTGCACACATACCCTTTCTCCATGAAAATCCCAACCTTCCTGGATCCCAACCCTTCTGCACAGCCACAAGGTCCACACACTGAGATGGAGAAAAATCAGACTGCTCACGACAGCTACTATACACGCTGTCACAGAGAGTCAAATCAGGGACCTGCACATGCAACATACAGTATAGATTGAGCAACAAAGCAAACCTCTGTAACTTGGTGAGTACACTCACAGCTGTAACTTGGTAACTTGGTGAGTACGCTCACAGCTGTCAGGGATCACATTCCGATTGTGGCTGGTGGAAAGGCCACCACAGTGGCCATGGCTTGCTCCAGAAGAAATACAGTAGCATCTTGTACCACAGGGGCAAACCAGTCTTGATCCTGGAGTCATTCCCACTGACCTGCACACACCCCAACATGACCTCAAATGCATGCGCTGACAGAGTTATGGATCATAGAGAGAACCACAGCAGGAACCCATAGCTATTCCCCAAGGTTGGCTAACTCAGTTGCCAGTCCCCACTACACAGGTACCCACAAGCAATGCCCCAGCGGTGGCAGGTAGGGCAGAGGCCAAGTCTGCACTGACCACAAGCACTAATGGAAAAGCACTACAGTTAGGACATACTGAAGCCCATATGGCCAGCCAGCAAATCACAGCAATCCCTGGTAACAATTGAGAGGGTTTGCAGACAGCATGACAGGCATGCGGAATCACACCAACAAGACAGGCATCCCTCTCCAAACACAGCATGAGGGCTGAGACAAGCCACACCCATACATCAGTTGAAACACTGTATCAGGTGCAGTAGGTTATGCTAGACAAGTAGCTGCAAATGAGAGACATCAAGTGAAAAGATGCCATAGTAGCCACATGTCCCAGGGGAGTGACAAAGATAGTGAGGGGCAGCCACATAGCAAGGGCAATGCCCACAGCAGGCTGCCAATAAATTGGTCCACTGCAAAGGCAGATATGTTGGTTGGCATGGTCATCATAAACATCAAGGTTATCCAAGGGCAGAAGACAAGAGATCACCAGAAGGCAAATGGTCTGAAGAAATAGTGCCAACAATGTGTCATCTTTGGGGTGGATAGCCATGCTACCACGGTGTAAGCACAAGTGGCAGGATCTGGTCAGGGACAAGTTTCATGAGATGCCTTGCAGACTAGCTGTGGGCCTTGACCACTTTGCAGCTGCCAGCAGTGAAGAAGTGTGTGTCATCAACACCATCATTAGCATTCCAGGGCTCTTAGAGACTTCAGCAAGCATGCCATATTGCCTCATCTATCCCCATAACACCCAAAATAAGAGGTATTGTGCAGTCATAGGGTGACAGCTTTTGGGTGGTGGTGGGGATGATCACTGTTGCCATAGCTGTGTGTTTGTAGTGGCATCCACTGAGGAAGTTGTCCACTAGGGAAGGCCACCAACGTAATGTCCTCCACAGAAGCATGAGCAAGTGTGATGGGTTGTCACGCCGGGGTACAGTCAGGGAGCCATGGGAACCACTGTGGGCTCTAACCCCCTACCTGGGCAGGCCGCTCTCACACTGCTTTGTTGGAGATTCAGCCAGCCTCATCAGGCCCTGTTATCACCCAATATGACAGCAGGTGGCGCTACATGCCCAACTGAGTTACCTGAGTGCTTTACCTAAGCCACTCAAGGACATACAGCCAATTTCTCAGCTCCCCTGCTGGAGTATAAACCCAGAATTATACCATCTTACCCTACACAGGGATCTGTACAAAGTGGGCTCATTAATATAGTTCACTTTCTCATTGATGTGGGAAAGATATGCACAACAAGCTTGTGTTAACCAAGCTGAGATTTTCCCTAGACAATTCACTTAAGAACACACTGGTTTAGATAAAACATAAAACAAAAAGATAGATTTTAAGTGATTATAAGTGACAGCAAACAGATCAAAGCGGATTACCTAGCAAATAAGCAAAAATGCAAACTAAGTCTTTCATACTAGATTGATAGGGTTTGAATTAGCAGTTTCTCACACTGACTGATGATACAGGCAGTCCACCAAGTTTCCATGCACAGGCTAGAAATCCCCTTAGCCTGGGACCAGCACTTCCCCCGGTTCAGTCTTTGTTCCTCAGGTGTTTCCAAGAGTTCTGTTGTGTGGGGAGTGAGCCCAGAAGTGATGTCACTCCCCGCCTTATATAGCTTTTCCATATGGTGGGATCCCTTTGTTCCAAACTCAGTTCCCAGACCAGCTTGTGGAAAAATACGGTACCAAAATGAAGTTCAGTGTCATGTGGTCTGGTCACATGCCCTTGCATGCCTTGCCAAGTCACAGCAGCCATTATCCATAGGCTGTCTGGAGCATTCTCAGGAAGGCTCACCAGGTGGGGGAATAAGCTTCTGTTAAGGCTTTTTGTTTCCCCTAACTTAACTTGAATTAACTTGAATAGGCCCTTCTCAACCAGCTGTCTAGACTGGAAGATTTTGCCTAGTGGGTGTCGCCACATTTGAAATACAGATACATAATCAATATTCATAAATTTAGATACAAAAATACATGCACACAAATAGGATAATCATATTCAGCTAATCATAACTTTTCCAATGACACCTTGCAAGATGCATCTGGTACCAGATGCATAAGTGTTATAATCATACAACTCTGAAGAATATGGGATGCAGTGTGACACCAAGACAGACCTATGCCCAGACAGGACGGGAAACGGCACAGGAGGGGAAGCATCAACTGCTGCATTCCACCTTGCTTTGCACAGGATGCACAACTACCTGTCAATTAATGGCCCATATTGGTGGGGTGGCTCACACAGCCAAATGGATCCATGTTTTCACCTGGTAGGGACCCCCCCCCCACTGCTATACCAGTGTCCACAGGGGCTTATACAGGTGTGGGGGCAGAGCTTAGGAGGTTGTAGTATGGCAGCCAGTGGAAAGGCACTGTTGCCCTACTTAGGTGTGGTTACCACCTATCATCCTCTGGAGCTCATGAAAAGCTGAGAATGTTCCCCCCACCTGCCAGATGGAGAATCACTGCCACCCACCTACTGCCACCTCATCCAATGCCTTCCCCTTCTTGGGATGAGTCCATAATGGGGTGTCCATAATGCACAGTGTGGCCGAGTCGGTGGCACCAGATTTTCAAATAAGGAGGAAAAAAATAGGTTTGTGTCCCTCTTGTTTCTTTATAATGGACAGATGACTCAGAAGGGCTTTTTCTTTTCCTAGAGGATAGAAGGGGGGAAAAGGGGGGAAAATTATGTTTAACTTCCTTCAAAGCCAGAAAGGAAATCCTACCAGTTCGTCACCATCCATAAAATCTTCAGAGTAGACAAGACAAGTATTTAAGGTAAACATTATGCACACTTTTTAAAAAGTCAACATTTTTGTGGCTTTTTTATGCATCATAAAGTAACAAAAGGAGTCAAAGCTCATTTTTCCTTTGCAAATTATCTTTAATACAGACAGAAAAGTATCTGGCTCAATCATAAAATACTTGAAAATCTGAGTTAAATACCATATATGCAAAGGTCATGGTATAACCTTTAAGATGTAGCTAAATGCCAGCAGCGGTATAAATATTTGACACCCCCTTCCCCAAAAAAATCAACTTGGGAAGCTGATTCACTTCTTCAGCTGTAGGGGGATGGTTGATTTTTCTCCCCATTGTTAATGTGATATGTTTGTGATGGGTTATATCACAGAAAACCCCTTGGGAACTGCCAACTGATGTGTTGAGACTACTTCTGCCCCTGCTTTCTTGCCCTGGCAGCTTGGGACTTCAGTGCCCTGCCTGGTTTGAGCCAGACACCGTAGCCTGCTGCAAACCCAGACCCAGGTCTGAATCACATCCCACAAACTGCAGGCTTAATTGAAAGCAGTTTAAGAAGTGTTCCTGTCTTTAACACTCAGATGCCCAACTCCCAATGAGGTCCAAACCCCAAATAAATCCATTTTACCCTGTATAAAGCTTATACAGGGTAAACTCAAATTGCTCGCCCTCTGTAACAGAGAGAGATGCACAGCTGTTCCCCCCCCCCCCAAAAGTATTAATACATACTCTGGATTAAATAATAAGTAAAAAGTTATTTTATTAAATACAGAAAGTAGGATTTAACAGACAGAACAAAGTAAATTACCAAACAATAAAATAAAACATGCAAGTCTATGCCTAATACAGGAAGAAAATGAATAAGATAAAATATCACACTCAGAGATGTTCCAGTAAGCTTCTTTTACAGACTAGTCTCCTTCTAGTCTGGGTCCAGCAATCACTCATACCCCCTGTAGTTACTGTCCTTTGTTCCAGTTTCTTTCAGGTATCTCTTGAGCCAGCTGAAGACAAAATGGAGGGGTCTCCCAGGGGTTATAAATAGACTCTCTTGTGGGTGGATACCCCTTCCCGTGTAGAATTCCAGCTCCAAGATGGAATTTTGGAGTCACACGGGCAAGACACATGTCCATGCATGACTCAGAACTTACCGGTAGCAGGCACAGTTCACATGCTATCTTGAAAGTCCTCAAGTAGACTTCTTATGGGGATTGGAGCCTTCCAAGATCCATTGTCCATTAAGTGTTTCTTGATTGGGCACTTAACTTGCACATCCCTTTCTCAAGAAGCTGACCAAATGCTTTACTAAGGTTACTTAAAATCAAGCAAGTACACAGCCAATATTCATAACTTCGAGTACAAAAATGACACATGCATACAAATAGGATGAATATATTCAGTAGATCATAACCTTTACAGAGATATGTTACATGGTATATGTTGCATAAGACATACTCCAGTTTTGTCATATATACATTCATAAGCATATTCCCATAAAGCATTATGGGGTGTAATGTCAAAATGGTCCAAGGGAGAAAAAAAAGCTCTTGCTCTCGTTATTGTGGATGTGGCTTCTTTTCCTCTGAAATGAGCATTCCTGAGTACTTGAGCTAATATATTTGTCATCTAGGAAACACATTTATGGGGTTAATGGAAACCATAGAAAAAATTCTTCCCCTCACTTCGTACAATATGCTTCATGTATATAGAGAGTGTTCTTTCAGTGATCTCAGAGCTTTGACTTTTTTTGTCCTTTTAATTTTATTTTGCCGCAAAGTTATTTGGTACATTTTTATCAAACTTTAGTGCAGGGTAGTCAGAGTAAAATTTCATTAAGTTGAAGTGGTCTTTGAACTAGTTACACAGCAGCTACTCACTAGGACTATACAATTCCCTGGCTTCTCATTTGTCTTTCAAACCCACTCTTGAACATCTAAACATTTTACTTTTTTTTTTAAAATGAGCTAATGATGCTTAATAAACTTTATTAGAAATGGTTGTAAAAATTTGGAAAGTGAGTCCTTTTGGTGTGCAATGATTTTGATTCATGTTGCTTTTTTAATTCAGGGAAGTTAGTGATGGGAAATTTTGCAAAAAAAAATCAGATTACTAAAATCTGTGACTCAGCCACAATATATCACAGAATTGTCTATCACCCACCTCCACATACACAGTCTCACAAGCTGCTTCCTAGGCCTCCCTTTTCTTGGTTCAATGTCACTCTCTCCACTGTGTGCACAGAGTTGGGGGCCATGATCTTGGACCAGAAACAATGTCACATGCCTTATACAGCAGAGATGGAACTCAATTACAAAGTGAGATACAGATACAAACTTTCGCTGAAGTTCATGTTTGGATCCAGGGTTTTACTGGCTCCAAACTGCAAAATTCAGCTGTATATTTAAAACTCCCTAAAGTATGAGGCTGTTCAGGTTAGGCCACGTGCTGTAGGGAAGACCAGACATAGGAGAAGCTGCCTCCTTTTCAGCCGCCTAAGGGAGTTGGATACGCAGCAGCAGGAAGTCAAAATAGCTGGGTAGTAAACAGAATCTTTGACTTCTGCAGATCTCAACATCAATGAAGGGGACACTCCCCAAAGTGAGTAATCATCAGTGGGTTTTGATCAAACACTGACCAGAATCATCAGGCTGTCTACCCACTCTGCAGAGTTCAGCTGCTCTCAGGTTATTTATTTTTTTTAAGCCTGCACAAGAGCAATGGCATAGGACTTCAAAAACTATACCAGAATTGGTCAGACTCAGACTGTGATGACCTCCATCACTGATACTAGAGCCTACACCCAGGGCCAGCTCTACAGTTTTTGCCACCCCAAGCAGTGAAAAAAAACTGCCGCCGCGGACGGCAAAAGGGAGAAGCTGCCGCCAATTTGCTGCTGCGGGTGGCGGAACAGAGGAGCTGCCGCCGAATTGCCAGCGCCACGGAAACACTGCCGCCCCTTTCTAACTGCCGCCCCAAGCCCCTGCTTGGAACGCTGGTGCCTGGAGCTGGTCCTGCCTACACCCCATTCATTTTACTTACCTCAGGTCAAATCTATACCAAAAATGTGAATGGCAGGCACTCATAAAAGCCACTGTATTAATGGTGAAAGTGATTCGGCCTTCTACCAGGACATTAATAATGTAGATCTCTATTTGCTTGGAGTCATCTCTTGGAGACGTCTGAAATCCAGAGCAGACCTGTCTGCCTCTAAGAGAAGACTGATAAAATAGGTCCTGTGCCCCGTAGGGACTATTTAAAGGATACAATCGTCAAAATTTCTGTTGTTCCAGGAATTTCTAAGGCACCCCCCTTAATATAGGATCTAAGCACCAATTAAATCAAATATATTATCCTATGCAGGGCTTCTCAAAGATTTTCATGGCATGGGCCACATCTGAGCGTCTTACATATTCCAGCTTGCGCAGACCATCTCCATCCCCTCCATCAAGACCAAATAACAGCTCTGTTGCAGTTAATATGAAAAAATAAAAATGTTAATTTCCTCATACTACATCTTGTGAATTAGCAGCTGGAAACAAGGAGGAAAGTCAGTGCCTAGTGACCAGCCAGCTCCCCAAAGACCACCTCCAAGTGTTCTGTGAATCACAGCTTTGATATCAATTGTCTAGAAAATCTACCTACCTCTTTGTATTTGTAAAACATTTCAGTATCCTTCAGGATGAGCAGCACTTTATACTATAAATATACAAAAATCAATCACTATTTGTTGCCTAGGTGAGCAGATTAAACTATTCTCCTTTCTCCTATTTGCATAAAACACACCTCATTTCAAGTCATCTCTGCTTCACTGGTAGTAGCTATCAATTTTGGGAGTAGCTGGGATAGAATAAATTTTTCCCATCTCTTTCAGCCACCACATCAGGAACATAAAATGAATTGTGAAGTGCAAGAACTGATATTGAATGTGTTTAAACTTCACTAAAATGTGTTCATGAAAAAGAATACAAAAGGTAGTCACAATACTGAAACAAAATCCTAAGTATTTCAGCATTTAAACAGATATTACACACAATCTCTACATGATCATCTTGTCACGTATCAGAGGGGTAGCCGTGTTAGTCTGGATCTGTAAAAGCAGCAATGAGTCCTGTGGCACCTTATAGACTAACAGATGTATTGGAGCATAAGCTTTCGTGAGTGAATACCCACTTCATCAGATGCACGCATCTCATTTTATTTGGAGGGTTCGTTATGTCAAGGGCAAATGAAGTTAGTTCTTCATCTCCTCTATAGTGGAAAAATGTCATACAACCCATCAAAGATGAATTGGGCCAAAGCAAGATGCAATTACTGAACAAGAATGAGTGACCCTTGAATAGTTTGGAGGTTCAGCTAGAATGAACACTCAGAAGTAAGGATGCCTATTCAAACCTGTAAAACTGGGCCTGAACTCTCACAAAAACAGGCTGTTGTGAGATTTCAGTTGCTTGCGCCTTCCATTTAGGTCTGAAATATGAGAGCAGCCCCTCTTTAGGCATTAAAATTGTTAACTAGGTTCCCATCAGTAAGGGGTAAGAGGCTCTGGTAAGGGCAAAATATAAAAATCAAGGGCATACTTGGGCCTATAGAATATCTTATTGGGGATAACCAATGAGAAATAAAACCTCAGCTTGAATCTCAGTTCCTACAATAAGAAACAATCCCTACCCTGAAATGCTTAAAGTCCTAAACAGTCAAAACAAACAGGGAACAGAGATGTGAAGTGATTGGCACAAGATCACATGGCAGTTCACTGGCAGAGCCATTAGAAAAAATCAGTCGTCATTTGATTACATTTAATCTAAAAACCATTGAAGCAGAACCCTACAGGGCCATTTCCACCATCATTTCTTGGAGCAAAACTGTACTTTAGAAGTAACCAAAATATCTCACTGCTAAAAAAAAAAAAAAGTTTAAGTTGGGGGTAAAAAAAAAAATGGAGACTGGTTCCTGTTTCATGCAAGCCACATCTTTAACCCATCCCTGTCCTGGTAGGGCAATGGCACTCCTCTTCATGCTTGCGATATTACTGCACACAGTCTCATAACATTGGTTCCAGAGTGGAATAATCTGTAATTTTTTCGCAATACAAATTCACAAGGGCACTAACCCTCAGGTGATGCAGCAGGTTGTTTTTGTAGTATTGCAGTGGTATCCCAGACCACAAAGGAGCATCTCATGTACTTTTCTTTCAAAAGTAACAAACACTGTACTGGGGGGCAAATAAATTAAGCATGGGGATGGGGAAGCTGGATTTACTTTCTCTTGCAGGAAATCAGTTTCCAGAAAGGGCATAGTCTCATGCAGGGGCCAGGAGGCCATGGCCCCACCACTTTTAAAAGTGGGAGGGCTATGCCCTCCCTCTTTTTACTGGCCTTCAGGGCAAGCGAAGGGGGAGAAGGGGCAGAGAGGAGCAAGCGGGGGCAGGGTCTGGGGTTGGGGGGGGAAGAGGCAGCCAGGAGTGGGGCCTCAGGGAGAAGGGGCAGTGCAAAGGCAGGACCACGGTTTGGGCATCAGTGATCCCCCCCACTTTTAAGAAGCTTTCACTGCTCCTGGTCTCAGGGTGAAATGAGCACTTCACAGGTGACAGACTGTCTGCTAGTTAACAGCACATCATTGCTTCTGAAGTGAAAAGCCAGAGAATCTGTGTTCAAATTACAGCTTCACAGGAGTACAAGGACTATGCAGAGAGCATGCACTAGGTGGAAAAGCTGATGAGTGAAGAGTGTGAAGTTAGAGTTGGCTGAAAGCCATCTTCTATTCTCTATTATTTGAAGGGGGTGGGGGAAAAGCCATACTGATGATTGTCATTGAGCCTGTGTCTACACTGCAATAAAAGACCCGCTGCATGGCCAAGGCTGGCCTGGGTTAGCGGACTCTGGCTCATGAGGCTCAGGCTGCAGGGCTATAAAACAGCAGTGTAGACATTCAGACTCCAGTGGAGCCTGGGCTCTGAGTTCCCGCAAGGTGGGAAGGTCTCAGAGGCTGGGCTCCATGGCAGTTTTATAGCACCGCAACCAGAGCGTAATGAACCTGAGTCAGCTGACCTGAGCTTTGAGAGTCAGTGCTAAGGGTTTTTTATTGCAGCGTAGACATATGCAGAGAGAAAGGTGGTGAGTCAGGGAGATCTAAAATGTACTAAAATGTACCAGCTGTACACAACATGAAACAGAGAAAAATCAGGCAGATCCTGCTGTTGTTTAAAATGCAGGAAATGTTTAAAAAAAAAAAACAGGGAAACTACGAATGATGAAAAAAGCTTTGAATACGTCCAAATGCCAATCCAAACACTGAAAGGTCTCCCTTTCTACTTGTCTCCACCTTCTATCATTCCGGCTCAACCAGATCTGATCATACATTCTTTTCAGACAAATTCTGACTCAGAACGTATCTGAAGCTACTCTCAGTGGTTTGTGCACTGGCCTGCTAAACCCAGGGTTGTGAGTTCAATCCTTGAGGGGGCCATTTGGGATCTGGGGCAAAAATTGGGGATTGGTCCTGCTTTGAGCGGGACGACCACCTGAGGTCCCTTCCAACCCTGGTATTCTATGATTCTAAGATATAGAGGGAGTCTAAGTTGGTATGGCTTACGCCTATTTCCTGTCCCATCAACATGTGTGCTACCAACAAAGGATATGTTCCCTTGGACTCACCCATTTGCCAATGAATAACTTATACCTCCTTGCCCCTTAGCCAAACTGTTGATGAGTTTCTATTTCTATTTCCAAAAAGGCTCACCAGATTCCCCAGCTCAATCTAATCAATATATCTCTAGGTATTTATACTACACTCAGCTTTCTCCTTCACCTTCAACAACATGCCCCCTGGCACTCAACTCTATCTTAATGACATGCCTTCATGATGAGGGCATGTTCTCACATCTTGCAATATATTCTGGGCTCTAGCAAGCTGTTCTATCTAAGTCTCATTAAATGTTGTGCTCTCCCAGGATATACAGAACCTAGAATTCATTGCCTTCTCTTTGAAGCTCCAGTTCATGTGAAATTTAGAGGCTTTAGCCAGTTCCGCAAAGTTTGACAGACTTATAGAGAAATACAGATTTCAGCAAAGATCGTACTAAAATATAGGCCCAGGTGTTCCTCCAGATCAGCACCTGGAAGGGGACCCATTGCACATGGATGTATTTCTGGTCTCTGTGGAAGGGGAGGGTCAGCAGCCCCCAGAACACTGCCTTTTCCCCTTCTCCAGAGCCTACAGAGGATTCTCTGTGGAGTTCATAATCTATGACAGAGGCCTCTCTTCTCCAAAATTTGGGGTTTTGCTTTTATGAAAAAAAATTAAAATGTTTTTCAACAAGCTCTATTCAGGAGTGGAAAGGCTCAGCTTGTGGAGAAAGCTATAACTAACCCCATGAGGAATCTCCTCAAGGGTTCACAAAGCCCAAAGATGTATGAATTATGGTGTGGAGCCACCTTTACACAGTAAAATCCTGTTATGCTGGGGAATCCAGAGTCAGCTGCTG
The DNA here is from genome assembly GCF_015237465.2 of Chelonia mydas. Lineage (NCBI taxonomy): Eukaryota > Metazoa > Chordata > Testudines > Cheloniidae > Chelonia > Chelonia mydas. The sequence goes on from NC_057850.1 coordinate 165,394,100, forward strand.
GCAGACGAAGCTCTGTCAGCAGGAAGCTAGATCTTGCAGGATCCATGGAATCTGAGGACTGAACTCCTGACCCTATAACAGAGAAGAATGTAGAGGAAACACCACACAGAGGGGAACATCAAAGAGTTTTCTCCCTCCTGTGTTGTTGTTAGGTTGGGGAGGAGGGTTATTCTCCCCACACAGGGGTAGGCAATCCACCTACTTTACACTTTCATAGCCCCTTTCATCCAAGGATCTCAAAGCATGATATGAATATTTACTAATGAAGCTCCATCCACATTCCTGCAACGTAGGTTAAGAATATATGGGGATCTGTTTTCTGTGCCACTGAAATCCAGCCTCCGCTATAGTGGAATACAGCAATTGTTTAATCTCACTAAACAATACCACTAATTTGGAGAAGGAAGTAAAGAAGAATACCAAATACAACTGAAACTGCAAGGGGAAGTTATATGGGCATAACATAATTACCTGTGTTGGAATTTGGGCAGGATTTCCACTGATCACAAGTAATCAGGAACTCGGTTTCACATCTCAATAAAAATTCAGCAACCCATTTTGAAAGAGGACCCCTTCCAGGAGCACACTGATCCTCAGCATCACTCTGGGCACTGGCTCAACTACTGATTGAAAAGTAAGAGTTCCACCTACTAGTGAATCATCAACACCACATCCTTCTGAACCTACATTCCTTTGTCCAAGTACTGACCCTGTCCAACACAGCATAGTTTGTGAGCGATACCACCACAGGGGGATTCAGAGGCTGCAGCAAAAAGATCTAGGAAAGAATTATTCCAATTCTTCCCCCCCCCCCCCCCCGCCCCCCACCATATTGTGCTGGGTTTTGGGTTTTTTGAATGGTGTGTCCATCCTATGAGAGAATGTAAAATTGCAACATGCTTAAATGATACTGACTAGGAAGGGGGAAATATTTTTTTCCAAATATTTTCCTGGCTGACATAGAAGGAACAGACAGTAGTTTCAACTACAAATACTAATACAGATAAGAGACCAGCTGGATTGCTAAGTAGGCTGCATTTGTCTTTGGTACAATAAAGATAAAGGCATTAGAGACAACAATTAAGTTTGCTGAGGTAAAACGATTGTTCAAATCAATCATAATTAACAGAGACAGTGCCCTAAACAGACAGGCTGAAAGACAGACAAATATTAGATGAGAAAACATACAAGATTAAAAGAAAATGAATACTAAAAGGAAAACTAAAATCTTGAATATAGGCTAAGGTTTGAAGAGGCAACACTTAAGCTCACTAGAAAAGAAGGACATTTTTGGAAGTACTGCATATAAATAGCATTAATGAGATAAAATTAAGAACATTAAAGGTTGAGTATCAGGAAGAAATCATAACAGTGGGATCTATATAGCTGTTGAATAATCTTCTAAAGGGAAATGGGTGAGACCCTCATCTGTTCAGACATTTAAAAATAGACTGAACAAAATACTGAAGAACATAGTTTAGGGAACAATCCTGCACTGATATGGAAGATGACCTACATGAATGACGGGGTCTTTTCCATTTCTTACTTCTATGATTTTAGGATATGCAGTTTAATGATGAATCTCTGAACAACAGGACAAAGAACCCAACAGGAAGAACATAAAAGATACTGGAGATAAAAGCCAAGTGGCTCAGTATCTGAATACAAGGACACTGCCCTGATCTTTTTAAAAATGATTTCACACAAATTACTGAAGACTAAGGAGGAACGCTTTAGTACAGGGGAAAAATTGTTGTGTAGTTTCTAAATCAATATAGCAGAGCCAGGAGAGTGTAGCAAGTCATGGTAAGAATGACTGCTTTTCAAAACTGACACAACCAAGTTTGGCCCAAAGATTATAAACAAAAACTAAAGATAAAACAAGACTACAGAATAAATTGCAGTAAGATCTCAAGAGATATGGTTTTAAATCACTCTCCCAACTTGAATCATCAACAGTTCACATTTTAAGCACAGAAATTACACATTTCAATTTTAATTTGGCAAACTGAAAAGAAACAGCAAAATTAGACATTTTCTCATAGAGCAGAACCTCATTTATCTGAGCCGCCATTATCCGGCTCTCCGTATTAACCGAACAACCAGCGCACACATAGAAATATGGGAAATTGACATCACCTCCACGGCAGCACTACTGTAACCACTGTGTCTTTTCAGCCTTGTAAAATGACTGTGACTACAAAGTGAAAACATGTAGTACTGTCCCTGGCCATCAGTTACTGGAGGATGCTGAAATCATATAGATGGTACTACATGTTGACAGCGACGAAGAAGGTGAAGATTCTGCCAAGGAAGAAGGGATGGAAAAAATTTCTTACTGTGATGCTGCAACAGCAAGAAACGTCTTCCTTCAGTATTTGGAGCAACAGGCTGATAACGACCTCACTAAACAGTTGTTCAAGCCATTCCATGATCGCGCAGTGAAGAAGAGAACTTCTCATCTAAAAACAACACAAACTGTCAGATTTTTTTCCAGCCATGATAAACGTGAGTGTTGCTGTACCTACCACTGTTCTGTATACAGGACTGATTTTAATTTGATACTTTATGCATATTACGTATTGTTATTGTTGTTACCATTAGTATTGCTGTTGTTGCAACTTAAAATGACCATTTCTGCATTTTTAAAAACTAGTACTGTTTACTAGTAATGGTTTGTATGTGCTGTAAATAAAGAAGGGAGCTGTTTTAATGCTTTGTAAGGATTATCATTTTTGCATTTTTTTAAATGCAAAAATGTACTGTTTGTGATGGTATGTGTAAACAAGCTGAATAGAGATGGTGCCTTGTATAACATTAAACAGACTTGGTAGATGGTCCCTATAATGTTCAGGGTTAAACAGTAAAGAGTGTAAAAATGATAATACTTGTTAAAAATTCACATCTGTTTTTCTGTTAATAATGAACAAAACATTGTTTGCAAGAACTAATGGTTTGTATATTCTGTTATTAGATAAGAAAGGGAGGGAGGGGTCAGTTAGTTTAAAAGCTTTTGGGGAGGGCGGGGAGGTTCAGTTAGTTTAAAAGCAACTCCATGTCTTAAGATAACGGATAGAAAGCTCTTTGCCCATTCTCCTGATTATCCAAATTTTTCATTATCCGATCTGGTCCTGGTCCCAATTAGATCGGATAAATGGGGTTCTATTGTATTTTGCCCCTTCACTTTCAAGGGTTTTTTTTTTTAAATTGAAGGTTATTGGTATTTATTAGTGAATCTCCCATCCAGAGGGAACAATTTTGGGCTTGCAATAAACTGTGGGCACTGAGGATATTTTTGAAACTTAAAATAAACAATAATGAGCTATTGATGAAGTGAAGTAGGAGCAATGGCTCATTTTACTTAAAATGAGAGAACAAGAAATGGTCACATTCATTAACTGTTTATGCCACAGGTATCCTAAATTTTACATCAGTTATCCAGAAAAATCATGCAACTTCTGTTTAACTCACATGGAAATGATGTTCCATACAGGTATCTTGACACTCAGTGGAACTGTTGTCTAGGATACTGCCAGACAAGACAAGTAATGTTCTACATTTATGTAGGGTGGGCTTTTTTAAAAATTTTCTGATCTTCCAGATTTGAAAAGTTGTAATATTGGATATTTGCATAGTTCTAGTGGAAATCCTGTGAAGCGTGCAGTATTTGGAAACATATACAATCATTTGCCTTTTTGTACTTTTCATTGTCTGCTACTTCATGAAAATCAACAAAAAATAATTACAAAAATTGAAACTAAGAATTTGGAGCAGGGCCAGAGGAAACAGAGAAGTATCAAAAGAAAAACATACTGACACATTAACAAAAAGGTAGAAACCATAAGAAAAGTCAAGCAATGCATGCACGTTGGAGTAACTCCACAGTAAATCTAACTGGTAGGAGCAGAAAAAATTGAATTACCAGGAGATTCAAAACTGGAAAATCTATTTAGACTGAATAACAGAGGAAGAAATAAGCATGTCACAGAATACAAATACTATTTTGTGTGAAGAGCCTGGAGGTCCAACTGATACTTACTTACTCTAACAAAGGAATAGCTGTCAAAGTGATGAATGCCAGAACCATTCAGTACCATTCTGAGGCTGGTATAATAGGAAAAAGTATCCAATTTTTACCAGATCTGTCTCAGACTCTGAAAGAATGTTTGGAGCCAATTAAGTACTCAGTCTATTATGCACTGGAGAACAGCAATGTGAGCATGCAGTCCCGACAGCTGTAAAACCCATGAACATATGGATATTCATTAATGACCAGGAACCTTTGAGCTCGTCCACTAAATTTTGATGAGAGCCTTCCTTGATAAACTCTTCCTATCTCCCCCAGTTTATTTACACACAGAGAGTCTTTTTTCACTTAGGATCCAAAAGTTTTTATGTTCCTTTGGAGAATTCACATTTTCATTGAAAGGTGTAACCAGGCAATGACTGACTGGCAGCGTCTCCTGCTGGTCGTCTCAGGGAATTAACATTCCAGCCTCCAGAGCGCTCTCTTCAGGCCGGTGTCTCGCCTTGCTGCTGGCTCCTATGTCCCTCCTAGGACCCCAGTGCCCCTTTCACTGGGTGCTGCCCCCTGGCAGTACCCCACAGTACTGGGTCTCCCCCTCCCAGGGGAACCCCAACCCACTATCCCTACGTCATCTCAGTCGTAGGCTACGCTCCTGCCAGTCACCAGCTAGCCCCACGCCCTGGGGCAAACTGCAGTATGAGCCACTCATCACAGGCAAGGTTGGGTTTGGACCTGCTGCCCCTGCCTACCCATGGCTGCCCCTGCAACCCCCATACCTAACAGGCCTTCCCAGGCCTGCAGCCTGGGGCTTTCCTAGCCCAGAGCTCCCCGGTTCCCTTAGCCTTTCCCCAGCCCTGCTCCAAACTAGGTCCTCTATTCAGCCTGCAGCCAGGTCCCACCCTCTCAGAGCGAGAGAGAGAGAGTGCTCTTCTGCTCCTGGCTTCCCTGGCTTTTTATAAGGCCCCCTGGGTCTGTTTGGGGCATGACCCCCAGCTGCGGCTGCTCTGCCAATCAGCCCAGCTCTTCCCCTGCCCCAGCCCTCTCCCAGGGCTATCTTAAATGCCTCTGGGCCCGAGCGGGTGTCCATCCCACTACAAAGGTCACTGGTCTTTGGCATACTACAATGTTGAGTGAGCTCTTATTTCCCATTAGCTGCTAGTGTCAATTTTGGAACTCTCTGCAAAGTTTGTTCAAATTTTACCATTATATCCAATCCCTTTCCACCACATGTGCACCTCCCTCTTCCCCCTGCCACAACCCAAAAGTATCAAATTTACTTTATTGCTGTGGTGAAGGTGGTAGCGAAATGCATGTTGCTAAATTCAGAAATGAGTATTTTACATGAAACACTATAAAAACAGAGGACCCAGACAAAATAAATTTTAATATATATGAGCTGGCTTCTGCAGGTACATCCAATCAGAATCCTTAAAAGACATTCTCTTTTAGTTGGCTGGAGAATCCCATTTCTAAAGCTTTGTCTACACTGTAACTTCATTGGCAAAACTTGTGTCGTTCAAGGGTGTTAAAACACACACCCCGAGCGACAAAAGTTTTACTGACAAAAAGCACCAGTGTGAACAGTGCTTTGTCAGCAGGAGTGCTTGCCTGGGTTGGAATTTTTTTGTGGGCAGGAGAGCTCTCTCCTGCCGACAAACAGCAGCTACACTATGCACCTTTTGGCAGCACGACTGTAGCGGCACAGCCGTGTCACTAAAAGCTGCGTAGTGTAGACACAGCCTTAGAGATAGGGATTGGTTGGGCCTGACTGAAGAGCTGCTTTGTGTTGGAAAGGAACTGGACACAGGGCTTAACCATGTTCATTACTTAGAACCAAGGGGACCATGTGGTGGGGAAAGGTATGTCATTGGGTGGAGGAACTTCCAGGCCAGAGTACAAGGACAATGCACAGGAAAAATGGGACATAAGACTTCTGATAAAAAGGAGGTCAACACACTGGTATCCCATCTGGGGTTCTGCTAGTGGAACTACCTGTGCGTAGATTTGCCATTGCTCTTGACCTCTCTTGTCCAAGGTGGACAGGACTTGTTTACATATGATGAATAAAACTGATAACAAGGAAATACCGAGAATCTTTCCATGACTCCCAGTAGGAAAATGAACCTCCTCTATCATCCCAGACTCAGGATCTGGAATAGTTTCTCAGGGCATGTGTTCAGGTGTGAATCTGCTCCTCCAGTCTTCCTCCTCTCCCTTCATCCCCCCATGAAGGGCAAAAATACTTACACTTAAAAATACTATTGAGACTGGGGTGTTTTTTGTTTGTTTGTTTATTTTTTAAGTAAAGGTTGAACTAGATTGTATGGAAGAACATGGAATCATCATCCCCCCCAAAAAAATTGTAGACAATTTAGTTCCTATAGTACTGAAAGAAAAGCCAAAACTTTTACAGGAATCCTAGACCTCTTACCCTGATCGACAAGTTAACATTCTTCCCCTTAGTAGAAAAGCTGCCAGAGTTTTGTTTCATTACAGGGATGGCCAGGGAACCCATGAGGGTTCATGAGGAAAATGTGGCTGAGACCAGCTGGAAGGAATTATAGTATCCCAGAAAACTATAAGGACTTAAATTCAATTTCAAGCACAATTTTAATGTCCTGCCCACACTGACCAGATACCTCCATCTTACCAGAAACCACTTTCAGAACTGATTCTTGAAAATGATTTCTTAAAGCTGGCCCAGTTTGTAGTGTTGGCACAACAAACTAGTGAACTGCAGTTCATTTCTCTGGGTTCTTGGACTGAGTTACAAGCTAGACTTGGGTTCTCAAACTTTTTCATGATGTTGATCACATTTCAATAAATATTGCCTCATCGCTTTCCCTCACCTCTCTGTGGCAGCTACTATAATTGCTTGTGTGGAAAAGTAAAAGTAATGTGCTTTTACCTCTCTTTAGTGTGATATAGCAGCTGGAAACAAGGACAGCTGGTACCGGGGAGTACCAGCAACCTATCTATGGTCCTTGAACCATAGTTCAATTCTTATGCTTTAATTTAGTGGACTCTTGCTGCAGGAAGCCCTCTCTAATTAACTCCTTTGAACCCCAAACCTGTGGGCTGTTTGTTGTCCATTGGCCTCAGTTCAGTTTTATTAGAAAAAAAAAAAAGAATCTGTTCAGATCAAAATAACCTAAAGACAAAAAAAGAGACTGTAGTTCTGTCACTGTGCCTCAGTGGGTCACAGCTAAGAATACCAAATTCAGGGCAGACACCCCAAACTGGTGGTTATTCTATTATACCAAGCCAGTAACAAAAGTGAACTTCTATATCACCACACTGATTAAGAGAAGTCAAAAATGCAGTGCCCTTAGACATTCTAGGCCTTGGCTCACCCCCCAGACACTAGACTTTATGATGAGTGGTTACTAAAAGCCAAATTAATCAGATCTAGGGTCCTTCCAATCCCAAGAGATCAGCCACTTAGATATTATCCAATAATCATGCTGATGCCAATCCTTTAGTATGTACAAACTAAAGGTTTTATAACAAAAAAAAGGAAGAAAGTTATAAATGGTTAATAGATCATATACATACAAACAATTGCAAAATCATTATATTAGATTTGAAGCAGTGATGGAGTAAACTGTGAGCTTGCAAAAGTCTCTCTGGAATTACCCAAACCGATTAAGGGTCATCAGTCCTTGTTCAAAACTTCCTTTTTAAAAATCCAGTCCAGAGAAATGAAGCAGGAAATGAAGACAAAATGGAGATATCCTAGTGGTCCTTTTATATCTTCTGCCACGTGCATGGAATTTTACTGTCCCAAACAAAGTCCACAGCTCAGGTGCCTGTAAAATTACTGGGCTAAGATGGAGTCCATGGGCACATGAGCATATCACATGCCCTTATGTGCTTTGATGACTCACAGAGGCAACCATTGCCCATATTCTTTCTGAGGCATCCAAAGGAAAGGCTTACTAAGCAGGATAAATTTTGTCAGTGGCTCATTGTGAGCTGAGTGTTCTTAAAGGGATATCAACACACAGAATTTACATTAGGGCCAGACAGCTACCTGCAGAGCGTTACCCAGGAATACAACACATGAATAAGATACCAATACATAGCCAATATTCATATCTTGAGATACAAAGATGATACGTGCATATAAACATGATAATCATACTTAGAAAATCATAACTTTTCCATTGACACCTTACATGACACACTTTGTACAAGATTTATGGAAACTGAATATGACCATTTTTATCATTACTATTGCACAATCATACAGCATCACAAGTTTCAGAAAAACAGTATCTGTAGAGAATCTACCAACATGCTACACTAGTGGATAGAACTATAAAATATGCACATACACTGCTATTGCATTTCCTTGTTCCTGCACTATTTCTAGGAAGACATTCTATTTCACACAGTGTGACCAACAGCTGACCATATATGTATATGACACAACTATATATATGACACATATATATGACACAACTATTAACAGTGAGTAAAAAGACCCTATGAAGAGCCAAATTACCATATTATATAAAACTAGATGCTAGTATGTCACATTTGTAGAATCCAGCTCTGAAAGCTAATTTTAATACATTATTTGGATGGCACAAATTGAACATAATACGTGTCAGAAGTACTACAAGAGGGAATATCAGCAATTTTTCAAAACAGAGTGATAAGATAATGACACCTTTATATGGGAGAAAGCTGAAAGGCCACTAAATGAAAGGCTGAAGATGTTGCTACAAACATCTTACAAGTATTTATTTTTAGAGATGGAGCCACATGATAAAGTTTGAGTTCAGATCCACAGTTTGCAAAAGTTCAGGAGACCAGTTCCATGGTCCTGATTCAACTAAGACATTTAGACCTAGGTGCAGACTTCATCATAGATTAGGGGTGTTTGGATGTAGGGCTTTGGTTTGGATATATCACTATTAATTTCTAAAAGGCCTGAAAACATAACAGTAAATACATAATGAATGTTTTACCCTAAGTGTAAACTACAGAAAAATGATTCCCAACTGTACTCTCAAGTTGCAGAGTGTGGGCCAACCTTTTTAAAAGTAACTAAATTCAATCTGGGCAACACAGACTCAAGGCAAATATGGAAAACATTAAAGCAATGAACAAATGCAAACAAAAAATAAAGACTAAGAGCCAAAGATTTGTAAAAAGTGTCAAAGTCTATTCCCAACCTGACACCTGAAAGCAAATTCTAATAAACCTGTTTCAGAGTCAATTCTTTGGGTCCATGTTAGATCCCTGAAAAGCCTCATCCCTTAATTTATAGCAAACCCTGAAGATCTCACAAGTCTTCATGGGCAGCGCAATACATCATTTCAGATATAGAGGAGCTTCAGCTCCATAACCCTTAGGAGAAGGCATTGAGACACGTCATCCAATGAGGAACACAAGCCCCTCTGCCACCCGCACCCTATTGTGTCAGCTGTTGCAGATTTCTCACTGTATCTTTGATAATTTTTAGCCCCACTGCTCCTATCAAGTCTGGGGATTTTTTTTCTCTCCCTCTGCTGCAGTTCTGGAATCCCCTGCCCCGTATTAGTTATCTACCCCTTTCCTTCCCCTCCCTCCACCTATTTTATCTTCGTGGAGCCATTTTGGCCTCCTACACAAATTCTGCCCATACCTCCCCTTTGATTTTCACCGTGTCCCCACTTCCTCCACTTATTACCTAGAAGCAGATTTTGATGACAAGGCAAGGGGCAGGGTTAGGGCATAGGGTTACAAACTTCTTCCCATCACAATTTCAAACCCGCATCAGTTACTGACATCTAGGTAGTTTTTTGCTAACCTATCACAATTTGCTGCACCTACACTTCTCCGTCTCCTGGTTCAGGGATAACAATGGAGATGACATAAATAAATAATGGACATAAATAAAACAAGTTTTTCTAATTTAGAAAATGTTATTGCAACAAGGTGTAAGAAAAGGAATATTTCTCGGTACATTTCAACATTGCTTCAAAAACAAGCATCTAAATATATTTCTAGAAATGCAATTATTAACTTTTTTATTGTTCACTCAAATGTACATTAAAATTGAACATCACAACTATGCACATCATTAACATCATTTTTTCTTATTTATGGTAACTTTATACCATCTGCCCCTTCCTATCCTGAAGTTTTCTCCCCTTTCTGCCACTGTCTAGCACTGTATTGCCACAGTTCTTAACCCTGACTCCTAGCCCTCCCCCCAAGTCCCTGATTTTGCTTATCTGCCCCTCTCCTTCCCCTGCTTCCACCTGTTTGACCCATCTCCAGGCATAGTTTAGGCCACCAAACACACACATTCTGCCCATCCCTCCACTCTGATTTGCCCCCCTTTACAGATGCTAGGCAGCACTCTTGGCTTGTGGCTGCCTCTCAGATTCTGGGGGTCCAGTGTGTGTCTGGTCTAGACAAATTGCCAAAAATATTGACCCCAAATCTGCTCCTTTTCAAAGACTGCACTGCAGTGCCAGAACTGTGGCACGAAACACGGAGGATTTAGGTGGCTACCTTCAGAGTGAAACTGTTAAAGCAGCAGTAAATGTTCCGTTTGTTAACTTAATGTGTGACAAGAGTACCGACCACAGTGACAAGAGTCAGCTTATTATTTTCCATCGCTTTGTGAATGGTGACACAAGTGAAATTTGCTCTGAGTTTTTGAGTTTAACTGAATGCTGTAATGCTGAAAATCTGAATGCAGCCATCGTTGGTTATTTGGAAAATGACCAAAACAAGTACCCTGTGGAGAAAATTGCGGGATTTACATCGGATGGGACATCTGTAATGCTAGCCAAACATGAAAGCATTTCAAAATGACTGAAAGATCGCTATGGTGATTTATTCATCCAGCACTATATGACCCATCGCCAAGCCTTCATGGCTAGAGTTGCTGAATCAGTCATACCTGACTTTGTGGAAGATATGATCAAAGCAACACTTAGACATTTCAGTGGGGCTGCGAGAAAAAAGGAGTTTAGACAGATCTGTGAGCTGACTGAAGAGGAATATTCAAATTGGGTTAGCTACAAAAAAATTCATTGGTTAAGTTTGGTTGCCTACAGTGAAAGGTTCGAGCTACTGCGGGAATCTCTAGTGCAATACTTTGAGAGACAGTCATTTGGGAATGGGTCGCCAAACTATAAAACAAGTTGCCAGAATATCTATGACATGCTACAGTCTCCTAAATTCATTCTGTATCTCAGCTTCCTGAATTGGGTTTTTCTACTTCTCGCAGTAACGAATTTGGCACTGCAGAAATAGAACACTCATCTTGACAACACGTACTCCTCTCTGGAGAAGTACTGCATCTGGAGGAATACCAATATCTGCTGGGAGAACAATAGAGCAGTTCAAAGACAATCCAGGAAGTTTTTGGAAAATGTAGGGGACAATTTCCTGGTGCAAGTGCTGGAGGAACCAACTAGGGGCAGAGTTCTTCATGAGATGGCTGAGTTCAGGATCCTGATACAAGGAAGAAAGGAGAGCAGCAAAATATGGACCCTGGACTTCAGAAAAGCAGACTTTGACTCCCTCAGGGAACTGATGGGCAGGATCCCCTGGGAGAATAAGATGAGGGGGGGAAAGCGTCCAGGAGAGCTGGCTGAATTTTAAAGAATCCTTATTGAGGTTACAGGAACAAACCATCCCAAAATGTAGAAAGAATAGTAAATATGGCAGGCGACCAGCTTGGCTTAACAGTGAAATCCTTGCTGATCTTAAACACAAAAAAAGAAGCTTACAAGAAGGTGGAACCTTGGATAAATGACGAGGGAGGAGTATAAAAATATTGCTCAGGCATGCAGGAGTGAAATCAGGAAGGCCAAATCACACTTGGAGTTGCAGCTAGCAAGGGATGTTAAGAGTAACAAGCATGGTTTCTACAGGTATGTTAGCAACAAAAAGGTGGTCAAGGAAAGTGTGGGCCCCTTACTGAATGGGGGAAGCAACCTAGTGACAGAGGATGTGGAAAAAGCTAATGTACTCAATGCTTTTTTTGCCTCTGTCTTCATGAACAAAGTCAGCTCCCAGACTACTGCACTGGGCAGCACAGTTTGGGGAGGAGATGACCAGCCCTCTGTGGAGAAAGAAGTGGTTCAGGACTATTTAGAAAAGCTGGACGAGCACAAGTCCATGGGGCCGGATGCACTGCATCTGAGGGTGCTAAAGGTGTTGGCAGATGTGATTGCAGAGCCATTGGCCATTATCTTTGAAAACTCATGGTGATCGGGGGAGGTCCTGGATGACTGGAAAAAGGCTAATGTAGTGCCCATCTTTAAAAAAGGGAAGGAGGAAGATCCAGGGAACTACAGGCCAGTCAGCCTCACCTCAGTCCCTGGAAAAATCATGGAGCAGGTCCTCAAGGAATCCATTTTGAACCACTTTGAGAAGAGGAAAGTGATCAGGTATAGTCAGCATGGATTCACCAAGGGCAAGTCATGCCTGACTAACCTAACTGCCTTCTATGATGAGATAACTGGCTCTGTGGATGTGGGGAAAGCAGTGGACACGTTATTCCCTGACTTTAGCAAAGCTTTTGATACCGTCTCCCACAGTATTCTTGCCAGCAAGTTAAAGAAGTAGGGGCTGGATGAATGGACTATAAGGTGGATAGAAAGCTGGCTAGATCATCGGGCTCAATGGGTAGTGATCAATGGTTCCATGTCTAGTTGGCAGCTGGTATCAAGCAGAGTGCCCCAAGGGTCGATCCTGGGGCTGGTTTTGTTCAATATCTTCATTAATGATCTGGAGGATGGCGTGGATTGCACGCTCAGTAAGTTTGCAGGTGACACTAAACTGGGAGGAGTGGTAGATATGCTGGACGGTAGGGATAGGATACAGAGGGACCTAAACAAATTAGAGGATTGGTCCAAAAGAAATCTAATGAGGTTCAACAAGGACAAGTGCACAGTCCTGCACCTAGGACGGAAGAATCCCATGCACTGCTACAGATTAGGGACCGAGTGGCTAGGCAGCAATTCTGCAGAAAAGGACCTAGGGGTTACAGTAGATGAGAAGCTGGATATGAGTCAACAGTGTGCCCTTGTTGCCAAGAAAGCTAACGGCATTTTGGGCTGTATAATTAGGAGCATTGCCAGCAGATCAAGGGACATGATCATTCCCCTCTATTTGGCATTGGTGAGGCCTCATCTGGACTACTGTGTCCAGTTTTGGGCCCCACACTACGAGAAGGATGTGGGAAAATTGGAAACAGTCCAGCGGAGGGCAACAAAAATGATTAGGGGACTGGAACACATGATTTATGAGGAGAGGCTGAGGGAACTGGGATTGTTTAGTCTGCGGAAGAGAAGAATGAGGGGGGATTTGATAGCTGCTTTCAACTACCTGAAAGGGGGTTCCAAAGAGGATGGATCTAGACTGTTCTCAGTGGTAACAGATGACAGAACAAGGAATAGTGGTCTCAAGTTGCAGTGCAGGAGGTTTAGGTTGGATATTAGGAAAAACTTTTTCACTAGGAGGGTGGTGAAGCACTGAAATGGGTTATCTAGGGAGGTGGAATCTCCACCCTTAGTGGTTTTTAAGGCCTGGCTTGACAAAGCCCTGGCTGGGATGATTTAGTTGGGGATTGGTCTTGCTTTGAGCAGGCAGCTGAACTAGCTGACCTCCTGAGGTCCCTTCCAACCCTGATATTCTATGAAGATCATTTTGAAGCCATTTAAGCGGCCTTCAAATGAGGATTCTACTCTGGAATCTTTCATATCTCCAAGCAACCTGTCTAACCCTAGTGCCAAGGTCACAGAGATGATCAGGGAGTATAAGGAGAAGCACTACTTGCCAGAAATGGAGATTGCTCAGGTAAAAGCAATATTAATTGAATATGCAAAGAAACTTGAACAGACATTCAAGGCCAGATTTCCTGAAAAAGACTTGGTGAAATGCATGCTTTACTTGGACCCCTGCAACCAAAAGCCACCACTCTCAGAAATTCAAAAACTTTGAGCAAAATTTACAAAGCACATTGACTCCAGCAAGACTGAAATGCAGCATACATTGTAGTGCGAGGATGATGCGGTCAAGACACTTTTCAACTCAGACCACTGTGGCAGTAACGTTATCAGATGATGGTATCTTTTGTTTAAGTCAAGTGTGAGTGAATACAATGATCTGGCAAGACTTTTCACTTCTTTTACTGACACTGAGCCCTGACACGTTGCTGCAAAGGAGGCTTCAGCCACATCAACTCAATTAAAAACATCCACAAGGAACTGCCTTGAGAACTGTTGGGTTGATGCCGATCTACGTATAGCAACTTCAACAATGAGCACAAAGGACTTTGATGTAGCTTCGGCAGCGAGGTACATTCAAAAACATGAAAGTGAGTTGAATTTATTATTATTTATTATTATTATTATTATTATTATTGGCTAGCTAGGTTACTGGGTTTTTTTCAGTGTGGAAAATTGTGTGCTATTTTACTGGTTGAATGACTGAATGACATAACAAAATTACCATACTCAATGGGGGAGGGGTGGTTAAGTGTCCGTCATGCAACATGGTGGTGCCGACCCCTGTGCAAGACGTATGGAGCACATTTCTCCATTGCCTATGGCAACAGAAATGACATTACCCTGCACCTTCAAAACAGGAAACACAGAAATGCTGATAAAAGTAAGCATTCAACACCAAGTGTTTCAGGATTTTTTCTGAGGCTAGACACAGAAACTGAAAAAGTTTTTGCCAGTCAGGAAGTGTTTGCTTACCGCTCAGTGCAGCACAGACACAGTTTCTGGTCTAGTGACTGTATATCACAATTAAGAAACTATACCAACCTAAGTTTTCATCTGTTTGCACAAAATCTGAGGCAATCATTTGCAACGTCTTAGACCCTTTACCCACTGAAGAAGTGAAGCTTGAGCTGGACAAGTGTTCCTTTATTATGCTTAGGCTGGATGTGTCAAATGAAAAGAAGAAAAAACTATGTCCTGTTCTTGTACAGAATTTTCTCCCACTGAGTGGAGTTTGCAAAAAAATTACCGAGTGTTTGTCTCTACCCAGAGAAACATCTGATTTGCAGTGCGCATTCATCCAGCAAGTGATTGAGAAAAGCTCTCTTAGTAATAAGATTTTTGGAATTTGTGCAGACAACACCAACACTAACTTTGGTGGTGCCAGACATTGTGGAAAAAAAAATTTGTGGCAAAAGCTCCAGGCCAACTTAGGAAAAGAGATCTTCGGTACTGGATATGGTGCACATACTATGCATAACTGCCTCCAAACTTCAGTCAATTGTCTTCCTTTAGACAAGGAGAGCTTCGCTGTAAAGGTTTACAAATATTTTCCTATCTACACGGTGAATGTTGAAGAGCTGAAAGACTTCTGTTGATTTGTCAATAATCAAGTATATCAAATTATTAGAGCATGGCAGCATGTGATTCCTCTCATTGGGACCAGCAATACACAGGATTTTGTTGATTTTTGATGGACTTAAAGCATATTTTCTTTCTCAAGATAAATGCCTGACACTGCTAAAGAAGCTCTGTGATGATCCTGCCACTCAACTGTGGCTTCTCTTTACCAACAGACTGCCACGTTCCAAAAGACCAGGCTGCTTCTCTTCCCCGAACTGGACTGGGGCTAGGGCAGGCCAGCCTGTGGCCCGGGACTCCGGGCAGCTGGAGCTGGTGCTCAGGCCCCTCTGGGGCTTGGGGTGCTGGGGCCGCGCTGCCTGGCACTCTGGGGCCGCGCCACCCAGTGCTCCACGGTGCTGGGGTGGGTGGAGGGGGCAAAAGGGGTGAGGAAGGGGAGGGGCCTCAAGCAGAAGGGTTGGGGGCTAGTTTCCCCGAACGGGCGGTTCACCCATTGAGACAACAGAGAAAAACAATTTGTCAGTGACAGAAGTTGCACTGCAAATATGTTCCCTGCCTGTTAACTTATTGGAGAGGCTTGGAGAAAGATTTATCACAACAGAAGTGAAGAAGCTACTGCACACTCTTGTGGAATGTGAGCAAACGAAAGAAAAGGAGTTTTATGATGGAGTCAGCAATTTTTGCACAACATGCCTATCCTACTTAGAGCACTGGTGACCTGCCTTTGAGCACCAAAAAGTTTGAGCAGACTCTGCTGAGAAATATGCCACAGTAGAATCAAATGCAAGACAGTCTCGCTGCATGCCGCACCAGAATACCTACCTTAAATATGTTAGATGAGAATCATCTCTTTGACAAACGGTCCAGTGCAAAATCAATGGTCTCCAGTTGTCTTTCAGACTGGACCCATCAGAGAATGCCTGTCACCAAAAGACAGCAGAAGATTTTGAGAGATGGACCATAATGCAGTCCAATATGCAGATCTAGCTAAGGCTGTGGAATTTGTGCTGTGTCTACCTAGTACTACAGAGCCTGTTGAATGTGTCTTTTCAATTATGTGTGGTCTCCTAAAAAATCACATTTGAGTATGTATAGAAACTCTCTGCCATGCCCTCTAAATTCCAGCCATGGGGATCAGTTTGGCACGCACAGTATCCATGTATCTTGGTACAGTGCAGGATGACTTTGCTATTCCTCAATAGCAAGCCAGATTATCAGGCTGTTTTGTGCGTTTGAGTTAATTGTTCTCTGGACTGTACTGCATTCTATGACAAGCTGCTGAAAGACAAACAAACCCTCAGAAAAACAGCACTGTCAGAGAAATAGAACTGGTATCAAGCAGCTTCACACTCTGAAGAACAGCAGCAACACAAGGAACAATGCCAGTAACAACTGAATTGTAAGTAAACCATATAAAACCATAATATAAGATATATTAAACTGCCATGTCTTTTTTGCATACTGTAAGTGAACTCCCCTGAGCACTGACCATCTCTTACCCTGTATCCTGTTTTCAGTTTAGGGAAAGATGGTCACCCTACCAAAAGGAAAAGGCATACTTGTGGCACCTTAGAGACTAACAAATTTATTTGAGCATAAGCTTTCGTGAGCTACAGCTCACTTCATCGGATGCAAAAGGTGACTTTTTCAAAGGCAGGTGCAACAAGTGTGTCTGAGGATCAACATGTGTTCACAAATCTTACTTGCAAACTTTTAATTTTTGTTGTCATAATGTTTTAAAGATCTGCCAGTATCCCAGTGTCCTGACAGTGTCTGGATGATAGGATATATTAATATATTTATCAAATAGTGCTAGATCAGTCAGCAGTAAATATTACCAACAAAAAAAGTAGTAAAGTATATAAATAGAGATAATATAAATGACTCACTATCATTCTCACCTAAAAGGATGTATCTGAAGCCAATTATATACAGTGAGGATTAGGGCTAGAGTGCCAACTTGCAAAACACAAGTCACGAAAGTCAGAGGAGTCAAGCATTCAAATTTCAGCAGTGTTGTTGGTTAAGAAATATTGGCCTTGACACTCTCCAGCTGGTACATGTAGGCAGATTTATTGAGGCCTGGGATGTATATATGTGACCTCTCACACGACTTATCTTCGGCTTGGCAGAGAAAGTTAAGCATGTGGGACGAAAAACATGTTATAGACTATACTTAGTAAACTCTGACCTCCTTTTATCTTCCCTGAAAAAATCTGCTATATCAAAAGTCGTGGTATACTGAAATGTAAGCACAATCCAAACTCTACACGCATACATATACATACACCCCTCTACATTCACAATATTCATTAGCTAATATTTTTTAAAAGTAACCATCCCTTATGACGGTACAATCTAAGAATAACAAGTTATTGTAACTCATCAAGTTATAGTTAATATCTAGGTAAGATTAAGGCTTTAATACATACCACTAAAAAGGGATCTAAGAGAGTATTAAGGCATTATACAAGTACAGCATTTATTTTTGTATACATCCCAGTACTGTGGTAGGTATTAACAAGGAAACCTCTGTCCTACTAAGAGAAACACCAGCTCGCTTGTCCCAAACTACTGAAGCAGAAGACATGTCTGAAACAAATGAAATGCTATGGAATTTTACAAAGCCCCGGATACGGTAAAGGTCGAACTAAAGCGACATTTCAACCAGGATGGAATGAAAAATGCAGCACATAGGGAGAAAATTCTTATTGATGCAGCACAGGGAAAGATAAGCTCTGCAGATTTTGAGGCAAACTCTCAACTTCACCTTCCACAATAATTTGATAAATCCAAGCTTCACATGCACTTACCAATGCTGGGTGATCTCAGAAGTTACTGGAGATGAAAGATTTTTGAAAGTCAGCATAAATAGCTGGAAAATTTGTCCTGCAAATGTGGATTCACACGAAAAATTGCATTTTCACAGGGAATGTTTGCGAAAACAGTGCTTTCTTGAAACAAGTACCTGTGCATGCCCAGCTTGTTCAACAAAAGACTGCTGATCAGGAAAATAACCAGCAATGCCTTTTAGAACAACTGCACTGTTTGCAATTTCTTGTAAGACATGGTATCGCTGTTAGAGGTCAGACTGATGAAGAAAGTAACTTCCAAAAGTTAGTAGAGCTAGTGTCACAAACTTACCGCAAGTTACAAACCTTTATGAAGAATGGGAAGTATGCATCATATGATATTATCAAGGAACTAATCAAGGAAATGTATTGAGAGTGTCTCAACAATCTTGTATCACAGATTTAAGGCTGCAGAAATCTACTCAATTATAGCTGAAAAAACCGGACATGTAGTTGGACAGGAGCAGTTATCTTTTTCAGTACGGTGGGTGTCACAGGATTATGTTGTTGTGCATGAAGACTTTATTCGAATGCATGAGTGCCCAAAAACAGATGCAGAATCAATCTTCCTGACAATGAAAGATACATTAGTATGCTGTGGAAGGGATACAGCTTGCATGAGAGGACAAACTTATGATGGTGCTTCAGTCTTCCAGGGCCAGATGTCTGGTGTAGCTAAATGAATCAAATATGTTAAGCCAAAAGCTGTTTCAGTTCATTGTATGAACCACAGTTTGAATCTTATTCTGCAGGAAGCTAGTAGTAAGGGTGCCCTGATTCAAAGTGCTTTGAGCTTGCTTCATGATCTTCATGAAATTATTAATTCATCGCCAAAAAGACTTGCCCTTTTTGAGAATATCTGAGCGTCCTACTCTTCCCAATCTGATGCTTCTCATTCACTGAAGCCTCTTTATCCCACTCACTGGACAGCAAGAAGTCAAGCAATTGAATCAGTATTATACAATTATGAAGCTATTTATCACACTTTAGAGGAGCTAACTGCCACTGGGGTAATACAGAAGCTGCAAAGAAAGCACCTGGATTCGAGATATGATTACACACTTCAATCTGTTTCTTGGTCTTAAAGTATTTTTCAAGATTTTCTTAGCAGCTGAGGAAGCGGCTAGGGTGCTGCAGTCAAAAGATATCATTTCAGAGACTGTTAATTCTATTGTTGAAATGCTGTGCACTCATCTGACCAAAATGAGAGGGTCAGAATAATTTCACACAATCTTTGCGGATGCACAGAAAATTAATAGACGCTCCTGCCATTTTCCAGAGAAGATAATCTCAACATTGTTATGATGAAGGAATAGAGCCTTATCAGTGGACAACTCCTAAGGACTACTTTACAAGCCAGTTCTTTGAGCCGACTGACTTGCTCACCACTATAATGAACCGGAGGTTTGACTAGCCCACTTTGTTACTTCTTATGAGCTTCAAAATTATGCTCATAACCACTACCAATGGTCAGCCATGTAGTCAAATATCAGAAAAGATTGTGGATGCATACTCTGGTGACATTGCATTTAACAGACTTTGAATACAGCTTGCAATGCTGCCAGATCTCTTGAAAACTGACAATAAATCATTGAAGTGCATCACAAATGTGACAAAAATTGGCAATATAATAGAAATCTTGACAGAAAGACCAGAGATGCATTCTGTTTTCACAAGTCAATATCCTTTTAAGGATCTATCTTCAGGTCCCAATGTAATGCTACTGCTGAGCACAGCTTTTCATATCTCCGATGGATGAAAACATACCTACAATCATCCAAAACTGAAAAGCATGTAAACCACCTGTTCTTCCTCCACACTCATAAACATTTGATGGATTCTATGGATCACAAAAATGTTTCACACAACCTTTTTTCCCCGCCAGTGACAGATACATTTTGGAAAAGTGAAAAGGTAATGAAAATGATTCAATGAATTAAAAAATAAAATTGCTATAAGTCTACATTTTTTGCTTAATAGATATCATATTGCTTTTATCTGCTACAGCCTGTTGATAGTGTTTGTTAGGTTTTCTAAAAGTATAAAAACATATTTTTGATTTTATTTTTAAAACATTAGAAAAAATCGTTTTATATGGTAGCTCTTATATGGGGATGCATTTCCCTCCCTTCAAAGTTGTTTGTTATTATTATTTTGCTGATACCTTTTCCCAAGGAGATCTACAATTTAGGGTTACAATTGTTAAAATATGCATTATATATAAACAAGGACAATTCGACTGTAATGTTACAGAATTGACAGTTACAATTCAATAATAATAATAGTGCAGTATTAATAGTGGAGTATACACAGTAAAATGATAAATGCAAGTGAAGTACAATACATGAAGTTCAAAAACAAAATGCAGTCCCGACGTTTAGAACTGAAGTTGTTTTATATTTTTTCTGCTGTTTTATACTATAATTGTACCTTAAATATGATAATATGGCTACATTTTATATTCTGGCTATTTATGTTACAGCTGTAGTCTGCGGGATATTTCAGTAGATTTTAGTTCCTCCACCACTTTGGCCTTGGCCTCCTTCTCCCCCACTTCTACAAAGATTCCAGTGCCCTTGGTTTTCACAAAGAATAATGCAAGAAATATGCTGCCTATGGACTTTGTAAATGGAAGCAATGCAGAGAACTGGAAGTAGTTAATGGAGTACAGCTTTGTAGGACCTGAGGCTGATGAGTGGTCTGCAGCCCAGAAAGCTGCTAACTTTCTAATACATATTGGGCAAAAAGCCAGGAATGTCAGATCTCTAATGCTAAGCTCACTAAAGCAAACAGGAAATATCCAGACAGGCTGTTTGAGCCTGTGATGGGGTATACATACCCCACACTGGGCAGGAATTGCTGTGGGCTCAGGCAGCCCTGCCCCACCATATCTGTAGGAAAAGCTCCAAGTGGAGAAGGAGTTAAAAGGCAGCTTCTTTGGTGGAAGACCAGGGAAGAGAGCAGGCCTGCAACCTTATTCAGCTCCAGCAGAGGAGAGCTGACAGAAAGGCAGACTCTCTCCCCATGACAACTGCCCAAAGATCCCTCCCTGAGGGAAGAGAGGACTTGCTACTGACAACCTGAGTGGGAAACAGTCCCCACTTCCTCTCATATGGACTCCAAGTTTTGTTACTTCCCCTTCACTTTGTCTGGACTGCCTCAGCAGGGGAAAGTCCTAGCACTGATCTGGCCCAGAAGGGTGAGCCGTACTGCAGAATGAGCAGTTGCCGCCCAAGAGAGGAAAAGAGCAACCCTGCTATATGCAGCTGCCAGAGGTGCCTTGTGGTGAATAGACACCCTTCGTGCCACCTAAACACAGACAGTGACTCTGGGACAATCATGGGGGTGGGGGGGGGTAAACAGGAAGTGGCCCGGGGAGGGCAGTCTTTAGCAGCCCCTGGCTGCCAGATCACTGATAGCCCTCAAGAGGCCCTGGGTTGGAGCCCAATGGAGTGGGAGGGCCCAGGGTCCCGTACCAACAACCCCCTGCAAGCAATGATGGATTGTCCAATGAGCCCACGGGGCCCATGTCCAGGGGCCCCGGTCAATCGTGGGGCCACGGAAAAATGGGCACCACAGCAGAAATCCACCATGGTGTGGTGGAAGCCCAGAGCCCTGGCAGAAGCCACGGGGCGGGAGGGGCAAGAGAAGCCCCAGCACCCCAACCCCAGTCCCCAGCAGAAGCGCAAGGCAGCTGGGGAAGCCCCAGTGCCCAGAACCCCCGCTGTGGCCCCAGGAGTGGAGGAGCTCTCACTCCCTGCTGCAGCCTCAGGGCCATGGCAGGGGAATAGAGATTCTCCAGTCTTGGGGCTGTGCGGGGGGGTGGGGCAGAAAGGAGCAAACAGGGGCAGGGCCGCAGTGGGGGAGAAATGGGACAGGACTGTGCGTGAAGCCGAGGCAGGACTTCAGGGTAAAGGGGTGGAATGGGGTGAGACTGTGGGTGGGGCCGCAGGTGAAAGAGACGGAACTGCAGGCAGAAGGCATGGGATGGGACCACGTTCCGGTGCTGGGTCCCCCCCACCCACTTGCTCTGGCCCAGAACCCCAGGAGACCTTAATCCATCTTTGCCTGCAAGTCACGAGTCTAAGCCCTGACCATTAGGCAATGCTACCCTAGCAACCAACCCCCAAGCAAGGACTGTCAGAGAGCCCTATTGTTTTCCAAAGAAAAACACCTCCACAAAAAGAAATTTTTTCTATGAGAGAAATCAGGGATATACAGAAATAATTTATGAGTGGGTAACCAAACTATAATTCATAGGTCACAGAGCTTGGGGACTGGGAGGGCAGGGCCCAACCACTTTTAAGCTGGTACATGGAAAATTAACCCAGTGCAGGGAGGGCAAGACTGGTTATGTTTCCACATGTATAGGGGGGCAGAGGTGAGGGAGGGGCTGCAGCAGCCAATGCAGTGCCCAAGATCAGGCCAGGGAGCAGGTAAGAACAGCTCTCCTCTACCTGTATTCTTTCACTTGTAAGTAGTGGCTGTGTCTAGTGTGCAGGGAGGGACCACATAGGTGTGACACAGTGCCACGCCCCCAATCACCGGGTTGTCCTGAGCCCAGCTCAGCCCAATCTCACCTTCCAGCCACCGGTGGTCCCAGCAGAGAGAGCCAACCTGCGAAAGGGGCAGGAGCACATCTGCTAGCCACCCAGGGTGGGGTGGGGACAGAGCACCAGCACACAGGGTGCCAACCACTTAGTGGTTGGGGGCCACAGGACACTAGCCTCCCAGCTAGGGTTCACACTGGGTTATTGTGACTGTGACAGAGTGCTGGGCAAGAACATCTGAGCCAGCAGTCTGGTCACGGTATCTCTTATCAAACAGTGCAGAACAAAGCTGGTTAAACAGAGCTATGCCTAATTTATGGGTGGAGGAGAGTTGAAAGGCTAATTAAGCCATCAGACAGAGGCTACAAACAGGCACAGGAAGAAAGTAGAAAGGGGAGGAAACAGGCAGCAGGGGAGGAGAGAGATTGCTCTTCCTTGCTTGTTTCAGGAGCTGGGGGCTCCCTAGGACTGTTGGAGCAGAGCTGTATTATGAAGGTGATAGGAACCCACATTGTAAATAAACTACACAAGGTGTTTGACCAGCAAAAGGGTCTCTGAGAGTTTTGTGGACTGAAGGAGAGGCAGGAGCCAGAGGGTCCTGTCACAGTGACAGCTGGTCCATTCCCAGCACAACTATAAGCATAGAAAAATAAAACACAGTATCATTAAACATGCTGGATACCACCACAATGCTGACAGTTTCTAATTTCTATTTTTATTTATTTAACCGAGACTTAAAAAAAAAAAAGCCCACTGTGACTTTAAGTGTAAAATCCATTTTAATACCAGGAAGCTATTATATAGTTAGAGCAGTTATTTTTATTGTCTGCCTGAGTATAAAGCTACTCTACCTTTCTAAAGGGACATACCTAAATACCCAAGCTACCTCAAACGTATCTTAAAATGGAACAAATGCATGACAACAAAGCAGCAACTATGCATGACCAGAAGCAACTGAAACCAAATCAGAATCAGTCTTGACTTCCACAGTCCCCACTGCGTTAGTGTATTAGTCCAAACATTGGTTGGCAAGGCCTGCTAAGAGCTAGACAATCAGCCCTGCTATATTGAAAACAATAAAGAGGTGCGACAGGGTCGGGCCAGATGGCTATAGGAGAATAATAGAAGGCAGATATATTAGCCCCAGGCTAAGTAGGTCCCTTTTCCCTGAGTAAGGTAACAGGGAAGGTTCCAGAACAATCAGGAACCTTCTGGAGACAATTAAGACAGGCTGATTAGAACACCTGCAGCCAATCAAGAAGCTGCCAGAATCAATTAAGGTAGGCTAATCAGGGCACCTGGGTTTTAAAAAGGAGCTCACTTCAGTTTGTGATGTGCGTGTGAGGAGCTGGGAGCAAGAGGCACTAGGAGCTGAGAGTGAGAATGCGGACTGTTGGAGGACTGAGGTGTACAAGCATTATCAGACACCAGGAGGAAGGTCCTATGATGAGGATAAAGAAGGTGTTGGGAGGAGGCCATGGGGAAGGAGCCCAGGGAGTTGTAGCTGTCGCACAGCTGTTCCAGGAGGCACTCTAGACAGCTGCATTCCACAGGGCCCTGCACTGGAACCCGGAGTAGAGGGCGGGTCCGGGTTCCCCCCAAATCCTCCCAACTCCGGGTCAGACACAGGAGTTGTCGATCTGGACTGTGGGTTCAGAAAAATGGCCAAGCTGAGGGCTGCCGTGAAGCTCCAAGGTGAGCAAATCTGCCAATAAGCGCAAGACCCACCAAGGTAGAGCAGGAACTTTGTCACAGAGGGTACAAGGAACATGAATATCTCAGCGAAAAAGAATGGTGCTATTCAACTGGTGCAAAGAGTGCAACTAACACTCAGTAAGAGGAAAACTTTTAGTATATATTGTAGATTCTACACAGCTAAGGGTATAAACGTTTGCAGAAAACACAGGAGGGCATTCATAATTCATGGTTTCCAGAATGGGAAAAAATCTGTTGAATCTTTTAGACAACACAAAAAAATCTCAAGTAAATCTCACAGGGAGGCTATAACACAATTCCAAACACAATTTAAAAACACCAACGCATTGCAACACATCTAGATTCTCAACTATAGGCCCAACAGAACTATCACTCCCTTCATTATCTCATGTTTCAGGGAGAAGCATTTGAAGGGCACAACGCTATGGTGGAAATTTATTTCACCTTTTGCAACTATGTGCTGAAGACTGCCCAGATCTGTTGGTGGCTAAATGACAAAAATTAAATGTCACTTCACTTTAAGAACAAAAGAATGCAACTCATATTACTTGATGAGATTCCTGGAAAAATATGTGAAGCAGCATAGGCACCGACTCCGTGGGTACTCCGGGGCTGGAGCACCCACGGGGAAAAATTAGTGGGTGCTCTGCACCCACTCGCAGCCAAGCTCCCCTCACCCTCTGCCCCACCTCCTCCTCCTCCTTCCCTCGCCCCTGAGCATGCCAGGTCCCTGCTTCTCCGCCTAGCTCCCAGCGCTTCTGCCCAGCTGCCACCAAACAGCTGTTTGGCGGTGTGCTGGGAGGGAGGGGGGAGGAGCTGGAACGTGGCACGCTCAGGGAGGAGGCGGGGAAGAGACGGGGCCGGGGCAGGGACAGGGCCTCATGGAAGGGGTGGAGGGGGGTGGGGCTGGGGGCAGACGGGGGGTCAAGCACCCAGAGGAAAGCGGGGAAGTTGGTGCCTATGTGAGGCAAGTATTTTATTCAATACCTGCTGATGAGACCCATGATATAACCAATAAATAAGAGCTGATTGTATTATTTAACTGGGTAGATGAGGAAAACACCATTCTTGAGGATATTATTGGTTAGCTGACTTGCCTCAGACTGACTCAACTACTATCTACAGTCAGGGTCAGTGAGTTGTATGTGCCCATGGTGCTTGTGCTCCAGCAATATGAGAGCACGGGGGCTCAGCTCCACCAAAGTTCGGGGCTGGGTCTCTCTCCCAGCCCCACCTGCCGCCCCCGCGCACCTCCCTTGGAGCATCTCCCCTTGCCCCACCTGCCACGCCCAGGCAATTTAAAAGGGCCTGGGACCCCCTGGGGCTAAGGCAGCTTCCTGCCCACCCGCTCCACTTCTGGAATTGGCCAGCACGTCCCTGTAGCCCCTGGGGGGGCAGGGGATGTCTCTGCGCGCTGCCTCCACCCCGAGCTGTGGCCAATGGGAGCTGCAGGGGCGGTGCCTGAGGGCAAGTGGCATGTGGAAACCCCTCTGGCCCCCCCCACCTAGGAGCTGCTGCCAGAAGGCGCTGCAGGTCACTTTTGGGAGCTGCCCGAGGTAAGCGCTGCACCCCTCACCGTCTCCCACACCCCAACCCCCTGCCCCAGCCCAGACCCTGCCCCCAAACTCCCTCCCAGAGCCCGACCCCCACACCCACTCCTGCACCCCAACCCCTGCCCCAGCCTGCCCCTCACACCCTAACTCCCTGCCAAAGCCTGCCCCCCCGCACTCCCTCCTGCACCCCAATCCTCTGCCCCAGCCCAGACCCCACACCCAAACTCCCTCCCAGAGCCTGCCCCCCCTTCTGCACCCCAACCCTGTGCCCCAGCCCAAACCCCAAACTCAAACTCCTTCCCAGAGCCCGTCCCCCTCCTGCACCCCCACCCTCTGCCCCAGCCTAGAGCCCACACCCCAACTCCCTCCCAGAGCCTACCCCCTGCACCCAACCCCCTGCCCTAGCCCAGACCCCAAACCCAAACCTCCCTCCCAGAGCCCGACCCCTCCTCCCTACCGCACCCAAACTCTCTCCCAGAGCCTTAGGCAGGTTGGGGGTGGGAGGGAGTTCTGGGCACCACCAAAAATTATACAAACCTACCACCCCGTCTACAGTGTGCTTAATGATATTCTCATACAGTGTAACATGGCATTCAGACTATGCAGGGGATGGCATTGCAAATGCCAGGGTCACATACATGGTGTTGTGGCAAGATTCAAGCAACAAAACCCCACAGCCATTCACATTCACTACCATGCTTTGGACATTGTGGTGGAGGTAATTCAGCTTATCAGGTTATCACCAAAAGGGTATTCATTTGTTTAAAACATTCAAGACAGACATGAGAACAAAAACTTGCAAACTAAGTCCTACATGATGGCCTGTCCCACAGGTGCCCTAAAAACACTCATTGACAACTACAGTGTATTGTATGCTGCAATGACAGATTAATAAGATTCATATGATGAATATGGGAGAAGACCTAGTGGAATTTTGGCAGTGCTTGACAAATTCAATACTTTTTATCCACTACAGCTCTCATACCTAGTCTTCAAGCTGCTGAACAATTATCGCAACCATCGCAAGCAGTAATCACATCACTCTGTGATGGGGACAATGCTGTACAGCTGACAAGGGCTTTCTTCTGCAACAACATTCCAAAGAGGCCTGCCAAACATTCTACAATTCTGCAACAGAACGATTTAACAGCTGTTCCAGTACTCTCCAGCACCACAGATCCCCAAGAAGAATAGACAACAGTGAAAAAAGTCACACCTTTCAGAGCCACAAAGTTTTTACCACAAGCAGTACTATGAACTTCTAGATCTTCTGGATAACAAATTGGCTCAGTGGTTTCACGAGGACCCTATAGTGACTAGCGATATTGAATAACTGTTTAGTACTGCAAATAAAGAAACTGTAAAGTTTCCAACAACTTTGAAAACATTCTAATGACTTTGACTGCTTGCACACAAAGCTACTATTGTTAGGCGACTGAAGAACCTCCATACAGGCGCACCCTTAAACTCTCCTGTGTCCCCAGGGTGAAGCACCTTTGCCCTTCTTTTTTTCCTTCTTAGCGTGTTTCATATTTTCTGGCATTAGGGGAGCCATGGTTGGGCATGTCTGGACATGCTGTATATGTGCATATGACCATCACAAAGTGCATGAGTAACTTTGAGAGCTGTAAGGGTGGGGTTAAGAGTTTCCTCTGTGTGGAGAGGTGAGACTGAACAGAGAGAAAGATTTGTCTAACCGCAACTGGTATGGCTTGCAGGACCACCCAGCAGGGAGTGAGACTGTTTACTTTACTTACTGTACTGTAGCCTAGGATCACATATTTGGATTCTATTGTAGTTTTCAATAAATGGCTAAAATTCACCTGGTCTCTCTGGAACTTAACTGAATTGCTCTAGGGGGAAGGGCAGTTTGTAACATTATGATAACAAACTTTAAAAGAAACTGCTAAGGGAAACAAAATTAAAAAGGTGACAAGTGTCAGATAAGAATGCCACACAGTTGGTCCTGGACACTCAGGCTAATTAATTTCAAAACTGTATTTGAACCAAAAGCATACCTTGTGATTACAATTACTATTAAAGTAAGAAATGACAGGCATACAGAAAAAGATATTGATCAATTACCTTTCCCTGGGGCGCAGATGGGTCATGATGGATTTCTCCTGTGGTATTCCAACTTCCCCTTACAATCTACCACATTTTATACATATCCAAATTACATACTCATCAGTTTTCTTCCAATCACCATTAAGTATTATGATTACGTCTTATGCACCTCAGACAATAATCACGCATAAACTTCAGTCGGCATAACTTTTGCTGTCTATGCTATTTTCATGTTACTATTTCTCTTTTCAAACTGGTTTATCACTGATCGTGCATCTTTGACCAGGTCTCTTTTACCATTTGCTTTGCATAGGAACTTTTTGGGACTTCCCTGTTTTTCTATAATAGTCTTTTGGCAGCACATTTTGTGTTGTCCTTCAATGTAAGTGTATCCCATGGTCAATACCCCTGCCCAGCAATGATTAAACTTATCACTTTAGCAAGCTTAAATAAAACATACCCAGGCCAAACAAAGGCATGACCAAAAGGCAGCCAAGTCAGCATTAGCGACTTCTCGGTCCGTCCAAATATATACAGCAGACATACATACATCAGACCCTTATAACAATTCTCAGTACAAGCATCTGAACCAACTCTAATGCAATGAATATAGTGCCAGTTAGACCCCTGCAGCAGGACTGGGCTCCTGTGGGCGGGATTGGGTGAGCAAAATAACAGACTGCAGTAATTTGCTGAAAACAGACTAACACGGCTGCTACTCTGAAAACTAAATCTCTTGTCCGTTTACCATGACTAGCCTATTTGGGAAATTGCTAATTATTTTGTTTCTCTTTCCTATACGCATTTATCTCTCTCGCTCTGAATCCAGTGTAGAATACCAGCTCAACTCAGGTCAGAGAATCACACTCACAGGTTTTGTTGTTCTGTGGCCTCACATATACACAGACTGTCACTGTTGTATCAGCTTGCTGTCAGTGCTTATAAGAATGGCCGATCTAAAACCTGAGGACGTAGAGGTTTTTATTAAAAAAAAAAAAAAAGTACAATCAAGAAGAAAAAACATGGAAAGTCAGATAGTTGGAATAAATTTTCAGCTGTAGTTGATGGTGCAGGGAAACATATGGAATTTGTAAGTTGTGACAGGTGTTCAAGAGTGTTACGTTACTGTGAGTACAAGTCTGGTACTTCAGGACTGCGCTATCTTGTGCGTATTGTTTCAGTTGAACAAAAAAACTGTCTTTTCAAGTAAAATCTCCTGCAGTCTCCTCATTCGTATCCACCACTATCCATTACATAAATGACGACTTCAAACTTGTGTCGAAAGCTCCAGTAGCGTGGTGCACCAGTGTTGCTGAGGGCTCCACAGCTGACCTGATGCGCGCACACCTAATTGGAATCGATATGAGCAATCACGCAAAGAAGAACGGACTTTTGGTGGCGCACAGGTCACAGAATCAAAATAATAATATGTAGTCTCTTTAAAAGGAATGTGAAACTTTAAGGGCATGCATACTAAATCAGAAAATAATGATTCTGAAAATGTGAAATAATAAAATGGATTACATAGGGTGTGTTTAAATAATTATTCAAATAAATATAGTATTTTGTTGTTTAATATTTCAAGCCTGATAAACAATTGACACGTATAGTGTGTTGCTTAATTTAATTAAGATAAGGTATTGGTGAACCTGTACTACAGGCTATTGCTGTGACCTGTATGTCTTTCTTGTACTTTACCACAGTGAGCAATGTAAAAAAAATTTTTAATGTTTCACTGCTACTATAATAATGGAGACAACATCCACAGTTAATAGTTCTTAAATAAGAGTCTACACAAGATCACTGAAACATTAACGTTATTCCATTTTATTTTACATATATTGCATGCATCTAAGCCAATTTCCAAAAACAAATCTTTTTTTTTTTTGGTGGAAAAATTGAGCAGTTAATTTAGGCATAATGAACTGGAATACGATTTGCTTTATTATTAATGCAGCGTGTAAACAGAGTGGAGTCTTTGTATTAATGCATTTTGATACATTTGTGTTTTAATAGGGTACGGGGGGCCCAAATGTTCTTTGTTCCCAGGGTCTCAATAAATCTTAATCTGCCTCTGTCTGTATGCTAATTTCCAGGACATTTCTAGCCTTAAACCAGCTCCCAGCTGGCCCTTTTGTAGCTCAGTTCTTCCACTGGTGCTTCTTTCTCAGAGATTATCCTGGTTGGCTAAGAGAGAAGGGAACCTTGTCCCAACCCTACACTACAGGAATCCTGGGCCCTTAAAAAGAGACAATAGCCATGGTTTCCCGCAAAACACTTGGTATTCCTAGGACCATTTTGTCTCTGTCATTTTGTCCTGCCTCTGCTCTCCCCTGGGTCTTTGTTCACCCCAGAATCATAAAGAGTCATGCCTTAGAGAAGGGTTGACCAACTCTTTAGTCCCTAATAATTTTAAAGGGGACAGACCCATTTACATAGACTTCGCCTCCAAACTTAATATACCCTCTGTTTGAAAATCTGCAAGGGATATACTTTGCTTTAAGTGCAAGAATAACAGAATGCTTTTGTAAAGAACAAAAAGGACTGAAATTACACTAAGCTGTTTGAAAAAGGCTGAATTTCAATAATCTATCAAGTGCCTCTTAGAAGTCGTTAGAAAAAAAAGGTTTACGGATGAAACTAATGGAAAGAAATACCTAGTAAGTGACAAACAGTCTAATGCTGTTTGAAAAGTAGTTAGCATTTTTCCCAAAAACTTTGAAAATTGTTATGGAAAAGACTGAAATAGTTTTAAAAGACAAATTGATGGATAAAAATTTACAGTGCTTCATCTCATCTGTGAGGTAGTTAAGAATTATTTAAGCACTGTCAGTGGCACAGTTCCTTGCCCAGTGAACTCTGGAGAAACAAGTGGAAAGCATTTCATTCTTGTACAAACTCTATAGCTGAGCCCTGTAAATCTGTGGATACTCACTTCATATCCACGGATAGCCATGGACCATTTTTGTGGACAGTGGATCGGATGCAGACACAACCCAGCGGGGCTCTACCAACGAGCGCTGCTGCTGCCACTCACAAGCCTTTGGAGCAGCATGCAATGCGACGCCCCTTCCCCCCAGTCTCTGCCCCCGCACCACCTCTCCCCCACAAGACCCTGCCCCCCCACTCTCTCATCTCCGCCCGCACGCCCCCTCCGCCCCCCCATTGCTAGCCCTTAGGGCTGGTAAAAAGTGATGGGGCCAACCATGGGCCCCTGCAGTGACGGGAGAGCCGTACCCAGGGCCCTTGGAAAAATGGGCAAGCCCCCGCATCCTGACCTCACTCCCCAGCAGAAGTGCCAGGAGGGCGGAGCAGGACAAGCCCCCACGTTCAGACCCCACTCCCCAGCAGGAGCAGGGGGCAGTGCAGAGTGCAGGCCCCACAACCCTCTAAACCACCTCTCCCCCCTTGTCCCCGGCTCTGGCGGGTTCCCTATACCTGGCGCATGGCTCCCGCTCTGCCTTTTGCATCCCAATGGCAATGGATCTCAAAGGTGGGGAAGCGGCTGGCTGCAGCTCATAACCTATGAGTCACATAGGCTATGAGTGCAGACTCCTGCTTCCCCACCTTTGAGATCCTACTTCCAGAGAACGTGGAATTTGAGTACAAACCCCTCATTAGCCTTATGCGATGCTTGCTGTACCTCCACATAGCTCTGCAAGGGTGAAAATACAACCTAGAAACCCATGTAATGCAGCAACCAAACCACCACATCTCATCGCCTAAGGGAAATGAGATCTCCATAGTAAAGGAGCAATTCAAAGCCAACTTTAGGCCTCACACTTATGTGACTTGCCCTATACGTCCGCGAAGGCACAATTTGAGCAAGAGCCGACCCTTGGCTCTTAGGGTGACAGGATAGGCTCTTTTAATGATGCTTACTGGGTGCACAGCAGAAGGATAAGTATCAAGAAGCATAGGTTTATTATATGACTGCATGAGGCAGCCTTGTACCATATACTACCTCACCCCACAGTATCATGCACTTTATGCAATTCACCTGGCATGCTGCACTCTGCATCATGCACACTAAGGCTTGTACCATGTAATTTGCACCCTATGTACCATGCACCCCATTTATTCAGATTCAGGGAATACCGTGAGGTGAAAGTTCTTTTTTTGTTTAATCACATTGTCAGTTCATCAGCTCGAATTTAAGTTGTCACTGAGTCACTCCCTCTGCACTTACTTGCCAGTTGCCACCAGAAAAGTTTCCAAACTCTGTATGTATTTGAAAAGCCAGTGGTCAATGGAGAAGGAAACTGAAAAGAAATTAAGTGCTAGTGCATACAGTTTCAAGGAAAATGAGAAAGGCAAATCACCAATTTGGAATACATTCAGATTTCTTATTGGTGAAAAGGGAGATACTGTGGCTGGATATGTTGCATGTGTCAAATGCAAAAAAGTCTGTACTTATAGTAGCCATAAAACCAGTACTTCA
Organism: Chelonia mydas; assembly: GCF_015237465.2. Lineage (NCBI taxonomy): Eukaryota > Metazoa > Chordata > Testudines > Cheloniidae > Chelonia > Chelonia mydas. The sequence continues at coordinate 165,426,630 of NC_057850.1, forward strand.
AACTTACTTAAACATAAATGTAGATCTGAATCAGGGTCCAGTTTGCTGAAGATATTCATCAAGAAATATGTCACTATCACACGAGACATGAAGACAACTATGACTCAGTTTGTAACAACAGACATAAGACCTTTCGAGGTAGTCGGTGGTGAGGGATTCCTTGCATATTCTCAATGTTTGATTAACATGGGTGCCAAACATGGTGAAACGGATGCACATGTGCTAATACCACATTTCACAACATTAGCCTGGCATGCTGCACTTGTGGCAGGAGAAAAAAGAAAATTTCCACAGAGCTGAAAAACGTTCTTGGCACAATAGGTGGAGAGGTTACCCTTGATCTTTGTGGATAGATGATTACAGAAAGGTTGCCTATTTGGCAGTAACTGTTCATTACATAGAGCCACAAGAGTTCAGAATGGTGAAGCGGGTGCCTTGTGTGACTCAGTTTGACAGCAGGAAACCAAAAACTGCAGAGAACATTCATTCAGCTGTTATTCAGGCACTCAGAAAATTTGATATACACAGTATTACCAACCAGATGGTTTTCATTACTGGCTGGGGAGCAAACATGGTTGCAACCCTCAAGTCCTATGTGCGAATAAGCTGCTCAGCGCACATTACAAATACTATATTTGAGCACACTACCAAACCGGGAAAACAGAAAGAGGAAGCAGTAACCGAACTGATCCATGCATGCCGAAATCTGGTTACTTCAGGAGATCTGGCCTTCAAAGCAGACTGCAAAAGTCTCTGAAAGTACATAGAAACATGATGGAACAGCAAACTACTTGTGTTTAAGACAATTGAGAAGCAGTGGGACAGAATATATGAAATTTTGACAGAAAAGGGGGACACTCAGCTCATTGACAGTATTGACCACAAAACCTTGAGCTTAATAGAGTTCCTGCAGCCCTTCAAGGAAGCATCAAATGCGCTAAAGCAATCATCACAACCCACTCTCCACTTGGTGCCCATTTGGTACGAAAGGTTGAAAAAGCATCTCCATCCTTCTACCACTGATGTAGATAGTCTACTCAAATCCACCTTGCAATATCTCATGGAAAAGTTTGAAATCAAACCTATGCATAGAGTAGATGTTTTCCTGCACCCATGAATGTAGGGGATGAAAGTTATCACTGAAGAGGAGAGACAGGAAGTTTATCATGAGACCACGAAGCTTGTCTCATTGCAGAAGAAAATTATTCCTGCAGTGAATCTTATGCTTCTTTAGTCAGCTACACAGACACCATCACCAAAAACGACAAAAACAGTCACATAGAGAGTTTGAGGATTCGGATGGTGAGTGTGTAAGTGACGATGATGAAGTGTCAAAGTATATCACCCTGAAGTTGGTAAAGAATGAAGATGTGCAACTGCTGTGGTGGTGGAGACAACACAAGTACAACTTTCCCCTTCTTAGTCGAGTTGCACGCTTTGTGCGTTCCATCCCTGCATCCAGTGCACCCTCTGTGAAAGTCTTCTCAGTCTCTGGTTACACAATTAACGAGACTCACTCAAACCAGAAACTGTGGATGATTTAATGTTTTTGCATAGCAATATGTCAAAAAAAAATCAGCTATCCTGAGGAAGACATCTAAGATCAAGTGCCGCAATTCAGAGCAGGTGCGGTAGACAGCCCTGCAGTGCTTAATTTGTATTTAAAAAGTTGCCGGGGCTCCAGCAAGCCCCAGCACAAATTAAACACTGGCGGGCAGCCAGAGAGCACCTTCACCACCACCACCCATGCTCCACCCTCACCCCTCACCCTGGTCCTGTGCCCCTCACCTCTGCACTCCCCTCCCGCAGTGGGGAAACTGACCTGAAGACACACAGCGAAGCACCTGCTGTCCTTGCTCCTGGCTCCCCCACATAGGCCCCCTAGGAGGATGACCTGTCAAACGCAGAGGTGAGGTGCCCTGTGATTCCCCTTGCATGCTTCCACAGGGAGAACAGACTCCCTGTCCTTTGCATTATATGAACTATTTAGAATACCATCACAGTGGTTTGAGCATTGGCCTGCTAAACCCAGAGTTGTGAGTTCAATTCTTGAGGGGGCCATTTAGGGAACTGGGGCAAAAATTGGGGATTGGTCCTGCTTTGAGCAGGGGGTTGGACTAGATGACCTCCTGAGGTCCCTTCCAACCCTGATATTCTACGATTCACTCAGCTTCAGTTACCTCTTTATCAGCAACTAATGCTGGAAGATGCAGATCGAGATAATCCCCTAACCTAGTCTGGGGGGGCTCTGTGATCAATTAAAACACTCAGGCAACCTGCCAGAAGAACTAGTTCTCATGTGGCCATTTTTTTTTTCTCAACATCACTGGTAACACATTGCACCACATGCAGAAAACAGCTTTCTGGAATGATTGACACCTCAGTGCTGCAGGGCTTTAAATAAATGGAATATTGCAGACCACAGCAAGAAGTGTTGAGTAGGAAGCCTGGAGGCTGACACATTTACACAACAAGGAGGTGAAGTCTCCCTCCTCAGCCCCTGACATCCCAGCTGCTGAGAGAAGACTGCAAACCCCTAGTGATGATAAGGGCAAGAATATTTGTTCTGATGACTGTTGTACAATAAAGATTGATGTTTAAAATAACAATAATAGTGTGCACATTTATTAAGCCATATAGCTTTCTTATAAAGGACACACACACACACACACAGATGCTCCTCCTGAGAGGCACTATCGACGGCTTGCTGCTGTGGGTGCGGTGTGGATGCGGATACACATAAATGTTAGATAATGGATTATGGATCAGTTGCATGTTGATTCTGTTGGATGCAGATCGGCTGCAGATCCACATTTTTGTATCCACGCAGGGCTCTATATATAGTAGGTGTGTCCAAAGCACTGAATTAAGCTGTAAAGAATTGTAGCATCATGGGGAGAGAGACAGGGCCCTTCTGAACTGGGGTTTTCAGGAGGAATTACATCTGGAATGCCTAATGGGCAGCTGTGGGGAGCATAATCTCCAGCAGTAGCTTTGCCACATTTTAAATGGATGTGGCATGTGCTTTCCACACTCAGCATGGTCACTTTCCTTGATGGTGTGCACTGGAAGGGGCTAGAAGGGAAGGCAAATCCTCCATCCCACCTCTATCCATCTTAAGCAGGCTAGTCCCGCTGCTGAGAATAGCAGTGAGAAGCAGCCTCACCCTCCAGGCAATATGACTGCCCCCTGTGCAGGGATACAAAGGGAGGAGGAAGACTCCTTTTCCCCCTGCGCATTTCCACCCATAATCTTTCCCTACAATGTTATGGTCCCAAATATTAAAAAAATAAAGAAAATGTGGACATTAACATTCATACATTAGAGCTCAAATACACCCAGACATGAACAGCCTCTGCAAATATTGGATCCAAAACAAATTCTCCAGCTTGAAGAACTTTTCTGACATATTTTGATACTCCCCTCACTTCTGCATATACGATAAAATGGGAACTTTCTTTTACAAAAAACTTGTATTTCTAGTGCCTTTCCTCATCCCTGAAAACAGCTGTAAAGAATCTTTAATCAATGACACAAGCCAACTCTAGTTTGCTCTAAAAGTACTATCTAGTGGTGATTTTATATAACACAAATACACTTAATTAAACCCTCTTCTCCAGCATGCGGATATCAGACATACAAACACCAAAATAGGGGTGACACTATGGAAACATACACTTTGTTGTTCTCACATAGTGGTGTTTGTCTCCCTAAAACAGATGCATTTTCCTTGCTTTCTGTGGCTTTATTCACTTATTAATGAATCGTTAGTGGGTCACCGTAAGAGGGTGCAAGAGGGTGCTGGACATTAAAAGAAGCCACAGGCCTAGCAGAGCCTGTTCCTGATTTCAGCCCAGATTGAGGGTTGGGTCAGCAAGGCAAGGCCAGGCCAGACTACATAAAATAAGCTTTTTGCTCAGTTGGGAGAGAGCTAGTGTAGGGGTCTCCAAAAATGAGCTGCTGAAGCAGTCTTGGAAGGCTTGTGGGAAAAGGTCAGTACCATTTTAGTATCTCCAGGTCATCAATTTGACTTGGGGAAGGTCTACTGTAAACCAAAAACAACGGTTACTTCAGTTGTTGCTACTCTGTTGTCCTCATTTTCCTGTACATCAGAATCCTCCCCATCTCTAGCTAACTAAGAGCTGTCCCTCAGCTTTGATATATTATCTCATGTTTCCTCTTTAAACTACAGCAGGTTTTCCTCAAATACTGGTTTTGGTACCACACAGCGCTCATGTTCCTCTCACTTCAAGTTCTGTAAATAGTGTGCCTCTGCCTATACCATGTCACTGTTTTTGCCAAGCAAACAGTAGGATGTCACATCAGACTTAGTGACAGGGTCAGGGTGTCAGGGAGTTCTCAGCCCTGCCGCCCAGACTGTCACTCTGACAATGACCCAGGCAGTCTTCTAATTCACTGCCCCAAGCAGTGGCAAATTAACACACGGGCCCACAGGGCCCACGTCCCGGGTCCCGGCCAATTTGGGGGCCACCGAAGGAGCATCGGAACCTGGGTAGGAGTGTGGTGGGTGGGGGGGCCACCAGTGCCAAAACTGTGGCCCTGCCCCCTGTTCCCTCCAAGGTTCCACCCCCTGGCCAGGCTGGAATTCGGAGCCAGACTGAGGTAAGAGCCAGCCAGGGAGCCCAGGCCACTGTGGAGAGCCAAGGTGTTCCTGCCCTGGGTGGGAGCCAACGTGTCCGAGAGCAGCCCCCGGCCCGTGTCCTCGCCCCCTTGGGTATGCCACTGCTGGTGGGACCCAAGGGTGGGGGTTTTGGTACTGCCTCCTTCCCTCTCCACGGGGTTTGCAGACACGCTGTGAGGGGAAAGGAGGCCCTGCCCCAGCTGGGAGGCAGCGGGAAACCGTGGGAAGGTCAAAGGCAATGAGGAGACAGGCAGGGAAGGCTCCACCAGCGCAGCTCCTGCTGCTACACTGGCCCCGCCTCAGCAGCCACCACACTCCACCCAGGCTCACTCAGTGCCTACGCCCAGCTTCTGTTGCCAGGCTGCCCCTCGCCAGGTCCCTCCTGCTACCAGACTGCCCCCCCCCGGGCTTTGTGCCCAAGGCAGCAACCACATGTGGCACTGCTCCTCCTGTCGCCTCTGGCCCAAGGCTTGCAGTTTGGTGGGGTGGGGGGCAACATCCCACCTGGCCTCCCAAACTATGCTCATGCCGCCACGCTGCCATGCTTGCCTGACGTTACTATGCCCATGTTTAAAAATGGGTGGGCATAGGTCTGGGGGCCCAAATGTTCTCTCTGCCTAGGGCCCCAATAAATCTTAATCTGCCTCTAGCCCCAAGCAGTACCGCTCTACAGTGGTTGGTAAGGGAACCCAGGCCCACCCTGTACCAAGCAGTCACGGTCTGCAGCTTCCCTAACGTTACTTCTCTCACCCCAGGACTACTTCTTACCTTGCTTCCTCCCATTCTAGTCTCTCTTAGGGGTTACTGGGTTTCAGGGATTCCTATCCCTCTTTCCCTCAAGAAGAGTGACTGCCACCCTGCAATGTTGCCAGTCTCTTGGCTTTATGTAAACCCTGCCTGTTCCTTCATAGGTGAGCTTGCTTCCAACTAGCAACCGCAGATTATAAGAAGGTGCTGTGCCCTCTGGCAAGTGCTGTCAGCCCCCGTGGCAGCCAAATGCTAACATCATTCCTAGCCAAGACGATGAGTCAAGCCAAAGAAGATCTGCTTACCTGTGTTCCTGTGTCCAGAAGTCCTGTGTTCCTTTCTGAAGTCGGTAACCCTGTGGTCCTGGTCATGTCCCAGCGTTCATGCAACCCATGTCCTGTCAGAGAGAGAGATGGTGGTGTGTTAATCTTTTGATTTATTTACCCACCTGTATAGTTTTTGGGGTCCTTGGCTTTAAGCCAGTTGTGAGCCGTTAACAGCAGAGTGGTTTTATTTTATATCCATCTGTTATATTTTGTGGGGTCCTACTGAAAAAATTCTAGTTTGTTCGTTACCTATCCCTGCTTCTCTGGTATCTGTTAGTATTAAATCATTAAACTGGTGATAGATACGGAAGGGGGATGGATCTGCAGCCTTGGGGTTTTGGGTTTCACTACGGTCCTTAGCTCCCTTAGTGAAATTTACCCTGTCCGAGGATTAACATTTCTGGCGACTGCTTCAGAACCCTCTTTGATGATTTAGTGGTTGATTATTGCTGCTTTGTATTTATTTAATACGTTATTAGTTACTCAGTTTTGTTAACGGTGGTCCATTGATCACAAGGATGGGATCACTGACTGTTGTGGTCGAGTCAGTGTTGTGGCTGGGGCCTTGCATATACCCCATTGGAGTGGCCTTGTGTGCCGCTAGCCTCTAACACTGGTGAGAGTCCAGGAGGGGCCCTGACTTTGTGTGTCAAAGATGCATGTTCATAGTGATTGTCCAGTGAATCCGGTAATGCATTATATATAAACAAGGACAATTCGATTGTAATGTTACAGAATTGACAGTTACGATTCAATAATAATAGTGGAGTATACGCAGTAAAATGATAAATGCAAATGAAGTACAATACATGAAGTGCAAAAATAAAATGCAGTCTCAATGTTTAGAACTAAAGTTGTCTTATTTTTTGTTTGTTCATATTATAATTATACCTTAAATATGATAATGTGGCTACATTTTATATTCTGGTTATTTATGTTACAGTTGTACTCTGCTGGATATTTAAGTAATATTTTAATTCCCCTGCCACTTTGGCCTCTCCCCCTCCTTCCTTCCACTCCCCTCCCCCTCCACTTCTACAAAGGTTCTAGCGCCCTTAGATCCTGTGGGAGATAATATTGCTCTGTACCAGATGAAACCCATCAAAGACTCTCCTCGCAGGGTGTGGGAGAAAAATCTGGAAGCAAAATGTTTTCCTGACCTCTTCCCATATGGTACTGCAGGATTTCATGTTACCAGTTAAGTATAAATATCAAAATGTGTATTAATTCTGTTGATCCACAATTCTGCCAACATATTCAGGATTTATTCCACTTGCCATGGGAGAACAAAGTGAGTGCAGTATCTGCTAGCGTTGCACATACACTGAAACTTGATAATTAATTTGGAGATCTTAATCTCAACAGTTATTAGACAGTGAGGCACAGTGAAATTAATTTAGAAAATAGCATTGCTAGCATGCGTAGGACAAAGGATTACTAGTACTACAGAAATTCTGAGCTGCAATGCTTGTGACACAATTGTGGTCCGCCAACCTTATTTATCACACTGAGTTATGCTGAGTACTTTCCTCAGCTGAACTTGTAAAGCTGCTGTGTTTGGCAAATTGAGATTCTCAGAATACTGAAGACACATCAATTTGGAAACTCTATGAAATGATGTTATGCTTTGTTTTCTTCTTTCAAAAGGGAATTCTCCTCGGGAAAGATGAGAGATTACTTCTGGCATGTGGAGTACCAGAGTTGAGGTGCTCCACATAGTCATATGTTACTATGGGTAGAGGATGTGCCACAGTTTGGAACTCACAGCACAGAAGACATTTTAGCCTTCATTCATAAATATGTTATGTGTAAACTGTTCATAAAAATCTACTGCCCTAAACCTCATGGTAGATTCATTTCAAAGACATTCCTATAACATGTACTACTGAAGGACCCTTTACCAGTGATCAAAGAAGGTTTTAGTGCCATGGATTTCATAGGGCCATTACCCAGGCCAATCTGTAAGGGGGAAAGATTTTTGGTGGTGGTGGATTTTGACACCTGGTATCCAGAAGCGGTCACTTGGTCAAATGTGGAAACTGGAACAGTCACAGATGCACTGTTTTCTATATTTAGTAGGTGGGTTTTCCAAAAGAGATCTTATCAAATTTCATGTCACAGCTATTTTATAAGTTATGGAGAATATGCTGGGTAAAACAATTGAAATCTGCCCCATAACACCCAGAAATAAAAGGAGAAGTGGTCTGGTTCAATGAGGTTCTACAGTCTATGTTAAAAATGTAGGTGAACAGGACGATAAGTGACTGGGATGTAACAAGAAGTATCTCATTGCCTTTCTAAATAAAAAATGGACATCAAGTGAAACATGGAATTATTCCATTACAGAATATGAATGTTATGTAGTTGTGTGGACTGTCAGGCAGCTGAGACCTTACCTCTTTAACTGGAGGTTCAAGGTTCTGACTGACCATTCCCCACTAGTATGCCTTCCCAGAAAAAAGGGTACCAACTCTCAATTATTATGTTCGAGTATAACCGTCCAAGAATAGACGTAGATTAAACATATCAAGGTAGAAAAAATATGGTGGCAGGCTCTGTACAGGCAATAGAGCCCAAGCAGATGCATTTGGAATAGCCAGTGGCTAACATCATTTATCAATGTCAGGGGCGAGGGAGGGAGGGTCTCACAGACATCTCCAACCCGTGTCCCACCATCTTCTCAATGTATTACCAAAGAGGGTTGTGTATGGTTTCACAACTAGCTTATTGTCAAGGTTATTGTGAGATCTTTGTATAGGAAATAGTTTAAGAGATATATAAAAAGTATATTAGGTTTCAAAATTGTTGAAGTGTGACTTTGTCCCCTGAGGCAAGAGGCCGTCTCAGGGCTAACTCAATCAGTGTTGAGAACAATGGGCATCCATGGAGACAGCACTGTTTACTATCTGGACCAGATGGAGACTAAAGCATTTACAAAAACAAATGAACCCCAAGACAGCTCTCTGAAGAGCGAGCCCCCTGGACTAAGAGACAATAGACAAACTGTGTAAGAGCAGAAGAGATGGCACAAGTTGTTATCCATTACAGAGAAGAAACACTACCAGCAGGAGTGTCTCATGAAAGGAGGATCCCAGTTTTCTAAACTGCACAAGGGCTACAAGGACTAACCAATGGACAGACTCCAAGTAAAGGGGGGGAAATATGTACATTTTAGCAGGGCCAACTCCAAGGGGCCCAGCCAGAGGGCCACAAGCCAATCACCATGAGAAAAAAAAATCAGGCTAAATTGTAAAGTTTGACTTTGACTAAATGTTATTTATAGTATCTCATTCAGTGGTGGATTATCCAATGGGCCCATGAGGCCTGTGCCCAGGACCCCAGAAAAATGGGCACCCCAACAGAAATCCACCATGCAGAAGCTGTGAGGGAGGCAGGGGATGCCCCAGCACCCGGACCCTGGCAAAATCGCCAGGCCAGCAGGTGGGGTAGGGGAAGAAGCCCCAGGTGCCCAGATCCCAGTCCCCAGCAGAAAAGCTGGTGGTCAGGGCGGGGGTGTAGCCTGGTTTAGTCATTTAACCATTTTGTTTAGGCTACCCACAATTTATCCTCCATCTTGGGTTTCTTTCTTCTTGCCCCTAGCTGGTGCCCTTTTGGGTGCTAGTGTTTAATTGGTTAAGAGTTTTTGAAAGATGCTAATTTAGGGGACAAACTCTAGAGTGAGACTATCTAAAGGTTATTCTGCTCCCCTGTAATTTCAGTAACACGGGAAGCCCCAGCGCTTCTACTCTGGTCCCTGGCAGAAGCGCCGGGGGTGGGGGGAGGGGCAAGCCCCAGTGCTCCTATCCCGGTCCCCGACAGAAGCCACGGAGCAGGCAGGGGAAGCCCCAGCATCCCAACCACGGTCCCCAGCAGAAGCACCAGGCGGTGGGCGTGTAAGGGATTTTATTCATGTTTGGTTATAATATGTTCAAGTTGTCATTATAGTTAACAGTTTGAATATGTATTGTTGAATACATTTGCTGTTTATCAGTGAGACTCCATTTTGTATAATGGACGCCACCCTGTCTGGGTCAAATGGCAGCAAAGACTCCGTGTACTTTCACGTCCTTTTCTAAAAAGGCGGGAAAAGGAGGGAACAATCTGGAAAGGTCTGCTGCCTCAGAACTTTTGCGCCACCAGCCTATATAAGGGTGCTGCACATGACAGTTGGGGCTGTCTGCCTCAGAGGCAGCCAGTAGCAGTTTATTTGCATGGGCATCGGAGACCATCACCATTGGTGAAATCACTTACCTGGAGAAGACTGTGGAGTTATCCTGACTAGACTTGTCATCAGTTCCAGATCCTTTGTACCAAACACTGCTGAATTTTGATAGCTCATACAGCAGGCACTGACATATGGCCAGTGAGCATTGCTGAGCTTTTGCGTAGATCTATATAGCAGGCACCAGACTGCTGGTGAATGCTGCTGAGATCTGTATAGCAGGCACCGGAGTCGGGGGATGCGCTGCTTGAGCTTTGAACAGCTCTGTGTGGCAGGCATCAGCACAGACTGCTGGGGACTACTGAGCTTATGTGAACTCTGGGAAAGCAGAGGCTCCAACTTGAGAAAGTCTGGTGAGCACTGCTGACATTTGCAGAGGTGTTTGTCTGTATGGGTCAGACAATAAAACTGCAGGTGAGCACCAGAACTTTCAGCTCAGATGGCTGGAGGAAGGAGATAAATAAAAAGTCTCTGGAGTACTCTGTGAATTCTTTTGGAAAATGTAAAAATCATTGGGCGGAGGATGTGCTTAAAGGGGAATAAGGCTTAGGAAAAGCTCTGAGAGAGGTGGGAAAGTTTTGTTACCACTAACTTCTTGTTTGGAACAGGCTTAAAGAAACAGCCTTTGATTTATGACTTGTTAATGGTGCCATTAGAACTAGATGGGCACATAAAAGAAAAAGAAAGATTATATCTCAGTTAGAAGAGCAAATGGGGCAACAGAGATCTGAAAACGAGAAGCTGACTGCTTAAAATAATGCTTTGTCAGCTCAGGCGTTGAGCCAGTGAAAGGAGATTAATCAACTAGAGCAGCAGGTACAAGAGTTAAGTTGTGAGGTTAACTAAAAGAATAGGGAAACCTTTGTGTTAACTAAAAAAATAGAGGAATCTTAGGCAGCTACCAGACCGTTAAAGAAATTAAAAGAAACCAGGAAGGTAGCCTAAATCATTCTCAATGTAACAGCAAAATTAATAGTTTAAGAGAAGAGCTGAGAAAAGCCAAAGGGGTTATTGCAGCAATGAACACGGATCCTTTAAGAGAACACGTCTTCGGAATCAGATTCAGAAGAGGAAAAGGAGCTTGATTATGTGCAGAGCTCATGGGAAGTGAAGGCCTTAGAATCCCATCCTCCTTCTCCTCAAGCCCCAGCAGAAGTAGAAAGCCTGAAGGAAATCAAGGAGGGGAGAAGGTATCCGCCCACGGCTCCTATCACCACCACTGTGGTTAACTATGGACCTAACAGATCAATAGAGACAACATGTGAAACAAAACCATATGGTCCTGATCAAGCAAGAGCTGTCAGGAAAACGTTAGGTCCACTCAACAAAGAAACAGCACTGGACTGGCTGTCCAAGTTGAGCAGAATGACAGCCATCAGCAGAGAAGACACAACAGCTGTATTGAGAGAGTATATGAATAGTGAAGAATACAATGCTTTGCCTCGAGAAGTCCAACTAGCAAACACTAAAGACACTGGAGAAATTTATGAAGCTGTTTTCAAGCTCTGTTATCTCCATGAAAATCTCATAGGGAAATACTACTCAGACAATCAAAGGTGACAGGCCTGAAAGATTTCTAAGCAGAAAGTGATTTGTCTATTGGTTATCAGGACTATCTCCATCTCCCATTGTGAATGGAACAGCTACCTGTGACACTGCAGAATTTAAGGAAGTGTTTATTCAAGGACTCTTGCCTACTTTGAAGATAACCCTGGGGCCTATAAATCCAAGGTTAATAACTAAGAGAAATTGAAGAAAAGTTAAGGGTGTAAGGGAAGTTTTGTTTTTACCTTGTTTTACCACCTTGCCTTACATGGCCATCTTGTTATTCTAAATGTTGTTGTTAATCCTCCATTTTGGGTACCCTTCTTCATGAAGGTTTTGGCGCCCTTTTCCTAGAAAAGCGGGAAAACAAGGATCAGGTGACCACATAATCTGCCTGGAGACAGCAGGTTATATAAGGCTGGTTCGCAAGGCCGTCCTTAGGCATACGCAGCATACGCGGCTGCAAAAATCCTTCAAAAGACCACCCTTATCTAAAATACACATTTTAATTTTAATTACTATAATAAAAAAAACTTGCTTCCAAAGTCTTTCTGTCCATCTCTTTCTCCCTTCACCTCCCCCAGCCTTGAAGAGAGCCCTTAAAGGGACAACACCCCTTTCCTTCCAGATAGCTAGACAAAGATTTTCCCTTTCTTTACTTCTGACTATCTGATGAACTAGTTTTAAGAGACCCCTCCAACAAAATCAGTACCTTAGTAAGATATAAAATCCTTTGTTATGCCTAAAATCTTTGGAAACATACGTGTTAAAGTTGGTGAAATTCCATTAACATGTCTATTGTTATGTAGATTACACAAAGTAAATTAGTGTTCCCTTTTTCTAAAAGCAATGAACATTGTTATGAACACACTAAACCTCTGTGACTGATTAATTTAAAAGAATGTCTTTGTTTCAGTGAGTTAAATATGTAGTGATCTGGAATGATTACTTTATGAAGGCTTAAGAGTACATTTAAAATATAAAATCAGCTTAGAAATACTGATTAAGAAAATGTAAAACAGAAAAGACCTGCATCATGTATTCCATAATATTTAATGTTGAACTCAGCAAGACAGCTGATTCGTCCTTACTACAAAATTTTTGCAAATAAATCTCTGACAAACTTCAGGGCATATCAAAAAATCTGTGACTGACATTTTTTGTTCACAAGTTTAGTGCTTTTAATTAGGTACCTTCTGCATGTCCAGTTTTCACCATCTGCCATGCAGTGGAAAACATGCTCCATTTTCTTTAGAAAGAAACTGCAGAAGAGTTTTTTTCAAATGTCATTTGCTTCATTTGGGTCCAGGGATTTGGCTGGAAAGGGTGAGCAGGGTGTGGGAGGAAAGAGAGGAGGGAGACAGTGGGGATAGGACGGGGCCTCGGCAGAGTGTGGCGGGGCCAGGGTGGAACAGGAATGGAGTATGGGTGGGGCCACAGGCAGAAGAGGTGGGCTGGGGAGCTAGCCTCCCCAAGCAGCAGCTTCACCCATCGCCCATGACAGCAGGTAAGAGCGGGTCAGCTCCCGCACACCCAGCGCACTCTGCATTTCATAGGCAGGCCAGCGTTGCATTGCTTCCACTCGGCACAGGCTCCGCTAACCCAGGGTCAGACTGCAAGCGGAGGACTGCCTCCATGAGGAGAATTCTGAGTCTCTGCTTGCAGTCTTTAAGGGTCCTCGACTGAAACCCTTTGCAAATGCGGCACTTGGCCTTTTGGTGACTCTCGCCAAGGCACTTCAAACAAGAAGTGTGCGGGTTGCTCTTTGGCATCAATTTACCGCAAACTTCACACAGTTTAAACCCCGGCAACAGAGATATGCCCCAGTGTTGGGGGACAAAACGGGGGGGACCCCCACAATGGAAACTTAGAAAAACTACCAACACTGCTAATACTACTAACTAAGAATCTAACTATATACAAATGACAGTGGGACACTGCTAGAGATGCTTGCTGAAGCAAGAGCGAGGGAAGTTCCAGCTAACCGAGCAGGAGGTCGGGTCGGCCAGGCCCTATATTGGGCGCCATGAAGGCATGACTCCAGGGGGCACCCAGGCCGACCCTACGGATACTGCTATGGGGGAAATCTTCTGGCTGTCGTGCATGCAGTGCATGCACACCTGATTGGAATTGACATGAACAAGCACTGGAAGAAGAAGCAACCTTCCCATGGCACTGGTAACGACTGTGATCAGCTATGGACCTGGTTCGTCACCTTCTGTGGAAACTCGGCACAAGATCAAGCCGTATACTCCATAACAGGTGAGACCAGTAGGAAAGGCCCTTGGCCCCTTGAATCGAGACTTGGCCAAAGTGAGCCCCTCCCTGGGCCTGGAAAAGAGGATGCTGTTGCCCTAGTGCGGGAGTGTATGCCTGGAGAAGATTTCAGCGCTCTTACCATCCATCTACAGGTGGCTGACAAAAAACTCTCTGCAATTGTAAGAAGGTGTGCTGAAATTCTACTTTCCCCATCAGAATCACATTGGCAGGTACTATTCCGAATGACAGCGGTGTTGGGGAATTTTTCCTGAATTCATGTTTGGTTATGCTTATTGTAAGGTTCTGTAAGGTTTCATATGATTTATTGAATGTTTTGCTATGTTTGTAGTTGATGTAAGGTTATGGGGATTTAAATTAAAGATGGAGTCTGAACATTCAAATTGGTGTTTGCCATGAAGGACAGCAGTGACTTCATGGTATATTGGTATATATAGGTACCCCATCTTCATGGACAGTTTTGCACGAAAAGTAACTGACTGTGAGGTGACCAGTTCTAACTGGCTCCACCACAGAATCTTCGCGCCACCAAAGTTATAAATAAACTGTGCAAAACGGATATTCTTGCTGTCCGTTCAGGCAGCAGCCAAGTGCCATATTATTTGCACGGGTGACGGACCAAGATTCATTGGATCCAGAGGGCAACGACATCATCTTACCTGCACCTTACCTGTGGTATCCTGGTTTCTGATCCATCCTCCATCTGTGGGTCTGGGTTCCAGCACCACCGATCCACCAACTGCTTCCTTGAACTGAGCCTGGCCAGGGACGAACTCCTTCCTTGAAGGTCCTGGGTCCAACGATCTCAAGCTGCAAGCAAGGCACTCACCATCATCAACCTGTCCAGAAGTCATCAGACTGCAGTACAGTCTTTGGGGGGTTATGTTTTATGTTAGGCTGTTTATGTTTATGTTAGGCTATTGGGGGGGGTCGTTTGGGGACCTGAGCTTCAGGCTCAATCGGGGAAGCAACTACATCTGTGTGTTTATTATTGTTTATGTTTTCCCCTGTTATCCCACAGTTTGTTCCCTAATAAACCTGTAGTTTGTTTTTGAATATCATCTTTCTCTCTCGCTTTTCTATTTCACTGCACCACACTGGTGGAAGTGGAACTGACATTATTGGCTCCACAGGTGATAGACTGAGTCCCAGACAAGAACCTGGGCCCTGTAAGCCAGGAGTAGATTCTTCCGTTTACAGTAGTGGCGACTGTGGCAGCAGGGCCGTCCCTAGCTATTCTGGGGCCCTACGCAGCCCCCCCGTGGGGGGAGCAGGCCTCCATAGGCGGGTGGCCTCAGGTCTCTGTGGGAGGGGGCGGGGCTGCTTGGGGGACAGGGAGGAACCACCCCCCAGCACACACCTGCAGCGCGGCTGGGGCCGGGTCGCTGCACTTCCTGCAGCCGATGAGTGCAGGCCCAGCCCTGCTGCACTCCTCAGGGGAGAGGGGGCGGGGCTGGGGCAGAGCAGGGGTGGGAAGAGGTGGGCTGGGGCGGGGTGGGGGCAGGAAGAGGCAGGGCTGGGGCGGGGATTTGGGGAAGGCTACCCTTAGCTGTATGGTTATGACAGCCCGGATGGCCACGTTCCACCGAGGCTGCAGCCAGGGTCCCCAAAAAGGACTTGGGAGGCTGTGTATAGGCCTGATTGAACTGTAACCAGCATGAACAAGGCAAGCCTGACCATCTACCTGGTCAAGATCAACTCTGGATGGAACAAACTGCAAAAATGGTTTCATTCCACTCAGCCCAAGAGCTGGAGGGGCAGGAATAAAAACCAAGATTTACAGAAAGATGATGGTCAACCCCCATAAAGAGAACTTTGTTTCTGACTTCTGTTTTGTCTTCCTCTTTTGCAGGAGGGAAGATGTCCAGGAAGTCCATTCACCTGTACACAGTTTTTATGGAACTGTGGTTCGTTAGCAGCAGCACTGGCAATGTCATCATGAAGAAAAATGAACATTGGTTTTGTTTAGTTAATGAATCTGCTCTATATAAATGGCAACAGACTGTGTTTGAATATAAGGAGTATAATTATACTGACGGAGTTTATGATTTGAAAAATAAGGATTCCTCCAGGTATGATGAACTTACGCCTCAGGCAGAAGTGAAGGGCCAGGTAAAAGCTGACGAATGGGAGTTATTTCCGGACTCGGTGCTTAAAGGGATAGTATGAAACCCTACACTCATGTTCTCGAGGGCTTTTGCTACATTACCTGGAAGAAAGAAAGGGGGAATGTGTTGTAAATTGCTTTTACAGAAAAATGACCATAACAGAGTACATTACCCCATTACAGAACAAAGGGGGCAAATCAAATACATCTGGAAGCTACAGAGCCAGTGCACCTGGATGTTCGATAACCAGTTTTTTGTTGGATGTTCCCAGGATATCTGGGACTAGGACTCCTCAAAATGTATCTTTTTGCACGTAAAGGCACCCTCTGTCATGGTTCCAGGCAAGATAAATGTCACGTTAGCCTTTGGTACCCAGCACTTTAATCTATCCAAAATCAATGTACAAGTTCATACTCCCAGCCAATGCTACCTCGCCAATTTAAACTGCCAACCTTGCACAAAACATTGTTCTGCTCCTTCTGCTACTATTAAATCAAACTTTTGTAGACTAGAATCAGACTTTAAGGTTTTTAACTTTATATGTTTTGGTTTTATTATAGTGCCTGTTTACAGTAACGATTCTGGGGTATGGTATGCAAAAGAACCCTTTGATATCAGGAGCACTTTCAAGGTTCTTATTGCCCCCAGACCATCCACGAGCAAAGTGGGGCCATCTGTGATCAAGAAGGACATTTCCCGCAGCATCATGATAGATCCTCAATTCTCTCTGAAAATGGTAATCATGAGTGTGCAACTGTCTGTGGCCCCCATACACTGGCAGTGTATGAGTTTCCTAATACCATTGTTTATGCATTGGGAAGCCTGGGTTCGAGGCATTATTCCTCAGAATGCCCCCAAAAGGCAAGCAAGAAATTTGATGGCTAAGGTGCTAGGTGGAGTAGGAGCAGGCCTAGGAGTGCTGAATACCATGGACCCACAAATGTTAGCAAATTGGATTGGTGAGTTAGGGCAAGATGTGGCTTTGCTATCAGGTCCACGCGCTCACCAAGATCGCTCACCAAGATCAGCACCCTAGAGTTTGACCTGGCCAATACTTTTCCCCATTGGCTCCAAGTTCAGGAGATGGACCACTTACGAATCTTCGGGGAATTGGACATTTTGCAATCTGACCTGTCCCAGGCTCTGGCATGCATGCAAGCCCAGTCATGGCTACTTGATATAGCTAAGTCCATAGTGAGAGATGGACTAAATTGGATAGTGCCAATTAAAATGCGTCATATCATCTGGGCCAATGCCACAGATTTTGAAAGGGCTTATCAGGAATGGTGGTGAATGGTTAATTTCACTTACCTGAACAGCAACAGAACCATCATTGCCTATGTGCTCACTCTTAGAAAGAGTCCATCTTTCCATTGATTCCCCTTGGACTACGTGTTAACACTTCAGCTATGATCCCAATGGGAAATAATAAGTGGGTACACCTTAAGAACAATCAATATTTCATTGTAAATCTACAAGCTTGCACTGAACAACAAGGAATAGGATATATCTGCAGTAGTGGGGTGACTGAGGGCTCACATGTGTGCTTCAATTCACAAGAAGAAAGGTGTCACTACCAACTGTTTCCAGCACATCTGAACCACTCCGCTATGGTATTCGTTGACAAGCAATGCCTGTGCATTCGTAGTCTCTGTACACACTTTACTGTGAACACATTTTATCATATCAAGCATGAAGTGTTTAATTAAAATAAAAATAAGCTGTTGTTTTGGACAATTATTCAGAATCAATCATCTCAGATTTCGGTTCTGGATGATTTAGAAATAAAACAGTCATGGCATGCCATAGCATCCTTATGGAAACATCACCATGGTTGACCTATAGTAGATTTAAATGTAGGACGTGGCAAATTCCATCAAATGTGTTACCTGAATACTGGACCGACCTATTCAGTATTAAACAGCATGTATGATTCGGCGAATTTCCTCCCGTTTATCTCTGTGGAGACAGCAGAGATAACAGGAATAACAAAAATGAAACAAAACATTCCCTTTACAATTCCATTGGCAGTAAGGATTGGAAATAAAAAAAATTAGGGGTACAATTTGGAGTGATAGAATTGGGGAATAATGGATTAGGTATTGTAGGAATGGATATTCTGCGACAGTTTTATTGTTCAATAGATCTAGAAAGAAATGCTTTATGGGCATTAGAATAAGATAGGTTAAGAATTGGTAAGAAACTAGTTAAACTAAATAAGTTAAGAAAATTAGTTAAAATAGGTACATTAAAGAAGATTAAGAATATTAATTAGAGATTTTATCTAGGAAGTTTGAAAAGGAAATAAGTATGGTAAAAGAATGGAAGGAAGTCAACGGTAAAATGGAATCACAAGATGACATACCTTCAGTTTCCCCAATTCTTGCAAAAATAGACTTTAATCAAGAAAAACCCTGTATACCAATCAAGTTGATTGACTGTCAAATGGACATTGTTTGTTAATTGGACATGGAATTTTCACATTCCATCCTAAATACTACTATTAAAGGACTAGATTGGCGGGAATGGAGATTAGGAAATATACATACCGTTGAGATGGGACAATATATGAAGACGTACAGATTAGCAGAAAAATGGATATATGCATTGGACATAATTTTGTGTATAACTGTAGGTTTGGGCTAATGAATTATGGAAAAGAAGGGAATGGAGTAATTGGTAAGGATATTCTGAAAGCACTCCCAGGAACTTCTGATCTCAATGAAAGAGTGATTTGGGCTTTTGTAAGAGAGTAATGTAATGTAAGATAAAGTGTTGCTTAGTTTGAAATAAGAGAGTAAGAATTGTTAAAATAAGTGCAGTAAGTCAAGTTATGTAATTTTTAATGTTTATTAAGAAGATATTTTATTAAATATATATATAGGGAATTGGCAAGAAAGAAGGAAAATATAGTAAGGATGGCGGAAAATTGGTTAAATGAATTGAGTGAGGATAGCGGAGTCAGCGAGGGCAAAGGAGGACAGATTAATTTTAACCCCAGATAGAAGATTTTTGATCCCAATTACTTTTACATAATGTTAATGTTTCTTTTAAAATATGAAAGTCTAAATAAGGACTTTATTATGAATGTTTCAATGTTCTTGGAAAAGCCTTACTTACATGTTTATGGTACAGTTAACAAAATGTAACAAGTGAAAGTTTATAGAAAACTCCACATACAATCCTCAAGAAAATCAAGTTAATATATATGTAATTATGGTATTTAATACGTAAATTGAGTAAGTATCTTCTTTTGTGACACTGGAGATAAATATTAACACAAGTATAATGCAACCAATTGGACATAAACTTTGGGCAATGAAGCAAACGGTGGAACTTGAGGCTTGCATGGAAGAACGGGGGATTGGATGTATGTGTAATAATGATGCGATCCAACCTTATAATGTATGTTTAAATAGAGAAAAGGGAGAATGTTACTCTCAATTAGATCCTTTTCTATTTAATGGATCAGTTGTTGTATATGTTGGAAGAAAATGTGTTTGTATTAGAAGCTGGTGTACATTCTTTAAAGTAAATTATATATATATATATATATATATATAATGTAACTCTTATCCCTATGAGAATTTATTGCTTGTTGCCTATTCTTAATCAGAGGGCTGTATCCGTGTCCTTCAAGGGAGAGTTAGCTAGCTGCGGCTTTCTCTGAAAAATCCTTTAAGGTGGGCCATAACCTTAACTACCGGAATAGATAAACTGAAAATAAAGGTTTTAAATCGAAAATAGTATTTTTAGGCAAACTCATTGGCTTGATATAATTTATTTCAAATCTTCCAGTAACAACAGAAAGGGAAAAAGTCAAGTTCTAATAGTAGAAATGTGTCAAAACCAGATATGAGGGGTGCCCCAAATCACGCAGATTCAGGGAAAGATAAAAATGAACAAGAACCCTACAACAAGCCTCCTGACTTAAGAAGATTCAGAACTGTACTATGGAAATGCTACTGAAGTATGAAAAGATGGACCAGATAGATAAACTACTTACTGATGAACTGTTCAGAAGACTTGCGAAGTATGAGGGTAGTAATCTATCAACAGCTACAGCAGTTAAACCTATGGTACTGCAAGAGCATGAGAACTTATGACAGGACCAAACCCTTTCTTCTTCCTCAGAAGTGGCACCAATAAACGACTACTCATGGGGAAGACTGGTGGTAGATGCCACATTTAAGGGAGGGTTCAGTAAATTTAAGCAAACAATACTTGTAGATACAGGTGCCACACTATCTCTAATTTATACAAAGGCTTCCAGTCCAAGAACTAAAGATTCGAGAAGGCTATAATGGGAAAGAAAGCGTAGTTCCTTTCTTGGAACCCATAATATGCAAAATTGGAAGATTAACCACAAAAGCTACCTATGGTATTCAGTGCTTAGATGGACAAAGGATAATAGGCATTGACATTTTAAAAGAATGGAATCTAATTGTGGATTTGCCTCACAGAATTTTGATTCAAGATAAGACTGTAATGCGAAGAGTTATTGTTCCTGCCTCCCATAGAGTTGCTGCTGTGAAGGCGCCAGAGGAATTAAAGATTCCTGATTGGGAACAAGAAGTTGCAGGGGTGGCAAAGAAATATTTGTGGCAAAAAGTATTAGGATAAGTTACAGTATGCGGAGATATGTGCTGAAGTAGTTGTAATGGGTCCTTATCCAAAGCCCCAACAACAATACAGATATTCAAGGGATGTAGAAGAGGAGATTAGAGAGACGATCAATGCCCTTGTTGATCAAAAAGTATCAGTAGAAACCTCTAGAACTTTTAACTCCCAGATATGGCCAATACTAAAAGCAGACAAAAAGACAGGAAGACTTACAGTCAATTATAGGGAATTAAACAAATAACCCCCAGAATGGCACTGGTGGTGGCAAAATTCCAGGAAGCAATGACAGGAGCTAAATGGTTCACTGTATTTAGACCTAACTAATGCGTTCTTTTCAATACCACTCCATCCTAGCTCCTGGTATAAGTTTGCTTTTACTTGTGTTAATCGGCAAGTGATGTTGTAGAGTTCCTCAGAGATACCATAATGCTCCACTAATCTGCCCTAAATGTGTCACCAAAATGTGGGATGGAAGAAAAGGCAAAAAAATGTAATTAGTTATATCAAAGATGTTCTAATCGTGACCAAAGAAGAAAATCTTGAAGTTTTGGAGTCTGTACTATGCAAAATTCAGAAGACTAGATTCATTATCAATCCAGTAAAAGCACAGATGTTACAAAAGAAGATAAATTATCTTGGAATGGAACTGGGTAAAGCTGTGCATGGACCAGATGCTCAAAGAGTAATGATACAAGAGATTTGTTTCTTTAGCTGTTCTGTTCCTGTGTAAATTTCTGCAGCACCTAGGACAGAGACATGCAGAAAAGCAGCTAGAGAGGGGTTTAAAACATCGTAAAAATCACCTCTCCAAATTTGCATAACAACGGTGGTGACAGTATCATAATACTTTAGATTGCATAAAACAGTAGTTAGTTTTACAATTAGGGCTTTAAATAAGTAGGAAATAATGACAGTTTAGAGCTAAAAATCCAAAATGGCGGCCACAATGATTCTCTATTAGAAAACATCAAAATGAAGGACACAGATGAATGGACCAATAGCAGATAAGAGATAGGGGTGAAGTAAAATTCAACAGAGAGAACTCAGCTCACTCTCCAAAATTATTAAAGGTGGCACTAGGAGGAGGATTTATGCTAATAACTAGGAGGAGGATCTAGACAGGATTAGGGTCCATGCTGATAAATTCAAATTGACTGGTTGAGCCAGTATAATTAGGCAGGGAGGATCTAAGATAATTTCTCACCTTGGAAAAGCAACCAGTAAGAGGAAGCTACTGAATATAAGGCTGACAGCCAGCAGGCTGATGTGTGGGTGTGAACTGAGGAGAAGGTAGAAGCAGAAGGTTTTAGATGAAAGCAACTGCAGTAACAACTGAAGTAGTAGCAGGAGCCATGACAGCCCTCAGCAGCAGTGGCTATAAAATGGCAGCAGCTTAATTTTGACAGAGCAGAAGGACCCCTTTGAGATGGTTCAGAGGGAATTAAGAAGAGAATACAAGTCTGACTTTCTGCTTATTTTTAAGGAATGACTGGGTGTGCCCATAAATAAAGCTGGATGTCTGTATTGAGTGCTATCCACTCCACCCCATTCTGTGACCATTTGATCACCGCTCACAGAATGGTAATGTTAAATTGTAACATATGTTCAATGTATAAGCTTGTAATGCTTTTCATTTAAAAGGCTGCTTGCTCCATCATTTTCTCCTTTTGTTTCAGGTTCCCCTGGGCTGCTGCTGGCTGCCTACCTACTCCATCGCCATGTGGCTGGCTCATTACTAGGTACAGAGGGGTTGGTTGGTTTGTGGTTTGGGTTACACCAAGGCCGTCCTTAGGCATACGCAGCAGCATAGAGCACCACTAAATTTGGGGCACCACCGCTGGGACAGAACAGCAAGCAGGTAAGAGCTGGGTCGGGTTGTAGAGCCGAATGTGCCGGCATGGTGGTGCATTCTGATGGAGGGTACTGGCTGCTGGGGTCTCTGGGAGGAGGCAAGGGAACTCACCTGTGTGACTCTCTCCCCACTGCCATGAGGTGAGGAGGGCCGGGCACCACTGGCTCTGGTGGTATCCTTTTGCTGCCCCTCATAACTCGCATTCTTCCCCCTCCCAGTGCTGAGCGCATCCCTCCCGACCTGTGGAGCAGCTGTCCCCCATCCCCCCCCCCCTTGGGGTTGGCTGGGGTGCAGGTGCTTGGGTGGGCTGGCTGGCTGCATGCTGAGGAAGTGACTCACTTCCTCGGCAGCCAGCCCGAGCACCTCCGCTCCAAGTGACCGCACGGGCTGGAATGTGCACAGCTGGCTGGGCTGGGCTGGGGAACATGTCTCTAAACCAGCGGGCGTGGCAGCCATCCATCTGATCCGAGGGGAGCTGTGTTTATAGTTAATCATTTTTATAAGATATCATATGATCTGTATCTAAATATGTGTCTCTCTTGAATAATTTCAGTTGTTGGATGCAATGTTAATTTCACTAGGCATAATGTCACAACACAGACCATCTACACTCATTACCTTTTATATAGCCATGTTGAGCCAGTTCATTTAGGAATAAACCTCTCTGTATTAAGGCAGATTATGTATCATCCCAATCTTGAGAAACACCTAAAACAATTAGAAAAGGAAAGCAAAGAGGTAATTGTACCTGTTGATTTGATGAGAAAGGCTAGCTGTGAAAAGCACCTTGAAAGTGCAACTCATAAATGCAAATGAGAGGCATTAAAAATGGACAACGATAGATATTTTAAAAAGCAGAAAACATTTCCAAAGCTGGTTAATACCAAAACCAAGAAGAAGCTTTACAGGAAAAATAAAATGTTCAAATTAACAGATGCAAATATACCCTTGTATATCCTCAATAGTCCAAAACATGAGAGGATTTTGAAAGAGCAAGGTAGGTGTTTACCAAATGCAGATCAACTTAGAAAGTTTTACCTACCTAAAGTGTTTGACTGTCACACTGAAGAATAAAAGGAAAAGTTGCAGTCCTGTGAAGGAATTAGCATTGTAGCAGATGAAACTACTGATGCTGAAGACAGGCATGTGCTTAACATTCTTGCCATCCCTGTCTCAACAAGCAGTGACAATGCAGGCACTTCAGATGCAGGTGAACACAAGCTGGATTTTTTTTTTTTTTTTGTTACACTGTGAAGCAGTCAACAAAGCAATATGGGAAACTACTGAAAAATTTGCAATACCATTTGATCGCATCACTGTGTTTGTGACCAATAATACCATGTACATGGGGAAAGCTTGGGATCGAGGGTTGAAACTTAGGTTTTTAAATGCTGTACACCTTACATGCATGGCACATTTAACTTCCGTGTAATCTGTGGAGGAAGATACTTCTGAGAGTAAATTACAGTCATTAGTTCTGACCATCTGCCCTGCCAGAAAAGCCCAGTTCCGCTGTCACTGGAGAGATTCTTCAGTCACACTTTGTTTACCCGATCTTTATTCTGAAGACGCAAAAGTCACTGAGATGAATGTTGCAAACCCTGAGCATGCTCAGTGGAAAGCTCAGAATTTTTAAAATGGTGCCCTTGCAAAGAGGCAGAGGTGGGTGGGTGGGTGTGGACTGTCAGAATCACAGCTCTGAGGAAAATAACAGTGAGCACGTGCAAGTTTGGTGGTTACTGAGCACGTGCAGTATGGGATGACAGAGAGATCAGTTAACTGAGCAGCTAGCTAGTCATAGCCCACTGATACCAGCAGGGCCGGCTCTAGGTTTTTGCTGCCCCAAGCAAAAAATTTGCAGCCCCAAGTTCCGAGAGTGCAACTGCCCAAGCCCCCCAAAAAAAGGGTGGCCGGAACGCCGCCCCTGGAATTGTGCCGCCCTGAGCACGTGCTTGCTTTGCTGGTGCCTAGAGCCGGTCCTGCATACCGGTCACTACTTGTTCTAAAGGTCAGAGCTGGCAAACGTAATTCTGAAGTAATGCTTGATACTGGGTATGTGCGAGTGAGGTAACTGCTTCTAAGAATAGAAAGGTATTTTAGAAGAGATCAACAGTGTATCATAAAAGGCCAGCTGCCAGGGGCAAACCCTAAAAGTTATGTTTATAATGTTGATTCATTATGATTTATTGTATTTACTTAGAAGCCATTTTTGTATTTCAAGATGGAGTACTTAGTCATGTGGTTAGTAAGATAGTTGGGATGCTTTCCCGCCTTTTCTAACGGTCAGTAGGGAACAAACACCCCAGGTTAAACCAACTGCCTCATGGAGGGAGGAAGCTCCTCCAATGGCTCCAACAGTGACCTCAGTTCTGATGTACCATGGCCAGGGTGACCGACCTCCATTAATAAAAGAGGAGGACAAGGTGTTGACTCCGGAGCAGGCTAAAGCTTTGGTAAGTAGTTCGGGAGATGCAACAGGGAGTCAGTCCTCAAGTGGCTCACCCGAGCGTCAGTTACTCCCCAGCTAACCCATGATGATTTTATTACCTTATTAAAAGAATGCATGTCTGTTGAGGAGTTTCTTAACTTACCATGTGATGTAATAAGGAACACTGCCGAGGATCAAGGGAAGTGTTCGTGGTGTATACACTATGTTCCACCCCACTGTTAATGCTATCGGGCAGAGTGAAGGGGAAAGATATAGGAATAGCCTATGTAATTCACCAATATGGCCAATTAGAAAAGCCGATAAGATCTCTTGGCACCTAACTGTGGATTATAGGGAGCTAAACAAAGTCATGCCAAGGTTAGCTCTGGTGGTGGCAAAGTTTCCAGAAACCATGGCCGTCATATCTAGTGGAGCACAGTGGTATTCAGTGCTTGATCTGTCCAACGTGTTCTTCTCTATCTCGATGGACCCCCAATGCCACCATAAATTTGCCTTCACGTATGGGGATACCCAATTAACCTTCACCCGGGTTCCCCAGGAGCTCCACAACGCCCTGCACATATGCCACAAGCATGTCTCTGAAATGTGGAAACATCTGGACTGTACTCAACATGTTGTCAGTTATGTTGACGATGTGCTGACTGCCACAAGAACTAAGGACGAGAATTTGGGTGTGTTCAATAAAGTACTTAAAATAATTAAAGAAATGGGCTTTATTATCAATCCAGAAAAAGCTCAGTTAGTGAAACAGCAGGTCACTTATCTGGGCGTGCAGTTAGGCCCAGCAGGCAGAAGCCCAGATAAGAATCGCGTGGAATAGATAGTTAAGCCTGAACCTACGGACGCAGGGACTCTTAGGTCATTTCTGGGTCTAGTGGGAGTCTCAAGAGCCCTCATAGAGGGATACAGTGAAAAGGCAAAACCCTTGTATCTTCTACTGAAGAAAAACCAAGAATGGAAATGGGGAACGGAGCAAAGGGACGCGATGTTGGCCTTGAAGAATGCCTTGATGACAGCCCCGGCTCTAGCCTTTCCTGATCCCCACAGGCCATTCCATCTCCAGTTCTCTCACACGCCAGTTGCTATCAAGGCTGTTTTACTACAGAAGCAGGGTAAGTCCTTAAAACCTATAGCTTACGGCTCAAGGAATCTGTCTCCAGTAGAACAGCAGTACTCCCATTGTGAGAAAGAAGTCTTAGCGCTAGTTTGGTCCTGACATACTGGGAATATATTTTGGGTATGGCTCCCATCATGGTGAGAACTAATCATATGCCAACAGGCTTCGTACTATCTGGTCGAGCTAACAATGGTCGAGTGAGCCATCCCCGACTGGCTCAGTGGATGTTAACCCTGATGAATAGAGATATTACTGTGGAGAACGCAAGCACCTCCAGTATGCTGTTACCCCACGCTGTAGAGATCGCAGACACGGAGGAACACGAATGTCCAGTTCCCTCAACCTTTCCTCCCAACTATGTCACACTTTTCAAGTTGAGGGAAGATATGAGAATGCCAGAATACATATGCGAAAAATCTGGGTTGTATATGGCAGTAACCTACTTAAAGAAGGGAAACCTGCCACTGGCTTCGCCGCTTCAGATGTGGAAAGCGGTAAGGTCTACGAAGGGAAAATCAAGCAGCAATCGGCCCACGTTGCTGAAGTTATAGCAGTAGCAGCAGCATTGGAGCATGCAGCCCCTTCACATAATATCATGATTTGTACAGACTCTGATTGGGTGTTAAGAACCCTTATCGATTGGATGCCCATATGGAAAAGCCGAGACATGAAGACTAGTGACGACCACCCTGTGGCTCACGCCAAACACCTGTTATATGCCTGGGACCTAGCAGAAAGAAGAGAAGGAGAGGCTTACCTGTTTAAAATATGGGCCCATCGGCATAACCAGGCTGATATAACGGTCCTGAGCAATCAGGTGGACCAAATGGCGAAACATGCTGCCAAAACCGCAACTCTGTGGAAGAGACAAACCGAAAACATAAATGGAATCACTGGAACTGACAACCCTCTTGAGACCTGTGTGGACATAATCAAATTGCAACAGAAGGACCTAGTATTAAATCAGCTATTGAAGACTGGCAAGAACAAATCATAGACAGTATTTAAAGGTTCAAATGGACTAATAATGGCACAAAAAGAAGATAGTGACCAGACCACATCTCTTCCAGTGCTGGTGATACCATCAGCTATTAGACTAGAGCTCATTCAACTAGCCCACCATCAAGGATACTTTGCTTTAGGAAAAATATTAGATAGATAGCTCACTGTGGGATGGTGGCCCAAGGTAGTTAGAGATACAGAACACTTCACTGATAACTGTCTTCCATGTGCCGCAAACAATCTGGACCACCATATTCGGAAAGGGCCTCTGAAGCATCAGAAGGTGGTACGTCCATGGAAAAGGGTTCAAATCGACTACATAGGACCCTTACCAAAATATTCTACAATTACTTCTTCTTCCTCTCCTACAGGGATCGAACTTATGAGAAAGAAAATGATGTTGCCCCTCCTGAACGTCATCCTGATATCTGCATTGTTCGGACACGGAACTCCAGAGGAAAAAGATCATGAACTCTTACAGCTGATAGAAATCAAACCCAATGAACAATGGGAATGGCAGATCAATCCAGCAGTTATGGACTACCTAGGTTTACCCAGGTTTGGGTATAACAACAATCAGTACAGCCTGGAGGAAGACTTGGCTGCCGTAGAGAGCCTGTTTAACTCTCAACAGGAACTGACAGATGAAGAATACGAAGAGTATGATTGTTCCCTGTTGCTACTATTCCTACCACCACTAAACCAACATCGATGACTGCGAGACCACAAATGCCTGAGGTCAAGTCTAGGATTTTTTCTGGAGACATACAGAAAGGATGAGAATACAAAGAGTCAGCCACTCATCGTGGAAGAAGAGAAGTAACCCATATAAAAGATGAGTGGGTACCAGCCTTGCTATGGTCCTATCGACTGATAGACACATTACTTGATAATCACGGAGCTCAACTCAAACCTTTCCCCGGTGTCTATGATGGGATTACAAACGCTGAAGAAAGGAAATGGTCCCATAAGGAAATTATCTCAGGGATGTAAGTGGACTGTAGTAGCGGATATGTTGGATAATTGCACTCTAAACCATACGTTGGGGGCATATCAAAATGTGCCTATTTCAGTATTGAGACACCTTCCCTGGTGACCCCTGGGGAAGTGATTATTAAGGGGAAAATGCTCCACCAAGATTCTTCCCTAAAGAAAGCCCCTGTTTATATTTGGTTACCTGACAATAAAAAAGACCATGTTCCTGGCATGCATCCACAGTAGAGTCGATAATGTGACCAGTAGAAACCTCTCTGGATACATCGGGTCTAAATTCTGCAGATTGAACCATCCGAAAACTATCTTTAATGTCTCCTGTGTAGGAAGCATAACCGTGAATTTGTCATACAGTCAGTCTGGAGTATGGCGGTTTAGAGGACCTCTGGAGTTATACATACATAAGGAAATCCAGGTAGCCCCTCCTCCATCAAAACATAAAGTAGGCCCTATTGTCATGAAGCAAAATGTCATGCGGATATTAATGATAGAGCCCCAATATGTGATCAGAAGAGTTGTAATTCCTCTGCAGATCTCGATCACCAAGACTAGGAATGCTTATGCGTATTACATCATGCCAATGATATATGGGTGGCATAAGTGGCTACAAGGAGTAAAGACACCTATTCTACACAAAAGAGAAAGAGACCTCTTTTGGGAGGTATAGGAACTGGTCTAGGTGTCAAACTCAATAGATCAGGAGCAGCTGGCCCAAAAGATGGGGAAGGTGGGCCATGGCATTAACCACGTCAGAACCATTGAATTCAGCCTTCGATACCGTTTCCACCACGATGTTAGATATAACTAGGATCTTACATGTGTGGTTCCAGGCAGAACAATAAGACCACTTTCACATCATAGATGCACTCGGAGCATTGAAATCTAACATGTCAGCCTCTCCTTGCCAGGTCAAGAGACCTGCATTTGTCAGTCATCCGCTGCAGGTAGGACTCCCTACTCCTGGGTTTTTGCTCTGTCCCTGCCTCAAGGGCTCAGAGCTTCATTGACTCTGGGGATTTTGCTCTGCCCCTGCATGAAGGGCTCAGAGCTTAATTGACTGCTGTGGTTGCCCTGCCCCTGCCGAGAGGACTCAGAGGCAACAGACTATTGTACTGACTCTGCCTTTGCTTGAAGGGGCCCAGTTTATAGACTCCTGGATTTGCCCTGGCCCCTGCTAAAAAGGCCCAGGGATGATAGACTATGGGCTGCCTAGCCCCAACCTAGGGGCCGGAGCCAGTTGCCCATTTGGGGGATCAGCCCCGTTAAACTGGTCAGGGCACTAACGCCTGGTTTACTAATTCCTCTCTGATATCATGTGACAATGCCGGCAATGTAGTCAGGGGGTGTGGCCTCCCTCCAACCCCAGATGGGGTTGGATGACTGCCACACCACTACAAACATGGTATAAGTATAGTGTAGAATAGTATATAGGGTTAACATGTGTGTGCGTGTGTTTATAAGAATACACAAAATTCTGTTATTGATTGCAACATACCTATGTAAACTTTAAAGCAGTTGAACAATGGCTGTCAGCGATTTGTAACAAAAAAAATGGCCACTTGTAACAAAAAGCTTCACTTAGAATAATTTTAACTCTGTATTATTGGGGTTTGAATGCAAGAGTGCCAATTAGGTAGGGCAGGCTGGGGGGGGCTGTGTCTCCCCCCCCCCCCGAGTTTCATACAGGAGGCGTGCTCCCAGGCAGAGCTCTTAACTGCTCAGCATTAGTGTAGAATGAGAGTTCTGAAGAGAGAGGTGCTTCTCTGAGCTTGTGTCCCTGAGGCAGGGAGTCAGTGTTTTGTTTGCAGAGGCATGCTGATTAAGATAAGAAAAGGCTGGTAATTAAATTAAATATCTGGAAGTAGTTATATGAACCTGTAAAACAGGAATCCCGCTGCGGAGTGGGGGGGATTTGAAGAGAGAGCGCAGGGACTCAGAAGAAATACAGCTAAGCCGTTACATTCAGAAATGATGAAGAATGAGGGGCATAAGTGAAAAGAAGGGGCCAAAAACCAGGGAAGGGATAGCAGTGGTATAGAGAAGTTCCCACTCTATCTCTGGTACTTATGTGGCTCCATCACTGTAGTGCAGTGGTGGGCAACCTACGGCCCACATGCGGCCCATCGGGGTTCTATGTGTGGCCCGCGAGACATGTGACATCCAATCAAAGCGCTGCTATGGTGCAATCGGCACACTCTGCAAATTCTACGTATGCAAGCACACTTAGCAAAACTACCCTATCCCAGGAGACCGTCTTGGTTACAACACTGGTGGACATGGGAGGCTGCACTTTTTTATGTTACTTTTGCTGGTAATTTAATTTGCCCCTACTTATATAATGGATCACTTTGTGATGAAAAGGCACGATAAAGAAGGAGAATCAAGTGCAAAATCAAAAAGTACAGAGGAAGAAGTAGAAGCCAAAAAGAGGAAAATCGGTGATGAGGGCAGAGTGGTAAGAGAGACTTGGGAGCTGGATTATTTTGTTATTGGACAGAAAAGGAAGCCATTTTGCTTAATTTGCAATGAGGTGATATCAGTTAAAAAAAAAATACATTAGGAGACATAATGAAACACACCACTCCTCTCACGTAGCAAAATTTCTGGTAGGTTCTACCCAATGTGCTCGACAGCTTTCAAATCTGAAGGAAGCCAGGGAAACGCAGAAGCAGGTACTTAGATGAGCATTGAATGCAGGGGTGAAAGTAATTTACATTTCTTACTGGTACGGTCCAATCGCAAGCAATCCACCTCTCCTACATACTTTATGGATCCCTCCCATTGCATGACTTAGATATAGAAAATAAAGCTACTACTACTACCACCAATACTGTCTGTAATAAAACTTTAATATTGGAATAAGCCTGCAAAAGTGAAAACTCACTGTCACATTTTTCTCCTTGTTCTCCCTCCTCCTCCAACGAGAGTGCGGATGCGGCTGAGGGAGAAACCTGCCCAGGACTCCTGCGCCTGCATAAGAACAGTTTAAACTCAGCTGTTCCCTCCCGGGTTCAGACCGTAGGATTAGGGGGCATTTCTGGCATCCTTGTTAATTTCACTCACAATTGTTGGGCTGTGTATGTGAGACCAAGGCAGGGGCAGTTCTTTTCTGCCCTCTGGATGAGGGGATCTCCAATACTATAATACACAAAAAATACAATAGGCATTTGGCTGCACAGCTTAAATCCAGAGCTAATAAAAGCAAGTGGAAGGGGAAAACTCACTGTCACTTTGGTTTCTCTCCTCCCTCCTCCTCCAGCCAGGCTGCGGATGGGGCTAGACTCCATGCTTCGCCCCTGCACTCAGCAGGGGCTGCAGCGGCTCCCCTCTAGCTTGCAGCAGGGAGCAGGGGGACTGGCTGAACGAGAAGCCTGTCCAGGGCGCCTGCTGCCTGCATAAGAGCAGTTTGAAGTCAGCTGTTCCCTCCGCGGTTCAGCCTGCGGGATTAGGGGCCATTTCTGGCATCCTTGTTAATTTCACTCACAGTTGGGGGGGGGAACCAAGGCGGGGCAGTTCTTTTCTGCCCCCTGGATGAGGCGATCTCCAATAGCATAATACACAAAAAATAAAATAAAAACCAGGAACCAGTTCCAAGTTCAAATCTATCCCATTACCTCCCCAGCAGAAGATCATGGTCTGTGATGCTTGCAGATCCTCTTTGAAATGTTACTGTTTAAAAAAAAAATATGGAGAACATGGTGGGAAGATGTGTCATGATGATCGGGGTTTATTTTTGGCAAAGCAATTTTGCAAAAGCAACTAAAGATTCACAGGGAAAGCAAATAGCCCGATAGACAAAATCACAAAGGGACTGGAGCGGAAAACTGGATATTCAGGGAAATTATTGTGTCTCCTTTGAAAGAAATAGTAGTTTTCATTCCACCCGCTTTATATATTGAATTAAACACCTGAAATGTCCTTAGGACATAGGGGCGCAATCTCAGATCTCTTTTTGTTTTGTTCTGTCCTGCAGAGTGCGGAGGCTGAAACTGACAAAACTTTCTCTAAGCATCTTGTATATTTCATGAAGGCTATTCTAGTTGTCCTTCATTCACCCCTGCCTTCCCCTACTACTAGCCACCCATGGGTGTGCCCCCTGCACCCTTTTATGTGCCTGGAAGAGAGATTAAACAATCCTTGATATCTGACTTGCTAGGAAATAGGGAGGGTCTAAAGAAAGCGGCGCCCTGGCGGGCATGGTGCAGCGCAGCCCCTTGTCCCCCTGGAACCCTCCC
Organism: Chelonia mydas; assembly: GCF_015237465.2. Classification (NCBI taxonomy): domain Eukaryota; kingdom Metazoa; phylum Chordata; order Testudines; family Cheloniidae; genus Chelonia; species Chelonia mydas. Next base: position 165,458,768 of record NC_057850.1, read on the forward strand.
CGTGGCTGGCTGGCTGTGGTTTAAAAAAAAAAAAAAAACACCAAGGCAAAAACCACAGCCAGCCACGGGGAGGGTTCCAGGGGGACAAGGGGCTGCGCTGCACCATGCCCGCCAATGTGACAGTGAGTTTTCCCCTTCCACCTGCTTTTATTAGCTCTGGATTTAAGCTGTGCAGCCAAATGCCTATTGTATTTTTTGTGTATTATAGTATTGGAGATCCCCTCATCCAGGGGGAAGAAAAGAACTGCCCCTGCCTTGGTCTCACATATACAGCCCAACAACTGTGAGTGAAATTAACAAGGATGCCAGAAATGGCCTCTAATCCCACGGGCTGAACCGTGGAGGGAACAGCTGAGTTTAAACTGTTTTTATGCAGGTGCAGGAGTCCTGGGCAGGTTTCTCCCTCAGCCACATCCGCAGCCTGGCTGGAGGAAGAGAGGAAGAGAAACAACAAACAAATGTGACCATGAGTTTTCCCTTTCCAAGCTTTTATTAGCTCTGAGTTTAAGCTGTTTGTTATACAGCCAAAAGAGGTGAAAGTAAGACGGTACTGAATGCTCCACTTTTTTACCGGTACGCCGTACCGGCCCGAACCAGCTTACTTTCACCTCTGATTAAATGAGTGTGATGCACTGAGCTTGGCTAGCTTTCATATTGCTTGGTTACTTGCAAAAAATGGAAAGTCATTCTCAGATGGCGAATTAGTGAAACAATGCATCATCGAATCCTCAGATGTTTTATTTGATGGGTTTAAAAACCAAGCGGAAATTAAACGTGTTCAACGTCTGCAACTCAGCAGGCATACTGTGAGCCGCAGAGTGCAAGATATAGCTGCCGATTTGTCAGACAGCTTTTCAGAATTGTACGTTCAAGTGTGGCTATCAGTGTAGCACTGGATGAATGCAAAGATATTAACGACATTGCTCAGCTCTGCATATGGGTTTGTTGTGTTGACAGTGATCTGAACGTGACAGAAGAATTTTTAGATCTCTTGGGAATACATGGCCGAGCACAGGGCTCAGTATTTTTTGAGGCATTGACTGATTTTTTCAAAGAGCCTGAATTACAATTTTTTCCAAAGATATCAGTTACAACAGATCAGTTACAACATGACAGGAACACACCATGGATTTGAGGTTTTATTAAAAGCTTGTATACCTGACATATTTGGTGTGCATTGCATAATACACCAAGAAGTGCTCTGCGCTAAACTTTACAAGGGAGACAGACTGAAAGCTGCAATGGACAAAGTGGTACAGATTGTTAACTTCATATGCGCTCGCCCCCTGCATCACCGTCAGTTTGTGGAATTTATGGACCAAATTGAAACAGAATATGGTGACCTCATATGCACACTGAAGTGCGCTGGTTAAGCCATGGTAAAGTACTGGACCCAGGTCTCTCAGGGCTAGCTCCCTATCCACTGGACCAGCCTTTCTCTCTGCTGCATGCTGCTAAAAAGAGGGCTCTGATGGATGGGAGCAAAACCAAGAAGGCCAGTTCTCTGAGACTCCAGCAATTGGTCCCAGATAATTGGGAACGATGTCATGGTTAACAGTATCAAAAGCAGCACAGAGGTCAGGAAGGATGAAGAAAGAAAGAATGAGAATCAGATGAGAGGAGAGCACTTAACCGCCAATGGGTGACAGGTTCTGCCCCAGGCTGGAGTTATGCAGCAATGCCTTCTGTGAAATTTTAGATTTTAACTGAAAACCATTTTGTTTTGTCATTTATTTGTTCTGAATCCGAGAAAAGGAAGGAATGAGAAATGTCACGAGTATCAGATGTGATTATACATCAAATTCTTAGAGTTTCAGCTGTATTCAGACTAATTCCAGAACAAAGAACAGAAACTGCATCCAGAGAGTCCATAAAGTGGACCATTATTGTCATGATTTGTATTATTCACTGGGCACGATCTGTGCGCTCAGCACTGTTCAGAATATGCCAGAAAATGTAGTCCCTGAGCCAATGCATACAAGATGTGTAACTCTGGATAAGATGGCTCAGATATTTAAGTATGAAGCGTATAGCTATTGACCACACGTTATCACATGTTCACTGTGATGTTTATATCTACGAGTGGAGGCCCTGATGGCAATAGAAGTTTTATTTGATTAAGAACTAGAAGATTTGACCCTCGAACTGTTAATTTCAGTTTAAACTCTGTTTAATTCTGCCAAATTATTAATGTATATACATGTATAAAGTTAAGATAAAGTTCTGTAAATCAAAAGGCCATTTTGTTTTGGTAGAAGGACAAGGCGACCTCCATTTTGTGTCAGGTTCTTGTTCCTCAGTACCAAGAAAAGGTAGGAAAATATAAGAGCGGGAATCTAATTTTGCCCGGCAACAGCTTCCTATAAAAGTATATGAGAGGAGAAGCCAGGGGCTTGAACTTTTGAGCTGTCAGAAGTTCAGGTGTCCAGTTCTCTCTCGTGGTGCAGTACAATCTTGGCACTAGCTATTGGCCTGCAATAGTTACTTACCAATCAGTTTGGGTTTGGTTGTTCTTTTATTTTGGGAGAGCAAACTTGCAGACACGGACTTAGTCCGATTAGTTAGATCAATCTCGCACGCACAAAGTGGGATAGGGTGGGAGTTAAGACAGGGATACGTACCTGTCTATTCCATCTGTCATCCACGGTCAGTGTCCATCGCTGGCTTCGGCTATCCGGGTACTGTAACCTTCATCGGTGACGTCTGAGAAGGTAGAAAAACATCTTTGTACCATTAAGTGTATGTGTGTGTGCAAGTGTTATTCCAAATCTCCAAATTGTTAATCCATTCCCCTCTCCTCCCTTCCTCTTTCCTTAGTAAATAAAGTGTTGTTGTTTATTTTTACATTTGTATTTTTGTGTTGTTATATGGGAATCCAGCTCTGATAGATGGGCTTAACAGGGGGACTCAGTGGGAGGTAAACTGTAAGGCTCCCGGAGATTTTCTGATCAGATTGGCCTAAGAGAGATAAAATCCTTACACAACCTTCTTTCAAGAGGAAGAGCTGCCCAGAGCTCCTGTGCCTGTTTATTTACCTTTCCTGCCTGCAGTGGCCCTCATATACCTCAGAAGTCTCAATTTTTTCCCCAACTTCAAAACGTGGAATTTTCTTGGTGTTTGATTTAAAATATTCTTCTGTGAAAACTGCAACTCAATCATTGTAGCGTTGCACTTCTGGAAAGTAACTAGTCTTTAAACAGAAGTGAGAGCAGTGCTGCCAACTCTTGTGATTTTGTCATAAGTCTCATGATCATTGTTTTCCTTAAAGCCCGAGCTCCTGGAGTCAAGTGATATGTGATGATTTCAGCCTTTATTCTTAAAGAAAAATGAAGTTTCTAGCCCTTGTAGTTGTAGAGAAAGCTTCAAAATATGATCCCAGTGCACCTTAAAGGCTCAAAAAGCAGAATGTAAATTTTAAAAAACCATCAAATCTATTATTTTTACATAATCTCATTATTTTAAAGCCAATCTCATGATTTTTGGTGAGCCTTATTCTTAATTTTTGAACATTTGGGGTTGGCAATACTAAGAAAGTGACTTGAAAGTGTCAGTTTCACTACTGTTTCAGGTCATTTTCTAGTCTATTATTTGTAGTGGGGTAACACCCCTAGAGCCCCAGGCAGGTCCAATATAAATTCACAGGGCCTTGCCCTAATAGGATGTTTCCAAAAGTTAAATGATCTATATTCCAAGCTTGATGAACTACAAAGTGACAGAAAATAATCTAGGTTTTTCTACAATTGTTTCAATTGTTGTATTCAGGAGTTAGTAACAAAGTAAAATATACATTAATTTTTTGAACCTAACCAGTGTCCCTTAAGTGACTTGACACAAGATGTCAGAACAAGTATAAGAGCTGAGTGGGTCTAATATTTATTTATTTTTTTAATTTATTTAATATTGCTTTATATAGTAATTAGAAATTATCTGACAGGAGCACTGTATCTAATTTATTATCTGCCAGAAAAACCCAAGTGTTTTCAGGTACCCAAGCAGCCTTTCAAATCATGGTTAAAGTTTCCCCCCAAAAAAATATCTGAAATGGTGCCCCTCTTTGAATGCTTTTTAAACTTAAGGGATTGGTGTCAGGGATTTTGTGCCTTGTTTAGGATTTTTAGATTATATTGTAGAAGGGATTATTAGTAACTTTAATAAAAAGACACTTTGTTTTGGAAATAATACTGCCAGCGTCAATTATTTTATCAGAAGGTTATATCAGTGTTCTTTAGAGTTTCTCTGACAACCCTGGAAACTTATACCTCAGAAAGAACAGACTAAGGGGGTGATAGGCAGGTTACCATCAAAGCACCTCGAAAAATGGATTTTAGGAAAACACCATATGTTTCTAACACAAAGAAAAGTCCTTCCATCCCACCAATCCCCACAATAACCAAATGGAACAGCTGGTTCAATGCAGCTCTTTATCACACTAAGGATTACATTTCATTTTTACAAAGGCAAATGTTCCTAGCAGTAGTTCAAGTGTTCAGGAGACTGTTGATCTTTGCCAATCCGCAGCCGTTACTGAAGAACTCCAGGCTCTAAAAGTTTGCACCCCAAATCATGAACATGCTTATGAAGAGCTCACTGTTTGTGCTCATCAAATCTAAAATGGCACGTGTGATCTTGCATTGTGGGAAGAAAACTGCTCTGAAACTTGCCAACACCCAACAGCAAAACCAGCATTCTTAGAAAGCTTTAAAAAAAAAAAACAGTCATACATGGACAGTGACTTAACCTCCCACTTTTGCCAATCTGCTGCCACTTTCTTCAGTGCATGCCATGTATTTGAGCCAAATCAAGCATAATACCTTGACATTTGTGAGACCACAGTATTTCATATCAAGGTGACTTGTGGGAGGTGCACAAAGGGCCACATGCCTCTCCCCAGATGCATGGGTGGTGGGGGGGCACATTTCTGCCACTTGAAGTCGGAGCACAGCTGCAGACACGTCTGCATGGAAAAGCCACCAGCAATTAGCAATCCTGCTGATCCACACTAGATGGCGCCTAGAGCAGGGAAGGAAGCCTGGGCTGTCAGCCTAGCTTTCTGCCAGAGTGGGAGTGGGGAAGCTTTTGTGTGTGTCCCTTCCTGTCCCACAGCTGCTGTTACCTGCTGTGAGAGGGGAGACGCAGCAGGGGCTAGGAGCCATCGGGCGATGTTAGAATCTTTGAGGAACTCTTTAATGATACATTTCTGAATAATTCAAATGGGTTTATTTTAGATAGCTAGGTGAAGTTTTTCAGGTTGTGTAAGGGAAGGATTGGGGAGAGATTTCAGAGTAGCAGCTGTGTGAGTCTGTATCCGCAAAAAGAAAAGGAGTACTTGTGGCACTTTCGAGACTAACAAATTTATTGGAGCATAAGCTTTCATGAGTTACAGCTCACTTCATCGGATGCATGCAGTGGAAAATAAAGTAGGGGGATTTTATATACACAGAGAACATGAAACAATGGGTGTTAGCATACACACTGTAAAGAGAGTGATCAGGTAAGGTGAGCTATTACCAGCAGGAGAGAAAAAAAATCTTTTGTAGTGATAAGCAAGGAACCAGTTGGAGAACACTTCAATCTCTCTGGTCACTCGATTACAGACCTAAAAGTGGCAATATTACAATAAAAAAACTTCAAAAACAGACTCCAGCAAGAGACTGCTGAATTGGAATTAATTTGCAAACTGGACACCATTAAATTAGACTTGAATAAAGACTGGGAGTGGATGTGCCATTACACAAAGTAAAACTATTTCCCCATGTTTATTTTTCCCCTCTACTGTTCCTTACACGTTCTTGTCAACTGCTGGAAATGGCCCACCTTGATTATCACTACAAAAGGTTTTTTTTCTCTCCTGCTGGTAATAGCTCACCTTACCTGATCACTCTCGTTACAGTGTGTATGCTAACACCCATTGTTTCATGTTCTCTGTGTATATAAAATCCCCCTACTGTATTTTCCACTGCATGCATCCGATGAAGTGAGCTGTAGCTCATGAAAGTTTATGCTCAAATAAAATTGTTAGTCTCTAAGGTGCCACAAGTACTCCTTTCTTATTGGGGAGAGAGGTTCTTATTTTTTCCCTGATTTCTCTTCCCTTTTTACATTATTGGAGCACAAAGAATTTCACTGGGTGGCGCAGATGAAAAGAATAACTCATATTTGAGTAGTACACGGTGCTCTTAAATAACGAAAATTACTGTCCCAGCTTCTTATAGATCAGCCGGAGAGCAGTAATGTGGGGAGGTCACATGTCCTACCCTTTAGCTGGTGCCCCCCCAGTATGAGGAGGCACCAGTCATCTTGTCAGCACAGAGAGACTATTCGGTTTACTATGGAGCAGTTCAAGAATTGAGGAATGAGGACGTTTTCCAGTTCTGGAGAAGCATAATGGCTAGATTCCCAGCTCTGTCAGTAGTTGCCCTGCAATGCTTTTCGGTACCAGTCAATAGCGTGGAAGCAGAATGTTCCATCTCATCTTATAAAAATGTGCTTGGAGACAACAGAAGCCACATAAAAAATAACTATCTATGTAAAACTTGTTATACCAAAATTGCAACAGTTTGCTAAAGGGACTTTACTAAAAATGTTATTTTTGTTACATTGTTTTGGTTATTTTTTGTCTAAAAATAATTGCACAATATGCATGCGGCGGGGAACGAGCTGAGCAGCGGGGGACAGCAGAGCAGCAAACAGCAGGAGTTTGCCTGGGAGTTCGCTTGGAATGAGCCCACTGAGGCTTACACCCTAACGACTTCTCTGAGTAATTACTGCATCTCCTGAGGAAGCTCATAGTAGGAAGGTAATATGAATGGGGAGTGTTCAACTGTTGTGACCTGCACTGGATGTGCCATGTTTGTCTTTCTTCCAGAGGACAGAAGCGACTTTATGTGTACAAAGTGCAAGCTGGTCTCCATATTGGAAGAGAAGGTTCAAGGTCTGGAGCAACAGGTATCGACCCTGCGTTGCACAAGAGAAACTGAAGATTTTCTGGACAGACGTCAGGATATGCTTCTACAGGCACAAGGGTCTGAAGATTCAGAGTAGGCTGTGCAGCGCGGCCAGGAGGACGGTGAAGAAATCTGGCAACATGTGACCTCCAGAAGAAGGGGGAACGTCCATGTACCAGCAACGCGGATACAGGTAAGTAACCGTTTTCATGTTCTCTCCACAGGTACCATTGCGGGGAGTGGCCCAGATGATACGTCTGGGGGAAGGGAGCAGAAGGAAACTCCACCAGTTGAAAGGCATGAGATGCACTGTCCTAAGGTTGGGGGTTCCAGGACCACCACTCCCAAGAGAAGGAGGCGGGTGGTGGTGGTTGGGGACTCTCTCCTCAGAGGGACTGAGGCATCTATCTGCCGCCCTGACCGGGAAAACAGAGAAGTCTGCTGCTTGCCAGGGGCTAAGATTCGCGATGTGACGGAGAGTCTGCCGAGACTCATCAAGCCCTCGGACCGCTACCCCTTCCTGCTTTTCCACGTGGGCACCAATGATACTGCCAAGAATGACCTTGAGCGGATTACTGCGGACTACGTGGCCATGGGAAGAAGGATAAAGGAGTATGAGGCACAAGTGGTGTTTCTCGTCCATCCTCCCTGTGGAAGCAAAAGGCCGGGGTAGGGATCGTCGAATCGTGGAAGTCAATGAATGGCTACGCAGGTGGTGTCGGAGAGAAGGCTTTGGATTCTTCGACCATGGGATGGTGTTCCAAAAAGGAGGAGTGCTAGGCAGAGATGGGCTCCACTTAACGAAAAGAGGGAAGAGCATCTTCGCAAGCAGGCTGGCTAACCTAGTGAGGAGGGCTTTAAACTAGGTTCACTGGGGGAAGGAGACCAAAGCCCTGAGGTAAGTGGGGAAGCGGGATACCGGGAGGAAGCACGAGCAGGAGCTTGTGAGGGGGAGGGCTCCTGCCTCATAGTGAGAACAAGGGGCAATCAGCGGGTTATCTCAAGTGCCTATATACAAATGCACAAAGCCTGGGAAACAAGCAGGGAGAACTGGAGGTCCTGGCAAAGTCAGGGGATTATGATGTGATTGGAATAACGGAGACTTGGTGGGATAACTCGCATGACTGGAGTACTGTCATGGATGGGTATAAACTGTTCAGGAAGGACAGGGAGGCCAGAAAAGGTGGGGGAGTTGCACTGTATGTAAGGGAGCAGTATGACTGCACAGAGCTCAAGTATAAAACTGCAGAAAAACCCGAGAGTCTCTGGATTAAGTTTAGAAGCCTGAGCAACAAGGGTGATGTCGTGGTGGGAGTCTGCTATAGATCACCGGACCAGGGGGATGAGGTGGACGAGGCTTTCTTCCGGCAAGTCGCAGAAGCTACTAGATCGCATGCCCTGGTTCTCATGGGTGACTTCAATCATCCTGATATCTGCTGGGAGAGCAATACAGCGGTGCACAGACAATCCAGGAAGTTTTTGGAAACTGTAGGGGACAAATTCCTGGTGCAAGTGCTGGAGGAACCAACAAGGGGTGGAGCTCTTCTTGACCTGCTGCTCACAAACCGGGAAGAACTAGTAGGGGAAGCAAAAGTGGATGGGAACCTGGGAGGCAGTGACCATGAGATGATCGAGTTCAGGATCCCGACACAAGGAAGAAAGGAAAGCAGCAGAATACGGACCCTGGACTTTAGAAAAGCAGACTTTGACTCCCTCAGGGAACTGATGGGCAAGATCCCCTGGGAGAATAACATGAGGGGGAAAGGAATCCAGGAGAGCTGGCTGTATTTTAAAGAATCCTTATTGAGGTTACAGGGACAAACCACCCCTATGTGTAGAAAGAATAGTAAATATGGCAGGTGACCAGCTTGGCTTAAAAGTGAAATCCTTGCTGATCTTAAACACAAAAAAGAGGCTTACAAGAAGTGGAAGATTGGACAAATGACCAGGGATGAGTATATAAATATTGCTCCGGCATGTAGGAATGGAAACAGGAAGGCTAAATCACACCTGGAGTTGCAACTAGCGAGGGATGTTAAGAGTAACAAGAAGGGTTTCTTCAGGTATGTTGGCAATAAGAAGAAAGCCAAGGAAAGTGTGGGCCCCTTACTAAATGAGGGAGGCAACCTAGTGACAGAGGATGTGGAAAAAGCTAATGTATTCAATGCTTTTTTTGCCTCTGTCTTCACGAACAAGGTCAGCTCCCAGACTACTGCACTGGGCAGCACAACATGGGGAGGAGGTGGCCAGCCCTCTGTGAAGGTAGAAGTGGTTCGGGACTATTTAGAAAAACTGGACGTGCACAAGTCCATGGGGCCGGATGCGTTGCATCCGAGAGTGCTAAAGGAATTGGCGGATGTGATTGCAGAGCCATTGGCCATTATCTTTGAAAACTCATGGCGATCGGGGGAAGTCCCAGAAGATTGGAAAAAGGCTAATGTAGTGCCCATCTTTAAAAAAGGGAAGAAGGATGATCCTGGGAACTACAGGGCGGTCAGCCTCACCTCAGTCCCCGGAAAAATCATGGAGCATGTCCTCAAGGAATCAATTCTGAAGCACTTAGACGAGAGGAAAGTGATCAGGAACAGTCAGCATGGATTCACCAAGGGAAAGTCATGCCTGACTAATCTAATTGCCTTCTATGATGAGATAACTGGTTCTGTGGATGAAGGGAAAGCAGTGGACGTGTTATTCCTCAACTTTAGCAAAGCTTTTGACACGGTCTCCCACAGTATTCTTGTCAACAAGTTAAAGAAGTATGGGCTGGATGGATGCACTACAAGGTGGGTAGAAAGTTGGCTACATTGTTGGGCTCAACGGGCAGTGATCAATGGCTCCATGTCTAGTTGGCAGCCGGTATCTAACGGAGTGCCCCAAGGGTCAGTCCTGGGGCCGGTTTTGTTCAGTATCTTCATTAATGATCTGGAGGATGGTGTGGATTGCACCCTCAGCAAGTTTGCGGATGACACTAAACCGAGAGGAGTGGTAGATACGCTGGAGGGTACGGATAGGATACAGAGGGACCCAGACAAATTGGAGGATTGGGCCAAAAGAAATCTGATGAGGTTCAACAAGGACAAGTGCAGAGTCCTGCACTTAGGACAGAAGAATCCAATGCACCGCTACAGACTAGGGACCGAATGTCTAGGCAGCAGCTCTGCAGAGAAGGACCTAGGGGTGACAGTGGACGAGAAGCTGGATATGAGTCAACAGTGTGCCCTTGTTGCCAAGAAGGCCAATGGCATTTTGGGATGTATAAGTAGGGGCATTGCCAGCAGATTGAGGGACGTGATCATTCCCCTCTATTTGACACTGGTGAGGCCTCATCTGGAGTACTGTGTCCAGTTTTGGGCCCCACACTACAAGAAGGATGTGGAGAAATTGGAGAGAGTCCAGCAAAGGGCAACAAAAATGATTAGGGGACTGGAACACATGAGTTATGAGGAGAGGCTGAGGGAACTGGGATTGTTTAGTCTACAGAAGAGAAGAATGAGGGGGGATTTGATAGCTGCTTTTAACTACCTGAAAGGTGGATCCAAAGAGGATGGATCTAGACTATTCTCAGTGACAGCAGATGACAGGACAAGGAGTAATGGTCTCAAGTTGCAGTGGGGGAGGTTTAGGTTGGATATTAGGAAAAACTTTTTCACTAGGAGGGTGGTGAAACACTGGAATGTGTTACCTAGGGAGGTGGTGGAATCCCCTTCCTTAGAAGTTTTTAAGGTCAGGCTTGACAAAGCCCTGGCTGGGATGATTTAGTTGGGATTGGTCCTGCTCTGGGCAGGGGGTTGGACTAGATGGCCTCCAGAGGTCCCTCCCAACTCTGTTATTCTATGATTCTATGATATATTATCATATATATGTATGTTCTAAATAGTTTATTTTGACAAGGAAATGATAAGTATTGCATTAATGTTTTTGTTTCATGTAAACATTACACTGTGATACTTTGTTACATTGTTACACATTTTTGTTGCCGTCACCATACCCTGATTTTGTAAATTTTTAGCATGACTGTTCAGTGAATTTTGCCTAATTTTACCATGACAATGTATCCATATCAATGAGATTTTAAACAAAAAGCTACAACTAATTTTTAGTGAAGTGTGCATAGCTCTATGAATTTTTTGCACATTGCCAGTGACTGTAACAGAAGCTGAAAGAAGTTTCAGCAAGTTGGCACTCATTGAAAACTGCAGCACTACTACGGCACCGGAAAACTTAAGTCATCTTGCTGTTTTGTCTACTGTGTGTGAACTCTCAATACAAATTTTCTTTAGTGGGGTCACTCGTGATTTCTCAATGAAAAAGACCAGAAAAGTAAAATTGTAAAGTAATATGGCCTGTCCATGCCATTTTAGAAATAAAATATATTTTTTCTTTCATTAATTAGTGTTCCTGTGTGGAATGAGATAGTGGCCCATGTTATGAATTTTCTCTGGGCCCAGCAAAAGGTTCCTTGGAGCCTGTCAGATCTAGCTATTATTATTATTATTATTTATTTGTATTGTGGTAATGCCTAGGAATCCCAGTCATAGCCAGGACCCCATTATGCTAGGCATTGTACATACACAGAACACAAGCCAGTCCATGCCCCAATCTAAATAGCTACTGGAGTTGGAAAATAGGAATTACCAAAACAGTGACATGCCTTACTTCTGGGGTAGGGCTGTAGGGGAGCCTTCTGGGGTTACTTAGTCTAGTTAGGGATGCGAAAACACACCATCTGAAGCAAATCATCAAGCTACGTTTCTTTCCTATGTAAAAAAGCAATCGAAAGAGAAGAGAAGGGGCGGGAGGGCTCAGGCTGAGACCCAGGATATGACCATAGGTGCCGACTCCATGAGTGCTCGGGACTCAAGCATCCACTGAAAACAAACAATCGGGGGTGCTCAACACCCACAGGGCATGATTAATCTTTTGCGGGCCCTGGTGCCCGGACTGTGGTGTCTCCCCCAACGCCCTGCCCCCACTCAGCTTCTTCCTTCTGAGGCCCAGCCCACCACTCGCATGGGGATGAACTACTTCAGGAGAGCAGGGGTTAAAAGCAGCCCTTGGATAGGGCTGTGGCTGGGACCCAATTAGAAAAGGGATTAAGAACAGTTGAGGGAGGCTGGCAAGGTAGTTGGCCCCAGGTGTGGCTAGCTCAATCAGGGCACAGTTGGCCTTGATAAAAGGGTGGTGAGAGAGGACTCTCATTCCAGCCTTGGAGTGAGAAGGGCCTAGCTGCCTGGGAGTACAGGGTGCCTCAAGCAGAGCAGTGCTGGGGAAGGGCAGGCAGAGCTGGGGAGCTCTGGCCTGATGAGTCCCCAGCCTGAGGCCTTGCTGAAGGCCAAAGGAGGTACTAGGGCTGCAGGGAGACTGCTGGGCCAAGAAAGGCAGCACCCTTGCCAGTGATGAGTGGCCATTACAGACTGCGGTTTGCCCCAGAGAATGGGGGCTAGATGACGACTAGCAGTAGCCACTGAGGCAAGGTGGGCACAGAGGGTTGGGGGTGCTCCTGGGGGGGTAGGGGGAGAGACCCAGAGCGTGGGGACTGTAGCGGGCAGAACCCCAAGGGAAAGGGGCACTGGGAGGGACGTGGGGCTTGCAGCAGACGAGACACCAGTCAGCAGGATACGCTCAGAGTGCTGGCATCGAGCTAATTCCCGGACGACCAGCAGGAGGAGCCAGAGTGGTGAGTCCGCGATCAGCTACAGTGGGGCAGAAGCTTTTTTATTTCTCCTCACAGGACGCTGCATGTCAGCACCAGAGCAGAGGGTGGGGTCCTGGGGCTGTGTTCTTAAAGCACAGGCATCCCAATTCCTAGACTATCAATGCTTAGACACCACAGTTCCTCTCTATCTTATATAAGTGCTCAGGTGCTACTTTACTGCTACAGCCAGGAGACTTAACGCTGTGAAATATTGTACATACACTTCCTCCCTCAAACTCTGCATCACACATTTTGAGTATTTAAAAGAGTCTATCAGTTCACAAATTTGTCTTATCTGCTGCTGTGATTCCCTGAATTGTGCTCTCTTCCTTGTAATCCATTTTAATTATAGTTTTGCTCCTTTAAAAGGCTTATTTCTATTACTCTGAACACTTCATCATTTATCTGTATTATCATTGTGCAATGCATGTGATTGTGCTGTTTGTTTTTTAATAGCTAATGCTCATCAAAAAAATTTTAAGTAAGTACTTGGTTTTAGCAATTCCATCTGTTTCTATTACAGCACTTGCTATGATTTTTGCACTTTGATTTGTAATTTGGAGTTCTACCTTTTTGCTTTTTACAGCACAAGTTTATTTTGTTGGGTCATATGACATCCAGTATGACTGATTTCCTGTCCTGTTTTCAACAATTCCTTTGCATTTGATCCACCAATGAGGATTGCCTTTTGCTGCATTTATCTTGCCTGTGAATCCAGCCTTTAGTGTCCCATGTTCACACATCATTGCTTGTGTGTGTATAAGTTGATTCACAAATATTCAGTAAGTGTATTGTCATACATCCTCCCCACGGGCAAAAATCTTGCGCATCCAAAAGTTCTGCAGCCACTGCTCATCAGCCCAAACCTTCATTGTTGCAGAACTCCACATTCCTGCATCTGTGTGAAAAACTCCCCAAAATAAAAGCTGCACTGACAATGGAGAAGCAAATATCGATTGCCCTATGGGGACCTGCAACACCAGATTCTTACTGGTCAAGCAGAGGTCTCCCTACTAAACCAAAGAGGAATGGATTTCTTTAATGCAAGCAGTCAGAACATTTTGTTAAAGAACAGGGGATTTAACATGAAATGATAATACCTCTGCAGACACAGAACAACAAGGTTGTGTTACTGGGTTGCAGGCTGTTGTCTCTTACAACTTTAAGTTTCCATGGCAATATTTCTGAATAAGGCTAAGTTTTCATAGAAGTTTAGGTTTAGGGACCTCGGGAGGTCATCTAGTCCAACCCTCTGCTCGAAGCAGGACAAATCCCAGCTAAATCGGAATTAAATCATCCCAGCCATGGCTTTGTCAAGCCAGGCCTTAAAAACCACTAAGGGTGGAGATTCCACCTCCCTAGGTAACCCATTTCAGTGCTTCACCACCCTCCTAGTGAAAAAGTTTTTCCTAATATCCAACCTAAATCTCCCCCACTGCAACTTGAGACCATTACTCCTTGTTCTGTCATCTGCTACCACTGAGAACAGTCTAGATCCATCCTCTTTGGAACCCCCTTTCAAGTAGTTGAAAGATGCTATCAAATCCCCCTCACTCTTCTCTTCTGCAGACTAAATAATCCCAGTTCCCTCAGCCTCTCATAAGTCAGGTGGTCCAGCTCCCTAATAATTTTTGTTGCTTTCCGCTAGATTCTTTCCAATTTTTCCACATCTTTCTTGTAGCGTGGGACCCAAAACTGGACACAGTACTCCAGATGAGGCCTCACCAATGTCGAATAGAGGGGAACGATCAAGTCCCTCTATCTCCTGGCAATGCTCCTACTTATATAGCCCAAAATGCCGTTAGCCTTCTTGACAACAAGGGCACACTGTTGACTCGTATCCAGCTTCTCATCCACTGTAACCCCTAGGTCTTTTTCTGCAGAACTACTGCCTAGCCACTCGGTCCCTAGTCTGTAGTAGTGCATGGGATTCTTACATCCTAAGTGCAGAACTCTGAACTTGTCCTTGCTGCACCTCATCAGATTTCTTTTGGCCCAATCCTCTCATTTGTCTAGGTCCCTCTGTATCCTATCCCTACCGTCCAGCATATCTACCACTCCTCCCAGTTTAGTGTCATCTGAAAACTTGCTGAGGGTGCAATCCACGCCATCCTCCAGATCATTAATGAAGATACTGAACAAAGTATCAGCCCCAGGACCAACCTTTAGGGCACTCTGCTTGATACTGTCTGCCAACTAGACATGAAGCCATTGATCATTATCCGTTGAGCCAGATGATCTAGCCAGCTTTCTATCCACCTTATAGTCCATTCATCCAGCCCATACTTCTTTAACTTGCGGGCAAGAATACTGTGGGAGACAGTATCAAAAGCTTTGCTAAAGTCAAGGAATAACATGTCCTCTCATCCACGGAGTCAGTAATCTCATCATAGAAGGCAATTAGTTTAGTCAGGCATGACTTGCCCTTGGTGAATCCATGCTGACTGTTCCTGATCATTTCCTCTCCTTGAAGTGCTTCAAAATGGATTCCTTGAGGACCTGCTCCATGATTTTTCCAGGGACTGAGGTGAGGCTGACCAGCCTGTAGTTCCCCGGATCTTCCTTCTTCCCTTTTTTAATGATGGACACTACATTAGCCTTTTTCCAGTCATCCGGGACCTCCCCCAAATTACCATTAGTTTTCAAAGATAATGGCCAATGGCTCTGCAATCACATCCACCAACTCTTTTAGTACCATTGGATGCAGCGCATCCGGCCCCATGGACTTGTGCTCGTCCAGCTTTTCTAAATAGTCCTGAACCACTTCTTTCTCCACAGAGGGCTGGTCACCTCCTCCCCATGCTGTGCTGCCCAGGGCAGTAGTCTGGGAGCTGACCTTGTTCATGAAGACAGAGGCAAAAAAGCATTGAGTACATTAGCTTTTTCCACATCCTCTGTCACTAGGTTGCCTCCCCCATTCAGTAAGGGGCCCACACTTTCCCTGACCACCTTCTTGTTGCTAACATACCTGAAGAAACCCTTCTTGTTACTCTTAACATCCCTTGCTAGCTGCATCTCCCAGTGTGATTTGGTCCTCTCAGACATGCTCTGTGTGTGTTCATCTGATTCGGAGGATGGAAAGAACCCAGCCCTGGGGAACCTGGGTGCAGGATAGCTCCATTGGGAGGGAACTGACAGAAGGGAAAAGTACAGCTCTAAGAACACAAGTGACACAAGCAGTGCATTAACAGAATTATCGGGGGGGAAAATCCCTCCCCAGACAAGTAACCCCAATAAATGAGCATACCCCAAGTAATGCGCAAGTCTGGGAACAGTACCCAAATACTAAGGGTCTTCCTGGCTAAGTGCATGAATAATCAAGAATCTTTATAAAAACTGTATAGTAATTTCTTAAATGGTTTGCATGCCTGTAATCTTGGTGATTTCTTTATTGTTTTGTCTTTATGGTCCCCATTTCTCTATTGTTTATCTGTATGGTCTCTGGTTCTTTTTTTTTAATTTTGTCTGCTGTATAATTAATTTTGCTGGGTTTAAACCAATTAAGGTGGTGGGATATAATTGGTTAGATAATCAAGTTACAATATGTTAGAATTGGTTAGTTAAATTTCAGTAAAATGATCAGTTAAAGGCATAACTGAGAATATTACTATATAAATTGGGGGCAAACAGGACATCAGTTGGGGAAAATAAGGAAAAAAGGAAATTGGAATCATTGTTTGCTGGAAGCTCACCCCAATAAACATTGAATTGTTTGCATCTTTGGACTTTGGGTATTGTTGCTCTCTGTTCACGTGAGAAGGACCAGGGGAGTGGGAGGATGAAGGAATAAGTCCTCTAACAGGTGATACTGAAATGTATATGTTATTGGGGTTTCTTTCTTTCAGA
This sequence comes from Chelonia mydas, assembly GCF_015237465.2. Lineage (NCBI taxonomy): Eukaryota > Metazoa > Chordata > Testudines > Cheloniidae > Chelonia > Chelonia mydas. Next base: position 165,475,253 of record NC_057850.1, read on the forward strand.
TTCTTCAGAATTGCAGAAAACTATTTTCTCCCCAAAAGTTGCACCAAGAAAAAAATTACCTGTACTACACACCATTATGGCAGGTAAGTAAAGTGTTTCCATGGGTATTCATTTTTTTTCTGAACCCATAGTCTTCAAGCACCTCTGCTTGTTTTGTTTTATTCACATTTTTGTGCTGTTACATTTCCTGTCCTGAGTTACTATGACTATACTTGGTTACAGTCTTGTAGGTGATCTCGTTATCTCAAATAACATTCCATCTGCTGATGTGGAGGGAGCTAAAGGGGGCAGCAACATTAAAGCATAAAGCACTGCCACAGCAGCACTGTAATGTCAGCCATGTACAGGCTGGTACCGGTGGTCGGCTCTTACCGGTATGCTGGACCAGCCCACTTTCACCTCTGGTAATTATGATTTTTCTAAATAGAAGTGGTGGTAGTTTGCAGAAACGTATTTGCAGCAGAAAGCCATCAGTACAGTAAAAACAACACAAGAGGCTAATACTGCGTTTAGAAGACAAATAGCAATTGTTCTAATGAAGGAGTCAGGTAATAACTTTCTCCCATGTGTTGAGTGTAAATTGTTATCTTGTTGATGGTTTACTAAAAAATGTGCGTATGTTAAACCCCATAATTAATTTTGTAAGGATATGGCAGCAATCCAAGATGCAGTCTGAACTGTTAGTTTGTAAATTCCATCTTATGACCCCTTTATGCCCTGTCTAGATATGACTGGATCAAACTGGTTTTTCCCACCATTGGGCAATCTCAAGAACATTTAACCTCAGACTGTTTCCCGCCCCTCCCGGGACTATACTATGTTTTCCCACCACAGACTGCATAAAAGAACTGTGACCACAATCAAGTAGCACAGTCCATCCTAGTGACTGTGCATGCACGGTTCAGGCCTCCGCAGCATCAGTGTATTGTCAGAGGATACAACCATTCCTGACGTTAAGAGAAGTAGTATCCCATCTTACCTGCTGCTGGCGACATTAAGACCAGAGGGATCTCAGTCCCCTTCTTCCATCCTGGTCGACATTGAGGGACTCTCCAGTGCTCCTCATCTATGGGTTTCAGTTACCCAAAGAGTGTAGATCCTGGACTTCTCTGCCACCACAGACGTGCTGGAAGCATAGTGAGATACAATCAGGGTTCTCTTAGTTGGGGTTTTAGAAGTTTAATTGCCAGGGGGATTTATGTATTTGGGCCAGAACTTTATGCTTCTTGATAAAACTGCTGTATCATTGGTTTGTGTTGTTTTCTATAGTTACTGTTGTTCTCATTTACCCCTTATTTGTAATTTACCCTTCCCAATACGCTTATCTGTTATTTAACCTTTACCTATAGCCAGTTTATTTGTACCACACATAGGGAAGAGGGAGGAATATTCTGCACCGGTGACAGACACGGCAGAGGGCGGGCCTGCTCCTCTGAGTAAAAGGGGCTTGTTTTATATCTTGATACCTACACCATTATACATAGTTATTTTGGCTCCCCTTTGAGATAACATTTCTGGCAACCTTGGCAGGACTCTCTGGGGACTGGATTAGCTCTCTCCTTAAGGCCCTGTTAGGTTAGTTTTGTTTGTTTTGTGAACAGCAGCAGTGTCGGTCCTTGAGATTCGGGGAGGGTGTCTATGCTGGGATAGTATTGTGATAGCCGAAGGGCAAGTGAACCAGTTGGCTTCTTCCCTCCGCCTTTGGCAAGGGTGGGATTTTATCCCAACCCACACTGAAATCCTGCTACTGTGGACAAGGGATTGCGGGGATGCCTGGGCCCCCTCTTCAGTAGCAGGTAGTGGTTACTGGTTGCCCCATCCAGTGCTGTTAGTGCCTCTCCCTGTAGCGGAAAGGTACAGAGTGGTCTCGGCCCCAAAAGGGCCACTTTTTCTTTGGCAGAAGGCAGCAGGTTAGGCTAGCCTAGCCCAGGCCGAGGTGTCACGTATAAAGGCACGGTTTTTTTACCGGAGCCCTTCTATCTTCGCTAAGTGGCCCTTTTCATCCCAGAGTTGGGTAAGCAACTCCTTACAGCACAATGGACCAAAGTTTCAGCCTGCAAGGATGGACTCCCTGGTCTAATAAAAACTCTTTGGACCATGCGATTGATTCTTTGGGAAGGGAGGAAATCCTTGGCAGCAGGAATCATTAGCAGGAGATGATTCCTTGGGCAAATTCTCCATCTTATTGGCTCGCTATAACACCAGCAAGCCCAAGCCCAGTAAGAGGGAGCAGAAACGAGCTCTAATTTACGGTCTGGCCACAGTCAGCTGTGAGCTCAACTCCCAAGTGGTGCTGCTGAAAGAGCATGCTGACCAGAAACTTGAGAAAAGCAAGCAGCAAATTCAGAAGGCCGAACAGCAAGCTGCAAGCAGCCAAAGCCACTGTGACCACGCTGACACTTCAGATGGCAGTTAGAACAGCAGCTGAGAGACCTTCGTGTTAAGGCTCCAGACACTGAGAGAACAGCAGAGATCAAAACACAAGAACTGCTGGTACCACAGGCAGCAGTTAGGCAGTTAATCAAGGAGGCTGCTGACAACTGGGATAAGCCTGCCTCACATGTGGAATGTCAACGCCACATTAAGCAATTGCAAGACCAGCTGCAATTGACACAAGGGTTAATGAAAGCAGTAGACACTAATCCTCTAGCTGCCTTAACTATGAACTGGTGTGGGAAAGAGCAGCCACCCTCTGCACCCCAAAGCTGGGAGGAGGTGGAAGCTGCACAAAGAGGATGCCCGCTGGCTCCTGTGGTGACCACAGTTACCCAATCAGAAAGCACTGGGCAACCTCCCCGAGTGAAATACGAGAGTAAAGCTCTAACACCAGAGCAAGCTAGAGCCATGGGAAAGCATATGGGCCCATGTAATTGGGATACTGTGCTGAACTGGTTAGCTAAGTTACCTCTAACACTGCATTTAACGCAAGAGGATGTGATCTGTGTATTAAGGGAATGTATGTCCAGTGATGACTTTGCAACCCTTCCTTACAATGTGTTAATTGATGCAAGTGAACAATTTGTGGTATATACACGTGTATTTAGATTGTTTTATCCTCATGATAATATAATGGGCAAAGCATGCTCAGAGAAAGAGTATGGATGAAAGGCCAAAGAAGTATTTTATGAGGAAAAAAATTGTTTTGGCAGGATTAGGGGTAAACCAAAATGGAGTAATTACAATTTTCTCAGTTCTGGTATGTCATAGGTATATACAAGGTTTATCTCCTAGCATACAGTTAGCAATGGGTCCAATAGACATATGCAATACTCAACTACCTTTATTAGAGGCAAGAGCAAGGGAGATTTTTGAGCTTCAACAATCAGCCCACATAGGAACATCAACAAAAAGGAAGGTAGCTGCATATAATAACAGAGACAACAGATGCAAAGGTAACAACACAGGACAAAACCCCACCAATAAATCCATGGACTACAAGAACTTTATGTTCAGAGGGACTGGTGATGAAATGAGAACTTTAACAATCTTTTTAAAAGAGACTGTCTCAATATGAGCCATGGGACAAACTAAACAAGCAAAAACTGTCAGCAGAGGACATGGTTTTTGAAGTTGGCCAAGTATGAATCTGGACAAAAGGCTGGAGAGCAAAACCCAAACACTCCAGTAGAATCTGTCTCCTCAAATAGCACATGCTGAGGAGGCCGAGCTTCCCAAGCCCCTGGAGTGGTAGCCCCTATAGCCAACAATGAGTTGGGCAGACCTACAGTAAAAATCAAAATCATGGGAAGCTTCAGAAAATTAGAACAACCAATGCTAGTGGATACAGGGACCTCTACGAGTTCATTATGTTTTAAGGGAAGTCCTACTGCTAAAGAATTACCAGTAAAAGACCTAAAATCTCTGATGTCCTATAATGGGAAAGAAAATGTTGTTCCTTTTACCTATATCATTTGCCATATCAGGTCTTTATCTACACAGGCTTCATTTGGACTACAAAAACTGGATGGCACAGGTATCCTAGGAATAAATGTGTTACAATGATTAAATATAGCCATTGATTGACCCAATAGAGTGCTAATCCAAGGAGAAGCAGGCAGCATAATCCATGCTGCCCACCGCATCTGTGCTGCCAAGGCTCCAGAAAAACTGCAACTCCCTGTATGGGAAGAAGAAATCCAACAAATCACTAACAAACACAGGGAAGTGTTTGCTCCCAATAAACTGAGTTGTGGAAAAGTACAAGCTGCAATTAAGGTAGAGGGTCCTGATCTGAAATCTTTACATCAATATCGATATTCTCTGGAGGCAAAAGAAGGAATTCGATCTACAACAGAGGCCCGACTAAACCAGGAAGTGTTAATACCATGCCGGAGCATCTGCAATTCTCCTATCTGGCCAGTTAAAAGGGCAGATGGAAGCTCCTGGAGACTAACTGTGGATTACAGAGGTTTGAACAAAGTGACACCAAGGTTAGCCCCTGTTGCCAAATTCCCAGAACTGACTGACTTAATTACCAAAGGTGCGTGCTGGTACAGTGTTCTAGACATCTCCAATGCTGCCTTCTCCATACCACTTTATCCCGCCCGCTACTACAAATTTGCCTTCACTTTCGACGAACAGCAAGTCACATTTACAAGAGTTCCCCAAGGGTATCACAACGCTCCAAGTATATGCCATCAAATTGTTGCAGCACTGTGGAAAGCCTCCTCCTACCATGACAATATTGTTAGCTATGTGGATGACATACTGATAGCTACCAAGACTAAGTTAGACAACATCATAGCTTTGGACGAAGTTCTGGGAATTCTAAAGACAGCTGGACTCTTGGTGAACCCAACTAAAGCGCAATTAGTAAAACAAGCCATTTACCGAGTACAACTGGGTCCTGCTGGAAGAAAGCCTGATGCCAGCCGAGTAGAACTAACATCCAAATTGCCCGCTCCAACTGATGTTGGTACACTCAGGTCCTTAAGTCTGGTGGGTTTCTCCAGAGATTTCATTGAGGGATATAGTGAAAAAGCAAGGCCACTGTACCAACTACTCAGAAAAGGCCAATTGTGGAAACGCGGAGAACAACAAAAGGCTGTACAACAACTAAAGAAAGCGCTCACTGAAGCACCTTCATCGGCATTCCCACAGGTAGACAAGCCCTTCCACCTCCAGTTAGCACTAATTGCCATGCTGGTAGTAGCTATCTTGTTATAACACAATGGAACTCCTTTGAAACCTATAGCTTATGGATCTAAGGTATTATCAACAGTAGAACAACAATTCACAGAATGTGAACGAGAAATACTAGCTCTCATATGGGCACTGGTGCATAGGGAGTACATAGTGGGTATGGCTCCCATAGTACTGAAGACCCCACAGACTCCTGTAAAATATGTACTAACTGGAAGAGCTAATTCTGGAAGAGTGAGTCACCCTCATTTGGCTAATTGGACATTAGCCTTAATTAACAAGGAGATACCTCAGAGAAGTCCCAGACTAATCATGAATGTCCTCTTCCTGAAATCAAAGATCCTGAATTATATCACTCTTTAAATTGGAATCAGAGTATTAAGAAGCTAAAATATGTAATAGAGACTTATGGGTTGTAGATGGGAGTAGCATGTACATTAATGGCAAGGCAGCCACAGGATTTGCAGCTCTATATGTTGCTATAGATAAGGTGTACCAAGGAACCATTATATACAACTCAGCCCAGGCTGCAGAGATAGTAACCATTATTGTAACCTTGGAGAATGCAGAAACTTCAACGAACATCACCATTTGTACAGATTCCGACAGGGCGATGAGGGCACTACTGGACTGGATGGTCGTATGGAAGGCAAGAGACATGAAAACAACAGACAACTAGCCAGTAGCATACACGGGATACCTACAATATGCTTGGCAATGAGTGGAATCTAAGAGGGGTGATACCTTTTTGTTTAAAGTCAAGGCTCACTGTAAAAATCAGGGGGAAATCACTCTCCTAAACAGCAGGGTAGACTGACTAGCGAAGCAAGCTGCAAGCTTGGGACCAGAACACAAGTGAAACAAAGTGAAAGCAAATATTGATGCCTTGATGACAACGGATCCCACTGACTATCATGATATAATAAGATTATGGTTACAAGATCCAGAAATTAAACAACTTTTAAAGGATGGCAAATCTAAGGGGTATAACATTCAGCAGCATCCATCTCACTTAATCATGGCAACAAAGAACAAAGATCTTTCTCCAATTCCTGGTCTTAATAACATTCCACTGCTTGTACTTCTGAATGTGTTTCAGCAGGAATTAATACAATTAGGACATAACCACTGACATTTTGGAATATAAAAGACGCTAAATAAGTTGGCTACTGTGGCCTGGTGGCCAGAAATTGTAACACACACAGCATTGTATTAACAACTGTCTAAAATGTGCTCAAAATAATCTGGACCCTAAAATTGTAAAGGGACCACTTCTCCACCAACCAGTGAATGGCCCATCGTTAAGGGTGCAAATTGATTATATCAGCCCTTTAGCTCGAACTAATAAGGGAAATCAGTATCATCTAATATGCATTGACCCCTTTTTCCAAATGGATTGAGGCCTATCCATCACGCAACTGCACTGCCCAAACCACCCTTAAGCTACTTCTGGAAAATGCCTTTAGTCAATTTGGTCTTCCACGAGTAATTGATTCCAACCAAGGCCCCAATATCACTGGGGAAGTGATGAAACAACCCTGTATAGCCCTAGGGGTGAGACAAAGATATCACGTAGCGGGCCACCCCCAAGCTTCAAGCCTGGTGGAAAGGTCAAACCGATCTTTGAAAACTGCACTCTGAAAAGTCAGACTCCTCAGACAAAAACAGGGATTGACATCTCCCATTGATCCTCATGTCAATACGATCCACAATAGGATCCCACGGTTTTACTCCCCATGAGGTACTTTTTGGAAGACCTATGGTGACACTGGAGCAATGGTCGGTACCCCCGATGAACACCAACCGAAAGTAGTAACGGACCAGTATATAAAATCTTTACTGAAGGTAATCTCTGATGTACAGAGGTCAGTGGCAGTCACCCTGAAGCCAAACTGTAAAAGATGGACCAAAGATTAAATAATAACCTCAAGTTTATCAAATGGAATGTAGGTGATTGAGTCTTGTTCAGATATTGCTCAGAGAAGAACCATCCACTCAGCCCCAGGTGGGTTGGTCCTGTCACCACTGTCAACAAAGCGAGTCCCACACCTACCAACTAGAGTTAAAATCTGGAAAAAAACAAGTCACTACGTGGTTTCGTAGTACCCAACTTAAAGCATGGAAAGGGAATACCTGCCCTGATAAGTTTAAGGAAAAAAATAGGAAAAATGATCATAAACCTTCTTAGGTAATTTGATATTTTCATGTTTTCTTATATAGGATACTGGAAAAGAGGTGAACACCTTTGGAGGAGATCTAATGTATATAGTTATGGTATGGTTATGAATTTGGTCTTCCAAAGTTTAGTGGTTCAAGAGAATGAACATTGGTTTTGTAAAGTAAAAGTCTGCTCTACAAATGGAAAATCCCTATTTTCGAGTATGACCAAGAGAAAGATTCAGAACAAGAGAAAGTATATACATTGGAGGACTTTAATGATGAAGAATACGAGGAAGGAAATAATGAGGAGGAAGAATATGATGAGAGCAAAGGAACCAGAATCCAAATGATGGGAATGATACCACCTGAAGCCCCTATGAAACCCTTCCTGGAGGATATTAGGACAGAACCATCACCTAAGGGACCAGTGAAAGTTCACATTTTGGGATTCGGGCGTCGGGGAAAAGGAGAATTGCCACCAACTCAAATTGCTCTCACTCCTAAGTATTGGGTCGTTCCTGAAGATGTTATGATTGGATTATCTACCATTTATTCTTATGTAGTAGGATATTATCTGATCATAAAGGAGAATAAAAGCAATCCATTGGTGTCATTTACATTACACGACATCGAACACATGACCCAATGTTAAATCTGACTGGGCAGTTGAAATACATTAAGAAGTTATAAGTCTCCCCATGAGGTCCAGCAAACCATACAAGACCTGTCTTTTGAGGGAGAGACTCTTTTTGGAGAAAATGAATAAGAGGCTAAATAGCCTAAAGGACTCCAGAGCCACCCTCAGGTCCCGAGGCCTCTACACACCGTCAACGCAGCAGAGACCCTTCCGTCCGCAGCCTCCTCAGCAGTTCAATGACCAGAACTGCCAGGATGGTTCCAGAAGGAGGAACGGGACTGGCAAGAGAAGGCTGCGTCAACCCTCTGACCAGGGCTCAGGGCAACCCAAAGCATGGTCAAGGATGGTGTACCACACCACGGACTGGATCTACCCCACCTTACCTTCTTGTCCCAACTATCCCCTTTCTACCATGCATTGTCCCAGATCACCTCAGACGGCATGGTAGAAAGGGGATACTCCATCTAATTCTGTGCCCTGCCACCTTTCCACCCCCCTTCCCTGTCCCTCTTCAGGATCTCACTCTCCACATCAACGTCCGAAAGCTGACAGTGGTGCGCCTGGCGTGCCAGACCTTCCGGTGGAGCTTTCCTGTTCAGACCAGGTTAGACACGTCCTCCTTGGCAGCAGGAAGCCCTCTACGAGAGCTACCTACCTAGCCAAGTGCATGAAAGTTTCAGTCTCGTTGGCGCAGCACCAATTGCTCCCAACGCTACCCCCAGTGCCACTTATTCTGGACTACCTCCTCCGTCTGAAGCAGCAGGGGCTTTCATGGTCGTCAATAAGGGTTTACGTGGCCACCATTTTGGCCTTCCACCCGGGTGAGGAGGGCTGCTCTGTCTTTGCTAACCCATTGGTCAGCCGATTTCTCAAAGGACTCGACAGGCTATACCCTCACGTCCAGCAGCCTATCCCAGCTTGGGACCTCAACCTTTATTGACTCATGGCACCACCCTTTGAGCCCTTGGCATCATGCTCCCTGCTCTACCTCTCTTACAAGGTCACGTTCCTGATAGCGATAACCTTGGCCAGGAGGGTGTCTGAGCTTAAGGCCCTAACATCAGAGCCCCCTTACACCAGGTTCTATAAGGACAAGATTCAGCTCAGACCTCACCCTGCTTTCCTCCCAAAGGTTGTGTCACAGTTTCACATCAACCAGGAGATCTTTCTCCCAGTGTTCTACCCTAAGCCTCATTCCAGCGGCAGGGAACAGAGACTCCACTCTCTGGATGGCCGCAGGGCATGGATGGGGACTGGGAACAGAGGCTATAGGGGACAATGGCATGGCTGGGCTGGGCGCTGTATAGATCACGGTGTTAATTTAAAAAACTTTCAGCAAATGGATTGGGCTAGTTCTGGGCTATATTTTAAGTGATTTTGGCCTACTGATGCAGTAGAAATCTGGTCACCAATAATCATGCTGGTTTTCTTGAAAAGCAGAGGTAACAGATTGATAAATCTGTGAAAAATACATGGCATTGGCAGTAGTGTGAAGAAAGATTCTTTAAATAAGCTGTATAGACAGTGGATATGGAAAACTGCCATTCCTGAACAGGGTTTTTGTACTGATTGTAACCAGTGTCTGAATGCACTTCTTTAGTGTGACATCACATCTGCAGTGATTATATGCATGTTTGTTTCGTATTTTTTAGTGTATATGTGCAACTGTTAAATGAAGCCAAAAATTTTTTTTTGCCTCGCTATGCTCCGCAACTTACTTTTTGGTCTTAGTTACTTTGCTGTGCTCCCACACGTCTCCCCAAAATATGGTCACCTTATCTTAAACATAGCCAGGTATGGACCCTATACTTCTCACCAGTACCAAAATGATTTAATACATTCTGCTGCAGAAGTCTTGAGAGAAAACATTGTTGAAGAGATCAGACAAGCCAAGTATTTTCTGTCCTTGCTGATGAAACTAAAGATGCATCAAAAAAAGAACAGCTGTATCTCCTTTTACACAACCATTGAAAAGAAATCATTCAGGAAAGAACTCTGGGCTGCTTCCACATGGATTCAGCATTTAGATTTTCCATTTCAAAAATGGATTATTGAAAAACTACAGCATCTGAAGATTGGTGTGAATTACATTGTTGCACAGTGCTATGATGGAGCTTCTTGTAGTGTTTTAGATGTTGCTTGTAATTATTAGAATTGGGAGCACTGGCTATTGGGAGTCTGAAAGGACAGGAAACAGGAAGGAGGGGGGAGGAGTTGAGAGGCTGGGAGAAAGCTAGAGGGTGCAGCAGCAGCTTGGTACAGAGGTTTCCACTTTGAAAATAAAGTCCTGTTGAAGCTTGTTAGTACTTTGCCTAGTTGTTACAACACATCTGTGCTGAGTGTAATGAGATTTTTGCTCTCACTGTTCTGAAATACCTTGCAACACCTTAATAAAGGCTTACAGAAAAACCTCGGAGGGATTTAAAAACACCATAAAATTCACTTTTCCCAACTGACATAATTAAGGTGGTAACAGTATCAGGACACTTTGGTTTGCATAAAACAATAATTTTAAGATTCAGGCTCTCATTAAGTAGAAATTAATGATAGTTTAAATTTAGAAAATCCAACATGGCGGATCAAAATGGTGAAGATCTAAATTTAGGATCTTAGAATGATCTAGAATGCAAGATGGCATCAGGGAGGAGCTTTCCTCTCTAAAAATAGTCATGACATCAGGGGAGGAGCTAGAAGCTAATTGGCTAAGAAGAGCTGACTGTGAGAAAGCAACCAGTATATAAAGCCGACAGCCAGCAGGCTTAAGTGTCGGGTTTTGCGGTTTGTGAAGATCAGGGCTTAGCTACACTTGCGAATTAGAGCGCATTAAAGCAGCCCTCGGTGCCCTAGCTCACTACCCGTCCATACTGGCAAGGCACGTAGAGTGCTCTGACTCCACGGCTAGAGCACTCCTGGTACTCCACCTCGGTGAGAAGATTAACGCTTGCTGCGTCTTGGCTGAAACGCCCAGGCATCAGTGTAAACGAGGTGTTGCATTACTGCGCTTTGATCAGCCTCCGGAAACATCCCATAATCCCCTTAAGTCAAGTGGCCACTCTTCTCATTGTTTTTGAATCACTGCAGGAGTGTGGATATGCCCTTTGAAAGCTCCATTTCTGACAGCTGGCTGCTTATCTGCTCCGAGACAAACCAACCATTATTGTGGAATGCTGTGTGAAAGAGAGAGGCAGGGGGGCCTGATGCCGTCTGAACTTACAAGACAGCATGCGGACATGCTCTCAGCCCCCCAAAAACCCACTCTCTCTCCCCCCACATACACACGCCACACTCCCTGTCACACTCCACCCCACCCCGCCATTTGAAAAGCACGTTGCAGTCACTTGCATATTGGAATAGCTGCCCATAATGCACTGCTCCCAATGCCACTGCAAGTGCCGCAAATGTGGCCACGCCAGTGCACCTGAAGCTGTCAGTGGTGGACAGACTGCAGCGCTTTCCCTACTGCGCTCTCTGAAGGCTGGTTTAACTCAAAGCGCTCTACATCTGCAACTGTAGCTATGCCCTCAGAAGCAACATGGGAGCAACATGTTAAGAAGATTCTGGAAAAGCAGCAGCAGAATTCTGATTGCCTTGATGTAAGGGGACTGTTGCCCCCTTACTAACATTCAGTGGGGGTGTTTTAGTTGCTAACTCCCAGTACTAAAAAGGGGGAAGGGTGGATGGGGAATCAGGACCCTGAGACTGACAGCCCCCAGGAACAATGGGGAGAGGCCAATGCTCCAGGTCAGCCTGAATGACAGGGCGGGCCAGCTAATCAGGGAGTTAGGAGGCCAGGGAGGTCCCGTCCTCCGTGTGAGCTGGAATTGCCTGGGTCAGACAGAGTGGGGCCGAGCTAAGGAGAAAGCAGGGGCCTGAGCTAGCCAGGGAGCAGAGCTGTGCCAGAGCCAGAGGGGCCAGAAAAGCAGCCGAGGAAGCAGGTCAGTGCTGGGAGCAGAGTCACAGAAGCAGCCTGCAGAGCAGACCTGTTCTGGGAGCAGAGCTGTAGCAACCAGAGGCAGAGGGGCCAAAGAAGCAGCCCAGGGAGCTGGATGCAGAGCAGCAGCAGCGCTGAGACCGAGTGGTGGAGCTGGGGCTGGAGCAGTCCGGAGCTGGGTGTGGTGAGCAGCTGGAGAGACCGAGGGGGACCCTGGGCAGCGGGCCCAGCACAGGGAAACGCCTCAGCCAAGAGGCTCTGCAGGCCAGGCTTGGACCTTAACCCCAACAGGGCGGGGGCGATACTGGGAAGAAGCATCCTACCACTTAGAGCCTGAGAGCGTGTGGCCACCACCAGAGCAAGTGTCCAACCCTCAGCATCCCTACAGCACAGCCAGGGCCTGCGAAGAAGCCCTGAGACTTACAAGGAACAGAATGTGAACTGCCCTGACATTCCAGAAACACTGTTTGTGATGGTCCCTGCCACAGAGCGGGCTGATGTGTTTCCTTTAACCTTTTCCATTTTTCCTTATTCTTTTTAAAATTAATTGTTGATTAAATAACTTGCATTTGCTTTAACTTGTATGTAATGGTCAGTGGGTCAGAGAAGTGCCCAGTGCAGAGAGAGTACCCTGGAGTGGGGACACCCTAGCCCCTGTCCTAGGTGACCACAGCAGGGTTGGGGGTTGAGCCCCCCAAGAATCCTGGGCCCAGTCCTTGTTGTGGTTACGAGGAGTCTGCCAGACAGGACAGTGGAAGGGGAGTCCTCAAGGGCAGGGAGGCCACTGGGTAAAGGAAGTGGAAGTGAGGACTCAGATCCTTTCACTAGCCCACTTCACCGGGGTAGTGCAGAAGCCAGGAAAGTTCCCCACAAGAGTGAGACTGTTCCCCCGCTTACATAATTGGCGTCACGAACAGGATCCTATCCACAGGGTCCACCCCATTGGTTTACTGGTTGAGTTCTGGTAGCACTATCCAGGCCTGGTCGAGAACCCTACCATGGCTGGAATTGAAGAACTACAGACCCAGTTTGCTGAACTTCAGTGCAGATTGTCAGACCAAGCTGAGGCATTACAACAAGCTAGAACAGAACAGAGAGAAGCCTTATCACTGGCTAAGGCAGTAATAGAACAACAGGCAGCAGAAGCTAAGAAACCCCTACTATTTATGTCCCACGGGAGTGGAAGTTCACGGAGTTTGGTGGCTTCCCGACTAGACCAGGAGACATTACAGTAGAGGAGTGGGTCAAGTCAGTGAAGGCAGCTCTGTGTGTGCTAAGAGTACCTGAAGAAGATCATGTGGACTTCATAGAGGAGCACCTCAAGGGCCAGGCCAAGGCCACAGTAAAGTTCATGGCAATGGGAGACAAGAAAGATGTGGAATAGGTGTTTGAACTCCTCCTGGAAGTGTACGGAGATAAGGTACCTATTGGAACCCAACTAAAGGAGTTCTTTGAGCGAAAGCAGGAGCCCGGTGAAACTATCCGGGCATATGCATATGACCTCCAGGAGAGAATGAGCAAAGTGAGACCCTCAACAAGTTCCAGACCCAGATACGGTTCTAAAAGAGCAGTTAGTGCTGGGGCTTCAGAATGATTCCCTCCGCCGTGAAATGAAAAGGAGGTTTAAGGAAGAGCCCAGGAAGAAGTTTCATGAACTCATACAGGCTGCCATTATGTGGTCAGAAGAAGAAGTTCCTATGACAGAGAGCCAAGCCTAACCCCCGTACACGAAGTGGGGGCCTAGTGAATGCAGCTGCTGGCGAAAAGGCCCTGCCCCAAACACAGTTAACACTGGAAAGTTTAAGTGAGGCTGTCCAAAAACTGGCAGTCCAACAGGAGGAGATGATAAAAGTGATGACTGAGTTAATGAAAGAAAAAAATCCCATTAGTATGTCAAAGTATCCAAGGGCACCAGGATCCCGAAGAGCCCCACTAAAGGATGAGCTGGGAAGGTACATTTGTTACACTTGTAAAAGGCCAGGACACACTAGCGGAAATTGTACACTGAGGAGGAGACCGGAGTCCCAGGCGCCTGAAATCCAAGAGACGCCAGGAGTGAGTAGCCCACCGTCAGGGGAAGGTCGAGTGGGGACAGAAGGGTTTCTATGGCTGTCCCTAAGAAAAGGGCCTCATGTCAGCAGTGAGGAAGAGGGCCCTGATGATATTAGTGTATTTGACGACTTCTGCGGCTGAGCTTTTGGGGACTGCTTGACAGTGGAAATAACCATAGCAGGGGTGAGAACTCCCTGTTTGATAGACACTGGCTCAGAAGTCACCACTATTTCTGAATCATATTTCCGAAACTACTTAAAAGAGAGAGATCTGACCATGCCTAATACCCGATTTGTACAGCTAACGGCAGCTAATGGACTTGCTATTCCTGTTGTGGGGTGCCTTGAAGCCGATGTAGGGTACATGGGTCGAACGATCCCTGGGAAATGCATCTTTATCCTAGAGGACAGCTTCAGAAAAAACTTTAATGGAGAACAGAGTACCGGGAATTCTTGGGATGAATATTTTAGGAGAACTGAAAGAATTACTATTGGTAGGAGAAGGAACCCAGGAGATGAACCGTCATGGTCGGCCTAAAAAGGACGCTACGCTGAAGCGGGTACTGGCCCAGGTGGAGAGACATGGACGTTTCCTGGGTCCCACAGGACAAACTGGCTATGTTAAGGTGGCAGGGAGACAGAAAGTGGTTATACCTCCCTGGAGTGAGAAGATTATTGATGGGCACTGCCGGGTGGCAAGTGACCTTGATGGATACAGAGTACTTGTCGAGCCAACACCTGGGGCCAGTCTCCCTAATGGGCTCCTGGTTGCAAATGTACTTGCTCATGCCAGTAAAGGAAAAGTGCCAGTCAGGCTGTTAAACGCAAGTGAGAAGGTCATAACGTTGTGCCTCTGAACCAGGGTGGCAGAGGTACACTGACCTGAAGGAGTGGTGCAGGCAGTGAGGGTGGCCCTGGAAGAAAATGGGGATGAGCTTCTGGTGACAAAAGTGAAAAAAGGAACACAGGCTATCACATCGCAAGTGGCACCCAATGGAGAACTACCCATTCCAGTCCAAGTGGACCTCCAACAGTTAACCCCTACACAAGCCAGCCATTTGTGGGCGCTACTGGAGAAACATCAAGAGGTCTTTTCCAGGGATGAGCGAGACTTTGGTTACACCACCACAGTGACCCACCAAATAGCCACTGGAGATGCTGTTCCGATAAAACAGAGACACAGACGGATTTCACCACGAGTGTTCCAGGAGGTAAAAAAAACACATCCTGGACCTAGTGACTCAAGGTGTCCTTAAAGAAAGCCACAGCCCCTGGGCATCACCCGCGGTGACTGTAATAAAAAAAGATGGCGGGGTGCGATTTTGCTGTGACTACAGGAAACTGAATGAGGTAACGCACAAGGATGCTTACCCGCTACCCCGGGTGGAAGAGTCACTGGATGCATTAGGAAGTGCAAGAGTGTTTTCAACCCTCGATTTAACTTCTGGTTATTTCCAGGTTGCAGTGGAAGAACAAGACCAGGAAAAGACAGCAGTGATGACTCCATTTGGGCTGTTTGAATGGACACATATGCCATTTGGCTTGTGTAATGCACCTGCTACATTCCAGAGACTAATGGAGCGGGTGTTGGTAGACTATATCCGAGACACTTTGCTGATATACCTAGACGATGTTATTGTGTTTTCCAAGGATTTCGAGAGTCATATGGAAAAACTGGACTTGGTTTTCACACGATTGAAGGAACACGGATTGAAACTGAAGCCAAGCAAGTGCTGCCTCCTACGTGAAAAAGTCAAATTCTTAGGCCATGTGATTTCAAAGGATGGAATCCAGGTAGATGAGGAGAAGACCAGGGCGCTGGAAAATTGGCCAGTCCCCAGGAATGCCAAGCAAGTGTGGCAGGCTCTCGGTTTCATGAGCTATTATAGACGATTTGTTCCAAAGTTTGTGCACATTGCTGCATCCCTTTATGGACTAGTGGGACAACCGGCCCAAAAGAAGGGAAAGGACCAATGCTTTGTGTGGGATGATGCCTGTCAGACAGCTTTTGACGAATTAAGACATCGGCTGATGTCACCACCTTTCCTTGTAGATCCCGACTTTAGTCTGCCATTTATAGTGACAACTAATGGAAGCCTGCACAGCCTAGGTGCAGTGCTCAGCCAGAAGCAAGAGGGGGCCGAGCGTGTGATCGCATATGCGAGCCGAGGAGGTCAGAAAGAAATAAGAACTACAGTGTTTTTAAACTAGAACTGCTGGCCTTGAAGTGGGCTATCACTGAAAAATTTAAGGATTATTTAGTATACTCTAAATTCACGGTAATCTCAGACCACAATCCACTCCGATACCTGGCAACAGCTAATTTAGGCGCAATTGAACACCGGTGGGTGGCCCAACTCACTGAGTTCACTTTTGAAGTACAGTATAAACCTGGAAGATAGAACATCAATGCTGACACCCTGTTTAGATTGCCTCTGGAGAAGGAATCAGAAGAGGGCGAGAATCTGGAGAAAGACTTCCTAGTTATTCCTGCAGATGTTGTGTGGACGTGTTTGTGGCTAGAGAATCCAACGCCCGAGGACAAAGCAATGGTAAAGGATGCAGTACAAAACCTCGTAAAAGGGGAGAGTGCAATGATCTCGGGATACTCATGGGAGGAGATTCAGACTCTGCAACGAGAAGGTGACGTTGGACCTGTCTTAGTGGCAGTCACGAGCCGAAGGAGGCCAGACTGGAGATTTGGGGCCAGATACCCCCAGTCTAAGAAGCTAGCCAGACAGTGGGAATGACTTAGATTACACCGTGGAGTGCTGTTCCGGGTAACATATCCCCGAGATGGCGAAGAAGTGTGGCAGTTAGTGGTGCCTGTGTCACTACGCCGTCAAGTTTATGAAGCCAGGCATGATCATGAGGGGCATTTTGGAGACAGGAGCACTCTTGAGGTGATGAGGAGAAACTATTACTGGCCCACGATGGGTAGTGACGTGCAAGCATGGGTCCGTCAGTGCAAACGGTGTACCCTAGCCAAGGATGTGTTTTCTCCCAACCGTGCCCCTTTGACCTGTACTAACGTAACTGCCCCAATGGAGGTCCTAGCGATGGACTACACACGGTTAGAAAGATCTTCGGAGGGGTATGAGAATGTACTGGTTCTCACAGACATGTTCACCCGATTCACTGTCGCAGTTCCAACTAGAAACCAGACGGTGCGGACAATGGCTGAAGCCCTCATAAAACACTGGTTTGTGTACTATGGTTGTCCAGCACAGTTACACTCGGATCAGGGGAGGAATTTCGAATCGGAGGTGATATCTGAATTGTGTCAGCTGTATGGCATAGCCAAAAGCCAAACAACACCCTATCACCCACAGGGAAACACTCAGTGCGAGAGGTTTAACCGGACAATGCATGACATGCTAAGAACACGCCCACCTGAAAAGAAGTGAGCCTGGCAGGAACATCTCCCTGAGCTGGTGTTGGCCTGTAACAGCCATGTCCATTCGTCGACAGGTTACGCTCCTTTTTATCTCATGTTTGGGAGGGATCCCAGGTTGCCGTTGGATATTCTGGACAGAGAGGGCCCTGAGGAGGATGAGGTGACCAATTTGGATGACTGGGTCAAAGGTCACCATGACAGGCTGAAAATAGCCTGTGAAGTTGCTCTCAATACAACTAAAGACACAGCCCAAAGTAGGAAAAGGACTTATGATCGCAAGTCCAGTGGGGCTCTCATCAGGCCTGATGACCGTGTGCTAGTTCGTAACCATAGACACCAGGGGCGTAATAAAATACAGGACAAGTGGGAGTCAAATCCCCACATTGTAGTCGCTCACAACAATCCCGAGCTACCAGTTTACACCATCCGGCCTGAACGAGGAGGTCCTGAGAGAGTAGTACATAGGGAGCAGCTAAAACAATGCACTCTTAGTCCAGTCAGGGACCATAGGAGGCATAGAGCAGCATACCCTGAGGAGACAGAAACCAATTGGGGGATGGTTTTAGTCCCACAAACCGAATACAGAGAGGAACAGAGTGCGATAAACCCAAACCCTAACGGGAATGGCCAGATCCCTCAAACTCACCCAGTTTTACCTGCGAACAGGGAAGTAGAAAATAAGAGTAACAAACCACCAGTTTTAAGAAGGTCCCAAAGGGCTAATAAGTCCTGTTAGACGTAGAGATAATTATGTTATTGGTTCTTTGTAGTGTTTTAATTAATATTGTTATGTATAGTATAAAGAAGTAGATGTAAAATGTTAAATATGTTAAATGTTCTTTTAATAATTGTTAATGGGTTTTTGATATGATGTGGGTATATGTTGTTACTATGGGGCCCGGATGTACTGGTGTGAATATTGTGGCTGTGGCAGAATTTTAGCAAGGGGGAATGTAAGGGAACTGTTGCCACGTTACTAACATTCAGTGGGGGTGTTTTAGTTGCTAGCTCCCAGTACTAAAAAGGGGAAAGGGTCGATGGGGAATCAGGACAATAGCACCCGCTATTGGATAAAAGGACAATTGACACCAAGCAGTAATTTTTTCTTTTCTGCTTTCTTTTTTCCTTCTTTCCTCTCTTTTCTACCCCTTTCTTTTATGACAATACTCGCACTTATTTTTGTCTTTTCCTTTACATATACCAGCATGCACATCGGACTGACGTGTGCGGGTCCGATGCGAGTAGGACCTGTCAATTAGATAGTAGATAATGTGTTAAGCTTGAGACCAAGGGATGCAGCAACTATTCAAAATCTATTACTGAAGCACATAAACAATCAGCAAGAGTAAAGACAACAAGTTTAGTACATTCCCATTAACAAAAGGTATAGGGATATGGTTTAAAGTTAAAACTATAGTATAGGTATAAAATGAATAGTAATTAAGGTAGCAATATTGCTGCTCTTCAAGAAATGAGAAAATCTAAAGCAAATGGGAGGAGCTATTTGATGAAGTTGAAACCACTGCCAAGGAACTTGCAATTGCTATTCCGGGTCAAGCAGTCACAACTGCTGAAGACAACGATACAAAAATGACAAAAAGACCGAACAAAAAATATCATCCAAGCTCACCTTGTTTTTTTGTGCCTAGTATGCTGGGTCAGTCAGCTACACATGATGTTCCAAAGAGCACTCAAGAATCTATAAAAATCTGATTTTTACTATCCTATTCTGGACAGAATTCTTGCTGCACATGACAGATGATTCACCTTCAACTCCAGTTTGTTTTCTGCACTAACTGCTTGTGATCCAAAGAGTGAAAAAATTTTTGATTATGAGAAACTGAAAATAATTGCCAATTGTTTTGGATCAACAGGGACCAATTTTGGCGATCTAGATACAGATGTCGAAAATGCAAAGAAGTATATTGCACCAAAACAATTGATTTCAATTTCTGAATTAAAAATCAATTCAGGTGTACAAAATTTCTCCTGGAGATTGCCAGATTCAAAGGCGGCGGCCTGATAACATTGCGATGTGGAGCTCAATGCCAGCTGTGTGTTATAATCTGATATTTCAGCAAAACATTTATAAAAAGGTATTTCAGTGTTTTTTTGGTTTGATTACCTTGGAGGAGAGGACAGCTGAAGCCATTTCTCAAACCTTGCTCAAGTTTTGCTCAAAACAAAGAGGACAAGAATGCTCTGCTGTTCTGGGTATAGGTGTACAAACACATTAATACAAGTGGTTAGAAGGGCTTTATGGCAGTTTTTCTCAACCTGTGGACTATGTCTAAGGGGTCAACAAAAGACTAAGACTGAATGGTTGAACACAATTCAACTATATATACACACACAGATTTCCAAAGGGGTCTTCACCTCCATTTGAAAATTTCCAAAGGTGTCTGCACCTCCATTCGAAATTTTTTAGGGGTCCATAAATTAAAAAAAAAATGGTTGAGAACCATCGCTTTATGGCACTTGCACAGTTCACTCTTGGTTGTCAATGCCACTAAGCAATGCAAATGTGGAGAGGATATTCTCTCAAATGAACATTAATATTTAAGCTTAGAAATCAACTTGGACAAAACACAGTGACTAGCATATTGCACATTGCACTATGGATAAAAAAGACTAGAAATCTGCTGCAAGGATTTCCAGCTAACAGGAGATGCTATCGTGATTCAATGCATCAGTGTACAGTGGCTCAGTGGAAGCAGCAGCAG
This sequence comes from Chelonia mydas, assembly GCF_015237465.2. NCBI lineage: Eukaryota > Metazoa > Chordata > Testudines > Cheloniidae > Chelonia > Chelonia mydas. Next base: position 165,495,294 of record NC_057850.1, read on the forward strand.
GAGGACCAAGTTCAAGCACAGAAGACCAGGACGACAGGGAGTACGACTTTTTCTTAGAACAGGATTAATGCCTACAGTTGGGATACTTGGTGAGGTGAACACACTTTTCTTTCTTTCTGGTTTAAAAATGTAAGCTCTACCTTTTGTCATAGGCAACTAAAGTAAAATTCAGGAGCAGCAGCACCAAAATGAACATATTTCTAAGTATTGTTCATTTTCTGTATTTAACAGAGTTTAGTTCACAACAGACAAGAGGAATATAGGAGAACCATAGACAACAAGGCTTGAAGATGGCAGATGGTGCAGACCTGAGGGCCACAGCACTGAACCCACAGAAAAGGCAACACTGACAGATTGCTGATGCTAGCCACCACCCTTGGACTTCTGAAGGCACGTAGCCAAACAACTGGAGGACTAAGCCGCTTACAACTAACATGCTTAAGGCACCCTGCCATCCAGGAGTCTGTCTGGGAGTTTTACTTCATTGATTTTGTTCCAAGGGGTTGCAGTAGAATGGGATACATCATGCTTACGTTTGTGTGCAGGGAGGTGGAATATGAATGTCTTTTTTGGTGCTTACAGTGGACTAAAATGAGGCATGTAACTGGCACGTGCTTGGTTTTCAGAGCTCTATGGAATGAGAAGATTAGATGTGCTCCAAGGATTTCCTCCCAACGGTGGAGATTCTACACAGATTCAACACACTGCATACCAGCAGCAGGAACCGGATAAAGTTCAAGCACAGAAGACTAGGAGAATGAGTTGGAGGATCTTTTCTTGGAGTACTCTATGAATAGTGCCTACAGTGAGTGAGCACATTGGTGAGTGAGCACATTTTTCTCTTTCTTTTTCTGATTTAAAACGTGAGCCTGTATCTATCAGCAATGCCACCAAAATGCCCACATTTGTAACTATTGCTTTGGTATTTTACAGAGTTTGGTACACATGTGTATACAGCAGGAAACAGACAAGGCTTCAAGGTAGCAGATGGTGCAAGCTGAGCTGAGGGACTTGGGCTGAAACCACAGGAAGGACAACACTGACAGCCTGCCTAAGGGACTACACTGGTGGTGGTAGTAGTCTGCTGCTGGGCAACATTCTTGAACTTCTGGAGGGAAGTAGCCTCAACTGTAAAGACTCAGATGTTGCATAGCTAGAGTACTCATCTCCATTCGTGCTTTCATTTCCACAGAAAATTAGTTCCTGCATGTACTAGCCTCCAGAGCTGTTGCCAGACCGTGGGTCTGACATACTGACCTTTTCTCTCTGCTGACGACAAAAGTGTGGGTGGCCAATATCCAAGCCGATGAATAAACTAGGTAACCTTGTATTTGCTTTCGTCTCACATGTTCACAAGCATGCGGAGGGTTCTGTTCTGTAAGTGTATACTGCATGCAGCTGAAGACCATGTGCTCATATGCAAGACCCAGTCCTAATTGCTCTCTCAGCATGTTTTTCTTCATAATATCCTGGATCACTTGCCATGTTGGTGCAATTCCAGCAGACAGACATAGTTCCAGAGCAATCTCAATCAACCAGCCTTTCCTCCCAGTTATAACTAGATCTACTATCACCAGAGATGCATTCAGGGATCCATGAATCTACAGGGAGAATTGGAAAATATATATAGGGCCCTCAACACTTTAGTTTAGTGAGACTACCTAATCTCTAGACAAAGAATATGCATGTGATGACAGTCCTGGTCAAGTGTCTAACAACACAGGAATCCAGGGAGAGGCAAGCATCACACTGTTTAAAGCTTGTAGGCATTGCATACAAGAATGGGTGCAGCATATAGCAAGGGTGTTGTGACACGAGGCATGACCTTGGCCTGAGTCTAAAACAATACTGATTCTCTGCCAACATCTATGCCCTCAAGAGACAAGATGTGGCGCCACAAGTTGTTTATTGTGATTTATCAGAAGTTTAATAGCAATTGTTTTCCCCATGATTGCTGTATTCATAAGCTGATTTGTGTAATTATTTGTACATTACCAGTAAGTATTGGTAATGCAGACCCAACATATATTAAACTAGGATATTTCACTTGTGTTTTTTTTGGTGGGGAGAGGGGGGTGCATCACGCATGATTTTGACTCTAAAGATGACTAACATAAGGACTGGAAAAGCTTTCTATTGACCACATAATGTGTCATCTCTCAAACATGTCGGGCTATCAAAGGTGAAATTTATAGGGAATAGAATATGATACGGTTGATGTGAGAACATGTTCTGTTAAAAATGTAGCCTTAGTTTTGGATAGCATACAAGAATAACCATCATCTGGATTCTTCTGCAGTGTTGGGTACACCAGTTTAGAAATGGCTCCTGTTTCAGAACTTATCCCAGTTTTGAACCCAGGAACTCCTTTCATCACCAACACATACTAATACACTACTTTGATATCTGGGAATAATAAGCCTCTGTGGGCAACACCAGCTACTTACAAACACTTCAAGCTAAATGTGATCAGGTATATAATCAGATTACAGGGCTGTGACAAAGTAACAGCATTTTATCTAACAGTGTTTAGAAGTATGTCTGTTGCCTCTAGTCACCAGTGATTGACTAGTGGCATTATCCTGTTACCAAAAAAATTGGCAGCACAGCACATATTGACCTCTTGAATGTAAAGGGACTTCATATATTTCAAATGGTTTCCCCATTCAGAACACTTTGTATCCAATCCTGCTCCAAGTACAGTCAATGTGTTACTGAAAAAAACTACCTCAATGAGACAGACTGCTAACTAATCAACAGAACAAGGTCCCAGCCCAGTAACCAAAAAGAGAGAAGACACAGGACAGGATAGTGGTTTGCCCTCATTAGAGAGCTTCGCATCTCTCATCAGGATCACATTTTACGAGAGAGAGAGAGAGGTTGGCTAATGTGAAAAGTGACAAAAGCATCATGAACACAGCAGACCAACAGTCACACATTAACATTTTAAAAGGGACTGAATGAATTCTGCAGGCAGGATTAATATTTGCACTTTCAGCAACTAAGTTAAAAAGTTATAAGACCAAGAGAAAGAGTTGTGATGCAAGCTCTGCCCTATCAGTCACCCTTTCTTTAAGGCAAATTGATTGGCAGATGAAATAGGGAAGGAATTTCTCCCTTACGCTATGGTCTAGAACCGCAAAACTGCTCAGAGGTTTGTGTGGTTTTTTTTTTTCCCCCAAGACCATAAGATACAGGCCACTGATTTAAACACAGAATGCCAGACTAGATGGATCAGTGGTCTTTCAATATAACATCTAGTTCTGAAGCCATGCTAATTTTTTTTCAATACTAAAATATTTCTTAATACTTGGAAGTTCTTGCTAATCACTGCATGATATTAAAATTTTTGGTACTATGACATTTTTTTATAACAGGGTGCAAGTATTGTAAACTGAATGAAATAAAGAGGCTCTTACACAGCCTTTTTGTCCAGGGATCACAGACTAAATACTTAACCTTATGAGGTAGCTACTGTTCTCATTTTACAGATTGGGAAACTGAGGCACAGTTTGTGTGATCTGTCCAAAACAACAAGAGCAAGTCAGTGGCCCAGCTGGTAACAGAACCCAAGAGTACTGACTGCTAGGTATCTCCCTTCCTGTACTTGATGTTCATAATCCCAATTTGACAGTTGTTACTGTAAGTTAGTGTGTTTTTAATTGTAGAGGGGAAAAAATAGATACACAGCTTGTGTCGTACTCTTGGGTCACAACTTTATAGCATATGTATTCACAGAATGTTGCCATATTTCTCAGGGGCAAGGTTACAAAAATTACATGCCCACAACCGCTATAGGTAGGAGCTAGATACCTGCTTCTGTTCTGAATAGAATTCCAGAGCAGTGCAGCCATATAAAAGGAAAAAGAGAAAATTAAAGTTATCATCCTACATGAACCACGTTAGTCCTGCACAAATCAGTGGATTGTGTGTGCACATACTAGGGTTGAATGGTAAAAACCCTAATACAACTTGTGGAAAAAATAGTGAACATGTGCAAAAGACTGCATAGCTAAGTGAATATTTACCATTTATAACTGGTCAAATTTAGAGAACCCCTACACTGATCCACTCTCTATTTTAAAATAGGATAAACAAAACATTGTAGCAGCTAAGGAGATATATAACTTAAGGGGAAGATTAGTGGCAAATTTTAAACAGGTCCATGTATTTCATCTATAAGAACGCCTGCAAAATACCTAATACAATCTCTTCCCTTTTATTTTGTAAATTGTTCTTAAAATCCAGTTTTTTTAAAATGTGAATTCTAATATTGTCCAAGTTCACAGTCCTAAATGTTTAAATGTGAAAATTTATCGATGAAAGCTGTAACCATTGCTTTAGGTCAAGAAAACTTCCATTTAATACACTCAAATGGAAAAAACAACGCCTCTTATAGTTCATTTTGAACCCACTCTAACAACATGGCTTTCAAAAGGTAAGTTCAGCTGTTTTAAGAAAAGAAGAACCTCCATCAAGGACAGAATGGGAGCAAGATATCTTGATCCTTAAGGGGAATATCAGAAAAGGACATGGAAGAGAGAAATTGCAGTAGCATTATTCTAATCCACCACTTTAATAAAACATTTATATCAAAGCCGAAAAACAGTTATAGTCCAACCCTCACCCAATGTAAGATTTCTCACCATTGTATATTTCTAACCATTTTATCCCATGTTTAATCTCTTAGGAAATAAGGCTTCCAACCTATTACAGTGGGAAAAAATTCCCCAGCACAAGTAAACCTATCAGAAAATTCTCTGATAGTAGATTTCAAAATTCCCTTTCTTCATTGCATCCAGCTACTCCTAATTACAAGCTTGTACAATCCTAAATAACTCTTTTTGTTTTATACCCTTCAGGTACTCTACCCCTAAAAGTGTAACTTGCCAAAAGTTTTTTACTTAGCCATTTCTAAGTCTAATTTGCTGTCCACACATAATCCTCCAATCATGCATCCTCACTCAAATTGTTCAGAGCAGCAACAAAGGAGATTGTAGACACACTAATGCTATTAAATATTTGAAATAAATTTGAGTTGTGTTTGGACCATTACCCTTGTTAACATCTTGGAATCAGATTACAAAACACTTGGTGGAGGAATATCAGCTTTCTAGCCCTTTCTAGAATACCTTGTGTATGTGGTGCGCTCTATAATTCAGAAAAGTTTGGGAAGGGGGAAGTTAAAACAATCTATAGAGAGGATGAGGCCTTAGAGCTCTAAGCTCCCACAGCTGTTTTAGGTCACACTGGAGTTTGGTTTCAGCTTAACAGCTGTGTTAGTCTGTATTCGCAAAAAGAAAAGAAGGACTTGTGGCACCTTAGTTTGGGTTGAACAGTTGCAGATGAGTCATGTGCATGTGGAGACGCATAAACCCAGAACCCTCCTTTGTAGCATATGCCCCCTTCTCAGCTACTTATTTTCTGAAGTAAATGAAGTCACACCAGCTATGTATTTTACTTTTTGCAAAAAGGTGTGCTCAGACTGGCGCCTGCATGAGTGCAAAGATAACAGAGGATATCCCCTCAACAAAAAAGCTTGCCATCTTAATGCTCTAACCTTTTCTCCCTTCCCCACAGCCTCTGGGGCAGGGGGAGAGATTGAAAGCCAGCCATAGGGACAGAAAGCAGACACTTGACAATAGCAAGATTAAGCTGCAGACCAGAGCCGAAAATCAGAGCTAATCGGTGCAGACTGACCCCCCCTGGCTTTAGCTTCAGGCACCAGGGAAGCGTCCGGGTTTTTCCAGCGGCTTGTGGTGCCTCCCTCCCCTACGCGTGAGGAGCAAAGAGCGTGTTGTGTGCGTTTCAGAGTCACATGCACAGTAGCCGAGCTCCCTGCAAGCCTGGGCCTGCCCTTGGCCCCAGCAGCTCGAGCCTGAGGACGCAGCTCCCCAGCGGCCTCCAAGGCGCCCCCAGCCCTGCAGCAGCCACGCGCTCACCCGCAGCGTCCCGCCCGCCCCCGCAAGCCCCACGTGGAGCACCCTCACGGGCCGCTCGCCGCCAGCTAGCGCCCTCCCTCCCCTCGCCCTGCCCCCTTTATCGCCTCCCGCTCTGACCTACCCGCCAATCCCAACGCGAGACGTGGCCGCTCTGCGCAACAGGCCACGCCCCTTTCCTCCTCCTCCCCCCCACCTCTCCTTTGTCCTCACCCCTCATGCCCACCCCTTCTGCTTCAGGACTGTTGCAGCTGAAACTAGTGGCAGCTGGTGATTGGTGATCCCCGAGGCAGCCAATCGGAGACAGGCACCTCAGGCCAGGCGTGGAGGCTGGGCCCAGCCCCCTAAGAGGAAGAGAAAGAAGGGGAGGAAAGCAAAAGGAGAGGCGCAAAGCAAGTCAGGTGGGGGAAGGTGTAGTTTTTAGGGTACTGCAAGTACATGCAAGGATGAACGTCAGTAAAGTCTGGCTGTTAGTGCTTCTCCTGGGGCTGGCTCAGCTTGCTATATTAGCAAGATGCCAAGAAGAGGAACAAGGTGGAGGTGAGTGTGTGATTAGTTCTGCTGTAGTCGATGAGTTTGACTCCGGTCTGAAAATGAAATGGGCTTGTGCTAGAAGGTTGTGGACTGCAAAATTTAAGGGAGGAGGGATTTGTAAAGGGATAACTACTAAATCTGCTGTACCCTGGGAGGATACTGTTCCCCAGATGCTTGAGGTCTCTTGTTGAATTCGGAGGAATAGATTAAAACTCGGGGAGGGAAGCAAGGGCTGGTCGGTAAGCAATTAAAAGAATTCGAGGATGTATGAAAAGTAAAATGTTAAATAATGATAGAAAATGTAGGAAAAGATATGAGAAAATAAGGGCAGTTAGCGGATCACAGGGGTTAAAGTGTAAAAAAGCCAAAATCTCTGGAAATTGGAGGTGGCAGTTGTAATCCTAAAGCCCTGAGGTTAAATAAGAAAAATGCTTGCCAGAGTATCTAAAGACTATTGATTTGCTAATTAGATAAAATTGCCACATCCCTTACAATATTTATGAAACTCATTGATTGCTTTTGACCGACTAGCTTGTGTCCTGTTCTTATTTGCATTGCAGAAACCCAAAGACTGACTGTTCTCTTTTTGTGCAAATATTTTATGCTTTGTTTTGCTTTCTTTATAGATAGGTATTCTGGAACTCATTGCCTTGGGTCACTCACATTGAAAGTGAAAATTCAAGGGAGAAATTAATCTCAATGCAGAGGGTCAGCATGAGGCCTATGCATTTACTAAACAGCCAATCCCACAATTGAATGCACTGCACACTGATTTTAATAGCAGTACAAGGGGTGTGTCTATGCACAGTCGGTTGTAGGCTCAGGGCCTGAGAGCTTTGAGGGATAACACCGTAGGTGAATACTCTGTGACAGGGTGAATTTCATTTCTAAGACGTGTTCCAGCAAAACATGTTTGTGAGGAAAACCTGTTTGCAGGATTGGGCCCTTTTGAGGGAGCGATGCAAAGTAAACATGGTTTTAAAATAAGCCTGAAGTTATTTTATAACTTCTGTTTCTTTAATCTTATTTTGCCAGACGAAAAAATATATTTTTTTAGTCTTTTTATGTTGCTGTAACTAGAACTAACTATTGCACTTGATCTTATGAAGCAAATAAATGGCCTGGAAAACAGCTCCAAATTGAAACGTTAACCTAACATTAACTAGATAATGCCACGAAATAACTGTTTTTAAATGTGAAGAATTTCTTGCTTCTTAATACGTAACCACTACTTAAATTACTGTTGGTGGTGATTAAATTGTACTCTCCTAAACACACACATTTATTTTCCACTGGTGAACTTGAAATGAATCTAAACCTCTAATCAATAAGTAGTGATGGTGGTTAGCCTAATGCAACTTATCTAAAAATTATTACCTTCCAAGTTAAGGAACTACCGTCTTAAAAAGAGAGAGCTTTTATAGGAGGTAGAAAAGAATTAACTTCATGAAGTTGTGTGGAACAATCTCTAGGGGTCTTTTTCTCCCTAAACCTTCTCTTGGGCTATATAGTGACAGACCTCAAAGCCTAGTTTGATTTAATAAAAATCCATCACAATTTGCTAACTCTGGCAGTTGCTTTCTTCAGTGTTTTACTATTCGTATGGGGCTTCTACTTGTCCTAGGCTATGAAAATTATTACTTTGACTTGCAGCTCATTCTTCCTGTCTCCTCCTGCAAAGTATAAAATGAAGAGCTAGCATCCTTTAGTATTCACTGTCTCCTTTCACATGAAACATAGCACGCCTTTCAGAATTAAAAGGAACACGGAATACTGAGGATATTTACAAACTCTATATTCTGAGGTGGCTCTTATTTCAAATAATATTCTGTTGCATTTTTGTTTTGCTCAATCTTAAGTGTCTCTATCATCCATGCATGTTTCCTCACTTCCAAAATTAGATGAGACAAAGCTGCTTTGCATTAGAAATAATTTATAGTCTAGATTGGACTGAGGACATGATATAAAATGATGGGGGTTTAATTTTTTAGAAACCTTATTCACACAAATTAAAACAATAATCTTCTTGTTTGTCTTCCAAAATGTTAGGCACTGTATGTAGTTTTGTCGGAGCAGAGATTCTGAGGTAATCACTTGGATCCCAATCTTGCAAATACTTGCTCAGGTGAATAGTCCCATTGAACTTAATGAAAGTACTTGTGTGAAAAATTACTCACCTGCAAAAACATTTACAGGATCAGGGCCTTGGGGGCAACACAACTATTAAGGTTCTCAAGCTTTGCTATATGAGGATCAGGAGAACTTTAATGTGGGAGGGTACATTCTATTCTCTCTGTTTTACTACTACTTTTGAATCAGCAATCAGGAGATACCTTTACTCTTCCTTAGGAAGCTTCTTTAGTATGACACTGTCCATGCTGCTTGGCTGCTCACCTGAACACTTGCTTTGGTCAGCTTTCAGAATACAGCTGTCTTAGAGTTTATTTCCCTGTTACCTGCAGAGGATTTGCTCACAAACATCTCAGGATGATATCCTGGTCCCACTGAAGTTAGTGGGAGCTTTGCCATTATCTTCAATGGGGCCAGAATTTTGCCCTCCATTCGTAGATGACTGGTGCACAGAGTACAGTACCACACTGCCAATATCAAAGACTTTTATATGTAAACTGGAGGTTTATTTTCCTCTGATATGCATTAGTTTAATAGTAATCCATTGCATACCCATAATACCCTTCATCTGTGGACCACAACGTATTTCACAGTTCTTAATTCTCTCAAAACCCCTGTGAGATAAGTAAGGGATATATTTTCAAACCACTACTTTCACCACTGAAATGCAGACACCTGTCTAGGGATACAGCAGTTAAGTAATGTTACTCTGCATTAACTAAGTTTTTGTATAGGCAGTGAAGAAGAAGAATACTAAATATAGTTTAAGTTGCGGGGGACCAGAGGGGTAGTTTGGCTATGACCTTTCCTGATGTGAGCTTCTGCTTGGACACATGGGTTAATATTCTTACAGGTGGATTTATCAAGCTCGGTGTTGTGACCAAGTGTCTGGGAGTCATAACCACCCTGTCCTTACTAAGCTGTTAAATGGGAGGGTGGTAGCAGGTGGATCCCAGTATGGAAGAGGGAGCACAGGTACAGAAAAGATTGTGAATGACTTACTGGTTTTATTAAAAGTGCCATAGGCTCTGTAATGATTATAAGTTAGCAGGTCCTTGATTTTTGCATCACATTAGAAGAACATCTAGCACGGGGCTGGGCAAATTACGGGCCAGATCCGGCTCCACAGGGCTTTGCATCCGGCTTGCGGGATTGCCACCCCCATGGCGCCGCGGGCCCCGCACCGCTCCTGGAAGCGCCCGGCACCATGTCCCTGCAGCCCCTGGGGGGGGGCAGAGAGCTCTGTGCACTGCCCTCGCCTGTGGGTTCCACACCAGAAGCTCCCATTGGTCACAGATCCCCATTCCTGGCCAATGGGAGTTTCGGGCGTGGAAGCCACAGGCAAGGGTAGTGCGCGGAGCCCTCTGCCCCTTCCCCCAGGGGCTGCAGCGACCTGGTACCGGCCGCTTCCGGGAGTGGTGCGGGGCCAGGGCAGGCAGGGAGCCTGCCTTTGGCATGGCGCCACTGCTATCCCAGAGCCGCTCCAGGTAAGCAGCACCAGGCCAGAGCCCACACCCTGAACCCCTCCTGCCCTGAGCCCCCTGCTGCACCCTGCACCCCTGCCCTGAGCCCCCTCCCACACGCTGCGCCCCAACCCAGTGCCCTGAGCCCCGTCGTACGCCCCGCACCCCTCCTCCGCCCCAACTCCAAGCTCCTTCCTGCACACCGCAACCCCTCCCACACCCTGCACTCCCCCCCCCCCCCCCCCACACACACACCAACCCCCTGCCCCAGCCCTACAGTCATGGCCCTGCATGCAATTTCCCTACCCAGATGTGGCCCTCACGCCAAAGAGTTTACTCACCCCTGTTCTAGCATGAGCGTCTAAACTAGAAGAACTAGAACATACTACATTATAACTAAGGCTAAATTTTTATCACGGATATTTTTAGTAAAAGTCAGGGACAGGTCACAGGAAATAAACAAAAAATCACAGCAGCCTGTGACCTGTCCCTGACTTTCACTAAAAATATCCCTGACAAAAGGGTTGGTGGGCTCAATACACAGTGCTGCTGCGGCTTCTGGTCCCCCGCCGACGTGGTGCATAGGAGCTCCGGGGTCGCACTGCCCCTGGGGCTGGGCTGCTGCGGGGTCCCCTTGCCCCAGGCAGCTGGTAGCTACAGAGTCCCCCAATGGCTGGGCAGAGGTGGGGGTCTGCTGGCCTCACGCCCCGGCTGGGCAGCTGCACAGGGTCCGCCTGCTGCAGTGGCAGAAAATGTCACAGAGGTCAGCTTCCGAGACCTTTGTGACATAATCACAGCCTTAATTAAAACTAAGAATCCTCCACAGGTGAATAAGTTTGTGGGAGATATTTTGTCTTTGTTCTAACATTGAGTGTCCTTCCCTCATTTCCTATGCATATTTATTTTGGGGCTGGGCCCAAGCTCCAAAGTTCAGATTTGAATCCAAGACTGGACTGCCTCAGAGTTCAATGAAGTCTGGTTCAGATTCAGGATCTTAGCGATGGAGCCAGCTGTGAAATTTGCATCTAGATCCAAAAATCTTTAGTATTTGGATCCCGGGTTTTGGTGTGGGGCCATATGTAACTTTAAAAAAACAAAACACTAAATCCTAAATAGGCCCTTCTTCTGATAACTGTTTAATAATGATAAATATGCAAACATTATCTATGTGATCCACCACAGTTATGCAAACTTCCAGCCAGAAATATGCATGAAGATCATCCAAGATGCACCCAGAGTTTGGGATGAATGTTCTGGTATGTTTCTTAAGACCTGTGGCAGGGTTGAAGCAACAAGTTTATTTTCTTGAAATTCCGTCCTCTGTGTGCTCGGTTCCCACTGAAGTGATCAGAAGTTACTCCTATTTATCAGAAGGTAGAGAGAGTTTAACCCTCAGTAATGACTTGTTGAATTTGCTGGTCACTTGGTGTGACTGTTTATGTGAGGTTTTATTTTGAAACAAAATTTGTTGTTTAACTGCCTCATCAATTTCTTTTTCAGGAAGCTTAAAGACAAACATAGACTTAAATTTGATTATAGCTATATCTCTTTTTCCTTCTGCACAGACCTCTGTCTTTATATGCAAATATTTATTTGCTACTTCTGCAATTTCAGCTGTAGTCTCTCAACAGGCTAGCCTCATTCTGTAACTGTCAGGGCACCTGACTCTTAAAAAATTTAAATCTCTAACTTAAAGTTTCATTTGCTGGGTTGTGTGTGCAGGGGTTGTTTTTGCATCACATCTTTAGCAGGTCATATCCTTCTGAAACTGACAGCAGACTTGAAGGTAGACAGTCTAAGGAGCAATGACACTAGTGAAACTAGAGGCAAAAGTGGATAAACTCTACGACCAGCAAATTATAAGTCTGCACTTGAAAGTGCAAGAGGTGGATTAATTTAAATCAGTGATTTCTTTTTAATCAACTTTTCCTTTTGTACTTCAGTTATTTTATAAAGAAAGGTGCATTCTTATTGGTTGGTATAACCATTAAAAATGTTGATTACAACTAAATAGAGACTTTACATTAGATTTAGTACATCTTTTTGCTACCTAGGAGGGTACACTGACTTAAGCAACTATATAGCTTAATATTTTCAGATTCTTAATTGTACATTTTAGTATGTTAGAAGAGGGTGAATGATATATTGCTTATTTACTGGATAATTAACTTTATCTTGATTTGTGTCCAGCTGCAGTAGGATCGTAACTAGTTTAATTAAACACACAAAACAGCATATACAATTTATTTTTATTAAAACATTAAACATTTTGAATACATAAACTTCTCTTATCAAAACATGTTTCACATTTACAACTAAATGATTTATTAAACTGAGAAATTAACTGTAGTCAGTGAATTAAACTGACTATTTCAGGTCAGTCTGGGAAAATTTTCAAATATGCCCTTGCCTAAGTGAAAGTAACTGGAATATAAGTTCCTACTTGCCTAAGTCTCTTAAAAATGAGTCTCGTAAGTTTCATAGGCTGGCCTATTGTGCCATATTTATGAAACCTGACCTCAAAAGTTAGATGTTTGTCCCTTTAGTCTTTCTTTGTATAGAAAAGCAGCCTTGAACTCAACGTTTTTTATAGAAGCTCATGGGTTCAGCATATTTATTTTTTATTTAAATATTTTAAGAGAGATAATAAGTTTAGACCTTAACATATTTTGTATTAAATTCAGATTTCATTTTAAACAGGTTTATTTTAAAAAAGAAACTTATTATAATTTAAATAGCAAAATCAAAAGAAAATCTGTTGGGGGGAGGGTCATTTTTTATCCACCCTGGATATGATGCTTTTTTTGTTTCTGACAGTGAAGTAAAAGGGGCAAGGGAATGAAGTAGTGTAATATTACTGTCAGCAGTGTAGAATGATCTATGTGGCCTATCAAGGAGTTCTTCTGTAGAAAGCTATGAAGCGTTTTAAGGATACTGAGGTAATTACAGAAGCTGCAATAAAATTAGACCTCCATTTAATAAACTAGTAGAACTAGGCCTGGACTCCTTATGTTCTTACTTATGCAAAACTTCCATGGTCTTGTGAGTTCATTTTGTGGAGGCAATATTAATTCTGATATTTAACTCTGAATGCTTGACTTTGCAACCTAAAGGGTGATGGGTGGGTGGGTGTAAGTAAGTAATGATACACAGCGGGGTCCGGTGACTAGTGACAAGGGTAGGAGTCCTGAACTGACTTCTCATTTCTGCCGCAGAATTTCATTGTGACCTGAAAATCAAGTCTTGAGTGACTTGCTTCAAAAATGATGAGCACCCTCAATACATGTGGAGACCTGATTTCATAAACTTGTTGCTCACTTGCAGCTCAGTTTACAAGTTTACTGGAAACTCTGGGTGCTAAGCAGTTCTAAAAATCCAGTCCTTTGTACCTCTCTCTCTCTTTCCCTATCTATAAAATGGATATAGTAATACTTTCTAACTCCCAGGAATGCTTTGAGATTTTTTTCATGTTTAAGTGCTTTGGGATCTGTGTGGGGAAATGCTTTGGAAATACAAAGTAATAACATACATTTTTCAAGTGCATTGACCAATTTTAAATCAGTGTTTGCAGTTGCTGCTTGAGAGCAGGTGAAACAGTAGCAGTGTTGATTAAAGAAACTTAATCTGCATCCAGATGTCTGCTACTCTATGATAGATAACCTCTGCAAGCCTTCTGGCTCCTTCAAGCACTCATTTCATCAGAAGCTGTGGTATCAGATACCCTTTAAAGCTGAATGTTAATTAAAAGTAACACACACCTACCTGAAATACAAATGGCTTTGGGGCTGAAGGGGAGTTAAAAACAGGAGAAACTTACTGAGCGATGCCACTCTCCCTGCAGTAAAACTTACCTCCTGTGGCCCTAGAAGCTACTGCTCTCTGGTCCAGTTATGCTTTCAGTTACGCTGTTGAAAATCCAAGTAACTCCAGAGTACTTCATTGGACATCAGTGGACTTACACCAGCATAACTGAGAAAAGAATGTAGTCCATTATTATTCCCACTCCCTTGCCCGTTAGCCCTCATGTGTTCCTTTAATCCTGGATGCACAAACTCTAGATGCAGCCAGAACATTTTCCCAGCTGGGAATCCTGCCTGGAACAGGTAAGTTTGGCTAGGCACTTACATGGTTTCTTGTCTTACTACGTGCCAGTCTGTTTGTTCACAAGATGACTGGCCATTCACCACGACATGGGTGAGGAAATTAATAATCGTTTTAATAGTGGGGCTCTGCAGTGGCAATACTTTTTCCTGCAGCTAATAAGAGCTTTGGCTTTGTTAGTGCTTGTTCTATTACATGAACTCACCGAAAGTTCTTTAATAAGGCTTACTTTTTTTTGAATGATATCAGTGTTATCTGTTGCTGGTGTGGTTTGATCCCTCAAGTGGCTTCTTAACAAGAGAGGGGGCATCCTAATTCCAAACCAAGAATGAACATGGCAGTGGAAATAACATACACCAACGAAAGCTAGGACAACCTTCACCCAGGATTGACTGGCTGCTTTCTTCTCTCTCTCCCTCTCCTCCCTCCACTCAGTATCTGTAGATTTGAGGACTATTTAGTAAGTTCTGCTGCCTCACAGTTGCCTCCTACAACAAAACATTTAAACAAGGGGGAAATGCTTCAGATACATTCACTCTTAAAATAGCACTCTGAATAAACACTGAGTAGTAAAATGATGAAAGCTATAATGTTGTAGCTGGTATATTGCCCATTTATCCTGAAGCTGGCAACAGCATAATCAGCAGGTCAAATTCTACCTCGGTATAAATCCAAGCAAACACCTTAATTTCAGTAAAAAGAAAAGGAGTACTTGTGGCACCTTAGAGACTAACCAATTTATTTGTTATTTGTTAGTCTCTAAGGTGCCACAAGTACTCCTTTTCTTTTTGCGAATACAGACTAACACGGCTGTTACTCTGAAACCTTAATTTCAGTATATATCCAGAGTGGTGATCTGAGTTAGTCTCTTGCTGTCTTCCATCATTAAACGCTGTCAGGTAATTCAAACTCTTTGTTTATTCAGATTTGTCTACATTATCACACGGAATTTTACTACATCTAGGACATCTAAGGGGATTCCACATGGATGCAGGGGTTTGCACTAGAGCAGAGGTTGGCAACCTTTCAGAAGTGGTGTGCCGAGTCTTCATTTATTCACTCTAATTTAAGGTTTCGTGTGCCAGTAATACATTTTAACGTTTTTAGAAGGTCTCTTTCTATAAGTCTATAATATATAACTAAACTATTGTTGTATGTAAAGTAAATAAGGTTTTTAAAATGTTTAAGAAACTTCATTTAAAATTAAATTAAAATGCAGCGCCCCCCGACCGGTGGCCAGAACCCAGGCAGTGTGAGTGCCACTGAAAATTCGCTCATGTGTCGCCTTTGGCACACATGCCAGAGGTTGCCTACCCCTGCGCTAGAGGATCCCAATGCAGGTGCAAGGCCATGACGGGTGCAACACATAGAAAGTCTTTGAAACCATTGTATCTAGATAAAATTTGCAAGGTGGTGAGTTTGGGGTTGTTGGTTTGGTTTTGTTTTTTTTTTTTACTGTAATGAAAATCTTGTTGTGGATTGAACAATTTCCTGAACTGAGAACCAGAAAGTGAAACTGATTAGTATAATTTCAGTGAGCGAATGCAAGAATAAAATCAGTTTCTCATACTTTGGGAAAAAAATTAAATGAAAACAATTTCATACTCACCCACCACAACCTCGCCATGTGGTATTAAAGACTTAGATCCTAATTTATACATCTTCCATGCCTCGCCCTACCTGGCTAGTTCTTTGTGTCCTCTCCCTCTCCGCCCTCCTGCCGCTCCCCAAGGAGGCATACCCCACAGTTTGGGAAATACTGATGTAAATATTCATAATGTCCTTTCTTTTCTCATGTTATATGCTTTGACCAGATGATCAGTTGTGTTGATATTTAAAGTGTCATCTTCATTGGCATCTGAATTAGCATCTATTAAAATGCCTAGGACACCACACTTCAGAGCTATTTTTCAGGCTCTCTGCAAACGCTGGCAGTCATAGCTGCATCGGTTACACTCTGATCATAGTCTGCAAAGTGTTTTGTTTTGTTTTTTACTTTTAAAAAAATATAATTTTTAAACTGACAGTGTTGCTTTATCACTAAACTTGAAACAACCTAACATGAACTGGTTCTCCCCCCCCACTTTTCCAGAATCTGTTACAAAAGAGGAGGAGGATGACGACGACGACGATGAAGATGATGACGATGAGGATGATGATGATTCTGAAGTTAAAGAAGAAAATGGTGTTTTAGTTCTGAACGATGCAAACTTCGATACCTTTATTGCAGACAAAGACACCGTGCTGTTGGAGTTCTATGCACCATGGTAGGTTCGAAACTTGCAGTGTTTTTATATCCCAAATGGATATGTCCATGGGGTTCGAACCCTCCATTAAATACTTTCTTCCGGAGTCAGTCACATTTATTTTAGTATACAGATTTCAGCTGGGTTTGTGTGATCCACCTATGGCTTTCAGTGGATAGATTTGTCACTTGCAGCTTAATAGCATGCAGATCTACATAGCTAAAATCACAGTGGTCTGGATTGTGCCAGTTAGGCAGAACCTAGAATGAGGTGTGACGTAAAGCAGCATGATTGCAGGGGGAGCACTGGGAGGCATTCTACCCCTGGGAGGTACAACTCTTCCCCAGCATACTCTAGGAATATGCCTGCAACTGCACCTGTGTATGAACTGCAGCCTGTTTCTTCTGACTGCTGGTCACACTGTAGGTAGTCATGACTCTAGCCGCTTGGGGCACTGTGTAGCCCTGGGGGAGTAGATACAGAGCTGCTCTGACCACAGGCGTTGCAATTGTGCCTGCCTTTTATGCACGTCATGTGGGAGAATAAGGAAGGAGAAGGCCCCTTGCATCCTCCCCACTGCACACACAGGTAAGGCCTGGGCAGAATTCAGCCCAGCGTCAGAAAATAGC
Source organism: Chelonia mydas (assembly GCF_015237465.2). Classification (NCBI taxonomy): domain Eukaryota; kingdom Metazoa; phylum Chordata; order Testudines; family Cheloniidae; genus Chelonia; species Chelonia mydas. The sequence goes on from NC_057850.1 coordinate 165,512,336, forward strand.
TAGGAATTCTCAGTTACCCCCTTAATGCGTCTGGAGCTGGGACTGAATTGGGAGGCAAAGGGAGCTTCAAATTACCTTAGTATATAGTTGCCTATATTCCAAAGACATGCAGGGGTTCCCCACTGTGAGTAGGTGCAGCCTGGGTTTGCTTCCCTTGGTACTCCATGGCCCTGAGAAGCAGAAAGGAGCCATAATACAGTGCACTCTGGCCAGCCTTTGATCATCTCCCTCCATTGGGGGCTGGGAGCAGGACTAAGACACTAGTGATTCTCTGGTTGGGGAGCTCCCTGTTCAAGGGTATTATCATGAGGCTATTTCTGCCCACTTTAAGGCGACTTGACATTGGGGTGGAACAATGTAATAGGGATATGGTATAACTAAAAATTGGCCCCCTTAAGGTTGGCATTTTTAACAGTGTTTTGCTGTACATCTCTGTAGTCTAATTCTGCAGATACTCAATTTACATTGGTGTAACTCCTCTGAGTTACCCTGGATTTATAGTGATACAACTGAAAACAGAATTTAGGCCAGTATATTTAATCTAGTGCATTTTACACCACAGACAGAAATAGGCTAAAGGAAAACATGGAAGCAGAAACTGTTTGTTGGCACGATGCTGAGTTAGCACTGCTGCAGGAACCTTTTGCGTTGCCTGACTGTTTTTATTTTTTAAATTATAATTTAACAATGTATTAACATAAAAGCAGCCAAGCAAATTAAATGCAAAACACTTTTTTTGAGTGAGAAAGATGATCTCTTCGTAGTGTTAAAGTTGAAAATTTGTTCCCAGTTAGCATTTAGATGAACCTATCTAGCTTTTTGTATTGGTTTCCATCATGTAATATCTGAATAGAATCAGGAAGAGATGAATTCCCACCTTTGTAGCTGGAATCTGCCTGCATTTTTTTTTTTTTTTGTAGGGCATAGTTATGTATGTTTTGATGGCCCTATCTTTGTAATGGACAAAGATAAAACGCTTTTTTCTTTAACTTTTTTCACCTGGCCTTGATGCTAAACAAAACTGATTTTAAGATTTTCCTATGGAAATAAGACTAACTCTCTCTCTGTCATGCAGGCTGTCCCAGCAGCCCCAGCCCCTATATGGCTTTCTAGGATGGCCAGACAGAGAGGGTGTGCAATGTTGTCATAGGTGGATGGCACTCTGTTAGGCACCTTTTATTTCTTCTTAGCTGCTGGCTGAACATGCTCCGTAGTGGTCCCCCACACACGCGTGCTCACACAGTTGTGTTTGTTTTCCCCCCCACAATCATTACCAATGACTTTAGCAAAAGACTTCAGTGGGGTCAGGATTTCACCCAAAGTCTTTAATGATGGTTACATCTATGCCAGGATTCACAGTTCTGTTGTTTCTGCTGTAGCCTTATTCAAATAGTGGTTATGGTTTTTATAATGGAGTGGTTTGGAGGTCGATAGGAGGAGTTGGTTGCCCTTTAACTCAAAAATAGCTGAATGGATCTTCCTTAAACTTTCTGAAACTCCTCTTCAGGCATGGACAACTTCAAATCAAAGCATGAGTGTTTCTTGATATTAAAAACAGAGGGCATAATGGAGACTATGGCTGAAGGTCAGAGTCTCGAGAACTTCCATGTAGCCAGCACTTCTTAATAATCTTACCATTCAAAAGTGCTTAACAATATCAGTTAAATAATATTAATGTAGTTACTGGGTGGGCAAGTACAGCAATAATTTTGGACCCCAAGATAGGAGTATGAGACCCGTCATACTGGATCAGACCATTGATTCAACTCGTGCTCATCACCCTTTGTGCTCTCGCTTCATACAAGAGCCATCCACGGACAACCTGATCACCGAACTTGACTGTTGCAGTCTCTCTACTGGTGGGCCCACACATGCACAGCAGTTTAAGAACTATTTGCTGTTTTGACTGTGGTTTTTCTGTTTTGTGTGGGTTTTTTCCCTGTCTTTGCTGCAACGTTCTAAAACCACTTTGTGTGCAATATAGTTCATTTTTTGTCTCCTTATCCTGCTTCACCTGAAAAAATGTCACCTTTTCTGCACAAGCAACGGCTTGGATTAGCAACTCATGGAGTGGCCTGATCCCTTCCCATCTGATCAAGAGGCGACTCTCACTTCTCTTCCTTACCTCATCTCAACCCATTCATAAGTGACCCTACAAATCATAAGGATAAGCCCGCTCAAGATTCCTAGATTGTGACCAGGATAAAGAACTTGACATGAGTAAAATGCTGATGGGAAATTTTAGGGGTTCAGTCCTCTGGCTGGTATTAATGGAAATCCTGCCTCTATACTGTGCACGATTATAAATATATATGTAGAGCTTTCCTTTTTCCATAGTGAAGAGGGGCAGTGTTCTAAGTTTTTAACTATCTTATGGTAACCATTGTGACTGTAAGAACTGGAGAGATTATGTATAGAAGGGGCAAACGTTACTAAAACAATACAGTTGGACACTCCTATCTATTCTAGATTTGAAATCATAGCAGGAAAAATAACACACTAATTCTGAGGTCCTCTTGTGGAACGCTCTGTGGAAATGCAGAGTAGCAAAATATACCTTCAAGTTCATGTCTCTGATTTTACAGGTGTGGGCACTGCAAGCAGTTTGCTCCAGAATATGAAAAGATAGCCAAAACGCTGAAGGAAAATGACCCTCCCATTCCAGTTGCCAAAATAGATGCTACTGCAGCCACTGCTGTGGCAGGTCGTTTTGAAGTTAGCGGCTATCCAACCATCAAAATTCTGAAGAAGGGGCAGACAGTTGATTATGATGGATCCCGAACAGAAGATGGTAAGCAGTGTTCTCTCTGAGTTCAGTGTAATGAAGCAAATGGAAGGGTGAAGTAGCACCTTACTGCTTATAAGTGGAGCTTTTTAAACACGCTGATCCATTTGTATGATCTGTTCCTGAGTGCACAGAACCTTCCTTTCAGCTGAATTTTAAATGGAGGAATGTTAAGGCCAAGGTGGGGGGGGAGAAGGGTGGGTGGGTGTGTGTGTGTGTGTGTGTGTGTTAAGGGTATTTTGAACAGCTTCATGTTACAGTATGACTTCACCAGGTATTGGGTGTCACTGATACCCAAAGGATTCTCTCTCCCCGCTTCCCCCCTCCCCCCATTTACTAATGTACAGCAATTTGGCTGTTAAAGTGGTACTCTTTCATGCTCTGAGAGAGGCCAGCTAACAGTAGTCTCAGTATTGGTATATTGGCAATGGCTGTGAAGCCGCTACTTATTTGACACTTAAGGAGATTATACTGTACTTCTGTCCAGGCCGAGATAAAAGCTGGCTCCTCCAGAGCTGCCATTCCAAAATGTTCAATAAGAAAAGGAGACACTGAAATAACTTGTTACAATGTACTGTATTTGCGCTCTGTAAACCTGGAGGAGCATGAATTAAAATACTGACATTTTGTTTATTGTTTGAATTTCTACGGGGTCCATTAACAAAGAAGTAAGGTACAAAAGGAGCTCAAACAAGTAAGGGTATAACTAGGATCAGAATTCAGGAGTTCCTTGGTCCTAGCCATCTGCTCAATCCAAGATAATACTCAGTCACTAATGTCTCAAATTCTTGGTGATCTCAAATCTTCCTCTTAGACTGACGCTATAGCACTAGGAAAGATACGGATGGCATGGATATGCAAAATTACGAACTTGTGTATTCAATTGTCTTTCAGCAATTGTGGCTAAAGTTAGAGAGGTTTCGGATCCAAATTGGACCCCTCCACCAGAAGCTACACTGGTGTTGACCAAAGATAACTTTGATGAAGAAGTGAATGATGCTGACATAATGCTGGTGGAGTTCTATGCCCCATGGTAAGACAGAATGCGAATTTCTCTTCTTTCACAGATGTGGCATGGCTGTAAAACTGGAAGGGAGGGGCAGCTGGGGGCTCCCACCTGTCGAATTTAGTTTTCCTATAAACCTATCCCTTCTTAAAATGGCTTGCTTGCTTGCTTGACTGCATTCTTAGAATGGTATTCTGTTTTGAATGAATTGTGTATTTAAATGGGAATACTCATAGATACTAAGGTCAGAAGAGACCATTATGATCATCTAGTCTGACCTCCTGCACAATGCAGGCCACAGAATCTCACCCACCCACTCCTGCGAAAAACCTCTCGCCTATGTCTGAGCTATTGAAGTCCTCAAATCGTGGTTTAAAGACTTCAAGGAGCAGAGAATCCTCCAGCAAGTGACCCGTGCCCCATGCTACAGAGGAAGGCGAAAAACCTCCAGGGCCTCTTCCAATCTGCCCTGAAGGAAAATTCCTTCCCAACCCCAAATATGGCGATCAGCTAAACCCTGAGCATATGGGCAAGATCACCAGCCAGATACCCAGGAAAGAATTCTCTGTAGTAACTCAGATCTCATCCCATCACAGACCATTGGGCCTATTTACCATGAATATTTAAAGATCAATTAATTACCAAAATCATGTTATCCCATCATACCATCTCCTCCATAAACTTATCAAATTTAATCTTAAAGCCAGATAGGTCTTTTGCCCCCACTGCTTCCCTTGGAAGGCTATTCCAAAACTTCACTCCTCTGATGGTTAGAAACCTTATACTGAACTTGATATTTTGAAGAGCTCTTCCTCATGGAAATTGGGGGGAGCATTGGAGATAGTCACATAGACCTGGGTATATTGCATAGTGTTTGACTCCACTATAGCATGATTCATTTCTGACCTTTATCACCCTGTTACTCCAGTCCTGAGCTTCTGTTGAGGATAAAGTTAGCTGCTATTTGTTGGGGTTTGTGGCTTGTTTTGGGGGGGTTTTTTCCTCCCCACAAGCTCTGACAAAATCATTGGTCACTTTAAACTCAAAACTTAATCCATTGCTGAGATTTAGTTCTCAGCAGGTGAAAAGCTAGAGGAGTAACTCTCTGTGCAACTTATCCTCCCTGAGATATACCATGTTTAATAGGCTGAGGGCATGTTGTGATGTGGTTAAAGCCAGGTCAGTTACAGCCTTCATTAAGAAAGCACCTCTCTCTGAAGAGTCACCAGGGGAAAAAATTAAGAATGTCTACATCCCTACTTATTTTCCATTCTGGAAATGTGAATTTCCCCATTTCATATGCTTGGAAGGTAAGAAGCCACATACTAGATATTGTTACACACACACACACACACACACCGCTTTTTTTTTCTTTAGGTGTGGACATTGCAAAAGGCTCGCTCCAGAGTATGAGAAAGCTGCCCAGGAGCTCAGCAAACGCACACCCCCAATTCCTCTAGCTAAAGTGGATGCCATTGCTGAAACAGATCTCGCAAAGAAGTTTGACGTCTCTGGCTATCCAACTCTGAAAATCTTCCGCAAGGGCAAGCCTTTTGACTACAATGGCCCACGAGAAAAATATGGTAACAGGTCTTACTATTTTGAGTTAGAATTGGGGGGGTGGGGCGGAAGGATGAACCACAAACACTTTGAAAAAGTCTTGTGTACATTCAGCTGTTGGTGTAGCTGGAGAGAGAGGGCATGGAAAACTGTGTTCTCTCCTTTGCCTAGGCTAACAGGATTGACTGAATCTCTTAGAGCCCTAGGTCTTATCTCTAGGGTCCTACCAAATTCACGGCCATGAAAAACGCGTCACTGACCATGAAATCTGGTCTCCCCCCGTGAAATCTGTTCTTTTCTGTGCTTTTACCCTATACTGTACAGATTTCATGGTGGAGACCAGCGTTTCTCAAACTGGGGAGTCCTGACCCAAAAGGGAATTGCGGGGGTGGGTGTCTCAAGTTTATTTTAAGAGGGTCGCGGTATTGCCACCCTTGCTTCTGGGAGGCCTGAGAGTGGCGGCTGTTGGCCGGGCACCCAGCTCTGAAGGCAGCACCCCACCACCAGCAGCGCAGAAGTAAAAGTAGCAGTACCACACCCCCCCCCCCCCCCCCCCCCGCCACAATAACTTTGCGACCTCCCCACCACAACTCCTTTTTGGGTCAGGACCCCTACAATTACAACACCCTGAAATTTCAGATTGAAATAGCTGAAATCATGAAATTTATGATTTTTTAAAATCCTATGACTATGAAATTGACCAAAATGGACCATGAATTTGGTAGGGCCCTACTTATAGCATCTTTTCATATGGGAGACAACTCAAACCAGTTTACAAAAACAAGAAGTTATATATAGGTGGCAGAGCAGTGCCAGTATGGGCAACCATTCCACTGCACTGACATGTGTTTCACTTAAGTGCTGACAGGGTTAAGTGCTGTTCTTAACCAGATTAAAACCCAGGAGGAATTAAAGTCAGCATTTTCAGCATTGTGTTTTGGATGCTCAGTTTCAAATAAATGGGGCTTGGATTTTCCGAAGAGCCAAATAATCGCAACACCAATTGAATTTGGTGGAAGTAGCAGTTGCTCAGCTCTTCTGAGAAGCAGTCCTAAATTGAACACCTGAAATTAGAGGGCCTAAATCTTGATCAATTAGCATTTTTGTTGTTGTTGCTGTAGTGCATCTGTTTAGAAAGCTTGATCTCCAACTGAAATGCAGTTTTTACAAGATTGAAATTGCTACAGACGCACAATACCTGAACCTTGCTTTCAAGTAAATCTTCTGAATAACTTTTTTTTGTTTTTGTCCCAGGTATTGTTGATTACATGATTGATCAGGCTGGTCCTCCATCCAAACAGATTCAGGCTACCAAACAGGTACAAGAATTTCTGAAGGATGGTGATGATGTCATAATCATTGGCATCTTTAATGGAGAGATGGACAAAGCCTACCAGCTGTATCAAGATGCTGGTAAACTATATTTTTCAAATACTAAGCTAAAAGCATACCTGTGTTCTCCCATGGACTGCCTAGCCGGGAGTGTTCACCTATTTCTGCTGAGTTTAATTTTTATTTTAGCTTTTCAGTTTACCTTTAATCCTTAGGAAATTAGCTAACATCTCAGGTAGAGGTCCTCTGAGGACTAGCTATTTCATAACACTTTGGGACAACTCTGGGGTGCATTGTGCCGGGAAGGAGGGAGGATTTCTGTCTGCTGGTAGCTGATGTACTCTAAGACTCTTGAGAGAGACCAGTCCTGACCTCTCTGTTCCCCTGCCTGCCCTCCTGACATCTGCTGCCTCCCTCCTGACTGTTCCAGATGAGATTTGCCTCGCACTTCCTTGAGTAGGGAGTCAACAGGAAAAAGCCGGCTGTATGGCTGCAACAGGAGGTCAGGCCAGGTGTGGGAGAAGAACTGACGCAGAACCAGCAGTACAAGTGTGTGGAGAGGCAAGGCTGGTAGCTGAGAGGCAGTTAATGAGTTGGGGTGTATGAGCACCGGGTGGAGGTAGTGGGGCGCAGAGGAAGCTCAAAGCCAGAGTGGTGGGAAGGATCTTCTTTTCTGTCCACTGAGGAAAACAAGCTTGGAGAATAGGGGGCTCTACCTTATTGTCTGGGAATGGGGAAGTATTGAGGATGGGTGTGCTTCTCTCCAGTCCTTCAGTGCAGATCATTGACAATCCAGTTACTCCTGCCCATTGCTCTGGGAAGACTGCAGTGTTTAAATGTACAAGAGGCCAAACATTACTGCCTCCCTCCCTTTGGGGGAGGAAGGCTGGACACAGATCTTTTGAACCAGTCAATGCCCCTCTTGGTATCCACCAAAGGGGGAAAGAGAGCAGCAAGATATTCCCTCTTTCCTCTCCCAATGGCAAAGCATACTTGTTAGCTCTTACTGCTCTGATCACCTGCATGGCAGTACAATTTCACAATTAATCTGGCTATTCCAACACAGCAAACTGTTGCACAGTCCCACATTTAGGAGAGAGCCAGAAACATTACTTTGAAAGGTGCATATTCCAAAATATATTAAAATAAATATTGTAAAGCAGCATTTGAAGTTGCTCAGGGTTTTGGAATACTAGAATAAATTTCAGGGGAGATAGATTGGTGGGCAGAGTTCAAGTGAGGCGCAGTCCAAGGTGCATGCTAAATTTGTCTCCAGATTCTCACCTGTGGGTGGAAATACAGTAATACCTGAGGCGGTATAAAATTCTAAAAGTTTAGTCTCTAAGGTGCCACTACTTTCCAAATCAGGGGGTAAGGAAAGAATTTCTTTAAACTAGAGTTAAAGGATTTTAATCTTTGGCTATGTCTACATTGCCCTGAAGTTTGGATTACCGAGGGGGGATGGAGGGCGGGGTACCAAAATGCTGTGTTGTAACTCCTGTGTGGATACTCATAGACTCTGAGGTCAGAAGGGAACATCATGATCATCTAGTCTGACCTCCTGCACATTGCAGGCCACAGAACCTCACCCACCCACTCCTGTAATAGGTCCCTAATCTCTGGTTGAGCTACTGGAGTCCTCCAGTCATGGTTTAAAGACTTCAAGTTACAGAGAATTCACCATTTACACTAGTTTAGTTTAAACCTGCTCTGGGTATGAAGTAAAAGTGTCATAAATATAAAGGGAAGGCTAACCACCTTTCTGTATACAGTGCTATAAAATCCCTCCTGGCCAGAGGCAACATCCTGTTACCTGTAAAGGGTTAAGAAGCTCAGCTAACCTGGCTGGCACCTGACCCAAAGGACCAATAAGGGGACAAGATACTTTCAGATCTTGTGGGGGGAAGGCTTTTGTTTGTGCTCTTCGTTTGCGTGTTTGTTCTCTCTTGGGACTGAGAGAGACCAGACAGAAATCCATCTTCTCCAACCCATCCTAATCCAAGTCTCCAGTATTGCAACCAGTAGAGGTAAGCCAGGCAAGGCGGATTAGTTTCTTTTGTTTTATGTGAATTTTCCCTGTGTTAAGAGGGAGGTTTATTCCTGTTCTCTGTAACTTTAAGGTTTTGCCCAGAGCGGGATCCTCTGTTTTGAATCTGATTACCCTGTAGAGTATTTTCCATCCTGATTTTACAGAGGTGATTCTTTTACCTTTTCTTTAATTAAAATCCTTCTTTTAAGAACCTGACTGATTTTTCCATTGTTCCAAGATCCAGGGGTTTGGGTCTTTGATGATTTTGTAACCAATTGGTTAGGATATTATGCTCAAGCCTCCCCAGGAATGGGGGTGTGTAGGGCTTGGGGGGATATTTTGGGGGAAGACGTCTCCAAGTGGTCTCTTTCCCTGTTCTTTGTTTAAAACTCTTGGTGGTGGCAGCGTACTGTTCAAGGACAAGGCAAAGTTTGTACCTTGGGGAAGTTTTTAACCTAAGCTGGTAAGAATAAGCTTAGGGGGGTCTTTCATGCGGGTCCCCACATCTGTACCCTAGAGTTCAGAATGCGGAAGGAACCCAGACAACACTAGTTTAGTTTAAACCTGCTGTGGGCATGAAGTAAAACGTTCCTAGTGTGCATTAATGTAATCCTGTTTGAAGAGGATTAAGTGAATGCAAACTAGGAACCTCTAAATTAGTGCCTGTAGAATCCACACGGGGGAGTTACAGTGCAGCACTTTGGTACACATTGTAGTCCAAACTGAAAGCCTGTGTCAACAAGCCCTTGGGTGCAGTATCTTTTAGTTGCTAATTATTTTCCCCCCCCCCCTTTAATTTCTCAGCTAATGGTTTAAGAGAAGATTACAAGTTTCACCACACCTTCAGCAGTGAGATCGCAAAATTCTTGAAAGTGACTCCTGGAAAACTGGTGGTCATGCAACCTGAAAAATTTCAGTCAAAACACGAGCCCAAAATGAATATTTTGGATCTTAAAGTGAGTAGTTTTCCAGGCTATTAGGAAAAATGAAGTCTGCTTGCTTGATTACAAGTATGTATGAAGACTCTGTTCATTCATATACATGAGCAGTTCATATCCTCAAATTGGAGTTTAATAGTCCAGTAAATTTAGATATTTCCTTAAGATGATAAGGGCCTGATCCAAGCCCCACTGAAGCCAATGGGAATCTTTCCACGTACTTAAGTGGGCTTTGGATCAGACCCTAACTGTTTGGTTTTGTTTTGATTTTAGTTACAGTGGGCCTGATTTGTCCTTGCTCTGGTTTTATGCTGGTGTGACTCCACTGAGTTCAGTGGAGTTACTCTTTCTCTCACTTAGGCAAGTGAGAATGGAACCAGCTTTTTTTGCCTCCTAAAATGGCATGAAATCACTCTAATTGTGCCTTTTCCACCTCCAAAGGCTTCATGAGGCCACACCAAAGGCATAAGCTACTTCTCCTGTTCAAGGACCTCAGAGATTTATTGTGCATGTTTTATATACAAAATACATCTGTATGATAATAGAAATGTAAAACTTGAACTTGTTTTTTGGGTTTTTTTTTTAACTAAGTGCAGCACTCTTTTATTTTAAACAGGATTCTATGGATGGGTCTGAAATAAAGGATCACGTGGCAAAACATGCTTTGCCACTCGTTGGTCATCGCAAGACCTCCAATGATGCTAAGAGATATGCTAAGCGTCCTCTAGTGGTTGTCTACTATACTGTAGACTTTAGTTTTGATTATCGTGTTGGTGAGTTTAACTCTCGTGAGCGTCCCGCAAAATAATTGCCTTTGGGGAAGAGAGAAATTGCTAATCCTTTTGTGTTCTGATGATTTCAGCTACCCAGTACTGGAGAAGCAAAGTCTTAGAGGTGGCCAAAGACTTCCCTGAATATACTTTTGCCATTTCTGATGAGGAGGATTATTCTTCTGAAATGAAGGATCTGGGGCTGATTGACAGTGGGGAAGATATTAACGCTGCAATCCTGGATGAGGGTGGCAAGAAATATGCCATGGAACCAGAGGAGTTTGACTCTGATGTGCTCAAGGAATTCATTTTGGCATTCAAAAAAGGTAAAACCCCCAAAACACAGGGTTGGTGATCTGTGGGGGTGGTGAAGGGACTGCACACATGGGGGCAGGTTGTGTTTTTGTTTTGGTGGTGGTTGGGTATTTTTTTGTCCTGTTCTTCCCCACCACTCCCCTCCTCCTGGATCTGTTTCTGAGATTGTGGCCACAATATAAAGTTATACACAGCCTCAAAACGGAACTCTGTTTTAGACAGGTGATAGTTATCTCTTGTCCCCTTCTTGCATTTGTATCTTGGTTAACTTTCAGGTTTCAGAGTAGCAGCCGTGTTAGTCTGTATCCGCAAAAAAAGAAAAGGTGCCACAAGTATTCCTTTTCTTTTTTTTGGTTAACTTTGTGTTGCTCTGACGACACAGTGGCATCTGGACAATTCTAGCTATGTACTAACACACTGTCTGTCTGTCAGTCACTTGAAAGGGTTGGTAAGCCCCAAATTTTCTTATATTTGCTCATGAAATATGTATGCTCAAATGACAGCAGTCCTTTATTCATATTCATTGCTAGTATAATGAACCAGTATGTGTCTATTAATATGGTGATGAACACCAGTATAAGAAAGGAGAAGATTTTATCAAGGAAATGGATTTCACTGTCCATATTCCACCAGCTTCTTATATTAAAAATTAACTAGCTAACCCAGGTTTCAAACAGAGTAAATGTTATTCAGATGGTGAAGATCACATCTTCCCTTGTTTGAACTGGTGCAACTACATTCCTTGCTGGCCACCAATGGTTGAAATCAGGATTTATCCTCAGAATATTAAAGCCTCTCTCTGGAGGAGACTTAGTTCAGTGTAATGGTGGCCTCTTTTGTTGACTTCACTTTTTGTTTCTTTTCTAGGAAAACTGAAACCTATTGTGAAGTCCCAGCCAGTACCAAAAAATAACAAAGGGCCTGTGAAGATTGTGGTGGGTAAAACATTCGACACCATAGTAATGGATCCAAAGACTGATGTCCTAATAGAGTTCTATGCCCCCTGGTGTGGACACTGCAAGCAGCTGGAACCTGTGTACACTGAGCTGGGTAAAAAATACAAGAACCAGAAAAACCTAGTCGTCGCCAAGATGGATGCTACTGCCAATGACATGACAGATGATCACTACAAAGTGGAAGGATTTCCCACCATCTATTTTGCTCCCAGCAACAACAAAAAGAACCCTATTAAATTTGAAGGCGGGAATAGAGACTTAGAGCATTTGAGTAAATTTGTAGAGGAACATGCAACCAAACTAACCAGGACAAAAGAAGAGCTTTAGATGAGATGAGGGTGGAGAAAGAATTGTTTGTACGTTGTAGGTAAAGCAAGTTACTCACAAAATTTGTTGAGGGAACAATTCTGCAGTTTGAGCAAAGGGGATTCTTGGGCAGAAAAAACATTGCAGTATCTGATTTTTGTATTACAAAAAAATCATTCTGGACGCTGAACTTCTGTCCGACATGAATGTCTTTAGGCTAGTTATAATTTTGATCTTTGGAGGAAAAATACAGTCTTTATTTTTTGTGACTGCCTTTGAGCTTGATTATTTTTTTGATTACAGTGCAGTTTGGTTTTGGGTATTTTTTTATCTCTTTAAGATTTATCCAAAAAAAAAAAAATCTGCCAAACAGGCTTGTATCTGCCTCTTCGTGTTTGTTGGGGTTTTTAAGTTCTTTCTCTATTTGAATTTGAACAGCTGTGTTTCATGTGGCTGTATCACTTTCTGTCTTCGAGGATGAGAAGGGAATTTTAAAATGGAGACCATTGTCTTATCAAGATCAGATGCAAACAACAAAGGTGCTAACTCAGTATGATTCTACACCTGTCTGCTTTTGCTTTGTGTGTTGTTTTAGGATTACGCTTCAAAAACATGAGGCTGTATCTGTTTATCAGTGGCTTCCTCTCCCACCCTTCACTCCTTTTCTCCTATATTGATTATACTCTTAAAAAGTGAAGCGTAATGCTTGAAGTAAGATTATATGATGACGTGTGTTGCTTACTATTGTAGTGCAGTCTAGAGAGAGGCTTTAATATTTTGAGACTAAACCCTGATTTCAACCTTTGGTGGGGCCAGCAAGGAGTGTAGTTGCACCAGTTCAAACAAGGGAAGATGTGATCTTTACCAGCTGAAAAAACTTACCTCTGTTTGAAACCTTGGCTAGCTAGCTAGTTAATTTTTAATACAACAAGCTAGTGGAATATGGCCAGTGAAATCCATTTCCTTGATAAAATCTTCTCCTTTCTTATATTGGTGTTCATCACCATATTAATAGACACATACTGGTGGGTTTAAGCATTATTGGCTTTTGTTCATAGTGGTCTTTTAAAGAAAATGGACAGATTCCCTTTATGTAACAATGCACTCTTATATGCCTATCTGCAGTGGGTTGCCACAGAACTAACTGCAGCTGCTGTGGACAGTTTTTCAGGTTCTCGGTCCTAAAATTCTTGAAAGTGCTCCTCAACTTTGCATGTGCAGCTTTAGATGTGTGTCCTGATTTATTTATTTTTTTTAAGTGCTCAGCATTTTTTGGAAAAACCAGGCTGCAGGTGTCTAATGTTAAACATCCAAAATTATTTTTAAAAAACAAAACTTAAAAATCTGGCCTTAGTAATTTTTAGAAGGTGGCTCTTCTGGGAATACCACAGAGCTAATTAAGCCCCCCCCCCCCCCCCCCCCCCAAAAAAAAAGTGGGGGAGAGCAAGGGGGCAGGTGTGTTGAAGCTCAAGGAGTATTTCTGTACTAGTGACCCTTCTCCTTATTTGTGGTTCAAATGTTTGGGTGCCATGTAGACTCTTAAAAATCCATATAATCCACCCAGAAAACAGACCAGAGTTTAGTGAATGATTGTTCAAAGGTTGGGCTGAAAAAGGGAAAGAATGGTGGGAAGAGGAGGCTGGCAATACAGAGTCTTGAGAGGCATAGGGGCTGGAGCACCCACGGGGAAAAACTGGTGGGCTCTGCACCCACCGGCAACCAAGCTCCCCTCCCCGCTCCACCTCACCTCCACCTCCTCCCCTGAGTGTGCCATGTCCCCGCTTCTCCGCCTACCTCCCAGTGCTTGCCGCCGCAAAACAGCTGTTTCGTGGCAAGCTCCAGGAGGGAGGGTGGAGGAGAGGGAATGTGGTATGCTCAGGAGAGGAGGAGGGGCTGGGATTTGAGGAAGGAGTTGAATGGGACAGGGAAGGGGCGGAGTTGGGGCGAGGACTTTGAGGAAGGGGTTGGAATGGGACGGAGCAGGGGCGGGGGCAGAGGGGGGTCGAGCACCCACTGGCGCCAGCAGAAGTCAGCGCCTATGTTGACAGGGACCTTTTGGCTTGCTTACTTTAAAGAAAGCTGCCCAAATCTCAGGTTTAATAGTTTTCCTAAATGATACTGATGAAAGCCAATTAAGGGGCAATTGCCCATTGTAATTTGGAACAAAGAAGCTTCTGTCATGCAATTTCTGACTCTCTCTTGTATCCTGTTTCCAGTGCCAGACCCTGTGCTTGATTTTGATTTTTTCCCCCTCCTTTGTTAGATTGGAGGGAGGATTGTAAAAACCCCAGATTGTAATGTGCTTGAAACAAGTGCCTTTTATAGGAAGTAGGTTTTAAAAATAAAATCTCTAGGAGCACTGTATCTCCTCTCTTCTCAGAGGTTTAATATTGCAGCTTGCTCCACTTAAGGTATTTCCACACAGAAAACTCTCAGTATAACACTGTTTACAGGCAGATCTCAGACCCTAACAATGGTGTTCTCTACCCTTGGCTATAATGACCCTTATACCCCCCAACTTTTCCTTCATAACTCGTTTGTTAATTCTCCACAATGTCTAAATGAAAACCAAGATCTGCTGTAACATGCAGATTCGTGCTCCTATCTTATTCCCTCTGTGCTCTCGTATTGGAGCAATATGACACTCCGCTGCCTGTTTTGGGCTATTCATTATACTCATGTTATTCCTGAGCTGTCAGCATACCTAGGCAAAAATGAATATCTCATTGTTCGTGTAACAGGAGTTTTATATTCCACCTGACTTCCTTTTATTAAAGAATTGAATTGAAGCTAGTGAACACAGATTGTGCTGCTGGGATGTGCTCAGATATTGCAGTGATGAGCACAGGACAAGAACCTATATAGAATTTTCTGGTTCAAATATTGTGGGCTGTTGAGTGGCCTTCAACTCGTATTTATCAGAACTAAGGTTGCTTGCCACCCCACACACAATCAGGTCTGAGTCACTGCTTTTAGGTACTATGATCACTTCCTAATAGGCCGCCGTGACTATTCCCTTCCTTATACTGTAAAGTGAAGGAGGTTGTCATGGGCGGAAAAGAGACTGAGAGATTCATAATACAAGTGTGGAGATGGTTTTTGTAGAAGGCCGTGCTTGTAAAATGTGAAAGATACAACCCTTTGAACTCTGGTGTCACACCAGAAACCGTGTTAGTTGTAGCCCTCCTAATGTCCCCTGATGCCACCCTGCCAGTGTTGCAACTCTGGCAGGAACACGCTCTCTCCTGTGTGAAAAGGTAGGTCATTCTCTGTTCCCACTGTGTGTTCCTGATTGCTGCCAGTTGTGATGTGAGCACCTGGGTATTCGAAGCAGGACTGCGATCTTACACTTACTGTACAAGCTGATAATGTTTGGTCAAGTAAGCCCTTCTGGGCTTCAGGATGTGTGATTAGGGTTAAACTCAAGCCAATGATAGAAGAAAATTAAGTAGGGAACCCTCTATCTCTTCCCCACCCTCTTGAGTCATTCAGTCTCTACATGCAAATGGACACAGATTTTTTTTTGCTCGGTTCTTAAATATTTCAGCTTGTCTGAACTGACAAACTCTCTTATTCTTGCCGAACAAATAGTATTGGTCAGCTTATTGGGTTTTTTTTATGCCATCCAGCAAGATTTACTAGTTGAAAGCCCTTTCAGCTCTTATTCCAAAACAAATCCATTTTAATTATCTGTTAAGAGCCAGCAAGGAAAATAGGCACTAATCCCCTAGTTATAACTGGAAGGGTGAAACTGCAACACTTGTCATTCAGGCCTAAGCCTTCTTTCCTTTTGTGCCTTTACAGTCCCTCTGAACAGACAAAATAGGTTGAATTTTGTTCAAAAGTAAATAAGTAGTTCGTTAAAATTTAAAAAATTGGTGACCCAGGAAAGGTTGTTACGCTGAGCCACTCGGAGTCACTATAGGTTATATGCTTAAGTTAGCTATAAAAAATGAGGTAAAAGTAAATACATCGGAGCAATCTGAGGGAGTTTTTCATAGCACAAGGAGCTGACGTTTAAACTCGCCATAAGCTGGACAGAAAGAGGGCTCCTAGAAGTCCGGCTGGTGATCACTTGAAATCATCTCGGACTATGGGTGACTATATTTGAAATGTCCTAAACTTAATTGCATGTGTGCATGCTTAATATCTAATAAATATTAGTTTTAAATAAGAGAGCACACTTGCTTTTATCAATCAGATGGAATTGCTGAGTTCCCACTGATTTATTCCTGGCACTGCCTTCAGAGCATCAGGTAAGTTACTACTGCTTTGGGTTCTGAAAACCCTGGGTAACAGATTTGGCAAGCCAGGAGTGGTGGAGAGGAAGGGGACGATTGATACAAACGGTTTGTGTGTTTGGCATAAGGGAGGAGGACACAGAGCAGGGTTGCAAACCTGTAATTTTCTGTGGTGTTGTCCCGACTTGATGTACAGATACATTCCATTACTGATTCAGGGCTCAGGCTAATAAGCCTGGTTGATTGAGAAAATATGTCAGAAGGACAGATCATCTGGAAAGTTAGATAGTGTAGGAACACAGCTTGATTGGTTTTTTTTTTGTTTGTTTGTTGTTTTTGTACAGAAGCATGGTAATGGTTTTTGGAAGTCTGGAGCCTTTATCAGTCCCAGAACGTTCCTACAGCTCTGGAAGCAATGGGAAACGTAGGTTAGTGTGGGAATATGGGGGACGGCAACAGTTTTAGCTGAGTTGCCAAAGGAGTCCCAGGATAAGACCAAGGCAGGTCACAGCGAATGCAAGAGACAAAGCTGTGCTCTCAGAGCCGTGTTGGGAGAGCTAAAGGGAATAGTGGCTAGGATCAGAGGGAGTTGTAGCCTAGGAGGGGGGAGGCAAGTCAGAGGATCTTGACTCGTACCCTCATTATGAGTATGAGAGGGATGGTCCCCATGAGTTTCCTTTTCCTTTGGACTCTTCTGGGCAGTCCCTGTATGGTGCCTTGATTGAAACAGTGGAGGAGCTGCAGACACCCATACCTACAGCCCCCTCAGTCAGAAAGATTGGCCATCAAGGGGGTAACCAGGGAGGGGAAGAATGGGTAGGGATTAGAGCCACAGGGAAATTGATCGGCTCATTAAAATGGAGCACGGCCTTGGAATGGATGACAAGGATAGCTGGCACCCCCTGTCTCACTTCAATGGATGTGGCAGCAACTCCCATTCTCTGAACCAGGATAGGGTCGAGGGGTACGGGTTCACTGATGCTTTGGCCCACGGAGCCCGACTTCTAGATTTGTTGTTGCTGTCTTTTGTTTGACTTAGGTTTTTGTTTCTTCCTAAATTATTATTCCCACACACACCCGATTTTTCCCCTGCTCCTCTTGCCCCCTATCTTCCCCCTTCTGCTGCTTCTCTTCTCTCTCTCTCTCTCTCTCCTCTTTTTCCCCCTTCTGCTTCTCTCTCCCCACTTCGCTGCCCACCCCCCCCCCCCCCCCCACCGTCTCTGCTGTTTTTCTTCTTTTGTGTGTTTTTGTTTTGAAAGGGTTAATGCCACAGCTGAAAGTATTTTACTGTCCTTGAAGATAGGGTTGCCAAGCAATAAGACTGCTTGGAAGCAGTTTTGACAAAAGCAGTAATTAAAACAAAAGAAGAATTGGGCCCATTGCTGTTTATTTCACAGCCACAAGGATCTGTGGCTCTGCATGAACCAATCTCATTTAAAGCAAGAGCCCTCCCATTTAAGATTTTAAAGGAAGGCAAGGGTTAAAGAGAGAAGAAGAAGGGAGACAAGCCCTACAAAAGCTGGGGCAGAGTCCATATCCCTAGTAGGTGTAAATTTGGAGAGGGGCTGTTGTAACTTAATTCTGGGATACAGCTTGAAACCAAACCTGCTAGAACAATTTAACCCCTGCACAATCAGACTGTGTAGAAGCTTGAGCCCCAGGCAACGTGACCCTGACTGGCTACTGGGAGACGTCTGTCTGTTTTATTGGGAGTGGTGAGCATTAGATGCTTGGTGTGTGTATTCTGTTAATATATTGACATGTACGTGTTTCTATTCACTGTGTGAAGGTTCTTCCACCGGGAATGGGCATGTGTCCTGAGCCCATGGAGGGCAGAGCCCGGAGCCCTAAATTACGACCATAAATTGCTTGGGCAATCTAGGTTATTTGGACTGAATCGACAGAACCAGACACATAGTTGGACAGAATACCTGTGCCGTTCTGCCAGCAAAGGTTTGAAACCTAGTGGCAGACATCAAAAAAGAGGACCAGGAAGGGTGGGGGCTAGCTGAGGAGCTCACCCTCCTTACTAACCGGGTATTAGAATGAGGTCCGCCCCATGGGGATAGGATGCCTTCCAGGGAAAGGAAGCACTTTAGCCCACTTATAAGGGGTTTAAAGAATACTGTAATGGCATGAAGCCGAAAGCAGAGAAAGATATGATAAAGGCAGCATTAGGGAAAGCTGTCAGTAATCTTTCAAGTTTAGTGTTAGTTCAGAAAAAGTAGCTGTGTTGCAGGGATTGTACTTGGTGGCTAAGTCTTTACCAGCAAAATGCAACACTTAAGAAATGTAATGCAAAAAGCATAAGAATTAGCTCAGTGATGCTATAAAAACACAGCACTCTAAGAGAATGGAAGGTTTAAGATTACAAAACCATGTTGCCATTGAAACTTTAAAAGCTATGGCAGCAAAGAACAGTATAAAGCTAAGATACGATAAAATTGATACAGAAATCCTAGTTACGGCCCTGATCCTCAACCCCAGAAGCGGTATAGGTATCCAAAGGAGGCAGAAGCCAACCTGAAAGAAACAATTGATGGGCTTTTGAGCCAAAGGGTTTTTAGTAGAACAATCAAGCTGCCCTCTGGCCCATCCTTAAAATTGATGGCAGGACTTGGAGGCTGGGTAGGTGGAGGGTCCGCTGCAGCTCCCCACAGCTGCCTGGGCTCCCTGGCTGGACTCCACACTAGCCTGACCAGGGGATGGGCCTCAGGAGAAAGGGTGCGGGGTCTGCCCTGGTGAAAAGTTGACAGGCCATTCCCCCCCCCCCCTTTCAAAAAGTGGGAGGGCCCTGGCCCCCCCTGGTTCCAGCGCCACTGCCTGGATCTTATGTCGCCAAACTTTAGAGAGAGAATTTGCCCCCTGTGAAGAGGAGGTTTTGGCACTAGTTTGGGCATTTACAGCATTGAAAATATCTGGTGCGATTGTCCCCTGTGTTACTGAAAACTGCCCACTCCCTAGTGAAATATGCCCTAAGCAAATCAGGGCTAGTGAATTTGCTGAGCATAAATGGGTGATCAAAGCACAGTTAAAAGTTAGAGCCCCCTCACAGGGAAAAAGGGGGAGGGGGAAAAAAGGGACTTAGGCCCAGATGGGTCCAAGTACAAGTTAATAAGTTTAGTTAAATGTTTAAATTTATGCTTAAATCTATACATCCCGCTATATAGGGAGGAAAGAAGTTTTGTTTTGCTCATTGTTTTAGGATTATTAATTGCATGGATGGTGAAAGACCTTAGAGATGATGCATTCCTGTGGGCTGTTTTGACTGGCATTTGGATTGCAGGCCTACTCCTCTGATGGTGTGAATCCAGAATCTGTTGTGCCCACAGTGTGGGAAAACTTCCTGAGGATGACAGTGGTGTGCAAAGTGAATGACTTAGTGGAAACTGATGTTGAACCTGGTGACTTGGTGGCCTCCTGGAACTGGTTAAATATCAATGAGACAGAAGTAACCCCACCCAAGACAGCCCTTCATTGTGGCATCTGCAGCTGTATCTGCTGCTGGAAGGAAAAAAGCAACACCGACATGGGACTTCGAGACTGCAAATTGGTGACAAACTCTAGTTTAAATTTGAGTTATTTTTCCACCTGTAAACCCTTTTGTGTTCATTTATGAACTGGCATCCCCAAGTGGACAGCACCAGGGGAATAGACAATTCATTTTAGGCTGAAAAATGTCCCTTTTGTACCCGAACATTGGGCAGGGAAGTCTGGGGGAGGCAAGACTACAGATAGTGACACCAGGAGGGGAATGGGAGGTTCTTTTGCCTTGCGCTTGGAAGGCCCTGGGTCCTCAGAAAAAAATATTTAAAAAATGTTTGAATAATAGGGTGGTTAAAGAGTGCATAGGTAAGTTACTAATATGTAGCCCACTATAACAGAAAAATGGCTCCTTCAAAAACCCCATAAAATAAAAAATGTAAATTCTGAAACCACCTATAATTTAATTTAATCAAAGCATATGTGGTTCAAAAGAATATTAAAAAAAAAAAAAAAAAAAAGTCACATTACGGTCAGTATGTAAATATACAGTAAAAACAATAAAATGTATTTAAAAAAGGTATTGTGAACCTCACCTTAGCAGACATCTCGGCAATAGAACCCCATTGTGGAAAGTTTGTCCAACGATTATATAAGGACTGAAGGAATTAAATAAAGCTTTATAATATTCCCAAACCCCACAAAAACTGGGGGGGAGGGAATATTTTGGGAGCAATTGATACTGGGGTAAAAGTTCTTAATAGTATAAGTTTAAAAAATGGTTATAAATAAAATAAATGCCATGGAGCGATACCTAAAAAATTTAGCCATGCCCCTGAGGGTATCCTTAAATCAGCTAAGCTGCATACAGGATGGGGTGGCACAAGTTTTAAAGGAATAAAAGCAATCCCAAATAAAGGATCACCTCTGCCTCTTGCAGGCTGTTGGTGCCCTCCAGAGTAATGTTTCTTGACCCTGGCATGCATGCAAATGTAAATTATTAATATAATAATTATTTGAAGGGTATAAGCAGAATAGTCCCATTGAAAATTGGGAGCATTATTTAAAAAAAAATCCACCAAGAGATTAAGAAAGCTGTGCAATCCTGGTTTTGAAAAAATGGTAAACTTTACCGTAATACAGTGATTTCTTTAAATCCTGTATTTGTTTTACTAATGTCTGATGCAGAAATAATGGGTTTTTCCCATTGTAGCGTTAAACCTCAACATTAATCAAATAGTTATGAAGCCCACGGATTACAGGTTACCGGTAACCCAAAAAAAGGCTCTGGGATAAAAAAAAAAGCCTACTTAAAAATAACGTAAAATTAAAAATAAATGTTCCACAAATATCTTACAGCCATAAAAATGTATATTTAAAAATAATTGTTAACAAATGGATTAATAGCATAACATTTTTTATCAATCTGGAATTGTGACCGTGGGTGTTTGTGTGAGTGTGGACGGTGCTCATGTCAGTGGGAGAGCTTCTCCGCCGACATAGCTACCCTTGCTCAGAGGAGCTGGAGTAATTAAGCTTAGAGTGCCACAGCTGCGATGGTGCAGCTGTGCTGCTGTAATCTTTCTGGTATAGCTGTAGCCTCACGGTGTTTGGGGGGGTTTTTTTAAATAAATAAATAAATAAAACCAATTTAGCTAAACTGATGCAAAACTCTATGTGGATGCTCTTAAATCAGTTGTAAAATGGCTTATACTGAAATTTGCTTACATCAGTTCCTTATAAAAAGTAAGTTGAATGCACCTTACTTAGTTCCACGGGCTTGGGTGGGGGTGAGGAGCCCAGGGATCCAACATCTTTCCCCAACTGTCAGTGGATGTCAGATGTGCACCCCTGCTCTTTCCCACGAACAAAGATGTTCCCACATGCCAATGCAGGGATAAATAAGAGAACGCTCCTCACTCCCTTGCACAGCCACATCTTGCCCATAATTCTAAAATGCATCTTATGCGTGTTTTGGGAATCCCATGGAGTTCAAAAGTCTACATGCTGGTTTCTACAGGTCTTAGGAAAACTACACCACACAGTTGTCAGTTTCTTGAATTATTGTCATGCATACTTCCTTCATTAGCACTGGAGCTTCCATGCTAGGGCACCTTACTTTATACAAAAGTACCATGTTACATGGGCCTTTGCAGCATGCACTGTTTCAACGTGTTTGGTCGTCTCAGCAACTTCTGGGTTAATGATAAAATTTAAATTACATTTTCACTGCATATGCTGGATAACTCTGCTTAAGTTGAACCTCTTGAGAGCTGAAGGTACACGGCCATTCTCCAGTTTGCACTCTGCAAGATGAAATATGGGCAATGACTTTATTCTTTGAATTATTGAGGATACTTAGGATTGAAAGGTGGAGGACTTTGCTTTCAGAAATGCCGCTACAATATAGCGTGGTTGCAGAAAGGAAGCATGACATAAAGTTGCATTTTACCCAGCAAGGCAAAGATGCAGGAAGCTTCATCACACTTTCACTATTAGTGATCCAGTCCATTAGAAATAAAGTTTCAACTGAATTTCTACGTACTTTAGTTCTGAAGAGCCTAGTGCCTCTTCACCGTTGCTGCTTACTATGCATTTTCAACCTGATTTTGACTGACACATGCTCACTTTGTCAAAACTATATAAATCAATCTGAAATTCTGTGTCCTTATACCAGAATAGAATTATCTGAGATCCCATAAGATCAAAGCCCAAGGTGATATAGCTACACATAGGGAAAACAGAGCAGCCGGGCATAGTAAAGGCAAATTATGATCTAAATGGTCTTACATTTATAAGTTTTAAGGCCAGAAGGGACCATTAGATCATCTAGTCTGACCACCTGTGTATCACAGGCTACAGAATTTCATCCAGTTACTCCTCTCTGGAGCCCAATAATTTGTGTTTGACTAAAGTACATCATCTAAAAAGGCACCCACTGGATATTTGCTACATGATCCTACCACTGCTGACACTGCAACAGTCTTTACTGAAATCAAGGAGACACAAGGACACATCCATAAAGTTGACGATATCCCCTGGTGGCATTAGTAACAGTATTCAGCAAATTTCTGTTTGGGGAACTCAGTTGTCTCATCTGTCACATTAAATGTCTCATACACTTCCTATGGTTATTCCCAAGAACAGTGATGAAGTGTGTTGCAATATAGGTTTTTGGGGTTTTTTTAATTGTTTGATTTTTTGCTGTGGCAAGAAGATATAACAACTAATGGTCACCTAGAACTACTAAAATAACTAGGTTACAGCATAGCACACCACCACCAGGCCAAACTCCATAGATACCTTAGTGATAGATTTTCTTCCATTTGTTTCCAGCCCCTTCCAAATGAACAGAAGGAAAAATCTCTGTTTGCACATAAGTGAGTACTTCAGATTCCAGTCCATAGAAGGCATTGGTTTGTACATTAGCCAGTTCATTACACAGTATAAGCAGACTTGCTTAATCCAATCGCCTTTTCCACTTTTCTGCCAGGTTGCCTTTAAAATTCAGTGACTGTGGTCGGTTAACTGATTGGATTCAGACCCTATATAACAGGCTATTTGCCTAACAGTTTAAATCAAGGAGACAATAGGTTCCGCTCAATCTCTTCTTTTAGTCACTGTGACAATGAGAGTCCAGACACCGTAGGGGGAGAACAGGTTTAAACAGCCAAAAATGAGCAGTTAAAACCAACTGTTTGCAGACTTTATTGTTGCACTATAAAAGTATATTGCCTAAGGTCTTTTATAAGCCTGTAATGTTCTGACCTGATGGTCATTATGAGACGTACACAGACTGTGGATATAAATTTATATATTTGTGTATATAGAAGACTGAGCTCAATCTGTGCTACTTGAGCTACACCTCGCACCTGGGGCAGCACAATCTAAAGGGGAGGATATGTGATTGCCCCATAGGTCTCCTCTGCCCAGTGGCACCCCCTTCCGCCCTGCTCCTAGCCCGTGGCCGCCATGCTCTCCCTACCCCACCAGAGCTACCTGCAGGGTCAGCGGGGTGGGGGCTCTGTCCTTCTCCCGCTGCTCCTGCCCCGGGGCATGTTCGGCCACTCTCCCTGTCAGCTCCTGGGGAGGGAGAAGCTGGCTGCTCTGGGTCACTGCTCTGTGCTGCCTGAGAGAGAACCTGGCTGGGTAGGTGGCGGCAGCAGCTGCCCGCTCCCCACCTGGGCCTGGCTGCTGAGGTCAGTGGCTGAGTGAGCTGGAAATGTGCTGGGTGGGGGGAACCTCCAGCTTGCTCAGCCCCTGTCCCCAGCATCCAGGCCCTGGCAGGGAGCGAGCTGTCTCCTCCCCAGCCGAGCTCTCACAGGCAGCTGCCACGCTGCAGCGACTAAGAGCGGCCGGCATGAGAAGTGACTGGTCCTGTCCCTTTAGGATGGCCACATTTCTATTTGCAGAGAAATAGAGGTGTGGGAGGGGGCTCCGGGCTGAGGCAGGGGGTTGGGGTGTGAGAGGGGGCTCCAGGCTCTGGGCTGGGGGGTGCGGGCTCCTGGGTGGGGCCAGAAATGGGGGTTCAGGGTGCTGAAGGGGGATCTGGGATGGGGCAAAAGGTTAGGGTGAGGGTGAGGGCTCCAGCTAGGGGTGCAGGCTCTGGGGTGGGGCTGGAGATGAGGGGTTTGGGATGCAGGAGAGGGCTCCTGACTGGGGTGGGGGTTGGAGTGTGGGAGGGGGATCCAGGCTAGGGCAGACAGTTGGGGTGTGGGAGGGGGAAGGGTTCTATCTGGGGGGGTGGGCTCTGGGGTGGGGCTAGGGTTTAGGGTGCAGGAGGGGGTTCTGGGCTGGGGCAGGGGGTTGGGGGTGCAGGAGGGGGTGCGGGCTCCGGGCAGTGCTTACCTCAGGAGGGTCCCAGGAAGCTGCCAGCATCTCCCTCAGGCTCCTAAATGGAGGTGGAGCTACATGGCTCTGCACGCTGAGCAGAGCTGCCAGCATCCCTTTTCAACTCGGCGTTCCGGTCAGAAACCGGACCCCTGGCAACCCTATGCCTCTTCCACTCCCTGCCTGGACCCAGCTGCCAGGGACAGGGGCCGAGCATGTGGGAGGTGGGGGGACAGCCGCAGCAGGAGAGGGACAGAGCTGCCTCCATCCTCCACGGCAGGCCAAGCAGAAATCTGGGGGTCACTTGACCCTGACTGCTCCCCTTACGCATCACGGATGTGATGGGTACCTTAGACTCTTATCTGTTTTCAGGACTCTTGTAATGATATCATAGAGTAAATAATCCATGCACTACTAGAAGATAGCCAAACAAAGAAAGCGGTGGTAAAGATCAAAAAGGCTTGCTTTCTTTGATCACAATAATGTGACAACAAATGTCAGTGGTTCATAACCCACAGTCATGGCAACATTTCTTTTATGTCTAACAATACATCTTGATTTTGCCAATGTTTAGGTCTCTCAAATAACAAGTATGGGCAACTTATTGAAACCTGCATCAATAAGTATTATTAAACATTTATATTGCACAGTGCCAAGAAGCCTCTGCCTGAGGAGGATCCATTGGGCTATGCACTGTACAATTACAAAGTAAGTGACCATCTCTGCCCCAAAGACAAGATATAATTGGTGGATGAGACAAAGAATCAGGTGGAGAGGGCCAGGGAAACAAAATAATGTCTTAGCCAATCATTAAGAGACATCACAAGTCATCATCTACATAACCATTATCAGATGTTATAGCTAGATCTATAAAAGTGTGTGGTAGCGCTAAAATGTACATGACTTTAATCAAAGGATATGTTGAAGAGAGAAAAATCATTCAGTTTGAGATTACAGACATAATTGTATGGTTGTCCCAATAAATTTGAAAGCCCACTTCCTAATGTTAAGATTTTTCTCTTTTCAGACTATCCCTGACCAAATATATATACATTTGTGATCACACAGTATTATAGATGTTGGCAAAACAAAAGTGCATTTTTTTTGAGGATTGCAAAAAAATAGGCAGTTTTATGTAAGTTTAAAGGTGCCATTAAACATGGAAACAAGGTGGGTTTTTATGTTTTGCAATGCACGTGCTCATAAAACAGATTAAGTTTATCATGTGCAACACTATAATTTCTTCACACTTTACAAAACAGGTCTGAAGCATAATCATATAAAATGATTGTACATGACATTTTAGATTAGAAACATGTATTACAATAGCTATGGCTTCCATAAGCCTGTTCCTGTCGATCCCTTAACCAAAAGCTGCCCCATAGTTGGGCCATCTTCCTTGCCTCACAGCAAGACAGAGCAGAATTCCCAAAGTGCATTGCTAAACACAAGACAAGAGCGTTTACAACAGGCAAACACAGCCGCATTAAGCTGAGGTGCTTCACGAACTGTACTCAGGTTACCTCAAAGAGTTAGCCACTTTTGGACAGATGCACTCACAAATATAAAATATAATTGTGCTGTGGGCGCATTTGTTGTTTAACAAACAAACAAAAAAGGAATTACTCACTTCTGTTCCCTTCTATTTAAAAACAATCGCTGTCTTCTGAAACTGTCTTTTTAGTTTTTAAATTCAATGTGATATGAACAGCCCTGGAGAATAGGGCCCTGTCTACAATAGAAACACAACCATGTCATGGTTAGGATGCAATTGTCCCCTGATCCAAATACAACAGAACATTTCCATATGCCATCAGGCTATTCAGAAATATTTAGCAGATTATATTCCTTTTTTCACAGCGAGCAGGCAGGGTTGAGTAAACTGAACTATTTTGCTTTGGCTGGAAGTGTCTTATTGTAATTTATTGATCTACTTAGTAAAAATAAAATACAGGGCAAATTGAGATTATAGGTACTATTTTAAGGTTTTGATAATAAAGCTGAAAGCTCAATTTTTAAATCACATCACATTTTCTGTTTCTGTTTTGACTGAATGAAATTTAAATAGCATTAAGAAAGCAAATATTTAACAACCCTAGATACAAAAGACTAGTCAAGTGCAGTAGTGGGAAGGGGGGAAAGAGAGAACAAGGAGATCAATCTGTAACTGACTGTGAACAATCAATTGAGATAACCCACTACCTTCGGACCAGCCAAGAGAAAACGCTGCCTAAGCAGGTATTTAAAGCTCGTGGATTCCAATTTCTTTCTTATTATGGTTAACTCAAAGTTATACTAGTGTAATGCTATGCTTACAACAGAGTTCATATATTTCTTATCGTCATAGGTGAGAATGACATGAGAGCAAAGAAAAGGAAAACTGCAGGAAGAAAACAACACCGGTTGGGAAATCAGATCTTCACAGCTGCATGCTGGGAAACCGGTATGCAAACTAAAAGTAACGGCTCAAACGGCTCTGCTGTATGAAAGGCAGACAAGCCTGCATGGGCTTTGTGCGTGCTGCCCAATCAGATCACTTACTGCGTGCATTTCTAGCCCAGGGCGTGCATAACAATAAATGAACTGCGGCTGTGCGTGGAAAGCCGAGCGCTGAGTTTATATGTCATACTATCTTTAGCCAACAGGTGGCGCTGCTCTCCCAGGAGAGCGATTGCCCCGAGCCACATGCTGGCTCCCCGCTCGGAAACAGCAGGTTTTGCATAAAGCTTCAAGCTGTTGCCATATCCCCTTTCACAAAGCAGCCAACATGGGGGGGGAATCCAATTCTTCAAATAAGCTGGAGGGGCATCAGAGGGACATTTGTGCATCTGGGTGAATTTGGGGGCATTTTAATGAGAATCTCTCTAATAGGGTTAGGATTTGGATAACGACCCATGACCAAAGCTATTGGTGGGTCTATGGCTCAACTCCCTAGTTCAACATTTGGCTCAGCCTAGCTGCAGGGTTTACTGGATAAGGACAAAATGAGACCCATAGCCTACTACCCCTTCCTGGACTTCAGGTAAGTCTGTGTACTCAGGGGACATCTCTCCCCTTTCTTTTTCTAGGGCATATGGCCAGGGGCCCCTGGCTTCTCTCTCTCTCCATTAGGCAGCTTGTGACTTTTCCACTTTGTCCTTGCTTTGGGGGTGGTGGAAGGTTGGAGGCTTCCCCTTTCAGCCTGTGTTCCCCAACCACTACCTCCTTGCAGTCATTGACAGCTATCACAATTTTATCAAGAGTCTCCTGACATTCGGCATTTTTCCCTAAAGCCTCAGCTCCCGGAATCATGTGAATATATGTAGGCTCGGCAGAACTGATTTATATATATATAAATGTCAATGGATAACATCCACATTTCTTTTTAAGCATTTTTTAAATTTTTATTTATTTAAATATTCACAGTTGCAGGATTTTTTCTGGGGGGTGTGTGTCAGACAATAAAGTATTTAATGACAATAGAACTTGAGATTCGAAAAGTTAAAGCTTTGTAACCACTAAAACTCAAATTATCAACATTACCTGTCAAAATATACAAAGTAAATATCCTTAAATCGAACAAAGTTTGTAAGCCACGTTTTTCTTACTTTGCCTATTTGTAAATTTCCATTCTTATCAACAGAATATTTTTCATTGTTTTTTGTGCATATGGTGCAATTGATGTTTACAACATTTACCAATAAAAAATCTAATCCTTCCAAAGCCTAAATACATAAGAATCGCTGCCTAAAAACAAAAAAAAGTTTCTAGCTGTCATAGTTGCAGAGAAAAACTTGAAAATGTGATTTGAGTGAATGCTAAAGAGTCAAAAAATGGAAAGTAAATAAGAACCCAAAATTAAAACATAAAAAACTAATGATATTTAAGACAATCTTACTGTTTTTGGAGGGGATGATTTATGAATATTTGGAGTTGGCCACACTGCATCTCGTAATCCAACATGCCAATGTACCTCATCCCCTCCACCCTCTCCCCCCAGTAACCCCTTCAAATACCAACAGGACATCCTTGCTGGAGAGAGGTGTTTGTTTATTCTGACATTTAAAAAAAAAATTACACACATTAAAAAAGCCCACTTACACCAATGAGCTGGTGCTTCATATACTGTATATAATTGGGGTAGGGACTAGTAAAGAGTAAACTTAAAAATACATCAGTAGTAGAAGCATCAAAGACATCTCAGTGTGATATAAAAAGGACGCAAGCAGTAACATTACTTTAGTGAGCAATTATAAGAGATACAACTCTAAACTTAAAGATGACAACACAAGATAGGAGCTTGAAGTTAGGAATAAAGGGAGAAGAAAAAAAGATGTAATGTAATCACTCCAAGTCTTTAGTGGGTTTTAGGCAGCTGCTGTATAATGAGATAATATTGCTTTGCAAGTATTTTTGCTATATGTGCACTTCACATGATTGGCAAGAATACCATTATTTGCAGGTATTTTTATTGCCAGGAAATCTAATAGAGTACTCATGGTCTGTGGTCCACTAGCAGAAAATTAAATTTGCAATAGTCTGTCCAACACTGAAAGATTGCAAAATATGTAAGAGTCATCCATTTTTATGCTTTCTAAAAAAACCCATAGTTAGTCTGAGTAACTCTGAATGCAAATTATCCATATCAGTCACAGATTTTTAAAAGTGGATTTCTGACACAACCAGAGATACACGATAGTGTTTTTTTAATCAAGAGTTATCCTCCAGATGGATGGTAACAGCTCCTGTAGGCACCATAGTCTTTTGTGCCAATCCAGCTGCTTGTGTACACAAATGAAGACCTATTCTGAAACCAACTTCCAAATAAGTCTTCTTTCCACCTAATGAAAATGAAGCAGGCCCCATTTCAGGCTCAATCTCTCAAATTGAGAGAGTCACACCAGGCTTTTGGGTTTCAAACAAAAATATCCTTTTGCAGGAATGCATTTTTTTATTTAATTACTTTCCAGCAGCCTCATTTGTTAGTCTCTAAGGTGCCCAAGTACTCCTTTTCTTTTAGCAAAAACAAAGTCTGAGCACATTTCCTGAGTCCTGTCTCCAGCCACTTCAACTCAGAATCAACATACAAAACAGAATACACACCCAAGCCTCAGATTCATTCAGCCAACTGAATGTCCCTACAGAGTAGGGTGACCATCTGTCCTGTTTTTAAAGGGACTGTCCCATTTTTGGGGACTTTTTCTTATATTGGCACCTATTACCACCCACCCACTGT
Organism: Chelonia mydas; assembly: GCF_015237465.2. Lineage (NCBI taxonomy): Eukaryota > Metazoa > Chordata > Testudines > Cheloniidae > Chelonia > Chelonia mydas. Next base: position 165,542,102 of record NC_057850.1, read on the forward strand.
CCCGTTTTTTCTCAGTTGCTATCTGGTAACCCTACTACAGAGGGACAGCTGGGCTCAGGTGTGGGGGGTAAAATAGGGCCCAGCATTCCCTAGGCCCAGAACAGTGCAGGAAAGACCCCACACATCAAACACTGTCGGGCCATTAGGACCCAGGTGGTACTTCCTTCAGTTCCTCCATCACATAGCCTTAAGGGAAAGTGCAGAGAAGAGCCAGCCAGAGGCTCCAGTTGGTAGGCACAGAAGCATACAAAGTAGGGACTTCTGGACATTCAGAGACCTTGCCACAGTTTCATCTAGATTTTTTCTGCCCCACGCTGATTGCTCCAACCCTCCCCCTTGCTCACAGTCTCCGTCACGTCATCTTAACACCTCATCTACCCCTCTTACTCTCTTCTCCCCTGCTCTTCCCTTTTCTTTCTGTTTAGCTGATCCCTTTCTGAGTAAAGCCACCAAAACCAACAACAAACAATTGGGGCACTAACATGCTGTTTGCTAGCGTCCGATTGTTCACTCTCCTTGTGTACTTGTGGCACCTTAGAAACTAACCAATTTATCTGAGCTTAAGCTTTCGTGAGCTACAGCTCACTTCATCGGATGCATACTGTGGAAAGTATAGAAGATCTTTTTATACACACATGCTTTGTGTGTATAAAAAGATCTTCTATACTTTCCACAGTATGCATCCGATGAAGTGAGCTGTAGCTCACGAAAGCTTATGCTCAAATAAATTGGTTAGTCTCTAAGGTGCCACAAGTACTCCTTTTCTTTTTGCGAATACAGACTAACACAGCTGTTACTCTGAAACCTCTCCTTGTGTGTTCTACCCATTCCCTGACCTGGTGTCTGTCTTCTCTGTTCAGACTGTCAACTCTTCCAGCCAAGGACCATCTGCTCCTCTGTTTCTACAGTGCCAAGAACAATGGGGGTCCCTTTTTTGGTTGGTCCTTAGGCAATACCATAAAAAGCATGGTTAACAATAAGAAGATCCCTGCTAAGGAGAGCCTCATTTATTAGAAGACTAGGCCCCATCTGTTTTCCATCCAGTCCTGATCTGATCACAACTGCCTTCCCTGCTCCCATAATCAGTGTAATGAGAGGAAAGCAGTTGTGCTAAATTGATCCCAGCTAGTAGCTACCTTTATTTCCATTGGGACTGTGATTAATAAAGAGAGGTTTTTTTCTGGACTTAGGGAGTTTCTCCTCAGATTTTCTACAGGCCTGTATATGCTCATTTCTACTGAGGATTTAGTTTTTACAAAATAAGAGGTTGCTTTTTAAAGTCAAGAACATCAGCCTTATTGAATGCCTCCTGTTTGGTTGGGCTTCTCTATAAAGCTGATTGAAGCTTCTCAAAATGCCTTGTTGCAGCATAGATTCTAGAGAAAACGTGACATGGCAAAAGGCTCTGTGATGGCTTTTGTGAACTCAGTTTTAGGGGCCCATTCCAGTTCCTACAGGTCAAGTCCCAGTGTTAAAAACCACAATTATCAACTGACCAGTTGTGAGCAAACTTAGAATAAACACCAGAGAGTGAAAGAGCACAGAACTATTCTCTCTCAAACCTAGAAGTGGCCCCTCTAGGTCAGGAGGAGTAAGGCACAATTATGCATAGGTAGAGAGGAGTCAGGAAGCTTGCAGGCAATGATTAAAGTTGATTGTAACAAGAAGGGGAACTCACCACACTGCCCAAAGGAGAGGGGGAGCTGTGGAAAAGCACTGTTTACCCAAGATAGGGAGAGTGGAGGAAGACCTGAATTCGTCCCACTGCTTGTCCTGCCACGATCCATGCTATACCTGTTCCATGAATATAAGACTTCAGTATCCAGGGCTGTTAATTCAGTACATATCAACAGGGCTCTGCCCAGAACATGGGGATCAAATAAAGCAGCACCTTTCTACAGTACTAAAACTTTGCTTAAAACTTGGAGTGAAAATTAAGGTAAACCTATGAATTCTTCAAGAGCGACCTCTAGTGTATTTGTTTCAAAGTCCTGGTTAGGAATGTTGAGGAGGAATATTCCCTGGAAAAATGCCTCTTCTACTTTGGAGTTTTATGTATCTATTTTTTAAAGTTTTTCTCAGGCTGAAGAAACCCTTAAGTGAATTAATTGCTAGGTACTATAATAAATTGGTAAGGCTTAAAGATCAGTGCTAAATTGTTTGGGCAGGTTACAGCCAGTGATGTTTTGACTTCATTTGGGAGAAGGAACTGCAGTGCCCTTATACCTCCAAAATTTAAATATTCATAATAGATCTTTATCATGATTTCCAGAGATTAGTCTGCAATAAAAGACTTGATCCCAGGAATCAGGGTGCTGATCTCCTAAACTGGTTTTGGTATCAGTTATTCTCCCTTTGTCCCATGGAAGGTATTGATGTATTTCAGGAAAGTCATTGTTTTAATCTTTGTTTTTCATCACTACATATTGAATAAGCTTTAAGTTGTGGGTTTGTTTGTTTGTTTTTAACTTGTTTATGAGAGGGTCATGGTTGTTTTCTTCGTGGAATCAATTAAAGGAAACCAAATATGGTCAGAGTTTGTAGCTTGCCCTCTAGCTATACAATAGCCCTTTCCCCATGGTAGAATTTATTGACTACCTAGAGTCTAGTGTTCTGTTGCTGGTGACTGTGGAGATTTCCATAAAAAGGAAAGTTTTGCAAGTGAACTGAGTTCATCCCTGTTAAATTCTATTTGACTTTTTCATAAGGATGAGGTTTGCATTTCTGTGAGTATGTTTTACTATACTGTTTCAGTAGCAGTTGAGTTTCAGTCAGCATGTGCAGTAGGTCTCCATTTTGGTTTTTATAATTTTGGACAGTTGGATCTAGATCTTCAGCTAGTGTAAACTGCATAGCTCCATTAACTTCAATTATTACCTATTATTTGCATTAAAAAAGTACCTGAAGGCCTCAGTCAAGATCAGGACCCCATTGCTAGGTACAGAACAGACTTATGGTAAGTGACAGTCCCAGGGCCTGAAGAGTTTACAGTCAATGAAGCTATGCTCATTTACATCGGAGGATGTCCTTAGGTAATACACCAGGTTGGAATGTGGATTTTCGGCATGGAGTGATATATTACTGGTCACAGCCCTGGCTTCTGTATACATGAGACATAATCCTCTCAGTTGTCTAGAGAATAAAAATCCATATTAAAAATATTCTTTCCCCACATCTTTTTTTAAAAAAGAAAGTGCATACCCTCCTCTCTCAGCCCCATGCCAAAATAGATACATTTTAAAAATGATCTTTATATCTTTCTTTTTAAAAAAAGATGTGGGGAGAGAATATTTTTAATATGCATTTTTATTCTCTAGACAACTGAAAGGATTATGTCCCATGTATACAGAAGCCAGGGCTGTGATCAGTAATATATGAGATATAATGATCAGGGCATAACTTTTTCCTGTACAAGGTTTGAGTGTCAGTCTTAAGAGAGGTAACCTTTTGGTACCTGTTTTCATATTGTTATTACAATCTGATTTTCTGGAGGAGAAAAAAGTGTGAGTCCATCTACTGTGACTAATCTCAGAGTAGCAGCCGTGTTAGCTTCTCAGGTGCCACAAGTACTCCTGTTCTTTTTGTGGATACAGACTAACAAATTTATTTGAGCACAAGCTTTTGTGAGCTACATGCATCTGATGAAGTGAGCTGTGCTGTGCTCAAATAAATTTGTTAGTCTCTAAGGTGCCACAAGTCCTCCTTTTCTTGTTACTACTCTGTTTTTCTTTTGCCTGTTGTGCTGAAACCACTTTCCAGAGGATTAGTTTCATTTTTTTTCCTATTGGGAATGAATTAAAATGACTTTATTTTTTGTGGATTAGTTCTATAGTTGAACAATTCTAACTTTTCTCTTTAGGCAGCTCATCCTGAAGAAATGCCTCAGGTCTTTGAAACGGACTTGACGATACTTCGTAGTTACCATTATTATTTGTAACAATGAACAGTCAAGCAAATAATTTATTATTAAACTAATTTTTAAAACAAACACTAGTGAAAGGATAAAACTTTCAGATAGTTTACTATATATAAATGTTTCTTCTTCTCTTAGCAAAAGGTTTCCCATTTGTTTCAATATTTGTTCATTGTTTTTGGCTCAAGTATGCAAACTGCTGAGCTTGAATTAATATGCAAACTAGATACCATTAACTTGGGTTTGAATAGAGACTGGGAGTGATTGGGTCATTACACATATTGATTCTATTTCCCTATGTTAAGTATCCTCACACCTTCTTGTCAACTGTCTAAATGGGCCATCTTGATTATCACTACAAAAGTTTTTTCTCCTGCTAATAATAGCTCAGCTTAATTAATGAGCCTCTTACAGTTTGTATGGCAACTTCCACCTTCTCTCTCTCTGTGTGTGTGTGTGTGTGTGTGTGTGTGTAATTTTCTTACTATATGTTCCATTCTATGCGTCCGATGAAGTGGGCTGTAGCCCACAAAAGCTTATGCTCTAATAAATTTGTTAGTCTCTAAGGCGCCACATGTACTCCTGTTCTTTTTGCGGATACAGACTAACACAGCTGTTACTCTGAAATCTGTGCTCTGATGGTATACTATGGCCTTGGTGGGAGGATTCCTCTCTCTCCTCATGGGTCTTTACAGTGGCCAACCAAGGCACTTGGCGTGGATGCTAGGGAGTGGATTTCCTCCTTCCTATTAGAAATTATTAGAATATTGCCCCATATCTCTTTTGCTCTGATGGCCCCCATTCATTTCAGCTGGAAGAACTACAGATAAATACATTTCTGTTCCAAAACCAACTTAGCCTTTTGAGACTAACAGAAACCAGCTGAAAATTGGCAATGCAATTTCAATTAGACCAACCGAAAACAAAATGCACGTGCTAAGACCAGGGGAAGTTCTTGGTTGTTTAAAATTATACATGTGAAATGTGCTGTAATTATGTTGCATAGTAATTAAACTATATATTTTCCTTAGACTATCAAGGAAGACATATTATCAGTGGATATAAAAATAGTATTTAAAGTCCATCATCACAGATACAAATTTAATAGGTTCGCGGTATTGTAGGAGGAAAGGGGATTCTCTATAGAGATAAAGAGCAGAATAATTTAAAAACAAAACCCATTTAAACAGTGACTCTATTCACTGCAAATGCTGCTTGTTTACATGACTTTATAATTTCTGATGTCTCTTAACAAAATGAAAGAGAGGGAGCCTAATCCTTCAGTCTTTAGAGATTCATAGATTTTTTTTATATATAATTTTATTTTTTTGTTAAAAAGGCTAGAATGGACTATACAGATCCACCTAATCTGACCTTTTACGTAATGCAGACCATAGATTTCATCCAGTGATTCCTGCATTGAGCTGTCCTCAGTAGAATCCTGTCCCAAGTAAGAACAGCAGGATTTGTCCCAGGTATTCCTTTCTCCTATTTTAATCCCTCTGTTTTAACACATGGATCAGGCCAGATAGCTCTGGTATACGTTAGTGGAAAATCTTCAACACATTCCTACTGATTCCAGGTGGCAATTCAGTTTTGGAACAAAACACCGCATCTATGGATCTATTTGTTCTTAAAGGTACTGGTACTTCAACAGACTCCAACAGAGAGCAAGTCATTAAAACATATAAGCAAGATTTACAGTTTTGATAGGTTATGACCAGTAAAACCCTATCTACCTACTTACCTCTCTAGGTTTTTTTAATACCCCCTCCATCACTGTAGTACCTGATGACCTTCCATAATGTATATGACTACATTCACTGACCTTCTCATAGCCTGTTCATAGTCGTCATAGTCATTCCTTCTACACTTAGTCGATCTACAGTTTAAGCTTGAGGATCAGAGCTTCATTCAAACTTGTTGGGATATATCTGGCACTGATGTAAATAAAAGTTTTGGCTAATGAGGGTTCAGACCATTGAGATTTTGCCATATTATCTTGGGGTGAAATACACCCTGGTGCCAAAGGCCCAAACAAGACCCTCTGTACCTCCCAAGTCCCAGGGTGGGATTATGTGAGGATAGCCTCTGGCTAAGTGGCTGTGTAGTGGTTCTCAGTACCTCTTGCACTCCACAGGGAGTGCTTATGTCAGCCCCACGCAGGTCAGAGCATAAGGCAGCAATGGAGCAGGCCAGGGGTCCTGTGCTTAGTTAGTGCATCCAGTGAAGCTAGCACCCCATGCAAGCAGTACAGGCTGTTATTCTAGCCCATAAGTAGGAACCGTGTCAGCAAGGTTGGGTTTTTGCAGTCCCCTTTCTTGACCTCAGGATGCAGATTTTGCTACTACCAATCCCTTACATATTTTACTTGGATAAAGCTCAGTTATCATGGCTTTATGAACATATAGTGAATTTCACCCTGTGCAATCCCTAGGATCTCAGTGTCACCAGTTATTCAGTTTCCTCTTGAGATATGCTAAAAACCTTGTTTAGAAGAACTATAAAGAAGAGCTGGCCATCAATCTCCTACTAATCTGGCTGAGAAACAGTAACATCAGACACCCAAGCGTCTTTGAATTCTGCTGTGAACACTTGATCTTGCTGGTAAAGAATTGCAGAGAGCTACTGCATATAATCACTGTCTCATGATTTGAGACTGAAGTAGCATATAATAGTCTCTGTCAGTTGCCATGACACAGAAATGAATATGGATGTCACCTCAGGGGAGAAACTAAGTGCATTATTTCCACTCCAATCATAGTGCTAAATATTCATTTCCTCATAGGGAAAAAGAATAGAATTGATGCTGTCATAGTTTCTTTTGCTGTGATGTAAATATGTTGACTCTCCAAAGAAGAACACCTGGCAGAACAGCTCCTGCATTGTTAAACTCTGGATGGGGATATAATTTCACAAAACAAGGCAGAGCCATCCTGAAAGGGTAGCTGGTCCTTTACATTACCTTCACAATAGCTTGGCTGCCTGTTAGTAGGGGGCACTTTCACACTGTTCCCAGGGGCATGCACAAGGTGCGGCAAGCAGGGGCACGGGCCCCCGCAATAATCAGTGAGGGCACAGAACTCCTCCAGGGCCACAGAAAGGAGAGTGGGCTCCTCCAGCCCTGGGGCTGCGGTGCGGGCACAGAACATGCCCCTCCAAAAGCGGTCAAATTTAAATTCCTGCGCATGCGCCTGGTTGTTCCAAAACAGTCAACATACACTTCATAGGTTCAATAACTCATTCCCTTCCCAGACACTGGCTTTATTAACACAAAATAAGCACCATCAGCAGCAGATTCGGGTGGCTATGATGTAGCCATGGTGGTGTGTAGAAGGGACTTCTATCCTGAACAGTCTATCCTAGATGGTCTTCCTTTGACAGAGACCGTATGGAAGAATTTAGGCTTCTTAAATCTCTCAAAATTGCATCTTCCAACCTCATTTGTGATCTGCCTCGTGCTCTACTTCTTTCAACCTCAGCTCTATAAACCTTCAGTAAAAGCGTACCTTCTGCTCTACACATTGGACGTGACCCCATGTTAGGATATAGATATTCAGGCCTGTCTCTAAAGGCCTATACTCTAAGAATTTAGGTGTATTCTTATCACTTGGCTAGCTATAGAGGTATAAAAGAAAGAATCAAAATCACTGTCTGCTGGTGTAAGGTCCTTCTCTTACTGTGACAGTCTGAGGCCCTGTTCTTAGGCTAAGGCCTTTGGCTAAGCAACAGAGGCAGCCATAAGCTGGGAAGCGACCGGTCACATCCTCACATTCCAAACTAGTCACATTGAAAGAAGGTGCTATTGGGCTGTTAGGAGTACAATCCTGTCCTGATAGTGCCTATGGCCTCCAGAGAAAGGGAAGTGCCTAGAAAATGTAAAAGGAAACTTAGTTTGATAGCATCCTGTCTGGCAAGAACTCACTTATCAATAGCTGGGATGTGAAATCCTCACTTCTGTATTGTTTTGTCGTTATAGTTCCCACTTTGCTATTGTTTGTCTGTATAATCTCAGTCTGGTTCTGTGCTTGTTCCTGTCTGCTGTATAATTAATTTTGCTGGGTGTAAACTAATTAAGGTGGTGGGATATAATTGGTTACATAATCATGTTACAATATGTTAGGATTGGTTAGTTAAATTTCAGGAAAATGGTTGGTTAAGGTATAGCTAAGCAGAACTCAAGTTTTACTATATAGTCTGCAGTCAATCAGGAAGTGAGTGGGTGGGCAGGTGGGTGTGGGGGGGGAACAGGGAATGGGGGTGGGGAAATTGGAATCATGTTTTGCTAAGGGCAGGAATGGGAACAGGGACACAGGTGTAAGGCTCTGTGGTGTCAGAGCTAGGAAGGGGGACACTAAGGAAGGAAACTGGAATCATGCTTGCTGGAAGTTCACCCCAATAAACATCAAATTGTTTGCACCTTTGGACTTTGGGTATTGTTGCTCTCTGTTCATGCGAGAAGGACCAGGGAAGTAAGTGGGTGAAGGAATAAGCCCCCTAACACACCACCCTTGCAGTCATCTTGTTCACAGTTGCCAGGATTGTCTATGTATCTCCTTATGTGAAGCAAAAAAAACCCCAACCCGTATGTTGAGAATATGCTATTACTTTTGACACTGAAAACTGTTTAGTTTCCTATCCTCAGCTGTTTTTAATGGCCATGTGTCTGCTCCATAGAACAGGGTTGTCATCACTACTGCATTGAACACTCATATCTTTCTTAAACTTAGTGACATTTCAGCCAAAGCCATCTCCGCAGGCTTGTCTCTTTCCTAGGGTTTCTCCTTCTACTAGATTCCAGTAACCAGAAGGGAAACGCCTTGCTCCTTTATGTCCATGGTGAGTTGAGGAGCTGCACCTTCCCTAGTGAGACAGAAGGAGTCAGTATCTCCCTGCAGGTTTCCAACTCTTGATAACAGGATACTTCAGCAGAAGAACAAAACAAACCAGCAGCCTAGGGAGCCCAGCAGTGCCAACATGATGATTATTCTTATGCTCCAGTCGCATGTGGTGACCCATTGCTCCGTGGTGGTGACCCCTTGCTCCATGGTGGTGACAGCTCCCCGTGTTAGAGCCCTGGCTGGGCACAGGGCAGATTCCCCTCTCCTCTACTTAGCAGAAAACCTCCACCCACTCTTTCTCTAATTCCTTGCACAAATACACACACCAGCTCTGGAATATGTTACCTATCTAGTATCCTCACACAGATCACTGTGGTATTGAACACGTCCTCCCCAGAGCTAACATGACATCAGAGGTTGGAGGATATGGGGAGAGAAAAGGTTACATACTGTACTTTTTCCCCCACCCACAAAAAACAAAGCTGATACTCTCCCAATCTGGCTGTGGGGGTAGGGAAACTGTATCAGAAGCAGGGCTTCTGGACAGTGGCAGAATCAGGACTCCTGGGTTTGAACCAAATTGGGTATATTTGCTGCTGGTGGATTTTACCGATTACAGTTCAGTACTAGAGAGGTATTTGGACACTACAGCAAAGACAACTACATAAAACTTAGATCAGTTAATACCAGCTCCATTACTTATTGTACATACGGGCTTAGTGATTAGGGATCTTAAACAACATGTTATATTTACTTCTTTATTTTACAATAGAGCATTTCAGTTCCCCTTTAAGCAAATATTAGACAAGGGATTTTACCAGCCCTCCTTCTGTACTCGTCTGGCCAGATGTATGTTTGTGTGAGTCTGCATGGAATGCAGATAACTCATTTTTCAGGGTCCTCCAGATTAGCTTTGACAAGAGCAGATAAATACAGGTGTGCAACAATACAAATGGAGAGGACGAACGAGGTCAAAAGTAAGTATTTTTGTTTGGCATGTGCTTGCATTTGTGTATCCCAATCCAGATGCAGAATGGGATGAGCATATATCATCACATGGAATTCACTGAGAGAGATTCTGTCACAGTCACAGGAATAGCTGCACCTCTGTCCCCTTCCTGGCATCTCCCACACCCCTTCACCTTTTGTGCCTTTTCCCCTCCTGGGGTGGAATTCCACAATTCTCCCACTCTTAGGCTGGGCCTGGGGCTACAGTACTTTGTGCTCACTCAGCAGGTGTGATTGTCTTTTAGCACAGCACAAGCGCTGACTTTCAGCTTTCCACGGGAGTGCTCCACCCCCACTCCACCCCTTCTCCCCAAGGCCCAGCCTTGCTCTGCCTCTTTCCGCCCCACGCTCTCCCCAAGGCCCCACCCTCACTCCACCTCTTCCTGCCCTCGCTCCTCCCCTTCCCCCTCCCCCACCAGTGCCTCCTGCAGAAAAGCTAATTAGCGGCGAGCAGGAGGTGCTGTATGGGGGGAGAGGGGGGAGGAGCTGACTGGCAGGGGCCACCAAACAGCTGATCAGGTGGTGGGTGCTGACCCACTGTTTTTCTTCCGTGGGTGCTCCAGCCCCCGAGCAACCACAGAGTCAGCGCCTATGGTGTTTGGTATCTGCAGTTCTTCTCTTCAGGCATCTGTGACGAGTAGCAAATAGAGTGACCAAACAGCCTTCTTAAACCCAAGTATTGTTTGTTTTGCAGTAGGAACACAGCAGTTAGAGAGATGATTTTAGAACAACGTGCAGACTGCATGCATAGCTAGCTTATCTAAAGGCTTACCATAACCTACCTGATGGTAACCTAGGCAAGCCTAACTTCTTCAGACAATCCATCCATTGCTTTAGTCTGGTTCCCCCAAACTCTAACAGATACAGCGACTTCTTGCAATACCCTTGGGAGATCTTATTGAATTAAGTTTAAGTATCTTTGCAGCCTATTGTATTAAGTTAATGGTTTATGTATTACTGTGGGCCTGGATTGTATGTAACTTAGTAAAAGGACTATTTTGAACAATGTGTCAGACAAGAATGGACTTTTGAAACAAAAAGTGCTAAATGATTTTGCTGGGGACTATCTCAGAGGTGAATGCAAATACCCAGCCTTTTGAAACTATGCCTTGAGGAATGAGTTACTGTCTGCTGATCACCTGTAACATGAGGTCAAGATAAAAGGTCCAAACTGCATAAAAGAAAGATGAACAATTTGTGATAACTTTGGTTCTCAATCTGAGACAGTTACGAACTTGCAACCACAGGGAAAACCTAGCTGTGGGTTTTGAAGGACTAACACCTACCAGAGCCCAAAGTTGGAGCTGGCGTGACCGCTAGTAATAGTTTTAGCATGTGTGTAGGTTCTTTCATTGTTTTAAATATGTTTTCTCGATAATACTTTCACCTTAACAATAAATATTTTTGGTTATAAAGAGCTGTGTGGCACAGCCTCTGGAGAGAAAGCAAAGCACAGATACTGGCCTTGTAAACAGTCTGGCTTGCTGGGAATATCACAGTGTAGGCAGGGAACTTTGGAAATATCCTGGTCAGGAGGGAGAGAGCTGTGGGTCTCTGTCCAAAAGAGGTAATGGCTGGGAGCTGGAAGTCTAAAAGGGAGTGCCCTTGGTGACCCCTGGACAGGGAATATAGGTGCAGTTGCCCTGAATTGTGACAAATGCCCCAAACAACCTCTCTACCCTCCTTGAGAGAGACCCTTTCTAAACTGCCAGCATTCCTTTGTTCTTCTGTGTTCCCAGGCTTTGGAACCATCCGGACAAAACTAGCTTTGCAGGTTTTCTAGGGGAGGAGGTAAAATCTTCAAATTAACTGTCCGGGCATTATCCCTTAACAACCCTCACGTGTTTGCTGAAAGGTGGTTTATCTTGAGCCATTCTTTCACTTCCTGCCTGTTTTTCCTTACAGCCCCCTATTAAACGAAACCAATGTATTCAGACAGGGCACATCCCGGCAATCAGGTCAACATACAGTATTCATAAATTATTGCAGAGCTTCTCCAGTTCCCTCACCATCTCAGCTAGAACATTCGTGTGTACCTGGCATGTTTTTAGTCAAACAAATATGGAATGGCATCTCCAAAAAGAAAGAATTAGAAAGGAAGTGAAAGCAGCTCATGGAAATTGAGCATCGAAGTACTGAAAACTGAAAGAGTGAGGGCTAGAGCCTGAGTTTAGTTGTACTCACTGAAGTAAGTGGGGTTACTCTGGCTTAATACAGATATACCAGAGAACAGAATCTCAACTACACATTGCTTTTAATAGGATCTTCCATTAATTAAAGAATAAAGTTTTATTCATAACACTTTCTTACATGAAGGCTTCTGAGTATTAAAGAGAGGCCTGAATTGAAAAATTTGGATCCAGAGTTGAACCCTGAAAATTTAGGGTGGTTTATAATCCTGGGGTTTATTTTAGCACCTTTCAGAAATAGGGGAGCTACAAAATTCAGATCAGGAGCTGGCTCTAAATGTTAAAATCTGGTGATATTTAGGTCTGGGTTTTAGGTCAAGCCCATTACTAATGAACAAACAAGTGTAATGAATAACAAAAGCATACTGAATATCATGTCAGAAAAGTAGCACAAGGCCCAATAACCAAACAGATCCTAGAACTGCTGCAACAAATCACCATCACTTGAAACTCCTGTTGTGTAGGTTAGTTAGCTTTGTCATCCAGTATTGCTGATTCTTATGATTTTTATGATCACTTGGATGAAATTTGGTGTTTTTCTTACAGACCGAAATCCTGGAGGCAAGCAATTATGAGAATCTCAGGGTACTTTTATTTTTTTTAAATAATGAAAGTTTTCAGCCTTTATGATTATAGAAAAAAGCTTAAAACATGACTTAAGTGCACTCTAAAGGTGCAGATGCCAAAACAAACCAAAAGAATACCAAATGTATTATTTTTAAGCCAATATCATTGTTTTTGGCATCCCGTCTCGTGATTTTTGAACAATTGGCGTTAGCAATAAGAAGTGAATACATTTAAGAAGGTAATACAAATAATACCATATGGTTTATCTAACCAATGTAGAAGTAACTGAATTTTACAATCAAATAGTTAAAAAAAAAATTTTAGTGAGTGTTTGAATATCCGTGGTAAAATATACTTATGCAAGTATTTGTAATACAACATTTGGAGTGCTGAAACATTCACAGAATGCAAATGATATGGTTTTGTCCACCTCAAAAAGTGTAAAGCTATATACACCATCTTCTCATACAGGTTTCAGAGTAGCAGCCATGTTAGTCTGTATCTGCAAAAAAGAAAGGAGTACTTGTGGCACCTTAGAGACTAACAAATTTATTTGAGCATAAGCTTTCGTGAGCTACAGCTCACTTCTCATACAGACTCTCAAATACACTGTCCATGACCCTTGCAATTCAACCTACCTCAAGTATAATAATCAAGGTCATACCCAAAAAACCTTGTTTTAACACAATTTTTAACTATCAAGCCAGTAACCATGATGTTGACCACAACTGTGTGATTAGTAGAGATGGTTGAAATGTTTTGAATATGACAAAAAAGTAAAAAAATCAGTTTTCAAACTATGCCTCCTTCCCCCACTCCCCATCCCAAAAACCCTATATATTTTGGAAAAAAGCCTTCATAAAATTTTTTTTTTTGACCAATTCTAGTATTCAGGATAGTGCAGCCTTTTCAGCTTACTGTGATCATTTCCTCTACCCCATCAAACTAAGCTGGTACCCAACCCCTGTATGGAATCAATCAGGTAAGCTCGACATAACAGACTTAGGTGGGGCATATGCAGTGCATATTGGGTGACCAGACAGCAAGTGTGAAAAATCGGGACGGGGGTCGGGGGTAATAGGAGCCTATATAAGAAAAAGACCCCAGAATAGTGATTGTCCCTATAAAATCAGGACATCTGGTCACCCTAAGTGCACAGGACCTTGGTGCAGATCTACTTTGGGATGAACTTCGTCCCAGGTGTCGGTTTTAACAAAGGGTTGGTTTGTTTGTTTGTTTGAGTCCATGTTTAAATTTTCAGATGGCTTTTAGTGATTTACTAAACTCAGTCACAGAAAGGTGAGTTCTTCACAGGATTAGCAGAATATTAAACTGAGATACCTCCAGGGATGAATGGTAAATAAAGATCTCCATGATGGTGAAGGAGGCAAAGAGTAAAATTAGAAAATACAAGCCAGCCAGACAGTTCTAAAGCTGCCTGAACCTTGGAGGCAAATCAATTAAAAACTTGTATTAATCTGATAATAAATGCATATAATCAACAACAACAATGAAAACAGTTTAGTGTCATATTACCAGCACGAGCCTGAAAATTGTGCATCAGCAAACTTCAATGAAGAAAAACTACTGGAGATTAGGCATAAATAGTTTATCACTGATTTTCTTACTCTAGAGATCCCTATTCAACAATGGTAGCCAGTATGGATATATAAAGATGACTCTGCTCAACAGAAGAGTGAATTTGACAAGGATATATAACACACACAAACAAATATGGAACAGATAGATGCTGAATATATATCCTGGTAGAGTCCTAAAAAGGATTCTCTTGAAGTCTTTTTAAAGAGACTTACTTTAAAAATGTGTGTTCAAAGGATTACTTGGAGAATGCAGCAAACAGTAGGGAAAGTGGCTGGAACAGAGGAACATAAAAGATTAGCTTCTAAAGGAAGAAAGGAGGAGAAAATTAAAGGGACACCCTAGATGAAAGGGATGAAATACAACATACGCTGTAAAATAACTGAAACAATTAACTCCTCTGAATAGGATGATGAATAATGCAATACAGAGGTGCTGGCTTTCTGATGTGCCGGTGGGTGCTTGACCCCCCACTCCGCCCCAGGCCCCGCCCTCACTCCACTCCTTCCCCAAGGCCCACCTTCACCCTGCCTCATTCTGCCCCCTCCCCTGAGCACACACCGCCTTCACTCTTCCCCCTCAGTGCCTCCTACACGCTGGGAGATGCTGGTGGGGAGGGAGCGGAGCAGAGGGGCTGCACCCACCTTTTTTTTTAACACGGGCGCTCTAGCCCTGGAGCACACACGGAGTCGGTGCCTATGATGCAATAAGACTCCCTCATTAGAAATTGTATAGATTATTATTAAACATATATATAGTACTATAAATTTAGACAGCACAAAAGTCTTGTTACGGATAAGAGATGGTCCCTTCCCCAAAGAATTTTTCCATTATGTTGCACCAGCTAAACTGTGCAAGGCACTGTACAAAACATAAAATACACTGGCCCTGCCCTGAAGAGTTTCCAGTCTAACCTTAGATGCAAAATTTCCCTGAAGACTTAATTCAAGACATAACATTAAACACAGCACTTAGACATGCTGTTATAACAAGCTGGGAAGAGTAAGAAACAAAGGAGGAGAAGTTGGGTGTTGGGAAGGGGAGGGTTAGGGGCCATAAAAAGGGTAAGGGTTGGAAGAGGGTGATGGGAAGTAGAGGTGGATAAGGACGATGATGCAAAGTCAAAGCGAGGAGTTAATCAGTGAAATCATGTACAGAAATCACTTGATGCGAGAAAATGGGAAGAATATGATAACTAAGGGTAGGATCACCCCACCATTATAAAACACAAAGTGCAAGGGGGCACAGAGGAAAGAAAACTCCATGAAGATCCATTCACAGAGTATTTCCCAAACTCCTCCAACAGAAGAGGCAGGCACACACTACAGCCCACTGTTCCGGTGATTAAAGTAGATTGAAACAGGAGCAGGAGCTGTCACACACCTGCATAGGAGGCAGGGGAGTGCTGCTTACCCAAGTAGGGATGGAGAAGGGGGAGATTCCCCCTGCTTTGCCTTATTGATGCCTTGCACATCCCCCAAAACCATCAGATCACCCAGGATTTGCCCAGATTTCAGAGAATCCACTTGCTCACAAAGGTCCTGTGCCTTTGGTTCTGGGATGCTCTGACCTCCTTCTGCCTCGCTGGCAGCATGTATCCAATGGAGCTGTGCTGCCCAGGTTTCTTCTGACAGCTTGTGCCATCCAATGCAGGCCTAACTTTTGACCATCCTCTGGATACCCAGTCCCCTCTTCTTTCCTTTTCCTCAATGGAGAGAAGAGACCTCTGTGCAAAGACAGACAGACAGACACACACACAAACAGACACTGTAGTACATGAAAAATCTGGACCTATATGAGGTAGGTAAAATAAATGATCAAATGCAGGTTTAGGAGTGAGGTGATTTCACAGTTATAAAAAAAAGTGATGGAAATGTTGCTAGGTTATTGAATTCATAATGGATCAAGACCCTTGTAACATTCTGACAATTTTTTTTCACCTGTTACCCGGGATTCTAGTGGAGAGAGGTCCCTGGGAGTGTTCCCACATAGATGAACATGATTTGTTGGGGAAGAGTCAACATGGCTTTCGTAAAGGGAAATCATTCCTCACCAGTGTACTAGAATTCTTTGAGGGGGGTCAACAAGCATGTGGACAAGGGGGATCCAGTGGACATAGCTCACTTAGATTTTCAGAAAGCCTTTGATAAGGTCCCTCACCAAAGGCTCATAACCAAAGTAAGCTGTCATGGGATATGAGGGAAGGTCCTCTCATGGATCAGTAACTGGTTTAAAAAATAGGAAACAAAGGGTAGCAATAGGTCCGTTTTCAGAATGTGAGAGGTAAATAGTGGTGCCCACCAAGGGTCTGGATTGGGACCAGTATTATTCAACATATTCATAAATGATCTGGAAAAAGGAATAAACGGTGAGGTGACAAAATTTGCAGATGATACTAAACTACTCAAGATTGTAACTCTTTGCAGTCTGGTTTGGACTGAACTAAGAGATCTTACTAAACTGGGTGACTGGGCAACAAAATGGCAAATGTAATTCAGTGTTGATAAATGAAAAGTAATGCACATTGGAAAACATAATCCCAAGTATACGTACAAAATGATGGGGTCTAAATTAGCTGTTACCACTCAAGAAAGAAATCCTGGAGTCATTGTGGATAGTTCTCTGAAAACATCTACTCAATATGCAGCGACAGTCAAAAAATCTAACAGAATGTTGGGAATCATTAAGAAAGGGATAGATAATAAGACAGAATATGTAATATTGCCTTTATAGAAATCCATGGTACACCCACAGCTTGAATACTGTGTACGGATCTGGTCACCCCATCTCAAAAGAAGATATACTGGAATAGAAAAAGGTACAGAAAGAGGCAACAAAAATGATTAGGGGTATGGAACAGCTTCTTGTGGCCTACACCAGAGGCATCAGGCCAGGGTGTATTTAAAATAATAATAAAAATAAGTAAAATCAAGATTAAAAAGTAAGTTAATTGACCTTTAAAAATGTTAGTTCTATGTTGCTATTTTTTTTTTATTTTCTTCCTGTTTGAGAGTCTTAATTTTTTTAAATGGATGTTTTGTGCTTGTTTCTTTAATACGTTTACTAATTGTTAGTAGAATTTCAGATTTCATAGATTCATCAATTATAAATCCAGAAGGAACCATTCTGATCTAGTCTGACCTCCTGTATAACACACGCTCTAGCACTTCCCCAAAATAATTCCTAGAGCATATTTTATAGAAAAACATCCACTCTTGGTTTAAAAATTGCTGGTGATGGAAAATCCACAAGAACCCTTAATAAGTTGTTCCCGTGGTTAATTATCCTGATGTCTTCTGGAATTTCCCCAGTGTTCCAAGATTTATTAAAAATTAATATCAGCGAGCCAGAGACTTCCTCAGCCAATTCTTCCAGGATTCTGGATTGAAGTTATCTGGGCCTGCTGATTTAAAAAAGTTTTATCCCTAATAGATGCTGTTTAACATCCTCTTTGGTTACTAATGGACTGGAAAGTATTTCATCAGCCTGATGTGATACAAGTCTATTATCCTGCTGTTTTCCAAATACAGAACAAAACTATTTATTGAACACTTCTGCATTTCTGCATTAAAATTTTTACCATCTAGCAACTGGCCAGAGAGTGCCTCGGCCAGGGCAAAGGTGTAGGGCTGATGTAATAGAAAAAACATCTCTACAAAGTTTCACACTTAGAATTGCACATCTATGCTGAAATAGAAAAGCCCAAGGCCTTATTAAAATCTTTATCATGAGAACAACACAAACTCAAACACTACATTGATAGCAAATAGCCCGGGCTATATTTGCAACCTACACCACCTTCCCCAGGCATTGAGTCAAGAATGTTGAAGTGCTCCAACCAGGCTATACTGGTCCATCAGGATTTGAAGTCAGTGGGACTTGTGCCCATAAGTCATGTAGATGCCTAAATTTAGTCTTACTTTAGGTTCCTGTTTTTGAAAATGTTGACCTGTGTGTATTAAAACATGTTCACAATAACTTTGTCACTTCAAAACAAAACTGCTTCAGTGTAAACAATGAAAAGTTATTTAGACTTTTACCACATAAACAAATATTTTATGTGACTAGGAGAATGGTTTTTAGTGAATAACTACTTTAGCCCCATATGCTATAAACACTTATGCTGCAAAAACATGCTTAACTTTAAGCACCAGGAGGCCCATTGGGGTCAATTCATACAAGTAAAGTTACATATCTGCTTAAATGTTTGTAGGATCAGGGCCTTAATTTTCAATATTTTGTGTTCTTGCTGATAGCAGTTTTGTATCATTTAAAATATGAAACCGTACCAGTAGTATGCAGTGTTGTTGTAGCCGTGTTGGTGACAGGCTACTAGAAAGACAAGGAGGGTGAAGATAAAATATCTTTTATTGGACCAACTTCTGTTGATGAGACAGACAAGCTTTTGAGCTTACACAGAGCTCTTCTTCAGGTCTGGGGAAACTAACCCAAAGTGTCACTGCTGAATGCAAGATTTGAACAGATTGTTTAGCATAAGGTAGTTAACGCGTATTTCAAGGGATTATTCATGATGACTGGTTAACACCCCACCAGTCATAGGGAGGAAAGGAAGGGTGGGAGAAGCAGCTAGTGGGATTGTTAGTGGAGGCACTGTATTTATAGCTTATTGCAACAGTCTGTAACCCATGTATGCATCCGATGAAGTGAGCTGTAGCTCACGAAAGCTCATGCTCAAATAAATTGGTTAGTCTCTAAGGTGCCACAAGTACTCCTTTTCTTTTTGCGAATACAGACTAACACGGCTGTTACTCTGTAACCCACTAACAACGCCCCTCTCCTCTTCCCCCCTATGACTAGAACAGTGTTAATGGGCCACTTCACCTTGAATGGTCCCTTGAAATATGTGTTAACTGCTTATGCTAAACTCTCTGTTCAAATCTTGTATTTAGCAATGACACTTTGAGGGAATGTCTAAAGCTGGGGCTAGCCCATGCCAGCTGACTTGGGCTCACGGGGCTTGGGCTGTGGGGCAGGGTCCTAGAACCTTGGCTCCAGCCCAAGCCTGGAAGTCGACACTGCAGTGAAAGCCCCGCAGCCCAGGCCCTGGGAGTCCAAGTCAGCTGGCACGGACTAGCCGCAGGTGCCTAGTTTCAGTGTAGACATACCCTGAGTTAGCCCATGGCTACACTTGCAGATGTAGAGTGCTTTGAGTTAAACCCACCTTCAGAGAGTTCAGTAGGGAAAGCGCTGCAGTCTGTCCACACTGACAGCTGGAAGCGCACTGGCATGGCCACATTTGCGGCACTTGGAGCGGCATTGGGAGTGGTGCATTATGGGCAGCTATCCCACAGAGCACCTCTTCCCATTCCGGTGCTGTGGCTTGTGGGAAGGGTGCGGGGGGCGCGGGGCATTCTGGGTCCTGTCCCAATGCCCTGTGATGCATCGGTTTGCATCCCAGCAATCCCTATGCTTCCATCCACATTTGGCGCCATCTTTCAACGTTTTTTGTACTGCGCGCTCTGTCTTCCCTTTCAGTCTGCGGGAATGGAGACTGAACTGCTGACGAGTATGCTGGTGAGTCTCGCCAGCACATCATGTTTGGCAGTCGAGTTGCTCCTTATGATCCAAAGTGACAGTGAGGGCTCCGACGATGATATCGACTCGATTAACGCATATGACATGAGTTTGCTTGTGGCATTCACGGACATGCTCACCATCGTGGAACGCTGCTTTTGGGCTCAGGAAACAAGCACTGAGTGGTGGGATCACATCGTCGTGCAAGTCTGGGATGACGAGCAGTGGCTGCAGAACTTTCGGATGAGAAAAGCCACTTTCATGGGACTGTGTGAGGAGCTCGCCCCCACCCTTTGGTGCAAGGACACGAGATTGAGAGCTGCCCTGATGGTGGAGAATCGGGTGGCTATTGCAATCTGGAAGCTGGCAACTCCAGACAGCTACCAATCGGTCGCTAACCAGTTTGGAGTGGGGAAGTCGACCATTGGAATCATGTTGATGCAAGTTTGCAGGGCCATTAATCGTGTCCTGCTCAGAAGAACCGTGACTCCGGGTAACGTGCATGACATTGTGGATGGCTTTGCACAAATGGGTTTCCCTAACTGTGGAGGGGCAATAGATGGCACACATATTCCAATTCTGGCACCAGCCCACCTACCCTCCAAGAACGTTAATCGGAAGGGGTATTTCTCTATGATTCCCCAGGCGCTTGTGAATCACCGTGGGCGTTTCATTGACATTAACGCAGGCTGGCGCGGAAAGGTGCATGATGCACGCATCTTTGGAACACTGGCCTGTTCAGGAAGTTGCAAGCCAGGACTTTTTTCCCAGACCAGAAGATCACCATAGGGGAAGTCGAAATGCCCATTGTGATCCTTTGAGACCCCGCTTACCCTTTAATGCCATGGTTCATGAAACCCTACACAGGGAGCCTTGACAGCAGCAAGGAGTGGTTCAACAACAGGCTGAACCAGTGGAGAATGACTGCGGAGTGTGCTTTTGGCCATTTAAAGGGCCGCTGGTGCTCTCTGTATGGGAAGCTGGACCTGGCCAATGACAGCATCCCCGCGGTTATATCCGCGTGCTGTACCCTCCATAACATTTGTATAGGGAAGGGTGAAAGATTCACTCAGGCATGGAACTCGGAGGTTCAACACCTGGAGGCTGAATTTGAACAGCCAGAGGACAGGGCTATTAGAGGTGCCCAGCGCGGGGCTGCAAGGATTAGGGATGCCTTGAGGGAGCAATTTGAGGCTGAAAGCCACCAGTAATGTCTGGTGCCCTGCACGGGAGTGAAGTGCAGTAATTCCAATGTTAGTAGGAATCTGTGTTTGCTACGCTGACTTCCAATGCCTGTTTCTTTTCTGGGCTAAGGTATCTTTTCCTTTATGCAATAATAAAGAATGTTTTCAAAGCCAAAAAATCCATTTCTTGAAAAGAAACACAACTGCTTGGGAAACAGGGCAAGGGGGAGGGGTGGGGAACGGTGGAATCACAGATTTGCGTATGTCCTGTTATCATACTCAGCCTTCCTGTCTGCAATGCTGTGCAATGAGTGCTGCACTTCAGGATGGCTATACTGCATGGTGATGTTATACCAATAAAATAAAAACCAGCAGGATCTTATTAAAGGGGAAAAGGCAAAATACCACATTTATTGTGAATACAGAAAGAATCATAGTAAGCAGTTAGTTATAGCTATAACATTCCATTCAATTTCATATTTATTCACACATTCATTCATACACATACACACACACACACACACAGAGGTTATGCAAGGTTGTTATCATAGTTACCAGCCTTAGAGTTGCTCATGCCAAGCCACTGGCCAGGTGGCCTGGACATGAGGAGGGAGCAGGGCCTCGTCAGATGCACATCAGATGCTCCTGGAAGTTGGTTTGTAGAATCAGACCCCAAAGTTCTCACTTTCCAGAGTCCATTTTTATAGGAATTTCTTCCTATGCCAGTCTATGGGAATTGCTTCATCATGCTGTTGCTGAATCAATCAGCAGATGTCACATTCCTGACGGCTCCGTGCTGCCAGATGTTATCTTGTTCTTTGGTTCTCCCATTCTTGAGGCTGTTGGGTGGATTCCAGTCTGCCCTCCGGGGGGGTCCTCTGGTTATTTCCACTTGACGCCTTCTTCAGCCGTTGGACACTGGATTCTTAGGCTGGCACCTCCCTGATCATTCAGTTATTATCCACACCAAGCATCCATCCACATACATCCTCTATCTCTATTTTAATCACAATTGTTAACAAAGCGAGATGAATACAACAAAAGGGCGGGGAGTCTCTGGGTGCTGTTTCTGTTGTTACAGAGTATTGCTTTGAGTCTCTCTCTGTGTGAGTAGTTGTTGTTACAAAGAATTGCTTTGAGAACAGACTCTGTCTTAGAATGTACTAACACAATTAACAGCTTGCAATTTTCACACCTAGAGGGAGAGAAACAGTACCAAAAACCAAGAGACCTCTTAATTAGTAATACCCTGGAATTTAAACTATGGAGAATCAAACTCATTTGTGATTTTAATACAGAACTTCTTTAATATGATCCAACAGTGATGGCGGTTGAGTGCCGTGGGTAAGAGTCGTAGTTTTCAGGGCTGGGTGGTGAAGCTACAGGTGTTGGAGGCAGCTGGTGGCGGTAAGAACCTGGATGCCGGGGAAAGTGGGTTCGAGGTGACATGGGGGCACAAGGGAAAGAGTCTTGGAGCAAGGGTTGCAAGGGGGGGGGCGGGCACGGTAGTGCTCCGCCTGCATGGCTACAAGCGCCTGGATAGAGTCCGCTTGGCGCTCCGTTATGCTTATCAGCCAATCCGTGTTTTGCTGCCAGAGCACCGCGCTTTTGTGCGGGCACTCCTCATTTGCTGGCGGATCCTCCTTTCACTGTCCCGCCACTCCTGCACTTTTTGATTTTCATTACTTGAATCCTGCATTACTTCATGCAACATGTCTTCCTTGCTTCTACGTGGCCTCTTTCTGATTCTTTGGAGTCTTTTGGCCGGTGATAAAACAGACGGCTGAGATCTCAAGGTTGCATCTGTAAAGGCAAAATGCAACACTTAACAGAGGCAGCATTGTTCACACCAGACAGAGCAACGATTCCCCTGTAGTTAAGGGCAAGCACAGTCTACACAATAGCATAATTTTCCTGTCTCAAAGCAAGCGCACATAACCCACGGGAGCCCCAAAATGGTGAGTAAGCACAGGGTCAAGCATGACTGATTGTTTCACAGCTGTACTGTCCTTGGGGAGAGCCAGCAGTGGCAGGGGGCCTCTATACTGAACACTGTCCCCACATTTTCCACCAGAGTTCGTCCTGGCAGATATCTCGCTGCTGAGGGTGACCTGGGAAGCAAGGGAGGGTCTTCTACTCCAATGCGGATTCCACCCTGGCCCATATGCAGCTTGCCTGTGTGCAGCAATGGTCCCCCCGCCCCTCACGGCACAGTGGCATGGACAAGTTAGCCTGACTGGGACAAGGACCACAGTGGCTCTCCCGAGAAACCTGCACAAGCACATTGTCCAAGTTCTGGATGAGACCTTTGAAGAGATCAGTGAGGCCGATTACCACGATGTGAGAGAGCATATCAACGCCCTATTCCGCATCTAGGCACGCATGCAGCCCTAACCCTCCTTGCCCCAAGAGCTCGCACTGAATAACTTGCTTCCCCAAATAAAAGCTGCTTACCGGGAACGTCCTCTGGTGTTTGTCCTTCTCCAAGCACCGGCCGCTGCGAGTGGCTACCTTCCTCCTGGCTTGAGAACAGCTCCTGGCTGCATGCTTCTAGGGATTCCTGGGTGTCTTCCTCCGCCTCAGCACCCTTGTCCCGCTTTGCTGCTCCTCCTCCTGCCTTGTTGAACTGGGCTTTAAAGTGTCCATGGTGGTACTCAGAGTGGAGGTGGGGTCACTCCCAAGTGTCGTGTCCAGCTCTTTGTAGAAACAGCAGGTCGCAGGGGCAGCACCAGAGCGGCTGTTTGCCTTGAGGGCTTCGCTGTAGGCATTCCGCAGTGTTAACTATTTGATTGCTGATTGTATTGGTTGTAATGGGGCAGGAGGATGGCAGTGAAGCCCATGCAGAGTGCAAATTGGGAGCTGTTAAAGGAAAGAAAGAAAAAGAAAGAAAGAAAGTTGGGAACAGGGAGGAAATAGCAGAAATGATCAGAGAAATATAGAATCATAGAAACGTAAGGCTGGTGGCTCTAAAGAGGAACGATAGTGGATGTTTCAAAGAGGCACTTAAACTGTTTTAATAACTAAAAGTTTAGTTACTACAAAAAGGCCACATTCTACCCACAATTTTTGTGTAAACCTCACAGGGACCCCAATCAGCAGTTTGCTGTGGACTCAGAGCAGTGCAGTACGTGTTCCTACACTGGACCATTATTGAAAATGGAATTCAGCTCTCCTTCCATACAGGAGGAGTTTGACTCCCCAGGCCTAGAAAGAACTTGGAGAGAGCAAGAGAGAGGAGGAATCCTCAGTGGCAGTCCCTGGCTGGCTCACAAAAAATAGTGTTTTGCAGACAGCACATGCATTGAGAGTGAAATTCAGCGCTCTACAAAGGAACCACACACAATGTGCTGGTGTGCTGCACAAGGGTGAATGTTTGATCATTTGTACACTGTCTTTTCTGCCATTATCTACTCTATTTTAGTCAATTGTTTTTCACTCCCTTAAAAAGTATTTACTTAATTTTAACATATGTGATTGTTTTTTCTCTCTTTTGTTAAGAACAGGAATTTATTTTTCTAATTATTTTGGCATTTATGGTTACCAATCACAGTCATGTACGTGACTCACTAACATTTGACTCCATCATTACTATTACTATCGGACTTGGAAGGAACTGCATTTATTTTCATAACAATTTTGTTATTTTAAAGTTATAATTAAAAATACAATTTGAAAATAAGCAACATTCATCTGCACAGTGTCTAAAGTTATGTGTTTAGGTCACTTTTTTTTTAAACTGGCACTGCTAAGGTGAGTACACGCTAAATTTACATTCTAGAAGGATACTATTATTTGATTTCAAGTATCAGGGGGTAGCCGTGTTAGTCTGTATCCACAAAAACAACAAGGAGTCCGGTGGCACCTTAAAGACTAACAGCTTTATTTGAGCATAAGCTTTTCTGGGTAAAAACCTCACTTCTTCAGATGCATGGAGTGAAAATTATAGATGCAGAGATAAATATACTGGCACATGAAGAGAAGGGAGTTACCTCACAAGTGGAGAACCAATATTGACAGGGCCAATATGACCAGGGTGGATGTAGTCCACTCCCAATAACAGATGAGGAGGTGTCAATTCCAGGAGAGGCAAAGCTGCTTTTGTAATGAGCCAGCCACTCCCCGTCCCTATTCAAGCCCAAATTAATGGTGTTAAATTTGCAAATGAATTTTAGTTCTGCTGTTTCTCTTTGAAGTCTGTTTCTGAAGTTCTTTTGTTCAAGTATAGCTACTTTTAAATCTGTTATGCAATGTCCAGGAAGATTGAAGTGTTCTCCTACTGGCTTTTGTATGTTACCATTCCTGATGTCCGATTTGTGTCCATTTATTCTTTTACGTAGGGACTGTCCGGTTTGGCCAATGTACATGGCAGAGGGGTATTGCTGGAACATGATGGCATATATCACATTAGTAGACATGCAGTTGAATGAGCCTCTGATGGTGTGGCTGATGTGGTTGGGTCCTCTGGCGGTGTCGCTAGAGTAGATATGGGGACAGAGTAGGCATTGAGGTTTGCTACAGGGATTGGTTTCTGGGTTAGTGTTTCTGTGGTGTGGTGTGTAGTTGCTGGTGACTATTTGCTTACAGACAGCCCCCCAACCTGAAGCAAATACTCACCAGCAACTACACACCACACCACAGAAACACTAACTCCTTATCCCCCCCGGCTGCTCCATATCCCCCCCAGCAAGGCGCATCCCGCACCCAGTGCTGTGCGTAGAACCAGCCCCTGGTCGGAGCACTCAGCTCACTAACAGCCTGGCCAACAGGTTCCTTCCTTCCCCCACTGCCTCTGGCTGGGCCAGCGTCCCGGGAAAGCCCAAGATCCTCCAGCCCAGGGCACTGGCCAGGAGGAGCCAAGTCCTGCATCTGCCAAAGCCCCGCACAGTGCTGGCACAGGGAAGCCTCTCCATCCCTCAGTGGCTGGGTTGGAGAGGGGACTAAGGAAATGTTGAGGTGGGTATAACCCCCCCTGTGCTACCCCTCTTTGTAAAATTATAATGTGGTATGAAACTGTCCCCCCACCCCCACCCTACCCGTCCTCCCTAAATGGTGCCCCGAGAGGCAGTAGCTGGGTTGATGGAAGAATTTGTCCAATGACCTAGCCACATCTACACTGGGCATTAGGTCAACCTAATTAGAGTGCTCATGGGTGTACATTTTTCACACCCCTGCGCGACATAGTTAGGCCGATCTAATTTTTCCATGTAGACCAGGCCAAAGGAGGTCAGTATCATTTCCGTTTTACAAATGGGGATTCTGAGGCATGTAGTGTTGAAGTGACTTGCCCAAGGTCAGTTCAGTGCTCTGTCTGGTATACCACTCTGAAAATAATGTAGAGAGGAGAAATAGGAAATAGGCAATAGGAAACTATTGGAAGGAGGAAGTGTGTGTGCGGGGGGCATAAAACCTTCTGCTTTGATTGAGCTGGTGTTATGTTGACCTTCTTCTCAAGACAATCCGCCTGTGAAAGCATAGTTGTTAAGGCTATAGGAAAAGCTTGAAGTGAGGGGAGGGGTTTGAAAATATGGGCTTCAAGAGACCCACTGCAGGGACCTACCATCAAAGAAATAGTTGAGGGTGATAAGAAGCAAGGGTGGAACACGCAAACAGAAAATGAATACCACTGGGGACTCCGCCCTGGTGGTTGTCTGATATGTTAATAAACTAGAATATCTGAATAATGTATCCAAAGAAAAGTCCTAAAGTCAACTCTCCTGAATGGCCTTCCCAGGTTTAAGGGAGATGAATGTCATACTTAGGGTATGTCTTCACTCGCAACAAGTGCTGCCGCAGCAGCGCTTTACCATGGCTGCGTAGTCGCGGCACCAGCGCTGTAAAAAAACCCGCCCCTACGAGGGGAGTAGCTCCCAGCGCTGGTGCACCGTCTACACTGCCACTTTACAGTGCTGAAACTTGCAGCACGCGGGGGTGTTTTTTCACTCCCCTGAGAGAGAAAGTTGCAGAGCTTTAAAGTGTCAGTGTGGACAAGGCCTTAGTCATCTGTACTTTATTATTCGGCCTCGGGAAAGCATATTATCAGGAGAGACTCTTTGACTACATCTGATGAATGACCTCTCCTTCTTCCGCTGCCCCAAACAACAATTAATCCCTTCAGCTGCCTTTGTATACATACCTCTGAAAGACAGTGACCATATTTTATGGTCATAATGGTTGGATGAAAAACACTGGGGCACCAATGTCATGCTGAAGTAAACAGTAGGTACAGGGTTCACAGATATACTGGACAGGGAGACATAGCCCACACTGAGGTAAGGTAAGGTTTTTGGTTTTTTTGTTTTTATTATTATTTTTATTTTTTTCTTGAACACATTTTAAGTGACCTTTCATGGATGCATGTTCATTTTGGGGGATCAAGAGTTAACAAAAAAAACAAAAACCCAACATCATTCAACTTAGTATCTAAAAGGAAGAGGAGCCATCAGAAAATGTGAGAACACAAAAGCAGTAGGCATTTAAGATGATCAGAATGGGGAAAATAGAATTAACTTTGCACAGAGATATTGCTGTACTTGTGTTTTATTCATTACTTTCTCCTGTGATCATCCAACCTTATGCTTTCAATATACATGAGTGTTTCTCAAACTGGGGTCCCCAAGGGAACTCCAGGGGGTCTGCAGACACCGCTGATCAATTCCTCCCTCTCCCTCCCTCGACTCCTCCACCTCCCTCTTTCTCCCAGAGCCTACTGAAGCCAAACCGGGAGATTTTAGGTCCGGGTGGGCAAACTTTTTGGCCCTAGGGCCACATCGGGGTTGCAAAAGTGTATGGAGGGCCAGGTAGGGAAGGCTGTGCCCCCGCAAAGAGCCTGGCCCCTGCCCCCTATCCACACCCTCCCACTTCCCAACCCCTGACTGCCCCTGTCAGAACCCCTGACGCATCCAACCCCCCCTGCTCCTTGTCCCCTGACTGCCCCTCCCGAGATCCCCCCGCCCCTAACCGCCCCCCCGGGACTCCACCCCCTATCCAACTCCCCCACTCCCTGTCCCCTGACTGCCCCCCAGGATCCCTTATCCCTTATCCAACCCCCCACTTCCCACACCCTTACTACGCCTCTCAGAGCGGCAGGACTGGCTTTTCAGAAAGCCTGGGAGGTGGGCGGGCGCAAGCCCCACTGCCTGCACGGCAGCGTAGCTGTGGGGGCGGGGGGGCAGCAGGGGAGAGGCCGGGGGCTAGCCTCCACAGCCGAGAGCTCAAGGGCCAGGCAGGACGGTCCTGCGAGCCATAGTTTGCCCACCTCTATTTTAGGTGCTAAAAGTCCAGCGGTACAGCAGGACTAAGGCAGGCTCCCTGCCTGCCCTGACTCCGAGTGAGTCCTGGAAGTGGCGGGCATGTCCCTGCGGACCCTGGGGGGAGTGGGGTCTCCACGCACTGCCCCCGCCCCGAGCGCAGACTCCACAGTTCCCATTGGCCGGGAACTGCAGCCAGTGGGAGTTGTGGGGGCAGTTCCTACGGGCAGGGGCAGCGCACAGAGACCTCTTGGCCCCCCTGCCTAGGAGCCACGGCCAGAGAGATGTGCTAGTCACTTTTGGGAGCCACTTGAGGTAAGCACCACTCGGCGGAAGTCCGCACCCCATCCCTCACCCCAACCCCCTGCCCCAGCTCCTCCTGCACCCAAACTCCCTCCCAGAGCCTGCACCCTGCACCCTTCCTGCACCCACACCCAAACTGCCTCCCAGAGGTCGCACCCCCTGCTGTACCCCAACCCCCTACCCCAGCCTTGTGAAAGTGAATGAGGGTGGGGGAGAGTGAGTGATGGAGGGAGCGGGGATGAAGTGAGCGGGGGGCAGGAAGAATTGAGGTGGGGCCTTGGGGGAAGGGGTGGAGTGGAGGCAGGGCTTGGGGCTGAATGGGGGGGCCATTGGGGGGTCCCCAACATTTTAAAATAAAAATGGGGGTCCTCGGTTTGAGAACCACTGATATACATCACATCATTGAAAATGCCAAGCATGAAAAGCAAAAGACTAGTCAAGTGAAGCAGTGGGAGTGGAGAAAGAACAAAGAAATCTGTAACTGACTGTGATCAATTAATTATAAATTCCACTGCAATCGGACCAGCCAGAAAGTACAGTGGTCACACTAAGTATATATAGTCCTGAAATTATTATATTTTTCAGCTTATGGTAGTTTTTCAGATAGCCAATTTAGATTATAATATCTTTATATCATTCATTTCAAATGTAATATAATAAATATATTTAAAATGTAAATGCATTTATTTTCATGTGAAGTCCTAGGTTTGAGATTACTGGCTGTGCTGCATTATGGGTAAGTGATATGTAAATTAGCACAGCAAAGTACAAATGTAAGATTGCAAAAGATGGGCTCAAATTCATGCCTTTAGGCTTTTAAATTCAGTGAAGCAACCTAATTTCAATTATAGAGACACTAAAGGGTGTTGCTCCCAGACTGTCTGAAAAATATAGTTTTTTACCTAACAAATGAAAAGTTTAGAATCAATCATATGTGGATTAGCACAGCCGAAAGTTTGCACTTCTGCATTCAGGAGACATCCAGAGACATATACATATTGTGCATCTTATAACACAGCAAATTCCTTAGCTTATACAGAGCAGGAGAAGCGTAGGGGAAGCTTTTCACCAGGAATTGCTTACTGCTGTACAACTGATCAGCATGTGAACTGAGGAGGAGAGGAGAAGGATAATAATGTCTATGGCTCCGACAGAATTCATCCCCTCTCTGGCTATTGGAAAGCCATTCCTGCCAGGCATAATTTCAATCTCTGGTTAATAAAGGTTTCAGAGTAGCAGCCGTGTTAGTCTGTATTCACAAAAAGAAAAGGAGTACTTGTGGCACCTTAGAGACTAACCAATTTATTTGAGCATAAGCTTTCGTGAGCTACAGCAGCCGATGAAGTGAGCTGTAGCTCACGAAAGCTTATGCTCAAATAAATTGGTTAGTCTCTAAGGTGCCACAAGTACTCCTTTTCTTTTTGGTTAATAAAGATGCTTCAAAGCAGCACTTTTAAAATTATTTATTTTGCTACTGGAGTGAGCCAAATTGCGTCAAAAATAATATTCAGAGAGCTCTTTTAAGGGAGGACACCCCCAAGTCTATTGCCTAAGAGACATGATAACAGTTTTCAAGTACATAAAAGGTCGGTATGAGGAGGAGGGAGAAAATTTATTCTTTTTAACCTCTGAGGATAGGGCAAGAAGCAATGGGCTTAAATAGCAGCAAGGGCGGTTTAGGTTGGACATTAAGAAAAACTTCCTAACTCTCAGGTTATAATTGCCTAGGGAGGTTGTGGAATCGCTGTTATTGCAGATTTTTAAGAGGAGACAAACACCTGCTAGGAATGGTCTAGATAATATTTAGGGTATGTCTATACTGGCACTCCGTCAGCAAAACTTTTGTCATTCAGGGGTGTTAAAAAAACACACACACCCTGAACAACAAAACTTTTACCAATGAAAAGCACTGGTGTGAACAGCGCTTTGTCAGCTGGAGCGCTCTCCTGCCGACAAAGCCGCTGCCGCTCGTGGGGGGGTGGAAATTTTTTGTCGGCAGGAGGGAGCGGCACGGCTGTAGCAGCACAGCCATGTCGCTAAAAGCCTCATAGTGTAGCCATCGCCTTAGTCCTGCCTTGAGTGCAGGGGACTGGACTAGATGACCTCTCAAGGTCCCTTCCAGTCTTACGATTCTATGTTTAGTCCCTCAGCCGTTGGACGTTACTCAGTTTGAACCCTCTTGCTGCGATGCAAATCCTTCTGTTTGTCATTCTCCCAGTGCTTCCAGAAAACACCACTCTGGCAGTTAGGTGAATTTTGACAGGATCTGCTAAATCCCAGGCTATCTTCATTCTTTCTTATATGGAACTTTATTTTAGTTGCAAGCTCAAATCAAAACAAAGCCGTTTGGTTTTACGCAAACCTTTTTTTTTTTTTTTAAAAAGAGCCAGGTTCTAATCTCAGTTACATCAGAGAATCTCCACAGAATTCAGTGGAGTTATTTTGGATTTACAACAGTGTAACTGATATCAGAATTTAACCCAAAAATATTTGAAATATTTCTTTAAGCTTCTTACAAGACACTCTGCCCCTTGGACTCCTCATCTCTTCTTTGTGCTGGAATAGGTTCATATAATATAGGCTCATATAAACCTGCCTTTTTCACTTGAAAAGAAAACAAACAAAAATATGTTTGAGAGGAAAAAGCTGTGCAGCTTGTGTATAGGCTCATCTAGGTAAATCCCTTTCCCTTTCAGATGCTTGTTTCAGGACTCAGTTCTTGAAAGATGCCAAGTGCCCCCAACTCTCCTCAAAGTCAGCTGGGATTGAGAGTTCTCAGCATCTTGCAAGGTTGGACCCTCAATCAGTAGACTCTAGAGCAACACCCCGTCCTCAAAGCAAAATGCTCCCACAGTCCAATTTTCCTCTTTCACTCATCCAGTCCCTGACCCATTCATCCCAAAATTGTTCCCCGTTTTCTCTCCTACTTCACTACATCCCCACCCACCTTTGTTCGTTGTCATTAATCCTTAATACTATCTGCCTACCTTAGATTGCAAACATTTTAGGGAGGAGACATTGTCCTCTTATGTGGCAGGAGCCAATTTCAGCCCTGAAGAAAGCAAATTTGGCCTCAGTGGGTTGTATTTGTATCTAATATTTCCAAGGTCTGTGGTGTGCCTGATGGGTGTAAAACCTATGGTGCTATACCTATGGTGCTAGCCCAAATAAGTACATTCACAAATTAAGTTCTTGTACTATCAAGCCAAATAGGCTCAGAACTAAAACTGACTGAAAAATTTCCAGTGGAACAATCTTCCATCAGAAAATGCCATTGCCTTAAAATCCAAACTGTCTGTGGGACAGTGTTGATTTCAACAAATTTTTCTTTCGAGAAAGAACATTGAAATGCAGTTTCAAATCTTTCAACCTTCTCAGAATAAAACATTTTGATTTTTCATTTGAAATTAATTCATATTGTGAGGTTTATTTTATTTTATGTTATATGGTCAATTATTTAAAATAAAAATGGAACAAAACATTTGTATTTGATTAAATTGAATGTTTCAATGGACCTAAAACAATTTTTTCCCCAAAAATTTCATTTAATGGAAAATTTCAAAATCAGAACAAAACAAATGTCGAAATTGCAGAATTTCCACTTCCTGCACAGCTCTACTTAGAAATAGTCTCGCTCCCTTCCTCCACTCTTGGTACCTGTAAATTCCTTTAAAGAGCTCGTAACGGGAGCCTTCCTTCTCTTCCTTCCACCCTATAACCTCAACTTTCTATCCAATCCAGTCCTGAAACTGCTAGTCCTTCTATCCACCATCTTTCTCCTGAGCTAGGCCATTCCAGTTAGTGGTAACACAATGTTTTTTTGCTTGGAGGAAGAGGCAACCCAAAAAGCAAATTAGATTAAGGGTGGCCTTGATCTAGAAAACTATTAGGCTTTGTGGAAAGTGACTATGCTGTTTCCCTAAGGGAGCAAGTCTGCTGCCTTCATGTGACACCCCCCATGAGGAATGAAAAGCAAACCAAAAATACACAAAATGCAAAATCAGAGCTAAAGGATCTCTTTATCTAGTTCTGATACTTATGCTAGATAAGTGTTTCTCAACCTTTTTGATACCAGGGGCCGGCTTGCTGCCTTTTCAAATTGTGTCAGAGAAATCTCAGACCAGTCATTGAGAAACACTGTACTAGATGATACTATAGATATTTTTCCAACAGTCCAAGTATTATTATTAGTAGTAGTTGTAAATGATGATTTAGTTGGGGATTGGTCCTGCTTTGAGCAGGGGGTTGGACTAGATGACCTCCTGAGGTCCCTTCCAACCCTGATATTCTATGATTCTATTGAATGCATTTCTCAAAGCACTCATCCCCATAGCACTGAATCATTAATGGGCATGCAGCATACTCCAGAATGCCACAGATTTAGAAGGTGATCGGCTACCATGATGATGAGATGATGAAGCCATTGCATTTTCCGGGGGAAGTGGAGTTTGGAAAGAAAAATGTCCATAGTGTGAAAGTCCTACAGCCACTGTTGGACCAGCTAAAAGTTCCCAGTCACTGGCGATGGGGAGTCATGAACTCTCTTGCCATAGCTACAGCAAGGTGGGTTGAGGGAAGTCCTATAGCTGAATGCCTAGGGCACTTTCACTGTGCACAATGGTGGCAGAGACATTGGAAGTATTATCCTCCCCCAGCCTGGCACAAGGGGCATCTTATTGGATTTGGAAACTACACAGTGATACTAAATTCAGCCAAGTTTGTGCAGTCACAATGAAAAGCAAACTTTTAGAGGACAAAATTAATTGAGCCTTAGTGATAATGCTCTTTCCCTCTCCCTCCTCCCCCACCTGCAGTTGTAAATCCAGGTTCTCATATCCAAAACACAAAGCAAGTCCTGTTTAAATAGTCCATATTCTGTTCCATGCAGCCAAAAGCAAGTCAAAAGTTAACACTTCTAGCTGGTAGCCAACTTAAACTAAAAGTTTTTCCAACAGTCCAAGTATTATTATTAGTTTATGTCTGTATGTGTTTAATTAAACCATTGCCCAATATTTGTAAAGCCCAACCGTTGTTCTGTTTATGAATAAATGCTGACATTAAGGGGAAAAGAAAATGCAATGCTGAACATTTATCTAAGAAACTTATTTGGATCATAAGGACAAATGGTAATTTTATTTTTTTCAGTATTTCGTGTACAGGTGGAAGCAAAAAGTAAGAAATTACTTTGTAGACTGCTTAGCTTTTACATGATCATTTGTGCTTTATGAGCCAGAATTTTCATGGTCTAAAACAAGAGAGCTATTCAGCACTGATAACTTAAGATCACAACTCTTCAGTGTCTAAAGCTGTTTGGAAAAGAGGGGAAAATAAGCTACTGTACCAAGGGATTCCATTTTGAATGGTTATTTTATTGTATTTTATTTGGCCTCTATTTTGGGTTCTGCTCAGTGTGTTCTATTGCTCGTCAATGAGCCTCCCACGAATACCATTGCATCATTGATTCTGTAGGCTTCTCTTTCCTTCCCCAGGGCTTATTAATAAGCATCTCTGAGTACCAGACATTTGTCCAGTGTTTTCTATAGTGATGGACTCAAGCCATGAATATCAGATTTTGAATTCAAACAGTCCCAGGTTCAGTGATGTTCAGATGTAGGGGTTTGACAATGGCTAAACAGTTGGTGTTCTGTGGTGCTGCCTATTATGCTAGTCATGTGTGTTCCACTACTGTCCTGTCCTCCCCTAGTTAGCTTGTTTTACCCACCTGTTGTCTTGTTACTAAACTGTAAACTGTGTACAGCAGGGACAGCAGTTTTTTGGGGGTGGGTGGTTTCGGCCCGGATTCTCAAAGGGATTTAGGTTGAGCATTGCAACACCTAACTTTTAGGTGCCTCGAAGAATCACAGCAACAAAATTGTGCTTCCCAAAAGCAGCATGCTAGGTGGGGAACCGCCTAAGCTAGCCAGTGGGAGACAATCAGGGGCGTGCCTTAACCACTGGCCTATGGAATATTTTGATGGGGTGGAGGGGTCTCCTAGTGAAGTTGTTCCACTTTAATTAAATGAATAATTAAATATTAATTGGGCTAGCAAAAGTTTGAATGACCTTATAGCCAGTGTTTAGGGCACTGCACCTGTGAGAAGGCAAATCGTGGTTCAGATCCCTCCTCTGCCTGAGGAGGAGGGGAACCTGAACTGGGGGTGTCCCACATCCCAGGTGACTCCCCTAAATAGTCAGGTTATAAGAGAGGTTCCTCCACACCACCCTCTGGCTGTTTTGTATGAACTCACCTGAAGGGACTTGTCACACTGCCTGGTATGGGACAAAGCTAAGTGTGCCAATCTCAGGTCAGACTGCCAGAATACAGGGCATGTATACCACAGGCTGGTGGTATACTCTACCACAAGATGTCACCAAGCCAGGAACACATTGTGCTTCCAAAATACTATACTAGTTATTGTGAAGCCACTGACAGTTCCCTTCAGGCCCTCTAGCCCCTCATGCACCACTCAGACAAACCAGATTTCTGTGATAAATGATTATTAAAACCAGAAATCACATATATTAGGTTCTTCCAGCTCCAGAGAGCCAGCCACTGACCCCAGGTCAGAGTATACTTCAGATTGTACCTCAAAAGCCAGTCCTTTAGTAAACTGAAAACTAAAGGTTTATTAATATAAAAAAGAGAAGAGAGTTATTAAAATATTAAAATGAATCCTATACATCAGTGGTTCTCAAGCAGGGATACACGTACCCCAGGGGAATGCAGAAGTCTTCCAGGGGGTACATCAATTCATCTAGATATTTGCTTAGTTTTACAACACTAAAAGCACTAGCGAAGTCAGTACAAACTAAATTTTCATACAGGCAATGACTTGTTTATACTACTCTATATACAGTACTATACACTGAACTGTAAGTACAATAGTTATATTTCAATTGATTTATTTTCTACTGATATGTTAAAAATGAGAAAGTAAGCAATTTTTCAGTACTAGTGTACTGTGACACTTTTGTATTTTTATGTCTGATTCTGTAAGCAAGTAGTTTTAAAATGAGGTGAAATTTGGGGGTACATGACAAATCAGACTCCTGAAAGGGGTACAGTAGTCTGGAAAGGTTGAGAACCACTGCTATACGTTACTGTTGATTTCAGAGTCTGTAGATCAGGGTGACAGCAGTGATGTTAAATTTGCTAGCTTGCAATAAGTCTCCCTGCTTATCCCAAATATTGGGGTCCTTGGTCCATTGTTCAAAGCACAGAGTTAGAGTGGAAGATGTATATCATCTAGCCCAGCAGCATTTCAAAGGAAAATGTAATGCAGCCTGAGGCTTTATTATCTGTTCCACAGAGCCTAATCTGAGGTGGATATACCCTTTGAAGATAATGGAAATAGATCCTAAAAGTATTTGATTTCTGCAAGCCCAATTTAAGGTTAAAATTGGCTTCTGTTATAACCCCATTCTTGCAAACCATTACTCACCTGAGTGGCCCCATTCACTTCAAACAATATTAACTCTCTCTGACACTAACCACATACTGTATATTTAGGTTTGCATTTAGCCATCTTAGTAGTAATCAAAATATTTGATGGGCATTGTGGGTGAGCTAATGTTGCTGTGGAGACCTTTTCATTTCCTGGATTTTATCAGTAAAATTATTGTTTCTTTCACACAGTTACTTGCATTTAATGACTATAGACTCTGCACCAGGAAAAAGGTGGGAGAGATTCTATAATCTATCCCCAGTTGTTTTCTACATAAACCCCATCACATAATTTTTATTTCTTCTTCGAGCGATTGTTCATGTCCATTCCAAGCAGGTGTGTGTGCGCCGCATGCACGCCAGCCAGAAGATTTTTCCCCCTAGCAGCGTCCGTAGGATCGGCCTGGGCACCCCCCGGAGTGGCACCTTCATTGCACCCAATATAGGGCCCTGTTGACCCCCCACCCCCTCAGTTCCTTCTTACCTCCTGTGACGGCTAGCTGGAACTTTGCTCGCTCTTACAGCAAGTGCCTTAGCAGAGTCTTTTGTTCCTAGTGCACATAATTCAATAGTTGTTCTCTATAGTTATACTTTTTTCATATAGTTAGTAGTGGTTTGTTAGATAGTTCATTTTCCCCTTTGGAGGTATGCCTGGGTTTCCGGGGTTTAAACTCTGTGAGTCCTGTGGAAAGTTTATGCCCAAGAGTGATCCTCACTCGTCTTGCTTGCGGTGCCACGGTGAGACTCACCAGAAAGACAAGTGCCACATTTGCAAGGGTTTCTGCCCAAGAACCCTTAAGGACAGAGAGCAGAGACTAAAACTCCTGCTCATGGAGGCAGCATTGAGACCGCAATCCGACCCGGGACCAAAGACCCAGGACCCAACGACCCGGCACCGATCACGTCCTTTTTGGTGTGCAGTGCTCCGGTGCCAACGGCGCGCAAAACAAGCCCGGCTAAAGACTTTAAAGCCCACCGGCACCGCCACAGCTCGGGCCATAGGGCGTCGGCCTCAGTTTGGCACCGCTCTCCATCTCCGGTGCCAATAAAGAAGAAGAGGCTGGTGAGGGACCAATCACCCCCCTTGAAACCTAAGGGGCCGGCGGCGTCCGCGAGTGGCTCGGGACACACCGCCTCCGCCTCGCTTCCACCCAGGGTTTCGTTGACTCCTGCCCCGGCCGGGCTCCAGTCGAGTCCGAACCCTCCTCGGTCCCCAGACCATCTGGTGGACATACAACCACCATCGACTCCGGAGGCATTCGAGGCGTTAACGGACCTGATGCGCCTCCCAGTGCCATCTTCCCCCCAAAGGAGGGACAAATCTCCAGCGACCACACGCCCCCTGTTCCACTCCAGGGGTAAGCCAACCATGATGGCCCATCGGTCTCCATCTCCGGCACCACCTGCGCAGACGCAGGAAGCGCACAGCTCCCCGGAGTCGAGTCATCGTTCGTTGGCGACCCAGGGGACTGCTCCTCCGTGGTCTTCTTATTCGGAGACCTCGGAGTCGGAGGTGGACTCAGCTCAATCTAGCAGATCGCAGAGCAGAAGGTCCAGGTCCTGGCGCAGTCACCAACCATACCCGGCACCATGGCTGCAATAGTGGCAACCACCTGCTCAATGGCCCTTCTGGACACCCTGGGCGTACCATCGGAGCCAGGGTCAAGTCCACGGCCCATACTCCAGAACGGTGTCGGGGTCTTTGGCGTCGTTCGTGCCACAGTCAGGCCGGCACCCCTAATGACGGCGCCGCCCTCCGGGGGAGTGGCCCCGCTGACTCACATGGTTTCGGCACCGATACCTCAGCCAGCTTCGGCACCAGCTCTCCAGGTGACGGTACCGGTGGAAGCCTCAGCTCCGTCCCTACCGACCCCGGCGGTCTCGATCCCACTGGATTTGTCTGCACCGGCTGCGGTGCTGAGTTCTTCATCGATACCGGCTCCAAAGCCCGAGTACCGTGTGCCAAGGGACCCCAGGGGGGCCAAGGGCACTGAACTGGGCCCACCTCCTGTTCTCTCTTCCTCATCCTCACCCGATGAAGCGGTCACGGGGACTTTGATGGCCCCAGCTTTGGAGGATAACTGGGTTCTTCAACAGCTTTTGAGGTGGGCTGCCCAAAGCCTGGGGATTCAGGCGGAGGAGGTGGAAGAGGATTTAGACCCTGTCATAGACATTCTGACTCCCTCCGGCCTATCCAGGGTTGCACTGCCACTTATCAAGTCGATAACCGAAACATCTAAGAACTTGTGGCAAACCCCTGCTTCTCTGGCACCTACAGCCAAGAAATCTGAATGCTTCTACTTTGTTCCCTCTAGAGGGTATGAACATCTTTAACCCACCCTCCTCCAGACTCTTTGGTGGTTGACGCGGCCAATCAGAGAGAACGTCAAGGGTTTCAAAGATCCACCCCTAAAAACAGGGATGCCAAGAAACTGGACCTGTTTGGCCAAAAGGTCTACTCGACAGGAGGCCTGCAACTTCGTATAGCCAACCAGCAGGCCATAGTAAGCTGCTACGGGCATAATGCCTGCTCGTCGAAAGCTAAGTTTACAGAACTTCTGCCCCAGGAAGCTCGGGGGGAGTTCTCTGCACTCGTGGAGGAGGGGAAATTGGTCTCCCGAGTGTCTTTGCAAGTGGCCTTGGACGCTGCGGATGCAACCTCCCGCACTTTGGCCACAGGCGTGGTTATGAGGAGAGGCTCCTGGCTACAGGTCTCTGGTCTTCCCCACAAGGTCCAGCAGACCATTCAAGACCTTCCCTTTGATGGTGTAGCTCTCTTCTCCGAGAAGACGGATAAGAGACTTCACTGCTTGAAGGACTTGATGGCTACCCTTCGTTTGCTGGGGCTTCACACGCCTGCTACCCAGCGCAGACATTTTAGGCCTCAACCTGCCCCTCGTCCTTACCAACCCCAAAACCGCCAGGACGCTCCACGTAGGCAGAACAGGAGCATTCGGAGGAGGCAACGCCCTCCCTCTGGACAAAGCTCTGGCCAGCCCAGGGCCCCACTGGGCTCTAGACCACCCTTTTGAGGGTACGGTCAAGGACTGCTTGCCAGTACGACCCTTGGATCCTTCCCATCTTACTTTCTCATCCCGTCTATCCCCATTCTACCGTGCCTGGTCTCAAATTACTTCAGACCGATGGGTGCTCTGCACAGTAGAGAGGGGATATTCCATCCAATTCTGTACCCTCCTACCCCCGCAACCCCCTTCCCCATCCCTCTTCAGGGACCCCTCTCACAAGCAACTTCTAATTCAAGAGGTGCAGACTCTCCTCTTGGTAGGGGCAGTGGAGGAGGTTCCTCACGACCTAAGAGGCAAGGGTTTCTACTCCCAGTATTTCCTAATACCAAAGGCCAAGGGGGGCCTCAGACCCATACTGGACCTGCAACAGATCAACAAGAATGTAAAGAAACTCAAGTTTCTTATGGTCTCACTAACCTCCATTATCCCCTCACTGGATCCAGGAGACTGGTATGCCGCCTTCGACTTCAAAGATGCGTATTTTCATATCGCAATAGTCGCACATCACAGACGCTACCTCAGCTTCGTGGTGAACAGAGGCCACTACCAGTTTGCCATCCTCCCATTCGGACTGTCGACTGCTCCCCAAGTATTCACAAAATGCATGTCAGTCATCGCAGCGTTCCTGCGCAAGTACCAGATACAGGTTTTTCCATACCTCGACGACTGGCTGATCAAAGGTTGCTTGAAAGCCCAGGTGGAGGCTCAGGTCGAGTTTATAAGGAGGATCTTCCTTGACTTAGGTCTCCTCCTGAACGAGAAAAAATCTACTCTGTCCCCACTGCAGAGGACAGAGTTCATAGGCGTGGTCCTGGACTCTACTCAACCCAGGGCGTACCTCCCAGAGGCCAGGTTTCTCTCACTTCAGGACATCATACAGAGCCTCAGACGGTTCCCCACGACATCGGCAAGAAACTATCTAAAGCTTCTGGGACACATGGCCTTCTGCACATACGTGGTGCAGCTTGCCAGGCTCAGGCTGCGCCCACTCCAGTCTTGGCTGTTGTCAGTGTACCAACCAGCCTGAGATTCATTGGACAGGATCGTAACCCTGCCCCGCCTGCTGCTGGATTCCCTCCTATGGTGGCTCGACACTCGAATGGTTTGCGCAGGGGTGCCTTTGCCAGCCCTCAGCCTTCGCTCACCTTGGTGTCAGAAGCCTCGGATCTGGGTTGGGGGTCTCACCTAGGGGACCTCAAGACCCAAGGCCTCTGGTCTCCGGTGGACCTCACTCTTCACATCAATGTCAAAGAGCTGAGGGCAGTGTGTCTGGCATGCTACACTTTCAAAATGCACATAATGGGCAGATGTGTTTCAATCCTCACGGACAACACCTTGGCAATGTTTTATATCAACAAACAGAGGGGTGCATGCTCCTCTCCCCTGTGCTAAAAAGCCCTTGTGCTGTGGGACTTCTGCGTAGAGCACTTGATCCAACTTCTGGCTTCACCCTCCCAGGAGTGCAAAACACTCTGGCAGACAGCCTCAGACGGACCTTCAATGGCCACGATCCCTTCGACCAGACGTGGTGAACTCAATCTTCCGGTTCTGGGGCTCTCCCCAGATAGACCTGTTTGCCACTCCGGGCAACAGGAAATGTCAAACATTTTGTTCTCTCGGGAGCCACGGCTCGGGGTCCATCGGGGATGCCTTCCTTCTCTCTTGGGAGGGCCGCCTGCTATATGCTTTCCCATCCATCCCACTAGTCCACAGGGTGCTCCTCAAGATCCACAGGGACCGGGCCCGAGTTATACTAATAGCGTCGGCGTGGCCGCGTCAGCACTGGTTCACCTCACTCCTGGAAATGTCCATAGCGGCCCCATTCACCTTGCCGCTGGTCCCTGACCTGATCACGCAGGACCAGGGCTGACTCCGGCACCCAAATCTGGAATCGCTCCACCTTACAGCCTGGATGCTCCATGGCTAAGTGCCACAGAGCTGTCTTGTTCGGACCAGGTCAGACAAGTCCTCCTGGGTAGTAGAAAGCCCTCCACCAGGGCTATTTACCTGGCCAAATGGAAAAGGTTCTCCATCTGGGTGGAGCAACGTAGTCAGTCGCCACGCCTCATCTCCATACCATTTATACTAGACTACCTCCTTCACCTAAAACATCAAGACTTGTCCCGGTCATCAATAAGGGTCCACTTGGCTGCTATCTCCGCCTTCCATCCGGACTCAGATGGTCTCTCGGTCTTTGCAAACCCTATAGTCAGTCATTTTCTCAAGGATTTGGACAGGTTCTTCCCACACACGCGTCAGCCTGTTCCTGCCTGGGACCTCAATTTAGTCCTCTCCAGGCTTACAGGCCCGCCATTTAAACCTCTGGCCACCTGCTCCCTGTTATATCTTTCGTTCAAGGTCATGTTCCTTGTGGCAATTACCTCGGCTTGACAAGTTTTGGAGCTCAGAGCCCTCAAGTCTGAGCCCCCTTACACAGTTTTTCATAAGGATAAGGTCCAACTCAGGCCTCATCTGCCTTTCTTCCGAAGGTCATCTCCCATTTTCACATGACCCAGGACATCTTCCTCCCAGGGTTTTATCCCAAGCCACACTCCTCCGATAGGGAGTGCAGGCTGCACTCACTGGACGTGCGTAGGGCCTTAATCTTCTACATAGAGAGAACTAAGTCATTCCGGAAGTCCATCCAACTCTTTGTAGCCATGGCGGACAGAATGAAGGGCCTCCTGGTATCCTCTCAACGCATATTGTCATCGATCACGTCCTGCATTAGGGAATGCTACACCCTGGCAAAGGAGCCCGCTCCGCAGGTCACCGCCCACTCTACCAGGGCCCAGGCCTCCTCTGCTGCATTCCTGGCGCAAGTCCCTATTCAGGAAATTTGCAGGGCAGCCACGTGGTCCTCGTTACATACATTTACTATGCAATTACACAACAGTCCAGGGACGATGTGGCTTTTGGGCGAGCCGTGCTCCTTTCTGTGGATAACTCTGACTCCACCTCCTGAGCTCTAGCTTGTGAACCACCTGCTTGGAATGGACATGAACAATCCCTCAAAGAAGAAAAAACGGTTACTCACTTTCTCGTAACTGTTGTTCTTCAAGATGTGTTGTTCATGTCCATTCCAATATCCACCCTCCTACCCCTCTGTCGGAATAGTCTGCAAGAAGGAACTGAGGGGGCGGGGCCCTATATTGGGTGCCATGAAGGCGCCACTCCAGGGGGCGCCCAGGCCGACCCTACAGACGGTGCTAGGGGGAAAAATCTTCCACCTGGCGTGCACGTGGCGCGCACACACCTGCTTGGAATGGACATGAACAACACATCTCGAAGAACAAAGTTACAAGAAAGTGAGTAACTGTTTTTTCAGTATTAGAGGCATTCAATGGCAGTAATCAATGACAACAGTAGACTCACTTCTTAACTTCAATGTTACGCTTCCAAAAATGGAGTGTGGGGTGTGTAGCACAGCTCACCTTTGGTGGTCAAATCAAAATTCTGCCAATGTAAAGATTAAAGGGCCAAGTCTTTTTTCCACAGCGTTAGGCTAGAAAAAAGGTAAATTAAAAACCCAAACCCTTATTTGAGAGAATTAATGTCTCTCTGGGAATAATATCTCCTCAGTGGTTGTCAGTCCTACTAAACAGTAATGTAATTCATATTTTGGAAGGTACTTTTGTTCACTAAGGCTCCCATTCAAAGATTTGAGAAGTAAAATTTACTGAACATTTGTTAATCTAGTTAAAGAAAATACAGCAGGCCTGGAGCCAAGCAGTAACCATTCCAAATGAGCTCATCTCTCAGTTAGATTCCAGTGGGTGGAGAGAAGGGCATGAGGTCAGTATATATTTTCTCCCCTACCTTATATTTGCTAATATCAACACACAGGTTATTTTTGTTAGGGTTGTTTCTAAAATGTCCTGGGCATGTGTATTACAAGGAGCCTCAATCACTGCCAAAAGACAGCATTAAAACACAATGTGTGGCAACTGCTTTTAAAATTAAAATTTCTTCCTTATGGATAAGCTTCCAATTAAGAAATCACATACCAGCATATGTCAGGATGGGACTCGCTTTCTGTAAAATGGCTGGGCTTTTTTTCCCACCACAGCTCCTTGGCAAAACCTCTCATTCATAGACTGACTCAAGAGCTGCCCTCTGAAGACATAAAGGGTCTGAGTTTATATTACCCATAGTGTGTTTTCTATGCTGCTTGTGCTTTCTTCCTATGAACTTTAATCCCATTAACTGCATAATGTGCTAGACAAGTAAAAATTAAGTGCAGAAGAAGGGAGTACAAGCAGCCGAACAGCTGCATTAATAAATGGACTCAGACCTAAGCCCAGATTTTGCTGCATGTCTGAACATGAGGTCATGAATAGCAGCATTTTCTAGAGACTGAAGGTTGATCAGGTGTGGTCTCATGACATGGTGAGGTGGAGAGTCTCTGGTTTTTCATTTGAGGGAAAGTCTATACATTGGTATTTGTGTAATTGGAAATTTGAATAGAAATATTGTATTATTACCTTTTAGACTTTAAATGATGAGTTTAAGGTTTACAAAGGTGTGGCTAACTAATTTTTTTTTAAAAAAAAGTCCCCCTACCACCTCCCTTTGTGATTTAAAGGAAGAGTATGCACATAGTTTATCTGAGAGGCTGAGGCATCTGTATAGTACAATTTACTGAGATTAGCGAATCTAGCCAGCTGCACTGCCCAAAGCAACAGACCATGATGTGAATATTTAAATACTTTTGATTTTCCATTTTCATAGTATTAGCATATAATCACAAACTAAAGTCAGTTTTTTTTTTCTTCCCATCCAGCCAACCTTAGGATATATTTTTCTGAAAAATTAAATTCTAACAACAAAACAAGAAAACTCTCTTTCTATATATCTTGTCCTGACAGCTGTGACTGCTTGCATTTACAAAACTTTGATTTCAGCAGAAATAGCCTGAAAGAGCCTAACAATAAATCTACCACTATCTCCCTCCCCACTGCATCTTTCTAATTTGACATGTTCTTGCAGAACTAGGTTAGTGTTAACTTTCCCTAATTTATGAGCTGTCATTATATGTTTTTCTTTGACATTTTTCATTCCCTTTTTTTTCATCCCTTCTTTTTCATTCACACAATGGACATCTTTAAGACTGCTCGTAATACACAAAGCTAATGCTTCTCTAACTGTAATACATTAGAAATATTTTTTCCCATCTTCCAAAATATATAGACACAGTCTAATGAATGAAGTGCA
The DNA here is from genome assembly GCF_015237465.2 of Chelonia mydas. Taxonomy (NCBI): domain Eukaryota; kingdom Metazoa; phylum Chordata; order Testudines; family Cheloniidae; genus Chelonia; species Chelonia mydas. Next base: position 165,586,172 of record NC_057850.1, read on the forward strand.
TTATATACACCACGGCACTGGGGATTTGCAACAGCTAGGCAAAGCAAGGAATGTGCTAATTTCCTTTTTTAAATGAAATCCAATTTACTGTCTCATTTTGGAACCTATGGATGATTACACATTAACATAGCTGTGCCGTGTATCAGCGCTTGTATATCAGTTCAGTTTGCCATCAGGAACATTTATTTTGATCTGTTCGTGACAGGTCTCTGATCAGGGAGTAGAATTTCATCATGGTGAGGCCAAGGTTCTGAATATAAAAATATATATGAAGGCCATGAGTGTTAGCAGGAACATAACCTAAAAATACATCTCTTCTGATTAATAATGATTTAGGGCCACTCCTGAGAGGTGCTGAACATGGCCTATTGATTCGAATGGGTATTACATGTACTTTGTAACACCAGGACTTGACTTTTAAAGTTTGTCCTTTTTTTTTTTTTTTTTTTTTAAATTACATTCTCTGAGCAAGTGACTGAGGCTTTGTCCACACACTACAATTTTTAAGTAAGTTACTGCATAGTGGGTTTAAGTCCACAGAACAATATGAAATCATATCAACTGATACCTATCAGTACATGATTAATTAAAATTACTGAACACACGTTTTAAGTTGTGCAGATGCCATGGTTTTTCTGTATTGGGGCCTTCTCATGTTTCACCCATGCCAGTGGACTAGGCTCGCCTATGGCTATCTTCCTGTCGGTTTTTTTTGGCACACTATATCTGTGTGCTTCAGGTTGGAGCCATTGTGGTCACTTCTGCTCCTTCACAGCTCTTTGCAAAAGTTATAGTATTGGATAGGACCTATGGCTGAGATTTAGAAATGTATTTACGTATTGGTTTCAGTGGGAGTTCATGTACTTAGTGAAAAATGTAGTCTCAGTCAGAAGGCTTTTTCTTTATTTTTATGTAATAAGAAAAAGTAAGATACATATTTGTCATTGTTTTAGTATAGCAAATATTCAAGCATTCAAAAAAATTCCAAGATTCAGAAATATAAAAGTATAGATCTTAACAGGAAAGTGCTGTGGAACAGAAAGACTGTTCATGAAACTAAAGTTGAAGTCTTCTTGGATAATGCCCTCTGCATTCCTCCACAAAGATATCCAGGTTCAGTCTGAAAACACTTTCATAGGACAGGGAAAAAAAAATTTTCTTTCATGGGTCATGCTCATCTTTTGGTGAGAGAAAATTCTTTTCAAACACGGAAAGGAATTCTCACAAGCTGCGGCTGATGCTCCAAACAATAACACCAAAATATGTGGGAAAGCCTCCTTTAATTCCTTGGCAGCACCTGGAACTTCTTCAGGTTCTTTGCAATCCCTCTTATCTTTCAGGTTTCAGAGTAGCAGCCGTGTTAGTCTGTATTCGCAAAAAGAAAAGGAGGACTTGTGGCACCTTAGAGACTAACCAATTTATTTGAGCATAAGCTTTCGTGAGCTATAGCTCACTTCAACGGATGCATTCAGTGGAAAATACAGTGGGGAGATGTATATACATAGAGAACATGAAACAATGGGTGTTACCATACACACTGTAACCAGAGCGATCACTTAAGGTGAGCTATTACCAGCAGGAAAGCGGGGAGGGGGGCATAAACATGGGGAAATAGTTGTACTTTGTGTAATGACCCATCCACTCCCAGTCTTTATTTAAGCGTAAGTTAATTGTATCCAGTTTGCAAATTAATTCCAATTCAGCAGTCTCTTTGGAGTCTGTCTTTGAAGTTTTTTTGTTGAAGTATTGCCACTTTTAGGTCTGTAATTGAGTGATCAGAGAGATTGACGTGTTCTCCAACTGGTTTTTGAATGTTATAATTCTTGAAGTCTGATTTGTGTCCATTTATTCTTTTACTTAGAGACTGTCCAGTCTGACCAATGTATGTGGCAGAGGGGCATTGCTGGCACATGATGGCATATATCACATTGGTAGATGTGCAGGTGAACGAGCCTCTGATAGTGTGGCTGATGTGATTAGGCCCTATGATGGTGTCCCCTGAATAGATATGTGGACACAGTTGGCAACGGGCTTTGTTGCAAGAATAGGTTCCTGGGTTAGTGGTTCTGTTGTGTGGTGTGTGGTTGCTGGTGAGTATTTGCTTCAGGTTGGGGGGTAGTCTGTAAGCAAGGACTGGCCTGTCTCCCAAGATCTGTGAGAGTGATGGATCATCCTTTAGGATAGGTTGTAGATCCTTGATGATGCGTTGGAGAGGTTTTAGTTGGGGGCTGACGGTGATAGCTAGTGGTGTTCTGTTATTTTCTTTGTTGGGCCTGTCCTGTAGTAAGTGACTTCTGGGTACTCTTCTGGCTCTGTCAATCTGTTTCTTCAGTTCAGCAGGTGGGTATTGTAGTTGTAAGAATGCTTGATAGGTGTTTGTCTCTGTCTGAGGGGTTGGAGCAAATGCGGTTGTATCATAGAGTTTGGCCGTAGACAATGGATCGTGTGGTGTGGTGTGGTCTGGATGAAAGCTGGAGGCATGTAGGTAGGAATAGCGGTCAGTAGGTTTCCCGTACAGGGTGGTGTTTATGTGACCATCGCTTATTAGCACCATAGTGTCCAGGAAGTGGATCTCTTGTGTGGACTGGTCCAGGCTGAGGTTGATGGTGGGATGGAAATTGTTGAAATCATGGTGGAATTCCTCAAGGGCTTCTTTTCCATGGGTCCAGATGATGAAGTTATCATCAATGTAGCGCAAGTAGAGTAGGGGCATTAGGGGACGAGAGCTGAGGAAGCGTTGTTCTAAGTCAGCCATAAAAATGTTGGTATACTGTGGGGCCATGCGGGTACCCATAGCAGTGCCGCTGATTTGAAGGTATACATTGTCCCCAAATGTGAAATAGTTATGGGTGAGGACAAAGTCACAAAGTTCAGCCACCAGGTTTGCCGTGACATTATCGGGGATACTGTTCCTCCCCCCTCCCTCCCGCTCTCCTTCTGGTAATAGCTCATCTTAAGTGATCACTCTGGTTACAAGTGTGTATGGTAACACCCATGGTTTCATGTTCTCTATGTATATAAATCTCCCCACTGTATTTTCCACTGAATGCATCTGATGAAGTGAGCTGTAGCTCACGAAAGCTTATGCTCAAATAAATTTGTTAGTCTCTAAGGTGCCACAAGTACTCCTTTTCTTATCTTTCAGTGGCTTAAATATAGCCATTTCAACTTTCACCTTCTCAGTATCTAATCCAAGCAAATCAGTCAAAGCACACAGTGATTCCAATTTCAAGAAGTCTGGAGAACTGGCGGAATAGATTGCTGAGAAGCTTTGGAGTTCTTAGAAAATCTCCTTTGCAATTCACCACTGGTTTCATCAGCCCATTCATACGTCTGAGACCACTGATGCTCATTACCCTTTGGAATCCTGGTAAAGTTCTCAGTGACTATGGAATCTTACATCTCTTTTGTTGAAGTTCTTCACGGGCAAAGTAATCAACTGAACTCTTTTAGCAAGCTGCATTTAGTTCATTTTGAAGGTAATTGTTCACCGGAGCAAAAACTTTCAAAATCATTCTCATAACCATCTGCATAGAGCATCTGCACTAGCAGCAGTAAACCAGCGCAGCTACATTTCCAGTGTACACTAGGCCTTAGTTTTCTATTACTAAGGTTATCTTTTCAGTTTCAAGTTGTTTCAGTATTTTCCCATTAACTTTAAGGGTTCACCCATTGTCTTTTCCTGTTTGTACAAAGCTAGGTTTTGGAGCTAGTCTTGTCTGAATTGGAGAAGTGGCCCCTTCCTGTCTGATTGTTTCACCTCGTAGTGAGATGGAGCTGAATGTTGCAGTACAAATTATGAGCAGAGTTTTATGTACACAGATACATAAATTCATAACCACAGTTTGGATACATGTGTCATAATAACCATCTGGTTCAGAACATTACAAGCTTTTATAAGAGACCTTACTTGGCATATATTTATACACAATAATATTGTGTACAACTAGTTGATTCAATTGCATATTCTATACTCTTCAGATTCCCTGTTTTCCCTTCGGGGTGTCTGCACCCTGATTGTCATAAATGTAGAAATAGCAACAAAAATTACCTGTAGCTTCTCCTTTCCTTGCTTCAGTCCAATCAGCCATTGCATTCAAGTAGACTAAACAGTTTTCATGTTTGATTAAACCTTTGCCCTGAGAGAGTCCGTTTTTCTAATTGCAAAATCCAGATTTGATTTAAAAAACATATATCAGTTTCCATTCCACCATCATTACCTGAGCTTGCATACACCTGACAAGGAAAATAAAAGGCCTTATCAGCTTTAGCAGAGATGGTATTCACAGACCTGTTGCCAGTGAGTCAATCTAGGAGTCCCCCTTTACTTTGCAGTAATGTCACAGTGTGACAAAGTGGGATTTTTTTCATAATGTTTATATGAATACTGTGTGTGCCTGTTTTCCCCTGTGAGCTTCCTGGTTAATGAGGTGGGGAGGGGGAAGGTTGTTTGCTTTTTTCAGAGACCCAGAGATACAGGGTGTGAAGGCGCCTGGCTGTCTGTGGCCTGGGCCCATGCCCATGGAGCAGGGGTTCTCAACCTTTTTCTTTCTGAGGCCCCCCACAACATGCTATAAAAACTCCACGGCCCACCTGTGCCACAACAACTGGTTTTCTGAATCTAAAAGCCAGAGTCAGCATTAGGGGGTAGCAATTGCCTGGGGCCCCAAGCCACAGGGGCCCCCACGAAGCTACATTGCTCAGGCTTCAGCCCCGGATGGCAGGGCTCAGGGACCTGGGCTTCAGCCCCATGCGATGGGGCTTCAGTTTTCTGCCCTGGGCCCCGGCAAGTCTAATGCTGGCCCTGCTTGGAGCCCCCCTCTCCCCGAAACCTGCTCGAGGACCCCTTGGGGGACCCCTGGTTCAGAACCACTGCCATGAAGGATCCCAGAAAACAATAGGACATTTAGTACCTAGCAACTAATTACCATAGATGACCCACCCCTCTTCAGGAAACGAGCCAGGTTTGACCAGCTGGAGAACAAAGGGCTAGGAGGAGGGCCAAGTGACAATGTTTGCCCAGGAACAAGGACAAAGGACTGAAGAGGAGCTTGTGGGGTTGTTAAGTGCGGGCTGCTGGAAGCAGGAGATGCTTCTGGACTGGGACTACAGAGGGGTTGGAGGAAGGCTCTGGCTTTGGACCAACCCAAATGGATTTTGTTGTAACTTTCTATTCTCCATGTTAACTAAGGTCTTTCTAATCTATGCAGTGTTCCAGACATCTAATAAACCTTTCTACTTTTACAACGCTGACAGAGTCACTCCAGATTAAGGAAACTCAGGGGTGCATTGCTCCCTTTGGGTGTGTGAGTCTCCCTCTGGTGTCCAATCCAGGTGGAGTCACTTCAGGAAGGTCACGGCATGAAGCAGGGGTGCTGAAGGCTCCGAGGTTCAGTCCCAGGAGCCGGTGAAGCCAAGGGGCTTACTTACCCCAGTGAGAGCGTGTGACCCTAAGAGGGCTGACAAACTGAAGGGGCCTGCCCAGGGACTGTTCTAGAGTCGTGCAAGAGCATCGGACCCGTGCATCCGTGACACACAGCACCCCTGGAAAATACATTTAAGGTTTCTTCCCGACTCTGCAGGAACATTCCAGTTCTAGGCAGCCCATCCACACTCCATCATGCACTCAAACAGGAGCTTTCTCTTTGCTCCCAGTTTGAAAGGAGTTCTCTCCTCTCCTCTCTAAACAGGTAAGCAGGGTCTGGTCACAGAAACTCCAGCATAGATTCCTGTGACTCCACTTGGCTGCTTTGTATACTTTGCAAGGGCAGGTCTACACTTAAAACCCTGCAGCTGTGCTGCTGGAGTGCTACAGTGAAGCCGCTGCTATCTCCCATCGGCGTAGTTAATCCACATCTGCAAGAGACAGTAGCGATGTCAATGGCAGAAGCCCTCCTGTTGACATAGCGTTGTCTACACCAGAGGTTAGGTCAGTATAACTACATCGCTCAGAGGTGTGGATTTTTCACTCATCTGGGTGATGTAGTTATACCAATGTAAGTTTGTAGTGTAGACCTGGCCTAAGCCTCCCTGCAGACACTTTCTTAGCAGGGTTACACGTCTTTTATTATTGCAGCACCATAATACAGTCACCGTACTTCACTTAGCTGAAACACGGTCAATAATATGCCCCCCCATGGGCTACTAAAACTGTGACTACTACTCTGTGGCCTTAGGACTACAATTACTCATCTGAGGAAACTCAGACTAAGAAAGTGGGGGGAAACGGGGAAACTGGAACACATCTTATTTCTACGGTAGCAAATATTAGAGGGGTAGCCATGTTAGTCTGTAACCAAAAAACAAGGAGTCCAGTGGCACCTTAAACACTAACAGATTTATTTGGGCATAAGCTTTCGTGGGCAAAAAACCCACTTCTTCAGATGCATGGAGTCTGCATCTGAAGAAGTGGGTTTTTTACCCACGAAAGCTTATGCCCAAATAAATCTATGATAGCAAAGAAATTTCCAGGTGGGAACAGTGCTCCCTCATACCTCCTCTTAGCTAGAGGGTTAATAATTTGGCCTCATATACTATGCTGTAAGATGAGCTGTTCATGCATCCAAACTGGGTACAGAAAGATGCTCCTTCCAAGTTTTGGTTAGACCCAGAATCAAAACAGTGAGGCAGGTTCCAGTCTGCACATTCCCTCTCTCCCACTTCCCCTCCCCTCCACCAAAAAGTAAGAGTTCAGATTCAGTTTTCTAAAAAAATGAATGTCGGTTTGTGTTTGTAAGGTATATATTTATTTCCATAGCCCAAGCTGATGAAGTTCCTGGAAAATTATGGTGTTTTTTTTTTTTAAGATGATAATAAAATTCCTCTGTCTATGTAGTCTACCTATCAATTTAAACTAGTGAAAACCTCTACTGTAGACCCATTTTAAACTGGGTTAAACTTTGCTTATATCAATTTAACTTAATTCGGAAAAGGTATAAACTGGCTTAAGTGTGTGCACATTACGCATTTACACCTATTTAACTAAATGAATTTTAAATTGATTTTAGTTAAAAACAATGCAACTTTCTAGTATAGACGAAGCCATGTTATAGAGAGCAGCCTGAACCTTTACTGGGATCCCACTAAATACAATGATATATGTCAGGTTTATTTTGTGAAAGCCCATAGGCAACAAAATTGCTCCCAAATTGTGGTGTATTTCACAACTGTGAGATTCTGCTGTCTTCAGCTGCTTGTACTCTTGCCTGTTTCACTGCTTTTCCAAGAACAATTGTAAAATATCCATTCACAACTAACTACTGAGCATTTTCTTTGGTGTATTTCATTACTTTTTTTTTTTTTTTAATGAGGAGGAATAGTCAGTTGCCAGCTGTCAGTAGGTACTCAGTTACTACTGTGATTCGTGCCAGAGAAATGCCAGTTAACTAATTAATTAAATCTGCACAGACTGTTTTTCTGAAAATGTTTACAGCCAAATATTCAACAGTGTATGCTGCTGAACTGCTGGTGTTCTCTAATGTTCAGAGACCTATCTTTATGTCCTATCAAAAGACTGGAGTTCTGGAGAGCCACAAAATGCTCTCGAGCAGTGATTCTCAGGCTTGACTCTTTAGAAAATTCATGGTTAGCAGAGCCCTTTAAGCATATCTAAAGAATGAAACTGTTTGAAAACCAAGCATTGGTGGCTGTGGTGCTGAGAAGAGAACTGGTCCATTAAGAATACAAAAATGTTGATCAACCATGGTAAATCCCAACCAGTGGTCCGTCTAGGGCCGGCCAACACCTGAGAGTAGACAGTTCCTAAAGGAAGCTGCAAAAATCTGTGTAGTATGCAAAGATGGAATAACCTGCCCCTAAAGGAAGTTTTTTCCTAAACCTCTTCAGTTACTGGTTGGTTTATACCCTGAAAAAAGAATCGTATATGTATTTTCCTGATATCTGCTGGGAGAGCAATACAGCGGTGCATAGACAATCCAGGAAGTTTTTGGAAAGCGTAGGGGACAATTTCCTGGCGCAAGTGCTAGGGGAGCCAACTAGGGGGGGCGCTTTTCTTGACCTGCTGCTCACAAACCGGGTAGAATTAGTGGGGGAAGCAAAAGTGGATGGGAATCTGGGAGGCAGTGACCATGAGTTGGTTGAGTTCAGGATCCTGACGCAGGGAAGAAAGGTAAGCAGCAGGATACGGACCCTGGACTTCAGGAAAGCAGACTTCGACTCCCTCAGGGAACAGATGGCCAGGATCCCCTGGGGGACTAACATGAAGGGGAAGGGAGTCCAGGAGAGCTGGCTGTATTTCAAGGAATCCCTGTTGAGGTTACAGGGACAAACCATCCCGATGAGTCGAAAGAATAGTAAATATGGCAGGCGACCAGCTTGGCTTAATGGTGAAATCCTAGCGGATCTTAAACATAAAAAAGAAGCTTACAAGAAGTGGAAGGTTGGACATATGATCAGGGAAGAGTATAAAAATATTGCTCGGGCATATAGGAAAGATATCAGGAGGGCCAAATCGCACCTGGAGCTGCAGCTAGCAAGAGATGTCAAGAGTAACAAGAAGGGTTTCTTCAGGTATGTTGGCAACAAGAAGAAAGCCAAGGAAAGTGTGGGCCCCTTACTGAATGAGGGAGGCAACCTAGTGACAGAGGATGTGGAAAAAGCTAATGTACTCAATGCTTTTTTTGCCTCTGTTTTCACTAACAAGGTCAGCTCCCAGACTGCTGCGCTGGGCATCACAAAATGGGGAAGAGATGGCCAGCCCTCTGTGGAGACAGAGGTGGTTAGGGACTATTTAGAAAAGCTGGACGTGCACAAGTCCATGGGGCCGGACGAGTTGCATCCGAGAGTGCTGAAGGAATTGGCGGCTGTGATTGCAGAGCCCTTGGCCATTATCTTTGAAAACTCGTGGCGAACGGGGGAAGTCCCGGATGACTGGAAAAAGGCTAATGTAGTGCCAATCTTTAAAAAAGGGAAGAAGGAGGATCCTGGGAACTACAGGCCAGTCAGCCTCACCTCAGTCCCTGGAAAAATCATGGAGCAGGTCCTCAAAGAATCAATCCTGAAGCACTTACATGAGAGGAAAGTGATCAGGAACAGTCAGCATGGATTCACCAAGGGAAGGTCATGCCTGACTAATCTAATCGCCTTTTATGATGAGATTACTGGTTCTGTGGATGAAGGGAAAGCAGTGGATGTATTGTTTCTTGACTTTAGCAAAGCTTTTGACACGGTCTCCCACAGTATTCTTGTCAGCAAGTTAAGGAAGTATGGGCTGGATGAATGCACTATAAGGTGGGTAGAAAGCTGGCTAGATTGTCGGGCTCAACGGGTAGTGATCAGTGGCTCCATGTCTAGTTGGCAGCCGGTGTCAAGTGGAGTGCCCCAGGGGTCGGTCCTGGGGCCGGTTTTGTTCAATATCTTCATAAATGATCTGGAGGATGGTGTGGATTGCACTCTCAGCAAATTTGCGGATGATACTAAACTGGGAGGAGTGGTAGATATGCTGGAGGGGAGGGATAGGATACAGAAGGACCTAGACAAATTGGAGGATTGGGCCAAAAGAAATCTGATGAGGTTCAATAAGGATAAGTGCAGGGTCCTGCACTTAGGATGGAAGAATCCAATGCACCGCTACAGACTAGGGACCGAATGGCTAGGCAGCAGTTCTGCGGAAAAGGACCTAGGGGTGACAGTGGACGAGAAGCTGGATATGAGTCAGCAGTGTGCCCTTGTTGCCAAGAAGGCCAATGGCATTTTGGGATGTATAAGTAGGGGCATAGCGAGCAGATCGAGGGACGTGATCGTTCCCCTCTATTCGACACTGGTGAGGCCTCATCTGGAGTACTGTGTCCAGTTTTGGGCCCCACACTACAAGAAGGATGTGGATAAATTGGAGAGAGTCCAGCGAAGGGCAACAAAAATGATTAGGGGTCTAGAGCACATGACTTATGAGGAGAGGCTGAGGGAGCTGGGATTGTTTAGTCTGCAGAAGAGAAGAATGAGGGAGGATTTGATAGCTGCTTTCAACTACCTGAAAGGGGGTTCCAAAGAGGATGGCTCTAGACTGTTCTCAATGGTAGCAGATGACAGAACGAGGAGTAATGGTCTCAAGTTGCAATGGGGGAGGTTTAGATTGGATATTAGGAAAAACTTTTTCACTAAGAGGGTGGTGAAACACTGGAATGCGTTACCTAGGGAGGTGGTAGAATCTCCTTCCTTAGAGGTTTTTAAGGTCAAGCTTGACAAAGCCCTGGCTGGGATGATTTAACTGGGAATTGGTCCTGCTTTGAGCAGGGGGTTGGACTAGATGACCTTCTGGGGTCCCTTCCAACCCTGATATTCTATGATTCTATGATTCTATGAGTCATATACATGTTGTATCCCTTTTTATGAATCCTGCCTCCATAACATGTTGTGGAATGATTTCCACAGGTTAGTTGTGCATTGTGTGTGGGGGGGAGAGAGGGGGAGAAATATTTCCTTTGTGAGTTTTAAATTTGTTGCATTTCGGTTTAATTGGATCTCCTCTTGTTCTTTTATTATGATAAAGGGTAAGCAGACTTCCTGCTTTACTTTCCCCATGTCATTCACTATTTTACATACCTTTCTCACATCTCTGTCTACTGATCTCCTCTCTTCCCTAAACAGTCCATCTTTTAAATTTCTCTTCAGATGGATGTCTTTCCATGCATTTAAACATTTTCATCCTGTCCTCAGCCCTCTTTTTTAAATTTTTGCTGGTTTTGAAATTGAAACGCCAGAGCTGAACACCATCTTCCAAGTGAGGGAGTACCAAGGATTTGTACTTAAAAAGTGCCCTGAAAGTTTTATAATGTCAATCCCATTCCTTACACCTCCTAACATTTTATATGCTTTTTTGGCCCATTGTGCAGATATTTTCATAAAGCTATCCACAAAATTGCATTGGTCTTTTCCCTAAGTGGTTACAGTTAATTTTGAACCTAGCAATGTTAAAATTATTCCTTCCAGTTTGCATCAGCTTGCATTTGTCAGCCATCTATTCATCTGCCAATCTTCTGACCAATTAGAACATCTCTTTACCATGTAGTCAACATAATGATCAAACTGAAGAATTGGCGCTCTAGAGGATCATGGCATGGTAGCAGAATGACTTGATAACCCTTTAGGAGGCCAAGATCATCCATCAATGGGCTATATATCAATTCTACATCTGCATGATGTGCTGAATTTAAGAAACTAAAGATCTTTATGTTAAATGTTCTAAGACTTGTGTCTCTCCGTACTATAACCTCAACATTACATTCTCCTGCTGCTGCAGCAGGTGAGCATTTCACAGCAACTCAACAAAGACACAAACCAGAAATAAAATACTCTTAGAAAGACGTGAAAATGTTTTGGGGATTTTTAGTTTACACAGGGTTAAATTATCATGGCGCTACATTGGCTGCACAGGGGACAAGGGGAATAAGGCCTCCCCCATCTTACCTGCTTAGCCTGGATTCTAGCTGGGGTAGGTAGAGGAACATCTACTCACCTGACACTACCTGCTGCAAGCAAGGGTCAGGCCGTGGTTCAGCCCTCCTCATTCACTGGTCAGGCTTACCTATCTGAGCACACAAAAAGTTGTGATGTAACTTATTCCTTCCCCACAGCAAAGAGGTGGAGGGGGTAATTGTGACTCTTATTGATATTGCTGACTGCCCCATCAATGTGCATGGGCCTGACCTGAAGGACATTCCACCCCAGACGCTAAGAACATGTTAACCAACACGGCCAGTCTTCCTGACACTGTCAATAAGGGGGCCAATTAATGGGGGTCATTTTTGTGACATGTTTCTTTATTTACTAGAAATGGCACCAAGAGGGTCCAGTGATTTTATATTTAGTTGGCCACATATTTTAATCATACTTTACGCTTTGGATTGAAATAAGTTGAACATTATAAATACACGTATAAATGCCTTTTGCACTGGACATTTTCTGTAATTTGCATTCAGAAAGCATGATGACAGCAGACACTTTCTTAGCAGATACACAGAGAGAGAGCCAGAGAACACACACAAGCAGATGATGTTGTGTAATTTATGATCACAAACAAGATGGCAAACTAACATTTCCAATTATCAGTATTACCCAGTAACAACATATGGGAACTATACACATGCACTCACCTGCCCTGCACAAAGCCTTTGTAATCAGGTATTGCACAAGTGAACTAACCCCCTGCGGATTGGAGGAATATAATCCACCACTCCTGATCCCCACGCGGGCTGTGTGGCTGTAGCACAGCCTCTCTGTAGCTTTTGTTCCAGCCTATGAACTATAATAGTTACCACAGACTTGCCATGACCCCTGTGCAGAGCTTTGAGGGCACTGGTCCCACTTAAATCCCATTGAAGTAAATGGGAGTTGTATGTTAACCACAAAAATCAAAGGGCAGTTCTAACATTCATGCATTAAATTTTAAAATACTGAGCTAATTTTTTCTCAAACTTGGATGGTTTCTCAAATTTCAATGAGGTCTATGAAACAAACCAGGCTTTTTTGTTTCTAACATGAACAATCTCTTTATTTTTGTTCACATAAACTGTCTGGTTGGAACATATGAGACTAGAGTATTTTTTTCATGTTCATCTAACTCAAAAGCAGTTGAATTGGTTTTGCTCAATTATTCCATAATAATTTTAACCTTCATTGTGAGACCAAACACTGACAACTTCAGACTAAAAGTCATTTCTTTGATAAAAGTATGAGCACTTAACAGAGAGAAGTTAGTTAGAACTCAGTCTATACTGAAGTGGTGGTAACCACCAGCTACTAGAACCATAAACACAGCTGATATAAATTGGTGTAGCTACATTGATTGAGGGTACGTCTACATTACGAAATTAGGTCGATTTTATAGAAGTCAATCTTTAGAAATCGATTTTATACAGTCAATTGTGTGTGTCCCCACTAAGCTCATTAAGTCGGCGGAGTGCGTTCTCAATACCGTGGCTAGCATCGACTCACAGAGCGGTGCACTGTGGGTAGCTATCCCACAGTTCCCGCAGTCTTCGCTGCCCGTTGGAATTCTAGGTTAAGCTCCTAATGCCTGATGGGGCAAAAACATTGTTGCAGTGCTTTTGGGTACATGCTGTCTGTCTCCCCTCCCTCCCTCCATGAAAGCAACGGCAGACAATCGTTTCGCGCTTTTTTTCCTGGGTTACCCATGCAGATGCCATAGCACGGCAAGCATGGAGCCCACTCAGCTCAGTGCTGCTATTGTGAGCATTGTAAACACCTCACGCATTATCCTTCAGTGTGTGCAGAACCTGGCTAAGAGACACCAGCACAAGGACGATTGTGAGGAGGACATGGACACAGACCTTCCTGAAAGCATGAGCTGTGGCATTTGGACATCATGGTGGCAGTGGGGCTGGTTGATACAATTGAACACTGATTCTGGGCCCGGCAAACAAGCACAGACTGGTGGGACCGCATAGTGTTGCAGATATGGGGTGATTCACAGTGGCTGCGAAACTTTCGCATGCGTAAGGCCACATTCCTTGAACTTTGTGAGTTGCTTTCCCCCGCCCTAAAGCACGGGAATACTAAGATGAGAGCTGCCCTGACAGTTGAGAAGTGAGTGGCAATAGCCCTGTGGAAGCTTGCACCGTCTGACTGCTACCGGTCAGTTGGGAATCACTTTGGAGTGGGCAAATCTACTGTGGGGACTGCTGTGATCCAAGTAGCCAATGTAATCACTGATGTTCTGTTATCCAGGGTAGTGACTCCGGGAAATGTGCAGGTCATACTGGATGACTTTGCTGCCATGTATGGCTTTGCTTCTGCCTAACTGTGGTGGGGCGATAGAAGCAGTGGTGTAGCTAGGTGGAGCGAACAGGGGCAGCGGACATAAAAAAAGGTGCCACCCGCTTGTCCTCACTGGGTGGCACTCCGGGTTCTCGGCGGCACTGAAGGCCCCTGCCACCGAAATGCCGCCAAGGACCCAGAGTGAGTGAAGGCCCCCGCCGAGGCGGAGCGCATGAAAACCCGTGCTGCTGAAGTGCCACCGAGGAGCCGGAACGCGTGAAGGCCCCTGCCGCCGAAGACCCGGGGTGCCGCTGGGTGAGTAAAAATTAAAAAAGGCGCCTATAAATTAAAAAGGTGCCATTTGTGCTCAGAGGGGGAGCGACTGCTCCCCCACTTCCCCCCCCGGCTACGCTACTGGATAGATGGAACGCATACCCGTATCTTGGCACCAGACCACCTTTCCAACCAGTACATAAACTGCAAGGGGTACTTCTCAATGGTGCTGCAAGCCCTGGTGGACCACAAGGGACGTTTCACTGACATCAGTGTGGGATGGCTGGGAAAGGTGCATGACGCTCACATCTTTAGGAACTCCGCGCTGTTTGAGCATCTGCAAGAAGGGACTTACTTCCCAGACCAGAAAATTACCACTGGGGATGTTGAAATGCCAATAGTTATCCTTGGGGACCCAGCCTACCCCTTGCTCCCATGGCTCATGAAGCTGTACACAGGCAGCTTGGACAGTAGTAAGGAGCAGTTCAACTATAGGTTGAGCAAGTGCAGAATGGTGGTAGAATGTGCATTTGGACGTTTAAAAGCTCGCTGGCACTGTTTGCTGAGTAGACCTCAGCTCAACCAACATTCCCATTGTTATTGCTGCTTGCTGTGTGCTCAATAATATCTGAGAGAGTAAGGGGGAGATATTTATGGCGGGGTGGGAGGTTGAGGCAAATCGCCTGGTGGCCGATTTTGAGCAGCCAGACACCAGGGTGATTAGAAGAGCACAGGTAGGCACGCTGCACATCAGAAAGGCTTTGAAAACCAGTTTCATGACTGGCCTGGCTACGGTGTGACAGTTGTGTGTGTTTCCCCTTGCTGCAAACCCACCCCCTTTCTTGACTTTAATTCCCTGTAAGCCAACCACCCTCCTCACTTTGATCACAGCTGGCAAAGGAAATAAAGTCACTATTGTTTTGAAACCATGCATTCTTTCTTTATAAATTAAAAAAAAGTGAGATAACTGACAAGATAGCCCAGGTGGGGTGGGTTGCGGGAGGAGGGAAGGACAAGGCCACACTGCTTATTGTAGCCGTACTACAAATCAAAACTGTTTGAATGACATCCTTCTGTTGCTTGGGCCATCCTCTGGAGTGGAGTGGCTGGGTGCCCAGAGCCTCCCCACCCACATTCTTGGGTGTCTGGGTGAGGAGGATATGGACCTTGGGAAGGAGGGCAGGTGGTTTTACAATGCATGCAGCAGGGGTCTGTGCTCTTGTGGGTTTTCCTGCACCTTCACAAGACACCTCATCATGTCTGTTTGCTCCCCCATTAGCCTCAGCATTGCCTCCTGCCTCTGCTCATCACGCTCACCTAATGCTTTCCTGGCCTCTGCCATGGAATGCCTCCATGCATTAAGCTATGCCCTATCAGTTAGGAAGGACTGCATGAGCTCGGAAAACATGTCATCACGAGTGCATTTTTTTCGCCTTCTAATCTGCGATAACCTCAGGGATGGAGATGATAAGGGGAGCATAGCAACATTTGCACCTGCGGGGGGATAAAAAGGGAGAGTAAAATTTAAGATGATACATTTCTGAGAACAAAAGGGAGACTCTTTCACAGTGAATCAAGCAATTCACAGCAGATGGCACATGTGCTTTAGGGTACAAGGTCGCATTTTCCTTTTATATTGAGCGCCTGCCGGTATGGTGACACATCACACCTGGCTGGGCAACAGAATTCTGTTTCCAGGCAGCCATGGTAAGCCAAAGGGTACGTGGGGTTGGCTTCTTACGCCTTCATAACATGTGGGAATGGTTTCAAACTCCTTTCCCATAGCAAGCAATGCCGTTTGGATTTCACATTAAAAGGATGGGCTGCAGTTTTCCAGTGGATGTGCAGCACACACCTCCCCCCACCCCACCACCTGGCTATTCTCTGGGATGATCCCTTCACCCCTCCCCCTGCCGTGTGGCTATTCTTCGGGATGATCCCTTTTAGCCAAACGCAAACAGCCCAGCATGAACGGGGTCCTTTTACTGTTCCCTTACAAAAATTCTCCTATTTCAACCAGGTGACCGTGAAGGATATCTCTCTCCTGAGGCTAACACAGAAAGATATAGACCAAATGTTGCTTGAATGTGACCAAAACCCAGGACCATTCGCGGCCATGCTTTGTGCTGCAATGTTTCCACACTACTTGCTACTGGCTTGGCGTAAAATGTCATACCGTGGAGGACGAAATAAGGCAGCCCTCCCCAGAAACCTTCTGCAAAGGCTTTCAGAGAACCTCCAGGAAAGCTTCCTGGAGGATTCCCGCTCCATCCCCAGACATGTTAACAGACTTTTCCAGTAGCTGTATTGGCTGCGAATGCATCCCAACTCTTCAGGGCAAATCAGACATTAATCACTAATGCTTTTAAACCCTGTACTGTAGTTATGAATGTGCACTCACCAGAGGTGCCTTCTCTGGCTTCAGGGTCAGGGATCTCACCTTGGGAAGGTATTGGCTCAGGGTGATGAAAAGGTCCTGGCTGCCGGGGAGAATGGATTCATTGGATTCACTGCTTGCCTGCTGCTGCTCCTCCTCCTCCTCTTCCTCATCCACAAAATCCTCCTCCCTGTTGCGTGAGACTCTCCCCTTGGAGGTGTCCATGGACAGTGGTCGGGTAATGGTAGGGTCCCCCTAGAATGCCATGCAGCTGATCATAGAAGTGGCACGTATGGGGCTCTGATCCTGAGTGACCGTTTGTCTCCTTTGTCTTTTGGTAGGCTTGCCTGAGCTCCTTAACTTTCACATAGCACTGCTGTGTGTCCCTGTTGTAGCCTCTCTCCACCATGCCCTGTGCGATTTTGGCATATATATTAACATTTCTTCTTTTTGATCGGAGTTCGGCCTGCACAGATTCTTCTCCCCATACAGAAATCAGATCCAGTGTCTCCCTTTCGGTCCATGCTGGAGCTCATTTGCAATTCTGGGGGGACTGCATGGTCACCTGTGCTGCTGAGCTCGCTACGCTGACCAAACAGGAAATGAAATTCAAAATTTCCCGGGGCTTTTCCTGTGTACCTGACTAGTGCATCAGAGTTAAAAGTGCTGTCCAGAGTGGTCACATTGGAGCACTCTGGGATAGCTCCCGGAGGCCGATACCGTCGAATTGCATCTGTATCTACCTCAAATTCGACCCAGCAAGGTCGATTTTAGCGCTACTCCCCTCGCCAGGGAGGAGTACAGAAGTTGATTTTAAGAGCCTGTTAGGTCGACGGAATGGGGTTGGTTGTGTAGACACATTATTCTGCACAGAGTATGTGTATGTAAGCAGAGTCAGGATGGGCTCCACCCTGACATCTGGTGGTGAGGTGTGGCAAGTAGTGGAAAAGAACTTCAGGGGCTGATCTCAATTTGCATAGGCACACCCACCCCGCCTAGAATGAGGCCATAACTGCCCAAATGGTCACTTTGGCTGTTGTGGGATCCCCAGTGTCTTTGTTATTGGGGCAGGAAGAGTAAATTGTTATTACCCTGATTATGGGAACTGTGCTTGGAACTGTACTTGGCCTTTTGTTATGATGGAGGGACTCACCATCAACTGAGTAGCACTCGCTAGGCAAGGGACATGGGTTCCAAAACTCTGTGAATTGAGAGAGACTTGAGACAGGTATTAGTACCTGGTGGTGTGG
This sequence comes from Chelonia mydas, assembly GCF_015237465.2. NCBI lineage: Eukaryota > Metazoa > Chordata > Testudines > Cheloniidae > Chelonia > Chelonia mydas. The sequence goes on from NC_057850.1 coordinate 165,603,806, forward strand.
GCCCCTTTGTGAGGGCCTGAAGCACCAATTGCACCTCTGTCTCTCTCCACTGTGGAATGTCAGAGCTAATTTTGGGTCTATTAAGAGTCTTGCTGCAGGCGCTGTGCTGCATTCACTTTGGCCTTATGGTGCACCAGCACTAAGGCCCCCACTACTATGAGCTGAAATCACTGAGAGCTGAAATCACTAAGAGCTGAAATCACTAAGAGCACTGTGTCAAGTAGTGGGGAGCCAGAAGATCTAGAGTGCAGTGGTGCTGTTCGTGAGACAGCGGCGTGTTCGTGAGACGGTGAGCTGAGCAGAGCCGTTCGTGAGACGGCGAGCTGAGCAGAGCCGTTCGTGAGACGGCGAGCGGAGCTGAGCGGAGCCGTTCGTGAGACGGCGAGCGGAGCTGAGCGGAGCCGTTCGTGAGACGGCGAGCGGAGCTGAGCGGAGCCGTTCGTGAGACGGCGAGCGGGGCTGAGCGGAGCCGTTCGTGAGACGGCGAGCTGTGCAGAGCGGAGCCGTTCGTGAGACGGCGAGCTGAGCTGAGCGGAGCCGTTCGTGAGACGGCGAGCGGAGCTGAGCGGAGCCGTTCGTGAGACGGCGAGCGGAGCTGAGCGGAGCCGTTCGTGAGACGGCGAGCGGGGCTGAGCGGAGCCGTTCGTGAGACGGCGAGCTGTGCAGAGCGGAGCCGTTCGTGAGACGGCGAGCTGAGCTGAGCGGAGCTGTTCGTGAGACGGCGAGCTGAGCTGAGCGGAGCTGTTCGTGAGACGGCGAGCTGAGCTGAGCGGAGCTGTTCGTGAGACGGCGAGCGGAGCTGAGCGGAGCCGTTCGTGAGACGGCGAGCTGTGCAGAGCGGAGCTGTTCGTGAGACGGCGAGCTGTGCAGAGCGGAGCTGTTCGTGAGACGGCGAGCTGAGCTGAGCTGAGCGGAGCTGTTCGTGAGACGGCGAGCTGTGCAGAGCGGAGCCGGTCGTGGTGGAGCAGAGCCGTTTGTGAGACAGCGTAGCAGAGCAGAGCCCTGTGGGGCAGTCAGCTTCAGGACACGTAAGGTACCCCTTACCTCTTTCCCCCACACACAGGCATATCTTAGCCAGACTGGGGAGTAACACTCTGCAGATGAACTTTTGAACTCTGGGGCTGGACTTTTTGGATTTTGGGTGATTTGAGGATTGCTGGACTCAAGAGACGTTTGGGTTCTGGGACTCAAGAACCTGAGGGAAAGGATGTGGCCCAATTTTCTGGGGTGGGTCTTTGCTCATGGTTTGGTTAATGAACACTAGTTGTGGTGTTTCCCCAATTTAACGCTGATGTCGTTTACCTCATGTTATTAAAGATTCTCTACTACACCGAGACTCTGTGCTTGCGAGAGGGGAAGTATTGCCTCATTGAGGCGCCCAGGGGGTGTGTAAGATTTTCCCAGGTCACTGGGTGGGGGCTCGAGCCAGTTTTGTATTTACTTTGATGAGAGGGAACCCCTGTGTACTGAACCCGGCCCTTGCTGCTATCAACTTGGCCTGGCAGAAGGGTTACAGAACACATGATTTATTGTTATCCTTTTTCAAACAGTCCTCCAACTAATTTTCAATCTGTGACATTGCCAATTTTAATTAATTTTTATATAAGATTTTGTAAGGCATTGAATCACATGCTTTACTAGAGTCCAGATAGATCACATCTGTTAAATCCTTTTAATACGCTACGGTGCTGAGCCTGCTACTAATAGCAGACTGCTGTGCACATGATGAGTCCCATTGAAGTCAATGGGGCATTGCATAGGTGCAGCAGGCCTTGTGGGTGCTATTAGTTGTAGGTCTAGGGTTCTAGGGCTTAATTTTTTTTTTTTTAAAAAGTCAGGTTTGGCTGGCACAAATTGTTCTTTAATGTATATTATTTATTTGTATTACTGCAGTGCCCTGAAATCCGAGCTATGGACCAGGACCCTGTTGTGATAGGCACTGTACAAACACAGAACAGAGAGCCAGTACCTACTTCAATGAGCTTACAAAGTAACCCATATTGTAACTCATCTTTACAAACCCGTATATACTCATGGCCTCCCATATGTTTACAAAAATGTCCTTTTTTAACGCTGGTTATGTTTTACCAGAGACTGATGGACTTATCAGATGTTTCAATGATTGCAAAGATTGGTCTAGCCTGCTGCACCTTCATCTCTCTTTCCTCCTCTCCCCCAGAGTCTGGTGCCATATTTGCTTTTTTTCTACTGCTTTGATTCCTCCTTAGTTCTCCGTGGCTTCTTAAAAGTAAATGCAACTAGTTCACTAAGTCAACCTACGTCTCTTAAGATCATGTAATGCATATCATCCAAGCCTTATAATACATATAAATGCATTTTTTCCTACTATTCCCTCTTACTTGCTTTTTAGCAAAAACAATTAACCATAACCCTTCCTGAAAAAAAGAATAAGATCAGGAAAGTTGTACAGTGACTCCTCACTTCAAGTCGTCCTGGTTAACGTTGTTTTGTTGTTACATTGCTGATCAGTTAGGAAACATGCTCATTTAAAGTTGCACAATGCTCCCTTATAATGTTGTTTGGCAGCTGCCTGCTTTGTCCACTGCTTGCAGGAAGAGCAGCCCATTGCAGCTAGCTGGTGGGGGCTTGGAATCAGGGTGGACCAGCAGCCCCCCATCAGCTCCCTGCTCCCCTAAGTTCCCTGTGCAGAAGCCACCCAGCAGGCTATCAATTGCTGGGCAGTTCAGCTGTCCCTCCCCCCACTGCCATGTGCTGCTCCTGCCCTCTGCCTTGGAGCTGCTCTCCGGAGCCTCCTGCTTGTTGCGGGGGGAGGGGAAGAGAGGGGGGCTAATGTCAGGGTGTCCCCCTCCCCCCTGCTCCTGCATCCTGCTTACCCCGTCTCCATAGAGCAGGGGGGACACACGACAGGGCTCAGGATGGAGGGAGCTTCCTGGCAGCAGCTGCTGGGGTCTCAGCTTGCTGATTAATTTAACAAGATAGTGTATTTAAGAGTGGTGTCAGCGTACTTAAAGGGGAAATGCGCATCTCTCTCTCTCACACGCAGGGTGTGTGTCTCTGTCTGCCATGCTGTCTCCCATCCCTCCGTTCCTGCTGCCTTGTAGCGTGTGAGGCTACATTAACAACAATGAGTTCATCCTTGAGGGCTCAGCCAATTGCTAGTTCATCATTTAGCAGGAAGGCATTCCCTGGAAAATATCCCACCCTCTGACTCCACCATCTCAACCAAGCTTCACAATCATCATTGCTGTGTACAGTATTAAATTGTTTAAAACTTATACTCTGTGTGTGTGTGTGTATATAATCTTTTGTCTGGCAAAAAAAAAAATTCCTGGATCCTAACCCCTCCCCCTCATTTACATTAATTCTTATGGGGAAATTGGATTCGCTTAACATCATTTTGCTTAAAGTCACATTTTTCAGGAACATAACTACAATGTTAAGTGAGGAGTTACTGTATTTGACAGAAAATGATAGAATACTTGTGAATTTACAGTTTCGTACAAGGGCTTCTATCAGCCAATCTTCCACTTAAATGATTAAAAACATAACTATCTATGATATGGTGGGGTGGAGGCAGGCACAATCAAGTCTTTGCATTTTATTATGTTTAAGGCTGTAAGAAAAGTGTGGGCCGTGCGTTTTTGTGGAAACTGCAACTTGTTATAGTTGCCGCAAAATAGAATGGCATTGTGACCCTGGGGGCCAGGTCTTAGTGCCACTCACTCGCAGGGTCACAATGCCACTCAAATTTGGCCCCTCACCAAAACAGCAACTTTGACAAACTATGGCCACAACTTTTGAAACAAAAAATTACGACTTTCTTAACAGCCTTAGTTATTTTGTTTTCCCAATTCATGATCCAGCCCAAAGTGAGCTCTGACAGGCTCCCAGCACAGAGTATGACTGCAGACTATTAGCTGTAGCCTATAGTGCAGGGATAGGCAACCTATGGCACATGTGCCAAAGGCAGCACGCGAGCTGATTTTCACACTGCCCGGGTCCTGACCACCGCTCGGGGGGGGGCTCTGCATTTTAATTTAATTTTAAATGAAGTTACTTAAACATTTAAAAAACCTTATTTACTTTACATACAACAATAGTTGAGTTATCTATTATAGACTTATAGAAAGAGACCTTCTAAAAATGTTAAAATGTATTACTGGCACGCAAAACCCTTAAATTAGAGTGAAGAAATGAAGACTCGTCACACCACTTCTGAAAGGTTGCCGACCCCTGCTCTAGTGCATTGAATCTTCTTCTTTTTTTCCCCTTAGGACTGAAAAAAGACCAGTCAAAGTTAGCAGTGGGGTGGAATATAGAAAGGTTAGTTAAACTAACAGTAATAATTTCTGATAACCCACTACCATCGGACCAGCCAAAAGAAAAACTTTCTCAGCTTGTATATAAATCTCTGAAAACAGTATATTAAAACACTTAGCATGATTTCTTTTACTAGCAATAGGAAAGCAAATTATCATCACATATCATGCATTTTGTGTCACAAACAGCAACCAACATTCATGACATCATCCGCCTCCATTTCTTTGAAAATTTAGAAGGCAGAATGAGATCTTAGATTGCAACAAATGTGCATGATGGGAAATATAAGCAAATTACTAAGCAGTAGTCGCTCTCTATTCCCTTGTATTAAAATATTGTTTCAGTTGATAGACAACTGAGAGAGCTGTTTTTTAAGTGACTTAATAACAAAATTACTGGGTATCCGATGTTGCAGAAACAAATTTTTTTTTTTTTTTTGGACGGGCTTTTTTTCCCCCCCATTGCTCCTGGCTATAATTTTGAAAAATTCTTGTTTGAGAAAATGCAGCAGATGGCAGTAATGTATAAAGAAAATGCGATCTGTTGCTTATCTCAGGATTCCTGCAAGCATATAGACTTTATCACTCATCACACAGAGCTGGTGAAGTCTCCATTTTATTGTCTAGATTTTGATCTGTTTCAGAGTATTGTCAGCAAGTGTCTTAAGCTGAGAAACAGAGAGGTTTGAAGCCACGTGCCTCTACCTAGCCCAAAAGAACATATTTTAGATGCTATCACAATTTCTTATTTTTAAAGAAATAGCTATTTATTGTTAAGACACACCTATTCAGAATAAGAATGTCATTTTGATTTAATTTTAGGCACTTCCTACAATACATGCTGCAGAGATAAGGGATTCAGTGAAACATTCCCAATTTCAATTTTTTGACAGTTCAGTTGTATGATGGATTCATAGATACTATAGCAACAGTTATTAGAAACAGTTAAAAAAAATGCCTGGCCCACTTTCTGTCATTATACCTTTTCATAGCAAACATATAACTAAGGCCTTATCTACACCGGAATTTGAGCCATTGTTGTAGCTCCTCCAATGCAAACCTCTAGTGTACACATGATCTCTACCTCTGCAGATCATACTGAACTACAGGTTCAGTTGTATCGGTGGCTGGAATCCCAGTGGAGACAAAGCCAGAACTGTCAAATGCAAGGGTGCAAACATCATGAGTCAGGCCGCCCCCTAAAATCATGGGATTTCAAAAAATAAAACAATGTGGGTTCTTTTTTTGTGCCTTCTGGTTTTTAAGCCTTTTGGGTCCATGTTTTAATTATTTTTCTTTGCAATAAAGAGGGCTGGAAACTGAGATTCTCCTGTGATCACATCTCAAAGTACTTTCTTGTATTATTCTGGCTAAGGAATGGAGAACTAGAAAAGTTGGGCCTCTCTTCAGTTTTACCTGAGACTCCAGTTGTAAGAATTTCTTTGGGCTGCTGTATTTGTCAAGAATATCATCAATGAGCCGGTATTTGATAAAGTTAATTAACTACACAGGACTGAAAACAATACTAGATCATTTCTCTCTCTAACAGTAATTTCTTCAAGCATCTTTGAGCTATATTAAAAGAGATGGTAGCATTTTCCATCTACCCATCACCCACTCCAGAACTATCTAAATAGGCTAACATTCACTTATAAATGGGAAAGGGTAAAATTTATTTTTTAAATTACATCTACATTTTTCATAGAATCACTGTGCAAATCAGTCCCATTCCAAACAAACAAATCACTTGTCCTTGTGGTATAAATAATACAAAAGACTAGCCAACATCAGTGGTGGTTGGAATGTGCACATGGACAGACACTAGTCTCTACCATAGCTAAGATTTCTCAATGAAGAGGCCGCAACTAGCAGATTAACAAGATCATTGGGTGAACTGTTAAGGGGAAGATCTTCATTAAAGTGGAACTGAAGCTGTATGTATGAATCAGTAACTTAAAGTCAGATAATTTTGCAATATATATACCAATTTAGCAAGAATGTTGTAATGTTTGCCCCAGGGTGCAGCAGTTGCCATTAATACCTTGTAGATGAGCCAGAGCTTAACATATCTGCTTCAACACATCCCAGTAAAAACAATGCTTGAGAATTTTCTTCTGTCTGTTGAGCATTAGCTCAGAGTCAGCCTTTTCCTTTTAATAATGGAAAGGGTTGGTTTGTTTTAAATGACACCCATGTTTCACATATTGATTTCACTCACACAGAAAGAAAGAAAGAAAGAAAGAAAGAAAACTCTTAAAATGAAATAGTTAGTCAAGGGCAGCAGTGGGAGGGAGATCAAGACATGATGGTAACCCACTACTAGCGGACCAACTATATTCCTGGCTGATTTAATCTCTATATATGACACTCATTTTGCTGACATTTTATGGTTAGGGGATACTTTGCAATGCTGCTCCCACTCATGAGAGAAAACTCAACTGTGGTTTCCAGCCGTAATGTAATGGAAAAAAAGGGCACACTACTGACTCTAAAATTATATTAGTTGAAATGATATAAAGTACCTAGCATATTTTGAGCTTTATTTATCTACTAGTGCATTATGGGCAATGAATATTTTAAAATGAAAGCAAAACCAGCTGAAAGTTTCACAACAATGAAGACTTTGGACGGTAGCTGTTCGGTCGTTCTAAGGGTGAGGTTATGCCAGAGAGACTATTATATGAGCCATACCAATTCAGAGATGGTAACAAAGATGAAATACTCCAGCTTTATTTTCTTTAAATATAAGTGAGTATATTATATTTTGAATATGAAACTACAAAAATGTTACTCCCCCGCATTTTTGCCTAAGCCTTGAAGAACATAGAGGGTGATCTCTTACTGCATGCAGACTTCTAAAGAGCATAAAGCATAAGACGCAACAGCATGTGTTAAGAAAAGATCTTCATCCTTATTATTGTATATCATGGCTTTTTATTTTTAAGTTAGAGCTGTAACATTATTTTAATGTCTTTTTATGATCCATTGCCTACTTTTTTACAAATAATTTATTACACAATGTTTTCTAAAAAGTCAAACACATTAGAGAGAGGTTTAAACCAAAACCTAGGTTCCAAATATTCCCAACTTTTTAATATTTGAAATTCAGATCTGGATCTCTAGTTGGCAACTTAAGCCCATCTCTAAATATGGTAAAATATAGATGGTCTGACCCTAGTAAGTTTCATGCTGAAGCCAGCTCTTTGGGTCAAGCTTTTGTGTGAGGAACAAGGCATAACTCAATTTCCCCCATCATTGCAGGTGTGACACTGCAAGAGGAGTGATTAAAAAGAAATGGTGAATCATGTAATGGAAGAAAATTCGGAAAGGAGACACATAGGAAAAGTAGTAAAAGGGTAAGATAACAGACAAAGGGAGGAGAGCGTAGAAGAGTCATGAGGGATACAAATGCAGAAAAGGAAGAAAAGGTAACAGCTTTATTAATGGTGACCCTAGCTTTGGTACTGTGTATTTCTAGTTACACAACTTTCAAATAGATTTATAAAATCATTTTTGATAGGGAATGGGGAAAAGTTACCAAAAATGTAACTTTGGGATGTTCACTGGATTACAATGCAATAAAGTCATTAGTTTGCTTTGTGGGGTCAAAGAGTATAGATACAGTATTGATACATCATACATTAAGTATAGTTACGCTATGCTAGTATACTAATGTAATATACAGCGCCTACTTGAAATGATAGTACACTATATAAGTCCATTAATTAGCATTGAAAGTCAAGACTGAGCTTCAGTAGATCAGGATGGAACCTTAATACTTCACAGGACGGAGAACACATTCATTTAAAAGCTTGGGCTCTTTTACTTTTAACAGTTGAGTTTCTGTATAGATATTAATTGCAGCTCTGTAATTAATTTCCATGAAATCAACAGGAACTAGGGGTACACAGGATTTGGGATTTTCTATGTAGAGGCCACCAGAGACTTCGGTGAGCATGGGCTCTTTTAGTCTTCTGTTCCCCTGAACTTATGCCAGGTGTACTCTCTTAACCCCCTTAAGACAATGACTCTGGTTTTCCTCAGGCTAAAATAGGGTTGGCAAGGCTTTCCCTTACTTGGGGATTTTGGATGGCCTTTATACAACTCCTTCCTCCATAGCAACTGCATATTTTTGTACTAGATTGTGGTGTCCAAGAGGGCAAACAATCTCCTATACAAATTACAATGGTACTCCACCCACCACCACCAGGAGAAAGAAAATGCTGCAAGCTACACCCCAAATTTCTCTCCATTCAAACTCAGTAAAGCATCTCTGTTCACCTCTGTAGCTACCCTGTCACCAGCTAGCAGTGCAATCTGTGATCTGACAATGAAGCTGGAGTCTTTCTGCCTCAGACACCATCACTAGTAATAAAGATTCTCAATTAGAATTTAGCTGACAATTCTGTTGATGATTCACAAGCCTGAATAGAAATTAACTGAGCTGGTTCTGCAGTGCCAACAGGACTAAGAATTTGTTTTAGTCAGCAAAGCAAGTGGGTAAGAGTCAGAGATAGAGCAGATGTGTTGTGTAGGAAGGTAACATTTTATAAGCACACGTAAAATAGTATCTATTTATAATATAAAAATGTCATTAATAATACAGGTATTTTCAATTTAGGTGTTTTGTGATATTATGATTTTTCAAAACAAAATCCCTTGTCTTCAAATCAGTGCATTTACCTAACATTTTTGCTTGTTTTATGGGAATTCAGAATATAAAATAACATTGACATAATTTTAACCCAGTATTTTGACCCCAGCAATGTTTTATGTTTATTTGTCCTTGTTGTATTATTCCTATTTCATAACTTTCATTGACTTCCTGCACTCATTTAAAACACTACATAATCCAGAGGGAATACCCTATAAAATACCACTCTACCTTCCTGTAGACAACAATAGCAGGAAAACCCGATGAGGCCCAACCAACTAATATGAAATGAGTGATTTTTCTGAAGTTTAATTATTCTGATTTTGATCAGAAGAAATAACTGAAATTAGATATTTGCTGCCCGCAGTAAGAAAAATTGAGCAACCGAGAAGTGAAGTATAGATGCCTGTGCACATTTGGTTTTTTACTTTGGTCTTTGTGGGACAGACGTATGGTATTGCTTTAAAGTAATATAAAAAAATCATAATAGGATAATAATAATACTTCTCACTTATATAGAGTGGCATCATACAAGGGTCTTCAAGTGCTTAAAAAAGGTATATAAGTATCATTAGCCTCAATAAATGGAGAAACTGAGGCATAAGAGGGGTGAGGTGAGTTGGTTCCACTACCACACAGGAAAGTGAAGACCAACACCCAGGTCTCCTGCGTCACAGTCACTTACCCTATTGTGTCATCAAGTATTAAAAGTATTAAGGAAGGGCTGGAATTGAACGGTGGACCTCTGACTTCCATGAATTGGTCTGAATGCAGCTTGGCAGTGACTGAAAGTTGTTACCTATTTTATGGTTGATTGCTGATGTATGAAAAATGACTCGATGGTCTCCATTAAACTCATAATAGGCAGAGATCCACATCACAAAAGAAATAAAAAAGACCACACTGTGCACCTACCTTGGACCTCTCAGCAAATGAAGTGAGGCCAAAGATTGAATAAGCATAAAGATTACATTAGCTTCAAAGCCTGTAGAGAAGCCCCTCCATGACTGAGGCACAATGGTGAAGCCAGGACAGAGGAATCTATACTGTTTTTGTTCTGTGGATGGAAAACTTCACCCTTCAGCATCTTCCAGGTGCGCTACGTGCACTTTAAAAAAACACAGACAAAAATCTGAGCTTTTCAACCGCAAACTACAGCAGTTCATTTCTTAATCTCTATTCACACAAGGTGAAATTCTCCTCAAATGGCTGCACAAGATCCTGTGCATCATTTAAGCCCTTAATTTGAGCTTTAATGGTCCCTAGGGCTTGTGGGTTCTCTGCACTAGGGTGAATTTCACACTTAAAATATGCACAAGTCCTCTCCATTTTCAATGGGCCATATTTACTGGCCATGTAAGCCAACACAAATCCATTTCTGTCAATAAAAGGATTACAGTATATTTGCCCTTATATTAAATTAGAAGTCAGGCTGATTATGTAGTTAAATATTCTTATGTTTAAGTAATTTTACATACAAGAGACCTGTTTCAATGATTAGTTAAACAAATACATTATCATCTGCCTGACTTGTGAGCATAAGGACAAAAACATTTTAATTCTTGCAATATTTAAAATAAAAAATCAATACCATACAGCTGTGAATGCAACATTTTGTGCTCTGCTGTGTTGTGATTTTGTCCGGTTCTAGTCACTTTCACAATACAGGCTGTGTTTACACTGGCAGTTGTAAACTTTTGTCTTTCAGAGGTGTTAAAAAATAAAAAAAGCCTGAAAGACAAAAGTTTTGCTGCGAAAGCGTCGGTGTGAACAGTGCGTTGTCCGCAGGAGGGCCAACAAACAGCGGCTACGCTGTACGACTTTTAGCAGCATGGCTTTAGTGACACAGCCCTGTCTCTAAAAGCTGTGTAGTGTAGACATACTTACAGAGTGGATGATTTCACATTCCAGAGGACATATGTGGGTTAGGGGTGAGGTGGAGGGGGGTTACATTTTCATTAGTTTTATATAGGGAAGTAGGCTTTCTTAGCAAAGAAAGGTTAAGGCCTGATTGAATGCATCAACCAATCCTGGCCCTGTGCTCTGAAGTGAGTGATAAAACTCCAGAGTCCACAAACACACACACACGTATATATTTTGTTCTATTCTTAAGAGCTATACTTAAGTGGTTTTCTGAATCAGAGTCCATAGCAGTTGTGGGCAACCTGCGGCCCACCATTGGTCAGTGTAAACAAACTGTCTCGCAGCCCGCCAGCGGATTACCTTGATGGCCCACAGGTTGCCCACCAATGGTCTATAGCATTAAGATATGATAGTGTGGGTTTTTTTTATATAATTGGGCTTAAAATAAATAGGACTTGCATCCACACACAAATCTAGATTACAAAACTACTTGTTCTGTAGTATTTAGTACTAAACAATTTAGGGTCAGCGGAGAAGAGAAGATTTCAACCAGTTTAAATAACATCTGAATCTGGCCTTCAAAGCTTAAATACATAACTATCATATTCCTGGATTGTGTGATAGCCACAATAAAAGTACGTGAAGATAACTGGAAGGGTTTGACTTAAGCCCACAAGAACTAGGGGAAATATATTCAGAAGAGCACCATAAATTTGTTTAATCCTAAAATTATATCTACCACCCTATACTTGTTCTAGACAGCATTTCAGCATAAATTGATAGACTTTCATGCAACTTTGTTTTACAATAGGATATACATATATTTTTAAAATCATCAGAAAAATTAATTGACACCAGCTGTAACCCCAACTCTTCCAAGCCATTATGATCTATTATGTATTTAATTACATTTTTAGAAGTGTATTAGAATATTTGGTAATAAAGTAATTGGTATTTATTCTTTGATGGCTGTTACAGACCACTATGTAAGCACATAATTGTGAACTTGTTGAAGTACATTATTTACTTGCTAGCCCAGAATAGTAGTTCCTAAGTATCTTCACGAAGATCCCTAGGCAAGTTTGAAAGGGTAATATTTTTTGTTGCATGACTGGAACAGCTCTGACTATGGATTAATGTATCTGTGAGTAGAACTTTTTTTAAAAAATCTGTTACATATAAAACAAAATCAGAGAGAAACAGCTGACAACTAAGGACAATGAGTCAAATAAAATAAGTACCTCAATAAACGATATTAGTAATTCTGAGCCTTTACTTGCAAACCTTACTCACTTGAGTATTCTGATTCAAATCAACTGGATCTCTCATTTGAGTAAGGATTGCTGAATCAGGCCCTTTGTAAGTGTACCATTCCATACATAGGTGGTGACTCTGTGGGTGTTCCAGGGCTGGAGCACCAACAGAAAAAAAATTGAGGGTGCTCAGCACCCGCCAGCCACAGCTGTTGTGGCAGTCAACGATCAGCTGCTCGGCGGTTCGGGAAAGGCCTTGCGGGAGGGCAGAGAGCCGCGAGCCATGGGCAGATGGGGGCCTTGGGGAGGGGCTGGAGCAGGGGCAGGAAAAGGCAGTGCGAGGACAGGACCTTGGGAAAGAGGTGGAGTGGGGGCAAGGCCTGAGGGTGGAGTGGGGGTAGAGTACCCCCCAGGGAAAAATAAAAGTCAGCACCTATAATTCCATATCGTCTGGTAAAAACATGCATTTCAAAATCAGTAGTGAACAATTTAAGCTCGGATTGGTACCTTAATTTTTATTTATTTTTAATGAGAATTATATTCCCCCTCCTCCCTTGGTGACAAAACGTGTGTGTATGAATGTGTGTGGGAATGGTGACTCTGGTAAGAAGTGACTAAGGTAAACAAGTGCAGTTGCTAAACCACAAATTATTTTTAAGTAAACCTTCTGTATCTATTTATAATGTTATGTAACACTTATTTTCTTTGTTTAATTGGAAGATCTTCTTGGGAGCAGTTCAAACATCTAATGTGAATACAGCTAGATAAACCTTTATAGAGACACTTTATTTAGCCAATAAACCATAAGAGTGCTTGGATAAAATGAAATGTAATGGTCATATAGTATAAAAATCCCTACAAAGTATCAAGAAATGTGTTTTTATAGTATCTCTGGTGTGTTTGCTGTTTTTTAAACCTTACACCTCAGTTGATTTCTTTCATCCAAAAAATATTTTAAAAGCAACTAATCCATAATATTGTTTGGAAAAAATTATTGAAAAATGTAAAGAGTTATTGAATTAAAGAATATATAAATGATGTGCAAAATCCTGAGACATGATGACTTCAAATACAGATGCAGAGGCACAGTGCCTCTCAGGATTTGTCTCAGTGTCTTTAACTTATCAATGTACTTTTTGGACCCCTATAATTCAAATTATATTGCTCTTCTAAGATGAGTTTCAGAGTAGAGACCTTGTATGTCAAGTTTCAGCCCTGAGCAAATTTTATGGATGGGTTACACTTTATAAAGAGGACTGATGATAGAAATGCAGACTTTAGTCTCATGAAATAGGTGCCTTTTTAATGTGTTACAGAGTACGGGCAGATGAAGCTATAGAGGTGTTGGCTCTAATTTATAACAAAATTCTCAGAGGTATTGAGGCATGTAATTCCCATTGATTTAATAGGAGTTGGGTGCCTACACAGCTTTGAAGATATGGACCAAAATGTCCAATTTTGTAATCACTATGCATGGGAAACTCCCATTGAATTCAATGCACCTAGAAAAACAAATGCAACATCTGTTTCACGAACCCAGATTCCTCCCTCTGAACTGCTGAGTAGGAAGAAACCCAGAATGTACAGCTCTTCTAGGTGATTGTCACAACCTACATGTCATCACACCATACCTCTCAAATGTCTTTCATTTCAAGGGACATCACTCATTGGTCACAAAACCAGCTCCTTATCACATATTTGGTGTCCCTTCACTTTTATTCCTGAAAATTATTTATGTCAGAAGGAAAAATCGTGTAACTAAGGTTACAGAAAGAGTCACTTACACTTAGGGAAGGAATCACGTTATTTTCCCTGCATTGACTAAAGTTTTGCATTTTCCCCATTCTGGATCTTTGCCATATGTTGCATCTCGCACTTGGGCATTGGCAGGTTGAGAGGTAGGATCACAACTCAGTGCTATGTCTGAGGCGTGGTTTACACTTAAAATTTAGATTGACCTAGTTATGTCGCTCAGGAGTGTGAAAAATTCACACCCTTGAGAGCTGTAGTTAAGCTGACCTAACTCTTGGTGTAGATGCGGCTAGGTCAATGGAAGAACCTAGCAACTGCCTCTTGAAGAGGTGGATTACCTTCATCGATAGAAAAACTCTTTCCATCTACACTATAGTGCTACAGCGACATAGCTGCAGGCATGCCCTGACATTAAATGAACTCAAACTCACAAAAATACAGATTTAGTTCAAGAGACTACTGTGACACCCTGGCACCCCAATATTCACCACTGTCATGTAATTAGGATATGTTTTCTACAAAGTATGCCTTGTGAGGTATCATTCTAAAAGTCTTGATCTGCTAGACAGTAATATCTCGTTGGACTGTATGTGCTACCATCATATGCGAAGTTATAAAGTTTGACTATGTCTGTGTTACTGAAACATATTGTGTGGTTGAAAACACCCACAAGCAGCTTTTCGGGTACAACAGTAAAAAGGCCAAACAATATTAACAGCTGATTGAGGAAATGCACACAAGCACAAGGATTACCCCAGGAACTGTGTACAATAGAAACTTCCCAGAGATAGCAGTACACAATGGGAACTATTTGACCTAGGTCAGAGCAAAAGAGCTTTCCAGCAAGTGGGAAGAAGAAATAAAAGGGGGACAATGACAGCATGATGGTACCTCACTCTCCCTACAAGAGCACACCTGGAAACACCTGAGGTGCAAGGACTGAACTGTGGGAAGTGAAGGTCCCAGGCTAGAGGGATTTTTAGTCTGTGTATGAAAACCTGGAAAAGCCAGCTTGTGTCTTAAGAATCTGCCAGCCTGTTTATCACTCAGGATGAGAATTTGCTAATTCATATCCTACATATTTAGTGTGTTAAACTCAGTTTGCAATTTTGTTTATTTACTAAAGTAATCTGCTTTGATCTGTTTGCTATCACTTCTAATCACTTCAAATCTATCTTTTGTAGTTAATAAACTTGTTTTGTTTTGTCTAAAACCAGTGTGTGTGGAAATTATAACTTGGGGCAGAAAGCTGTTGCATATCTCTCTCCACAGTGAGGTGAATTTCATGAGTTTACGCTATAGAGTTCTCTGTGAAGCGCAAGACAGTACAATTTTGGGTTTACACTCCAGAGGCGGGTGCGTGCCTTAGCAACTGGGAGGTGCCTTAGCTGAGCCTTCCCATGCAGAGCTGATCTCAGCATCTGTGTGTAAAGCTGCAGTTGGGTGTGTCCCTATCAGTGTGTATGCTGGTGAAAGAGCAAGCGTGGAGAGCCTGGCAATTTATCACTGCACCACAGTGTGAAAGGGAACCCAGGCTGGTAGGTTAGGTGGGCTCAGTGGTATCCCAGGTCCAAGTGGCACCCCAGGGGGAACCTATCACAACTACAACAGGGCCATTTTTAGTGGGTTCAGCTTCCTCAGTTGTTTTCACAGCCTGCTATGTAGTTCCTGTTTAAAGTTTTAAAGAAAAAATAGATATTTAAATTATGCTTGCTTTACACAGGCAAAAAAAAGAACAACTCTGAACAAAACAAAATCAATTAATTTCAGATGACAGCTTACAGAACAGATTTCCACCTGTCCTCATCTTCTTTCACGTTCACAAACAGAATTTTAAATTACTAGGTAACAGGAAAAGAAGCCTAGAAACCTAATATTTTAAACTCCTAAGGGTCTGTGATCCTGCAAACCCTTACTATGACACACTATGCCTAATAGGGTTTACATGATTGGGCCTAATACAGCATATTAGTTGAACATGCATCTGTATTTTCTCAATCATACCTAATTATTTTTGTTCACATTAATAAACTATAACTGTTGTAATTCTATTTTTTATTCTTATCATCCTGGTAACAATTATCCATGTGTGGGTGTTTTCTCAATTTACCACAGGCAGTTTCTTATATTGTGCTCATCAGCATGTTATCTGAACACCTTCCAGAATCAGGAAATTCAATAAAGGGACTAAAGGTTGATCTCCATTCCCCTCTAATCCCCTCTTCTCCAGGGAAAATTGTATTGATAGTGTGGGTGGAGGTTTTGTTTGTATTTTTAAAATAAATTCATGTGTTATGTATTTTTTTTCCCTTAGGGAAAATGAGATTGAAAAAATGCACCCTGCTTTTGAATTGGTTGTGGTAGTTGCTGTGGGAGATGATTCCAGTCTATTCCTGAGCCATCCCCTAAGAAAGCCTTATCAAACAAACTTTGCCTTTTAGGTAGATTTCTGAGAGCAGAATCAGTGAGACTTGTGGTCCCAGAGGGTGATCACGGCAGAGTTTATGCTCCCTGATTGGATGACTGAATCATTTTAAACAAGAAGATGACACATAAATAGTGATTAATGTGCTTCTGGCACAAATTTCCAGCTGAGTAATCAGGGAAACTTTTAAGATTTGCAAACATTTTCACAAACATCCATTGGCTATGAACAATGAATTATAAGACCACAAATAACAGCTAACCAAATTCACCATTATATTCACAAATCACTTTTTTCATTATTCAACCAGCCCTAAAGATACATCTACAAAGTTAACTAATTTGAAGTATAATGATTCTATGGACACATTTATTATAGCAGTGTCAGTTAAAAGCTGTCACTCAGCTTAAGGACTGCTGTCGCAACTGAAATGGTCAGAATCAATTTTTGATCTTAGGTATAATAGTAACCACCGAACTCAGTGGATGTGATCCTTTGTGACCCTGACTTGAGTCAGGTGAGCGGGACCAGGAAATACAATTGAGTAATTTACCAGCACTTCTTACTCTTACACATTTATCATAATACGATATTTTCATGTAGTCTAATGTACTATCCTGTCTTGAATACAGAAGAATATTTCCCCATGATAAAAAACATTTAATTTAGGTGAAGGTCCTTTGATTATTACTTACTGGATCAAATGTATTCAGTCCTAATTTATATACCAGGCAGAGTATAAGATCTCAGGGACCAAATTCTACCTTGGTGTAACAGCACTGGCTTCAAAAGAATTGGCACCACTTAAATCAAAGGTAAATATGGCCTAAAACTTTTATTTGTATCTTCCCTTATATGCAAACTTGTGCAGACTATAGCTTATGAAATGCCAGTAAATATGTAATGAAGAACTGAATGTTAATTAAGTCAGATATTTTCGTAACTTTTAGAAATATATCAATAGAGCAACTACTTAATGACAGAAGCACAGGGAATTCTCTTTAGATTAATAACTTCCTGGGAGTTATTAATTTGGGACTATTAACCAATGTCAGATACATTTGGAACAAATCCCACAGCTTCTAGTAGGTCTGGAATTCACTAATGCCAGGATGTCAACAGCCAGGAAATGCAAATATTAAGTCTCTACAGTAACATTAACTTGGCCACATTGTACATCTGGTATGTTTTATGGTACACATTGAGCCACACAAATATAGCAAATGATTTATTGAGTTTTAGCTTACTATTATGCAGAGTTCTAATTCTAGTTCTCATAATAAGAGCAGCTCAATAAGCTTGTGAGAACTCTTAAAATATTGTTTTAAAAATTGAGGAGCACCTGGAATTTTAAACAAATGTGAAAGATCGGCACCTAACAAGAAAAACAGGAATGGAAAAGACTGCCTCTGTTCAATGTGGTAGAGTTCACACAGGAACATTAACTTTTGCATTTCCTGACTGTAGCTCTGCATTAATGTAGGATTTTGCTTGTTTATTTTTGGATATAATTTCCCAGTGTGTTTTAAAAAAAGAGAAAAACAAAGGCCTCAGTTTACCAAGTATAATTAAGTTAATTTTGTGCTTTTTATGTGGTATCCTCCACATGCTGGTTTGGGTACATAGGGATAATTGTATGTTCTTTCTTTGTGACTTATGAGGTATCTGTGAGCTGCAACAGTCCTTGATGTGTAACATGAGTTTCAGGTTTAATAAAATCTTTATTTACTTTCAGATATGCCTCCACATGGTTTCTCAGCAAAACACAGCACAGCACACAGGAAAGATAATCGATCCACAGTGCCAAAAATGTGTTCTATTCATCCATAGCATAAACAGCATCAATACAAGACTCCTCTATACTGAATATTGCCACACCAATGTTTCAACTGAGTTTTAGAGAAGTCACCTTTATGGTGAGAAAGTAAGGCTATGTCTACACTGCAATTGAACGACAAAACTTTTATCTTTCAGAGGTGTTAAATACCTCCCCTCCTCCCCTGAAAGACAAAAGTTTTGCCACGACAAGTGTCAGTGTGAACACCGTGTTGTCGGCAGGAGTGCTAAGACATAGCCTAAGTCTCTGGGCCTTTTGGGCCTCTCCTCTGGGAATGTCAACAAGAGTGATAGCTTATTTCAGCTGAGGTAGTATTGGCCTGATATCATATAGGACAATGGACAGCTGTCAAATGCTAGCACCTCTTCCTTATTATCAATCCTGTCTGCATTCACACCAATAAAAAGAAAAGGAGTACTTGTGGCACCTTAGAAACTAACCAATTTATTTGAGCATAAGCTTTCGTGAGCTACAGCTCACCAATGAACTGCAAGTGAATAACCCACTACCAACCCCCTAAACAATCCAGTCCTTCTCTTATCGTATAAATTCAGCCTTGCAGGAAAACTGAGAGAGAAAATTAATTCATATTGACATTTAAGAATTGTTCAGATTTGTACTTATTTTTGTTTATTAGAAGCGAGTCTATTTCAAATTGACTGCAATGTGGTCAGGGCACACACTGGGTGCATGTAAGCAAGTTACACTGTGATATATTTCTAGTGTCACTTACAGCCAGATCTGCAAGAATTACACAAATACAAACATTTGCTTGCTATGTCATTTTACTGACCTGGCAGAGTGCCCTTTGTTATCTAAAGAGCTATTTTAGTAGACCCAGCTGTGGGTAGGGTTACTCTGTCCACATATTTGACCACCCAGGACAAATATGGCATGCTTTAACCCCTACTATGTTCTCTGCAAAAAGAAAAGGAGTACTTGTGGCACCTTAGAGACTAACCAATTTATTTGAGCATAAGCTTTCGTGAGCTACAGCTCACTTCATTGGATGTCACTCTACTCCAACATGTCATTCAAGCATTCAGATACAGAATGGTCTTGCTAGTCATGTCATTATTTTACATGTAATAACAATTAGAATTTATTGTGACAGCAGTTATCTCTCAAATAATATCTTTCATTTCTAAGGATCTCAAAGCACTTTACAAACATTCATTAAGCCTAACTTCATATCCATAAGTATGATCCTCATTTTAAAAATGGGGAAATTGAGGCGCAGAGAAGTGTAGTTGCCAGATGTCACAAAGCAAGTCAGAAGAAGAACCAAGAGCAGATCTGGACTCCCAGTCCTGTTTTCTAATCACTCCAGGATCTCAACAACTGATGATAAACCACAGAACTAGATTCAAGTAGACTAGAGAATAGTTAGAATGAAGAAATGAATTACTTTAAAAAAACAACAGGTTTAATATAATGTAAATGCTGTCCTGTCTTCGCTATCATGTAACAGGGTTTTAGAATTGTTGTTGGGGGCCTCGCCTCTCAGAAGAATGTTGATGTTTCTTCAACCATTAAGAGTTAATAAGATGGCCAGTGCTATGACAGGTAAATATGCATCCTATCTAATAGTAACAAACATAGTTTTATTGACGAGATAATAGCAAATACATACCTCTTTACTTAGGAGATAAATGTGAGAACATTCCCTGTTGTTTACCAATCAATATAACACAGAGACCAATAATCCCTACTTCTCTAAAATCAGTGGAAATACATTTTTAAGTGGAAAATTCTCAAATTGTACTTTGTTTATCTCTGGTACCTGTCCTTTTTTTTCTCCTTTATACATTAGTAAAATCTCATCCTGTGTTTACCAGTAGGTAGGAAACGAAAAGATACTCATCAGAAGAGATGAGAGCACAAGCCATGAAGTTTTAATTTGGAACTAATCTTACACATACCCTAAGGATAAATTTTACCTATGCAGTCAGATAGCCCTTTCATCTACACATATACCTAAGAAGATTCAAAAGAGTTCCTCTCTTCAAAGTTAGCAGCATAGATTAAAGCATCCAAAATCAAGACCAAATCCAATTGGAAAAATGGTAGCATATCAAGAACATCAGCATTTTGCTAAATCACCTTTTGTTTACCAAGTCCTGTCCCTTTTCTGGAGATCTGCCATTCCAAACCTGGAGGACGTGCAAAGTTGAAGATCCCTGCTTTTCTGAGAATGGCAAAATGTTGTCAGATCATAAGATGCAGGGGGAAAAAACACTGCCAGCTGTTCAATTTACTGAAAAATTCGAAGATAGATCAGAGGAAAGATTTTGGCTTAGGATCAGAAAAATGTTGCACTGGAGTATTTAGCTTAAGAAGAAAAAATGAAATGAAGCAGAGGTAAAATATTTAACATACATATGTTTCCCATAACATCAATCTAGAATAGTTTACAATAATAAAAAGCTCTCGAGCAGGTCTAGACATCATGGTAGTTAAAAAGCTGGTGGGCACCAATGCCTAGTCAACACTAGTGTTCTCAATATTGCTGCCACTGGCAACAACAGTGGGAATTTTTTTCAGAAAAAGGATAAGTGCAGACCAGGCCAATGGGGCTGTGTGGGATAAAAGTGAAGTATGTCCCATAGTGAGGAAACCCAGAGAGGTACAGCTTTCAGAGTAGCAGCCCTGTTAGTCTGTATTCGCAAAAAGAAAAGGAGAGTCGAGGGGGGGCGGGAACCTTTTGTAGTGATAATCAAGGTGGCCCATTTCCAGCAGTTGACAAGAACGTCTGAGGAACAGTGGGGGGTGGAGGAGGGAATAAACATGGGGAAAGCTTATGCTCAAATAAATTGGTTAGTCTCTAAAGTGCCACAAGTACTCCTTTTCTTCATGGGGAAATAGTTTTACTTTGTGTAATGACCCATCCACTCCCAGTCTCTATTCAAGCCTAAATTAATTGTATCCAGTTTGCAAATTAATTCCAATTCAGCAGTCTCTCCTTGGAGTCTGTTTTTGAATTTTTTAATCCTGGCCCCCTGGCTCCTAACTGAAAGAGTAATTTGACCCTTGTCACCACAGTCCAGCCCTCTTTATCTAGATTTGGTTCCCCCAGGCTGAAGGGAGGCCAACAATCAAAGATCTGATGGAACAACCATTTGCATCTTTGAAGGTTGCACATCCTTTTCAAGGAATGGAACATCCAACTTTACTAGATAGGCACATTTGCTGAATATTTTTGCTAGTAAGGAACAATTCCTGACATTTAAATCCTGATCCTTAAACTTTCATGTTAATAAACCACTGGGGGCAATTCACAAAATACACTGGTTCAGTCTGTGTCTGCAAACTGCAGGTATGTGGGACAAGGAGATGAGATGAAGGCTAGTTTTCAAAAGAATGGGTTATTTTTGTTCTACAAATTCAAGAATCCATGAGACTGCAAAATAAACAGCAAGAGATCCTTTCAAAACAAAACTACACATACTTTAAAAAGCTTACTTAAAACATTTTAGAAAATTACCTGCATACAGCTTTTAAAGCCAAATCATTTCCTAATTAAAATGGGTGGGAGTCAATTTTTTCCTTTCACACCTTGAAATGCATGACCCTACCCAGTAAGCTTTATCTCTTATATATTAACAATATTAATTTGAAAGTGAATTCAGCTCCATTGTTTTTGTTACAAGTTGAAGTGATTCTTAAATCAGAAGCAAAAATACTGGAGTTTTCTTTTAAATCCCATCATTTTAAACCAAAAATCTATTATCCTTTATTTGCTGCAGCACCTTAATTTTAGAGTGAATTTCTGTGTATTGCTCTCAGTTTCACCTTTGTTGTGCAACCCTTTTCCTCCAACAGAAGGTTTTGTAGTTAAAATTTCTCTGAACTCTCTGTACAAGAGCCTAGAGGTGAACTGGTCCAGGATACTGAAAGCATCTTGGCCTGTCTGCTAAATTTTCTGTATAAAATATGTTATATGAGACAAGTAATCATTTAGAGGCCCAATAGCTTGTATATCACTAGGGGATTAAATTAATCCCATTGGAAAACTCAGAACTAGCTGCTTGTGATGTCAGCTACAGCATGAGACTCAGGCCCTCAAATTGCATGGACAGGTGGGAATTCTGATGTAACACCACATTAAAAACCTGTAGTGCATTAGTTATGTAATCACTGTACCTTTTATTTTCTTCCTCTGTGTACGGCACCCTTAAATCTCTGAGTATTCTGGAGTTGGCCCACACAGACACAGGGTATGTCTGTGCTTGATTTTTTAGTTGTGTTTTACTTTCCCAGTATGATGATCAATTCAGTGAACACACACTGTGCCGTCCCATGAGTCTTTAGTTGTCTTGGTTTTAAATTCTTTTAATCTAAACTAAATGTTATTGTGACTAAAAATATGTTTGTACATTGTGTCTGGAAAAAACATAACTGTACAATTATGATTATTAAATTAACTTCTAAAGAAAAACATGCGGTCTGTGAAAATATAGAAGATACAGAATTAACTTTTGAAACTATATATAAGGTTGCATTTCCTTTAGGGAAAATAATACCAAGTAACATTTGAATGGAAAAACATTTGAAACAGAAACATTATTTTGTAAAAGAAAATTGATTTTGAAATTGATAATTTTTTTAAACTTTCACTTATAAAAAGTATATTACTAATATTGATTACCAAATTTAGTACACTTAATGAAATAAAGATTTTTTTTAAATGATTTGAAGATTATAAAAACAAGTAGAGGTTGGGGTTGTGTGGGAGGAGAAAGAATGTACACTGCCTTTCACCTTGTAAACATGATAGTGGTGGATTGGATTAAGATAATTTGGTTATTGGTTTAGGCCCCAATCCTGCCATCAGTTCTACACAGACAAACACATCCATGAGTGCAGAGTCTCAGTGAATTCGTATGGATTTGATTGCCAGATTTGGGCCACGGAATCTTATTGCTCAAGTTGTCATTGATAGTTTATTGATTTAATAGAATTACAAAACACCAGTTTCTGAAAAAGTGACCAATAACTTCACAGGGAAGATTCACTTTTGCAGCCTGAGATGTAAATTGACATGTTTAAAGTCCAGCATATCAGAAAATGTGTAGAGCAGTACTATGAACTGAATGATTGGTGTATCTGGGAAACACCGGGCAGTACAGATACACAGAACAGCTTATTTAGATAGCTACACCCATAGGCTGCCTACTGTACAAAATAATGTCATTATTATGAATGCCTGAGAGAGAGTTTGGTTGCATATAAAAAGCGGGAGCAGCTGGTGTTAATGTTGATAAATACAAAGTGGACCTGATCCTACTCCAATTGAATTAATGGGAACTTTCATAGATTCATAGATATTTAGGCCAGAAGGGACCATTATGATCATCTAGTCTGACCTCCTGCACAATGCAGGCCACAGAATTTCACCCACCACTCCTGTGAAAAACCTCTCACCTATGTCTGAGCTATTGAAGTCCTCAAATCGTGGTTTAAAGACTTCAAGGGGAGCAGAGAATCCTCCAGCAAGTGACCCGTGCCCCATGCTACAGAGGAAGGTGAAAAACCTCCAGGGCCTCTTCCAGTCTGCCCTGGAGGAAAATTCCTTCCCGACCCCAAATATGGCGATCAACTAAAACCCTGAGCATATGGGCAAGATTCACCAGCCAGATACTACAGAAAATTCTTTCCTGGGTAACTCAGATCCCACCCCATCTAATATCCCATCACAGGCCATTGGCCTTATTTACCATGAATATTTAATTACCAAAACCATGTTATCCCATCATACCATCTCTTCCATAAACTTATCGGGTTTAATCTTAAGGCCAGATAGATCTTTTGCCCCCACTGCTTCCCTTGGAAGGCTATTCCAAAACTTCACTCCTCTGATGGTTAGAAACCTTCGTCTAATTTTAAGTCTAAACTTCCTGGTGGCCAGTTTATATCCATTTGTTCTTGTGTCCACATTGGTACTGAGCTTAAATAATTCCTCTCCCTCTCCGGTATTTATCCCTCTGATATATTTATAGAGAGCAATCATATCTCCCCTCAACCTTCTTTTAGTTAGGCTAAACAAGCCAAGCTCCTTGAGTCTCCTTTCATAAGACAAGTTTTCCACTCCTCTTATGAAAGGAGACTCAAGGAGCTTGGCTTGTTTAGCCTAACTAAAAGAAGGTTGAGGGGAGATAGGATTGCAATCAACTTCAACAGGAGCACTGGACCTAGTGTGTTTCAAGTCCACTAGGTTGCACCTTGTTATATACCCACCAGAAAAAGAAAATAAATAAACTCAGCTTTGTAACAAGTCACAGCCAAGTCTCAAAGCAGTCAGCAGGGCGGTGACATAATCCACAAGGCAGTGACTTAAACAATGTGTGCTTCCTCATAAAAGCAATAGCATGAGGTATGAATACTCCTGCTGTCAGTCATCACATCAGGGGTGGAGTTAGCCTACATTGCTCCCTATTAGCCAGGCAGGAAGCACTACATGAAGTCCATTCAAACAGTGTTCTAGCCCTGCCCCAACAAACCATGGCTCTATCAAGCTAAGGCTGTCCCCTCACTGGTTCCCCCAGACAGAGGTATTACCTAAGCCTCTCTGTGCAGAGATCAGTAGTGAATAATTATAAACATACTGCTGTAGAGAACAATCTACACGTTTTAAATTATTTTTATTTACTTTGACATTACAGTATTTCTTCGTGAAAGTACCTCCAGATGTTAATATCGCTTTACAAAATTGTACTCCTCTACACTCAGGTGTGTGCTACTTAACAAAAAAAAAAGTGAAGACATGATATCTGTATGCTCCTATGTAAAATTATCATAAATATGTTTTTTTCGTTGGTTTCAAAACAGTTGATTTTTATGGCTATGTGCATTGTTGAGAAGTCTCTCTTATTCCTCATATCTAATCATCAATGTTCATCAGTAATATTTTATTCATATATACAAACATAAACAGAGATGCTTCATTGGACCCAATCCTGATAGTATTGAAGCCATTTTGAATTTTGTCATTGATGTCAAGGGGAACAGGAACAGGCCCTTTAATGCTCAATATTTTATATAAAATTGATTATGTGATTGATAGAAACAAGAAAAAAATGTTTTAAACAATTCCAATGCCATATCCCATTCTGATTTTCTCCAGATTCTGATTTTATTGACATTGTCATTTAATTTATAAATGTCTTTGAACTTAAACATGTTTTTCATTTCATGTATAAATGTCTTTGAACTTAAACATGTTTTACTACTTTTACATAATTTTATCGTGATATTAGAGTTTTTAAAAACTAAAATTCAAAGAATAACTCCTCAAAATATCAAAGTTCAAATTCTTGTCAGACATTTCCTTAGTGATTGTTACATCGTGAGTGTCTTGTAGATGTTTTCTTTTTTGTGAAGTAGGTTCTTAGCTAAACAGATATTCATGCACCATGAAAATAAGTTAGAAACAAAAAAGCCACTTGGGTGGCTCTGCTGAGTGCAGAACAAACAGCTGCCAACATTCTGCTGGCTGTTTGAAACTGACTGGGAGGGTGATCAGAAAGTCTGCTTCAAAAGAATTATTTTCCAATGCAATTAAACATTTTAAGACTTTAAAACTGAATTAAAATGGAAAGATTCTTTTCTTCAAAAACAGAAACAAACTAACAACTCCCCCCAACCCGCCCCAAAAAAGCCACATCTTTCAGAGTGTTTGGTAATATTTAATTTCCCAATCAGCACTAGCTGATTTCAAAAAGTAATGGACACACAAAACATTCCATTCAAGTGCAGATAGAAAGGTGGAATGAAATCTGTGCTGAGATGAGATCCAATTCATAGTGTATATTCTGTAATATTAATTTACTCAGTCATATGACTACTCCAATTCCAATCCATTATTTTAAAGCTTATTCGGTAATGACTATTTATACCTCCTAACTGAAAACAAAATTAAAGTGATCATGAAATAAAATTCCGACAATCAAAATAAAGTATACATTCTAAACAGTAAAGGAATGTGGTAGCCATCTTGAATTTGGCAGCCATCTTGGGGTAGTTTAAATAACTTAATATCCAGTAATAATAAATAGATCACATTTTACAAATGTGAAAGTTTTGATACTTTTAAACCTGAACAGCGACTTTTGAAATTGTCAGTTATTTCAGGAATTCAAAGAAGGATAGGGCAATCTATTACTGATGAGTTACTATGGGAAGAAATTAGTTCAAATATTGTTGAACTCTATGCTTGCAAAAAAAAGTTGTTACAATTAAAGTAAACTACTAGTATAAACCTGCCTACAAGATAACGAGCTAAAGACAGAATATAAAATCAGTGTTGCCAGCTCTTGTGATTTTATTGACTGTCTCATGCTGTTTGGTATTTTTCTTAAAAGCCCAACTGCTGGCTGGAATCATGTGATTGCAGGATAAACTCGACTTTTTTTTAAAGTACGTTTCTAGCCCTCATGGTTGTAGAAAGCAAAACTTGAAAATTTGAAGGACTCTAAAGGCTCAGTAGCCATAAGGCGAATAAAAAGCACTCAAAATGTAGTATTTAAAAGAAAAACATGATTCTAAACCACTCTTGTGCTTTTGAGGGCTTGACTCCTAATTTTTTTATATTATATTTTTATTATTTAGTGTAGTAGCACCTAGGAGCCCCAGACATGGACCAAGACCCCATTATGCTAGCCACCGTATAAACAGAACAAAAAGACAGTCTCTGCCCCAAAGAGTCTACAATGTAAGTAGAAAAGGATTACTTGTGGCACCTTAGAGATGAACAAATTTATTTGAGCATAAGCTTTCGTGAGCTACAGCTCACTTCATTGGATGCATGCAGTGGAAAATACAGTGGGGAGATTTATATACATAGAGAACATGAAACAATTGGTGTTACCATATACACTGTAACGAAAGTGATCACTTAAGGTGAGCTATTACCAGCAGGAGAGTGGGGGGCGGCGGGGGGGGGGGGGGGGGGGGGGGCGGAACCTTTTGTAGTGATTATCAAGGTGGGCCATTTCCAGCAGTTGACAAGAAAGTCTGAGGAACAGTGGGGGGAGGAATAAACATGGGGAAATAGTTTTACTTTGTGTAATGACCCATCCACTCCCAGTCCTTATTCAAGCCTAAATCCATACAAGAGATCCACTTCCTGGACAGTACGGTGCTAATAAGCCATGGTCACATAAACACCACCCTATACCGGAAACCTACTGACCGCTATTCCTACCTACATGCCTCCAGCTTTCATCCAGACCACACCACAGGATCCATTGTCTACAGCCAAGCTCTACGATACAACCACATTTGCTCCAACCCCTCAGACAGACAAACACCTACAAGATCTCTATCAAGCATTCTTACAACTACAATACCCATCTGCTGAACTGAAGAAACAGATTGACAGAGCCAGAAGAGTAACCAGAAGTCACCTACTACAGGACAGGCCTAACAAAGAAAATAACAGAACGCCACTAGCTATCACCTTCAGCCCCCAACTAAAACTTCTCCAATGCACCATCAAGGATCGACAACCTATCCTGAAGGACGACCCATCACTCTCACAGATCTTGGGAGACAGGCCAGTCCTTGCTTACAGACAGCCCCCCAACCTGAAGCAAATAGTCAGCAGCAACCACACACCACACAACAGAACCACTAACCCAGGAACCTATCCTTGCAACAAAGCCCGTTGCCAACTGTGTCCACATATCTATTCAGGGGACACCATCATAGGGCCTAATCACATCAGCCACACTATCAAAGGCTCGTTCACCGGCACATCTACCAATGTGATATATGCCATCATGTGCCAGCAATGCCCCTCTGCCACGTACATTGGTCAAACTGGACAGTCTCTATGTAAAAGAATAAATGGACACAAATCAGACGTCAAGAATTATAACATTCAAAAACCAGTTAGAGAACACGTCAATCTCTCTGGTCACTCGATTACAGACCTAAAAGTGGCAATACTTCAACAAAAAAACTTCAGAAACAGGCTCCAAGGAGAGACTGCTGAATTGAAATTAATTTGCAAACTGGATACAATTAACTTAGGCTTGAATAAAGACTGGGAGTGGATGGGTCATTACACAAAATAAAACTATTTCCCCATGTTTATCCCCACCTCCACCCCCCACTGTTCCTCAGACTTTCTTGTCAACTGCTGGAAATGGCCCACCTTGATTATCACTACAAAAGGTCTGTCCTTCCCCTCTCTCCCCCCCCACCCGCCCCGCTCTCCTGCTGGTAATAGCTCACCTTAAGTGATCACTCTGGTTATAGTGTGTATGGTAACACCCATGGTTTCATGTTCTCTATGTATATAAATCTCCCCACTGTATTTTCCACTGAATGCATCCGATGAAGTGAGCTGTAGCTCACGAAAGCTTATGCTCAAATAAATTTGTTAGTCTCTAAGGTGCCACAAGTCCTCCTTTTCTTTTTGCGAATACAGACTAACACGGCTGCTACTCTGAAACCTGTTACAATGTAAGTATAAGACAAGAGACAACTGGCGGACATAGACAGACAAACAATGGAGCACAAGAAAACAATGAGACAGTGCTGGTCAATGTGATAGGTTGTGATCTCAGCACATCAACTGCTTAATTCTTAACTCTTAAAGGAGTTTTAAGAAGGGATTTATAGCTTCATAGATTGGAAGGCCAGAAGGCCATAGAACTTTCCCAAAATAATTCCTAGAGCATACCTTTTAGAGAAACATCCAATCTTGGTTTTAAAATTGCCAGTGATACAGAATCCACCAAGACCCTTACTAAATTGTTCTAATGGTTAATTACCCTCACCGTTAAAAATTTCCAGTATGAATTTGTCTAGCTTCAACTTCCAGCCATTGGATCATGTTATAGTACCATTCTCTACTCAGTTGAAGAGCCCATTATCAAATATTTGTTGTTCCCCATGTAGATAGTTATAGACTGTAACCAAGTCACCCCTTACTCGTCTCTTTGTTAAACTAAACAGATAGACTTAAGGAGATCAATCACTGTAAGTCATGTTTTCTGATCCTTTAATCATTTTTGTGGCTCTTCTTTGAACCCTCTGCAGTTTATCAATTTCCTTCTTTAAAGGAGAATATTGAGGTACCTGAAAATTCTAGGTTTTTTTTTTTTTGCAGATAATGGGGGAGGGGGTGCCCAAATTTATAACCCAAAGGAGGGCTCAGCTGAAAAAGTTTGAAAACCGCTCAGGGCGCAGGCAGGGGGTAGCTAGGGACTGTGTGTAGCTCAGGGTGCAGGTAGGGGCTATGTCCAAGAGGGTGCTGCTGTGGGGCTGGCTGTGTGCTGCTCAGTCCCCAGTTGACATAGTGGGGGCAGTTCCACGGGGTAGGGGCTGGGTGAGAGGGATGTTCTGCACGCCTGGGAACATGATGGGCAGAGGGAGGGGGACACCCCAAAATCAGTTTCTGCCTGGCTCTGCATAGCAGAACAGGAGGCAGGCTTCCAGTGCCAAACAGCGTGGCCAGTTGCGGTTCCATGGCATGGGGTTAGGGGGGAGGCAGAGCCAGTGTGGCAGTTGCAGATGTCAGTGCCACAGGTAATATCTTCTGGGCAGCAAACTTCACCCCAATGTGGTACGAAACTTAATGTGGCACCTGCTGTCATCACCGTTGACTAAGAAATATCCTAAAGCGAATGAGAGATTACTAGTGGTGATAGGCTATGAAGGGCTTGGAAAATGAAGACAAGAAGCTTGTTTCTTGCAATGGCAAAAGGGGAGCCAGTAGAGGGACACAAAGAAAGGGAGTACTTGTGGCACCTTAGAGACTAACCAATGTATCTGAGCATAAGCTTTCGTGAGCTACAGCTCACTTCATCGGATGCATACTGTGGAAAGTATAGAAGATCTTTTTATACACACAAAACATGAAAAAATGGGTGTTTACCACTACAAAAGGTTTTCTCTCCCCCCACCCCACTCTCCTGCTGGTAATAGCTTATCTAAAGTGATCACTCTCCTTACAATGTGTATGATAATCAAGTTGGGCCATTTCCAGCACAAATCCAACTTGATTATCATACACATTGTAAGGAGAGTGATCACTTTAGATAATCTATTACCAACAGGAGAGTGGGGTGGGGGGACAGAAAACCTTTTGTAGTGGTAAACACCCATTTTTTCATGCTTTGTGTGTATAAAAAGATCTTCTATACTTTCCACAGTATGCATCCAATGAAGTGAGCTGTAGCTCACGAAAGCTTATGCTCAAATAAATTGGTTAGTCTCTAAGGTGCCACAAGTCCTCCTTTTCTTTTTGCGAATACAGACTAACACGGCTGTTACTCTGAAACAAAGAAAGGGGTGACATGGTCAAAGTGCCAAGCTAGGAACATGATCTTCACAGCAGCATTTTGAATTGATATGAATGAAGCAAGTTTGTATTTGTCAAGAGAAGAAATATTGCAGTAATTGAGATGAGAGTCGATGAGAGCCTGGACAAGAATTTTAATTATAGTTCTTTATTATTTGATTATCATAATACCTAGGGTCCCCAGTCATGGGCCAGACCCTATTGTGCTAGGCACTGTATGCACACAGAACAAAAAGACAGTCCCTTCCCCAAAGTTCTTATGTGGATGGGTTGGAAAGGTTGTATCTTAGAGATGTGATGCAGAAAGAATCAGCTAGATTTAAACACAGCTTGGATGTGAGGATCTAGAGAGGGCAAGTTAAGGCTGACGACCAGATTAGGAGTTGAGTGATGGGGAAGATAGCGGCGTTGCTAGGGGTTGGAAGTTGCTAGGGGTTGGCAATAGGGTGAGAGAGGATATAATTAAAAACACATGATCAAGCAGTGAGGTGGACTATACATCTTGCTGCTGCTATGATTTTTGTGATGTTTTGTTAACATGTGAGGAGAGGACTTGGTGGGCTGTGGTTCACAGGCATAGAGCACCACATGGAAGAAGGTGCGGGCAGAACCTGCAGAAGACAGAAAGGGGTGGTTATCTATATGGCTTAGGTGAAGGACAGAGCAGGGATGACTGGGGGGGTAAGGGGCCCGTCTACAGTAGGCAGATTTTTGATCAGCCTGGCTATTTCCACACCCACTAGAGGCATGGCACAGGTGCAGTTTTGGGTGGCCTGGCCCATTTTTACGGAAGCCAGCTGCTTCTGGACGCTGGCTCAGTCACGGCAGGTCCGGCTGCTTTCCAGGGAGCTACAGGGCGGCTCCACAATTGGTTTAGCTGAGCTGGTCTGGGAACTGGTTCAGCGAAGCCAAGGTCAGAGGCGGGGCTGGGATCGATGCAGGGCGGAGCGGGTCAAGGTCCGGACTGCCCGCCTGGGAGTGGGAAGCAACAGGCAGCAGGGAGGGACGTGGGGCTGCTGAGCTCCCCGCGCCTCCCTCCCGCGCGCGCAGAAGCATGACAGTTAAAACCGTTACAGCTCCCACTTTCGAACTGATTCAAACTCTCAGCAGCGCCGGAACGGGGCTGCCCCTCCCTTCCCGGGCTCCGCGAGCGCTTCCTCTCTCAGCAACCCCCAGTCTCCCCACCCACAGCCAGTGCGGGCTTCCAGGCTCTCCCTCCCGGCGCGCCCCAATTCCCTCTCCCCGGGGGGCCGAGGGGCGCGCAAGGCTTGAGAGAGGGGCACGAAACTCGCCATCCCCCCGAGCCAGCGCGAGAACAAAGAGAGCTCGTCCACCCCCCCTCCCCCCTGCACGTGGGGAGCGAACTCCCCGCCCCCGGCACCGCCTCTAGCCGCTGCTGATTGGCTCAGGCGGCCCCTTCACGTCCGTCCAATCGGGGCGGTGCTTGGTTCTCTCCAATGAGCGCGATGCCGATTGGGCCGCCGGGTTTGGCGCTCGGTCCGGGAGGGTGAATCCGGCGGCCAGAGGCAGAGAGGAGCGGAGAGGGGACCCGGAGGCGGCAGCAGCACCGGCGGGGGTTGGGGGGGTGAGTGAGAGAGCGAGCCAGCGAGTGACCGGCACCGCGCGGGCGGGACCCGGGAGTGGCTATTATAACCGGCGCCCTTGATACCGCGGCGGGAGGCGTGGGGGGCCCAGCCGCGAGGGAACTCACCCCGCCCCGGAGGAGGGGGTGGCGGCGGGCGCCGCGGGGGGAGCGTCCGGCGGCGGGACACGCTCTGCCGGCCGGTGACAGCTGGAGAGAGACACGGAGCGTGAAGCGCCCTTTGTCTAAGTTGGCTCTGCCCACCCTGGCGGTGGGGTCCCCCCCACCCCGGACCGACCCGGCTGAGACAAAGGCGGGACTGGAGCCGCGGGCTTGGGACCGCTTTGAAGCCCTAACCAGGGCGGGCGCATGGGGGGCACGTCTGTTGTTCTCCTCCTTAAACCTCCCCATTGATTTCAGGCTAGTTGCGGGTGCAGGGGCAGTTTGACTGAGGGGACTCTTCCCTCCGCCCCCCCTTCAGTCCCCCTCAAAAGGGGAACGAGGTTTTAATTCGCCTGATTGCAACACGCCGCAAAATCCTTCGTTCCCAGAGGAGGCGACGGGGAGAAAATAAAATTAACCTCCCCAAACGAGGGGGCCTCCCTGCTACGGGGAGAGCTTTGGGCACTGGAGCAGGTCTGCCTCAGTCTCATGTGCTCTTAGATAGTCTCCCGGAAGCTGATGTTCAACGCGGGGGCCGTTGAGCTGTCTTCTGGGTTGTTCCTTCTTTTGCTGTTTCACACGAGTTGCTGCTTTTGATTCTCCCCTTTCCTCCCCCCTTCTCTTTGTAACTGAAAATCCCGAATGCGGGGAGGATGTTAAATGCAAAGGCAGTGGGGTGGTATTACTGGCAAACCTGCCCGAAGGCAGCTCGAGAGAACTTCCGAATTTCTAAGGACAGCAGTGGGTCCCTGTCCTCCACAGCATTGCCTGGCATTTCGCAAGCCCAGATAGGCAGGGGACGGTGGTTCTAGAACAAAGTGTGTTGAACACGAGGCATGCTCTTACTAAAAGCATGGTTTGTATTGAGTCATTTTGGTAGGTGTAAGGGGGTGGTGTTGGAGAGAGTTGCCGTTTTATTAAAATTGTAAGAGCAAAAGAGTGACTGGTAAATATGACAAAGTAAGATTGTTGCGTGATCTGGTATTATTTTGAAGTGTTTGATATTAGCAGTTGCCTGCAGTGATTCAGAAATTATTGGGAGTGAGAAGGAGAAAAGAAGCTTGTAGGTGTGTTTATGTAAGTTAATTTGGGTTTTGTTCCTGTGACTTTTCTCTTCTAGTTCTGGAATACCATCCACATTGTTCTGGGGTGGGAACAATACAATATGGAGCTAGGTGTCAGAGTGGTAGCCGTGTTAGTCTGTATCAGCAAAAATAAGGAGGAGTCCTTGTGGCACCTTAGAGACTAACAAATTTATTTGGGCATAAGCTTTCATGCGTTAGAACCCACTTCATCAGATGCATAAAGTGACGATACAGGAGCAGGTATAAATACATGAAAGGATGGGGGTTGCTTTACCAAGTGTGAGATCAGTCTAAGGAGGTAAATCAATTAACAGCAGGATAGCAAGGGAGACAAAATAATTTTTGAAGTGGTAAGAGAGTGGCCCATTACAGACAGTTGTCAAGAAGGTGTGAGTAACAGGAGGGAGAAATTTAGTATTGGGGAAATTAAGTTTAGGTTTTGTAATGACTAGAGTTGGGAGTTGAGATCTCTCTTCCCTTCTGTCTCAGAAATGAAAACGCTGGAAGACTTCATTTTATATTTGGATTTTGATAATACATCTTTTGTGTCACTCGACTGAATGGAGTTGTATACAGATGTAGAACTATACAAATGTACAAGGATCAAAAATATGTAGTGGGAATTCTAGTGAATTTCTAAACTGGGATTTCCATATCGATTTCGAGGGTGTAACGCTTTCTAGAGTCTGAATGTAATTTGTAAGAGTTAATTAAAAGGCCACTCTTTCTGTTTATCCCAAGTGTCCATATCAAATTGGGAGCCTCTGGAATGTTTATTTGTGGTAACCAGAAAGCATGTTGTGAAGGGTGAGTACTTGTATGCATTGTACTGTAAGTACTTTCAATTTGGTCTGTTACAATTTGAATACTCAAGACCTGCTGATACCTCATGAGCAACCCTGCAATATAGCACACTTGTTTTTTTCTTGCAGTATTTTAGTGTGGAATCTTGCATGTAAATAGACTATTTTAATAAAAAGTTCAGCTGTTCTCTGTGTGCTTTTTAAACCTTTCACCTAAAGAGACGATCCTCTACTGCTTAGTTGTTGTGAAGATGATTGTCGCATCAAATAAGGGTTGTATCTTTAAAGAATAAGACAAATTCTTAAGAAACATAAATCCTATTTTTACAAAAATGTCCCTAGTAATTAAAGGGCAGTGATGGAAGTTTCCACTTAAACTTGTTTTTTTAAAGCTTTCCATGAGGTGTCAACAATTGTCGTCTTATAATGACTCCATATTGAAGATCCTAGTTTTGGTTAATAGAAATCTGCAGGATTTGGGTTTGTCATAGGGATGTTACAATATAGCTATACTCCAAAAAGTGACTTTATGGAATTCCACTTTATCACTGACTTGCAAATCAAATTTGCTCAGTTTATCTAATCTATTTAATCTATCTAAACTCAGCACTGTAAACTGAGGCTGGGAACTTGAAGGTAAAGCTGTTTTCTTTTCTGCCTCTCTCTAGAACTACTAAAGACTTCAGCTGGAATTTAGTTAGCAATGTTGAGAATAGAAACCAGTTCTCTCTGATAACATTACAGAGCGAAGAGGGCTGAAATATAGTGCCCATTACATCATTACACTTAGGCAGTGTATATACTAGGATTTAAAGGTTCTGACTATTGTGTTCTAATTCTTTGTCATAGACAAGGCAGTGTAGACTTCAGCAACAGTAGAGTTTGAAAACGTGTTAAACCTTTAAATCCTAGTCTAGACAAATTACTGTAAATACTCAGGAAGTAGATCTCTTGATTTTGAAGGGTTGCCATATTTAGTGTGTGGTGTCAGATCCTAAGATTTAATTTGCAAACATCTGAAGCATTTAGTCTTTCTGGTTGTGAAGATAACCTTCAGTGTAAAAAACAATGTTCTTAAGTCATCATCTAGCCAGACAAACACAGGTGTTAAAGTGAACAAAATTAGGCTTCAAAGTTAACAATTTCCAAGCTGATTGTACTTGTCTAGTGTGGCTGGGCATATATTGACTTTCCAACATGTCAAAAAGTGCCTGCGCCGCTTCCCGCAGCCCCCATTGGCCTGGAGTGGCGAACCGCTGCCAGTGGGAGCTGCGATCGACTGAACATGCGGACAAACTGGCCCAATCCGCCAGGGGGCTTACCCTGGCGGGCTGCATGCCAAAGGTTGCAGATCCCTGAGCTAAGTTATAAGTCTTGAACGTTATTGTTTGTATTATGGTAGCAGCTAGGAGCCCTAGTGATAGACCAGGACCTTATTGTGCTAGGCACTGTACAAACCCTGTTCCGGAGAGCTTACAGTATATAAAATATTTGATATTTCAGTTGGTAAATTTAAAAACTAGGGAAAGAATTTTTTTTATTATTATTAGATACTGCTGCATTCCCATGGTGCAATTAAAGCATTATTGTGGATTTTTTTTAATAAGAATTGTTGCAGTAGTAGTAAAGAGGATAACTTTAATAGAGGTTTGCTTGCATGATACATAAATAGCATCATGGGACACCTCACAGCCATTTATCTATGCAAATAAAAGAAAATAGTAGGTTACAGGTAGCATTTATAGATGTTATGACTGTTATAGATAAAATGATTGACCATGAGGCAATAAATAGGCAAGAAGGATTTGAAAAGATGGAGTCTGCTAGGCTTTCTTTACAAAACTTTTACCTGCCCAGGCAAAAATTTGTTTACCGGCTCTTATAAGGATGGAATGGGCAGAGTGAGTGTTTAGGTAAGCTCATTTTTGAAGGGCCTCATTAGGCACCAGGGGAGCGTCTGCACTAGAAAACGGAACCATTGTTAATTAAAACAGTAGGACAGAACCTGTTTAAACACGTGTTTCAGTGTGTCCATAGTAGCCACTCTGATTCAGATTCTGATGAGTTACAGTTTTGCCCTATATCCACGCTACCAGTGTTCTAAACAGTTTCATACGCAGTGTGACTGTCCCAGAGGTCCTGGGATAGCTTCCAGAAGTAGTGAATTCTGGGAGATTTTGAAAGTCCCATCAGTTTGCTGTGGTAGAGTCATGGAGGGATTGTTTAAGCAATTTGTGCTTTTGCCAGCAACCTCTATTCCCCGTCCCACTAAACTAATGGTGGTTAGACTTGTTGACAGCAAGCCTAATCCAGATGGTATTTGGGATCCTTGTACATGGGTTTTGAACAGTTATAAAACACTTTGCATCCACACACACAAGTGTTCTAGGAGGACAAAATCGTGAGTTATTCTAATGTTGTCAGGGTCCAAGAGATAATTCCAAATAGTGGGGTGGGGGAGGGGAGAGGAAAAGGAGCAGGGGACATGACAGTAGAAGTAGGATTTACTACCAACTTTGGAGAGAGATGCAAGGAGGGAAAAAAACCTGATGTGATAAGTGTTGAATGGATGCAAGAATAGAAAGATGGAGGGGAAGGCAAATTCATGGAAGAATTTGAAGACATTGGTCACAATTTAGCATGTGTTAAGCATGCATTCATTTTAAGTAGATGTGTAAGTGTTTTGCTGACTCAGGTTTTAAGAGGGGAAACTTTATATTAGATTCTGAAATAGATATTATGTCTGCTTTCGTGGACAGCTACTGAAGATTTGAGATGAGGGCAATGTATTCCTGTGAATGGTTTAAGATGAACTGCTACACTTGAGGCATACTTTAATTTGGACAGTTAAGACTAGAAAAGAGAGAACTGTTGGGATCTAGGCAAGAGGAGCTGAAGCTGTGATTTACATTGCTGTGTAGATGTAGCCTAAGGGCTTGGCTACACTTACGAGTTAGAGCTCATTAAAGCAGCCCCGGGTGTCCTAGCCCACTACCCATCCACACTGGCAAGGCACATAGAGCGGTCTGACTCCACGGTACTCCATCTTGGTGAGAAGATTAACGCTTGGTGCGCCTTGTCTGAAACACTCGGGCATCAGTGTGAACGAGGTGTTGCATTACTGTGCTCTGATCAGCCTCCAGAAATGTCCCATAATCCCCTTAAGTCAAGTGGCCACTCTTCTCATTGTTTTGAACTTGCTGTAGGAATGCGGATATGCCCCTTGAAAGCTCTGTTTCTGACAGCCGGCATGCTTATCTGCTCTGAGACAAAGCAACCATTACTGTGGAATGCTGTGTGCGGGGGTGGGGGGGAGGGGAGGAGGGGTCTGCTGTCTGAATTTACAAGACCGCATGCTGACATGCTCTCAGCCCCCCAAAAACCCACTCTCTCCACCCCCCACATACATACAGCACACTCCCTGTCACCCCCCTCCCCGCATTTGAAAAGCATGTTGCAGTCACTTGCATGCTGGGATAGCTACCACAGTGCACTGCTTTCTGTTGCCATTGCAAGAGCTGCTAATGTGGCCACGCCAGTGCGCTTGAAGCTGTCAGTGCAGACAGATTGCAGTGCTTTTCCCCACTGCACTCTCCGAAGACTGGTTTAACTCAAAGCGCTCTACATCTGTAAGTGTAGCCATGCCCTAAGCTTTGACTTGAGCCCGGGCTCAAGCCAAACCCCCCTTCGGTCCACACACCAATTTGTTAACCTAGGGATTGAACCTAGGGTTCAAGCCCGTGTTAAGCTTGGACTAGGGTTTAAGCCCTATTGCTTTCCTGTGTGCACACAACACCAGCTTGACTCAGATCCCAGAAGTCTTCCAGATGTGTCCCAGAGTTCCTTGGGGCCAGGGTGGATTTGATTTAAATCACTAATCAGGAAGACTCAATTTAATCATGGATTTCTACATAAAAGTGCATTCTTGTTGGTTGTTATAACCTTAATACATATTCTTCACAACTCAGATGTAGGTTTCATTTTTAGAAGGTACACACTATACATTTTTAAACAGTGATTTATTTTGAAAACTTTTCAGATCAGTTTTACGGCTATATCAGAACATGAATGATTGGTTATTTTATTTACCAAAGGTAATTGAAGCAGATATTTATGAAGTCATTAGGAGATGAACTATTGCCAATTCAACAGGTTAATCTTTAATATTTGGAGGATTTTCTTGCCATCCTGTTTTAGGAGGAGAACATCACCAGACAGACATTTAAATTGTTTTATTTAACTAAAACAACAACATTATGTATTCTGGATTTTTTTCTTCAACAGAAAATGTATAATATTTTAACAAAACAAGCATTGAAGTTCTGAACTTAAACATTCAAGTTTTTTAAAATCAGGTTTGTTTTTGTTAAACAAAAATTAAATAGACTATGTCAGCCAGGTCAACGTGAGAAACTTAAAATATTGGCTTCTGCAGCGGACTCAGTCATCTTCACCTTCATTTTCCTGTTTGTTCATAATTTGGAAAAAGAAAAACAAGCTTTCCTGCTTTTTCATGTCCCGAACGATTTCTCAATTTGGAATAAATTAGTCCAAAGGAAGAAAGTATTCTTTCTACAACAACAGAAGAAGTTACTGCTGTTAGTGAGATTTTCACTTCAGCAGACTCTGAATCCAAGTGCTTAAGTGACTTCCACCAGTTCACTGGTGTGACTTTCTTTAAAACATCATCAGCAAACATATATTTCATGAATGGTTCACCCTTAGCTCTGAAGTTTGTTATAGTTGGTATTATGGAAGGATGATTGCTGGATGTCCGTGTCATAGCCAACTCCTCTTCTTCAGCAGTTAAGGTTTGACCCTGGTAATGAGTATTGAGAATATTTGCAAGAAAATGAACTGGAGATAGTGCTAGTCCCATTTGTTTTTTTTTATGCTTGTAATTTAACTGTGTCATTGCATATATCTCTTTTTAAGATCTCACTTACTTCCAGATTTCAACAGCGTCAGCAATAAAACAGCTATTTCCCTGCATTTTGTTCAAGGCTACAGAATAGGCTTGAGGGTACTCAGCGTGTGTTCAGCATTTCTCTTAAGCCCAGTGTTGGGAACTTTGGCTTTGACAGAGCCATCTAGTTTTTCACAATTTTGTTCACAAACTGTCATCAGATTAGGCCAGTTCTTGATACAGTACTTAAAACAGTCCACTACTGAGTTCCATCTCATGTTTTGTGGGAGAGTTAGCTTGGTTCCTCCCACTTTTTTGAGAGCAGCTGCTGCAAAGTGGTTGTTACAAAAGTATTTTGCAATCTCAGCAACATTAGCCTTTCTTTCTGGAACACTGAAGTCTTTGGCTAGGAGGTGTATCAAATGAGCACTGCAACCATATGTTATTAGCTTGGAACTCTCTTCTAAATAATTTCTTCTCATCTTGGATACATTTGCAGCATTGTCTGTGACCAAGCTGCGTACTAGACATTTGAATTTTTTTTCAGTTTGTTATAGCTTTTACTGCTACTTCTTATAAGTATTCTGCAGTGTGTCCATTTTCTGATGTATCAGTTGTTTCTGTAAGGAAGACATTCCCATCTTCTATTGTCACACAAGCACATACAACAGGATCATTGTGGACATTGCTCCACCCATCAAGACTCGGGTTAACAATTTTACCCTGTAGACCTTGCACACTGCTCAGTTTCTCTTCCATACACTTTATCCAGCAATTTACCTGCGACATTTGCTCTGTTGGGTGGATTGTATCCTGGTCTTAATGACTGAACCATGTTAATGAAGTGTGGGTTCTCAGTCATACGGAAAGGAGAGTTTGTTGCATAAACAAACTGGGCAGCTTTTTCATCAATTTCCTCTTTTTGTAATCTTGCTGGTTCTTATCACAAACTTATCTATGGTTGTTTCTGGATGATGGAGATTTTTTTTTCTTTTTGCTTCAGGTGATATACTGTGGCTATGTGACATACATGATCTGACTGAAACACTATCATTGGCAGATAACTCGGAAACTATAGAAAATGATGGTGATCTTAAAGGTGGATATCTTCAGAATCTTGCCTGTTGAGGATGGTTTCTCCTAAACAAAATAAGTCAATGCAGTTATTTAAATATTATTTCCATACTGCTCATTTAGTATTACTCATTGCATTCACTGACACTCAGTACTACTTTAAAGGTGAAATTGTAAAAGGAAGATCTGCCTATTTCAGCTATTTATTTTTTATCACAACTGCATCTAAAATTATAGTACCATAAAGTAACAACTATATTTTTTGCTCAAACCTGAGAATTCAAGAATAGTCCAGAAGGAAGACAGACAGTCCTTAAGAAAAAAGTATAAAATAAAAAAGTTTACCAACCTGAAGATCCTGCATGTTCAGACATATTCCTTTCATAGACTTCAACACAGCTTCCTCCTGAGAAGCAACACTTCTCATGATGTTGTTTCATTGGGGGCAACCAGGCCTTGCATTTCTTTGTTGCACTGTTGCATTTTGCACGCATGCCTGTCTTACCCACAGGTAGAGGAACTTCATTAAAATATTCCAAAACTGGGTCTCTTTTCTTAAACATTACATGAATGTATTGTCTCCTACTCTAGAATAAGAATTTATAATCCCTATTCCATGATATATCTTTGAGCTTTAATGTGTCTTAATTAAAACTATCTTTTGATAGGTTTTTTCCTCAAAAGCATTTTATCAAAATCAGACTTAAATAAAAAAAGCCATTTATTTATTTATTTTTTAAAATATCATTTATTTTTATACACCTTGCTTGGGGCAATTTCCTTAGTCTTCTCTATGCGGACAACCTGTGGTGCAGTCTATTGCAAACAGAAGTCACACCTCCCTTTGCAAAGGGCAGCAGCTCAGGTTAGTGTTAATGCATTGTCGTCTGAACACCAGTCTGCAAGCACACTGTCAGAGAGCCTGCAGGGTCTCAAAGAAGATGGATCAGAAGAAGCTTTTTGCAAAGAGAGCTGCCTCTTGGGCACAAGATTTTGGTGCAAGGAGCAGAGCGGGGATTAAGCGGCTGGCCTACAGGGAAGTGGAGTGGCAGAGCTCCTGGTTCAGCACAGCTGGAGGAGGATGGCCCACAACACATCAGCCACTCCTCCTCCCTTCAGGGAAGCCACTTGGTCCCTGCTCTGCTCTTTGGGGCCCCCCTGCTCTCCCTGGGTTTGCTTGTGCAGGGATGCCTGGGCGGCATGTAGAAGCCAGTCCCAACTCCCTGCAGCCTCTTGCAGCGGTGGCGACTCTGGCTCCTTGCTGCCGTGCAGAGCTTGGTCAGAGCAGGAAGCAAAGCTGACAGGGAGGATGTAGCTTCCAGCTGCCAGAATGTTGGGGGTCATCCCTGAGCTGGAAGCTCTGCCACTTCCCCTCCCCTCCCTGTCGGGCAGTCACTTCGTCCTGCGCTGCTGTCTGTCCCTTGCTCCCAAGCCCCTCCCCTCCCCAGGGCTGTGTGTGCAGCGGTGCGTGGCAGCATGCAGTATGAGGGTGGTGAATTGGAGCTGGAGCCAGACCCAAACCTTCCCCACCGCCGTCCAAGAATCCCTTATCCATGCCTCCTGGAGTGCGGCGGAGGCAGGGATAATGGACTGGGGGAGGGTCTGGTGCACACTGCACTCCAAACTCTGGTGTTGCACTTCACCACTCCACAGCAGGCAGCAGCCTAACTGAGGGGTGTGTGCGTTTTTCTTCTAAAACCTACATTTTATGTCAAACTTCATAACAGACAAATAAATAACCAACCAACCAAAAACACCTCAGTTGAACATCCATTTTAAGAATTTCAATGTTTCATTTTAATAGTTTGACAGACCTGGAGACATATGTTCTAATTATCCTCAGAACAGGTGCACATAGATATTTTCTTACCAGTATAACTCCACCTGGAGGTGGAGAGCCCAATTCTCAGGTTAGATGGTAGTTCAATATAAAACCTTCTGAAACTGCAGTCATTCTACTGAGACAACCACCAAAGGAGCTAATTATGCAGTTTATGTACTTGTATTCCTTATGGGCTCCTGAGTCCCATCAATAGCACCATCACAGTTAGGAAACAGGGTGGGCAGTAGAATTTTTGCACAGTGCAACACATTAATAGGCCTAGAGTGTTGACACTTTAGGGGAGGAGGTTGCTGGGCACTTTGGGGTAGTGTTACTTTGGCTTGGGTCTATACACTGCAGTATGGATGCCAGAGCCCAAGATTCGAGCGTGGGTCAGAAAATCCTTAACCAACATTTAATGCAGTGTAGACGCTCAAGCCCATGATTCCCTGACACAGGTCAATTGACTCGAGTCCTATTAAATCTAGGTTTATATTGTTGTGTAGACAT
Organism: Chelonia mydas; assembly: GCF_015237465.2. Classification (NCBI taxonomy): domain Eukaryota; kingdom Metazoa; phylum Chordata; order Testudines; family Cheloniidae; genus Chelonia; species Chelonia mydas. Next base: position 165,646,145 of record NC_057850.1, read on the forward strand.
ATCCTAAGTCAGTGGGCCGCCAAACTTTTCCCCTCATCCCATTCCCCCCCTCCCCAGCTGTAATAGAATGTGTCGGTGCCTCCTTAGGCTGGGAGCGGAGCCGGGGGTGGGGCCGGAGCAGGCAGGACTGGGTCGTGCTCCCTCTCCACCCCCTCGTGGGATTGGCCTGGGCCCCACTGCACCCCCTTGGACATTTCTCCATGCCCCCATAGGGGGGCATGCCCCACAGTTTGGGAACCACTGCCCTAAGTGTTTCTGTAAAGTATTGAAGGAGTGGCTGGTGCCAGTCACAGACCTAGGTACTAGGGATGTAAAAGGTTAACTGGTAAGCATTAGGAAAATGCATGTTGGGGAAAGCATATTGGGGACATCTAATGGTAGGTGTGTCAAGTGCTAGTCGTAAAAAACCAAATCTTTACTTTAGAGAGCAAGCTGTCCATGAAATTGCTGAGTGATTAAGTAATATGAACTTTTTATAGTGAGCTTCTTCCATACAGTATTATGGATGCACTTATGTCAGATTAAGTAGTTCTCCCTGTGCAAGGGAAAACTGCAAAAGGGGGAAATAACAGACTTGTATAGCAGGAACTCATCTCCCTATATTACTGGTCTTTTACTTATAATACATTAAACTTTATAGATCTGCATTCATGAGACAAAAGTTCCTTGTTCATCCCACACATGTAAACTGACTAGTCTTGTATATCATACAACATTTTATATCTTTCTCTCTAAATGGTAAAATCAGTGGTGCGTCTAAGGTTACAAGTTTGACTGGAGTCCGTACTGAAACCTATTCTAATACAGTTCATGCTGTAAATTCTGTAGATAAGAATTTTTCAGTTTATTTTATTAAATTTATGTAATCTGTCTAATGAAGTATTAATTGCTTAGGAAAGTGAGATACCAATACTTAGAGCAGTTTATTTAGGTGTATAAATTAATCTAACTGGGGGAGAATATACTGCCATTTTATTGCAGCCAAATAAGGACGTGTCAGATATGGACTTGACAAAGTCATTTAAATGTAGAAATACTTTGCAATTTCAATTTTTCTTCAAGTGCTTGTTCATGTACATTCCAATGTACGTGGGTGCTTACCTTGAGTACTGCTGCCGGAAAGTTTTTTCCCTCAGTGGTATCCATTGGGTCGGCTCTGGTGCCCCTTGGAGTTGCACCCTTGTAGCGTCGGTATAGAGGGCCCTGCTGTCTCTTCAGTTTCGTCTTACTGCCTGTGATGGTTGCTGGAACTTCTGTTTGTCTTTGCGTTTGCGAAAGTACTCTCCTCAGAGGACTTTCCTGCACCATAAAACACAGAGACCAGAGACTTAAATGTCTCCTTATAGAGGTGGCTCTCTGTCCCCCCTCAGAGTTGAGCCTCACTGACTGAGCATTTCTACCTCAGTGAGAAGTGCACCGGCTTCTCAGAGAGGCAGTGCAGCTCGGCCTCTCTGGCATCAAGGAAAGACTCTGTCCATGTCCCAGGACTCTTGGCACTGCCAGGGTTCTCTGGAGGAGGTTTATACCTCAATGGGACGCACAACACTGCTTCCAGTCAGTGGTGCTGAAGAAAAAACAAAGGAAAATGGACTTTAGGGTAGCCCTTGAACCCTTTAAGCTGTGGAGCTTAGAGTCTGTCTGCTCTGAAAAGAGAGAAGTGCCCTCAAAAGGGAGGTCCTGGATGGTCTGCTGTACTTCGTATGGGAGGCCCGAGGTCTGCAACCATGAGCTTCTCCTCGTGACGACAGCCGAACCGATTGTCCGTGCAGCAGAATCCGCCCCGTCCAACGCCGCTTGGAGGGATGCTTTCACAACTGGTTTACCTTTCTTGACCAGAGCTGAAAACTTGGCCCTGGATTCCTGTGGCAGCAATTCCTTGAACTTGGTCACTGTTCCCCAAGAATTAAAATAATAGTGGCTGTTGGTTGATGATCTGGAGTTGGAGACCCCTGGTGGAGTAGACCTTCCTACCAAACAGATGTAGTCTCCCATTCAAGCCCTTAGCAGTATGCTCTCTACTCTACTTGTCCTGGAAGGTAGCCTTCCTGGTGGCCATCACCTTGGCCAGAAGGGTCTCGGAGATTAGGGCCCTTACTTCAGAACCTCCATACACTATTTTCTTCAAGGGGAGGGTCCAAATGCGCCCTCGCCCAGCATTCCTCCCAAACGTAGAGGAATTCCACAATAACCATGCTTCTACCCAGAGCCGCATGCCAATAGGCAAGAACAGAGGCTTCATTCACAAGATGTTAGGCAAGTGCTGGCGTTCTACATAGAAAGGACTAAATCGTTTAGGAAAATTATTCAGCTTTTCGTGGCGGTGGCAGACAGGATGAAAGGTCTCCCAGTCTCAACCCAGAGAATTTCTTTGTGGATCACTTCTTGTGTATTACACAAGGGCACAAGCGTCTTCAGCTGTGTTAATGACCCAGGTTCCCATCCAGGATATCTGTAGAGAGGCAGCATCATCTTCAGCCCACACTTTTGCAACTCGCTTTGCTATCACTCAGCAGGCCAGAGACAATGCTGGATTTGGCAGAGCAGTGCTGCAGTCTGCTTGTCGTTGAACTTCAAATCGCCCTCCTATTTGGGGGTCACCTACATTGGAATGGACGTGAGCAAACACTTGAAAAAGAAAAAAGAGTTACTAACCTTCCCTAACTGCTGCTGTTCGAGGTGTGTTGCTCATATCTATTCCATAACCCACCCTCCTACTCCTCTGTCAGATTTAGCTTTCAAGAAGGAACTGAAGGGATGGTGGGTTGGCAGGGCCCTGTATACCGGTGCTATGAGGGCACGACTCTAGGGGGCACCAGAGCCGACCTGAGGGATACCACAGACGGAAAAACTTTCTGGCAGCAGTGCTCGGGGTGAGCACACACCTACATTGGAATGGACACAAGCAACAATTCTCTAAGAACAACAGTTATTGAAGGTTACTAACCATTTTTTTTATTTGGCTTTTTTAAGAGACATCATGCTTATTTAACATGTGAAATTATCTGATGCATTATTTTTTGTAAATATGTGACTGAGGTGGCACAAGGTACTGTCTGCAGTCAGACCCTTTAAAGGGTATTGTGACTTTTTAAAATCTGCACAGTAATAAGTCATTAAAGCTTTTGTAAAACCAGAAGCAGATGAGTTGATTATTCTCCTTTATATGTTTACATCTTCATTTACAACCCAGGCCCCTTGCTCTATCAATTCCACTTCTATTGCCTTTATTTCCTTCTCCCATTATGTCTCTCCTGTGCTTGGAACAATTTCTATATACCATGCAGTTTCCCTCTTCAAAATGTACATCTTTTCATAATCTTCAATTCCACTGTCAAAAATATTCGATATAATTTAAAGAAACAAAATTGTACTTTCAGAGACAAGCAATCTCACTCTTAATTTGTATAAGCATTCCATTCCATATGTCTTATCTAAGAGGGGGGAGGGCATGATCTAGGAAACTTTACATGAGAAATTCTTAGTCACGTGAGTAGTCTTGACTTCATGGGGGACTATTTTTATGAAAGATTGCATTATCCTTGGGATTGAGACCTTGTCTGTTATTTGTTTAAAGCTCTGTGCATGCTTTTTGGTACCATACACAAATCTTACATTTGATTGTAAGCCTGAATTTCAAAATTGCTTTCAGGAGATTGAATGCTTAAAGTTGTTATATCCCCTAGGTTCTATGGTGCAGTTTAAAATTATTTTTTCTAGTTTGTTCTGTGTGGTAATTTCCTCCAGTTAAATGTCAACCAGTTGTACTTTTGATATATTTGGCTGGTGCACATTACTAGTAGTGTTAGAGTAGGACAAAATTTACATTTCTCGAACATTGTGATTAACAGAAACCATTGGAAGGGGAGACTGATGACAACTGAATTTACTTGTTTCTACATGAAAACTTCTGCATACTGTGGTAAACCCAGAACAAACAGCTACAGAAGGAGGGGGGGAGTAGTAATTAGTCCCAGGGGGTTAAAATGCCCCTCCCTGTCTACTGAGGAGAGAGAACCAGGGGGCAATAAGGTTCAGCTGGAAAAGGGGTTGCTAGGGAACCAATTAGGTTCAGCTGACTCCAACATCTTGAGACCTTTTTAAACCCTCCCCTGCATGAAAGGAGGGGGGCAGTGAGGGAGTGAGAGAAACAGGGAAGCTGCCAGTAGGCTGTTTGCAGCAAGACACCAAACCTTCCCAGCAGGGAGGGAAAACAAGCACAAGGGACTGACTGAGGAGAGGAGTAGCAGGACCCTGTGCCACCTATAAGGATTTGCCTTGCCCCAAACCTGAGTCTCTAAGGCTAAAAAGGACTGAGCCTGCTAAGGCGAACGAGGTATTTTGCCACACGTGGTGTCAGCAGTGGGATGCGGTGAGTGAGTGGGCAGGGTAAATGCGGCAGGGTAAATCACCCCCCCTCCCCCTCCCCAAAAAAAGACATAGTGAAGGCATTGATACAGGCCACTGCGTCCCAACAAGAAGCTACCAGGGTACAGATGGCTGCCCAGCAAGAGTCAGTATGCGTTCAACAGGAGACGAACTAATTACTGATGAACCAGGAGGCCCAAGATTGAGCCACCCTGAATGAAGTAGTGAAGCAGTTAAAAGCCCTGACCATGCTGACGCACGGGCCCCAGAGGGCCCGGCCGCTGCAGGCAAGCAACTATTTACAGAAGATGACTACGGACGACGATATAGAGACATATCTCCTTGCCTTCGAGAGGGCGGCACTGCGGGAGGCCTGGCCCCAAGACCAGTGGGCAGATATCCTGGCTCAATTTCTGTGTGGGGAGCCCCAGAAGGCCTATTTCGACATGACCACAGAGACAGCTGTGGATTACCCCCAGCTGAAGGCGGAAATCCTGGTAAGGTCAGGTGTGATGCCAGCCATAGGGGCCCAGCACTTCCACAAGTGGAAATACCAGGACAGCAAACTGCCGAGGTCCCAGCTATTTGATTTAATCCACCTCGCCTGGAAGTGGCTCCGCCCCGAGACCCATGGGCTGGAGAAGATAGTGGAAATCCTCATGTTGGACAGGTACATGAGGGGATTGCCGCCGGGCATACGAGGGTGGGTTCGCCAAAATGATCTCTCCTCTCATGATGAACTAGTTGCCCTTATAGAGAGACACCTAGCAGCCCAAGAACTTTCTCGGACCACCGGGGAAGGAAGGCACCAGAATCGGAGACAAGTCTCAGCTCCGAGGCCCTGGTTTGCTCTAGCGCCAGGCTGGACTATGGAGGGGAGGAAGAATGCGGAAGAGCAACCGGAGCCTACTCCCTGGGGAGAAGGTGGAAGAAAATAATGAACCTGGGCCCCAGGGGGTGGCCCAGATAGATAAACACCTCCCCCCGCACTCCCGCAACAGCCTTTCATGAATTTGGCCAGGATTTGTTCTTTCCGCCGGGAAAACCCCAGAAGACTCGGAGGGAACAGAGGGTGGATAAAAGGAGGGGAACTAGGATCTTGACCCAGTAACAGAAATCTACGCTTGTAGGGGAAAGAGGTGGCTCAACGGACAGCGGGGCGGGGCAGGCGATCAATGACCCAATCACCGGACCTAGCTCCCCGGGGGTTTTCCCCGAGGGGGAGACAGACCTAGATCCCCCTGAGTTTCGACAAATGGGGACCTCACTCGGGAATTTTGGTCAGAATTAGGCCAATGATCCAATGTACAGCAATAGTCGTAAATAAGGAGTCGAGGTAAATGTGGTCCCCATGGAGGGGAGAGTTAAGGGCCCAGGGTCATATTATGTCATTAAGGGTGATCTGCTATACAGAGTAGTCTGGGTCCAAGAGCAAGTCATAGAACAGCTCTTGGTCCCACAGAAGCATCAGAGGGGCGTGATGGATCTGGCCCACAGCCATCTGTTTGGGGGCCATCTAGGGGTAGATAAGACCCTTGATCAGATTCTGCAGAGGTTTTTTTTGTCCCGGCATTTATGCGGCGGTCTGGCGATTTTGTATCTCCTGTCCAGAATGTCAGATACATGGGCCTTGACCGCACCTGAGGGCCCCTTTGGTACCTCTACCAATTACTCAAATCCCATTTGAGCGAATAGCTATGGACCTAGTAGGGCCACTGGAGAAGTCAGCCCGGGGTCATTAGTACATTCTGATAGTACTAGATTATGCCACCCGATATCCCGAGGCCGTACCCCTACGGAACACCATGTCCAAGACCATAGCCAAAGAATTAGTCTGTATTTTTTCCAAAGTAGGGATACCTAAAGAGATCCTGATGGTCCAAGGGACCCCCTTTGTGTCTAAGTTAATGAAGGACCTATGTATAGTGCTCCATATATGGACCCTCAGGACTTCAGTCTATCATCCCCAGACTCATGGTCTTGTCAAACGCTTCAATAGAACATTGAAGAACATGCTGCGGAAAGTGGTTAGTCGCAACGGGAAAGACTGGGACGCCCTGCTGCCTTACTTGCTGTTTGCTGTACGGGAGGTTCCCCAAGCTTCCACTGGATTCTCCCCATTCAAGCTGTTATATGGTCGCCACCCCAGGGGCATATTTTACATGGCCAAAGAGGGCTGAGAGGAACAGCCGAACCCCGGGAGAAATATCGTTGAACATGTGTTGCAAAGAAAGACCGGATAGCCCACGTTGCCCCTTTGTGCGCGAACACCTGGAGAAGGCCCAAGGGGCCCAGTGGGCATACTACAATCGCCAAGCGACGACCTGGAAGTTCCAGGTGGGAGACCGGGTAATGGTGCTCATACCCACAGCAGAGAGCAAGCTCCTGGCCAGGTGGCAGGGGCCATATGAGATAATAGAAGCCATAGGAGAAGTTGATTATAAGGTCCGACAGCCAGGTCGCCGGAAGCTGGAGCAGATCTACCATATAAATCTGCTGAAACCATGGCAGGTTAGAGAAGCGCATGTGGTTGTGCTAGTGGCACCATCCCCTAAAAGTAACCAGCCCGACCAAGTGGGAATATCCCCGGAGTTGACTCTGGAGCAATTATCTGAAGTGATCAGCCTGATTAAACGCAACGAGGATGTGTTCATAGAAAAGCCAGGCAGGACTACTGAGGTTCACCATCACATCCTCACAGAGGCTGAAGTGAAGGTGAACGTCAAGCCATACCGGATCCCGGAGGCCAAAAGAGAGGAGATCAGGACAGAGGTCAGGAAAATGCTGGCCTTAAGAGTCATTGAAGAATCTCATCGCTAATGGTCAAGTCCAGTGGTTTTAGTGCCTAAGCCGGATGGCAGCGTGAGGTTCTGCAACGACTTCCGAAAGCTAAATGAGATGTCCCAGTTTGATGCGTACCCTATACCCCGGATAGATGAGTTAATTGACAGATTGGGAAAAGCATGGTTTATGTCTACCCTTGACCTGACCAAGGGCTATTGGCAGATCCCCCTGGCCAAGGCCGACAAAGAGAAGACGGCCTTTGCAACTCCAGAGGGACTATATCAGTACACCGTCCTCCCCTTTGGGTTGCATGGGGCTCCCGCTACTTTCCAAAGGCTCGTGGACAAACTATTGCGACCACATGGCAAGTACGCGGCAGCCTACCTCGACGATGTCATCATATATAGCCCCAACAAAGACCATGTATTAGTCTGTGTTGTGTCAAGACTTCAGACTGAGATTTGGCAAAATAACCATTTTTGTCTACTTCCACTTAAGGCATATTCCTAAATATTTCAGACCATTTGAGAGTCAAGATGCTCCTTCATTTCAAAGGTTCAATTAAGACTGTTCTTCAGTAAATAACATATGTGGAGTCAGAACACAGTATTAATTAAGCTTTCTTCCAGTGTGGTGGTGGTATTGGTGAAGTATTTCCCGACTTAGGGTATGTCTACACTACAGCCGCCACAGTGGTACAGCTGCAGCGGTGCCACTGTAGTACCGTAGTATAGATACTTCCTACAAGGGTTTTTTCCATCAATATTTTTAATCCAACTCTCTGAGACGCAGTAGCTAGATAGATGGAAGAATTCTATACCAGGCGTAAGGTCAACCTATCTGTATCACACAGGGCGCAAAATTTTTCGCAGCCTTGAGTGATACACCTAGGTTGATCTCATTTGTAAGTGTAGACCAGGCCAAAGTGCTTCAAGCAATTATTACTTGTCTTCCAAGTTATTACACTGTGTTTGTCAAAAAGCTTTCTGTTTTGAGAAAATGGACTTGAGCAATAGGCATTATTTAGAATGTGTATTTATTTGAAATGCTACAGAATTATTGAATTAATTATTTGAAGTTCTAGAGAACGTATCCCCTGGTCACCCATGAATGCATGAATATATATTATATATACACACATGCTCTTGAGGGAATTCTGCGCCTCAAAATTCTGCACACAATATTTGAAAATTCTGCATATTTTATTTGTCAAAATAACATAATATAATCATGCCAGTTACAATTATTTTGGTAATTTATTTCAAAATATCTGTCAGCAAGTATGTCTGTAACAATACAGACCCCCTCTGAAAAAAGATTCTGGTATTTATTTATTTATTTATTTATTTATTTATTTAGACACACAGTTTCCTTACTAGGCATATTAATACCTATGATGGGATAACATGGTTTTGGTAATTAAATATTCATGGTAAATAGGCCCAATGGCCTCTGATGGGATATTAGATGGGGTGGGATCTGAGTTACCCAGGAAAGAATTTTCTGCGGTATCTGGCTGGTGAATCTTGCCCATATGCTGAGGGTTTAGTTGATCGCCATATTTGGGGTCGGGAAGGAATTTTTCTCCAGGGCAGATTGGAAGAGGCCCTGGAGGTTTTTCGCCTTCCTCTGTAGCATGGGGCACGCGTCACTTGCTGGAGGATTCTCTGCTCCTTGAAGTCTTTAAACCACAATTTGAGAACTTCAATAGCTCAGTCATAGGTGAGAGGTTTTTCACAGGAGTGGTGGGTGAAATTCTGTGGCCTGCATTGTGCAGGAGGTCAGACTAGATGACCATAATGGTCCCTTCTGACCTAAATATCTATGAATACAGAACTTTGTGTAATTCATTTAAATTACGATTCAGAACGGTGTTTCATGCATGTGTCAGAAGCAAAGTGCAAAGGCTTGGGGGAGTCGGGGTAACAGAGGAGCTGAGGGAGAGAGAAGGACCTGTAGCACTTCTTGGCTGGCCGTTCTGGTGCCACAACGGCCTCTGGTGGGCGAAAGGCAGAACTGTAGCAGTTAGGTAAAATGTTTACGTGGGAAAATACAAAATTATTCGAGACAGATTAATTCTGTGCATCCACAGATGCGCAGAATTCCCCCAGGAGTAATGATGGTGGTGTGGGAAGAATTTGAAGAGAAACCTTTAAAGAAATAAAGTAATCTTTAATTTGGAGCAGCGACTGCTGGCCGGGTGCCCAGCTCTGAAGGCAGCGCCCAGCCAGTAGCAGCGCAGAAGTAAGGGTGGCGATACCATACCACGCCACCCTTACTTCTGTGCTGCTCCGTTCAGAGCTGGGCAGCCAGAGAGTGGGGCAGCTGATTGAGGCCACAGCTCTGCAGGCAGCAGCACAGAAGTAAGGGTGGCAATACCATACCATGTCATCGTTACTTCTATGCTGCTGCTGATGGCGGCTCTGCCTTCAGAGCTGGGCTCCCGACCAGCAGCTGCCACTCTCTAGCTGCCCAGCTCTGAAGGCAGTGCCAAAGTAAGGGTAGCAGTGTTGCAACCCCCCTACAATAACCTTGAGAGCTGTACACACAACTCCTTTTTGAGTCAGGACCCCTACAATTATAACAGTGAAATTTCAGATTTAAATAGCTGAAATAACAAAAGTTACTATTTTAAAAATCCTGAGAATAAAAATGACCAAAGTGGATCGTGACTTTGGTAGGGCCCTACCTATCTCCTTAGATAAAGAAGGGAGAAATTTAAGGTCTTTGTTACTGAGGATTTAATCTGTCTGTATGTCCAATTTATAATTGTTATACTTAAGTACAGTCTCTAGGAATAAATTTGTAATGTGAGGAGTGGATGCAAAATGCTTACAGAACTTTGCCTATTTAATAATGAGACTGGTATTTACTTAGATAGATAGATAAGGGGCTGCTAGGGGAAAACAAGAGGCCAAAGCATTGTGAAAGGAGTGTTACATTCCTTAGAACCAAAGGGGGGTTGGGGAAGAGGGGAAAGCAAAGTAATCCAAATGTGATTGTAACTGGTTCTGTCATTTAGTAGTTTGATGCAAGCCCCATGGCCTTGCCTATATGGTGGTAATTTCTGACAAAATGGAAACTAGTTGGATTAGTAGCATAGACAAAGATTCAGTGAACAGAGCCATGTTTATAGCCTGTTAATTAAACTTACTTTCAGAGGCTTAACTAAACGAGTCTGACATCACTATTTTTTTGACTTGTCTACTTTAGCACACTCAAAAAGTTTTTCCAGCGTTTGCCACTTCCTGATGCTAACTGGAAACTGAACTTGGAAACGACATAGATTTACTAAAGCCTTGTCCAGACTAGTGCCTTTTTGTAGTGGTGTAGAAATATCTCCTCATTGCACTACTCCTGGTAGCAGTGGTGGGAAGACACTAGTGTAGGTTGGATTGAGGCATCTGTCAGCATTTTTACCTCTGGTCATCTAAACTTGCTCTTCTGGTTACTACCAGTGTTACTGTTTGTAGTGATGGAGGATCTGAGGCTAGTGTAAATATAGCTGTAACAGAAAATGTGATACCTATCAATAACTTAAATTTGATTAAAAGGTAGAAATCTTAGTAAGAGGGGTTACTGTTGCAAAAAATGCTACCTCTGTAAAACAATGAATTTGTCTAACAGCTGAAACACTGGGTGAAGAAAATCACCCAGAGAAAGGGGTAAAAGGCAAAAGTGGACTGAGTCTACTGTAGTGACTAGACCCTCCTAATAAGCATTTGAAAAGGAATGGGGGAACCAAGAAGTCTCTTAAACCAATTTAATCAGGAAAATGGGCATAAGAGTAGTATCTTAAAAAATTGAGATGGATATCACATATGAGAAAGTGGTGACTTTCCCACAAGTGACAATAGAGGAAAGATAGTCTTTTGAACAATGAACTAGAAATGGGTAAACATCTTTGAACAGTGTCAGGTATATCTGACCAAGGACTGGAGCAAAGAGGAATTGGAGAGACCCTTGAAGTCAAGGGAGGGAAAATAATTCCTGACAGGTAGTCTCTGACAAAAGGGTCAGAGTAGAGTGATGCACAGGAAATATCTTGCAAGCTGCCCCAAATGTATGACAGTGGGGGAAAAAATCTCTTGTGAGTGATAGAGAAGAGAAGGGTGTTTGGAGCCGTATTTATAGTTTGAGGTTTTGGTCAAAGAGTTCTTATCCCAGAAAGTGTCACAATTAGGGGTTCACCATGAAAATAACCTCAAGGATCAGAAAGGAGGTGCATTTAAAGAGATGCAGGTGACGGCAGATTCTAGCATAGTGACAATCCAGAGAGGTGTGGGTTTGGCTTAACAAAAGTGGCTTTTTCTCTAATTTGCTTGTGGTAACAGAAAAGACTTCAAGAAACCAGTGAGGAGATGACACATTTTCCAAGCTTGGGGAACAGAGAGAGGACTGTGCAGTGACAGTGTAAGTGCTGTTCTATACTTACAACTTCTTATCCTGTTTAGAGGCATTTAATATTGTATTGTATGAGTCTTAAATCTGCCTTTAAATTAAGAAAATAAATTTAGAGTGTGACATGTTATTTACATATTATTTGCATGTTCCAAGGGAAAGAAACCTACTTCTGATATTAAGACTGTCAGAGGTGTAATGGCTTTGAACAATCACAACAGCTATTAAAAGATAAAGTGAAATAAGACTTGAAAGGGTTTTGGGGCCAGCAAGACATACCAAGGAAATGGCATGCCTTGGCATAAACTAGAGCAGTCCAATGAATTATCTCTCCTATCCAAGTAGTAGTTGGGATTGTGCTCCCAGTCTTCCCACCCTTTCTGCCAGAATCCGAATCCATGGAGGATGCAGCTGGGAGAAGTTTTTCGTTACTTGTGGGAATGTCTCAGCATAACATTTATGATATCTCAGCATCTTGTGGAATGCTCTGCTGCGTATATTGTTAGAGCAACTTGCCAAATACTTGAAGTAGAGGCAAGGGCCATAAACAAAGAAAAAAAACATACTAGAAACTAATTGGGAGCTCACCATGGACCCTATTATTTTTGCAGTGTGTTTATGAAGGAGGATGGGTGTAACCACACTTTAATCGATTTTCAGTTCAGTCCCATCTGAAATTTTAATGAGGGTGAAGTGATGGTCTCACAGAAGAGGTGTATGGGAAATTACTAAAGTAACGAAGTAGTGTGAGACAAAGTTGAACTTGACATTTTCTACACTAGCCTCTTTTTTTGCGAAATCTTCTATCATTGCACTTTTACTGGGGGGCACTAGTGTAGAGAAGTCACTGTTTTTACCGCCATGTTGTTTACTCAGAGCAGGACTAGATGACCAAATAGAAAAAAATGCTAGCCACAGCTGTTGCTTGGCTACACTTGGAAGTGGAGGCAGAGGCAAACACCTCAGGGAGATGGTGCTACTCCAAATGATGTTGTAAAAGCTATAAATTATGGCGTTGGATAAACATCCTTTAAATGCTCAAACTAACAAGACATAGTTAACTTGGTTTTTGTCCTTTCCCATTAAGGGGGAGAGTTTTTGATTTTACAAGCTGTAATTGTCTTATCTAACTTGGATAGCACCTGGGAATGTCAGTTCTCTCCTTCCTTATAACATACAGGCTTGTGTACAGCATATATGTTTGTCATCCTGTGTACTTAATCTTTCTCTTTTCCTCCCTCACCCTCCAATAAAAGAGATTGTGTTTTGGCAGAGGGAGGCACTGGCATAGTTGGCATAAACTGGCCACAAAACAGTTGTCTGTTTCCTTTGCAGGAGCAGATCTGACTTTTTACCATTTTTATGTCCCTGCCCTCCAGGGATTATGGTTCAAGGGGTTAAAGGATGTGGTTGGTGTGTTCCTACACTCCATTTATTCCCAGATAGCACAATGGGCCAAAGGGCCCATTTCAGTAAAAGCAGCCTTCAGAGCTGCTTTCACCTAAACTGTGGGTTGAACTACCCAATGGTAAACTCAGCATTTGGGAGGAGTAGACAAACTCCCCTTCCATCTCTGCACCTGGCTCAGTGCCAACACAGGGATGAATTTCCTCCACTATATCTTTTCCTTGCTGCAAACCAAGGGATCTAGGTTCTTCTGAGGAGTGCCTCTAAACTAGCTCTTGCAGCCTCTGTTTACAAGACAGACATGGCTTCCTTATGAGTCTATGACTCTTGTTCTGAAATGAACTTGAAGTTAATTTGTCAAAAATCATTAGTATGAAATAGAAAAATATTTAAAATAATTTGTCTTTTGTTCTAGGATGTCTTTCTAAGACTATTCAAGACTGAATGTAGTCAAATCATGGTATATTTTTAACTGATTACTTTTTTTTAGAAAAGCGTAAAGGTGTAACTAGCTCAGAAGACAGCACTTGGGTTACTCACACTATGTAAATAGCTGTCCTGAGACTATAGTCTAGGGTACGTAAAGATGAGACTGCATGTACATGCATTTTGTCAGCTGCAACTTGCATATCTTCTGTGATTTCTTTAAATAAGTAAATAAATTAAATAAAACCAGCTTTGTTTTGACGAGAAGGTGGCTTCACAGCTTGGGCCTTGCAGAAATACATTCTCTCTATGCCTTCTGATCTGTGCACACACATTTTACCAATTTAACTAAATCTGTTTTGAAATGTATTTAGCTGAATCTGTATATCTCCCCTGTGTTGATATATCTCAACATATATCAGATATACAGATATATCCCCTGTATATCTCCCCTTAAATCTGTTTTAGTGGCTTATATCCATTTAGCGTAGTCTGGGTTTGTTTTGTTTTGTTTTTAAAAGTATCCTCTGCTGCCCAGGTGTGCCAGGTTGAGGATCCCTTTGTCCAAGCGAACTGATGCAAGGTAACTACAATATAGATCTAAATCTAGGCAGTAGTAACTTGTAGTTCTGCATTATGGGAGGAGAGTATAGAAGGAAAAGTAACTAACTGGAGGTTGTAAGAGGGTGCGGTGGGGTGGCTGTTTCATTGTGTGCCCTACTGTTGGTTCCCTTTCCCTGTTGTATTTGTCTTCTTTTCCATATCCTAGTTACATTAATTTTGCACAACCACAGGATGCCAGATAGGTGAAAGTTGTTACTTACATCAATTACCAAACCCACTTAGGTGGTGGTGTAAACCACCAATGAATACATTTCATAGATTTCAATTAGAATTACACCTGTCTACACTGTGGTAATTTTGGCTCCTGGCAATTGAAACAAATATCCGTACTCAGATAGCTGACACCTTTACATTTATTAAAAATGGAAAGTTTTTAAGTCTGGTTGGCATACACTTCAAAAAGTCCCTTGCAAAGACTGGGAGTCTAGACCACCGTTTCTCGAATGCGGCCACCAGGGGCTTTTTGTGCGGCCGCAGCCCCCTGGGTGGTGAGTGCGGGGCAGGGGTAAAGCAGTGGCCCTCCCCCCAGGACTGCCAGTAGGGGTTGGGCCCTGTCCCCCTCTGGAGCCACAAATGCTGGAGGAGCAGGCAGGCTCCAGCTGTGTGGTGGCGGGCTCCATTCTCTGGCTACAGGCTCCGCCCTCCACCCTCACCTGCTGCCTCCTCGGGCCCTGAGCTCCAGCCGTGCAGCAGTGGGCCCTGACCCCCAGCTGCAGGGTTTCAGACTCCACCCGTGGGGCCCTGTGGCAGTGACTGCCGACACCAAGCTCTCTCCTCCACCCATCACCTCTGGCCCTGAGCTGCCTCCCCATCGCCCCGGCCCTCACTGCATCCTCCGACCCCAGTCCCCAGCTGCGTGGCTCCAGTCCCCGGACTCAACCCCCCCCCCCCCCCCCCCCCCACCACACACACACACTCACCTCTGGCCCGAGCTGCCTCCCTACCCACCTCCCCATCCATGACTTAATTTGTCCCCCAGCTTGCCAGAGCTGAGTAAGTCTGTTGTGAAAAGTGATATTTCTATGTTTGTTTGTTTATATCACTTTTCATTTCCTCCCTGCTAGCTAGGAAGTCTGCTGCTGTGAAAAGTGATGATATTAACAAAATACAAATATCACTTTTCCCAGAAACAGACTTACTACTAGCAAGTCTTAAAAAAAATAAGCAACCAAAAAAAAAAAAAATAAAGGCAAAAGAAACAATAACAAGAAGGGACAGGAACATGCAGAGCACATTATTTGTTTCTGTTCTGTTTAGGTCCAGTAAAGAACAGAGAAAACTAATTATTTTTATTACTGAGTCTGTGAAGAAACCCTGCATAAATAAATTACAATGATTTGGACATCTATATATGCATATTTATTTGTTTTTCCTAAAGCCAATTGAGTGTTTTAGGAAAAATTGTGAGTGGCAGTCTGAGGCCACCAAAAAATTTCGTGAGAACCCCTGGTCTAGACCCATGTGCTTACTCCAAGAGGAAGTTTTCAAGAGTCCATCAGTGTCCGTCTAAAAGTATCTATGTGGATTGTGCTTAAAATTAATTTAAGCTTTAAATAGTAAGGCTAAATCGATGTTACTTTCATTTGAGTGCATTTTGTGATGCCAAATTCAGTAAGCATCTATAAGTCAGGCTACATTTTAATCATGGATATTTTTAGTAAAAGTAATGGACGGGTCACGGGCAGTAAAGAAAAATTTACGGCCCATGACCTTTCTATGACTTTTACTATATACTCCTGACTAAAACTTGGTGGGCAGCCTGGGAGGGGGCGCAGGTGCTGGGGAGGGGTGTGTAGCCTGGGGGGTTGTGCTGCTGGGGGGGAGTCGTGGTGTGGGGGGGGGAGGTGTCTGCGGGGGAGTAGGGCTGGGACAGGCTCCCTACCTGGCTCCTGGGAAGCAACAACCCCGGATCCACATGCTGCCTCCATTCCACCCCAAGCCCCGGTTCTGCAGCTCCCATTGGCTGGGAACTGCGGCCAATTGGAGCTGCGGGGGCAGTGCCTGCAGGCGAAGGTAGCACGTGGAGCTAGGACCTGAGGGAGGGGAGTTCCTTTCACCCTTCTGGGGCGCTCAGCAGCCCCGGGCCAGGCACGCCGGCCACTGCAGAAGTCACGGAGAGGTCACAGAAAGTCACGGAATTCGTGACTTCTGTGAGCCTTATCTATAAATACTCCAGTGGTTAATCTTCTATTATAATATGAATATATTTATTCCGAGTGAGTCCAAGCCATTTTATAAGAATTTTTTCCAGTTACTCAATTTTAGTGTACATAGTCTTGTAATTGGTCCTTTATAAATAATCTAATAGTAATTCGTCAGACTTTTACCCTATAGAAATCCTAACTGTCAGGCTTTGTGATTCCATGATCTTGCACAGAATCAGGGGCTATTATTTGGGGTTCAGTGTAACTAAACTTCATTTGAACTGTATTTTTCAGTTTGCAGCCAATCTTTGACACATTTTTATCCAAGAGGTCTGCAGCCAAGAAGATTTATTGTACTCACTGCTAAAACTCTGTGTGCGTTTAGAGTTTGGTGTGGGCAGGCAGGGAGAGAGTTGAGGCCTCAGAAATTTGACATTGAGCAGTGAGGGCTTGTGTGTTGTGCACTAGCACACCCAATTAGTGTCCTTCACTCACTTACATAGCACCAGCTGCATCCAAGCTACTTGCCATTGGTCTGTTTAAAATATGTCCTTATGTCCATACTTTGGCTGACATGACTGATTTAAGGTGCAAACTGTCAAAGGTGCCAGCTCATATGACTGTTGAGCCTCTTTAGCTCCCTGGCTCAGAGTCCCTGTCATGCTTCCACCTACATTATTGCAGATGTCTCATCAGAGCATTATTATCAACTGTTAAACTTTTAACTGTCAGTGGTTGTTCCCGGCTTCAGTGAAGAGTGAGTGGTCCATTTGGAGTAGGGGACTTTAGAGGTAGGGAGAATGTGACTGGGAGGGATGGGGCTATTGAGAATGTTTCCTACTTGTAGTTATCAAGTAGAGTTGTCAAGCTATGATAATGAGAAAAAATTATTACTTTACAGGCAGAGTTGGAGGCAAGAGCTTTTAACTGTAAATCTGAACTTTCTAAATGTTCCAGATTTTTAGTACCTACAGTATTATAGTATTTTTTAAATCATCAGGTTTGTGGGTAGATTTTCATTTGATGGTGAAAGGAGATTTTTAGAAACTTTATTGTAAACTGAGGTCCTTTATAGAAAATTGTTGTTCTTGTTATCTTACATAGTATGGACTAGTGAAACAGTATTACGTATTTGTTCCCACCTTTTTTTAATGTGGCTAAGTCAACAAGGATTGAATTTTCTGTGATGTGACTGTGTTAATGATGAAGTGTGTGTGTATATATATATATAAATCTTCTGTGTTTTATATATCAGAGCTAGAGACTTTAGGAGGCAGTTGGGTTTGGTGTCTGAAATACACAGGTTGGCTGACCTTGGAGGGGCTTTTTTCCCTATGGAAATGGGGTGCGCTATAACATACAGTTAAGGATGAAAGAAAGCTGACATTTTATTTTTCTTTAAAATAAAAACATCAAGTTTTTAAATAATACAAATAAGGTTTTGCTATACCAATAGAACTGTAGCTGTTGAGGCCCAGAGTCAACAGCCTGTCTCCTTCCTAAGCCCCAGAGTGATACACAAATGAGAAGAAGATAGGCATTTGGTTGTCGTATGGGTGTGACCTGTAGGTGTAGGTGTGATCAGAGGCTGCTGACTAGATCAGGCCCCATTCAGAATTTGTGGGGGAGGAGTGCAGGAAGTGGGGTGGTGGTGTCCATCTTATAACTTTTAGCCCAGTGGTTAAAGCACTAACCTGGCATGTGGGAGATCCAGGTTCAATTCCCTCCTCTCTGCCAGTGCGGGGAGAGAATTTGAACAGGGCTCTCCCACTTCTCAATAGAGTGCTCTAACGACTGATCTATGAGAGACGCTGATGTATGGCTTCCTCATTCTCTCTTATTGAAGCTATTCCACTGTGGATAAATAATTAGTCATTGAAGCAGTTGGGCTGGACCGTGTGTGTGTGTGTGTGTGTGTGGTGGGGGGGTGGTACCCTAACCACTGTACTGCAGTCATGCGCTCTCTCTCCCTGGCCCAATGACTATATATGTATCCACAGAGGAATAGTCATTGGACCTGAGAGAGAGAGAGAGAGTGTGTGTGTGTGTGTGTCCCCGTTTAAATTCAGTGTGCAAAGTAAAAATAGTTGTTGTTCAGAAAACTCAGCAACTGTTTGTGGAAGATATTTTTAAATAGAGTTTGACTTATACAAATACTAGTTAGCCATCGTTGGCCAACTGTTCTTGGTGATAATTAGATTTTAAGTAGGACACAGCAACAAAATAGTCTATTTTAGAAATTGTAAACTACAGTCTTTGTAAAGTATAAATATTGTTGCAAAATATAAAATGTAAAAGAAAGGGAAGATACTTTAGGTTATTTTTATTGGAAAGACTGACGTTTTTGAAAGTTTCTCTTAGCTAAGGAATAAATTTTGGTACTCTTACTGAGCCTACACAGGAGTTTCAGGAAGCATAGTATCAACTTTTCTTCATACTTGTCAAAAATTTAAGTTATAGTTTTTCAAGTGAAAATCCAAAGGACCAAATTCTGCCCTCCATATTTCAGTGAAAATCGTGTATGTATATGAATAAGAACTATGTACAAATATTTTAAAGACTGAACTTGGCCCAAAAGAAGGATTTTTTTTTTTTATGGGCAAAATGCAGGGAAGAGAAGATAACATCTACTGAAAAGACAAATGTTCTGTAGATGTTTTGGGCTACAGCAGTTTTCATTTACAACTTCTCTTTGGAAAACTGAGAGTTAAAGGATTAAAAGTATTGGTTAGGATAATAAAGGTATTACTACACAGTGCTGTTTAAGAAATTTTGTGACATGCTATAGACAACCTTTTGTGTACAATGAATTAGTGTGGATTAAGAGTAATGTATTGTGCATTAGTCTGTTTAGCATGCATGATATTTACATAACTGAAAATGTAGTAATGTTCATATAAGTTTCTAATATTTACGTCTTAAAACATATTGCAACTATGCCCCATCTTGTACTCTCAGGCCAGGGTTTAATTTCTCTTTATTAGTTATTCTGATGGGGAGATTCCCAGCCCCCCTTTTTGCCACTTTAGGGGAGTTTTATGTATCACCTTTAATTGGATTGGTATCCAAGAGACACTCAGTTATCTTTAAATCAAGCAACCTCTCCAACCAGTTTAGCCGTGATAGTTTCCCATATGCTTGTGCATCCTTGATGGATGGTTCCACAGTGGCAGAGAAAAATAGGAGAGGATTTTTAAACAAGGCTGTCTCTTTTTTTGCTTTCAGCAGCAAAATGGTATGAAATTGAGCTGCTTTTCTGCATTCACTTGCCTCCCATTGTGAATGGAACATGTATCACGTGTCAGCATGCCACTCGTATCAGATGTATTAATTGGTTAAGAAAATTAGTTCTAATTTACCTCCTTGGTTGCTGTAAGTAAATAGAGCCCTGCTTAAAATTAATAGTAATTGGTGTCTCACTCATTTTAGAGTGTAGGGAGGTTATATTAACTTCATTATGAAACATTGAGCAAAACTTGTGACAAATTAGGGCAAGGTTTGAAACAAAAGTGCACAGTTCACATGTTCAACACTTGCCATTTTAAAATTAATAGATGGGTGACAGACAATGTTAAAAAGATACATTCAACTTAAAAATTACTTCTATTTGAATGTTTTTACTTATTGTAATGAAAAATAAAATTACTATAAGTGAATGAGAAATTTTTTTGTTCATTGTTTTTACTTGTGTATTTGATAGCAGTCTACAAATCACTTTCATTGTCTCCCTGTATAGTCAGTTGAGGCCCAGTCCTGTGCACATTTTACATACGTAACTTTACTGTCTGAATAAAGCTACTTGTGTGTTTCCAGGATTGAGCCCTTAATTAGTTTCCCCTCTCTGTGTAGGTTTTAAAGATAGGAAAAGAAAAATGATTGTAAAACCCACAGGAATTGGCCGGTGGTTGCAAGGGTTGCATCAATAACTAAAACATTTTTAATGCCACACCTTAAGTAAACTTCTACAACTTTGTGTGTGTATTCTCCTGTAAGCCAGGTTTAAACCAAAGTAAATGTACACACGCAAAGTTGTAGAAGTTTAATTAAGTCTGTTTAATCTCTTGCCTTTAATTAAACCACTGCAATTTCTGTAGTCAGGCCTTGAAATGATTTCTAATTTATATTTAAAATTGAGTAGTTGTGACAACTTGTCGCTTCAATGCACTAGCTTTTCAATTTTGTAGTCGTGGATGCAAATCCAATTGTTCTTTGCATGTCCTCTATATATTTCCATTAATAGGATGCACTGACCAGATGCAGCTTACGCAGTGGAATTCTAACTAGCAGTGCCCATTGGAGTGTTTACCCTCCCCCACTTCTCTGACCATTCCTGAACATTGTTCGGGCGAGGTTATAAAAGGGGCAGGGTACTCCGGCTGCCTCAGTTCCTTCCTGCTGCAACCGGCTGTAAGTTCAGGAACAAACTTCAGGCCTTCCTCCTGGAGCCTTTTCTTCAGTGCCTTCTGAATAGTTTTAGCATAAGCTTTTAGGATATAAAAATATATAGTTATTTTTAGGTAGTGTTAATTTGTTTACATTTACATATATATTTAATGAAGTGTTAGATTCGACCCTTCAGTTTTGAGATAACAGATCCGAATATTAAGAGGTTGGGATTTAACAGATGTAGTGTCCATTAGTGTTCTTGACATCCAGTGTGCATACTAGCTGCCTGGTGGTGTCTAGAAGCATGATAGTCTCTGTCAGGGTGTTCAAGATACTCGGCTTTTATTCTAAGCAAGGATGCTGTGACAGAAGAAACTGCAGGCTACAGTAGTGTAGGAGGCATTGGCAGCCGCCAGAACAGATACTTCACTAGGATCCAAGAGATTCCACAAACTGGCTTCAGTCTCTTAATACCTCAAGAAGCAGCAAAAATTTCTGGAGACTTACCAGCTTCAGTTCCATGCTGTACACAAGTTATGAGACAGGATCCAACATTTACCAGATCCAAAGCCTAAAAGGAGAAGACCCCTTACTACTGTCGGTCTCTGTATCCAGAGCCAGTCCATGAGAGAGAAGTTCTTCTGAACTGTGTGTGCCAGTGCCAGCTAAGAAACCAGTGAGGAGAAAGGACTCTCTTACAAGCACCAAGAGATGTTCTGTGTGCACTCCAGATGATGATATGAAAATATGCTAATAAGTGTGAATATAATGTAACTGGAATATGCTTCAAAAAGGTCTCTTGTAAGGTATCATTACAAAGTTAATAATCTACTGAGTGTGTTCATCCTATTTGTATAAAAGTATCATTCTTGTATCTGAAACTTGAAATATGAAATATAACTCTGAGGGCCTATTGTAATTATGTGAAGTGTGGGCCATTAATGGTGGCTTGGAATCTTGATGGCTCCATTAACCAGGCCAATTGGTTGTAAATGGCTCTGTTTACTGGTAAGTCTTCCTGCATACCTGTGTGCTGGCAAGTGGGTAATGAAGTCTTACAGTGACATGTGATCATGTCACCTGAACTGGAATCCATCTTTAACCTGGTGCTTTTCCATTTAGAAGGAGGGGTGGGAACCCAGAGAGGGACAAAGGATTCCCACCTTGTGCAAAAGATATGTAAGGGGGTGGAACAGAACAAAGGGTGCTGCAGTCATGAGAAATCCCCTAGCTACCACCTGAGCTGGAACAAGGGCTGTACCAGGGGAAAGGATTGGGCCCAGACTAGGAAGGCATCCAATCTGTGAAAGAAGCTTATTGAAACATCTCTGAGGTTGAGATTTTTATCTGTATTCAGTTTTCTACAGTATTGGGCTTAGTCTTGTGTGTTTTATTTTGCTTGGTAATTTACTTTGTTCTGTCTATTATTACTTGGAACCACTTAAATCCTACTTTTTATATTTAATAAAATCACTTTTTACTTATTAATTAACCTAGAGTAAGTATTAATACCCGGGGGAGGGGGGCAAACAGCTGTGCATATCTCTCTACCAGTGTTATAGAGGGCGAACACTTTATGAGTTTACTCTATATAAGCTTTATAATGGATTTATTTGGGGTTTGGACCCCACTGGGAGGTGGGTATCTGAGTGCTGGAGACAGGAGCACTTCTTAAGCTGTTTTCAGTTAAGCCTGCAGCTTGTGGGGGACGTGGTTCAGACTTGGATCTGTGTTTGAAGCAGGCAAAAGTGTCTGGCTCAAGCAAGGCAAGGTACTGAAGTCCCAAGCTCACAGGGAAAACGGGCTCAGAGGTAGTCTAGGCACATTAGGTGGCAGTCTCAAAGGGGTTTCTGTGATCCAACCCGTCACGCTGTACTTTCAGTTCTGACCATTTGGATCCTAGAACTCCGGAACTGAAGACTAAGCATAAGGAGACAGATTCTCAGATACAGAAAGAAGGAGCTGCGTACTGGTTCCAAATGGGCTTGCCAACAGTCTGTTACAGGGATTGCACAAATCTACCACATGGATCTGCATCTTTATGTCTCAGGTCTGGCAGCATCGGATAAACACTTATTCAGAGTAACAACGATGACTCCGGTCATGCATGTTTGATTGATAGTCCACCACTGACAAAAAGAAGAGGTAGAAGACATTAATTTCTCTCCCTCTTCCTCCACGCAAGATTCTTTCAGGATTTCTGAATAAGTGCTTTCACCATTTTCTGTCCTGCAGCTGAAATCACTGATATGCCTTTACAGTTGGGATCGTAAACAAGTTTGAATTTGCAACCGGACTTTGAATCTGAACTAATCCCATGTCATAAGGAGAAATATACTTCGAGAGAAGTGTATGGAGGGTCTTTATCCTAAATTCTATTGCATGGATCCAAATATGGACTTCTGGCTGGACTGGCAAGTTCGTCGATGGGTGAGATGGTCATGCTGGCCCTTCCCTGTACACCATAGAGAGCTTGAGCATCCTTTTGATATAAAGAAACTTTCCTACCTAGGATTTGAGAGAGAGTGCAAGCATCCGATCCAGGTTCCGGATTAGTCTATAGGTAAAAAACAGTGCCTACTATCTTACTGGACACTCTTTTAAAGAAAGAGGAACTGATGATAGCTGAACAAAGTTATGAAACGGATAATGAATTGGAGAATTAGACACCCTCAGATGTTACTGCTGGGGGATTACAACTTCTTTTTCCCCTTAGAGGATGCAGTTCTCTTCACAAGCTAATTGACAGGATGGCAGTGACTCTAGGGATTTCCTTTGTCTATTGAGGAGACTTCTCACCCCATATATGACCACCTGGGTTCATTCTCTAGAAACGGAATTATACTTCCTCTCTGATTGATTTTGCTGAATGAGAAAGTCTATCTGGTCTTCGCCTGCCTCAGCACAGTCTATATATATATATAGAGAGAGAGAGAGAGAGAGAGAAAAACTTGTCCTTCAAAAAGGCTTTTGAATGTTCTGTACACATCCAGCCCCAAACTCTTTATTGGTGGAAGCCAATAAACCACAAACATAACCTCAGATTTGACATGAGGACGGAGAGGTGTTTAACAGTTCCCACCTTAGCTTTTCCTACCGTAACTGGAGATTGCATGTGCCATTTTTATGGCAACCAGCAATCAATAACTTTGGACAGGTATTTTTAGAAAGAGTACACAATGGATAATGCACTTTAGTTTGTGACTGTTCTGAATCCCTCCTCCCCCTTTTCATGAGAACATGTTGAAATTAGGGTTCCCTCTCTTTTTACAAGCAGATATGCTACAAAGGAAATGTCGAGCAGTTTTGGGGGAAATGGTTTTATTCAAGGTATTTTCTAATTCTAAAAAGAAAGATGAAGGTCCCTATTGGACATCAGGAAGCTGAATTCATTTATAAATACTTTTTTGATTCCATATGGTGTCCATAAGATACTATTTCTATATCTCTGTAAGATCATCCCACCACATTTTGTATTGTAAAGAGATCACTTCTAATATAAAATCCTCCTTTTTGGTCTTTCTACCACCCCAAGAGTTTTTATGAAATGCTTTCTGGTAGTTGTGGCAAATTGAAGAGGGAAGGGATTTTTGTCTTGCCTAATTTAGATAATTTTCTGATCAAAACTCCATCCAGAAAAGATAGCTGGAACCCAGATATGCTCCCTCTTTGAGAGACTACAACACAGAATAAACTGAGAAAAGTCATTGTAACATCCATGCAATACTTTGTTTATAGCAGCCACATTGGACTCAAAACTTAGGCAGAGCGTTCCTTTCATCGAAAAGATTTGTAAACGTATGGTCAGCCATCACCATTCTGCATCATTCTCCATAGCAGATGATAATTTTTCTCATGCTGATAGGGGGTTGTGATTTCTGCCATGTGCATAAAGTCTTATTCCTGTTCAAGAATGAGGTCTTTACAATACTGGTTGGCAAAGAATTGTAAACCCAACTTAAACAGTATATTTGAAAAGGAAATCCCAGGTGTGGTGGACTCACTGTCAGTGTTATGAAAGTAGCGTTCTTCAGTCTTCTGACAGTCAATTATAGTCACTATAGATGCATCCAATCTAGACTGGAGAGCTCATTTAGAGAGTTTGGCGCTCTGGGATCATTGGACTCCCATGAAAAAAAAAAGTTATCTGTGTGTGTTTTTTGGTCTTTCTCCAACAACGTACCAGGCATACATTTTTGCTTAACACATCTACAACATTTCAGATTAATGTATTTCCTTCTCCATACCCTGCATAGTAATAGATGTCATAATGAACAGAATAGATTTTTGTGTAAATAGGTATTTCAGGTTTCTTGAGACTTTTATATATGACTAGTCTTTAAATATAAATGAAGGAGAAGTCATTCTGAGATTTATTAGACTTTAGCTTTCTAGTTGTTACTTATGAGATTGTCCTAAAGTCCCTCTGAACTCTTCATGTTCTGTCTATACTGGGAAACTGAACAGTTGCCAAAAACAGTTCTTTGACTCCTGAAAACTTTTTTATTAGAGTAACCTGGACAAAACTGTTTTCAGTACTGTTTCAGGAAATGTAGCAAAATTCTGACAAACAGCACAGGCACTAAAACCATCTGTCTCTAGATTAAGGAAGACAGTACTGCATCGGTTACTCCGGCCGTGTCTTCACTAGAAATGCTGTAGCGCTTCAGTGTAGATGCTAATTAAAGCAACGGGATCTCCCGTCACTGTAGTTAGTCTACTTCCCCGAGAGGTGCTACCTAGGTCGCCAAACAAATTATTCCGTTGATCTGATGTCAATGCTGGTTGATTTTTTCACATCTCTGAGTGACGTCGCTGGGTCAGCCTAACTTTTTAGTAAAAAGAAAAGGAGTACTTGTGGCACCTTAGCGACTAACCAGTTTATTTGAGCATAAGCTTTCGTGAGCTACAGCATCCGATGAAGTGAGCTGTAGCTCACGAAAGCTTATGCTCAAATAAGTTGGTTAGTCTCTAAGGTGCCACAAGTACTCCTTTTCTTTTTGCGAATACAGACTAACACGGCTGCTACTCTGTAACTTTTTAGTGTAGCCCTGGTCTTTAGTTTACGTGTAGAAGGTTATCTTCACAACCACAAAAACTAGAAATGATTCTGC
This sequence comes from Chelonia mydas, assembly GCF_015237465.2. NCBI lineage: Eukaryota > Metazoa > Chordata > Testudines > Cheloniidae > Chelonia > Chelonia mydas. Next base: position 165,671,796 of record NC_057850.1, read on the forward strand.
AGAAGTTGCTGACACTTGCCCAAGAGCTTCCTACAGTTGCCGATCCACTGGATTTTTTTCAGCTCTGCTAGCCAGAGTGGTTATTGTGAATATAAAGCACTGCTGAAAGTTAAAGTACTTCAGATAAAATACAGCAGGCTGTAGTGGTTCATTTCTTTTGTATAGGCAAGTCTTGAGAGAATGGCTTTGTTTTAGGAGTTCTAGCATTGTTGGCAGCCAGGAAGTGCAATGTACTTTAAATGGTGACAGCTATTTAAAGTATTCGGCATTGTTATGAGACCATTACGTAGGTATACTGGCAAAATGTGCAGTTTTTTTAATACAAAGCACACATGAATCTCAGATTTTTTTCATTGTCCGGTTGTTAATATTTGTGTGAAAAAGTTTGTAAATAAATGATATACGTTTCCTTTCCAGGATTTGGGACCAAGTTTATCTAAATACCATAGTAAAGGAAGCTTGGAGAATTTTTTTTGTCTATCTTGTGAATTTATTCGGTTTTAAACTCTTACCTCCATAATACTTGTTTACACAATAGTGCTTTTATAGTTAAAACATTTTGCAATGGTAGTGCTGAATAGTAACTAGTTTAAATATCTTCTTCTGGTTTCCCATATTTCTGGTGACATTCACAGTAATGTGGACTCCAGTTTGAGACTCAAATACGAACTATAACTAGAAAGTTTAACTTCCCAGTACTTCACAGTGTGAAGTGTTTCTCAGCATCTGAACTTTTCCATTGGCTTCCTGCGTAAGGGCTTGATCCTGCAACGTGCTGAGCAATGTGGCAGTTAAGCATGTGCTTAAGTGTAAGCCCAAGAGTAACCCCATTGAATTCCAGTGCAATTGCTCCCATGCTTAAAATTAAAAATACCCTTAACTGCTTTGCTGGATTAGGGCCAGACTGTTCAGCACCTTACAGGATCAAGTCCTGGAAGGTTAACTGTTTTCTGTAAATGTCTGATTTTTCTTTACCCTATTGTCCATCTATCTGCTCAGTCACTGTAAAATGATCTATAAGACACTATCCTATCTATAGTGGCTAGGTCAGTGAATCTTAACGTGATATTGTTGATTACAGGATAATCATGGGTCAGACCGGAAAGAAATCTGAAAAGGGACCAGTTTGTTGGCGGAAGCGTGTAAAATCAGAATATATGCGACTGAGGCAGCTCAAGAGGTTCCGCCGGGCAGATGAAGTTAAGGTATGTCACCTGTACCTCCTTCATGAAGATCTTATATGGTAGGCATTGGAATGTATTTTCTTCTGAAATATAAGTTAGAATTGAAATCTTGCACTTAACAAAATATATTTTATGTATATATTTGTTGGAAAATATGATTTTTTTTTCTGAAGGAGAAGATATACTTTTTTTTTTTTAAATAAAAGGTGTTGCACATCCCAATTAACATTAACTATTAAGTGCCAAAAATTGTATTAATGTCTAATTAGAATTATGAATTTGTAGGCAGGCATTTACGCAATACATTCAGTTACAGATTTAATTCAGTCAGGATATGTCAAAGATCAGTGTTCATTTGTGCTTGAAAAATCCTTGCAGTTTTTAGGGGAGTTGGTTCTGTGGAGGATGGCCATATTCTCCCTGTCCTGCCGCACCATCATGAAACACTAGATCTCCAAACATTCAGAAATGGCGTGCATGTAGGAGGAGGAAGGAGGGATAGTACAGTTAGTCTCCGTACCTCTCCACAGACAATATTGAGTCAGTTCAGAGCTTTTCCATCACACCCCTTCCACTCCATTTTTGTTTAATTCCTTTAATGTAGGGGGGAAAACAGTAGAGATGGGCTGGCCTTTTTATTTCCACGTTTCCATAATTCAGAAATGATTGACTGTACTTTCTCACCTTTAAAAAAATAAAATCATATCATGGCTGAGATCAAGCCTGAGTAACTTAAAATTGAGTTATTGGGAACGGAAGCATTAGATCATGAAGCATAGTGTTGGTAATATAGGCTATGTGTAAAAATTGTAATCTTTACAATAAAACATGGCACTAGGATCCTTAAGTCTGTTTGCCTTTTATATCATATGCATTAATGTCAAGGATTTTTGTGATTTTATATATAAATCAATCCACCTGGAAATGATGAAATGATGTTTTTCTGTGATTTGTATTGCTTAATCATGGAAATACAGGACCCCTCTTTTTGCCGGTGAACATGGTTACTTTAAAGAAAAATAACTATTCCATAATTCTGTATTTAAATATTTAAGAGGAAAAATACTTTTCGAAATAGGTAGAAATGGTGAAAATTATTTTCTAGTAAAATTTGTGTTCATTTTGTGTATTATGGTGCTGCTTAAGTGCAATTAGTGTTTTCAAAGATGTATGCTTTGTTAATAAAATAGACCTAATAGTACTTGAAGAGGTTATTAAATTAATTTTGACTCGTTTCTTAATTTGCTTGCAACAGTCACAATTCTCTTTCACTCTTAGAGTATGTTTAATTCTAATCGTCAGAAGATACTGGAAAGAACAGAAATCTTAAATCAAGAATGGAAACAACGTAGGATACAGCCTGTACACATCATGACTTCTGTGAGCTCATTGCGTGGGACCAGGGAGGTTGGTTAACGTGTTGTGGTAATTCTAGTTACAAAGTTGTCAGCACATTTTGGTTTTACTGGTGAAAAATCGGCTGGCAGATCATGTGTTAGCCACTAATGTTCTCTTTTCATATGAAGCCCTAGCACCTTTCTAGGAATTATTCATTATTACTCCTATCAGATGCTTACTAAGAAGAAATCAATAAAATGCTACTTAGTTAAGACCCAGATGTGCACAAAATTAAGACTTTTTGCTGCAGAAAATGCTTAGGTCACATGTTACCATCCTTTAATGAGGCCTTGTCTCATGGGCACTTGGGGTCTGATCTAGCTGCCACTAATGTCAATGGAAAAACTTCTGTTGCCTTAAATGGCAGCTGGATCAGGCCCTCACTTCATAAAAGAACATGCATGAAAATAGTGAACAGATTAGTTTGCATAAGCCTCGCTTATACTAGAAAAGTTGCACTGGCTTAACTAAGTAGGTTGAAAATGGATGTAGTTTAAACTGCGGAAAGTAACTGAAATACTTTCCTCGTGGATTGTATTTTCTAAATGGGCAGCCTACCCTAAATTCTCAATTACTGAGGGACAGTCTTCACTCATTGATTAATATATGTGCTTTCCATAACCAACTCTCTCTATAACTTCTTGTGAGTGATGTACCCGAATACTTGGATGCTAATATCTAAACTGTATTCTTAAATTTACTCACCAAATTTGGGATACTGCTGATTATACACTATATGTATCTTATGACTTTAAAAACAAACTTTGTATTTGTGGATAATTTAAACGCTATACCCAGATATACAGACACTCTTTTCTCAACCTGTGTAGTATATAATTTTAACGTTCGCTTTAATAAAATTTTTAAATCTGTTCTTAAACTGGTGCAAAACCCTAATGTCAGCACACTTAAACTAGTTTAGCTTCCGGTGGTAGACTGACTTTTTGGTGTGAAATGATCTGATGACAAGGAAAGTGTTTTCCTACTCATCAAATTGAGAAGGGCTTGCCATAAACAAAATTAATTTAATTGACAAATCTTCTGTGTTTTGGGAGGGGGATGACTTTTTATTAAGGGGCAAAAAATAACAGAAAATCTGAAATTTTTAAAAGGGAACTTTTATACAATTTGTACTTTTAGCCATAAATATATGTATCTTCCATTTGTCTTCTTTTTGAAACTATTTCCATCCCGTGTGTCTTAGTGTTCCTTCTACTCCTCTCTTATGAAAGTAGTCCTGCAAGCAAAAATGGAAAACAGATGACTGGCTCCAGTCCTACAAAACAATGCACACAGGCAAAGCCACACTGAAGTCAGTGGGGCTCCATAATTGCATGGGCTACACTCACATACATACAGGATCAGAGCTTTTGACAGTAGTTTTAACAAATGCTGAAAACAAAAATTGTTAGGTAAGGGTCATGCATCAATTTTTCAGTTCTTTGGAGGAAAAGGGCCAAATTTCACCTTCAGAGTTACGATTTGAATATATCAAATTTTGACTTGCTAGCTTGAATTGCCTTCTTGATGAAAGGGGAATTTTATGTTAATTTCCTGCCTGAATCAGTGAATTGATTATTGCATTCTAATCCAGTTTGTCTCATAAAGGACTCTCAAAAGAACTCTACTTTCAGTGCTTGATTTAAAAATCGCCATAATTTATAATAGGAGGATTAAGACAGGAAAATAGTATCTGAATCCTTTTAAAATAAATCTAAATATTTATTTTAGTCTCAAATACACTGGCTGGAGACTTGATATCTTGCGTGCAGTTTTCATGACGGTAACACACTCAGTGTGGGTAGCAAGTATCATAGGTGACACTCCTCTGTTTCTGGAGAGCCACAGACCTTGGTTTTCAGTTGCCTCCAGTGACTAGACTATTGAGTGGCATTGACCAGAGCCACTCCTACAAATGTAATTCCCTTTTTTAATTATTATTGAATTGAGTTCAAAAGCAGGCAGAGTATCACACAGGATCATAAAGGAAATTTAAAATATTGACTTTGTTCTTAACTTTGCATAAACATAATGTTGCCTTGAGATTTTTAGTTATATTCATTTTTTTTTTTTAAAGGACAAAATCATTTTTATAACTTTGCATACTTTCTAGACTTAAATTATGTCATGAAAAAATTGCTAGAGAGCTACTAGTCAAAGAACTAAATCTAAATCAAATTTCTAAAGACACCAACTAGCCAGAGACTAATACAACAGATAGTCTTCCAAGTTAAGGTGTCTTTGGAAATTTGAAGCCTACCTTGCTGGCTTTTGGAAGGAAGAAAGCTTTCTGTCTCCCCTTCCTCTAATCTTCCTCAGTACTCTGATGGGAATAGAGGTCCACTACTGTCCCCTGCAGCAGCATAAAGACTTCTGAAAAACATTTGGTGAAACTGATCAGTGTCTTGTTAATTTCACATTGCTCCTGTCAAAGCAGTACAGGAGCAAAGGTACTGTAGCTATCTGTCTGCATACCCAGGTGGAGTAATTTGCCCACTGTAACATTCTCTTAATGTGTTTTAGTATGAATAAAGTTGTGAAGTCAAATACTCAAGAGTTGGGGAAATGGCAGAAGTAAATTTTTCCGTACAAGCTTCATTCGATTCCTTTTTTGCATATGCATTACGATGCAGTCTTTACTTGCATGATCCCGTACTATTTTTTCCAGAACCCCTGCCTCATTCAGTGTACGGGACAGACTTGCTCTGAGGATGAATCGAGGTTGTGTAGTGAAGGAGAAGGCTGTTGTCTGTAGGATCTGTCTCACTTATTGCAGAAGTTGCAAGGTGTATACTGACAGAGACAGGGATGTGCAGGAGGAGAGAGGATGGTTTCATGGTTCAAGCAGTTGAATGCTGCTCTGAATTCTGTCCCTGCCTGTGCTGCAAAGTTCCTATGTGGTGCCACATTTTCTGGAAACCCAGCTTGAGATCCTGGGGTTTGATTTGCAGAAGTGCTGAGCACTTGCAGCTGCAACTGAAGTCAGTTGGTCTTTTTACCATTTTATATATATATATAGACAATATAGTGATGTGTGCCATAGAAAAGCCTAAGAGGAAATTAATAATTCTGTTTTCAGAGAAGTGTTTGAATAGTGTGCAGTAAATAACGCATGGGGCCTCACATTAAACAATGAAGATAAAATAAAATATTGAATAGTTATCTATTTAAGGAGAATGGTCCGTCCTATGCACCGAATGAGGGAGGTATCCTGTGCAAAAAAAATATGATTGTGTAAGAAAAGATGGTATCAGAATACATATGTACAAGAGCACTGAATTAAGATTTTATGGACAAACTTAATTCTGGCATTTCCTAACTCTTGATAGCTTGACTTTGTAACCTTAATATTATTTTTAAACATAGTTATTTAGTGTGTGATTTTACATAATGTGAGGTCTTCTATGTATTGTACATGTCATACAGTGACCCAACGGAATCTCTTCCCTCCCATCCTTGCTGAACGTCAGCTTGTGGCTCCAAACCAGGGAGGTGTTAGAGCTTCTCAATGAAAGTTTAAAAAAAAAAAAAAGTATTGAACATAGGCACATCAATGTGTTTTTTCCCTAAATGCGTTCTGAGAAATGGCTGAATTGTTTGAGCTGAAACTAAAAAACCCCCCCAAAAAAACAATAACTACTCTTCAGCCAAGCAGATACCTGGCATGAAAAAATTTAGCCTGAATGGTTAAAGTTTTTGGTAAAGTTATAAGCAACTCTAAACAAGATTCCCAAAGGGAAAGTGTTGAGCAGCCTTAAGTATAGGCACTGTTACCACCTCTGCCTATAATTGGGAAGGTTATCTTTGCAAATATAAGGGCTTAGAAACTTTAAAAATAGAACCTACAGAAATTGGTTTTGTAGGTGCCCCCAGTTATAAGAGCTAGTGAATTTTTAGGCGCTGGGTTAGAATGTTTATGGATTACTCTAGGACTAACCACATTTATGAATTGTCCAAATGTTTCAGTTTTTAAAACCATTTCTCATTTTGAATGTTCTGTCCTCTCTCACCTTTTTGTGATTTCCCTTCCTTCCTGTTCTAGGTCTGCAAAAAAGTGAATCGTAAAATAATGTCATATTGAAAGCACTGTTTGACAGCTCAGAGTTCAGTATTAGAGTAAATTTCACTTTACTGTTGTCCTGCACACAATGTACATGGTCAAAGGTTTTAGGATAGGATAGGAAATAGTGGAGGTCAAGACTTATAGACAAGTTGAAGTGATAACTTGTTGAAGTAGACTTTCTGATATTAAAGGATCACCATATCAACTTTCTAAAAAGAAATTCTTTCTTGATCTTAGCGGTGCATTAATGTGAAGCTTGGAGGAATCTTCTTTGTCTCCCAGACAACTAGTTAATACACTATAAACACCAGATAAGACAATTTATCATCAAGTACTAAATCTGTTTTAGATAACAGAAAAACATCATTGCATTTGGTTAAGTAGGCTGAGTGTAATGGTACATGAGAGCCTGGACATCATTGTATGTGATAGTAAAAAAAGAACACCATGCTATGGAAACTGTTAACAAATATTCTGCAAACAAAATAATTTGTCTCTTGCTTGTTAAACCTATTCCTAATGCTACCACCTAAAAATTGATGTATTTTTCCAAAGGCAGACTTATCTAATTCTGATATGGTTTAAATTTGATACATTTTGTATTTTGTTCCCAAAATTGCTACCAGGAGAGAAGTGTAATTTCTACCTCTCATTTCAGTGCTCTGTTACCAGTGATTTAGATTTTCCAAAACAAGTCATCCCGCTCAAGACTCTGAATGCTGTTGCTTCAGTGCCTATAATGTATTCTTGGTCTCCCCTTCAGCAAAATTTTATGGTAAGTGTCACAGTTTCAGGTTAACTGCCCCTGTATTCCTGCATCTGTGGTCCACTCCAGGAATGCCACTCAGGTCTGCCCTGTCTCCATCTCTTGGTCGGAACCTTTCTCCCACTCCCTTCTGACAGGGTTTTTATGATTACACAGACCTGCCATCCACTGTGATATCTCCAGCAAGCCAGTCTGGTTAAAGGCCAGCTCCTGCACTGCTTTCTTTCAGAGGACGATTGATAGTGTTTTTCCCAGTGACCATACAGCTCTTCTAAGCAAGCACATTTATTCATAGGGCAAAAGCATTACAGAGAAAAAAGAAATTTAAATCCACATTAAACATACCAGAAACCACCCATCTTCCATATGGGGAGTCTGATAGGCCAACATTCCTTCTAACTCGTTAGCAAGGGTTGGGGCCTCCCTTTGGACAGAGAGTGATGTCCATCTGCTGAATCAAAATGAAGGCCATGAGCCAGTCCAAGCTCATCCTTTTTATATCAAAAGCCTTTTCTCTCTCTCCCAGTCGCTGGCAAACCCAGCCTGATCCTGAATATGCAAACTACCTAAAGGGTTGGAACTTCTCTGGAGTTGGTTAGTCTCAGTGACTCACCATATTTTCGTTCCTGGAGGAGCTGTGTTAACACATTATACATGGAGTAACAATTATACATAAACCATTCATACATTTAATACAGTTGTCTCCAAAGATGCTGCCTGGAGTTGCAATATCTGTTAAAGTAAGTTAAAAAGTAGAAGCTGTGTGCATTTGGTTAGATAAATTACAGTTTAAGTGGAAACCAATAAACTAGTATATCCAAAAGAATAGAAATCTATTCCATTTGTTTTAATATTCAGATCTGTATAAAATACCTGAAATATTTCTTTCTACACTGCTTCACATCAGTTTTCTTTTCTTGCTCTACCCAATTGCCTCTTTCATTTTTTACCAGTTATTTCATGAACTTGAAAAACTTATAAAGAAAAGGTTGAATATTACAAAGGTGACTGGATGGCAGGTTTTTGTGAGCAGACAAAAGTTTTAGTACTGATTCATTTTTAGAAAGAGGACATTTTAAAGATATTTGTGATTTACACTTGGTGAGTGTTAATGCTCAACTCAAAAGAGACAGTAATAACACTGGCCATAGACTCAACCTTTCGCACCTAAATCTTCTAGAGTTCCATAACATGGGTATTGCAAAGTTAAGGATATTCCAGTCCTTGGCCTCACCAGAATAGAAATCCTGATTATGTACAATGGCTTTGTATTTAGGACAGATGTCAGTTAAGGTCTAGATTTTGACCTAAATCAAATTTGAACTAAGTTTTTAGAAATTAGGACTAATGCCTGATGTGTCCAGAAGGAAGTCGTAATGAATTATTGATTATTCTTGCATAATCTACTGTCAGTCTCCATTAAATGATGTTAATTCTCTGAGATCCAGGATTTATTGTATGATCGGACTACTTATATTATGAACAGACATTTAAATTACTTAGGAAACTGCACTTTTGACACTGTACACAACTATTTACATATAATCAGTCATCCTTTTTCATGTTAGTTTAGTGCACTGAAGGCAACCATTTTTATTTAGAATAAAAAAATACAAAATATACTAATTACTGTATGTGCATCAAGCTGACTGATCTTATTATTAGAAGTAATTTTAATCCAGATAAAATCAGCAGCTAATCTACAAGAAAACTCAACCCACAACTAAATGTTTTTCTCTACAAAAACGAAACATCAACCCTCTATCCCTGAAAGCCAGAATTAAGTTACACCTATCGTATTTAAATTAAATAATTGTAAAGGCATTATTATCAACAAATATTTAATCCATTTTAGACAACAGGTTATCTGTTAACATAATGAGTATCCTGTTGAGGATAAGGGCTTGTCTACATGGGGGGAAATTGACCAGAATGGTTATAGTGGAATAGTAATTCCACTATAGAAATGCATCAATAACTGCTCGTGTGAGTCTTCTATTACAGAAGAAAGTGACTTTATTTCAGAATGATTATGTGATTATATGGAATGCCACATCTCATTGCAGGTTTGGGGCAGTGGCACTTCTGAAATGGGGGACTCATCAAAATTTTTTCTTGTTCTCCCTGAGAGAATATCTTTGCTTTTATTGTAATCATAAACCTTTCCACATTACTTTTAGGTAGAGGATGAAACGGTTTTACATAACATTCCTTACATGGGAGATGAAGTACTTGACCAGGATGGAACCTTTATTGAAGAACTGATCAAGAACTATGATGGAAAAGTACATGGAGACAGAGGTGAGTCCAACACACCATGTATATCTGTCATTTCTTTCTACCTAAACATGATTAGCAGCTGCTTATGTAGCAGTCAGCTTTATTATATATTTTTATTTATAAGTTAAATATCAAAACTGAAGTATGATTCCTGAGGACTTACTATTTACTAATACTAATTACTGTTTAGTATTCTCCGTCATCCGCCTAAGCCATGTCAAATAGTGAGTATAACAATCATACTTAGCTTTTGTACATGGATTAATATTTATGCATTTCTTTGAAAATATAAACTAAATCCTCACACCAGTCCTGAGAGTGAAATAGCGAGGTTAACTTTGTTGCCCAGAGCATACAGTTAATCATTGTAATAGCTGGGTTTGATATTAGATAAGTGGTGAAACATTTCAAGGAGAATCCAGTCATCATCCTGTCCCTTTTGACTAGACTTCTGAATTGTAGGGCACAATGGCATAACCAGATTGAGCCAGGAGATGGGGAGTTACACTCTTTGGCATTTCACTTGCCTTTACTGTGTATGAATGAATTCCTCTGGCATGCTTCCTAGGTGGGTGGTGTGGATGATTAGGGAGAGGATAGCAGCAAACTACCAACCACTTCTCTCCTCATTGCCAGTATGGCACAAAGTGACCAGTACCCCAGCCAGCCCAGTCCCCTTTATCTTGTAGGAAGTGTGATATTACTAGAGCTTTATTTTTCTGTTCCTATTTGCTGGTAGAAGGATTTATATTCCCTCTCTTGGCCGCCATAGAGGGATTTGGGAAAAGTCCCTCAAAATTAACAAGATGATAAATTGTTGATTCTCATTCATCCTCCTGCTCAGCCCCTCCTGTCTTGTACTGAATTTACAGATTGTAATGTGCTCTGAGCACAGGATCTGATAACTAAATGTGTAGCCATAGTTTTAAAAAAAACAACTGAAATATGGGGTAGAAATAAATACTTTGTTTGCACTTCCCTTGTGTTTTTTGCTTTACTTCCGATCTTGCTGAATTTCAGAATGTGGATTTATCAATGATGAGATATTTGTAGAGCTGGTAAATGCACTTGGTCAGTATAGTGATGATGAAGATGATGATGATGGAGACGACAATTCTGATGAGCAAGATGAAAAACAGAAAAACCGAGATGGCAACAGAATGGGTATGTCAATCCAGTAGATTTGAAAAACCTTTATTATAGTAGCAGTTTTTCCTGCCTTTATTTGCTCAATAAATGGAAGATGTTCAGATTTATATTTGTGTTTGTGCTCAGTGAAGTTAACAACTTTATTTCTTCTAGTGATTGCACGTGTCTGTTCCACTTCAGGTGTGTGCATGTTTAGTGCACTGTTGAAAACATTTCCCCCAGTGGTACGCACTGAGGCAGCATATGTGCATTCTGCTGCCTCGTGCCACTGTGCTGCCCCTGATTCTGCTCAGTTCCTTCACTGCTCATGATGGTTGTCGGAGCATGTTATCTTGCTATTGCAGGTTTTTCTTAAATTGTCTATTTTGTATATAGTTGGTTTTGGTTTTAACCATAGTTCTAGTGTTAGGTTCTTCTAGTCATAAGTAGGGCTTTACCAATTTCACGGCTGTGAAAAACATGTCACGGACCATGAAATCAGCCCTCCCTTGTGAAATATGATCTCCCCTGCTTCTGGGAGCCTGGGGCTCCGAGCTGCTAGTCCAGCCACACTGGGGAGGGTCAGGATTTGTCCTTCCCCTGCATGGCTGCTCTTGGTAGTTAGATCAGATCCACCTCTAGAGGCAGCACAGAAATGAGGGTGGTACACCCTCACTTCTGTGCTGAAGCAGCCCAGGAGATGGTCTTCGGGCTTCTGTCTCCTCCTGTCCTGTTCCTCCCTGCCCCCCCGGGGCAGTCCCTCAGCTCTGCAGGGACAGGCAGGCCGCTTTGGGGGGAGTTGCGTAGAGCCTAGTAGGGAGCCTGCTAGTCCCGCCAACCCCGCTCTCTTTCCCTCATACCCATTCCCAAGCACCAGCAGGGGTCCAGGCACCTCTCTTTACCCATGTACCTCATTATACAGTGCCATCCAGAGGGAAGCTGTTGATGATCTCTCCGATACTGTCTTCTTTGGGCTCCAGACACTGATCCCTGGCCAAACAGAAGTGACTACTCGCCCACCCCGATTTGGTCAGAGGAAGCTGATTTATCTTTGGAGGTTGGCTTACACATGTTGCAGTGGATCATGTGCCTCACCATTCCCTTCTGAGTGGTTACCACCTCTGGCACCCACCAGAGGCTCCATCTTGGCCAGCCGCTTGAGGCTGGAAGAAACTGGGCTCCTGGCCTTTACCAGTGGCAGTTCTGGCACACTTGGGGGTTTCTGCTTGCCTCCAGCTCATCTCCTTACCCTCCCTATTCTACTTCATCCAGAACAGTGGTCTCCAAACTTTTTGATTGCACGCCCCCAGGAAAAAAAAAATTTGACACAGGCATGCTGCCAAAGGAAAGGAAAAAAAGTGGAAGAGCTGCCGCAGGCGCGCTCCTCCTGCCACCGCAGAATCAAAGGTAGAAGAGCTGCCACAGCCTTGCTGGCGACGCTCCTCCTGCTACGCACCCCCTGGGCACATCCATCCTTGGCTTCATCCTCTTCATCACCTGTGGGGCAAGTGCCTCCTTGCCTCCCCCGATGATTATAGAGTCCATCAGGACCCTTTAAAGAGAGTGACTTATGCTTTGGATATCCAGATGGAAGTTGTTAGAGAGAGGTCTCAGGCTGATTGACATTTTAGCTGCCGTAGGACCTGCTCAGATGGTGCTTCCATTTAATTAAGCTATTCTGGAGACCGCCAAAATGCTCTGATAGACTCCATCTTCCTTTCCCACACAGCAAAAGGCTGAGGTGCAGGTATTATGTCCTCTCACAGGTGTTGAACATTGATTCACCCTCTCCCCTCTGGCATCAGTGGCGGTTTCAGCTGCCATTTGGAGACTGCCAGACATCTACCCCAAAACAAATGACGCAAAAAAACTTGATTTCATTGGCAGAAAATTTTATTGAACAGCTAGCTTGCAGCTCAGGATTGCTAATCAGTAGGCATTGCTATGATTTCTACCTCTGAGACAATATCTGAAAGTTTAAGGGCAGATTGCCAGAGGACAAGAGGCAAGAGTTCCTTTCTATGTTGGACGAGAGTAAGTTGGTGCCCAGGACCTCACTTCAGGAGGTTTTGGATGCTGCTGATTCTGCAGCCAGAGCCACGGCAGTGGCTGTTTCAATTCACAGATGTTAGTGGCTCCAGTCATCATGTCTTCCTCAAGAGGTTCAACCAACCATTCTGTATCTTCCCTTTGAGGGGCCGTCGCTGTTCTCTAGGCAGACTGATGACAAGCTGAATAGTCTCAAGGACTCCAGGGCTACACTCACATGTTAGGGCATTTATAGACCTGTACTAAAAAAGCATCAGTTTTGCCCTCAGCAGGCATACCACTTTCCATCATTTACAGCTTGCCACCAGAACCTAGTTAAGAAAAAGGGCAGAAGTTTTAGGAGGGGAGACACCCTCTCTCTTCCCCCCCACCTCCCCACCCCACCACACACATACTCTTCTGCACTACTACCCAGTTTGTGCAGGCAGCCTGGGGGTTCTAAGCAAGCATTTTGGTGTGTTTGTCAAGGACTGTTTCTCCTCCTCCTGTCCCACTATCTAAGTGCTTGGTCTTGCATCACTACAGATCAGCGTGTCTTAAGCATGGTGGAATTGGGATACAAGCTTCAGTTTATTTCGGTCTCCCCATCACACCACCTTCCCAATCCTTTTTCAGGGACCAGTCTCACAAAGAACTTCTCCTTCAGAAGGTGCAGTCTCTCCTCTAGTTCAGTGGTCTCCAAACTTTTTGAATCGCGCACCCCCAGGGCTAGCTCTAGGAAAGCAAAAAAAAAAAAAAAAAATAGCTGCCGCCGAAGACGGAGCGGGGAGAGCCGAGCTGCCGCTGGTGTGCCACCAAAGAATCAAAGGTCCGGGAAAGCCAAGCTGCCGCCATGTCGGCGACACTCCTCCTGCCGCGCACCCCACTTTGGAGACCACTGCTCTAGTTGGAAGCCATAGAGGAAGTTTCTCAGCAATTCAGAGGAACAGGGTTTTATTCCCACTGTTTCCTGATCTCAAAAGGAGGTCTCAGACCATATTAGACTTGCGACAGCTAAACAGATATCTGAAGAAAATAGTTTTTTGCATTGTCATGCTGGCTTCCATTATCTCTCCCTGGAGACTTGTATGCTGTCTTCCACTTAAAAGATGCAAATTTCCAAGTAGTAATACGTCAAAGCCACAGGACGTTCCTCAGATTCATGGTCAACCAATCTCACTACCAGTTTGCAGTACTATCATTTGGCCTGTCTGCAGCTCCATATGTTTTCAGAAAGTGCATGGCAGTCGTGGCAGCGTTCCTGAGGAAATCAGGAGTTCAGGTGTTTTTCCTACCTGGATGACTGGTTGGTGAGAGGCTGATCTAAAGTTGTGGTGCTGTCCACTGTCTCTCCTCCAATCCACCTTCAACAATCTGGGTTGCTTAGCAACATGGAGAAGTCAATCCTGTCACCTGTACGAAAGATGGAAGTTTATAGGAGCTGTCTTGGACTCTCTGGAAGCCAAGGCCTTTCTTCCACAGGTGAGATTCCAGACTCTGCTGTCCCATTGCTTTAAATCTGAGGGCCCATCCTATGACAACAAAATTGCCTCAGGCTTCTGGGGCATATGGCTTCATGCACTTATGTGGTTCATCTTGAAAGCTGCAAGGGTGGTTAGCATCGGTGCACTCTCCAGTTTGTCATCATCTAGACATAGTAGTTTGAGTACACTCACAAGTCTTGACCTCTAAACTCGTGGAAAAACCATTCATGTGTGTATGGAGTGCCATTTGCTCCTCCATAGCTGGCTTTGACTGTAGTTGTATACGCTTCTGCCCTTGCTTGGGGTCTCACCTCAGGTCTCTGGAGATGCAATGTCCGAGAATTAAGGGCCATTCAGCTAACTCATAAAGCCTTTCTTCCCCATATCAAGGAAAGAAATCCTTGCCATACACTTCTACCCCGATATAACGCGGTCCTTGGGAGACAAAAAATCTCACCGCGTTATATTGAACTTGCTTTGGCCCCCCCGTTCCTAGTTTCCTGACACCCCCTCCAGAGACCCCCGTCCCTAATCACCCCCAGGACCCCACCCCCTACGCAACCCCTCCTGTCCCCTGACTGCTCCAACCCCTATCCACACCTCCCGCCCCCTGACAGGCACTCACCGGCAGCGGTGGGAAGCGGAGCAACGTGGCCCCAGCCCGCTCCACTCCGCCACCTCCCTGCTGTGGCGCTCCGGTTCCCACCGACGGTGAGTGCAGGGAGGTTGGGGAAAGGATGCCCCCTGTACTCACCTGCAGCGGGAAGCAGAGTGCCGTGGCTGGGAGCTGGCAGAGTAGAGTGGGCGGGGGCCGGGCTGCTCTGCTTCCCGCCACCAGTGGGTGCAGGTAGGTTGGGGAAAGGACGCCCTCCGCACTCACCGGCGGCGGGAAGGGGAGTGACGCGGCCCCATCCTTATCCACTTTCCTTGCCCCGGCCCCAGCCGTGTTGCACTCACCGGTGGTGGGAAGTAGAGCGCCGCGGCTGGGAGCTGGCAGAGTGGAACGGGCTGGGCTGCTCTGCTTCACCACTGCCGGTGAGTGCAAGGGGGGGTCCCTTCCCTCAAGCCCCCTCCCCTGAGCGACATGGCTGGGCCGGGGTGAGGGAAGCGGAGCAGGCTGCTCCTGGTCTCCCGCTAGTCCCCCGGGCCACTCTGGGACTGTGGGGCCCCCAAAAGTCCCCCCCTCCCCCCCCCACAGCTCCTGCCTCCCAGACCCTGTGTATGGGGAGCCCTTGACCGCCCCCAAGACTCTAAGCCCTTTATCCAAACCCTTGGCCCCGGCCTGGTACCCTTAACACGCTGCTCAGAGCAGCGTGTCGGAGCTACCACGTTGTATGCAAACCCGCTTTATATCGGGTCACGTTATATCGGGGTAGAGGTGTACTTACGGACAACATAGTGGCCGTGTTCTGTGTGAACAGGCAAGGACAAGCCCAGTTGTCTGCTATGTCACGAGGCAGTGAGGATGTGGGATTTCTGTAGCGCCATCTCAGTCCACTTCAAAGCCTCTCACTTTCCTGGTTTCCAGGGTAAACTGGTAGACTGATTAAGCAGATCTTTCACTAGTAACCACAAGTGGTCTGTCTGCCCAGACATTGCCAGATTCATTTTCCAACGATGTGGGACTCCCCAAATAGACCTGCTTGAAACAAACATCAACAGGAAGGGCCATCACACAGGTCACAGCCCAGAGTCTCTCAAAAGATGTTGTCCTGTTGCCCTGGATGGACACGCTCCTGAACACATTTCCTCTAGTTCCGCTCCTGCCCAGAGGTGTTGTTGAAATCACTCCAGACCGTGCTTGAGTCATATTTCTAACTCCAGTATGGCCTTGGAAATATTGTTTTCCTACTCTGCTGATCCTCTCAGACAGCTGTGTTGACACTACCCTCAGGACCATGGTCATCTCCTCCACCCCAACCTACAGGCCCTCATCTCCCAGCCTGGATGCTCCATGGCTAATGCCTCAAGAGGAGGCTTGCTCAAAGGGAATTCAAGATTGTACTTTTAAATAGTAGAAAAACTATACACTAGATATACTTCATTGGAAAATTGGAAGACATTTTCCATCTCGTCCCAAGAAAAAGGGGTTTCTCCAGCCTGAGCTCCCATACATCGTGTTCTGGACAGTCAGTTACACCTGAAACAACATGGTCTGGCAACTAATTCCATCAAAGTCAACCTAGCAGCTATCTTGGTTTTCCATTCACTGATGGACAGTCATTCTCCCTCCTCCTCTTCTCTCTCCCCCCTGCCCCTCTTGCCCAGTCTCATGTTAATCAGATTTTTGAAAGGGGTCTCTCTACTATTTATATCCCCAGGTAGAAGATCCTGTTCCTCTGTGGGTTTTTCCAGTAGTTTAGTGTTGACAAAGCTAATGGTCCTGCATTTAAACCTTTAGCTACCTGATTGTTGCTACATCTCTTGATCAAGGTAGCCTTTTTGTTGGTAATGACTTCATCCAGAAAAGCAGGCAGATTACATGCTCTAGTGTATGAACCTCTGTATATCATCTTCTACAAGGATAAAGTTTACCTATGCCTTCGTTCAAAATTTCTCACCGAAGTAGTGTTTGGCTACCACATCAATTAGGCAGTATATCTGCCCTCTTTCTTCCCAAAGCCTCATGCTCAAGGATGAGGAGAGACTCCACAGGTGTTTGATCATTTGTGGTGTTCTTGGACAGGACTAAGCAGTTTAGATTGTCCTCACAATTATTTGCAGCAATTGCAGACAGGATGAAGCGACTTCCACTCTGTTCTCAAAGAGTCTCATCCTGGATATCCCCCTATATATGCTTATGCTATGAATTGGCCAGTGTAGCTCCACCAAGCAGAGTACTAATACATTCAACAAAATCACAAACAGCCTTTGCAACCGTTTTAGCTCCAGTGACTATCCGAGAAATTTGTAAAACCTCATTGTGGTCTTCAGTCCATACTTCTGCCTCACACTAGGATCTCTCTCAGCAATGTAGAGATGATGCCAGATTTGCACGTGTGGTCCTTTAAGTGTTGTTCAAGTAGACTCCCATCCTACTCTGGCTTGACCTGCTTGAGTGTCACCTGAAGCGGAATGGGCATGTGCAGTCACTTGCAGAAATGGTTACTAATCTGTTCCGTAACTGTTGTTTGAGACATGATGTACATCTCATTCCATGACCCGTCCTCCTTCCCCTCTATATTGGATTCTGTCCAGTAAGAATGAAATGAGGGAAGTCAGCAGTGGTTCTGCCCTTTATACCATCGCGCAGCAGCGGGCACATGCACCATCTCAATGGGCATCGCTGACGGAACAATCTCCAACAGCGTACTGGGCGCACACATGCCTGAAGTGGAATGGACATGTGCAGCACATCTTGAAGAACAAGAGTTATGGAACAGGTTAGAAATAGTTTCTTTCCTCAGCATTTCCCTATACCGGTCAGTCCCAGATTAGCAAAGAGAGTGTTGCAAAATGTGGTGTTGCTAATCATAGACCACTGCCAACACAGGGAGATGGTCAACTCCTGCACTGTTGTTGAAGGATACAGTTGTGCAATATTTTACTGAGGAAGACAGCACCATTCATCAAGCAGATACGTGAATGATCGGTGATGGCAAAATAACATAACTTATTTGTCCAGAAGAACCTGTTGATAGGAAAAATCATTTAAAACTCCTTAATATAACTTCTCTGTAATTATAAACCGAAAGCTTCAGATTTTTGAAGAGCTAATTCTTTCTTTACTTTGTAATTTAGGTTCTTGGTCAGCTTTTTTCATCCTTAAATATTGGTATAAACAGTAAATTTACAAGTAGATTAACATTTATAAAGCTACTGTGTGAAATACCAAAGGAGCACAATATTATTCAGAAAATATTTCCTATTCATCTTCATATTTCTTTTTCTGCTTCTCTGTGCAGACAAAGAGAGCCATCCACCTCGGAAGTTTCCTTCTGACAAGATATTTGAAGCCATTTCCTCGATGTTTCCGGACAAGGGTACAGCAGAGGAATTGAAGGAAAAGTAAGATTTGATTTCTTAAGAGGTGTTGGTACACTGCATAATATGGTACTTGAGTTTCTATACTGTCTAGAAAAGAGCTACAGTAGAACTCTGTTTATCCGATCTTATTGGGACCAGAGCCAGATTGGATAAACAAAAATTTGGATAATCCAGAGAATGGGTGGAGCTTGGCTCAGTTAATACGGAGAGGTGGATAATGGAGGCTCAGATAAATTGGGTTCTACTGTATTAAAGTTTGTTGATGTTTTGAATAGGATCTGACCACTTTAGGCCCCAAGATTGGGAAGTTCTGAATAAATTGACTACAGCTGTACTGTTTATGTACGTGATACTTGAAGGGTGGCTGTTTCAGACATAAGGGAGGCAGTGTGTCCTAGTGGATAGAGCACTGGACTGGGACTCAGGAGACCTGGGCTCTTTTCCTGGTTTTGCCATGGGCTACTGGGTGACCTTGGGTGAGAGCTGTCAAATGGGGATATGGTTACTGATCTTGTTTGTAAAGCATTTTGTGATTTACAAGTGAAAAGTGCTATATAGAAGAGGTGGTGGTATTATTTATTATTGTTAGCCTTCCCGATAAGCAGCCAAAAGTCACTTTTGTATGGGTATATATTGTCCTCTTGCTGTGGTGAAGGAAAGAGGAAATGCTTTGTTGCAGTAATCTTTTTTTGGGAGGGGGTGTGTGGGGGAGGGCGCAGGGGCTGGTGGAGGGAAGCATTTTGGGAAAATACATTTTTGAAAAGTAAATACATTCCTCCCCTGAACCCTCCCCTCCCCCCCGGGATTAATAAGTACAGAGCTACTTAGTCATGCCTTTGAATGTAGCCTTTATTGATATACTTTACATATTTTTTGATTTAAGTAATTTGGCTTTTGACTTAAGCTATAGAATCACAGACCAAAGATAACTTAACTTCACATTTTTGCCAAGATAAATATTGTAGAACAACTTTTTCAGCAGGCAGTTTATTGTAAGTGTCTAGTGCCAGATTTTTCTTAGTTACACCAGTAAGACCAGAATAAATACATTAAAATCAGGAGTTACTTTGGATTTACAGTGGTGTTACAGCAAAACTTGACCCTTTCTGAATAGAATAAACAATACTTTTTATTTACTTTTCTTTTTGAAGATACAAAGAACTCACAGAGCAGCAGCTGCCAGGAGCTCTTCCTCCTGAGTGCACACCAAACATAGATGGACCAAATGCAAAATCTGTTCAGAGGGAGCAGAGTCTGCACTCCTTTCATACTCTCTTCTGTAGGCGCTGTTTTAAATATGACTGCTTCTTACATCGTAAGTGCAATAGCCTTTTTGTAAATCTGCATTTCATTTTATGAGACCTCAAGAAACTTTAAAGTAGCCACAGGGTACAATACAGAATAAGAAAAGAGAACAATAGATGTGCTAACATCTGCTAACAATAGACATGTTAACTTCATTGTGGTGTGAAAATTGTAGTTTCTGATCTTTGAAATATTGGATATATTATTTGGTGTAGTTTGATTTCACATTTGCGTTTTTGAAGTTGATAGAGTGCCTGGCCTGTAGTAGTGTTTCTCGCTCTCTCTCTCTTTTTTCTTTTTTTTTTTTTTTAAAGTAAAAGTTTTGTTTCCCAATACTATTCCATACATTATCATACTTATCTCTTTTTATCATAGGGAGATTGAAAACTGACCAGATTTGTGGTGGAGGGCTTTGTTCTTTTCCTGTTCAGATTTTTTCGGTCCTCAGCAGGGGAAACGAATATCCGTGAACTGCTTTGGTCTTTTATTCTCTTCTGAGAATACCCCACAGGTTACTCCTAGCCCTCTTAGTCTTATGGAGTGGAATTATTTTTAGACAGTAGTGTCCTAGAAATCCTTCAGAAAGGATGCCCTATTCAGTTATAATTCATATTGCCCATACCTTCTGAAGAAACCTTTTAACAAAGTGTTGAGAGACAGTCAATTCCCATTTCCAAGTGGGAACAATAAAGTACTTCCCTGAGTACCATCAGAGAAATGGTTCTTTTATTTCTTCATCCTGAAGCCAAGGGCCCAGAATGTGTGAAGCAACTAGAAAATGAGTGCAAAGGATTTTGAACTGTCTGAATCTGACACTGAGGGGAGTACAATATACAATTACTTGTTAGTGAACTCAAGTAAAGAGACTCATTAACCAGTAGCTTCCAAATGAGAAATTGTCTTGAGGCGATGACCCACTTTAGGGTGGTGAAATCATGAAGGATTAGGCCAATAACTTCTGGTCTCAAGAATTTTCTCCTGAGCTGGGGGGTTAGAGAGAAAATTCCATTTCTATAAAAAATGATTTTCCTGACCTGATCACCAAGAACATAATACACTGAAGCAGGAAATTCAGCAGATCTAGTGTCTTTCTGAGCCCATTATAGGCACTGAAAACATTAGCTCTGTACCTGCATGTCAAAGAACTGACAGACCAGAAATAAGAATTCCCAAACAGGAAGTCTGTGCTGAACAGGTTCATGAAAATACTGTATTCATTATGCAGAGAAGACACAGAGGTCTTCACTAAGAAGCCCCCCAAGTACATGTTGCCATTCAAGAATGGCTACTTTCTTGATGGGATGATAGACGTTTGAGATGTCAAGGTACTCTGGATACCCATCTTCAAGGTAGAACGGGTGGGGGCGAGGAGTTTTGGGCCTGAGGGCCACATCAGGTTTCCAAAATTGTATGGCGGGCTGGTTAGGGGAGGCTGTGTCTCCCCAAACAGGCAGGCATGGCCCGGCCCCTATCCGAACCCCGCTACTTCTCGTCCGTTGACCACCTCCACCCCACCCCCAGACTCCTGCCCAGTTCCAACCTCCCCAATTCCCTGTCCCCTGACTGCTTCCAGACCTCCCGCCCCTGACTGCCCCCCGCCGCCCCATCCAACCCCTCCTCTCATTCCTGACTGCTCCCCCAGGACCCCTGCCCCACCCAACAACACCTTCTCCCTGACCTCCCCCAGAACCCCTGCCGCCCCATCCAACCTCCTCCCCACCCCCCAGACTTCCTGCCCCATCCAACCACCCCTCCTTCCTGACTGCCCCCCCCCCCCCCCCCCCCCCCCCCCCGGGACCCCTGCCCCTATTCAACCCTGCTGTTTCCTGCCCTCTGACTGCCCCGCCTGCTGACCACCACCTTGAACTGCCCTGCCCTCTATCCAACCCTCCCTGCCCCCTTACTGCACTGCCTGGAGCACTGGTGGCTGGTGGCACTACAGTCGTGCTGCCCAGAGCACCAGGACAGGCAGCTGCGCCGCCCGGCTGGAGCCAGCCATGCCACCGTGCAGCACAGCACCGGGTCAGGCTGTAGCTCTGCAGCTGCACTGCTGCCCAGAGCATTGTGCTGGCGGTGCAGTGAGCTGAGGCTGCGGGGGTGGGGGAACAGCTGGGAAGGGCTCAGGGGCTAGCTTCCCAGGCCCAGCAGCTCAGGGGCTGGGCAGGAGGGTCCCGTGGGCCGTAGTTTGCCTGCCTCTGAGGTAGAATAATCTAACACAGTGCTCAGATGGCTGCAGAACCTTGCAAAACCCCTAAGGCTGAAGATGAACATTCAGAGCTATTGTGCTCTATGTTCTTTTAGATGCAGCAATGCAATTTGTGTTTGATGCTACTTATATCTATCACAAAGGCACATCTATTGTAGTAAGGAGTCCCTGTTGCTGAAGCTGTGATCTGCCTGTGTGCCCTACCCTTCAAAGGGCCACTTCTGTTTGGCAAAGAACTCTACATACATGAAATCTGGGTTCCCCACAAATCAAGCCTCAGAAATAGCAGTATTCCTTTCAGTCTAAACTTCATTAGAGGCTGGCACTCCAGAGGAGGAGAGCTCAATGTAAAACACGCACATGCACACACGCGCTGACCCATGCAGTGTCAGATACCGTAGCTGGTAGCCTTTGCCACTTCCTCAGTGGATCGGCCAACGTGACTTTGGATCTCCATTGTCTTTAAGTGAGGCTATTCAGTATACATCAGTTCTGAACTGGGGGGCCATGGATCAATGTTCACATCACACTCCCCATCAGTGCCCGGCCCGGGCCAGAGAAGCTAATGATCCAGCTGGCAGACCAAATTCAGAAATGAATCCTGGACGCATGGTACCCCAGGCACATTTTGCATACGCTAAGAAGTGGTAGTAGTTCTAAACCAGGTTTAAATCAGGTTTATCTTATCCAGTTCACTTGCTGCTGCCTCACAAAAAGGCAGAGCATCTAAAACACTTTGGCTCACCTATTGAAAATCTAGGGCATCATTCTGGTTTTCCAGACCAAAGGGGCCAGTGTAGCACCCAGTATGGATCCATACATTTCACAGTTTCCAGAAAAATGCAATTTATACCTCATGTATGTTGCAAGTTTCCCTGAAGTCACTGATCCATTCAGTCAACTCAGAATAACTTCTGTTACATTATCAGTGATTTCTGTGCTTTTAAAACTTTCATCAGTCTCTTCTTGTTTTAAATTGTAAACAGTCATAAGGACATTCACCGAGGTGGGGATGGTACTTGTAGCAGCCTTGAAAGAAAAGCATATATTGAGATGATTGGCTGGCAAGATTGGGATAGAAAACTAATAGGATGCCATTGCCACCTGTGCACCTTCCTAGAGTGCCATGGTTGGATTGTTAATTGAACAAAGAGCCCCCTATTCTTATCTTAGCAGTTAGTCTGCTTCAGCTCAGAAGCTGGCGGAGTTTTCTTAGCATGGTACAGGCATGACATTTCAGTGACAGATAAATGCCTTCCTGTATGACCTCAGTCATTGGCTGTAGAATTGCATGTACTGGGATCCATGGCAGTGAAAATGGAAGTGATGCCTGAGCCCGCTTCTGTAGGACCGTGCTGCAGCCCTTTCTGCTCTCCCCCTGGGAACCAGAATGTAACATTTTTTTCAAATGTTGGCTGTGGTTCTCTTAGATGGTGGTTGATAACATTAACTTGGGAAAAAGGATGTAACCTGGGTCATTCTCATGGGAGAACATTAAATATATCTGATCTGTTGGAATGTAGTATTGTGCCCATCTCTCCAAATAATTGCTCAAAGCAAGTGGGTTACAAAGGGGGCGGGGGGAAAGTGGTTGATCAGCTACCTCAATATGAGGTAGGTGAGACTTCTGATACAACCTTTGCAACTAGCCATTTTGAGCACAGTCTGATGGCATAATCACGGTTGCCTACATAAATAGGCAGGGAGACGCAAAAAGATGGCCAAAGAATAGCACATGCTGTTGACGTGGGAAAAACACCCACTAAAACTGTCAGCTACTCTCCTAGCAGAGAATTGAAACAACATGAAAGAATAGCTAAGCAGACAACATATGTCTAGTGGAATGAAAAATCAGTCACAAGCTGTTCAGGGCAGTATGGAGAACAACATATCGATCTGATTAATATCAAAGTAACAGGATGTCTTGAATGTTTCACAAAAACAACAAGGAGTCCGGTGGCACCTTAAAGACTAACAGATTTATTTGGGCACTGGACTCCTTGTTGTTTTTGTGGATACAGACTAAAATGGCCACCCCCTGATACTTGAGTATTTCAGAAGTTCAGAGAATAAATATGCTATTCCCTATTCTGTTTTGAGGGAATAGCTATCTAAAAGCTGAATTTACCTTGGCATAGATATTCCCACTCTGGCCCATAGTGAGGAAGGTACTACAAAAGATAGCCAGGCCCACAGAACGCATTTTTCTCATAATTGAGGACTGGCCAAAATGGCACTAGTTCACAGAATGGGTGAATCTGCAATTGTCATTTTGGCTTCCAGCAATAAATCTCCTGACACTGGACTCTGTCATCCACAGTGATAAAACTCGCTTCAAGAATATGGCATGGCTATAAATAAACCTCAGAATATCCTACAGTACCATTTTAATCTTGATAAATCTATCCCATTGCAGCATGAGAATTTGGAAGGTGGTGTGGCAATATAGGTGGTATTCCTGTGCTGTGTAGGAAGTTCATATATCCTGGAATTTTTTCAGGACAGTTGGAACATGGGAATGAATGCTGGCTCACTAAAAGTTAATTCAGCAGGAACTGTAACCTTTCAAGTTCATGCAGATAATGTGCCATTGGGGGCTCATTGCATCACAAAGATTTTTTTAAGACTGAAGTAATTGAGCTTGGTAATCAAGCCATAATGAAAAGGTAATTTGGTCTTACCTGCTACCTTCAAGCTTCCTTCGTACATAGTTTTTCATCAGGACAAGGTAGCACTTAAGATAGCACCACATGTTTTTTAATGAAGTTCCCCTCCTCCTTCCTTCAGAAGCAGGATGTATTTTCTACTTTTCTTGTCCTACCCCCAGTAACAACAAAGAAGCAAGATGGCATTGTTTGGATGGAACCAGAACTTGAAAAATTTATCTGAAAAGAACCCAGAAATTCAGATTGAGACACTGTTTGTTTTATATGAAGGTGTT
The DNA here is from genome assembly GCF_015237465.2 of Chelonia mydas. Taxonomy (NCBI): domain Eukaryota; kingdom Metazoa; phylum Chordata; order Testudines; family Cheloniidae; genus Chelonia; species Chelonia mydas. Next base: position 165,696,566 of record NC_057850.1, read on the forward strand.
AAAAAAGGACATATAGCCAAATCCACCTTGTTGAATTGGGACTAAACAACTAATCGGCAAGGTTTACTTCAGTAGTGAGAAGATAGTGTTGGCAGCGTTCAGGGTCCACTCAATATGAATGAGCTGCCTCTTGGACAAAGCAGATGCATCTCTGATAGCAATCTGTTAAAATGTTCCTATGTGCTACCTTCACACCTTTGCTGAGCATTGCAGGATGAAGTCAAGACCTCAGCAGATGGAGTTTTTGGAGGAAATGGAGGAGCCCATTGTCTGGTGCTAATTCCACCCTATAGCAATCAGAATGCTACTTTGGGAGGTCCAAGTGTCTGGAATGGCATAGAGAATCAACGAGAGAATGGAAATTACCCATTTGATCTGTTTTTCTTTTTAATCCTCCTGTTAATCAGTCCAGACCCCCTTCTTATTGATACTAGCATCACTTTATATAGTTTCAAGTTTTTTATCCAAATATTTTGACTTTCTAGTTAAATGTTGGAAAGTAGTAGTCATTAACTTTTGAAATGTCAAGTATACTTGATGAGCTGGGAACCGCTTTATATACAGGTGATGACATTACTGGAACAGCATGTATTACTGTCTTCATTTGCTCGTAGTTATACCTAAGTGTCTGGAATAACAGAATTTAGAAGAAGGATAATCATTGGGTATAGAGAACTTCCCAAATAGCTTGTTTATGGAGCAGATGTACATTTCAGCCTAAAATACTGTCTAAACGTTTGCACCTTCATAAACACTAGGATTGAGTAAGGTCTTTAGGATTGTGAGCCCATTGGAGACAATGCAGATCACAAATTCCAGGAGAATGATTCCATTCTTGACTGAAAAGATCTGGCTATGGAATGAACCTCCAGACTCTAGCATCCCTAGGAAACTGAAACCTTCCACTGTTGGGGGAGGAAACCGCCGAAAAAAAACCAAAAAACCCTTTCCACTATAGCAAGAATGACATTCACAATATTCAGAGTAGCAGCTGTGTTAGTCTGTATTCGCAAAAAGGAGTACTTGTGGCACCTTAGAGACTAACGAATTTATTTGAGCATAAGCTTTCGTGAGCTACAGCTCACTTCATCGGATGCATTCAGTGGAAAATACAGTGGGGAGATTTATATACATAGAGAACATGAAACAATGGGTGTTACCGTACACACGTCAAGAATTATAACATTCAAAAACCAGTCGGAGAACACTTCAGTCTCTCTGGTCACTCGATTACAGACCTAAAAGTGGTAATTCTTCAACAAAAAAACTTCAAGAGACTGCTGAATTGGAATTAATTTGCAAACTGGATACAATTAATTTAGGCTTGAATAGAGACTGGGCGTGGATGAGTCATTACACAAAGTAAAACTGTTTCCCCACGTTTATCCCCTCCCCTCCCCCCACTGTTCCTCTGACGTTCTTGTTAACTGCTGGAAATGGCCCACCTTTATTATCACTACAAAAGGTTCCCCCCCCCCCCCCCCCCCCCCCCCCGCCGCCGCTGCCACTCTCCTGCTGGTAATAGCTCATCTTAAGTGATCACTCTCCTTACAGTGTGTATGCTAACACCTGTTGTTTCATGTTCTCTATGTATATAAATCTCCCCCACTGTATTTTCCACTGCATGCATCCGATGAAGTGAGCTGTAGCTCACGAAAGCTTATGCTCAAATAAATTCGTTAGTCTCTAAGGTGCCACAAGTACTCCTTCTCTATTCACAATATTGACATCCCGTCTTTGTGAATGGGTCCTCTCCCCTGGCCCCCCACCCAGAAACTGACCAACAGCAACAAAAAATACCCAACACAGTTTTGACTGATATAGACAAAATTCTTGTGGTGTATTTTTTTAAAGTATTTGTATGTTAACTCCTGATGTACTACCTTTTTGAGATGTCCATGATGATGTGTTAAAATGCTGAAATGCCTAGTTTGTAATAGAACAGAAACAGCAGCAGCAGAGATTTTTTTTTTTTTAATTTGCTTTTGTGCAGACCAGAGAGAATTTTTGGCACACGTTTTTAGGACAAATATAGCCGCACCCCTAAGAGTTGTTCACATGTGAACTGTTCACATGTGAAACTGATACATATAACTAAAATAGTTTTGATTTCTGCAGATTGCTACAGTCTTGTAAACCATTTGCAATCAATATTCCCCACTGTGTTCTCAAATTAATCCAGAGCCATTTTCCTTATGGATTGAGGAGAGGAGAGGAGAAACTGTTAATGCAGAAGAAAGTAAAAGTCTTTCAGAACAATAAAAAGTCCGTATTTTCAGCACTAAAAATTTTAAATACTGAAAGACTTGCTTTTCCTCTGTGTTACTGCTTTCTGTTTTCCTGCTTCCCTTCATTATTTTTAGAAACTGAAAAATAATATATAAAACTTCTGGCATTAACTGTTTTGAGGTATATTTCATATATTTAATGTACAAAACATCTGAACACATCAAGGATCTATAGGTGTAGAATATGTCCATACATGCCAGAAACTACGTACAATATTAAAGCTATAAACATCAATGTAGGGGAAGAGGAAATGTTAAAGTTAAGTATAATGCATACTTCAAAGGGGGCAGAGCTGAAGTTGTGCATTTATCCTGAACTTTGGCACTTCTTAGTAATTGAGAGTTCAACAATGCAGCTATTACTTTTAAATATAGTGTTTGGTAAGGAGTTATTTAATAAATTTGCAGCACCTGGTGATAAGAACTTTTTAACTCAAATAGTATTGTTAATATTTTATTTGATATTATAAAGCAATGTAAAGACTTATGGTGCTTAAGAATCTCAATTTCAGACATCAGATTACAAAGCCTACGTGGAGCAATACAAAGCTGATACAATATTTGGGAACAGTCTTTGTCCCATGAATGTTTTCTCTCCCCTGCCCCCCATTATTATTATTATTTATTTTAAATTTGTACTTACTTAAGCCTCAGCTGAGCTTTATTCGTAACTATTGGGTTTAAATTGGAACCAAATATACCAGTTCCTTTTAGGTTGTGGGATTAAAAAGTACCCTAGAACTACACGAAGAGGATAGCAGATCCTGGTGTAAATTGGTGCAGTTCTATGTCAGTCTTTGGAGCTACATCGATTTACATCAGCTGAGGATCTGGCTCAGCATGTTTAGTGTTTCAGTCTTCATGATATTGAGTTCAAACTCTTCTCTGTATTTTGCTATGTACTACCATAGTCTAAAATTTGTTATCTTTTGTGCTTCAGAATTGTGCAATCTGAATATCAGATTTTCATTATGGAATTAAATTGCTTGCCATTGAGACTTGACATACAATCTTATGAATGCACAGTAATTGCTTTTACATCTTAACTTGCTGCTGCTTGAAAATAATTCATGTTGTTCAGGTTTTCCCTATACTAAATTGAGGGAGAAATGTAAACACTGCTGTTATGTTAATATGGCAAAATTGTAAAAGATCTTTGGGGTAACTACTTCCACTAGCCTTAAAAATAAATATTAGTCAATGTATACTAGAGGTTAAATGGAGGCTAGTTATCCTTTCAGAGCCTGATTCTCACTCTAGGAATTAAGTAGAGTCATGGAGGGCTGTATTAGCCCTCCACACTGGGGTTAGTTTTACTTATTTTGTATAGTAGCTTAAAAAACCAACAACCCTAAACTCTCCCCCTAAAATAATGGTTAATTTTCTGACTTGGGTAGCGGAGCGCTGTGAATTCAAGGCGGGCATCACAATGATCGCATTTTCTTTTAATTAAAGAACAATACCTTGTTGTATTTAATAGCACTTGTAAAAATATTTGTTTTCCTCATTGTGTATAATAGCCCACTCGAAATATAAAAGTGACATTCAGTTTCTTACCAATTTTTTTCTCCCTGTCATTGGATTCCTCCGAAAAGGAGTTGATTTTTATCTTCCTTCCTGGCTATATTTGTTCAGTTCAGGCGTAGCTAATACAGAAAGATATCAGTGAGGTAGCTTACCTAGATTATGCTTCCATGGTGACCCTGATCTGTGGTTACGAGGGCTAAGTATCTTTTGAACAAATGATCATATGAATATGTCTCTTGAAATATTGACGGTGAACCACAGAACTAAAGTGTGTTCTTCATTGCTTTTTTATGATGTATAAAGATGACCTCAGAGGTGGTATTTAACCTTCATCTTAAAAAGAAATTGGAAACATTAGGTCATCTCAATTTTTCCCTCAAATTACTGGAGAACTAATTATATAACCATCAGGCTGCATGTGGAATTTTCAAAAGCACCCATATCAGTTAGAACAAACGTTCTGTGGACAGTGTAGCTGCGAGTTTCCCAGCCCTTAGTTGAGAGAGGAGATGTTTAATCACACTACTTAGGATCTCCCAGCAAAAAGAGGAAAGTCAAGAATTTCGAAAGGGCTTTTTTTATTATTGTATTTTTGTGTGTTGAAGAGTTCTTTTGAGGTGGTCTTCGATCGTCAAAGGAACAGTTAGGGGATTATTAAAGCTGATTTTGCATCTGTGCGAACACTGAAGTCTCATTTACACTAAGGCCTCTTTACACTTTCAGAGCAGTGTAAAGTGGCCTGGAAGTGGGTATAGTAAGAATTTGCTCCCACTTTTTAAAGTTCCAAAGGTTTAATGTAAATGAGATCTTTGATGATAATTGAAAAAATGAGGATTGATTGCCACTATTTGTCCTGGTCTTGAAGCAGGAAGGAGCATGTTCTTGATGGAAAGTCCCTGAATAAGAAATTTGACTCCCACTGGTACCAGTGCTCTCTGAAAGAGGGTGCGGGAAACAAAACTAATCCAGGACATTGCCCCTGGTTGGCGGGGGGGAGGGTGGGAAGGTGAAAAGTGTAATCATTTTTACTTAAGACAGTGATCTGAATAGGTGGAAACACATACTATAAATTATCAGCTTTGCACAATTTTACTTGCCCACTCTTATTTGCCATTAAAAATAAATATATATTATATCTCATTTAGGTTTTTCTTTCACTATTACTATGATTGCCATCAGGCCACTTTTGGTGAAGTTCAGATAAATTTTCAGTTTTGCAAGTATTTGTTTGTGAAACACATATTTAAAAATGCTTATTTGGGAAATATTTTTATTCTACAGCATTCCACGCAACTCCTAACACTTACAAACGGAAGAATACAGAAACAGCAATAGATAATAAACCTTGTGGACAGCATTGTTATCAGCATCTGGTAAGATAACTTATTTCATTGGGTAGATAGAGAGTTGGGAGTTTTTTTTGTACTTTCTATTTAGCAAAAAATAAAAATCAAGTGTTGAAAAAGGTTAAGTCCGTAGTCAAATGAATCCAGTCAAGCCATACTATGTAGTGCTATAGGAATCTCTGTTAGTGACTAATGTCCCACACAGTGTTAGGAGATACTGTGCTAATGAAGGTGTAAAATTTAGGTGCTAGCAACTTGCAGTCAAAGCTTTCATAGTGCTTTTCACAAAAGTAAGGATAGTGACTCCAGTGACCAGGCCAAAGTTCTAAGTGGGAAGTTGAATTATTTCATATGAAAGTACATACCTCTAACAGTGTGGGTATAGGGTTACCATATTTCAGGACGTTGCCAAAGGGGGAGCTGAAGGAGAGGGGGGAACTGGAGGGGTTTGTGTGTGTGTGTGTACACTGGGAGGGAGTATTTGGGGTGTGTGGGAGGGGTTTGTGTGTGTGTACTGGGAGGAGCACTTGGATGGGGTACCTGCTGCCTCACTGGCCAGGTGCCGGGCTGTGTCCCCCTCCCTGTAGCTGTGGCAGGGCAACTGGCGCAGGCCCAGAATACAGCGCCTGCTGTCTGTCAGCACCTCCCTGCCTCTCCCCATCTCCAGAGCTGGGGCCTGGGTGGGTAGGATCCAGCAGCTGTGGCTGCAGTGAGAGACCAAGCTGGGCATGGAGACAGCTCTTTCTGAACTGCAACCTCTGTTTGCAAAAATCTGGACATAGCCTCTTATTTGAAAAAGTGCCTGGACAGAGGGTGAAGGATCAAAAACAAGAAAATGTTTGGGGAAAACACAGATGTATGGTGATCCTTTGCAAGTATCTTCCTCTCTCAGTAATGCACTGTTAACAGGCCCAATCCTGGTCTGGGACTTGTCTACTGAGCTTCTATAGCAGGTGTAAGAGAGTTATGAACTGTCTTAAATTTCATTTTAAACTGCAGGGGTTTGTTTCATTGTCAGGGAGTGCCAATGTTTGTGTCCCTTAAGAAGCTGATATGGTTGAGGTATGGAGACCTTAGTTGATATAGTTTCAAACCCCACCCCACTTCTCTCAGATCCAAGGGTTATTTTTGTAGTAGAAATAATTTTCTAGTCCAAAAATTGTTTGCTGTACATTCTATCAATCATCTCCATCTCAAAGAAAATGAGAGAAAATACTATGCTGTATTCATCTTTCCTTGTAATACCAGACCTGTTTTAGCTATAACACCTTAACAGTTCCCAACATTTCTGCTTTTTGGCAATGGACTTTATGCTGGAAAATACTTATTTGTGCCATCATCAAAGATGAAAGTATTTTTTTCATTTCTTTAAGTCAAAGTGAAAATAGAATTTGGGTACTAATATCAAAACTAAGTAAACTGAGATCTCAAACTGTGTACTTTACTGATGCACACAGTAAAGATCATGAGCATGAGAACACTCAAAAGCATCGTGGATAAACATTTTTAGATTTAATATTAAAATATGTAAATAGTTACTTTATCTGTAACCTGCTGTGTAAATTATGCATTTTTTTCATGATTTAGGCTTTAAGTGACTAGTGATCCATTCTCATCTCCTTCCTCCCCAAATTAAAATATTTCAAACCCATGTACTGAAGACTCTATTATTCTTTATTTAGGAAGGCGCAAAGGAGTTTGCAGCTGCTCTGACTGCTGAGCGAATAAAGACACCGCCAAAGCGCCCAGGTGGCCGCCGAAGAGGAAGACTTCCAAATAACACCAGCAGGCCCAGCACACCAACAATAAATGTGTTGGAATCAAAGGACACAGATAGTGACAGGGAAGCAGGAGCAGAAACTGGAGGTGAAAATAATGATAAAGAGGAGGAGGAGAAGAAAGATGAAACATCCAGTTCCTCTGGTGAGGCCAATCAATGATTTAATAAGAAATGAATTGTGATTGTGAGGAGAGGGCCCAAAGCATAATTAAGCAACCTTAGAAATAACATATTTTTGAGTGTATTTGGACTTTTAATTTAATTAGAAGATATGGGATAGTATCTTTATCACAGAGAGCCTTACAATGAAAGTTGAGAATAACTTCATTTGTTCAGCACTGTTTCCGGAATACTTTCAGAAACTAGACTGTGCTACCTGAATTCTTCCCACTGTCTGATTATAGCTTCTGTCTGTAGATGTGTAAAAACTCCTGTATGTGGTGTCTTCCCACTAAAAAAAACAGGACTTTGTTCTGTTACAGTTCACACGTAACTTGATGTTTTTACGGGTCACGGAAACTTAGTTAAATTGTGAGAGAAGTCTCAACCTGATTGATGCTCTTGATGTTGCAGAGGCAAATTCCAGGTGTCAGACACCAATAAAGATGAAGCCAAATATTGAGCCTCCTGAGAACGTGGAATGGAGTGGTGCAGAAGCCTCGATGTTCAGAGTTCTCATTGGCACCTACTATGACAACTTCTGTGCAATTGCTAGATTAATTGGGACCAAAACATGCAGGCAGGTAAGAAGTGGAAATTGCTTATTTAGGCGGCAGCATGCTATTTTCAAAACTGGATAGAAAATATATGTTATTTATTACTCATTCTTATAAAAGCATTTATTAACTAACGTGGTTTTCCTGAGAATGCTGTCTTCTTTGATTTTTATAAATGTGTACCATGAATTTTAGTGATTTCAATGTATCATACAGTTTAAAATACACAGCTATTTTTATTTGATCATTTAAGATCAAATAAGAGATATATCTATAAAGGGAATATATTTTGTGGCTTGTTATAATTTGTAAGGTGTTGGAGGAAATCATTCTAAAATAATAGAAAGCTTCATTTTCTATAAGTGAGATATATGTTATGGTATCTCTTGCTAGGTGTATGAGTTTAGAGTAAAAGAATCTAGTATTATTGCTCCAGTTCCTGCTGAAGATGTTGATACTCCTCCAAGAAAGAAGAAGAGGAAGCACAGGTAAATCTGTTACTAAATAACCTTAGAAGCTAAACATGATAACCCATAGGACGGGGTTCTCAACCGTTTTTCTTTCTGAGGCCCCCCCAACCCACCAATATGCTATAAAAACTCCACGGCCCACTTGTGCCGCAACTGTTTTTCTGCATATAAAAGCCAGGGCCAGTGTTAAGGGGTAGCAAGCAGGACAACTGCCTGGGGCCCCATGAAGCTAAGTTGCTCAGGCTTCAGCTTCAGCTGTGGGGCTCGGCTTTCTGCCCTGGGACCTAGCAAGTCTAATGCCAGCCCTGCTTGGCGGACCCCCTGAAACCTGCTCCCCAGGGGGCCCTGGGCCCCTGGTTGAGAACCACTGCCATAGGAGACTTACTGAACCAGCAGTACACAAGTAAGGTCTTTGAAAGAAAAGGCTGCTTGTTTCTTCTCCTTATTTCTTTGCTTTCAAAGAACATCAATGAAACAAAATCGTCCAATTTCTCAAATATTTTGGTCTTAAACAGCACTTCTTTTAAAAAAAACAAACAAAGAAACCCAAAACTGTTCCTCCTTTATAAATAGTCAAGTTCTTCACAGGTGCTTATAGGCTTATTGCAACAAGTAAATTCAAGTTAGGGTTAGACTCATGTTATTCCAGACAATGTTATAATATTCAAAAATTCACATTAATGTAGGATAGGTTAGGTTTTGTTGAATTAAAAAAAAAGAAGCAAAAGGAGATACTACCACTTAGTAGATTTTTTTGGCAACATTACAAAAAAAAAGTTATTGATTCCTTGAGGGCTTTTTTTAGAAATAACACGTCAGTAATGAAGTTATGTGACTATAATATATCATTTCCCAGTAATAGTCTGAATCCGTAGTAGTAGAATAGAAGATATTCTGCAAATTAGTATGCAGATTTTGTCCATAGGGTAAAATGTAATGCTTCAAACAAGCAATAACTTGGAATATGCTGGAAAATCACTGTTTCTTGTCTATCTACTTTGCAATGTATGAACACTTTTGATAGGGACAATTTCTTAACTAAAAATCTGGGGTCCAACAGAAACCCAAGCGTGGGACAATTCTGTGTGCATTCTGGTGAATGTTTGTATTCCTAGAAGGGTGAGAGGAAAAAAGGAAGAGCAAACCCCCAGCAGCCAAGAGATCTTTGAAAAACTTTTTCTTTCTATTTTTCCCAACTGACTGCCTGTTTCTCCCCTCCCCCTACTTTTTCCAGCAATTAATCCCTATTACTTTCCTGGTTCCTGTCTACCTGTTTCATAGTCTTCTTGCTCAAAGAGAGCCTTCCATTGATCTTAGTACAGAAGCTTTGACAGTGATAAAATGAGCTGACTGCTTGTAGTGTAGAGAGACAATCAAACCAGAAAAGGGGGTCAGTGAGCAGCTCGAAGAGGTCCTGCTTTGTTCAGATCATAATAGTACTGTTGCTCCCTGTGCTTCATCACTATCGACTGTCCTGAGGCATTTGGTGGGCAAGATTTTCAAAATCTGAAATTGTCCAGCCAAACTGGACTGTTGGCAGCTCTTTCTAGGAATGTTGTTAGCTTTGAATTCTGGTTTTCTCTGTTGTTCTGGTTCATTGGCAACCAGTCAGAAAGAACACATTGGTGTATAGCACTTCCCCACCCAATGTGTCAGTGATAGGTGATTTCAGGGTGTCTATAATGCTTTTACAACATCTCATTGGATTCTTCACTGTACTGTGGGAAAAAGATTTTGCATTTTACTGTCAGCTCAAAGACTAATGGGTTACTTTTCCTCCTATGTAAGAAATATTTTGAGTAAAACAAAACAATATTGTCAACACTTGTTCATGATGGTTTTCTTGTTTCTCTGCCTTCTTGGGAGAGATGTGGCTAGAGGTTTACAAGTGGCTGAAACACTCATAATGAAGAGGTAGAAAGTGTTCCTTATGTTGTTTCCAGTCTGAATCTACTGTACTGGAACCAGACTGCTTAAATTGTGTCGAACAACCTATCTCTAACTCACCTAATTTTGGGACATGGCTTCCATTGCAGGCTCTCCAGAGCCTGCTGCACGTTCCAGTTTCTTTCTGCCAGAAGACAGGAGAGCGCCTGAAAAACAATTCATAGTGGCTTCCTACATTCACAGGCACCATCCTTCTGAAGAACTCCATTCATTGAGGAGAAAAAGCAGCAGCAGGCTCAGTTAAGGGCTTTTGTAACATCTTTCCTACCTGACTTGGTAGCACTTTTTCATTAAGGTTTCTGTTCAGTCTGGGTTGCCTCTCTACCAACATGCTGAAGCTGTCTTGCAGGCCAAACTGCTACTGTTTACTCCACATCAGCACTACCAAACTTAACCTCCTGCAGCATTGGGTTCCCATACCATCTTAGCATGCCAGTCTGCTTAAAGAATGGAAAGCCTAGTAAGAAATACAGCCTGCTCATTGCTAAGAGCAGTTTCCCTCTCTCCTTACTATGCCAAAGTCTTTTAGATTCCTGATAATGCTGTGCAAAAAAGAAAGGACAACTTTCTTTTTTACACCTGTGTGTTAGGAGCCTAATAACTTCAGTGGTCTTGAGGTGTCTTTTTATGTACCATCTCTGCTATTCTTCCGAATTAAACTGAGAAGACAGCTCTGTATAAGACAACCAGTTTAACAACTTGAATAAAGAGCAACAGTTCCACCAACTCAGAAGAATGTAACCATACACTGAGAGGAGAAGAAATTTGTACTTTAGTCATTCATTCTGACGTGCTTTCATCCATGTGTAGCTGATATGAATGAAATCATCATCAGTCTCCCTCTGATCTCACTGGATCAATAATGATCAGCTGTAATCAGTTGTTTTCCCTCGTTAAACAGGACTTGACTTGATTTCTTTGACTACACTTAAGTGAAGAAATATCCTTGATGATTTCTAGTCAGATAGATTTCATTTGGATTCTTCTTTCTGTCCTCATTCTTCAGGGATTGGTTCTTCACAGCATCTAGCTATAGCTTTTCTATATTATTCTGCCCAGGATACTGAGGATCTTGGCCAAAGGCATCTTAAATATCATTTTGGCCTGGCAAGCAGTGTGGCTAATGTCTTGACCCAAATGACTTCCATTCCCCTCCAAAAGGCTGCATTTTTACTGCGAGCCTAGACATGGCATCTTTAAAGGACTCTAATGAGAACAAAAGCAGAAAAGCAAAAACCTGCTTTTCCAACAGATCTAACCACATATATCAGTTGAATTTTCATTTCTAAACTCAAGAGACAGATTCAGTGTTGTCCTCATGCCTTTACTAGGAACAGATTTTAGAAGTTTCTCCAGAAATGTCTATAGCTGCTGTCCGGTTGACGTCCACATCTTCTGGATTTTTAGCCAGAACAGTCAACATATTTGATAGACAATTTCAGTAATCAGAAGTGAACATAAGCCAGAAGCATTCATTTATTAAATGCACAGGCAGGCAGGAACCAGATGTAGAGATCAGTTTGTCTCCCACTTTGTTGATCAGCCTATTGTTCCTGATACCTGGATTTAGGAACAACACTTGTGAATGATTTCTCACCTTCCAACATGTATCTATATACTGAAATTGCTCTTGCCTGGAAGATTCTCCAAGTACCACTTCTTGGTAAACCTACCTCATCTGGCTTGATGTTTGCAATACCTCCTGACTATTACTGGGGAGAATGGGAGAAGTGGCATGTACAGTAAGGGGAAATTACTCACTAGTAAGTGTTTGTCATGGTCCAGTATTTATTCCATCCCACATCCCTTGGGAAAGATCACTTGAAGTTCCTCTGTTTTATACTATCCTACTACTACTTTGCTGTGGAAATCTCCCACTTGGCACTTTTGCCTCTTCGCTTCCTGGTAATTGAGATTACAACATTGTCTTGTGTTGCTGAGTAGGATGGGAGAAGAGATAACAAATAGAATTACTTGTGAGAAATCTCTCAACCCCACCATTTCTCCTGTCCCCAGTATGTCACTTGTTGAGGCCATTAAAGGAAAGGTACAGTGCTTCCAAGCAACCTTCCACCTCTAAGTCATTCAATTTCTGAAAGCCACCATGCTAGTCTAAGCGTTTATGTTGCCACCCATCACCAGTATCGAAGAGCATTAGTCAGACCTCTAGTTATCCCAGTTGGCCCATGTTGAAGCATTCACTTGGTCCCTAATGTCATCTTTAATTCCCCCTCTGAACTCATGGTGACAATATACCTTTAATCCTTTACTCTCAAAGTACTGTTTAAGTGGCCCTAGTCTCCTCCAGAAGAGTCAGTGAGCTGGCATAATTCATCACAACTTCCATATCTGATTTTTTACCATGTAAAGTTATTTTGGTTCTGATCTTGGCCACAGTGTTAATCTTTCATTTTAATCAAGTCTCCTTCCCAAATTTTGTATGAAATCTAATCCACCCTTAGAAAGGAGGTGGCACACCTTCAACCTTTGCAGGACATTAGTATATTACTTCGTTAGAATTGGAGAGGTACTTAATTCATAGACACTTCATAATTATCAAAGGTCTGATTTTAAGTTCATTCAAGAGTCTTATCTATGAAAAGCTTCCATCACCGTAGGGAATTGGCATACTATTAATCCATATTATCATCTTGGGCCAAAGGAAGGAAAGCTTCTGTGGAGGAAGTATTGTTCAGCTATGTATTTTTTTCTACTTTTAACTAGTCTAGAGTGTTTGGCGAATGTAACTTAATCATGTGAGGTATATTAAATTTTCTGACTTGAAATCTTATTTCTCCCTTCAAGTAGTTGGGAAGCAGATTTCTAGAGAGGTTCTGTATCTCTTAATTGAAGTAATACAGTGCAGAAATAGGAATTTTTACCTGTTTATATCCTTTTACTTCAGTATTATACCCACTTGGAGTGACCCACCTAGATGATCATAATGGTCCCTTCTGACCTAAATATCTGTGAATCTATGAAAAGGAATTAAATCTGTTTTGTATAGCATGTTTTTTTTTTGTTTTTTTTTTTAAGAAAACTTATAAATCCGAAGAAATTAAGAGCATGAAATCTGAGTCTCATAGTTACCTTGACAAGAGTCTACTTAATTTGATGGAGAACAGGTTAACATATATTTAATGTAAGCTAGCTGTGTGGAGAATCGTGTTATGTTTGGTTAAAGCTGTTGGGTGCACAGGAGGAAAAAACAGTAATCCAACAGAATCCAAATTGACGTAATGCTGTGCAGAAAAGAACTTAACAGGTATTAAATGTACCTAATGTTTGAAAGAAGAACTTCTGGGTGTTCGTAGTCATTGGAAAGAAATGCAGATTCATGGTTCTGTTCCTTAAACATTTGAATCTACCATGAGAATTTCTCACTACACACAACACTCTGCATTACGTGTACCAGTTACAATAATTAACTCTCTCTAGAAATGGAGATCTGTACAGAAGCAAATTGACAGTCTGTCCCATATTCACAAACAATAGAAATTTAATGTTGGTATTTAAACATATGAATTAACTCCTTGGGAATATAAATTTAGGGAATCCTGGCTGCAATTGTTTTAACTTTATTATGGTGAAACTTGGTAGTTCAATTAGTTTTAACTGCTAAAGAAACGATATATTGGAATTACAGCTTTAAAGCTAAATTAAAAACACTAGTTTCTAACATCATTTTTAGTAGATTGTAAATCGCCTCAAGCACGTTGATGTCGCCAGATGTTATCAGTAAACTGGACTAGTGTGAAGGATCTGCTGTAAAACTTCGATGTACAAGGTTTAGGAATTCTTGTTACAGAAGACTTTCCCAGTTAAAAGTGATGTTGTAGGTGATAGAACTGCAGCTACATTCCCCAGCCCAGTACAGGAGGAGTTCCTGTCAACCTTCTTGTGTTTGTTTTGTGTTTTTGCAGGTTGTGGGCTGCTCATTGCAGAAAGATACAGCTGAAAAAGGGTTAGCATCTTTCCATTCAACTTTATGTCCTGAATTTTTAAGATCCTACTAATGTTTTCTGAATGACGTTAGGCCATTTTATACTTTTTATGGGGAGTCAGGCGTCATAAGGAGACTGAAGAATAGTAACCATACATTACTGATATAGCAGGGACAGAGGATATTCCACATTGTTTATGCAGCTGTTCAGAAAAAGCTTTGCATATTTTAAAAGAAAAAAAAACTAAACAGGAAGGAGGCAATGAATTCATAACACTTTAGGTAGGCCTTGTTATAGTACAAATAACACAGCACAACTCTTATTGTGATGAGCTGCATTTGTGTGGGGGTTTTTGTTTTGTTCTTTATTTTAAAAGATGCACTGGAAATTTGTGGGGATGGGAGAGACTTTGATTAAAGAATAATCTTCTGTTCAGAGGTGGATTTTAAGTTTTTATTTTAATTAATTAATTGCTGCTTGGTTGTTAACTGAAACAGATGCAACATTATACAAATACACCTAAACCAGCATAAGTGCTAGTGGATTGAAGGCAGATATTAATTTATATAGCACCCAAAGTCTACTAGCTGCTCTACAGATAAAGTGAAAAACAAGATTCCTGCCTTCAGAGCTTAGGGTTTATCATCACAGGGAAATTGACCAGCAGAAATATAGTGGTATAATTGTATGGGTATTGCTAAGCAGTATAATTTCTCTTGTGGAATAAAAATGACTGTAGTCTAGATCAGTGGGGTCAGCCTGTGGGCTGCACATGGCCCGTCAGGGTAATCTGCTGGCGGGCTGCCAAACAGTTTGCTTACATTTGCACAGCCGCTTGCAGCTCCCAGTGGCTGCGGTTTGCTGTTCCTGGCCAATGGGAGCTGCGGGAAGCAGCAGCCAGCATGTCTACTGGTCTAGATTGTCCACATACAGAGCTACAGTATTCACAGGTGCTGGCTTCTAATTTTCCTTGGAGGTGCTCAACCCCTGCTCCACCCCAGGCCCCACCTCTTCACCCCCTGCTCCACCCCTGACCCTGCCTGCACTCCACCTCTTCCCCAAGGCTCCCCCCCTGAGCGTGCCCTGTCCCGGCTCCTCCCCATCCCTCCCAATGCCTCAGGCATGCTGCTCAACAGCTGTTCCACCAAGGCATGCAGGAGGCACTGGGAGAGAGGGGGAAGAGTTGATCAGTGGTGGGCTGCAGGTAGGCAGGAGTCGGGGGGAGGAAGAGAAGCTTGGCTGCTGGTGGGTGCTAAACAGCTGCTAATTTTTTTCTGTGGTTGCTCCAGCCCTGGAGCACCCATGCAGTCGGTGCCCATGCTAGTAATATTATACCGCTATAGTTCTGCTCGTCACTTCCCACTGTAAATGAGCTCTTAGGTTCTAAATACACTACAGATTAGTAATATGAGGAGTGAGGTGCAACAGCAAGCAAGCAACTCGGTAATTAAGTTAACATGCATCTTGTTAATGCCACAGCTTTTTGTTTAGTTATTATTAATACTTTGAGAAGAGTAGGTTTGATAGGCCTCTTTTGGTGAAGTGAATTTTAAGAAGGGACTTCCTATTTGAGATTTTTGGTTACCAAATTTACAGTTCTCTCATTCTTAATCTTTTCAAATTATTACTATTTTTATTCAGATGGGTCCTCTAATCATGTTTACAACTACCAGCCATGTGATCATCCTCGTCAGCCTTGTGACAGCTCATGTCCTTGTGTAATTGCTCAGAACTTTTGTGAGAAGTTTTGTCAGTGCAGCTCAGAATGTAAGTAATTTTGGAAGGTGTCTACAATTGAGTGTCTTTTTTCATAGACTGGTTTCATTTGTAGACACAAATTTACTGCTGGTATTAAATAAAAGGCCTACAAAGGGCAAAAACATGGGCTGGTGCTATTTTTTCCTGTTTTTTGACATTTAAAGAAGGCCTGGAAAGTTTTCAGAGAGGCGCCCGCCCCCCCTCCCCCCCGCTTTTTAAAAATGATTATTTCAGGTTATGTCTAGGTGACCAGAAGCATAAACGATGACATTACAAGTAAGGAGTGAAAGTGCTTTTTAGTTAGTCTTTTTACATCTCTTTGGTTTTGTTAACGCCTGTTTAATTTTAATGGCTAATTACACTTTGAATAGAGTCTTTATTATAAATTCAGCACCCTCACCCATTCAAGTAGGGAGTTAAACGCTCACAATAAATACTCTGCCTCCAAGTGGTCCTCCAACAAAACCAGAAAAAAACACACTTTGCCTTACTGATATTTCTAGGGTAAGAAACAAGGGCATACACACACACCCGTACGCTGGCTTCCTGGTTCTTTTCAGAATTTCTAAAGATACAGAAATCTCTAAATAAGTTAAGCATTAACAACGCCAAGTAGATCAACATCTAAATATTTTTGAAATACGTACTTAAGGTGCAGTTTTTAATGAGACTACATGCTCATAGTGAAACATCTTTAAATGAATGCAGGACTGGGGCATTAAGGAGCAGTGAGTTGATTATTCTTGCATATAAGGCCTGCATAAAGAAACTTACCATGCCTCTGTTTAAAGGAAGAGTTTCAAAACTAGTGCATATGGTGAACGCTGCTTCATTCAGTAGAACATTGCAGAGAAAACATCCTTAGGGTATGTCTCCTCAGCCCTTGGTAATAAGCCTCCTGGCCTAGGTCAGCTGGCTCAGGCTAGTGCTCCAAAAATAGCTATATAGACAGTACTTGGAGGTTGCGGCTTGGGCTGGAGCTCAGGCTGTGAAGCCCACCCTCTCCCTAGGCTTCAGAGCCCAAGCTGCAATGTCAAAGTGCTGCTTACATAGCAATTTTTGAGTACCAGTCTGAGTCTGTCATCCCGGCTGGGAGGCTCACAGCTGCAGGCTGCGAAGACACACCCTGCCTGACCCTGTTCACTTTGTATTAACCTTAAGTATTGGAGAAATGAGACATCTGGAGCAAGAAATCAATGTATTTTTGCTAAACTTTAGGACATGAACTGTGATCCTTTTTTCATGTTTACTTATTTATCTTTCCTTCCTCATTAAAGGCCAAAACAGGTTTCCTGGATGCCGCTGCAAAGCACAGTGCAACACTAAGCAGTGTCCATGCTATCTGGCTGTACGTGAATGTGATCCAGACCTCTGTCTAACATGTGGAGCAGCCGATCACTGGGACAGCAAAAATGTGTCTTGCAAGAACTGCAGCATTCAGCGGGGATCCAAAAAGGTGTATATGCTTACCTTTCTACACACACGTCCTCCCAGCTCCACTGTTTTTGCCTTTTTACATCATGTGTACAATGAGGGGGGTGCCTAATATTGTTTTCATGCCAAAAAATCCCAAGTGCACTGGAGTTTGGACTCTCCTGTGGTTTTTCTGGCCAACAAAAAGAGAGAGACTAGTCTGAAAGGGAAAATGGTTTCCACCTACTTTGCCATTCTGAGTTATGTGCTACTTTACTCATCTTTGTACAGCTCCTTATGCAACTTGTGCCACTATGGAATGGAACATCTACTGTTTTCTTCAGTACTAACTTGCGTGCAACATATGTAAACTGAAGCTGAGCATCACTTCTTGTAGGTTGAAAAAAATAGCATTTTAAAGCACTAGTTCATGGTTTCCATAATCAGATTAATATTAAAATGGTAAATATTGCACTTTTACAAGCAGACTTTTGCAGTTTTAAAAATCTCTTAATTTATCAAGTTTTTTTTAATATTCTGATCTGGAGGCCTTTAGTATAGAAAGATACAGTTACGCATGTGTCTTGTTACTTGGATTTATAACCAAACAATTTCTACCCCGTGGCCACTTCTACCCTGGAATGTTTTTTCATTAGCACTGTATCTGATCTCCTTTATGTGCACCTTCTTCCCCGACCCCACCCTCCCTTCCCAAGTGTTAGCGACTGTGTATGTTTATCATTTAAACATTCCAGAAAACTCAAGTCAGATGATACGTTTCTTGTTTCTCCCCTTCTCTAGCATTTGCTGTTGGCACCTTCAGATGTGGCGGGCTGGGGAATTTTCATCAAAGATCCCGTACAGAAGAATGAATTCATCTCTGAGTACTGTGGTGAGGTAAGGAAAGATAGTACCTTTCAAGTCAGTGGTTTTCAACCTTTTTCCATTTGCAGACCCCTAAAAAATTTTGACTGGAGGTGCGGACATCTTAGGAAATCTTAGAAATAGTCCAAGGATCACAGGTTGAAAACCACTGCTTCAAATGTATGTTTTAATCGTTACAGCTCTATGCGTAAGACATTTGTTTTTTAAAAATAGATGTCTCACTAAAATAATCAAGGTCACTTTCTTCAGTGATGTATCAGTTTGTGACCTTGACTAATTATAAAGCAAAACTAGTTAAATGGCTCCAGGCTTGGGAACTAGCTTGTTTGTAGATTTAGTACCCTTTTGAGGAATAAAGGAATGTTATACAATAATTCACAGCAGGTTTCAAGGTCTTGGCATTGCCAAAAGAATAAAAGCTTCCCTAGCATCTAGTATACATAGCTGAATCCATGGTTGATACTGACATTTTTCCACTGGCAAGATTTTTCATGACTTTTGGGTGCCTGTAAGGATGAGGCTGGAAGAGAGGATGGATCTAAAGGAGGGCTTCTCAACTTCATTTCACGGGGACCTGCTTCTGACAACAAAAATTACTACATGACCCAAGGAGGGGGGACCTGAAGCCTGAGCCCACCAGAGCCCTGCCACCCTGGGTGGGGGGACCAAAGCCCAAGGGCTTCAGCCCCTGGCAGGGGGCCTGTAACCTGAGCTCTGCCACCTAGGGCTGGAGCCCTTGGGCTTGGGCTTCAGCCCCCGACCCCACCAGGTCTAATGCCAGCCCTGATGACCCTGGTAGAACAGTCACGACCCACTTTGGGATCCCAACCCACAGTTTGAGAAACACTGATCTAAAGAGCAGTCCCAGTTAAAATAAATCTGGAGCTTCCGGCAAAATCATTTGACTGCCAGCATAAGAGACTGCCAAGATTCAGTATGCAATACTGCCCTCTAACCGCCCCAAATGCCGATATCAGGCTGTGTGAAAGGGAGAGCTAAGGCCCAGAAGTGAGTGTCCTGCACAGAGTGAGTTGATTTAAGTTGCTTTGATTTAAATTGTCATTTTCAATCACAGTATGATTAAATCATGTTGTGCATTTGTACATTTTTTTTGCAATTGAAAGGTTGATCCTTATTGGTTAGTAACTATTAAACATGTTGATTTGCAACTAAGTAGTCTTTACACTAAATTTGGTGCTTCCTTTTGCTAACCAGGAGAATACATATAGCTGTACACATTTATTTAAGCAGATATGTAGCTTAACTTACATTTAGATTTTTAATGTTTCTTTTTAGAAAATGGTGAAGATGCTTTCTTCTTTACTAGATAATTAACTTTTGTATCAAGCTCTGTTTTCAGATTTGATTGAAAATGCACAACAACAGCTTTAATTTTTTTTAAAATTAAATAAAACTACCTTAAGTGGGCTGGATATATAAAAGGGAAAAAAAGTTTATCAAAACATGTTTTGTAGTTAAAACTGATTTATTAAAGGAAGTAATTATCTGTTAGTAAATTGTAGTGATTGTTTCTGATCACCATGACCTTCAAGATTTCAGAACTAGTAGATCTCATCCTCTCACACCTAGTTTTTATTTATAGATTGGAAAAGGAAAACAAGCTTTCCTGCTTTTTCAACTGTGAATGAACTAGTAATTGAACTGAACTAGTTGAATAAACTGAAACAAAGAAAATATTCTCTCTGAACCTGCAGAAGAGGCTATTGATGTTAAAAGCTGGTTTAGCATTTCAACGAATTGGTTCCAGATGCTTAGCCAGTGACTTCTACCAGTTCAGTGGTTTGACCTTTCTTAAAATGTGGCTGCAAACATGTAGTACTTAATATTATTTTATGTATTTAATTTAAATGATTTATCTATTTCAAAATTAATTTTAAATGGGTTGAACTGAAAACTGTTAAATTTAAAAAAAAAAATTATTTAAAGTTTATATATCTTTAGAGAAACAGAATAACAAAATAAATGTCTCCCTTCTCGGCTGAGCTGATAGTGCTCTTTTGGGTTACTAAATAAGAGAAAGCCCTAGTTAGTGTAACTTCGTATGCTGAATTGGAAATGTCTCCAAGATGACAGCTATAGACTTTTATTAGTCTTGCAGTCATTGTCTTTGCATCCACCCACAGAACAGCATAATCTAAGACCACTTGTCAGCCTTAGCTGTAGTGTTAAAGTTTTCTCTGTCTTAATTCCACTTGCAGTATCAACTTCATTCCAGAATGCAATAAGTCTTTGAAAAGTTAGGATTCCAGTTATGATGGGCTTTAGATGTGGAGCAACTTTGACATACAGTCTGAGTAGGCATGAGAGACGGACCTGCTTGAGGCTGTAGGCTATTTCCATTACCAGCTGAAAAATAAATGGCCTTTTTTATAAGCAATATTTCTTTCAGATTATTTCTCAGGATGAGGCAGACAGAAGAGGGAAGGTATATGACAAGTACATGTGCAGCTTTCTATTCAATTTGAATAACGGTACGTATGTTTAGCTATTGATTTTAATTGACACAACTAAGATTTTTCAAAACCTCCATTTAGCTGCCACCTAACCCTGGAGGCACCTAAATTCTGCCAGTGTTCACTTCTATGTCCAGGTGGGATTCTCAGAGTAGGTGATTCCTGCCTATCTCACCTGCGGGGCCTGATCCAGTGGGCACTCTCAGAGCATACCTACCATATTGGGCCTCATGTACATGTAGAGTCCTCTGTAACTGTCCTTTGTGAAAGGGTTTGTCCAAGAATCCGGTGCCTAAACACCTTTCATAGATGGGGCTTAGGCAGTAGGAAATGCTAAGGAAAGAGATTGGGCCTATTTTAGGCCCTTCCCAGCTCAGCATGCTGGCTTCTGAGAAATCCTATTAGGAACCTAACTCTCCCTATGCTCTGCATAGGGAGCCTACCTCATGGCTGGGGATGCTACGGGACAGCATGGTGCTTAAAAGTTAGGTGTCACAATGCTCACTGTTGCACTACTGAAGTCCCTTTGTGGATCTAGCCCTGAGTGCTGCAAAAAGTTCATAAAGGAAGCTCTTTATATAAAAAGGTCAGTACATTTTAAACAGCTTGTAGACTTGGAAGGAAAGAATCCATCTAATTTAGAAACATCAGTGTACATCATTTGGGCCGGAGATGGATGGAGGTGGAATGTGTAAAAAGATTAGCAGGTGGAAACCTCAATTTTAGGAAGTTTAGAATGTTTAACTACAAATGCCATGATATTTTAATATAGCAACTTGTTAGCCTTCCCTGAGGAAAAGTTAACATCGGAGAAGGTTTTTCAAAATGACTTTCATGTGTGAAGCTGAACACACTAAAGTTATAACCTGGCAGGTGCATAAAATAGGCGATGAGCTGTACAGCATATTCTCAGATGTGCTTAGAAAGCTCTTTAGAAGAAACCTTTTCTAACTGCTCACATTCTCTTCTAGATTTTGTGGTTGATGCAACACGCAAGGGTAACAAAATCCGCTTTGCAAACCATTCAGTAAATCCCAACTGCTATGCAAAAGGTAATACCAGACAAAGTTAGTCTAACAATACATGAAACATCATTATTGTTGAATGTTGAATAAGAATACACGTTTAAATGGTGGCAGAATGTGTAAATACAAATAAGTCATGCAAATGTGAGCTAAGACCCTGACCTTATACTCTCTCTCTCTCTTTTTAAACAGTTATGATGGTTAATGGAGATCACAGAATAGGTATATTTGCGAAGAGAGCCATTCAGACTGGTGAAGAGCTGTTTTTTGACTACAGGTTGGTACACTATAACAAGATCTTTGTTCTAGGGCCACTGTGGCCAAGCCTGATTTTTCATCACATTGAACCTTTAATATCTGAGATTGGATCATGTCATTTAGATGCCTCACTCTTTACCTCAAAACCATCTTTGGGTCTCAGCAGATGCCTTATGCCAGCAGTTGTCTTCCTCCCTCAAATGCTGGGATTTTGCTGGCGAAGGAGACAGCCATGAACTTGGGGCACTTCTGTCTCTGGAACTCATAGGCACAGTCTAATTAAAGCAGGTAGTCAGAACCTTGAACACTTAAAGCCCAGGCCTTATAGGGAGGAATATCACTGTTCTATACGAAAGAGACAAGGATGGGACAAGTACCTAAACTTTACGTATTCCCCCCCCAACATCCAAGTTTGCCAATTACAAAAGACCAGATCTACACTTAGAACTTTTGCCAGTAAAATCTGTCAGGGGTGATTGAGACATTTTTAAAGTGCTTGTGAGTTGTTTCTTTTAAATTCCCAAGCAAAATAAAACATTTGTGCTACTGGTGCTTTTCCAGTATAGATTAGGCTTAAGTGTCCTGCCTTATGTGCTATTTAAACACACAGGCGGAGCAAACAGTTGCACCGTTCATTGTCTAGTGCTGACGGCACACTGGACCAGATTTTTAAAGACAGGCATTGCTCTGCTTAGTGTTGCAAAGCCTAAATGATTTTGACAGCTAAGTCCCATATCCAAATGTGATTTAAAGTAGCTTGAGTAGCTTTAGAAATCTGGTCCACTGTGATTGCCGTTTATGGAAACACAACTTTGGAACAAACTTCCTGGGTCATTGCGTTCAGGCCCCTGCTATGACAGGCAACCCACCATCTGTCCTGTTTATATATTTATCAGACTAGTGCAAGGCTGTTTCGCTCCTCTGATGGTTAGAAACCATCTAATTTCCAGCCTAAATTTATTCACGATCAGTTTATACTTAGCCTTGGATGGATTAGGTTTTTATTGGCAAATTTCAGTAAACATTGTTTCACTGTACATACACACACTGGTGAAAAAATATTTCCATCAGTCAAAGTGAGAAAAATGCTGCTTGAGAACTTTTGATTTCAAGATAATTATGTTGATATTCAAGACACTCTTATCATAGTTAACACAAGCTATACAATGTCTGGTATTATTCTTCCTCCCCTTCTTCCCCTACAACTGGAAATTTAAAGTTTAAAAAAAAAGCTCCCAACTAAGCATTATTTATCAGTTAAATGAAATTCCCGCAAGTCTATGCACACTGATTTCTACCCCAGTCTCTGTTTTAACATGAATTGGGCTCTCACAGCACTAGAGCACTCTACCACCATGGTTGTTCCTTTGTCTTCTTCTAGCGCAATAACTTAAATGCAAGGGCACAAAAGCAACAGAATTGTGTTCAACCTTTTATGTGATTGGATCCCAATATCTTTGAGAGGCTCAGCACCTTAAACTCCTCTTGACGTTACTGATGGGACCGAGCATGCTACAACTTTATTAATCTTGTATTTGATATGTACGTCTTTTTTCCTCCCCAGATATAGCCAGGCTGATGCACTGAAATATGTAGGCATTGAAAGAGAAATGGAAATCCCTTGATACCAGCTACCTCTACTTTTGAACAGCTGCCTTATCTCCAGGAATTTTCTAGTACTGTGGGCAATTTTAGAAAAATGATGCAATTTGAAATTCTGAATTTGCAAAGTACTGTACCAGTAATTTATAGTAACAAATTTCAAAATCAACTTTTTATTGCCTTCTCACTAGCTGCAAAGTGTTTTGTACCAATGAACTTTTGCAATAATGCGGTGTGGTACATTTTTCAACCTTGAATAAAGGATACTTGAACTTCTTCATTTTGAGTGTATTTGAGCTACAGTGGTTGTTAAAATAACTTTGGTAGAGAAAGAGTCTTTTGAGGGTACATAGTGCACTTAAACAAAAGGTAAAAGCAGCAACAAGTGTGGTTTTGTTTTTTTTAAAATGAGTATTTATCTAGCCTGTTGTCTGTGGGGGACTAAAACACAATTAGCTGACTGGGAAATAGAATTCAATCCCCCTGCTGCTTTGTTTTTAAGGACAAGTTAGTACCTAAACCTATGTATTCACTTGAACTGATTGGTAGTCTTTAAATTGGGGCAGGCACAGACCCTTTCTCCAAACTGTATGTGGGGGCATCTTAATTGCACTCTAGGTGACGTTCAGCTAAGTTAGTCTATGTTAATTAATACGCTTTAAATGCATGCCTTTAGTTAACAGCCTCTACACACAAGCCTGATTTAAGGCTACTTTAGTTCTTAAACTACACTTATCTTAATTCTCTTCCAAAGGGAAAAAGTAAGTATGGAACAGTGTCCTTCCACTGCCCTAAAGCTCTCAACTTTTCCAGAATACTGTACCCCTTTCTGTCTTGCATACCCCCAAGTTTTACCTCACTTTAAAACTACTTGTTCACAAAATCACAATACAATATTTATATTCTAATTGATTTTTTTAATTACTGAGACTTGTACTTACATTTCAGTGTATAGTATATAAATAAGTCACTGTTTCTAGTACTTTTTATGTAGTGTATTGTGAAACTAGGCAAATATCTAGATGAGCTGATGTATGTGGCCACTGTTTTAGGGTATATTGTACACTAGAGCCCATTGGCCTCAGCATACTAACACCTGCAAGTCTGAAGTGGATAGATTTGAAATGGCTTTTTTTGTAATAGTCGTACGTGATCCTGGCTGATTTACTACTGCACAGCCATCAAGTTTGCCAAAACAGGGCAGCACCCACTATGGAACTCAGCTGTACAGAGAGAACTGGTTGAAAGTTTGTAAGGGAACAAGTTGCTGTACAAAGACATTTCAGTAAGGTTCAAAATGAAACCTTTAAGAAAGGTCAAAACCAGCTATTGTCAGCATATTATGTTTTATTCTGTCCTTACTTCCCAGATTCATCCTCCTTCATTTGCAAGAGCTGCTATTGCCAACCGACATGCCAAACCTGTGGGGCAAAAAACAGAAATTGGGCTTGTTTTTAGGTTATAGGGTTTTTTTTTTTTTTTTTTTTTTTTTGATTTAAACTCCTGGCAAGCAAGGGGGGAGTCAGAGGTGCACAGTGGCCCTACCACAGTCCCAGACTGCACACTGGAGGGAATCTAGTCAGAGTGTTGGGTACTTAGGGATTGGCTTGTTTTGAACTGGGATTAGCTTGGTTTTTAGTTTAGTGTGAAAGTTGGCATTCGTTCTCTGCTTTTGGTGCACAACAGCTGCCAGAGCCCGATCACTCAAAACTGCAGACAAGGGCAAGGATAAACTTTCACAAAGTAGATGGGCTCAGTATATGAATGTTACTGCAAGAAGGTACACACTGGGTATTAAATTATAGTCACATGCCAGATGGGAGCACAGTTCTCAAACCCCAGTTTCTATCCCCCAGGGATCTTCTGTGTATTAGTTACCTTGATCCCTCACCCCTGCAACATCTGCCATACAAACCTCCCTGACAGACAGCCACCACTGTAGTGGTCCCAAACTGGTGCCATTAGCTTCCAGAAGGCAAGTGCTGCAATGTCAGCAGTCCCTTCAGTACTCACCAGTGGTATTCCCTCATGCTGAAATAATGCAGCAACGCATTATCCTAAGGCTAGAGTAACTTCCATCGGTCTCTGCTGGAACAACTTCCACTATCTTGTAGCTATTTTTCAAAGGCTCCAGCAGAAACCAAGAATTCATCCATACCTCATTACAGAAAAAACAGCAGCCATGCAGGCCTGCAGCCAGCTTATATTGGAGACTCCATAGACCTGTTGCCACCCTGTACCCTTCTCAGTATTTTGGGAGCACTAGCAGAAATGGATAATTGCTGCTCTATTAACTTGGGTTCTCCACAGGCCATCTCAGAAAGTGGCTATAAATCCATCTGCTAGCTCACTTTAACCAGATTTTTTCTTCTGCTTCTGTTTGTTGGTCCAGAGCACTCCTATCCTTGTGTAGAAACTATCGGGCTGCAGTTTAAACAAGGAGCTTGGTAAGCCATAGCAGAGCAATAACCATTTCTGGCATTGTAACCATTTTCTCCCCCCTCCATTTCTAGCTTAGTCCTTCTTCCCAGGGAAAAGTGCCGAGTGTTCTGCAGAAACATTTTTGAATGAGCCTAACCCAAAACAACCACCAACTCCATGGCTTGCACACAAGTCAGTGTGTCAAAAATGCAGCACTTTAAAACTGGCAAAAAAATAACCACAGACAACATTCCTCTAAACTACAAATGGCATTTACCACCTTCCCAACACAGTTTGTATTACTGTAAGGGCAGACTGCAGTGTGTTGACACAGGCCTAGTAGCAGCATGCACACCTCTTAGAGATGGGTGTGACACAGGACGGTTTTTAAAGCCTTTAGCTCACTTGTAACAGCTCCCCACAATTAATTCAAGAGGGTATAGTCATTTTTGCCATTTTTTGTTACACCTTCACTAGGGCAAAGCAGCAGTGCTTTCGACAAAGCAAAACCAGAACCGTTTTATCCCCTCTAAATGCTTCAAGTCCAGGAGGTGCCAAGACAATCTCCTCACACATCTTTGTTAGCCACCTCTCTTCACTTCCCATAACACACACTGTGGGGATTTCTAAGAAAAAAGGTTTAATGCTATGGTGTCTCTGAGTGCAGAAGGTGCACCCGAAAAATCAAGTTGGAGCCTCTGCTCACGATGAGGATTTGGAAACACTAAGAGCAAGAATTTATTTTCCATTTGTAGAGATAGTGAGTACAGAACTCCCACCATTAGGAAACAAGGGTTTGGCTTTATTGCATTTTAATCAGGCTTCCACAGCCAGGAGATTATGTAAGTTTAAAGAAACAATGCTGTAGATGTTAGAGCTAGAGTCCACTATATGAAAAAAGATTGAGCATCAGCACACATGCTCTGAGATTAAGTACCTAATTTTAATAGTTTTGTCTGTGGGAATGTGCATCCAAAATATATTACCACACTATTCAGAAAAGTGACATGATTAATCTTGGCCAAAAATATCACCTGACAGCATAAGTAGATGAGTTTAGTTTCTGGTGTATCCATTTTGAGAAAAATTCTGAAACAAATGCCAAAACGTTGTTGCCCATCTTCCAAGTTTCTGCTATTTATCTTGAAAAATCCGTGCACACTCCTCCCCCACCAAGCCACAGATACAGAATGATTTTTCAATCCAGTGCTG
Organism: Chelonia mydas; assembly: GCF_015237465.2. NCBI lineage: Eukaryota > Metazoa > Chordata > Testudines > Cheloniidae > Chelonia > Chelonia mydas. The sequence goes on from NC_057850.1 coordinate 165,723,632, forward strand.
TGTTTTGCTTGAATCACGGGGAAAGGAAAGAAAGCAAAACTAATGAATTACTGTAGCTTTCATAATCATTAGACCTTTTATTTACATTTAGAAAGTAGTGAAACTTAGAACAATAAAACCAAATGCAACTTGTACAGAAATCTTTTAATTTTTTTTTTATTTATCACATTAAAAAATGAAACACACTATACAAATGGGTTTTCATAGCAGATTACACATAGGTCCCTTCAGACTCGCTCTCAAAGTGCTGCCGACATTTCTAAGCGCTGCCTGTGGGGGCAGCTATTTAGCATATAGCCCATGTATTGATTTAAATGCAGTAGCATGCAACCCTCAGTGGAGAAGGGTTTGATTCCTTTCTGTTCTTAAATTAGGTTAAATGGCATCGGTGTCCATATTTACATACTTGAAATGTGTCAATCCTGAGCAGTTCCGATGTAAATCTGAGACTGGCTGATGGGAGTCCTGGTCTCAGTTATTAAAAAGGGAGGTCCAAATGGCAGCAGACTGGCTGCTATGAAGTTCAGTTGTTTTCATTCTTTCAATCACATAACTATTTGCTGAGCGTCTCACACAGTCAGACAACTGCTAATAAAAATGCTAAGCCAAGTAACTGTAGGTGTCCTTCTCACCATCCACACGCTCCAAGTACTCCTTCTCAATCAGAATGTCAATGCATTTCTGTAGGAGAGATGGGGAAAGGCCAGGAGTGCATTTCATAAAACAAACCCCAGACAGGCACTTTGCAGCAGGTATTTTAAGAGCAAGAAAACTTTTTGCTTGCTATAAGCTTTTAACAGTTTAAGCTGTTAAGTGCCATGCTGAATACATATTTCTCCTGAAGACTAGCATTAAAACTATTTAGCAGGGAAATGGCATAAATAATGGACCATTTAAACTATGGGAATTTTTTGGCCATGCCTCAAAGACGCCACTCACAAACACCATTCAATGAAATAAAGGTGACTTGATGCAGTCAAATGTCACTAATTCCCTGGGAGACTCACTGAACATTATTATTCTGTAAGTGAGCAATAAAACAATTAAACCAAGATGTATCTGGTTCCTTTATTTTGACAACTGTATGATAAATTATTATTTTACAATTCACGCTACAGTATGCTTATTGGCACATGACGAAGTCTTATTATTTAGCTTTCCCATACCAATATGCTTGGAGAAGCTATAAGAGAATAATTAAATGTTTCCTACTTAAAAGTACAATAGTTGAATAATTTATTTCTTTAATCTTTCTAAAATCACTCCATTAACTCAGACACTTGTTAAAAAAATTAAGATCCATTATTGCTGATCTGACATACCTTAATTACTGGAACTCGTGGTTTGAATCTTGAGGACAGCTGGGTTAGAACTTCTCCAAGCAACTGCTGGTGTTTTAGAACCTTTCTCATTTTCATAATTCTCACAATAGCAGCCTAAATAGCAAAGTAGAAACAGACTTTCTTAGGAAGATACAATTTGCTATTCTGGATCAAGCCAGTGGTTCCCAAACTTTTTACTAAGACAACCCACCAACTCCATTTGTCTTTCTGAGACCCATACAGGGTCCGAATCCCAGACTCCAAACTTCTCGGCCCCACCTCTGCACCCCCTACCCCAGCCCAGTGAAAGTGAGTGAGGGTGGGGGAAAGCGGGGGAGGGAGGGAGGGGGGCTGGAGTGAGCTAGGGGTGGGGCCTCGGAGAAGGGCAGGGCAATGGTGTTTGGGTTTGTGCAGTTAGACAGTTGGCAACCCTAGGACTGCAACGTAGCATATGGTGTCACAGGGCAACTCAGGTTTGGCCCAGCCTCCTCTGTCATAACAGAGGGGTGGCCGAGTCAAATTAGGGAGCGTAGCGTTTCACCAGATGGCAACACCTGGAGCTGGGCCCAGTCCTACAGGACAAGAGTAGGGTGACCAGTTGTCCCGATTTAATAGGGACAGTCCTGATATTTGAGGCTTTTTCGTATATAGAAGCCTATTATCCCCCACCCCCATCCCGATTTTTCACACTTGCTATCTGGTCACCCTGGACAGGAGTCACCACTGAGCAGTGGGCTCACTCTCCAACACTCTCTCCCTCTTGGGGGCCTCTCCTCCGCATCAGGCCCACAGCTCATCTAGAACCTTCCTGTGACCCGCTGTTTAGGAAACACTGCCTTCAGAGCTTTATCATGCCTCTACCAGAGGCTTGTATCTGCTAACGAAGAGGGGGATGAAAACATTGACCAGTGGTGCAACGAGGGGAAATGCGCATACACAGAGTTCTTACTGAGAAGTTTCAGAGAGTCTGATTAAAACAGTCAACACTCGCCATAAGCCTGTTCTTAGGCACATAAGACTCTACATGATTACAAATTGCTTTGCATAAGGCCAGGATTAGTAATGGACAGCGATGGCAACATTAGCCAGAACAGTGTCCGACAAGCAGCCTACTGAATGAATGTACTTCACTTCAGAAATGAGGCTCACGCTTAGTGCCAGTACAACTTTTTCCTCGGTAGGTGGATTTGGAGTTGCAGATGGTACAATGCAAGTCAACTCCACGATGATCATCTGAATCTGAACAACATTCTCAAGTGTACATCTCATCTAGATGCCCAGCAAAATCAATGTATGAATCCTCAGAACCTAAACACTCCTTACTATGCTGTTCAATGTCAGCAACGACAAAAAGCCATCCCCCTACGTTTTCTATTTATAAAAGATAAATATTTGAAAATCCTGTTATATGTCTTTTGTTTCAAGTTTGTTTTACCCAGGAATCGTGTTCTTTTAGGAATAAATATAAAAAAGCAAGATTCTGCAATATTTTCATGAAAAGTATTGAAAAGTTATGAGCTTTAGTTCATGGGCTGAAGCATACGCAGACTAAGGCCAGATGGTACCATTGTGATCATCTAGTCTGACCTGCATACCTCAGGCCACCCACTCCTATAATAGACCTTAACCTCTGGCTGAGTCACTGAAGTCCTCAAATCATGATTTAAAGACTTCATGTTATAAAGAATCTCTCATTTTGTCTAGTTAAACCAGGAACTGACCCATGCTCCACGCTGCAGAGGAAGGCAAAGACCTGGGGGAAAACTCCTTCCTGACCCCCAAATATGGCATCAACTAGATCCTGAGCATGTCAGCAAGACGCACCAGCGAGACACCTGGCAAAGAATTCACTGCAGTAACTCAAGAGCTATTTAGTGTACTCTTCGGCAGCTGGGGATATTTGGTACTAGCAGTCGCAGATCGCCTACAATAGCATGTGGTTGATCTCATCAAACTACTATCCAACGCACCTGAATCAGTAGTTTCCGGTCTTCCTCTATATTTTTGTGTGTAGTTTCCTGCTCCTGCTTCTGTTCAGTCTTCATTGGCACATTGATGTTGACCCTCAATTTTTTGCTGCCAGGAAAGGGAAGTAAATAATTAGACTAATTTCAAAAAGAAAATCTGAATGGAAAGTTGGGAATATCTGATTACTCCTTCCATTTCCAGTTCTACAAAAAGAACGAATTTCCCCCATTTGCTCCCAACACAGCTTTTCTTACTTAGGGACAAGGAGGATAGGATAGGAGAGAAATTTCATAGTTGCCTCCTTTCCCCCAAATGTGACATTGGGCAGTGATCTTCAAATGATCTTAACACTGTGATATTCTTTATTGTAAAGGCTACCTAGGCCAGATGGAATACATTTCATAGTACTCTAGAGTACAGAAGCACAACTGGACACTATATACCATAATCCCAACAAAATGGTGAATACAAGAAAGGTTTGTGATTTGTCAAAGTGATAATGAGATTTATCCATCAAACTCTTTCTTATGTGAATAGCCCCACTGAGTTTGCAGGATCAGAACACATTTGGACAAAATCCTGGTGCAAAAGCATAGACTTAAATTGGGAGGACTGCACATTTCGATTAAGTTTTGAGTCTTCTTTTAAGTAGAAAACCAAATAGATCTCAAACTATGGCTTTGTTTTAAAAATAACTAAGATAACAAAATATAATGTTTGAAACCTAGGAATTTTGATCACAAAAGTCAAATAAAAACTACTTGTGCATTTGACTGTCAAAGGAGTACAGACTTTGAAACTTAAAAGGAACTTATATCTGGGGGGGGGGGGGGGGGGGGGGGAGAGATTTACCTGCATTACTCAATTCTAAGGTTCATTTATTTTTACCATTCATATTTGTTCACTATTTACATTTTACTTCACATGGGACCCAAAACTGGAACTGCATCCTCATGTGTCGATCCTGGCACCCACGTGAAACCCCACTGAAGTCAATATGGGTCCATCCACACAGACACGGTCACTGTCACAGGATCAGGGCCTTAAGACAGTACAACCCTATATGCCAGTTTCACTTTCTGGTCCTCAACAACTACTAGCACAATGCATATGAGAGAGTTTGATACTGCAGGAACTTTAACAATAAAAACTCAAAGCAAAACTGCCATTTGTATTAAATTTACCTAAAAATAAAACATACAAAGCTTAAGATTTGTTCTGGGAACCAAGGATAACATTTTCAAAAGAGCCAAAGCCCTATTTTCAAGAGTCACTCGGGTACTTAGGAAACCTAAGTCTCATTGACAGTTAGGCTTGTAAGTTACTTTTGAAAGCAGAACTTTGAAAAATTACCACTTAATCTTCCTCAAGAACAAGCTGTGAACAATTTGGATTATTGTTTATTTACCAGATCAACTGCAATTAGTTATCCCACAGACTTTTGGCCTCACTTGGAGTGTTGCCTCTATGAGAGAGAAATGGAACTGATGCTGCGCTCCCATTCTATGAGCATACACATGGGACAACAGGAAATTACAACATTTAGGAGAAAAGTCAATATGTTGGTTAACTTACTACATTCTGATCCTAGCAAGGAGAGGATTGATTAAGTCTGGAATTTTTCCTTCATAATAATGTTAATTAATTTGTTTCAAGTATAGATATTGTTGCATTACACATTTGTATATTTTATGAAGATTGGTAGAAATCCTGACCCAAAACCCACTATTGCAGTTTGATATTTTTCAAATAAGCCATAGTTATAAACATCCCTATGAATTCACTGCTCTGGTGAAAACAGAATTTTCTCTATTTAACTGATTTTGAAATTCAAACAAAAGAAGTGGTTGCTTTGTAAAAAGGAGAGTACAAAAAAAAAAAAGATAGTGAACATTAAAACAAAACAGATAGAAATACATCCAGTGTTAAAGAACACTGCACAAGGATGATCATGGTACCTGCTGATCACATGGCTAATTATTACCATTCCACATGTAAAATAAGTGACATTATTTTAGAACACTCGACTACAGAATTTGTAAATCTGATACGGCTATAATTACACGTAAATAAGAGGTTACTTCTAGACAAAGCATAACAACATCAGTGTTGCTAACACCAAATAATATAACTGTTTATGAATTCTCATAAGAGAGAATACTCAGCCCTCTAGTTTGTTTGGAACATCCCTCTAGCTCAGATATGGAGGAAAGGAAAAAGATTAAATACAAGGGAGAATTTCTAAATACAAATTTCATTTAATTTCATTTCACACAAAATGTGGTTTATTTTTTAGAATGTGGATTAAGTTACATGCGCTACACTAAAAGGTTTCTTAAATAAACCATCATCAGTATGGAATTCATAACTGAGATTACACAAAAACCACTACTGTGTAGTTTGAGATGTATAGCTATAAAAATGGCATTGGAACAACAGGAGCTAACAGAAAGACACTGCAAAGAGAATCTTAGTTTTTAAGGCACTTCAGCGCTCAAAATCTCTAAATAAGCACACTGATCTTTTTCAGGGGCTGTTTTTAATGGCCATGCGCTTAAATCTTTGGATTTGGTGGTTTGTTTTTTTTAATTAATAAGACCCCTTTAAATGTAATTTATTTACTTGGCTTGTGTAAGTCAGGACCAATGGCAAAAAACACGGTGATGGCACACTAGCCAAATGTGTCTATGTGATCAAAGTCTAACTAAATTAAACCAGATTTTACTGTGCCCCAGTGACTAGCAAGAATCAAGAGCTGAAGATGTGAGAGTATGTTTACTGACACTGCTGGTGAGTGCCATCCTGTTTGCTTTATAGACCCATTAGAGTGCTTGCTCAACCATAGCTATCGCATTGCTAAAGTGACACTATAAATAGCAGGAGCTTCAGAGAAACAGATTGTTACCATTTATACACAACTGGTTTATACTATTAGATTCTTCTTACTTTTTGTAACCAAGATATAGTTTTATTAAGGTATCCGGCTTCAATTCCACCTCATCCACATTTGCATTTTCATCTTCCAAAACCTACAAGAAACAAAAAATTATTGTATATTTGCTAAAATGTTTTTCTATAAATTAAATATGCAAGAAAGCAAAAGAGCTTACCAATAACTTTGACTTCAGTAAGATCTGTAGAACTTGTGCCAAGATATCCTACAAGTTAGAGGAGAAATTATCAATGCAAACTTAAAATACATTTTTCTTCAAATGTCCAATGAACTTTGACATTGAGTTATAACAAAATAATTGAAAGGTCCTGCAATGTACTGGAACTATTCAAATTTCATTTTTCATAGCTACAAAAATATGTCCTGCAGGCAGAATTGAAAAAAATCACCAATAGGTACAGAAAAATTGCAAAAATACATGTCGAGCATTCAGACAGTGAGAATAAATGATTGAAAAATACCACAAAAGCTCAAGGGAAATATTAAAAACTTTTCATTTTAGAGGACTAAAAACAAAGCATTCCACTTTAGCATGAACCCAATAGTAGATTTTCCCCTTCCTTGTGCCAGACTACTCTGAGGTTCCTCAAACAGACAAATTTCCAATTACCCCATTAATGACCCTTTCCCCACTAAATAGTGCTGACATGCAGGAAAGCATCTATCCAAAGACTATTTCATTCATGCTGAGTAAGAACTCAGAAAATGCACGATGGCAGATGTCTGAATATTTTTTTCCCCCAATACAAAACACTGGAGGCCAGTCCCTGAGGAAGCTGCATCTCCAGTATAGACATGTGAAGCTGCTATTTTCCCTGCTGAAACTGAACCCAGTTTGAAGCAGGTGGAAGCTCCATCCGTGAAAATAGCAGCTTTGTCTGTTTACAACTATCGGTTTGCACTGGGTGCAGCTACATCAGTGGCTGACAATGTCCATAAAGGAGAGGCAATTCCCCAGTGTGGACAAACACCTATGAATTTTCTATGAAGCATCTAAAACTCTAATTTGTGTTCACAGATTTATTCTCTCTTTGGCAGGTCACTTAAGTTTGCTGACCATGGATAATTTGCTTTTCCCTGACATGCCTTAGCAGACCTCATGTGAGCCTATTTACACCTGGTTCTTAACAGCTGAGGTACAGCGTCTGCTTTTGAAGAAACAGTAGGGCATAGCCTCTCCAAGTAAAACAAACACTTAGCCAATGCACCTATATTCTCAACGTGTTCACGTTCTTAATCTTTCAGGATATAAAACATATGGGAAAGTCTAGGAACTTGATAATAAAGGGAGACTACCATGTTTCCCAAAAACAGAAGTTTTAAAACAAAAATACACGCACTAGAAAACCAATGACGAATTACAGGAGCAGAGGAGAGAGGCAGAGAGTAATATCATTCTAAAGGATTCAGCATAGTGATTAGTGAGAGTGTCTACACACTTCAGGATTTGCTAGAAACCTCAGAAATAAAACCTAGAAGAGGTTATGATTACTGGAAACTGAACAGGAAGGTAAGTTGACCAACAAAGCAACACAACTGCTACCACAAGAACAAAAACTAACATTTAAGTCAAACAGATCTCACCTTCTGCTCCCCTTTTCATGATAGCAGTAAGTGTGCTGAACCCCATGACCAGAGACTTTACATTGCAGTGGTAACATAAAACTAGTGTAATACAATACATAATTAAGACACTACCATTTTTATCTGAGTACTGTCTGTCAGCTGTTGAACAGTATAGGCATCTTCTGTGTTGTACTGTAGTAGGATTGCCATCTGGAACGTCGATGCCTTCCAGACCCCAAAGAAAGAAAAGAAAGGCCAAATATAAAATCTAAGTGAAAATACGCACAACTTGAATGTGTATTTGAACTTGAAAGCCTTGGAAAATTCACCAATCACGAACACACCCACACCCACAAACAGCCGCCCCCCCCCCCGCCCCCGACTGAATTGAAACCTTGATGAAACCTGATAACTAAACAATTATGGCTAGGCAAACAAAAGTTCATAATACTCTATTTGAAGGATTCATCACTTTAAAAAAGTGAATATTCAATGTATGTTTAAATGATCCTTCGTATTCAAGTTTACCATTTCTTCTCTGCTATTAAACAGCATTCAAATGGATGTTTAAGCAAAAATCTAGTTTTCAAAGATGTACTATTTTTAAAAAATGGGAGCTAGGGACTGTACTATAGTTATTTTTTGAAAGATTTTGAGTAAATTTTCCTCTATGCCAAAATATAATGAGAAAGCAAATAGGCATAATGTTTGCAGCACAACTAACAACAGTGAGACATATTCATGCCTTCTGACATAAACACAAACTTGAATGAGAGGTGTACGTGTGAACGACAATTGAGAACTGAGAAATTAGGCTCACATGCTTTCAGACTGTGCTCTTTAAAGAGCTTCATGGAACTGCCAATAAAACACAAGATTTGCTATTTAAAATGGGAGATAAATCTTCAGACCAGGAACCTTGAATGGAATCATTATGCAATGCAGCAAGTCTCTCTGTATATTTCGCATGTGCTCACCATTGTTCCAGTATTCTTTAAATCGAAATCTTTGTTCCAGTATTCTTTAAATCTAAATCCTACGATTGTGACCAGTTGAACTACTTGAAGACAGTTCCTTCCATGTATCGTGGTGCCAAAGCTATAGCTTTCTTTTTACCCATACGTTTCTGATTTCAAAATATTTGTTACCCAATTATGAGTATTTTCCATGTTATCCTTACTATAGAACCTAGACACAGACTATTGGATTTCACAGCATGACATCAGAAACATTTAACATACAACCGTAGATAAGAGACTAATTTCATCAAGGCCTATGAACGACAGGGCACACACTTAGGGTTTGTTCATGTTTATCACCAGTAGTACTGACAATATAAATGTACATTAAATGCATACGTTCGTCTGAGGAAGGTATTTGAGAAGGCAAAAAGTCTCAGTTTATTTTAGACAGTCAGATAAAAGACCTGATCCTGCACACAATTATGCACACGTTTAGCTTTAAAGTCAACGGGATTACTCATGTGAGTTAAGCGATGTGCATACGTGGTTTTCAGAGTGGCCAGGCACAGTATACACACGTTTTAGGGTCAAACACTACGAGCCAGGAATCTGATTTGAGCGTCCCGGTACTTGCGCTAGCTCTCATCGAGCTGGCGTAAGTGTCAACAGCAGCGCAGCCATGACAGCACGAGTAGCAGCAGCTGATCCGTGCCAAGTGCACACGTGCCTGAAACCAACGGGCTCAGCCGTGCTTCCACTGCCACTACCTATGCTGCTGCCGCTGGATGAGAGCTAGCATGAACATTATACACGAGCAGGGGAATCACCTCCCAAACTCGTAATGCAGGCATAGCCTTCGAGAATCACCGAAATTATTAAATGAATTTAAAATGCTAACGTCAGATCCCATTATATAGCGTTTACTCACTTGGTTTCAGTGTTCAGACAAGTACAAAATAGAGCTCAACATACCCTATATTTATATTAGGCTGTTTGTGTGTTGACATAGGTAGTCACTGTTTTAATTCAGGGCAGAATCTAAGTCAGATCTAGCCCCTCCCCGAAAACCAGAAGTTTATACCATACTGAATAACTTTGGGAGAATGTACTCAGCCATTTTAAAAAGGAGTATAAAATAGGTGCTGGGGTTATAAAACTCTCAACCCACTGATCTCACTTTTTTTAAAAAAAAAAAACAGTTTATCTTCTTACAATGGATATCTCAGGGACTGCTGGCATACAAGGATTAAGACAAGCTGGAAATCTTTTGGAAAAAAGCAATGGAAAAACTTTTAAGGCCAGATTTTCAAAAGAGCTCAGCTCCTATTTAGGAACTAAAATGAAGTGGGAAGGATTTCCAAAGGGAGCCTTTTACAGTTTTGAGCACTTGAAAAATCTACCCACATTATTTTTTATGTCTAAGTGGATTCTGAATTCTTCAGAAAATCTGGCCCTTAAACACTTTAAAAGGAAACTCAGTGATATGCATAATTTTTAAATGATTTTCCTTCTCACTCTTTAACCACCTCCAAAGTTTAGAGCTAAAATATATTTCCTAATTTTTTCTCCACCATCGTGCACTCGTGTTTTGCTTTTGTAGGGATGTTTGTGAAGGCTTGCCTCTTATTTTTAAGATACATGAAACATTTATTCTGAAACTTTTCTCCCCAATACACAGAATTACATGTATAATTTTGTAATTTGCCTGACATATACCAAAAAATAGACCAAGTTAGGGACTTCCAACACTAAGGTCCCTCTACATAACAGCTTGGAAGAACTCATCACAAAAATGTTTAGACTACTCAATTATTCACTAAACCTTTTCACTAATACAAGGTTATTCTTACCTGTAATGTGTATCTATTTTTGAAACAGTTGGTAACCAGTTCCCCTTTGGATAGCTGATACAACCAGGTCAATTTTCTTCCACTATGACGACTGGCATAAAAAGCTGTAAATCTCTGATAACTTCGTTCCAACTGTATAAAAAAAATAAAAATGAAAAACAACATCACTGCATTTTCACACTTGGAAGTATATTTGAATCTACAGCGTGTAAATCAATCCAGACCACCCTTTGTTAACATGCCCTTTCCCTAGGGGGAAGGCTAGATAGAAAATTTAAAAAAGGTTCTTCAGACTTGCATACGAGTTTCCTTTTGTGAGCAACTTCACTTTAAATGTCATATGGAAAGGAAAAGAAAACAGGCTTATTGTTCTTTTGTTTCTTTCCAAGTATTAAGAAGGGCCTTAAAGGTCATTTCCTTTCCCCCCTCTTCTACTCCCTTACTCATTTGTTAAGTTAGAAATTCAGGTCTTAGCTAGCCTGAGGACCACAGTGACTGGAAAACCAGCCATCATGTCATCTCAAGAATCAACAGACTGAAAGCTGAGTAAGTGAGAGGGTCAACGTATCTTAATAAAAACAAGAGCTTTAAAAGCATACACTCATTTTATTTTAATGACTACTGAACGTTTTGGAGGAAGGCCATCTTGTTTAAAGATTATGAGTGTCCCATCAGTAACAAAGAAGGATTACACATCTCAGACCTCCCCCCCGGGAGGTCCTCAAGCACAATCAAGAAAGACAAAACTTGACATTTCTGATACTTTGAAAATAAAAAAAAGCAGGAAAAAAAAATCTTTCAGGTTTTCTTTATACACCATAAAACAAGAGATTTAAAATCTAGTTTTTTTATTTGAATAAATTCTTTGCAGGTCACCTTTAACAGAGGCAAAAATGTTCAAGTCATGACATTTTATGTTAGAAAATACTTGGGAGTTCATTTTAGGTCATCTCTGAAAAAAAACTTAAACTGAAACTTTAGTTTATTTAATAGAAGATTAAAAAGCTTATCACCTCACCTCAGAAGGTAGAGCAAATGTGCAGGACTGCTGAAAGGGCCATGATCCAGAACTGAGAACCTGTATACTGAAATCCACTGGAAAAGAAACGTACATAGATTAATAGGCTAACAGCTATCTCCCCTTTGGTATTACGGACCTGTCAATGTGCAGTTTGGAAGAGGCCAACTCAAACAGGAGAGGTTTCTGTGTTGCCTGACCTGGTGATGACACTAATATCAAAAGATAATGGGTAACTATTACTATTTATAAAACATATTGTTAAAATTAAAGTCACTGTGTGAGGCAAAGATAGGGTTGAGGGGTCAGATGTGTATTTACTCAGAATCTAAAGTCAATATTCCCTGACATTTGCATGCATTTAATCTCATTCATTATCCTGTTTTTACTTTTCAAAAAAAGAGAAAAATATAAGGTTTTTCAAAATTCATGCATAACCATTTAATTAAAAATCTGCTACTGGCAAGAACACAAGTGGCAAATTTATGTTTGTCAATTGCTTTTGAGACTCAGAGTGCATCTATAACGGGGGAGAAAAAACAAAATGCAAAAGCAAGTCTCAAGAGTTCAGGTCAACTGACTCAGGCTTTTGGGACTAATGCTACAGGGATAAAAACAGAAATGCAGACGCGGGGACACCAGAAGTGGGGGTTTGAGGGGGGCAATGGCCCCATCACTTTTTACCTGCCTTAAGGATGAGCGACAGGGGAAGAGATGAGTGAGTGTGGTGCGGGGCCTCAGAGGGAAGAAGCGGAGCAGGGGATGGGGCCACAGACTGGGAGGTTTTAGGGAACTTCCAGTGCTCCTGTGTAGAAGTTCTCACTCAGGTTGGAGCCTGGGCGCTGAGACCCAGCAAGGAGGTGTGGGTCTCAGAGCCCGGACTCCAGAACTAGTGAGAATGTTCACATTGCTATTTTTAGCCCTGTTGACCTGGGGTCTGAGACTTTTTTTTGCAGCATAGGAAGACTCTGAGATACAAGGCAGAAGTGAATACATTATGTATTACAAAATAAAATTATATAAAACCTGAAGTGGACCTTGCACAACACGGAATGTAATTAACTAAAAACCAAGTGATAACTATCTTGAAGCACTCTATTTCAAGAAGAAACTGAAATCAGAGACCTCTGAATCTGAAAGCAACAGGCCTAATTACCGAGCTAAAAGAGGACCTGTCGTTTTTCAGTACTATTCCTAAAAGTCTCCCTGTTTAAGCAATGATTTTGGTCAAAGGAAAAAACATTTAACAAAAACATCAGGCTTCACTTTTAGCAGAGGGGGATACACTAAGTTGAATCCTCTCTCTGTAACAGCTAACCCTACTGTGATCTGTAAAACAAAGAGGAACCTGTTCATATCAGGAGGCATGAGGTGCTGTTTGAAGACAGGGAACAGACCCCAAAAAAGTCTATCCAAGCTGAAGTTTTAGTAACTCTAGCTTTCAGTGGCATGCTACATGAATCAAATACTTCCCTCATTTAACACTTGGTCATTTCCCCTTGTATCTCTACAATTAAGGGAGTGTGTGGCTAATTCAACAATAACTTAGCTTTTAAGAGAAAGGGTATATTAAATTGAATACTTACAATCTAATGGTTCTGAATTTGTCAGGTGCTTTTTAAATTGCTCGTTCAAGTCCTTGCTTACACCAATGTCTTGGAACATCCTCTGAAGTTTAGAGGTGTACTCAAAACCACAAGCTTGCTGTAAAATTAAAGAGCACAGCTTTGTCTGAAAGATCATGTATTTTGACACAGGGAGAACAAACAGAACAAGAAAAGTAGGGTTTCTCTGATCGGAATCAATTTTGCTAGAGGAATATATGGCAACCCATTCCCTGCATGTCCAAAAATCACTCTGAAAGTTCTGAACCCATTTAGACAAGTTGTGTTATTTTAATTGCTTCTTCTGTAGCTGTTCTGCCACCAAAAATGTGAGATCAACATTTTAAAAATTAAAATAAACCAGCCAGGAAACACTGTCATGAAAATTTACTAATCTCAAAGTAGTAAAGTCTCAAAGTATGGTCTACTTGCTAGCCCTTTATAACAACTATGAGAATGAAAAAGTTACTGACATTTTACTCCCCCTTCAAAAAACTGCACACAAATAAGGTCTGGCAAGATTGTTGTAAACAGCAGCACAATTACACAAAAAAATTATGAACTTAACTGTATTGATTAATGATTATTTTATTTATCGCCCATGTCAAATTGCAACACAAAAAGCAATCAACTGTTCTTAAGGCAGCATTCAGGGTTATAGAGAAAAGTGGCAGACTGGGGAGCTGTTTCAGCAGTTGTTTGCGTGGACAGCAGCAGGACCACTTCAAGATCTCATTCCAAAGACAGACTGATGGCCAGTCGGTTAAAAGACGTGTGAACTTTAAGTTTTGTATTTTTCTGATCAAATATTAAAAAGTGCATACATGCATCACGTGTTGAAAGAAACAGTGCCTCCCTAGCCAGTGCTAAGAAAGGGAAGACTTACCTTAAGTTTAGAGATCATGCTTGCTTCAGCATCATCACTAGCACTGTTCTGGTGCACCAGTCTCTTTGCCAGCATTTTAGCATAGAATTTTTGAAACACATCTTTGTCTTCAATGTACTTGAATACAACCATCTGGAAAAGCCAAAAAAACTTTTTACAAAAGGAACACACCTGAAAATTTGTATCAAATCCAATTTTTACTTCATTAAAAGTGTCATACATTTTAGTGTCATAATTATTTTTGAAATGTAAATGCAGGGGTTTTTTTACATGTTAACCTTTGAAATAGTTCAGAAGAGATAAAATGGTTTTGCACCATAATACACATTAAAAAGAATGTTGATTCTGTTCAGCTTTCTGAGGTATACTATTGATTGAATGAAGAAGACTTTAAAAAAAAAAGAGAGAGAGAGACACACACACACACAGGCAGACAGACACACACTTTTGGCATTTTTTAAAAATAACGTTACCAAAAGCTTTAAGCAATGAAATACACAGAATAAAAGTTCTGACTGCACATGACCTGCAACCTCCTGTGATAACCTTAAAATTATTATGAAATTTAAAAGTTTATGTAGAAGAAAACTGTATTTAAGAATCTTACCACTTGATTGAGTGTATCTTCTAGCTCTGCTTCTTCTGGATTCTTAGAGCTGCAGTCAAAGAAGTGCATTACTGAACAAATTTATTATTCATAACTTATGAATACCGTTACATTCTAGATTCATGACTTGTGAACTGAAATTTAAGTCCAATATGTGATTTTCTTTGGAAAACGAAGTTTTTCTAACATGTTCCTTATTCAACTTTTTATAGAGGCTTTTCAAAAATTACAGCATTATCTTTTTTTTGCTTGAATTAAGTGTTTAACAATGTAAATATATTTCTGCAGATGCAATGTGTAATTTCAATTCACAACTACGATGATTATAATTTTTTAAACAAGAAACACTAGAAAACTAATTTTTAACTTTTCCTGTAAGACATACCTTTTCTTTAGCAAGGAGTCACAATATCGTGCCAGCAACTCTGGAGATTTACTGGATGACTGAGCCATTTTTGTCACTGCATTATTATTTATAAATCGACCACAAGCCTGCAATTTACACAAGAAAGTCAAAGTTTTGAAATCCCCTAACTCAGAGAGCTATAATGGTTACCACAGACATTAAACATATGGTACCTTATCTAGTGCAGCCACAAAGCCAGCATCATTGTTGAAGGCAGACATGACGAGAGCATTATATTTCTTATGGACATCCAACACTGTCTGTACATACATTTTTGGATCCTGAAAGAAAAAACAGTCTGTTGCTTGCAATGAAACTTGTTCAACTTTCTGCAAGTGTCTCCAAACAATGCAGGTGACCAGTGTCCTCTTAAGCAGGTTTATAGAGTGAAAGTTTTAAAAAAAAGAGGGGGGTGGGGTGAGGGGTAGGGATTAGAAGTATTATTTTAAAAATAGAAGTAGGTTCTAGACTATTAAGAGCATTCAAGTGAAAAGGGAAACTTATTTTAGTCATTACTACAGTAACAGATATGTAATTTGCTCAGAGTTGATTTTTACATACTTGGGCATGCTGAATGTACAATAATCACTGCTACTGCATAAAGTATAAAAGGAAAATCAACGATCTATTCAACCCGGCACTATGCAAGTGTCCAAAAAGGACACGTTTTGAAGACATAAGTTTAATTAAAACCAGATATAATAGTTTGTTGTTCAATCAACCACAACGTGCCAATTTCTAGAAGAAACCATGCAATTAATTTTTCCAATAAGAAGATCTTACTTTTGAATACTTTACTAGAATGCAAATTATGATTCATACTCCCAACAAAGTAAGCCAAGATAGAACCAGAAGCTAACAAAAAGGTTCCCCCCTGATTAATTACAAATACTGCAAGAAGGTTCAGGATCAAGAAACATTTAAGGCAAGCATCTCAGGAGCACATGCAAGACAAAAATTGAGTCTCCTGATCACAACATGACATATCTGAAGATGCTAAATGTCAAAAGAATACTGATGAGGTAAGGAAAGAAAAGTAGCTGTATATAGGTGTAGGGAGAAGTATGTTCACAAGGGAATGCAATGGAGGTGGTGGCTCTTAGGAGGAATAGGGAGACAGGTGCAAGGAATTTGTGGAGGGAAAGCAGCAGAGAGGAGGAAATGCAATGTTTTTTTCACTTTATGACCTGCCAGAAAGTCAATCCCTTTGCTTAAAACACACAACTCTTTAGTTGTAGCTCCCAGAGTCTTCATGAAGCCACCAGTTTATTTTTGTAAGAGGTCATTTTGAAAACCAGATGATTTTGCTTCTGAAGTCAGAGTTCAGTTTTTTTCCCCCCATTAAGAGAATATACTCTGCTTTGCCTAACCTCCCTTTCCCCTCCATAAAACTGAAATGCCTTCAAGTATGTGAAAAATAATACATCTGATGACCTGAAATGTGCGTGTTTAAAGTAAGGCCATCGATTAATCGCAGTTAACTCACACGATTAACTAAAAAAATTAATCGTGATTAATCGCAGTTTTAATCGCACCGTTAAACAATATAATACCAATTAAAATTTATTAAATATTTTGGATTTTTTTTGTACATTTTCATTTCTACATTGTATTCTGTGTTGTGATTGAAATTTTTATTACAAATATTTGCACTGTAAACAAGATAAAAAGAAACTGTATTTTTCAATTCACCTCATACAAGTACTATAATGCAATCTCTTTGTCATGAAAGTGCAACTTACAAATGTAGATTTTTTGTGTTACATAACTGCACCCTAAAACAAAACAAAAGAATGTAAAACTTCAGAGCCTATAAGTCCACTCAGTCCTACTTCTTGTATCGCTAAGACAAACAAGTTTGTTTACATTTACAGGAGATAATGCTGCCCACTTCTTATTTACAGTGTCACCAGAAAATGAGAACAGTGTTCACATGGCACTTTTGTAGCCGGCGTTGCAAGATATTTAAGTGCCAGATATGCTAAACATTCGTATGCCCCTTCATGCTTTGGCCACCTTTCCAGAGGACATGCTTCTATGCTGATGACACTCATTAAAAAAAAATAAAGCATTAATTAAATTTGTGACTGAACTCCTTAGGGGAAGAATTGTATATCCCCTGCTCTGTTTTACCCACATTCTGCCATATATTTCATGTAGTAGCAATCTCGGATGATGATCCAGTACATGGATTTTTTTAAGAACAATTTCGCTGCGGATTTGACAAAACACCAAGAAGGTACCAATGTGAGATTTCTAAAGACAGCTACAGCACTCGACCCAAGGTTTAAGAACCTGAAGTGCCATCCAAAATCTGAGAGGGACGCGGCGTGGAGAATGCTTTCAGACGTCTTAAAAGAGCAACACTCCGATGCGGAACCACCAAAAAAGGAAGTCAACCTTCTGCTGGTGGCATTTGACTCAGAGCATGAAAACCAATATGGCGTCGGTGAGCACTGCTTTGGATTGTTATTGAGCAGAACCCTTCATCAGCATGGAAGCATGTCCCCTGGAATGGTGGTTGAAGCCTGAAGGGACATATGAATCTTTAGTACATCTGGCACATAAACATCTTGCGACACTGGGTAAAACGGTGTCATGTGAACACATGTTCTCACTTTCATGTGACATTGTAAACAAAAAGTGAACAGCATAATCTCCTGCAAATGTAAACAAACTTGTCTGAGTGACTGGCTGAACAAGAAGTAGGATTGAATGGACTTGCAGGCTCTAAAATTTTACATTGTTTTATTTTTGAATGCAGGTTTTTTTTGTACATAATTCTACATTTGTAAGTTCAACTTTCATGATAAAGAGATTGCAGTACAGTGCTTGTATTAGGTGAATTGAAAAATACTGTTTTTTTACAGTGCAACCCCTTTAATAAAAAATAAATATTTAGTGAGCACTGTACACTTTGTATTCTATGTTGTAATTGAAATCAATATATTTAAAAATGTAGAAAACATCCAAAATATTTAAATAAATGGTATTATATTGATAACAGTACAAAAAATCATGCGATTAATCGAGATTAATTTTTTTACATCACTTGACAGCCCTAGTTTAAAGTTATTTAAATACTGCTCGGTGAGGCAATCTCAACCTCTGTGGATTAAAGTCAGGTGCCTCATTACATGATCTCTTTACAATTCCAATTATGATTAATCAGCATTACTTTCTTTACTAAGAACACTGTACCAGTAAATTGTTGTAGATGAGAGTATATGAGAGAGACAGGTGGGGGAGGCTACATGTTTAAAAAACAAATTCTATTGGTGGAAAGGATAAGCTTTTGAGCGCTACAGACTTGGAAGGGACAAGCTTTTGAGCTTCACAGAGCTCCTTTTCATCAACAGAAGTTGGTCAATAAAAGATATTACCTCAACCACCTTGTCTCAATTTTATATAATCACTTTCAGCATACATAATACTGTACACATCAGGTAAAAAAGGGCAAACCAGTTATGAAAAAGCTTACAAGTGGAGAGCACAAGTACATGTGATGCAGTACAGAGTAAAGAATGAAATGGTAGGTTTCATGGTTTTTGAAAGGGAGGAATCTATTGAAAGGGTTAGTTCAAGCAAATGGGTCAACGGAAAAGGCGGCCCAAATTGAGCAGTGGGTGAAGGAGAAAGAAAGAAGGTTGGCAAAAAATAGCAATAATACAGTTCTATTGCAGTTATTTTATTTTCAACCTACTAAACCATCTGAACGGTTTAGTTCCCAGCTGTTTTATTCTGAAGGAATATACACACACAGGACTATCAAAAGCATCCACCTCTCACAAAATGAGCTGTTAGCAGTCAGATACAAAACTATATCTGAAAAGATACTTGCATTTAGAGCAGCTTCTCCACATTTCTCAATAGCAGCTAGACCCTGATTATGAATATGCGTTTCCAAGAGTTTTTTCAGCTCTCCGAGGCCATCCTGGATTCGAGATACAAGGTTATACATGCGCCCCAAGTCTGGAAAAAAAGGAAGCCAATCTCTCTCATCTGTATTAACTATGATTTCCTTTCTCCCAGCATCCCAATTCTGCATTTTTAAAGTGGCCAAAGAACTGAGCCACACATTCATCAACATATGCATACTTGCAAGTATTATCACATAACAAGCCAAACAATTTACATTAAACAATTCCAGAGTAGTGCAAAGAACTAGATGGCACTGAAGGACAAAAACTTGCTAAAATAAACAATATTCTGATTAAACTACTTCTTATTTCCAGTACACTTATACACAAACCAAGAACAAAGACCAAGATATAAAATATAGTAAATGTTAATTTATGTCTAGTTTTCATAAAGTTTTTACATTTGAGAGGAGGTGTCATATGTCATACGTCATACTTAAAGTTTAAAATAAGTTGTATGTAAATTAGGCTTTTTTGCATCCAAGTCTTATACAATAGATACCACTGCTTCAGCACCACCAGTAGTAACAGTGGTGGGAGTGCTAATGTAGCATGGGCTCCAGCTGGCCACCAACATAAGCACTGTATACGTAATCCTGCTCAGAGCAAGTATGGTACTTAAAACCTCAGGAACCACCGGCAGCTCTCTTTTCTTTTAAAACACGCTAACACTCCCATTGGTGGGAACAAAACAGCCTTAGCAACCGTGGGAAATATGAGGCAAAGAAACCAAGTGTAGACACGGCCTTGGAGTGAAACCTGAAAAAGTGAGTTATCTGCAAATTTTGTTACAGAGGAGTGCTACTGCCTCCCCAGTGCTACTGTTTCCCCCTTGTTTTAGGGGGGAAACATTCAATGACTGCTAAGTTTCAATAAATTATATATTTTGTTTTATAAGCCCAACTAAAAAAAAAAGGGGGGGGGATGATTGTCAAGAGCCCCACTACAAAAAACTCAGGGTCACAGGATGAAAAACAATTTGCTCCTCATTGAACATAATTTTGCAATATGTTAAAGACTTATCAAAAAACCCAACAGCTTGCAGCCCAGATTTTGCAGTGCCCAACTCGAAGGGGTGTGATTTCAGAGGGCAGGTACTCAGCTCATTCCGAAGATAAGGCCCCTTTCAAGGTCTCAAGTTGGGCACCCAAAAAACAAAATCACTAGTTACTATAGAAAATCTTGGCCTTAATAAATAGATACTCAAAGGTAAAGGACCATATTAGCCATTATGGACTAGGTACTATGAGATGTGACAATCAAATAGGGCAACATTAGGCTTTTCAGCCATATCCTACCATTCAGTGGTGTGGGACTTTTCTGTACATCCTCTGAACAATTTATTAGAAACCTCAAATTACTGGATGTTCAATAAAAAGAAGTGATAAGACAGTAGGATTGCTTGCTAATAGCAAAATACAAAAAATGGCGCCCTTTACTGCTCCTTTATTGCCACGTGGAGCAGTAGTGACTTTTATATTAACGATGGCTAACCCTTTTCATTATAACTCTGTTTTCAGTTACTTATAACTTGGTGAACTTTCAGGATGAGATATATATATGACAGTCTCAAACTTATTCTGAAAAAGTTTCTCCATATAGTTTTATATAGACACACACACGTCAGGAATATCCGATCCTCAGTTCCCTCTTTGTGTTTCAGGAGCCTGGTAAAATCTTTGGAGGACCTGAACAGTAATGCTATGTGAGAATGTAACTCATGCTGTTACTAGCCATATCTCAAAAGTAAGGGGACAACGGCTGTTGCCCTACACTTGGAAGTAAACAGAAGACAAATGCAACAAGCTTGTTGAAGCTTTCCTAGATTATAAGGTAATTTTCCCTAAATCATCTTATATCCGGTGTCCAATAAAGATTATTATTTCCTGAATTAAATGTTCTGATGTGCCTAGATACCGGCTGACTAATCCACACCATATCCTGTATTATTACTTGCATAATATGTTTAAGCAATTACACAACACTTAAAGAGTGAGTGGTCTGTAATACAGTGTGCCTAACATACCTTATACACTGGACCCTCACTAGAACGTGGGGTTCGGGATCCATGCGCGGTACCACGTTAACCACATTATAGCGGGGGCCGCGTTATCATGGATCCCAATTTAAATGTTTAAATTTGGGATCCATTGCCGCGACCGCGCTATATGCGAATCCGCGCTCTAGCGAGGGTCCGCTGTATATGGATGTTTCCAGGGGATGAGCTACAGAGAATATATTATGGTGTGTAGCTATATAAACTTTTCATTGCTGAGTTTAAGATAATCTAAAATAGTTCACTTCAGTGTTTCATGAGGTTAGATCCAATGACTTGAGACTTGACTAGGCTAGATACAGATGATTTATATTAAGATTGAATTTCTGGGCAATAGGTTAATGCAGCTGTTTCTAGCCATGTTGAGTTACAAGACAATAGAGCTTAAAATGATCAAGGAACAATTATTGTCTGTTGTGCAAGTGGAACCAGTTTAAGAGGAAAGGAAACTTTTTAAAAAGTGGTAGCTGTGTAAAAGCTGCTCAGAGATTTGGAATCATAGAAGTCGGTAAAATTAATGCACAGAGACTGGTGGGGTGGATAAAGATACATGTTTTAAGAAAATGTTTTAAGAAAAGGTATTTATCACCATATGGTACACACAAGAGCTCACATGAATCATTATAAGCTTAGTAATTTTTTTTTTTAAATTAAGTTAAAGATTGATTAGACAGAATTTTTCATGAATGGGGAAGAAATTTATATTTTCAGAAGGGATTTATATTTTTAAAAGGCATTAGTTTCTTATTGCCCAGTATCCATATATTGCAAAATTGCTTCAATTAGGTGAGAAAGAAATTTCTGATTTACAGTGCTAGTCACTTAACAGCTATTATGAGAGGTAACTAGTGTATATCAATTTAGCTACACTTTCAGCTAGCAATAGCTTATTTTTTTGATCAATTAACCCCACTGATTTGTCCGATTTTATTTATTTTTTTTGGAGATCTTAGGTATCGATATTTTTAGTACAAATAAATGGTTTCTTAGCTCTTCTTCCGCTAGTGAAAGAAGGGGATCACTGGCCTAACTTCATCAGATAACCCTTAGTTCCTTTGACAAAATAAGTAGTGTTGGCCACTCTAGTCTTCCATTACAGTTGTTGTTTTTAGTAATTATTTATGTTATCTCAGCTACTTCACTCAAATTTCTTCAGAACTTTCAGATTAATACCTTCCAGCTCTGGTGATTTATCATATCATTTATTCAGTTCTATCGCTTTCTTCTTGAAATCTTTATTTCAGACAGAGCCCACCTTCATTTCCTGTAAAGCTTAACTCTAGATTGATGTAACCCCCTTCATCAACATCTATGGTGAAGAGTTCTACACAAACAAATCACTTAGCTGTCCCGGTCTTTGACTGTGCCTTCTGCAAGACACTAAATCATGGCATTTAGGAGGGCCACTGTCTCTCCCACAGAAGTCTTATACCTATTACACTTCAAATAATTTCTCCAGAATATTCCTTTGGCAATTTATTTCTCAAATTCTCTCTCTCAGCTCTTATAGTCTCCATTTTCAATATTATCCACTGAAGTTTACTTTCATTTCTAGTAGCATCACTTAAGACCCATTTCCTCTAATAAAAAGGCTCTCTTTTTGTCTGAATTAAAACTACTTTTACCTTACCATTCAATCACTTCCCCCCTTTTCTTATGCATTCCATCTGTGACTCTAACCAGTATTTTGAGAAGCCATCAAGTTGATCATATGGATTTAATTTTATTAACATTTCCAATTTCTCAGATTTTAAAATTTCTTTATTGAGTGTTAACCCTATCTCTTGATGTAACCCCAGCAAAGACATCAAAGTTAGCAATATTATGATCACTAGTACCATTAAGGGGCATCATCTCTGAGAAACTCCCAAACTGAAATTTGAACCAACTCACCTTCATTTTTGTCAGCATCCAGTAAGTTCTGAAACTCTGTATGAAAAATCTCCAAGTGTTTTTCAATAAGTACTTGCTCGCATTTTCGTGCTAATTCATCCTGCGTGCTTTCATGGAGATAAACCTGAACTCTACGCTGTTCCTCCAAAAGACGAGCTTCTGCCTACAGAACAAAGATACATGTACTAATGTATAACAGCGAGACAGAACAGCAGTAAAACCAATGACGACAGTGTAAACAGAGTTTAAAAAAAAAAAAGTATGTTGATGTACCATTATACCTGTCTATTTAAATACAGAGAATATAGTTCTCACAGGAGAAATAGTGATTCCTTTTTATTTATATGTAATATTTTGTGTTAGTGTCCATGTCATTAATTTTATATCTTAATCTGTTGAAACAGAAAAACGTCACTGAGAAATTATTTTCGTCCTATGCCTCTGAACAGCAAAAGTTTTCAAAAGAAATGAGAAAGCAACCAAGGCAGAGCACCTGTACAGTTTAAGACATCAGACTTTCCAGCACACTGTTAAAAATAACCATGAACAGAAGGACCTCCACACTTACACAAAAATTGACAGACAAAAATAGACAATTTTACAGTATGTGCACAACATGAATTAATTTGAGTGTTCGTATGTATACAGGATTACATATTAAAATGCTCCAAAATTCATAAACTGCACCAGCATTTATTTTGATCCATGGAGCCCTCCATATATATGTTTCTGCTCATCCAAAATCCAACAGTCACTAGGGAAATAGTGTTTATTCCAAAATGTAAAACTGAATTTATTTGTACAGCCACCAATTTATCTCTGTTTTGTTTGTAGAATGTGCTAAAGATTCTCTTTATGATCAATCTGTAAGAACAGTATGTTAAATGATGGGGCACATGTGACCCCCCCACTGCTGATTACTGATATTTTTATTAAAAAACCCATCACAATAGAAGGGAAATTAGAAGACAAGTTTATTCATTTTCCTAATACTTAAATGTATGGACTAAGCATGAAAGACAACATTAGGGATAAGATCACACGGAGTTTTAAACCTACACATTAAACAGAAAGTTCTTGTATAAAATAAAATTTTCCAATTATGCAGACACTAGTCTTTAGCAAAACCATTGCTATAAAAGGTATTACATGTGCATCATCTCTTCTGATGACAGGCATGTGGATAACAAGCTTCCACAGTTACAACAGTAAGGATTGAAAATATTAAAAACAAAATCAAGAGAGTTTTGAAAAGGATATAAAGCCCCATGGCTTGAGGGGAAAAGCCAACTTCTAGCCAGTGGGGATTAGGAATCAACCTTCCCTACAAGCAAATTATTCTTTAATTGCCCAATTGCAAGGTTTACTGCACCTTCTTCTGAAGCATCTGGTACTGGCCAGTGTCCAGAATATTGGACTAGGACAGCTGGTTTGATCCATGGCAATTCCCACATTTTTATGAGCCAAGAGACTCCATTGCTTATCCCCTTCTTTTTGCAGGTAGCACTGTATCAAGAAATGTATCCCTTTTGACTGATACAGTCAACTTGAAATCTATTCATTTCCAAAAAACGAGCTCAAAATAATTTCTGATACTGCACTTGCTCAAGTCCCCCTGCCAATTTCTGTGCTTTCATAATTCTATTTTAAGAAGCACTTCACAAAGCAAGAGGAGGGAGACACACCCACAAAAACAATAATGGAAATAAACTGATCATACAGAAGAAATACACAAAGTTATAAAAACAGGAAAAAGTAAATATTTCTTTAAACTGCTGTAATAATATAAGGTGTTTCAACTAACAACAGTAGACAAAAAACCTCAGACTGAATTTGTGATTTTTAAATTTGATGGGGGTCTCTATGAATCCATCCTTTTCCTATGGCTACACAAGCCATCACAGCTTTACTCCTCCGCAGTTCCCATGGAGTGAGAGCACATTTCCTCTCAACTCAGCAAATCTATCTGCATGGCTAAATGTCCATTTGTCAACTCCAATTAAGAAACTGACTGGAACCCTCTTACATCATAAATCATATCCAAACCTCCACATGCTGAAAAGTTTGTGGACACCAATGTACTAAAGTAATGTGGGTTTAGAAATTATTGTACAATACCATTTATCCTCACCGAGAATTTAGCACATGCCAGTTAAGCATGAAAGCCATTTGAGTCAATGAAGTGCAAATTGCTTTTTGTGGTCTCACTTTACCAATACAGATAATTGTTTCAAGCCCCTTTGCTGACATTTAGCTGGGTGGCTTGCAACAGCCTTCCTTGCACCTCTTCAAGTCTGTCTCAATTGATGCCTTACACAGCAGGAAACTGCTTAACTGTATTCTAATTTACCATCTGAGTAAGTAATTATGGGGAGAATGATTCTGTTCCAGGCATTTATATTGCACAAATCACCACAGTATATGAGCACAAGGATCGTCTGACTAAGAAACTGAGGAAAAATTAGTCCTCCTGTGATGCTGGAGTCAGAATACTCCAAGGACACTATATATATATACTAAAGAGGAAAAAGCAGGAGAAATAATCTAATACCTAATCACACCTAAACAGTTCTGGTAATTTGTGTGGGTATTTCTATCAGTGTAGCCAGAGCATAGAAAAGAATTAGTCGAGAAGAAATTTATTTCAGTGATCTAGTATCTAGCCCCAGTGCATACTGGGCCACATCCTTTGGTCTGTATGTGTTGTGTGTGTTCCATCCCCCTTTAGACTGATGTCTAACGTGAAGTGTTTTTGGTTTTGTCAGCTGAATTCTTATGAGGGTGTTCCTTCTGTCCAGATGGGATTGGGGGTTTGATTTCCATGTTGGAGTGTCCTCTGTGAGGAGGAATCCAGATGGTGAAGGTGGTCGTGGACCCAGAGTGTTAGAATTTGCCCTTAAACTATGATTCCCAGTAAGGCTGTGCATTTTCTTTCTGAAGATTTCGTCTGCCCTTGGATAACTTTCATCTCTCTCTCCAGGCCTAAAATCATCATCTTGGAGGGGAACAAGTATCCCTTTGTGTAATTTTCAGGTCTGCAAGGTTGTCTGGGATCCTGTTAAATTCTGTAAATTTGACACTAATCCCTGGTTCTTGAAATAGCTGCAATGACCGTCAGCTTTTTTGATGTCCTGCAGTGAGGAAGCCTGGATGAACCCATTGTTTAGATTGGGAATCACTGTACTGGGATTCCTTCACTCTTCAGCGCTGTAGCTAATACTGCCTCAATTTTTATTTGTGTGTGGTGTGGTTCTCTCACTTTTTTTTTTTTTTTTTTTTTTTAAATTATTTAGGGAGGCCAGACAAAGCCGGGTAATAAATAAAAAGGGAAACAGGAATCGCTGATCCAACAGTTATTGGGAACATGAAGATAGATGTTTATGAGGTTGACTGATACTCAGTAACTACCCCAAATCCAATGATGCTAGGATGCTAGTATCCATTTTGAAATTTTTGTAGATCATCCATTTTAAAATCAAGGACCAAGCTACCCCCTTCCAGTCTATGAGGTATAATGAAATGGCATAGAAAATGCTCTTGGTACAACTATAACTAGGAACATGGTTTCATTAGAGTGCACAAAAAGCTCTATTTTAATCAAATGGGAAGGAAGACAGGATCACTTTGAAGAGTGGGGGAATTTACTGGAAGTCTATATAACAGCCATTATCCGAGAAAAAACAAGATCTATTTATTCTGCATACAATAAGACTGACGCAAGGAACCAGGCTGGAAACTGTCAAAGAATCTTTATCCAACTTGTTCCTAATTGTCAGAGAGACTTGCCAATGAAACTATCCAAGAATTTCAGTTCTTGACTAGAGTGATTTGTAGGGTCTGTTACCCTACAAGATCCAGAAAAGCTAGATTATTTAATAATCCAGTTCTATGGGAACCAGTTTGGTAAGGAAGTGGTTTGATGGTTGTTTTCCTTGTGTTTTTTCAGTGTTGTCTCCAGGGCCTACGTACACCATTTAGGTGCCACTGACTTCCAAAACCACCACTCTGTTGGCACCTAAATCCCCATGCCACCTAAATTTCTACCAGTTGGCATTTGCAAAGCCACGAAAGCCCTGATGCTTCCCCGCAGCTAATGAGCAACTTGGACCCTACATAAAATGAAGTTACTCAGGGCTCCTTGCGATGAAAGCTTTTGCCTCAGTTCTTTGAATTACCTTAAAAAGGAAGGCTTGCAGAAAAACCTCGGGAGGAGGTTTAAAATCGAAAAAATTATAAGTTGCTTAATTGGACATAAAAGAGTAGTGGTAGTGTCAGGACCCTTTGGGATGCTTAGATTAGTAATTAGTTTTAAGAATAAATCTTTGAATAGAAATTAACTGTACTATGAATTAGAAAATCCAGTAATGGAGAGTGATGTAGTGGAAGATTCCATTCCTAAGGCACATAGGGGTCCATTACCTATGATGTAATAATTTCACTTCCTGTGATGCAATGGTAAATTCCACTTCCTATGGGGGATTGACTCAGGAATACATGGGGCTTCCAAAGAGGAAGTAGGTAGGGGGCACCCACTGGTCAGCTGAAAACCTCCCCTAGGAATATACTGTAGCCCACAGGAATACATGGGACTTCCAGTGAGGAGGAGGAGCTACTAGTCACATGTTGGTACATGTGACTGGGCGTAGTTGGGCACAGAGCCAGCAAAA
Source organism: Chelonia mydas (assembly GCF_015237465.2). Classification (NCBI taxonomy): domain Eukaryota; kingdom Metazoa; phylum Chordata; order Testudines; family Cheloniidae; genus Chelonia; species Chelonia mydas. The sequence continues at coordinate 165,751,310 of NC_057850.1, forward strand.
AGCTGGAAGTTGATTGGCTGAGTCTGGGTGACCAAGTCGTACATAAGGGCGACAGACAGCAGGCTAAACCCTGTAGTGGCATCAGGAACCTGGAGGAGAGAAAAGGCTGCAAGACTTGAAAAGACGACGACGCTTAAGGAACAGCGGCAGAAGCCTCAGCGGAACCCTGCCGAGAGAGCGCTGCCTGAAAAGCAGCTATTGCAGCAGCAGCAACTGCAGAATTCCAAAGTTGCTCCAAACAACGACTGCTTCCGTTATCCAGCCAGCCGGATGCCACTGCAGGAGCTATCCCAGCAGCTACCAAGCAGGCTTCTGTCTCTTCTACCTGAGGAGCTGTTTTAACTGAGGAACAGGCAGCCGCTCAACACAGGAGCCAGCAGCTAGAGACCACTGGTGACAGCAGTCAACAGCTTGCAAAGAAATAGCCACCGGCAGCCATCGCACTCTAATTGTGACAGAGTAGAAGGACCAAAGATGGTCTCAGAAATTTTTAAAAAGCTTTTGTAAGTTTAATCCTTCCTTTATTTACTATCCAAGAGTGTATGGGTTTTGTTTGCAAATAAAGCTGGCTGGCTGTGGTCTGAATGAGATCTTCCCCTACCCATCCAGTAACTGCCCGGCCAGTGCTTACTGGATGTTTAGTTTAGTATTAAGTATTTGGCATTGAAAGTCTGATATATTATTATGATTATTATATTGTTACTGTGACGTTGCACTCCATATGTTTTCTTGAAATATGCTTATGAGTAGGAATATAAATAACTGAAATATGCTTTATGCAAAAGGTCTCTTGTAAGGTATGATTACAAAGCTTATAATCTACTAAGTGTGTTCATCCTATTTGTATGAACGTATCATTCTTGTATCTGAAGCTAGAAATATGAAGAAATACTCTGAAGTCCTACTGTAACTATGCAAAGTGTGGGCCATTAATAGTAGCTTGAAATCTTGATGGCTCCCATTAACTAGGGCAACTGGTTGTAAATGGCTCCGTTTACTTGTAAGCCTTCCTATATATATGTGTGTGCCAGCCAGTGGGTAATGAAGTCTCACAGGACATGTCACATGATACTGGAATCCATGTTAAACCTGGTGCTTTTCCAGTTAGAAAGAAGAGTGGGAACCCAGAAAGGCACAAAGGATTCCCGCCTTGTGCCAAAGATATATACGGGGGTGGAACAAAACAAAGGGGGTGGCCAGTGATGAGGTTACCACCTGGGCTCGAACTAACAAGAACTGTACCGGGGAAAGGACTGGGCCCAGACTAAGGAGTCGTCTAGTCTGTGAAAGAAGCTTATTGGAACATCTCTGAGGGTGAGATTTACCTGTATTCAGTTTCTTAAATGTATTAGGCTTAGACTTGCGTGTTTTGTTTTATTTTGCTTGGTAACTTACTTTGTTCTGTCTGTTATTACTTGAAACCACTTAAATCCTACTTCTTATACTTAAGAAAATCACTTTTGTTTATTAACAAACCCAGAGTAAGTGATTAATACCTGGGGGAGGAAACAGCTGTGCATCTCTATCAGTGTTACAGACAGCAGACAATTTATGAGTTTACCCTGCATAAGCTTTATACAGAGTAAAACGGATTTATTTGGGGTTTGGATCCCATTAGGAGCTGGGTGTCTGGGTTTGGAAACAGGAGTACTTGCTGAGCTGTTTTCAGTTACGTCTACAGCTTTGGGGGCATGGTTCAGACCCTGGGTCTGTGTTGCAGCAGGCTAGCGTGTCTGGCTCAACAAGAAAGGGTTCTGGAGTCCCAGCCATCAAAGAAACAGGATCAGAGGTAGTTTCAGCACATCAGGTGACAGTCCCAAGGGGCTCTCTCTGACCGAACCCATCACAGTTACGTTACAGAGCATTAAGTGAATGATTATATTGTTATATGCCACAGTCAGTGAGATTGTTATTGTATTGTAGTGTCTTTTGTATTGTAAGTGCCACTCATTCTTTTAACTATAATCCTTATATTGTTCTCTATTATTTTACTGTAACCACTCACTTCTAAAATAAAATATGATTCCTTGTTTTCGAAGATTTACTGCTTGATTGTCTATTCTTGATCGGAGGGCTGTATCCATGCCCTTTCAAGGGAAAGCAATCTAGCTATGGCTTTCCCTGGCAATTCCTTTAGAGCGGGTCGCAACCTTGGTTACCGGGTTAGATAAAGTAAGAATTGAGGTTTTAAATCAAAAGCAGTGTTTTTAGGCAACATCATCGGTATAGGATAATTGATCAAATCTTCCGGTAACAGCATAGGGCATTCTCAAACTAGGCAGGGGAACACTTATCTCACCAGTGGGGCTCAGTCCCGCAGGCAGGCTCTGAGCAGACCTACAACCCGATACCAGTCAGTCCTTGAAGCAGAAGGTCCAGATGCAGGCCACGGACTAGACAGCTGGGCAGCCTAGCACCTATACACAAGACAACCAGAGGCACACAGAATGTGGAGCAACCATGATACAAGTATCGAGCAGGAGACCAAGAGACAGTTTTGGCTGCTAGGCACAGGCTACCTAAGTGGCTAACCTGGCTTAGATGCCTAAGTCCAGGAGAGGCTTTGCAGCTGAGGATCCTGAGCAGAGGGAGGCACCTATCTGTGGTCCATTAGCCAGGTGCACCTGGTTAGCTGCTAAGCAGCTAAGCCCCTCTCCTTAGCTTCACTCTGGCTAAGCTTGCTGGCTTCTGTGGATCCCTTTCTTAGGTGCGTAAATCTCCATTTGCATTGTATAGAGAACCTAGGCACCTACCTTAAGACCGATGATCCCCCTAAACAACAGGAAGTTAGGTATAGCAACAATGAGCAGATCAAGACCTAAGTACCTTTGAGGATCTGGACCTGTGTCTCTTAAAAAGAAAGGCAAGTTTTGGTGGAGATTGTTTCAATTCTCAAACCAAGCAACGATTTTAGAACGCAATATTCAGCCCTTTTCCTGTTTAGACTCACATTTCATCCTCCATATTCTCTCATGAGCCTCAATCGTTTTAGAAGTCCATATGGATTTCAGCTGCAGGCAGGACCCAGGATTTGAGTGAACCAAGTCACAACAAAGTGGTCACCAGATTCAGAGCACATTAACGTCTGCCAATTCGATGCGTATATCAGCTCATAGGTTGCACAATCGCTTTTTGAAGCTTGGCAGAATAAAAAGTGCTTGAAAGGGTGCAGATGATAGGCATCAATTAAAGCAAAAATGCAAAAGCCACAAAGACTTGTTTTTATGTCAAAAGAGGAGACGATATATCGTCTTCACCAGTGTACCTGGACCATTGGGGAAGAGGCATTTGAAATATCTTCACACTGCAAACCAAACAAAAAAATCTCTCCCTGCCATGCTGGAATAACAAATGCTTTCAAAGAGAATTCTGCTGAACTTTCCGTAAAACCTGGTTCTTGATGAAAAGGGGATTTTGCCTGGCTAATGAAGGCAAGGCCTAACAGTGTAGGCTTTTCAGTACCGTTTATGAGACCAGCTCCCAGTACTGGAACTGAACCCATGAGCCTGTAGCCCCGAGACATAATTAATAGCTTTTTCATTGGAAAATTTGACAGGCCTTTGACATATATGAATTTATTCCATCTCCTCTTGTGGTTTGCCCATTAAGGAGAGATTCAAATAACTGTAAATACATTGAAGAGGGAGGAATTTCAAACCAGCTAAAAGCAACGAAGATAGGAATAAGAACAACTCTGTCCAAATGGCAGTGGAAAGACAGTAAGTAGTTTTTACTTTACAACAGTAATTAGCATCTTAAGAACTCAAATATCTATATCAGTGCTTACCTCTAATAGACAGCTGGATCTAGGAAATAAGCACTGAACTCCAGCTACTTAATAATAGCTCACCTTTTTCATATATTCTGTGACTGGGTTCTGTTGCAAGAATTCAGTACTTTCTCTTGTATAAAACCTCTCTGTGTCAGCAAGAAACTGAGATTCAAAAGACTCTTTATAGACAGTTAGTGTAGGTCCCTTTGCAAATGCATCATCTTCATTCAGCCCCAGTTCCACTAAAAAACAAAGTACACAATGATTAATTTATTCTACGTTAAATGATCTACTGTACATTTTGAGTGTTTAATTCTCTATGCAATTAATTATAAATCCCAGAAGCGCATCCTTAATTCTAAACTAATAACGTGCACCAAGAGACGCCTCAATTAATCAGGAATCTATTCTGTATAAAAAAAATTTAATTCGAACAACTTCATTAAGGATAGATGAACTTGTGGTTGTATGCTTTTTTTATTTTATATATGTATTTTTAAATACACATACATGGTTCAGAATTTATTAGTAATTGCAAGTTCGTTTAATAAAAATAATGAAGTCATAATACATAAGAACTCACTCCAGTGTACTACTATTAAATTTGCTGAGACACAGAGACTACTCTTTTTTGGCAATTTAGCAAGAGTGAGGATGAGCGATGTCTGACAATTATGAAATACATTTAATATATATACACTGCAAGGAGGATTGTGAAATTTGTATTATATAAAGACATACAAAGCACCAGATGCTTCATGGAAGAATTTCTGAAAAATCTTTGGAAATATTGAGGGGGGAAAAAAATCCCCTAACATCCAAGATTAGTACTAAAACCAGTCTAGACAACACAGTTTTATCTTCAAAACCAAGTTCCAGAGCAGAAAGCCCAGGATGGACTGAAACAAGGCAGGCAAAAGACCCAGGGACTTTAAACAGAATTAGTATTTCTAGTATTTCTTACCAAACCACAATTTAGACCTTCATAAAAGATCTATGGTTATAGCACTTATAACCAGAATATTTAAAGCACTGATAGAGAAAACTAAAACAGACAAGAAGCGCAATCATTTTTCTCATAATAGTGAATCCAGTGAGACAGTTTTACTATTTGCATTGTTTGTTAAGGAAAACTGTGCTTTAAAATTACTTAAGCTCAATTCTTTAAAAGTGTTAAGAAACCAGTATTTGGAGTATATACCAAAAGAAGGGGTTTGAAAAGAATAAGCTCTTTGTGGAATTTTTTGCATATTCTTGCAGCCATTACAGTAATTTAATATGGGTTTACAAAGAGAAATTTGTAATGTTTAACATGTAAATAAAGTTTAATACTTTAGAACAGTGGTTTTCAACCAGGGGCACATATACCCCTGGGGGTACGCAGAGGTCTTCCAGGGAGTAAATCAGCTCATCTAGATATCTGCCTAGTTTTACAACAGGCTATATAAAAAGCACTAGCAAAGTCAGTACAAACTAAAATTTCATACAGACAATGACTTTATATTTATATCGCTATACATAGTATACCCTGAAATGCAAGTACAATATTTAAATTCCACTTGATTTATTTTATAATTATGTGGTAAAAGTGAGAAAGTATACTTTTTTTTAGTAACAATGTGCAGTGACACTTTTGTATTTTTAGGTCTGATTTTGTAAGCAAGTAGTTTTTAAGTGAGGTGAAACCTGGGGGTATGCAAGACAAATCAGACTCCTGAAAGGAGCACAGTAGTCTAGAAAAGTTGAGAGCCACCGCTTTAAAAACCATGTATAGTATTTTTATTGTGCATTTGAAATATAAGTCAGTTCCATGGGGAACACTGAAATTTAGCTTTTTAAGCATAAATTAGTATAAATAATAATAGATTACAGAAACTGTATAACATTATGGTTTCCATAGTCAGCATCACAGAAACTAGCTCAAATGTCAACTTTCACATTATTCATGTCAAAAAGGAATTTTCTTTTAAACTTTCAAATTGTTTGGATAAATAAATTAGGCGCACACATAAACTAACATTCATTTACTCCCCTGAAGGACACAATATCAGAATTTAATGCAAATGAAAAAAAAAAATCCATCCATGTTTGTGTTGCAGCTCATATTTTCGTTCCAACTACAGCATAGTCGTCTTAAATAATTTCTTATCAACAATGAAATGGAGGTTATTACTTTTAACTGGTGGTTCTTTGAGGTGTGTGGTCCATATAAGTATTCCACACGAGGGATATGCATGTGCACCAGGTGCCTGAGTCCAGAATTTTTTTGCAAGCAGCGTCTGTTGTCCCGCACACAAGCCATTGCTCTTCTCGTGCTCCAAACAGAAGGCAGAAACGGTTGTGTGGGCCGACATTGCTCCAGTTTCCAATTCTTACTGTAGTTCAAATATTCTGCAGCACAGAGGGTGGATAGTAGAGCACACATCTTGAAGAACCTCCAGTTACAGGTAAGTAACCTCCATTTCTTCTTTCAAGTGATGGTCCCCTATATGTATTCCACACGTGAGAGATTACCAAGCAGTACTGAGATGGGGTGGGTAAAAGGACGCTGAAGTGTAGTTGACTGTAGTACTGCTGCCCTCACAGCTGCATCCACAGTTGATGTCTGGACAAGAACATAATGTCTCGTGAAGGTATACAAAGACCTCCAAGACGCTGCCCTTCATATCTCTAGGAAGGTTATATCTCTCAGCAATGCAGCCGAAGTATCTTTACCCCCCTTCGGAGAGGGAATATAAACTAGGTGGTAAGAAAGGGTAATACAACCTGGGATTCATTTTGGAAGTCTCTGCCTTAATATAGTTTGACCCCTTGATTTCTCTGCTATGGAAACATTGTTAAGGTATCTTTCTAACATCCTTCATTCTTTGCAAATAAAAAGATGAAGTCCTTCAGATGTCTACAGAATACCGTCTCTCCATCTCAGGCAAGTGGATTACCTGACTCATGAAACTTGGATACTACTTTAGGAAAGAATCTAGGGTGAGGTCATAACAAGATCTTTTCTCTATAGAAAGAATTATAATGGTGGGTGCACCAGGAGTGCGCCGAGCTCAGTGACTCTTCTGGCTGACATCATGGCATTAGGAAGGCCACCTTCATGGACAGATAGGCCACAGAGCATGTGTCTAGAGGCTCGGGGGGGGGGGGGTAAAGTGAGTGACAATAAAACAAAACTGAGGTCCCACCAATGTGCAAACTTCACTAATGGTGGAAAGGATTACAGAATCCCCTTCAGAAATCTAGTTGTGACAGGATGAGTGAAGATTGTACTGTTGTCCACTGGAGGATGGAAAGTGACGATCACCGCTAAATACACTCACAGAGAATTGAGCACAAGGCCTGAAGACTTAAGTATAAGCAGATACTCTAAGAAGAAAGGATCCAGCAGATTCTGGAGACAAGATTCTTTGTGAGCCCAAGAGAAGAAATTCTTCCATTTTCCTGAGTAACAGCTTTTCTGCTTTGGTTAAGGATGGATTGCAACCCTTTAGAACACAAGTGCTCTATTTCTGATACCCATTCAAATGCCAGGCCCTGAGTTGCAGCGGTCCTGGATTGGGGTGCTTGAACCTGCCCCTTGTGCTGGGTTAGAAGGTTTGGCAATGTGAGGATGTTCATGGATAAGTGAACTGAGAACTTCAACAGATCCATAAATCAGAACTATCTCAGACAGTTGGCCCCAGTCAGGATGACGTAAGCTCTGTCTTCACAGATTTTCTGTAGAACCTGTGATATCAATGGGATGGGAGGGAAGGCATACCCCAGGAGACCCTTCCATGATACCAGGACAGCATCTTCCATCAAACCCTTGCCTAGGGCTGCTCTGGAGCAGTACCAAGGAAGTTTCTTGTTCTCTTGGTAGGCAAGAAGTTCCCAGGCTGGAATTCCCCACTGGGCTAAGATGTCGTCAAGAACTGAATTGTGAATCTCCCATTTGTGATTGAGGAACAGTGTCTGCTCAAGCAGCCCATTAGGGAGTTTTACACCCCTGATAAATATGTTGCTAATAGGGTTATGTGATGGCTGGTTCACCAATTCCAGAGGGTGACTGCCTCAATGCACAAGGAGGGAACCCCCCCCCCACACACACACTTATATAAAATACGATTGTCATGTTGTTTGAAATTATTTGGACGTGTCTAGATTAGGTGAGTGGGAGGAAGGGTTTGCAAGCTCAATGGACTGCCCAGAGTTCTAGTAAATTGATAAGCATATGGGACTTCCATAGGATCACGATGCCTTGCTCCATATGATAACTCACATGAGCAACCCAAAGAAAGAGGGAGGCATTGGTAACAATGGGTTCCTTGGGAGCTGGTGTGAGGAAAGGGATTCCCCCCCTGAACCTTCTCTGATTTTGTTCACCAGACAAGAGTCTAAAACTTTGGGTGGAACAATCATCTACCATTTATGTTGCCCTTCTCTGGTGCATACATGGAGAGAAGCCAGGCTTGTAGGCAGCAAGGATGAAGCCTGGAGAACAGCATCAAGTATGTGCATATGGCCATATGGCCGAGGAGGGAAAGGCAAGTTTTGATTGACGTTCTGGGTCTGACAGTGACCTGATGAATCAAAGCACTCATGGTCTGAAACCTCTTGAGAGAGGGATACATTTTTGCTGTAGTCGAGTCCAACATCTCGCTTATACAATTTATGAACCTCATGGGTGTTAATGCGAATTTTTTTTGTGACTGATGCGGACACCCAGGGAAGTCAGAAGGTTGAGTACAACAACGGTTGCCCCCTGGACTTTCCTTGTAGGAACTGCCCATCAGAAGCCAATCGTTGAGGTAAGGGAAGACTGTAAATCCCTCTCTTCTCATCCAAGCTGCCACTACTGAAAAGAACCTTTGTGAAGCTCTGAGTGTTGAAGCTAGACCAAAGTGGGAGGACTCTGAATTGGTAATGCTCGTGATCAGAGAGGAACCTGTGGAAACTCCTGTGGGTTGGGTAGAGGACTAAATGAAAATATGCATCTTTCATGTTGAGAGCTGCGAACCATGTTTCCTCTAACAAGGGAATTACTGATGCCAAGGATATCACGTAGAACTTTAGTTTTTGAATGAATCTGTTCAGCTGTCCCAGCCTGAGAACTGGCCTCCATCTCCCATTTTTCTTGGGAATCAAATAGTAAGGTGAAAAGAATCCCTTCCCTTCATGTTCAGGTGGAACCCTTTCTATGGCTCCCTTGGAGAGAATGGAGTTCTCCTCTTGATGCACAATCTCCCCATGACAGTGGTCCCTGAAAAGGAATCGGGAAGGGGGGTTTGCGGGTTAGAGGTCCCAGAAACTCCATCAAATAGCAACCATGAACAATCTCTAATACCATTTGTCTGTAGTCAGGGGATAACTACAATTTTTTTGGCAAACTGAGTAAGGCAACCTCTGATATCAGTGGAGGGGAATGAGTGGCATCAATAAAGGGACACAGGTCCTGACAGCCCCATCAAGAGAAACTCTTCGCTTGGAAAGCTGGATCCCTTATCTCCAACGGGACCGATGTTACCAATGGTTATGCCCCAAGGCTGGCAGGTGGGATGGAAGAACAACTTTGCCTTGTTCGGATAAGGTCTTCCTCTGGTGTAACAGCGTCCCGGATTAGAGATGGTCCTCAATAGGAGGGGTGAATGCAGATAGGAAAAAGCAAACATGTCTTCCAGGGAGACCCAGGTCTCTGATAACCCTTCGGTACAAGGAGTCTCCATTGGCAGAGCTGTCTGACCTGGAACTTCCTTCATCACCATGGTGGTCGGGCCTCCTCTGGGGCCATGTCACTACCGATACTGCATCAGCTGTAGAAATGGATGGCATCACCAGGAGCCGTTTATCCTGAGCCTTCACAATCAGAGCCAATGTTAGAGCCGTTGGATCTGTACCTTTGTGTACCGCCTTCTCCTGCAGAGAAGATTTATGTGGGACTAAAGCCTAAGTGCCTGTGATTGCTAGCTCTCCCATCTTTGATGGGGTGGTTTTAAACAAAGATGGCTTGTCCTTAAGTCTATGAGAGTGCCCTTGGTTCTCATGTGAAGCCTTCTGCTTAGGCTTAAGTCTTAGCCTCTGTTGCCAAGCTCGTGCTCAGAGGGCACTGCCCACCTGGTGAGACTGATGTATGGGGGTGGATGGTGGTCCCAAGTCTGGATCTGATTAGGGCTTCACTGACTTCTACGTGAGATGTTTTCTGAGTCTTAGTTCCCAACCTTCACAAGTTCTGCGGCAAAAAGAGCAGCAGTTGCTGCATTTGGCAGAAACATGAGCCTCACCCATGCAGTACAGGCAGTATTGATGATCACTTCTCTGAAGAGGAGCAAGGGCAAGAAACACAATTTCTGAACTCTGGGCATAATCCCAAACTTCTCAGGAGGAAAAATATCCCCACGTGTGGAAGAAAATGGGGGGAAAAAAACACTAACTCTGCTATGTAGACTATGCCTTGAAGACTACTCAAACTAAGTATATACAATATCTTACAGTAATGACAGTAAAAAAAGGAGTGAGGATAAGGAAGATTCCGACTCAAACCATGCAGCGGTAAGAAGGAACTGAAGAGGTGTCACCACACACTACCTTTTATGCCCTCGGTTCGGACTACAACAAGAGCTACAGCACATGGGCAGGTCAAGGGACACTGCTTACAAAAAAATTCCAGACTGAAACACGTTTCGCATGCATATCCCAAGAGTGGAATACATAGGGACCATCCCTCGAAGAAGAACATCTACTACAAGCTTAGAGTTTGATTATTTCTAGCTATGAATTTTTGCCTCTCAAAATAGAAAAGGTTGCATTATTAATTGGGATGGAGTTATTTTGTTTTAGAGGCATACATGATCTGTCACTTCCCCCCCATTCTCAGACAGAATAAAGTTAAAAATTTTACATGGCAAATTACACTACTAAAAGTTTATTCTACTGCAAAAATCTTTCTTAATCAGCTATGGTAAAAATGTTGCTTCAGGGCTCTGGTGGGAGATTTTCCAAGTGGCTACAAGTAAATCTTACGGAAAATTCATTTACCATAGGATTGTACGACTCCACTGATCAGCCTGGTGTTGATGGTTTCACCATTTCTTTCCTTTTCTATCAGTTTCAACACAGCATTTGTTACCTTTGAAATACAAATTAAAAATGAGTCAACATACATTAAAACCAACTAGTTGGTCAATAAATACAGTAATCAATCAGGCATGTACTTCCATGCCCAAGACAATCCAAACACCTGAAAAAGAAATAAAGCAACGTGCTAATCTTAACACCAAACAGAATTCCCACAAACATCACTGAAAGTTGTGCACGTCAGTAACTTACAATTCAATATTCTAGCTAACGAACTGCAAAGAAATATAAAAGCATCTGTTTGTGCCTTTAACTGTTTCTCTATAATATATAAGCAACCTCTAAACTTCGGTTTAATAAATTCTACTTGTTTACATTTGAAATATACACTAGAACCTTGCCAATCCATGCTTTGCTAAACCATACGTCTGTAACAGTCACACAAAATTAGCAGCCTCTCCCCATCCCTCATATGTAACAGATGTTGCAGCTGATGTCCCCTATTACTAAAAATTCATTAAAGGAGAAGCAGAAGGCTTTTTTCTTCCCTTTTGCAGTTCACCTTGGAATAGTTACTTGTGACATTTCAATACTAACCTCGTGAAATAATGCAGTATTCATAAAATATGTACCTGCTTATTTAACGGCCTGAACAAACAGTCCCTCCAGGTCACCAAGGCAAGCTAAGATTGGGGAAGGGAGAAGAAAAAAGGAAAGGCTTATATATACACAGGATAATCCTTTATGGAAAACTGAAATATTGTATTATGCTAAATAGTTATAATTTATTTTTAAGAAGCTTTTTGTTATGGCAGTCAAGTCTCAGTTAGCTAAGCTATCTCAGGGAAAACTTACATGTTTTATAACTATCCCCACACTCTAAATGATCAGATAATATTTTTGAACCCCCGTTTTCCTCATCCCCCAGACAGGAATAGGACTGTCCAGCACGTACCTGAATACTACTCCACTTTTAATAAAAAAATATTTTAAAATGGGATTTTTCTGATGTAGGGACTTTGAATTTGAATGGTCAGAGAAGGACCAGCTGGAAGACGAACACTCAGTAAAGACGCCCTCCTAAATTGTTTTTACCGTCCCACCCAATGCAGAGTTATTTTCATAATGCAATAAAATATGTACTAAGCAGAAACTAAAATTAAAAGATTCCTTCAACATATAACAATCTACACTCACAAATGAGTACAACAGAGTTCAAATGAGGGGGAGAATATCATCACTGTTAAACATGACAGTTTAGACTGGTTTTCAGAAGTAATACAGAGGAAAGGTAGGGTGCCTAGGGCATATTTATTGAGACGTTGTTTCAAATACAAGGAGTAAAATGGAAGAGGATTTGTAGCCTGTGCCCTAACAGCATCCCAATGAAAGAGAACATAGGGCTAATCAGCATCTGGTAATGAGTTTCAGCTGACCTGATCAGTTTATCGTACCCCAACTCACTAATGACATAACCTGTATATAGAAGGTGTCATGTAAGATATCAATAGAAAGCTAATAACATGGTGATCACTAATATTATTGCATGGCGTATGTACGGAGGACAAATTCAAAATTACAAACATACTGGAGCTTATGTTATCAAAGAGTGAGGCAGGGCTGAAGTTACCCCAACCTAGACAAAGGAATTCAGTTCTACCACCTTGAAGGTTTTTCCAAGGTACATTAGCTACATTAAGAGAAAATGTGAATGCAATTTACACAGAAAGTAAACAGGAACATCAAGCCAACAAGGGGAGGATATATCCACTCAGCATCACAGCAGGGGTAGGAAATTTCAGGAACAGATCAATTTTCATTTTAGCAAACACCAATGGGGGAAGAAACAAGCATGAAACCTTCCTTTACCACGAGATTCCATGTCCCCTTCCTCACAGCTTGAATAAAAACTTACTTGGGGCGGGGAGGGGGAGCCTTCAGAAGAATCCATTTCAAAGATGCACTAGACTATAAAAGAGAGGGGCAAAGAACCCCAAGTTATGTTTCACCTAAGACAACAAAGGAACCAAGCACTCTGGGGAAATACTGACCAGAGGGATGGTCAGCCATCGTACAGGAAGGTAGATTGTTAAGGAAACTATCATGAACAAAGGCTGTAGCTTGGTTTTGTTAAATCTTAGCCCCGGAAAGTGTTTTTCCACTGTTATTTTCTTGTAACCATTTCTAACTATCCTTTTTACTTGACTCACTTAGAATTCTCTCTCCTTTTGTTAATAAACTTGTTTTACTTTAATCTAAAATCAACCCAGTGCTGTGTTTCATTTAAAGTGAATGTTAACTCTAGTTAATGTGGCAAGCTGCTGGGTATTGTATTTTTAAAGGAAGAAAAGAACCTTAATATCTCTCTGAATGATCTAGGAGAAGGCTGGATATCGCAGAGCACATAATTTTGGGAAATTTGGGACTGGGGTTTTAGGGTCATCTTGCCAGGTGTAACCAAGGCTGGTGGAGGCCAGAACGTGGCAGTGGTATAACAAGAAAGCTACTGGAATCAGAGTTGCTGACTCAGAGTTCCTTAACACAGACACTCAATGCATGCTTGTATGTTGGCTGGAAGCATCCAGAAAATGGAGCTACAGCAGCACAGCATTTTGAGGCACTCAGGATTACAGGGCAAGAAGTGACAACCCCTCAATAGTCTGGATTGCTCCCCAGAACATGGCATAGTCAGAAGAAAACACAATCAGGAAAGAGGTTTAGATGGAATACAGCCCATTAGACAGGGAAATAAAAGAAGAGCTGATCAGGAGGCTGTCATGAATAGTTTTCAAAGTGAAAAAATCTTCAATTTTTGTGGAAGATGAAAAGCCAGTGAAAGGGGAGAAGAGGAAAATATGACTTAAATAGCTTTAGATGATGATAATATGCTGCTGCAAAAATTTTGTATGAAAGAAGTATGTCCAGAAAAAACAAAATTACCAACAAAACTGATGACTGTCCCCAATAGAACACAGAACAACATTTTGGAGGCAGGAAGAGCAAGGAAGGAAACTTTGGAGGTTATATAAAATAATATGATTTAGCTTGTCTAAACATGGAGAAGGAAAAAGGTATATAAGCTTACAAATCTCTCAAATACTGGTGAGCCTCATACAAATAGTGAGTTTTAAAGAGGGATTTGTGGGAAGAGAAAGCAGATGCCTGGTGCAGTAGGCTAGGAACACAGTAGGGATATATTTATATTTCCATCAGAATGTTTTAATTAAAAGTTAAAACCAATAAAATACTTGAAGAGAAAGCTCTTTAAAATGCTTACTGAGTAGATTTCATATATTCCTTTACGACCTTCATCACACTCACGACGAACCCAATGTCGATTGAGGTAGGCACAAATTCCATTCAGCACTTTGCTTGAAAACCTATAATCTTCCCATTGTTGAGTGTAAAATTTCAGCACACTCTCATCCATCAAGTCTTCACCATCCTGAAATAGAGAAAGTCCACCAATACTGTAGACTGCTTATTTTTTAATATACAATATAATGCTATGTAGAGATAAAAGTAATCGTCTACTGTAAACCGAAATCCATGACATACAACATATGCTGCTGCTTCCAGTAAGAGCTCTACTACAGAAACAGGTATGGTTGCACGTAGGAAAAAGTATTACTAAATCCATTCTTACCTTGATAGTGGCCTGGTAAACTGTTAGCGTTATGGGTTAGATATCTAGAAAAAATGCTTGATCCCATTCTATTCTACAGCCTCCACAATTACTACCACCTGCAGACCTGCAACAGTGGTAAAGGCCATGTGCTAAATTTCTAAGTATAACTGCTACCCAAGCATCAAGAGTGAATACCGTCTCTCTCTCCTTGGTACCCCTGCACATAGCAGCAGTTAAAGTTGCTACCTTGGTAGAGATAAGGCATCACACCTAGCTCTTACATCCCAGACTTCAGTGCTGTAGTAAGAAAAATGTTACAGGATACAGGAGATACTAAAATATCTTTCCCAACTAGACCAACAAGCTGTCCTTTTTCTTTTTGCAGTAGGGTTAATATTGAGGTTAGCTATTAGCGAAACAAAATTGAGCTCCACTCACAGCAAATTAAAAAGTTACATAGGATAGCTTGTGAGCATCACCCAACGGTGCGAGAAGTTTTGTGTTTATTTCACAGTGATTGACTTGTGTACAAGGTAAAAAGTCAAAGCTTAATGAAACAATTAAGATGTTAAATTTCATGATTTTCTACAAATTTGATCACTCGACAATTTTACTTGCAATGGCTTCAGATATTTTTAGTTTTACTGTACTATTTTGACTCCAGTTCACATGAGTTTCATGTAATTATTCATTGAGTTGACATGATGCCGCCTTACCTTAAGGAGATTTGTCAAGTAGTTCTTCAGAAATTCTTTAAGTCGTTTGTACAGTTCTAAGCCAACGAACTGAGCTCCTCCAGGTGTCTGGCCTTTTTTAGATTTAGAAGGAGGTACTCCAGCTCCTCGTGCTTGATTAGACTGGTGTACACTAGTACAGTAGTTATAAACATGACTGATAGAAAAGTTAAGGAATATACATATATATGTGTATGACACATATTCTATGCAAATTCTAGGAGTTCCATCTGAACATCTCAAAGAGTTTATAAACAATGATTTAGCCCTCCTGAGAGGATTACCTGTGGTGTCAGTAAGTAGTATCCCCATATTACAAACGGGAAAGGTGAAGGAAAGACAGATTAAGTTATTTGTCCAAAGCATCTCGGTCTGTAGTGGAACTGAAAACAGAACAACGTATTTCTGAGTGAATTAACATAGTAACAATTCTCAAAAGGTCAAAAGTTATCCTGGCAATTGTTTTCTTGTTAATTTAGTTTCTGTTCCCAGCAAAATAATCTAAGAAAACAATATCAAGAGAAGAAACATCATGAAATACATTTAGAGGGTGATCTATCAGGAAAAGTGACCACACGCTTACATAAAGAAATCTTTCAAGGCTAATCTGACTGCCTTCACTTTTTGCTAGAATTAGAATGTTGTCATGTTGAAAGAAAACTGTCTAAAAGATTGAACAAAAGGTAATAATCAAATTTATCTAAATGCACAGAGGGATCTAGGAGAGCACAGCAGGGACTGATATTAGGAGCAATCTTCGTTAACATCTTTATAATAAGCTGGAAGATGAAGTAAACCACAGTAATTTGCTGATAAAGGTGAAAATGATGCACAAGGCCTCTGTGCCAGTTTGCATCCATTTAAACTTTAAATGGATGCATAGGCATTGTGCTGGCCTGCTGCACAGAGGTGAATTTCACTTGTTCCTGAACTAGAAGGAATTTAAGCTCTAGTCTGAACAGATGAAGAAAGAGACCAGAAACATGGGCTGAAAATAAAATTAGATTAATTCTTGAAGAATGCAAGCTAATCCAAGCTGAGGAAAAACAAACAAGTGTGTCTGCGCACACACAGGGGGAAGGTGAAACATGGGAAGCAGTTATGCAGAAGGAGACCCGGTATCACTAACGGACAGCAAAGTACATATTTGTTTGTAATGTGATGCGATTAAATAAAAGGCCAAAGCAATTTTGGGCTACAAACAATCATCAAGTCAAGGAGCAGTGTGGTAATAATTCCTTTATAGCTTTAGTTTGACCAGACATAGAAAACTGCATTCAGTTCTGAATAACACGTTCCCAGGAGAAATTCTAATTTTTAAGTCTTCCCAAGGAATCAGTGGAAGTCCCATTTGCTTGGGACACATCAAACTAGAGGAGATAAAACTAGGAAGTGTCCTGTACAAAATTGCTTTCCTGTGACTGGGAAATGGATTAGATTATCTAATACTCTTTATTTTTAACTTTTAAGACTACCACTCCAGATCTATGCTTTGCCCACTAGGCCAGGATTCTTTAATGAAAAACAAGCCACACCTCAGAAAACTATTTTGCTGAGAATATGCTTGTGTTTTGATTTTTAGAAGGACCAGCACAATAAAAGGAAATCTGTGAGCAAAATTAAATATCAATTGAATTAGATAACCCAGCATACATTGTGCACCGGAGCCACTAAGGACAAATTTGTAACGTCAAACTTTAATCACAATCAGGACCTCTGAAAGACAGCAAATAATCCCCATCAACTTTTTTTTTAAAATGTATGGCTGTCTTTAATATTAAGTCATGCAGATTCTTAAAACTAATTCTCAGCTTGAATCAAGAAAGTATTTGACACTTCAGCAAATACAAAGGCTCAAGGTCTTTATGATCACCCTGTTTCCCTCCAGTTTATTTTCTCATTTCTTCTGCATCCCCACTTGCATGTTTATTTTAAAAAGTCATCTACTTATACCCCAAGAATACAATCCTCTTCACTTAAATTTTACCCTTTTTGGAAATGTATTCCATGTGTTTATTCCCATGTGTTACCCCCACCTCAGTGCCAAATATTAGGAATTCCTATAAAAATCCTAAAAAATCATTAAAAAAACATAAAATATTGGATTAGTGCTAAAGTGATGGCAGCTTCAGGACACTATCAGTTCATGAAGGTATAAGATCAGAACTACTGTCTTTTTCTAGAAAAGATTAAGCTCTTCAACCTAGTTTATCCAAAAGTTCTGGAATCTGTCATTACTTGTACTGATCTGAAACTCAATTCAACGATCTCTATGTAAGATGTGATGAATAGTACTATCGGCAATATAACAATGCCATTGTCTTCCAGTTACACAGTACACCTGTATATTGTATTCAACGTTCATTCTTTAGTAACGTTAACTGTCAGCTGAATGCTATATAGTCATCTTTCCAAGTAAGCCTGGTATAGAATCCTCCCCCAGTGATGCTTTAGTCATGCAAGTTATTGGGTTCATAACAGGGATAAATGTGTAAACTTTAATGGTCTGTGACTTACAAGAGGTCAGACTGGATGATCTAGTGGTCCCTTCTGATCTTAAGCTCTAGAATCCACTTAGATTATATTCTTAAACTTGGCTTCTATAGAGATCATTGTTTGAGAGAGTTAATGCAGATTAGTAAAGTTAATCTCTTTCCTTCTCTGAGAAATCACATTCTTACTTAAATTCTCATTATTTACTATGCTACCAATCACTCATTATTATGTTGCAATTAGCTGTAAATAAGTTTCATTTTCCATAATAAAGTACTTTGAGTTCATGGGACACGAATAAAATGTATTTTATTAGTTTATGGCATTCAGGAGAACAGAGACAGTTTACAGTTGGCTTTTCCTTTTCATCTTTGTATAGAGCATGGTATCACTGTAATTTACAATAGGTCCAATGGAATTGTAACTTTTAATGGTAGATTGTGTTCACACTAGCCATCCTGTTTTGGTTGAACTATGTCCATTTAACATTTCCTCCAGCAACTGCAGTAACTGGCATACAGTCCCCATAGCTGGAGTCTGAGAGATGCAATGTAGTTGGGAGAAGTGCTGTACTACAACATTTAAAATGTGTGCATCGTCAATCGAGTATTTCCCTACCAGATAGTTTTCTTGTAGAGATCCCAATCTCTACCTGGCTACAATTCCTTTGGTCAACAAACAGAGAGAGCACACACATCTTACTCACTTCTGGATATAAAAATAGCAGTATATGTTCTGCTGACTAATCAAAAGAAGTTCTATGGTAAGATATTAACTAGAGATTTCTGTAATTTGAAATATATAAAAAGTGATGCTAATTTGAAGAGGGAGGAGTCTGGACTGGCACAGAGAATCTCAACGGAAAAGAAAAAAGGGATCAGTGATGGCACACATATTTTTTTTAACCCCCTACATGCTAGTCAAGATTCTTAGGTCCTCGCAAAACAGCATTCCGTTTGCCATAGTATTAGCAGCTCATAACAGCCTGCAGAGGCTCCTTTTGAACACTGCATTCACTGAAACTTGGACGTCAACCCTGTGATGCTGGGAAAGGTGTAGGTTATGTGCAAGTAGCAACTTCATAGATCACCAGCAAATACATCCGCTTCCACTGTCCTCAGAAAGGCCAGCTGTCTCATTCAGTGGACCCTGAATGCTTCCTAAAAACTTCTTTCCCACTATGAAATAAGCCTCTCTAATGGAGTTGTTTTATTCGATTAGACAAGGCTAACTAAGATGCTGTTTTCCCTTTCTTATGCCCTCTCCCCCCCTAAAACATTAAGTTTTTCTAAGATGCTGAACTTCCTTCACTATTTGTATTTGGGTTAGGACTAAAAAAAAGACAGGGCTATACTCTGATTCTCGTGAAAGGGCAGGCAACCATCAGTAAGAAGTGTGGCGCTGTTTTGACCACAGCGTTGCCTGGATAAAACGAGGTAGGAGGTACTCCAAGATAGGGCATGATGTTCTCCAATTAGCATAGCTAAACTTATGGCAAGCAAAAAGAAGACTCTGAGGGATAAATGTAATGGTGATGTCCCTCCAGATAGCCTGAACAGTGATTTGGTAAGGGCATTCTGATTCAAATTTACTTTAATGATAAAATGGGTGGTTTGAGTACAAGCCTGTTTGTCCAATTTAGCAAACATCTCAATATGACTGGAGATTTCCCCAAAGTTGTATGGTCTACATCACGATCGACTGGTTGATCCTGGAGCCTCGGCAAGTTGATTGTGATCTCCGGGCCGCTAAAAGTCTGGCGGCACAGGGGCTCAGGCAGGCTGCCTGCCCGCCTTGGCCCCCATGCTGCCCTCCCTGCCCCATAGCGACTGATAAGAACTTAAGAACGGCCATAGTGGGTCAGACCAAAGGTCCATCTAGCCCAATATCCTGTCTTCCAACAGTGGTCAATGCCCCAGAGGGAATGAACAGAACGGGTAATCATCAAGCGATCCATCCCATTTCCCACCCCCAGCTTCTGGCAAACAGAGGCTAGGGATACCATCTGTGTCCATCCTGGCTAATAGCCACTGATGCACCTATCCTCCATGAACTTATCTAGTTCTTTTTTGAATCCTGTTATAGTCTTGGCCTTCACAACATCCTCTGGCAAGGAGTTCCACAGGCTGACTGTACGTTGTGTGAAAAATGATGCTCTTGTTGCCCACTATGGGCCAGAATGAGAACATATATAGCAGTTTAAAGTTCCACTCAAGTAACAGAACATCTATTCCCCAAGAGACTTGATCCTTGAATGTGCTGAAATAACCCTCTGTCTTCCTATCGATCTTGATGATAATCTGCAGTTCCCCAACTCTAGTGTACTGCAGACATCTTGTGATTGAGCTCCCCTGACCCTGGACGAAGTGGTGTTCAACCCAGGACAAACAGCCGCATGTGGGAGTTTGTCCATTTACTTCCTGTGATTTCTCCAATGGAGAGCCGATTGAGTTTTGCCTTCATTTTGAGGTGGTCAATTAACCATCATTTTTCTGTGGTCCCTTTGCTCTAAGTCATCCCAATAGGTTTATTTTTGTATTCAGAACTGACCACTGGAGGTTCTCCCCACCAGTTCCTGTGATCCAGCCTCCATCATAGGGCCAGCAGCTGGAGAATCATCATTACAGTCCTTTGATACCAATTCCACATTGAAACAGCAATTTTTTCTGCTCTTATTGGTAACTAGGCCCCCAAGGACCACCTCCAAGCTCACTGCTATGAATAAACACCTTTAAGCAGTCCTATTCTCAGGTCACAGAAGGACTGATCCCAACACTGTAAGCCTGCCCTGTGTTGACTCTGCTGTGTTCACTATCCAGCTAAGCTTCCAGGCAGACCAAGTGTTGAGAGAGATAGGAAGATCTTTTCTTTGCTAATGATCCAACTCCCTGTTCTCCAAGAAGGAGCATAACCTGCTGATGGCCACCAATCATCTAAGTAGGGGTGCATTCATAGTCCTTTCTTGAGGCCTCAAAGGACCTCAAGCACTATTATAGTATTGATGAGTATTCTTGGCAAATTATCACTACATTTTGTTATTTTTGCAAACAGAATGGGAGCAAGACTCCAGCTATGGGGACCATATGCCTGTTACTGCAGTTGCTCACACACACAAACCAACTAGCGTCATTTATATACTTGCATGAAAGTGTGCAAATGACGAAGACATTCTAGCCAAAAATAAGACGGACAGTCATACAACAAATCTCAAGCATGCACATAATGAAAGTATTCTACATACTCAAAGTTTGATATTCTTCCAGCTTGATTTATATAAATCAAACCATGAATTACAGCATTTACTCCTGTTGTGTGGTCCATCAGAAAGTATTTCTGAACATAAAATGACCTTCCGTATGTTCTACATGTAAAAATAATACTGCTCTCATGCTGTTGATGTTTACACTCTGTGCCCCCAAATGCGATAGCCAGCCACTGACAGGAAGACTGATGTATTCAAAACAAAACCTGAAATGCTGCATGTGTAATCAATCTGTAATCCTGAAACAAAGTACATCACACACAGTCCAAAAATCACAAGGAGAGTTCTATAAAAAGAATTCTTGCCTTAGAGAAAGTAAAACCTAGTTTCATAACAGCAGCATACTTCAGAAGTCATGTGTGTATCCAAATGGCTATTAGGAAATATCAAAATCTCTCACTGGAATGTTTTTGCAATTTTGTATAGTCATTTACAAATCAAGCTGAGGGGACATATAATTACTCAGAGGGTATTCTGTCCCAATATGCATAGGAGTGTAGTCTTACGTCTTTCTCAAGTGAATTGTCCAGCTAGTAAACATCAAGACCTGATCCAATAATGTGATGAGTATCTGCTAAGAGGCGCTGCCCTCAATTTCTATTACTTTCAAAGCAGACACAGCACTCTGCAGAATTAGGACCTAATGTAAATTATTTCTAAACTGATTCTCTCTCAATAGCAGGGATACTAACTTTAAACCTGAGGCAAAAAAAAAAAAGTGTATGGGGGAAAGTGAAGCCACAATGAAGCCTCCTGCTGCTATTCATGGGTGTAAGATTCAAGAGACAAATCTCTCTCACAGCTTTCCTTCCCTTTCTTGTAAATTGTGATACACAATCACCAGAACTGGCCAATAACTAGGTTATAATTCAACTTCAACACTTGCATCTTAAAAGTTGCTGGTCTCTTTGCAGTGCTTACAAAAAAATCTTGACTACTCATTTAAAGCTCATCTGTGCAGAACACAGAGGTGTCTCAGGGGCCAGCCATAGTATGTGGAACAAACGCTCACAGGAACCTCACCACCTACTCTCAAGTGCAAGCACACTTCTTCAACCTTGCCTTCTCCAATATAAACACATAGCAGCATATGCATATTAAAAAAACGGCCCCAAACCCCCCACACACTATTCTCCCCCTGGAGAGAGTAAGAACAAGCCACATGTGATGTTAGTCATGTCACTTAACGTACTATTGGAAGGCACTCAGATACTACACAAATGACGGCAGCATAAAAACTCATATAAAACCAAAATTAATTGCATGTTTTTATAATGAAACTGACTATTTAAGAAGTTGCCTTGAGAGGCATAACCAGATTATATGGGAAGGTTCTTCAAAATTAAGTAGAGAAGAACCTCAGAGTTATGAATGCTATGAGAATGGAAGTTGTTTGTAACTCTGAACAAAACGTCATGGTTGTTCTTTCAAAAGTTTACACCTGAACACTTAACACAGCTTTGAAACTTTACAGTGCAGAAGAAAAATACGGTTTTCCCTTTATTTTTTTAATAGTTTACATTCAACACAACACCGTACTTGCTTTTTTGGGCGGGTGGGAGGGGGTGTCTCTGCTGCTGCCTAATTGCGTGCTTCCAGTTCCAAATGAGATATGTGGTTGACTGGTCAGTTTGTAACTCTGGTGTTCGCAACTCTGAGGATCTACTATAGTTTGCTACAAGGATAACAACAACAACAACAACTTTCTAAATAGGGTTTTTCTGTTCATTACTTATAATCTCCCTTATATATGCTGATTCTGGGCATCAACTTTGCTACTTCCTATGATCCAGCAAGCTGGGTTAATCTCTTTACTATGCTGAACTGGCCCACAGGAATAACTCAAGTTAGTTTTCACTTATGTGTTTACTGTCAATATTTCACTCAGGGAAATGATAAGCATAAAATAACTGAGGAAAAGTACACAAACCACTTCACTTTAAAAGAAACGACTTGGGGAGTTACAGAAATAGAGTAATTTGCATTGTGTTAAGTGAAGGGCTGGATGGAATTTTTTTACCATAATTTTTCTGACAAAAAATGCAGATGTGGGTAAATTTTAACATTTTGTAAATTTGTGTTGAATTCACAGAATTGATTTAATTGAAAAAAAGCCTTAAATTAAAAAAAAAATGTTTTGACACTTTTCAAAATAAAAGTTTGACTTTAAATTTTTCACTTTTTCATTTCTAAAATGTTTTTCAATTATTCTGAATGTTATTTTATTTTTAAAAAATTAACATAAAAGCTCAAAATCCAAACAATGTTTTTATACTTTTCAATTTGCCAGAAAGTTTTACAAAATATTTTCAGCTTAACCCAAAACAAGTTTTCTTCCCTGATTTTTCAGAACTGCCAGCAAATCAAACACAGCTCTAGTTAAATGGCTTTCCAAAAAAAAAAAAAAAAAAAAAAAATGTAGCTTATTGCATTTAATACAACACAGAATATTAGAGAAAAACTGTTGAGTAATAGTTTCAGATCAAATAGGACACAAAGATTAAGTTTTACAAAACAACCAAATAAAGCTTTTTCAAAAACTAAGACCGATGGAAACACTTACATGATTTTTCTAACCCTCTCATAAACCAATAGTTGAAGGAATTTGAGAACTTGCCAAATTAATTCACCTTCAGGCAGAGTGTTTACAAGGCTGCAGCACAATTTCAAAAACAGTAACATGAGCTGCTAGAAAAAAAAATATATTTCAGACTGGTATACAACCGCTCTCCACAATTTTCTTTTTTAAAATAGTTCTTATCTACACTATATCTGGATAGTTTTCCATAAGACTGAAAAAATATTTACCTTTAATCATGTAGAGTATATAAAAGTGTTCGAGGTATATTCCCAGTTTACATGGGAAGAGATGAATCAGTTAGCGAAGGGACTTGTTTAGAGAGTCAGTGGCAGAATTCAGCCATCCCTGACAGCAAACCTTGTGCAGGAGTAACTATACATATGTATATTGGAGAAAGAACACATTTATCTACAATGTGAACTTCATCTGTTTAAATGCAAGTCTGAATTCCGTAGGAAGAAAAGCAAAAGCAGCTACCCTAAATCTACCAAATAAATTCCAGTGGCTCTACTCACAGTATAAATCTCAGATTTCCTTGCAATCCCAAACTGCCCTTTGCATTCATGGTAATAGACTACAACAAATAAATTATAAACTACACATACATATACATAAAAACATACTAACTTTTAGGTGGGTATATCCACACACTATAAAAATTCTATGGTAATAAAATGTTATATCTGGAAGTGTAAATATGCAGAAGTTAGGATACCTTAGTTATGGTTCCCAAAGCAATTTTAACTTGTGTGCCTTGTGGAAGTATAATATTTAGTTGCCAAGTCCATTTACAAACACACACAGGAGATATAGTAGAGAATATTTCTTACTGTATCTGTAAGGGAGCAAGTTACGATAAGAACTGTAACTCAGATTTCTTTAGTCCATGCATTTAAAAGTTTTAGCATCAACACTCAATAGCTGTTTTTGTACTGAATATCCTGTTCCTTTTAAAAAAAAAAAAAAGTGATCAACATGAGAGTTAAATGAGAAAAAAAAAAAGACTGATCATGCACAACGCGCAGTTATTTCACACTGAAGAGATCCAAACGGCAGAGTTACACACCTTGTATAGTCATATCTATATGTCGAAGCCTGTTTATTGAAGTTATTGTACAAGAGGAAATGTGCATTATATATAAATATATATACACATACACACATACATATATACATATATGTATTTCACTATCAGATGCAACATTTTCCCCCACACATAAATGTATAGGTTTTTATTTCAACCTGAAGGGCTCCTTAAATGCATACGCTGACACACATTCAGAGATGTTGTGAAACATATACTGCACACAAACAGCATGGATGGTGATGACTAATCGATACTGCACTGATGTCCCCAGTGCGATCCTAAACTACTTGACAGGAAAGTGGAACGCTGCCTTGCAATGGAGCTGAAGGAGAGGCAGACAAATGCTGGGTGTTAAAAACTGCCATACTGAACCCCTTAGTATACTACCAGTGTGGGTAGGGCACAGTCAGTTCAGTTAATGTGCCAGATATGGGGAGAGGAGATACTTTAAGTTTAAAAAGTGCTCCACTTACATTCTACTAGATTGTATGGAAAGTTTGACTTTTGCCAAGAACAGTGGATCCATCATAGAACTGTCTTGTTAACTCCTTCACTAGTATCGTACTTCAGGTTGTTTGCAGACATAAATCTATATTATGTAAACAGTTTAGTATCAATAGCCAAATAAAAAATACGCCTCATTTCTGGAATGACTGGAGAATACAGACAACTAAAGCAGCAAGTGACCCTAAACTTGAAATATTAAGAGACAAAAAACAAAAAAACCCTCACCAACATAGCACATCACAGAGCAGAAACAGAGGGTGTATGCAGTAACAATCATTGTCTACTTAGCCAACTGCTTTTCAAGACTTTTTAAGTTTGCATTACATAGTGGTCAGAAGTATCCCAGTGGAGGCTTCTGTGCAGCTGTCTTTGGTTAAGATAGAAATGCCTGCAGCCTAAATAGCTAAAGCTAGCCTGAATTTGTATTGCACTTGACCATTTGCTTGGGCAGTCCTCCTACCGATATTGTAGCAAAGCCAATCCCCACTCCTGTCCTCCCTTCCCCCCCACAAAAAAACAAAAACAAAAACAAACTTACCATGTTTTTATATTTTAATTTACAAAAAAGTTATTTTAAGTTTATAAACTGTAAATACACTGCGTTTAACTGTTATTTTACTTAATGGTAGGTAGATGTGTTTATTTACAGCTGGTATAGTAGATAAAGCAATTACATTCAACAGAAGAACACTAGATGAGTCTAATTCTGCCCACAGATATGCTAATATTTAGCTCTAACAGAGGTCAAAGAAAGTGATAAAAGAAAAATGATTTCAAGGAGTAAAGCTGAAAATGATTGAACAAAAATTTTAATCACAGTAAAACAAATTTACAAATAAGGAAAGGATTACGCAGTAGATAATGAGGTGTAACAAAACATGATCTTTAGTAAACCTCCTAAATTTAAATATTAAAATAGAATACCGGGGGAATCCTTGTTAAAAGTAATTTGTGAACCGTTAATCAGAACACTTTAGTGTAACAAACAGCTTTTGGAGTATTGGGCTTATTGGAACAATGTTTATGCAAATTTCAGATCATCCTAAATTTGGACAGCTCCCTTTAACATATATTTCACACAGAAATTCATTTCATGGAATACTGACTAACCAAATGTTTTGGATGTTCTTATGAGATGGGTAACTTGTTTTTTTGTTTGTGTGTTTTTTAAACTAAACCACATTAGAGTTTCTTACATGCCAGTATCAACACAAATGGCACTTACCTGATTGAATATTTTATAGATTGTGCACTTCCCATCTCTCCCCATAACAAATGAAAAAGGTTAAAGCAGGCTAAGTGTTCTACCTCCATGAGCAGAATTGTTATTTATTACAAATGCATAGCTTTTGTAAGTGCTTAAACAGTACAGATTTTAAAGATATAAAATAGCCAGATTTTGTTTTAAAAATTAGAACCATACAATATGATTGCTCTGACTGGTGTAAGAATAAGTAGATTAGACAGTTCCTTGAGAACACTGATCAGACTACGTTTTACAAACGAAGATGGAAATGTGCTGCAGGGAAGTGGAAGATTGTGAGGTTATTCCACAAGATTTATGGCAGAGTATGCAGAAAATTGAAGAATCACTATTTTGAAGAAAAGAAAACCTAGAAATGTTTTTACCCAAAGTAAAATGCACATTTATGGCAGAACTCCAAAAAGAAATGCAATATTTTAAAACTTTTGATATTTCTATTCATCAGTCAATTTACTGACAATCATCCATACTTTCATCCTGTGTTTGGAGCAGACAGAATAGAGAGGTTAGCAAAATAATACTTATTAATACTACTGTATATGTTGTATTAATTATGGCAGTGTATTAGTTCTCTATCACGGAAGTAAACTTGAAAATAGGGCTTGGATGCTTTTGAAAGTTTTACCCATCTGTTTTTTGTTTGGTCACCACTTTAGTCAAGGTCTGGATTAGCAGACATGTTTCCTCAGAGACAATAAATTAGCCAGTAAGAATACTTCCTTTTTGTTGGAAAAGACACTACTGATCTGACACTGAAAGTGACTTAGATAGATCAAGTCAGATAAACAGAGTGGAGAGAATGAACACAAAAAGAGGTTACTCACATTGTGCAGTAACATCAGTTCTGAGCAGTTTTCCCAGAGGGAGGGAGCTTTGGAACCGAGTCCATAAAGATAGTAGAGCAGTACCCAGACCCGCACTGGCTCTGACGGCATAGATTAAAGCACAGTGTTTTGAAAATGTACATACTGAAGCCCACACAGCAGCCCAACTTATCTCAGACTCCAATACGTTTAAGCAATGCTGCAGTTTGTGCAATTGTATTTGACCATGACAGCCTGTTAGTTCACAAACAGCAACCTGCAGTTCAGGATGAACAGGACTTCTGTCCAAACAGATCCAGTCTCTTTTGTCCTCGTCATGAGGAACGGACCCGAGAAGTGTTGCCTACCCTGCTCATTTACCGCATCCACTACTAGGGAGTTAGGTGGAGCGTCGGAGAACAAGAAATCAGATTCCTTAGGGGGGAATCATACTTTTTATCTGCCCTTTTACACATTGGTGGAACAGTAGTAGGTATTTGCCTACTACTGTAGGCATTTGATGCGTAATGCCACCCTAGAGGATTTTGCTGACTGTAGAATACCCAACGGCTTGCATTTTGAATCCCTGACCTTTCTGAGTGGAACTTGAAGAGTGTCAGCTACCCTCTACATGAGATCTTGACATTGCCAAAAAACTGTCTGTCACAGAAAGTGGAGGAGGCATAACTGCATCATCTGGAGATGAGGACGAATGAGTGTTTGAGGGGTAGCCTGGCCTCCTGTTCCTCAAACATCTCCTGCTGTGGGAAGAAGAGGACTGAACAACCCTAGTGTCCCTCTGAGATGGTGGTGGTCTGGAGAATTGCTGTCAGTAAGCAGTCCAGGGATCCCAGTATGGTCACTGAGAGGGGGAGGTGTGGCATATGGGAGGGAGGATGCATGCAGGGGTGGTTCCACTTTTGATGATGGTTGCTATCTTCCTTCTCTGTGTCCGACACAAAGAGGCACAGGGCACTATTAGTAGAAAAAAATCTGTGATCAAGAGCTCAAAGAGGCACATGTGCACATGCAGTGGGCACCCTCAGGGATACTACTCAAAGAGCAATTTTATTTTCCCCTTAATCAGCTGAACACATTATAAACCCAACATAAATCTCTTGTGTTTTTTAAGTACATGAATACTAGATCACACTGTTGCTGTCTACATGTCCTCTGCCTAGAAGCTGACACCCCAGTCGCTCAGGATGATACTGTTACACTAGAGAGTTAAGGGTACTATTACTCTATATGGCACCCAAACACTCTTCACTACGTAGGTTTTGGTGATACAATTCTGCTATCATTTTGAAACGGCCATCTAAATTTAGACCAATGGCAAAAGGCAGATATTCTAAAAAACTTTAGTCCTTTTTGAAATGAAACAAAAAAACCCACATCTCTGCAGATCGAGCTTGTGCCATTACTTATATCATGGTTGGGGAGCTGGACAAAAAGGGAGCACACATTGGATTTCCTTGATTAATGGAAAAACGAGGCTGTTTCAAGTGTAAATTCTGATGTTCCTTCGACTACTTTGTTCTGATGAACAATGCTGAATTACTTTTCATTTTTGCTGGCAGTGCTGTTGGAGCCACATAGCTCCTAGGATATTAGGGAGACAAGGTGGGTGAAGTAGTATCTTTTATTGGATCAACTTCTGCTAGTGAAAGAGAAGCTTTCGGGCTTACACAGAGCTCTTCTTCAGATCTTCTTAGTGGTTCCAAGACTAATGGATCCTAATACCACATGGATCCTAATACCAAGTAATGATCACTGTGTTAGGGCATGATTGACCAAACGAACAATATGAACATCTGTAATATCCTCAAGTGTAATCCTTTCCTACATAAAATATTTCATAGAAAAGGATGTTCTCTTTAGTGTATTTAAGAGTAATCTGACTGATACTCTACCAAGCACCTTTTAATTTAAAACCACTTCTGATATCTTGTAAAAATAAAAAAAAAAAATCTTTCCTTTGAAACATACAGCTTTAGAACAATGCTTATTTGCTCAATGAAATTTAAAACTGTGGGACAGATTGAAGCTGTTCTCAAACCATTTTATACCAAACCAGTGCTACTGTAGTAATAAACAACTTTATCTCTATTCTACAGTGTGATGTTGCCTTAAAATGGCAAAAGGTAAGGTAATACAAAAGAGGTTAAAAAGTGAATTGCACTAAGATCTGAATTTAGTGGATCTTACACCTCAGATACCCTCTGAAGGGTAAATTCAGATCTTGCATTTATGAGAATCTCAGATATCTTATCTGATTCTGTTTCATTAACCTGCAGTAACACTAACACACAGTGGGCGCCTAGCATTTCCAGACATCTAGATATAGAACAGAGAAAAGAGTACCCTCAAACTGTATTTTTAAATATATCTGATCGAGTATGACTTACTTTGTACTACTTGTACTCTATTTGCTTTGGAAAAATAAAAAACCTACGAGTAAAATCACACATAGGTCTCTCCAGCATATTGGTTCTCTCCCTTCCACTCAAGTAATAGGTTTATAAAAGAAGGATCTCAAGTCTATATATTTCAAGAGATTTTTAGACACTAGAAACTGAATACAGCTGAACCTCTGTGTTCTCAAAAGTTCTACTGCACATCACTTTCTTAATATTTCTAGCACTCATTTCAATGTTGTAGATTTTTCCTCATTCACCCAACATACAGCCTGCTCCATCTAGATCTGGGGCTAAAAAAAGTTAACTACTTGCTCTGTTCTCAAAATTCTAAGACCAGATCCTGATGCATCAAGTCCAGAATTCAACACATTCCCAACTATTACTGAAAGAGCACTCTGTAAAACTCTAACAAAGAATACATTGGTTATTTCCACTGATTTGGAATCTGAAGTCACAATTCAGAAGATTATTATGAGCGAACTCTATGAAGGTATATCTGAGGAACATTTGATGTATGTAATTTATCATCCTCCCCTCTTATGAAATCTAGAGAACTGCTTAATTACACAGCCTTCAGTCCATCCATCCTTCATCCCCTAAAACACACACACTTTCTTCAAGTTTTGAAGCTAAGTCCCCATCTGTTCCCAACACAATCCTACAAACAAGGACTGCAATTTGACAGATGCACAATTTCTGAAACTCCAGTACAGTTTCAAGAATATTTCAAAAAGCTGAATTTAGAGATATCATGCCCATCTGCTTACCAACCGTTTAAAACTGCCATTTTAATTCATCAAGGAGTGTAATAGTATTAGAATAAAAACTAGGGGAGAACACATTCACTTCCAAATGACATTTTTCTTTATGCTATCTCTAAACTTCATGATAGTGTTTTCTTGTTATGAAGCACCTGCCCTACCGCAGAAATACAAGATTCTTGTGAGGGTAAAAAGAGGGAACTGGTGGTTGCAAAGCAGAAAGGGCATTTTCCAGACCTTTGTGAAAATTATCTGTGTGCCTCAAGTGTTCACAAGACTCATTTCCTTCTCTTAAAGACCTGAAGATTTCAGAGACATACACCTTCCTGATGTTTTTTTTGCCTTTCTCCACCATAAAACAACAGCTGACAGAAGAGTCTCTGAGCAGGAACATTTTCCTTGAATATAACTTCCAAGTATTAGGCCAACATGAACATGAAAACAAGAACACCACACTGTTTTAGAATCCTTCTAAACATTAAAGCAATCACTAGACCAGAAGCTGCTCAAAAATTTCAATTGGTATCTCAGTGAAAGCCAGTAATTCTAGAGAGAAATTCACAGAGCTATTTCTTCTTCCAGACTGAAAGCTCTGAAACTGACTCCAGTATTCTGCAGAGAAAGATGCTAACCCTATGGTTGGACAAAGCCTACTGCAAGAGAAAATTGTTCCACTACTTTGAAGTAGATAACTGAACATTACAAAAAAGCCTTGCAGCGAACATGTCAAAGTGAAAAGGGTGGAAAGAAAAAATGTTTTCACTGTACTGATCATTAATGAGGAATGATAATATTTGGTGCACCTTGTAAACATTATCTACTAAAAAAAAAAATCACCTTTAAGTGTCTGCTGTCTTATAAAAATTAAAAGCATTCCACTTGACATTTTACAAATAAGTACAATTATTAAAAAAATATTTTCAAGACAAGTGTTTATCAAGCTAAACACATTCACTCATGATTTTTATTATACCAGTGACTGGTCTTTCTACTTGTTTTTGTCACAATGAAATGGGAAAGGCTAACCTTTTTCAAAAATGAAGTTTAAAAACAAAAACATCACCAAAAGTTTAAAAAAAAACTTACTCTAAGTTATAAGGTGATTTTAGTTCTTAATTGACAGTAAAATATTTACCAACTTTTTTTTTTTTTTTAGTATAAGGATACGTGTAGAGTTCCATATATCTGGATTTTGCCATACTTTGTCTGGTATAAACCTGTTGAATTCCAGCTCTAAGGTCATCCCATATCTGGTCAAGACCAATCTGTTTAAGTCCATGTGGGTTCTGACTCCTATTCGACGACATTTTGTATTTCCTGTAAAGTCTTCCAGAGTAGAAGTCTGAGATCTGGCTATTCCTCCATCAGTTTCACAAGTAAAGTAACATTCCAAATTCAGTGACTCAGAAAGATGTTCTTTACATACGAAGAATGATATCCCCTTGCAAGATAACCTACCAAAAAAAAGGAATTAGTTAATAACATTCACTGACACCAGATTCAATTTCATCAGCTGCTAGAACAAAAGATATACCATTAAGTCATCCAAAAGTGAACATTACATCTTTAGAGTGCTGTCTGCTAATAATATCACCAAAGCATACTTAAATATGTAAGTAGAAGAGCAATGATTTTACTGTTGCCTTCCATATCACTTCAGCTTTATTCATTAAAACAAGAATTTGGAAGACAACCATACTGTTAAACTGCCAAAATACTGAATATTTTAGGAGTCATCAGTATACATGGTTGCTGCAGATGGATATTAAAGATCTTTAGAACATTCATTATTAGTTCTCTGTAATGAATGCAAGGTACATACCAAATCATGAAAAATCCACAAGCCCATTTTATTTTTTCAGACAGTAACAAAAATACCATTTCTGGAGGTTAATCCAGGAGAAATGATCACAGGCCTCTGGCTAGTAATATCTCCCAGCCATTCATTACTTCCAGGATAGGTACAGTATAGAAGGCTTTATTTCTTACATATGATGTAGGACAATTGGATATGAATTTTTAATTCTGAATTTAACTGATCCAGGATGGAGATCTTAAAAATAAACTGCTGCTGAACATATTATTTGCATATGATCCAGAATAATACTGTACAGCCTAGTAATATAGTTAATACCTGAAATTAGAAGGACATTTAAAAAACCACCCATACAAAGAAATATCCATATAGGACATAAATATTTTCTGAAAATAGCATATACAATTTCCTAAAAATTATCCACTTCTCTAAAGAACTTCTTAGCTGCGTGGCAACTGACAATTGACTACTATTCTGAAGTGTACAAGTAAAATAAATAAAGCTAGCTTGTTTCATTTTGGTTCCTGGATGTCAGAAAGTAAAACTGTTGGTGTAAGGAGGTCAACAGATGTTGATGACATATAAAAATTTAAATCTAAAAGCATTCCTGATTATTTTATTGATATCAATAAGCATCAGTAAGACTATTTTCAAAAAATATATTTTATAAAATATGTCTGGTAGCTAAAAAAGCAATAAAATAAATTTTAATGTTTTGAGATGTTTATTGAGAAACTTCATTTACTCCAAATGTTTTGAGGTGCAATCCTAAAGCTGTTTCTGACAATCAATTTGGGATCTTACCACTTTAACATTAACAGACTGAGGGGAACAAATGAACATTTCAATTGTTTTTTGAATATTTATGTAATTTATTTTTAAGACACCTATCAACTTGGAAGTCTGTTTTTACATGCTTTAAATTGCACTGCAACATCTGCATTTGATTACAATATTTCAGTATGACTTGGCTAGTTTCCATCTTGAATTTTGCAATTAAATGCTTATAATATAGTCTTATAATCTATTCTTATAATCAACTGAGTTTACTAACTTTATAGACTAAAGAGATTTGCTTCTTCTAGTTATTTGGCACAAATTTGGAAAGAAAAACAGATGGATAAAGCTACACATTGCTTACAGAGATATTTCCACATATCACTCATTCATAGAAAAACCAGAAGGGGAATGAGAGGTTATTTGACTTAACAGTAATAAAGAATAGCTGGTATCAACACACAGGTCATCAAGTTTCCTGTGAAAGTAGCCTCTCCTACTTATCTGTTAAGAAAATACACTATGCTGCTACATGTATAGCAAAACCAAGTTTTGCTATGTAGCAAGGTTGCTGTTATAGACAACTTTTTTCTATGAAAATCTGAAACCTTTATTCCATTGGTAAAGTTACTGAATGCACTGTTCAAGTCTATTTTAAAATTCATGCTCAGAGGGTCCCCTGTGTGACACTGAAGGATTTGAACTGGTCCACACCAATTACTTATACTTAGTTTCTTTCTTACATAAGGTTATAAGGATTATTAAGATTCCAAAGAGAACAAAAACTACAGTTGTACATGCATGACTTTTCCGGATATCTAGCTACACTTCGATTTAAGGTCCTTGGAATCAGTCCTGGCAAGGAAAAACTATTATGTAGTGTAGCGGAAAGAGCAATATCTAGAATACTTTTGAACTTATTTTCACAGTGCTGTATACTGTCTCAGCCCCATGTTGCAGATAGGGAAACTGAGGCACGGGATTTATAGTGACTTGCCCAAGCCAAAAATTCAGCAACGCACTGAAAGAGCTGGAATTATAAATCTAACATTCTTGGATTCCAGTTCCGTGTTTAGTCCACCAGAACACACTGCCTTTCCAAGAAAACACACATTGCCAGTTCAAAACTAAAGGCTCAATCTTCTAAACTTAAAAGTCTATGGGACTTCTCACACTGGTAAGCACTGTTATCAGCAATACGTACAAGATCAGTCTTGAACTGTCAGTTTCCTTTCTTGGAAAGACTGGATGCTCTGGTGGACCAACTTTGAACCAGGAACTTCTGAATTATAACCCTAACTTGGCCACTCACTTGCTGTGTGGCTTTGGCACACAGAATTTAGATTCCAGCCATACCTTCCTCCAGCACTGACTACAGCTCCTATTCATGTTAATGAACTCGTAAAGCAACTCCCAAAGCACCTCTTGGTACATGTCAAGGATGCAATGAAACCATCTCATTCTGTGTGGCATATATCCTGAACAGTTTTTCAGAATACAACGCATACTGTCTGCTGCACTACCCAAAATTTAACACATAGAACTGCAGAAGAGTCCTCTGAGATAAAGTTCCATAATATTCTGCCAACATAAACTCACAACCTACATTAACATGAGCAAGAGAGAAAAAACAAAGAGCAAAAAAAGTTAATCAGACACTATCTGGAAGTATGATCCTGATGGCTCCAAATGGGTAACTGAAGATAATGAATTTGCACTTTAGGAGCATGACCTTGCATTACTGACGTTAATGTAAGTTTTGACTTTAGCATTTATGGTATAGCCTTAAGCCAACACGGCACTTTTCATTAGAAGCATTATTTATTCATTTCCATGGACCTCTATCACAACAACTTCAGCTTGGCTCAATACGCACCACCTGACAAGAATCTGTTTCAAATGGTGGAAGAAACAAAACAAACATTTAGTGAAGTTTCTCTGTCAGTTTCTTGCCATGACTTTACATGAAGCAAGGGAGCAACGGTGGAAACCTTTATGTGTTCTTCCCTGGCAAGTACATTTTAATTTATGTATATGAACTAATGCCACCACTTTGTAGACGGATGATTATTCATTGACTTCTCAGTCAAAATAGCAACTTTTTCAAGAGCTACACTACTTGACTAAAGGGCTAGTTCATTTGTCTTTGCGAACTTAATGTTCAAGACCTGTCTTGTTCAAAGGTTGATGTCATCGCAAGGCTGCTGATGGAGAACAACATCAACGTCCTGATGCTGCAAGAAGCACACATTGCACAAGGCGGCTCAGTACATCTCAAAATACCAGGATACATCCTTCTCTCCCACCAAAACCATCCAGAACATGGAATGGCCACCTATATCAGGCCAAAATTAAAAAAACATAGCCAAAGCACTACTGACAACAGATGACAGTTTCACAACTGATATCCAAGTCAGTGAGCTGACAATATATAACGTCAGGTTTCAGAGTGGCAGCCGTGTTAGCATGTATCCGCAAAAAGAAAAGGAGTACTTGTGGCACCTTAGAGACTAACAAATTTATCAAAATCACAACACCCATCTGCATTGTTTGGCAATTTTAAATGCCACCATCCAACATGAACGACAACGAACAACACAGTCAGCAAATGGCTCACTGAGTACGCACTGGCTCAGTACCTTCTGATGCAAAACAAAAAAGTGTACCTTCTGCTCAGCTCGATGGAAGAAAGAACACACACCTGATTTATAAAAAGAACAGGAGTACTTGTGGCACTTTAAAGACTAACAAATTTATTTGAGCATAAGCTTTCGTGGGCTACAGCCCACTTCATCGGATGCATAGAATGGAACATATAGTAAGAAGATATATATACACACACACACACACACACACACACAGAGAACATAAAAAGTGGCGTAAGAGGCTAATTAATTAAGATGAGCTATTATCAGCAGGAGAAAAAAACTTTTGTAGTGATGATCAAGATGGCCCATTTAGACAGTTGACAAGAAGGTGTGAGGATACTTAACATGGGGAAATAGTTTCAATATGTTTAATGACCCAGCCACACCTGTTTTTATGTTTTGTGTTCATCACAGTGAATCACCACTCATTGCATTTTGAACTGTCCTGGACCCCTTCCCACACCGTCAGCACTAGCCAGTGGCGGTATAATTGGCCTTGAACTCATCATCGTTACCAGTGTACCAGTTCCATGCTGGAACCCAAGATGGGTGGATTGCCTGGATTTCTCCGCCACCATAAAAACAAAAAGCCCACCATTAGTAGCATACCTCCAAAGCCTGAAAACTTCAACCTCTTCACAAAGCTTATTATTAAAGCCACAAGGACAACCATGCTCCATGGTTACAGGAGCTTCTTTATCCGATGCTCGCTAAAGGGAGTATGAAGCTTCTGGTGACCCAAACATAGCCACTGTTCTCTTGGAATCACTGGATTCTACACGACAATGATGGACAAAGATGATGGAGGCCACAGACTTCATAAACTCAAGCCATATAGCATGGGCCATTCTGTGGAGGTGGAGCGGCACCATCAAACCCACATATATATTTCAAGTCTCTGGTAACAGTACTGCCAGCCTCCGACTAAGAAATTCTAAGATGACTGTAAGTCAACAAACAAACTGAGAGGAGAAATAGCTCTCAAGGAATCCTGTGCATAAAGCGCCCCTTCTACAAGTCTCTGTCAATCAAGCCAAGATTGATGCTGCCATCTCTACCACCAAAGCAGGAAAAGCAGCTGGTACTGATGGCATTCTTCCAGACTTCCTTGAATATCTCAGGCCAAAAGGGCACGACTAGAAAGCAGCACTATCCACAGAACTCATCAACACCAGCCAATTTTTAACATTTTAGAGATGATGAAAGGTCACCCCCCTTTTCAAACCAAAAAAGGTGCCCCATGATCCACAAGCTACCACCTTATTTCCCTCCTCTGTATAACATAGAAAGTACTGGAGCAGGCAAGCCCAGTGAGGCTGACCACCATCATGGAGACCACCCCCCCACCCCCACCCCTTGAACAGGTCTTAGGGCAGGGCGAATGCTGTGACCAAGTGCTTGTACTGACTGCATATCAAGGCCAGCTTTCAGTGGAAGCTTGAAAAGGCCGCAGCTTTTGTCGACTTGTTATCAGCCTATAACACTGTCTGGCACAAGGGCCTACTGCTGAAACTATCCAACTTGCTTCTGTGTGAACAGAAATTTTGACTCATTAGGTCAATGCTTTTGGAATGAACCTTACATGCCATCTCGAAACTCAGGTTAGCAAAAAGCACAGTGTGCACAATGGCCTCCCAAATAAGGATCGGTACTACCAACTTCCCTTTTTAAAAACACACACAAGGGTGATGGGCAGCAGGTTTAAAACAAATAAAAGGAAGTTCTTCTTCACACAGCGCACAGTCAACCCGTGGAACTCCTTGCCTGAGGAGGTTGTGAAGGCTAAGACTATAACAGGGTTTAAAAGAGAACTAAAGGTTTTTAAGATCAGGCTTGACAAAGCCCTGGCTGGGATGATTTAGTTCGGAATTGTTCTGCTTTGAGCAGGGGGTTGAACTAGATGACCTCCTGAGGTCCCTTCCAACCCTGATATTCTATGATTCTATGAACTAGATAAATTGATGGAGGTTAAGTCCATTAATGGCTATTAGCCAGGATGGGTAAGGAATGGTGTACCTAGCCTCTGTTTGTCAGAGGGTGGAGATGGATGGCAGGGGAGAGATCACATGATCATTACCTGTTAGGGTCACTCCCTCTGGGGCACCTGGCATTGCCCACTGTTGGCAGACAGGATACTGAGCTGGATGGACCTTTGGTCTGACCCAGTATGGCCATTCTTATCTTCTTATGATGTGCCCAAAATGAAATGTTGCAAGTTAATTTATGTTGACGACCTGGCACTAATGACACAGCCGCAGTACTCAAAGAAGCAGAAGACACCCTTAATACTGATCTGAAGAGGATGGAAAATTACATTCAGTACTGGCAGCTCAAACCCAATCCACCAAAACTGATGTCATCAGCTTTCCATCTCAGCAATTCTGAAGCTAAGAGGATGCTTAACGTAAACTTCTGCAGCAAGGAGATAGCCCACGATCCTAACTCCCACTACCTAGGAGTCACTCCCAATCACAGTCTTACCTGTCAACATCTGAGCCATAAAATAAAGAGTTGCATCAATATCACCCAAAAGCTAGTCAGTTATAGCTGGGGTTGTGATAACTTAATACTATGAACAGCAACGCTACCTTTAGTTTATTCCATGGCTGAGTACTGTGCACCTGTTTGGGGAAGAAGTTCGCTCACAAACTTGTCGATATCCAGGTAATTGTGGCTCTAGGACTTGTAACTTGCACTGTTATGTCCACTCCACTGCTCTGGCTTCCAATCCTCACAAACATCCTTCCTCCAACCATCCGGAGAGAGATGGGAGTACAAGAAAGCTCTCACTAACAAAAATCTCCCATTGAATGACAACCTCATTCATTCACCTCGCATTCTCCTTAAGCCTTACCAACCATTCTGGGCAGCTGGAGAAGCTCTTCTATCACCAGCTTCAACCCAGAAAATACCTGGTGGATGCAATGGGCAGACTCTGAAGTAAACAACAAGCACCTCACAGATTATCCTGAAGTAGAACTGCCTGGTTTCTTGCTCCACTGGAGACTGTGGACAAACCATAAAAATCAGAACGTTACATGGAAAATGATCACACCTGATGCGCAAATGGAGAATCAAGGGTTCCCCACAGTGCAAATATACAGACTTCAAACCACTGAACAAATTTTGAACAAGTGCCCCAACCCCACACTGGGCCAATGGGGACAGACCAATCACTGTGGGCCGAGGAAGCCATGCCTTCTCACCCCTGCTGTGCATGCTCCAGGTGGAAAGGACAGATAAAAGGAGACAGCCCAGCTCAGTCTGGGCTGGTTGAGGAGGAAGGACACACATCGCAAGCTCCAGCAGAGAAACCAGAGACTCCCTAAGCGGTGGAAACGACAGACTCGGAATAAACTGCAAGCAACCAAATGACCACAGAGATTGACAGGGATGCTGAGCCGCTGCCAGCCGGGGAGACGATGAGATGCAGTTTGTGGTAGGAAGTGACCCAGTGAATGTAGTATAAACTGATGCTTAATCCCATCATGGGGAATTTCCCAGCTTCATAGTGCTCTGGGTCAGAACCCAGTGGAGTGGAGTGGGCCCTGGTTCCCCCACCCCCTGCTCCTTGCTTGGAGGGGGGTGGCTACTGTATGTTTGCTCTGTCCCGCCCAGAGAGTCAGAACCCTCAGTGGCTGTTTGCCTGCTCCAGCCAGGAGGCTCAGAGGCCATAGACTATTGTGTTTGCTCTGCCTCGCCCAGGGCTACAAACTGTTTGCTCTGCCCTGCCCAGAGGGTCAGAACCCCAATTGCTGTTGCCTGCCCCAGCTAGGAGGCTCAGGGGCCATAGCCTTTTTTGTTCACTCTACCTCACCAGGGGTCCTGTGACCTCACTGAGGACCATCCCCCAAGGAGTCCAGATGACTGTGTGATGGGGTGCCAAGGGGGGCAGCCGCCCTCAACAAACAGGGCCCCCCATCACACCACATCCTTTCATTTTCAGGAGGTTTAGCAAAGGTGCACTCTGCTTCTCCTAAACTCCACAAATGGACCTCCAAGTTTTCTATTAACTTGTAAATGTTGTATTTAAATATGAAAGAAAAAGAACATGAAGCAAGTGAGCAAGCACAGTGCTTAATATGTACCAGCATTTATTCACCAAGGAGCCAGTGAAAATCCTCAAACTCAAAACTATAATCTCAGCACACATGGTGGAGCAGTATCAATAACACAAGACCAATTTAATTAAACAAAGTTAAAAATTATTCTGCTACAACTATGCTGACATAACTCACCCAGCTGGACACAACTGCGAAATCAAAGGGTATGTCTACACCGCAATAAAAGACCTGTGGCGCTGCTGCAACTGCAACTTGGTCAGCTGACTGTGTCTTGCAGGACTTGGGCTGAGGGGCTAAAAATTGTGTAGGTGTCGGTGCTCAGGCTGGAGCCTGGGTTCTGAGACCCCACAAGGGGGAAGCGTGTCAGCGCCTCGGCTCCAGCCCAAGTCCAAAAGTCTACACCCCAATTTTTAGCTCTGCGAGCCTGGGCTCCGATGCCACAGGTTTTTTATTGCAGTGTTGATGTATCTAAAGTAACTTTACTCCAGAATAATTATTCCACTTTTAAAGGCTGCAAAGACCCCTTTGCTACTCCTAAGCAGTGATGAGTCATACCAAAAGTCTTTATTTCCCATTACCTCATTAGCTAGTGTTATGCTGTACATAAATAACTTTATGCAGCAGCATAACGATGTCCTGCATCATGTTTTTCCAGTGCCACCTTATTTTTCCCCCCGCATCAAAAGAGTGGCAAACTGAGACCTACTAAAATTCTTGTCACTCATGCTGGTGCCAATACCATTGAGAAATCTACTGCTTGAATCATAAAGTGATAATAGAATTACTCTATATTATAACATTCCTGATAAAACTCTGGAAACTCGATAGCTGAAGGGGAAAGGGCAGAAAAGTAGAGAAGATTCCCTTCCATTATACTCCAATAATATTAAAATCATGCCTTGCATTATAACACAGAAACAGTTGCAAAAGACTATATTATTTGAAATCCAGTCAATAAAAGTTTGCTTTCAATTAAAAGCCGGTAGAGAATGCTACATTTCTTTTAGAAATTCAGGTTGAGAAAAAATGGATGTGCATATTGTATGAAGCTTATAAAAAACACCAATATTTATCCATCAATAATCAAATATAAAATGTGCTACTATCATTCAAAACAATGGTGCTTTATAAAACATTTCCATTAGTTATTTCCTTATTAAAAATATCTTTTACCGGCATGGCACCAACGTACATACTCCCATTCATTTCCAAAATCAGATTCTAAAGTTGAGTGAACTACAATTCTATTATTTTAAATTCTCAAATCTTATATACTAACAAATGGGTGCTAAGTTTTCTGACCCCAATCACTTGTAGTTCTTACGTAAAATTTTCAAACACACTTAATTGACTTAGGACTCTAAGACACTTTTTCAAAAAAGTAACGTAATCAGGCACTTTTGAAAAGTTTAACCCTTGCCTAATTTCAACCCATAGAAAGAGAATAGTCTTCTATCACTCCTAGAACAAGGTGCAGCGAAGTATCAGATTTCACTGTGCTAAAAAAGCAGTAAAATATTATGAAATATCAGATTTCACTATATTACACAAAAATATATTCAAAAACCTCATATGCTTTGAATACTAGTAATGAAGTTTAAATCTTGGCAGCCTCATTATATATTATTTTACAGATTAAGATCAGAACTCCGTTCTTTATATTCTGCCAACATATCACAAAATACTGAACTTGTTTAATTTTTCTAAAAATGAATATGGTTCTCAGTATCACAAACACAGTACATGCTTGTAAGGGTATGCAAGCAGTTGTCAGTCCTTGGCAGAATCTGGTTCACTCACCTTACTCACTGGACAGCTGCTGCAATCATATCAGGCCTTTGGTGGTCATCGAAAAAAGCAAAGCCAAAGCCAAACCAAAAAAGGAGTAAGGATTAATACAGCCAGAGTCCAAAAATGCAAAATGAGATTCTTGCAGCCAAAAAATCTTTAAATGAACTTTTCTGGCAGTTTGATTCCAATAGTTAGACAAGAGGCACCTTTTTCTAATAAGTCCCTCCCGCCCCAGAAACAGTTTTTAACACCTCAGTCAAACACTGCTCCCCCAGACCAGAGATTTCTCTATTGAGTGAAGAGAAATCCCTAGTGAATGAAGGCACCTGTTAAATTTAAAATTACCTGCCCTGATGAGCCACAGCATTTTAACCATATCACCACTAAACAAAGGCAACTGTCTAAACACCCTATAACAGAGATCAGTAAGTAAGTATACTACATAAATACAAGCACATATGCTCAGAAGAGCAACAGGCACACTAGACATATATACTGCAAACATGCTGTATAATGCTACCAGGATAGGTGCATGCCCCAACAAAAACATTATGATTTGTTCTATGACACTAGCCTACTGTAATTTTGATCAACCATGTGGAAATAGATTCAATGTGTAATGACCCAGCCACTCCCAGTCTCGATTCAAACCCAAGTTAATGGTATCTAATTTGCATATTAATTCAAGCTCAGCAGTTTCTGAATTGCCCAAATTGATATTTCCGGGCTTCTATGATGCTGCTGCCCTTCTTGCTAAAATGCATTTTCTTCACTCACTTATGAAGTGAGCTGTAGCTCACGAAAGCTTATGCTCAAATAAATTTGTTAGTCTCTAAGGTGCCACAAGTCCTCCTTTTCTTTTTTGCGGAACACGGCTGCTACTCTGAAACTTATAAAAAAATTGTTTGCCTTCCTTGTTCCTGCTCTTCTATCTTATTTCTATATCTTTGTCCTCTCTTGGCTGTGTCCTCCCTCACCTTTCTTTGCTCCATCTCCCTAGCCTGTTCAACAGCAAACCTTCTGGACAGTGTATTTGCTATCTTTGTTCAGCTTATTCATTTTTGGATTTAGGCTTTATGCTAGGTTTGAATGAAATAGGTATGCGAGTCCTTCTGACCACCTTAGCTTTTCTTCTTTCTCTCATGCTCTTGGCTTAACCTTCAATGCACGTATGCTCTCTTCTCCCAAAGCACCTCACTCTTCTTTAAATGTAAAAGCTAGACATGGTAGGCAAAAAATGCAAAGCTAACCCCCTACAGGCTCAGTTAAAAGAATCCTGTGATTTGTAACATATGTCAGACATAGGAAGATCCAAGGCCTTGAGTTAAAGGAACACATTAACTTGAACATCAGACTTGTCTGACAGTTTTCTGCCTTCTGTTGCTACAAACACAACCTAAAATTACAAAAAATTAAAGAGATGACGCTTTTTTTTTTTCTTTTTAAATTTTGCTTTGGTCAAGTCTACACTAAAAACTTTTGCCCTACAGTAAGGTCAGGCATGCGATTTTTTCCCCCCCACAACATTTCTGTACTGGTAAAAGCCCTAGCGTAGATGCAGGTATTCTGGCATAAGAGTCTTTTTGTTAGCATAGTTTAATTTCTGCAGGGAACCAGTATAACTAAGCTATGCCAGCAAAAGCACTTCACTACTCTGGATAACTTTCAACCTAGTGTTTTATAAGAGCTGGTTGAGGAGCTCTCTGGACAGCTAATGTTGATTTTCTATAAATCTTGGAGAAGTGGGGAAGATCCAGAAGACTGGAAGAAATGTTGTGCCACTTATTAAGGCTAAGCACAACGATGCAGGTAATTGTAGGCCTGTCAGCTTACCATTGATCTCAGGCAAGATGATGGAGGAGCTGATACAGGACTCTATTAAAGAATTAAAGGAAGGTAATGTAATTAATA
Source organism: Chelonia mydas (assembly GCF_015237465.2). Taxonomy (NCBI): domain Eukaryota; kingdom Metazoa; phylum Chordata; order Testudines; family Cheloniidae; genus Chelonia; species Chelonia mydas. The sequence goes on from NC_057850.1 coordinate 165,794,685, forward strand.
CAGATCAACATGGGTTTATGGAAGATCGATTGAGTCAAACTAACTTGATATCTTCTTTTTGAAGAGATGACAGGTTTGGTTGATAAAAGTAATAGCGCTGATGTAATATATTTAGACTTCTACAAGGTGTTTAACTTGGTACCACATGGCATTTTGACTAAAAAACTAGAATGATAGGTATAAAATTAACATGGCATGCATTAAGTGGTCTAAAAACTGGCTAACTGATAGAACTCAAAATGTAACTGAAAGCAGGAAATTGTCATCCAGTGGCTGTTTCTCCAGTGAAGTCCCACAGGGATCGGTCCTTGGCCCTACACTATTTAACATTTTTATCAGTGACCTGCAGAAAACTTAAAATCATCACTGATAGTTTGAAGACAACACAAAAATAGATAAATAATGCAGAGGATAGGTCACTGATTACCAAGCGATCTAGATCGCTTGGTAAACTGGGCACAAGCTAACTGTTTGTAATACAGCTAAATGTACATGTATACATCTAGGAAAAAAGAACGTAGGCCGTTCTTACAGGTTGGGGGTGAACTCTATTCTGGGAAGCAGCGATTTTGAAAAAGATTTGGGGGTCATGGTGGATAATCATCTGAATATGAGCTCCCAGTGTGAAGCTATGGCCAAAAGAGCTAATGCGAATATTGGATATGTAAGCAGGGGACTTTCAAGTAGGAGTAGAGGTTATTTCAGTGGCGCTCAACTTTTTCAGACTACTGTACCCCTTTCAGACAAACCCCTGATTTGTCTTGCTTACCCCCAAATTTCACCTCACTTAAAAACGACTTGTTTACATAATCAAACAAAAAAACCCACAAAAGTGTCACAGCACACTATTACTAAAAAACTGCTTACTTTCTCATTTTTACAACATATTATAAAATAAATCAATTTGGAATATAAATATTGTACTTACATTTCAGTGTACAGACCAGTATAAACAAATTGCTGTCTCTACGAAATTTTAGTTTGTACTGACTTTGCTAGTGCTTTTTATGTAGCCTGTTGTAAAACTAGGTAAATATCTTACTTAATGAGTTAATGTGCCCCTTGGAAGACCTCTGCATACCCGCGGGGGTACATGTACCCCTGCTTGAGAACCACTTAATTATTTTATTTTATTTGGCACTGGTATGACTGCTGCTGGAATACTGTGTCCAGTTCTGGTTCCCACAATTCAAGAAGGATGTTGATAAATTAGAGACGGTTCACAGAAGAAGAATGATTAAATTATTAGAAAACATGTCTTATAGTGATAAGCTAAACAGTTTGAGTTTTGGGTCTAACAAAGAGAAGGCTAAGAGGTGACCTGAATATTTTATAATGGGCTCTTCAATCTATCAGGTAAAGGTGTAACATGATCCAATGGCTGGAAGTTGAAGCTAGACAAATTCAGGCTGGAAATAATATAAATTCCTAGTGTTGACAGTAATTGCCCATTGGAACAATTTATCAAGGGTCATACTGAATTCTTCAACACTGAATTTTTAAAACAAGATTGGATTTTTTTAAAAAGATATGTTCTAGGAATTATTTTGGAGAAGTTCTGTGGCCTGTACTATATAGGAGGTCAGACTAGATCATAATGATGCTTTCTGGTATTAAAATCTATAAATTGTCCTCACCCCGTAGGCGTGTGGAGGAGTCCTCTTGTTGGTGGCCCAATCTGAGTGGGTTTTCCCTGAGCGGGGAGCTGTAGGGTGTCGCCACCGCCAGCAGCGAGGGGAGAGAAGGCCTGATATACTCCGTCACAGAGGAAAATAGTGCCAAGAATTTTATGCCATCAAATCTGAGATACAAAAATCTAAAAACAATCAAAGTATAATTTTTCAAAGGAAAGTTTTCCATGTTACAAAGTTCTGCCCAGATTTTTTTTTCAATATAAGAATATCATGGGACAGATATTGAAAGCCTAGCCTCTACAATTTTTCTAGGCTTTCAGTATCTGTCCCATGATATTCTTATGTTGAAAAAAAAAAAAAATCTGAACAGAACTTTGTAACATGGAAAACTTTCCTTTGAAAAATTATACTTTGATTGTTTTTAGATAATATTCTTAGATCACATTTCTTTCAAGTTAATGTTTACAATTGAACAAACTTGCAGAGGTGTGTCTTACGCTATTTTATGGAAGGGGGTGTGCAGCAGGGGCATAGTATTATTTCTGAACACTTTACTGTACAGTCATGCATATGTTAACAAAGGTCAACTATTGCACCCCCATTGTCATTTATATAGCTTCATAAGACAGTTTTATGGAGTGCACATGTACAGTCATGTTGCACATACTGAAATCTGAGGGGAATCATTCGGCCCCTCTTTGGCAAGGGGAGGTGAAGGATATTGGTTTTATATGCTTCAAACTGTCTGCTTCATACTAAGTCTATTACTAAGAAGACAAAGTCTGCTTTATGTGCAACAGATGCCAAGAGAGGCCAGAGAGGCTGAAGTGTTCTCCTACTGGTTTTTGAATGTTATGAGGCCTCAGGGGCTTGTTCACCTGCACATCTACCAATGTGATATATGCCATCATGTGCCAGCAATGCGCCTCTGCCATGTACATTGGCCAAACCGGACAGTCTCTACGCAAAAGAATAAATGGACACAAATCTGTCATTAGGAACCATAACATTCAAAAACCAGTAGGAGAACACTTCAACCTCTCTGGCCACTCAGTAAAAGACTTAAGGGTGGCAATTCTGCAACGGAAAGGCTTCAAAAGCAGACTCCAATGAGAAACTGCTGAGCTGCAATTAATATGCAAACTAGATACCATTAACTTGGGCTTGAATAGAGACTGGGAGTGGCTGGGTCATTACACATATTGAATCTATTTCCACATGTTAAGTATCCTCACACCTTGTCAACTGTCTAAATGGGCCATCCTGATGATCACCACAAAAGTTTTTTTTTCCTGCTAATAGCAACTCATCTTAATTAATTAGCCTCTTACAGCTTGTATGGCAAATTCCACCTTCTCTGTATGTGTGTATATATATCTTCTTACTATATGTTCCATTCAATGCATCCGATGAATTGGGCTGTAGCCCACAAAAGCTTATGCTCTAATAAATTTGTTAGTCTCTAAGGCACCACAAGTACTCCTGTGTTTTTTTTTTTTTGCGGATACAGACTAACACGGTTGCTACTCTGAAACCTGACAGTACCACTAACTACCTCAACTCTTGATGCCTAAAAGACAACAGCCAAGGGGTGCACAAATACAGACCAGGCATAACCCTACTCTTTGAACAAACAGAAAACCCCCTTAAGAAAGTTACTGATGCATGAGATTTTTTCCCCTCCAGTTTAAGCCAGATGTCTTAATTGTAATAAACCAAAATTTAACCTTCTGCATTGCTCAGAACTTATATCTCACAAAAATATTTGTTCTGTTCTATAAGAGAGATCAGATGACTAATTCCGACAACTCGTTATTTTTTAAATTCATCTTTGTTTTCTAACGCACAATTACAACAGCTAACTGCTGCTACACTGTCTATACAAAACAGTGCACCAGTTTAACTAAAACAGTTTATAAATTAATCTAGTAAAACCAAAGCAAACCCTCAATGTAGACACCCTTAAACCTTGCTTGTGTCACTAAGTTACAAAGTTAAGCTTGCACCAGAGTTAAACTAAACTGATTCTTCAATTGATTTACTTAAACGGGTTCATTTTTGCATTACACTAGTTATATTAGTAAAGGGATTTTAGCAAGGGCATACTTTCAAGGAAAACAAAGAAATTTGGAAAAATGCTTGTAATGAAGAGCAATTTGTGTGGAGAAGATATTTAAAACTGTGAATATTTTGAATGAAGAAGTTGAACAGTGACCCTGTTTTTTACCTTCAGCTCACATATTGTTGGGTATGTGACATCACTAGCACATAAAGCAGGCTCAGAAAAGTAGCTCCGTGCTTCACTTCAGGCATTAGTGTCATCATTCTTATCATTACTAGCAACTCTGGCAGGGCCATGAAGAATCCTGAACTACGAATTTTTCATTCTCAAAGAAGTTTCAGGTGTTGAATTTTGTTTGTATGTGTTTCAAGATCTTCCCCCCCTACCCCTCACCCCCAACTGGTTTCAGATTACAGAGGAGAGGAATTGCTTTTTGGAGGATGAAGGGATTATTTCTGAGTTTCTCTTTAGAAAGCCAGACAAACTATAATTTAGTTTTTGCACAAACTGGTCATCTTTTTTCTTTTTCTTAATTACATGTATCCGATCTCTCCTCTTCAATCCCTTCTCTCCTTCATTTTTGCTTCTTTTCAAAACCTTTGTGTTTCAGGGATCTTCCAAAAATCCTTCCCACTTCTCAGTCTCCCTCTCTTCCCATCCCACAGCCTTTTCTCCAAAATTCATTCATCACAACCACCTCCTTCTTGGTAAAGATGGACCATGACTTCCTCCAAAGCTCCATCAACTGGTCTGAGGTAGTTACTTGACAGAAAATGAGGAACATGCATCCTTTGGAAGTTGAGTAGGCTTCTTTAACACATGGAACTTGAGCTAACAGAAGCAGTAAGGGACTAAGGTTTGTTTTGTACTTTGATGAGCTACAAATGAGCTGGGCTGCTACCAACACATTTGGTTTGTACATCTATCCCTTGGTTTGCATGTCTAATCTCACTCAATCTCCCCCACTGTGTGTTTGCTACCTCTTCTCCTTTCGGAGGGAACCGCATCTGTGCTGCAGCTCCATCACACAGCACTTCCCCAGCCGTACAAAACTGTGCAGAATTACAATTTCTATTTGCTGCTCCTGCTGGCGCCAGTCAGCAAGCACTAATTTCAAGAGCAGCAACACAGAAACTTTTAGAATGCAGGGAGGCAAACCATACAATTCCCAAACCAACTGTACCCCCGGCCTCAGGTCAATTTCTCTGAGTTAAGGCACAATATTTTTCTTAACTCAAACCTCTGCCCTTCTGTGGTCTCATGACAATGGAGAATATCTACCAAAGAGAACTGCTCATGAACTTATACACTAAATTTAAATAGCCAAGCAAAACACAGTGAATTAAGCACAGAAGTGTAGCCTTAATATTAAATTCTATTAACCTGACTTAAGACTTTATTTCATCATAAAAAATACAAAAGATGAAATAATCCATTTTACACCAAAGTACACTAGATGCAACTTAAACCCACAAATAAGATAATCTGAGTTCAGTTAAGGCTGAAATTCTGTCCTTAGTTCAACCTGTTTCCCTATATTTTCCTGATTTATAGCTGAAATGGAACTTTAACGTTATTTAGTCTAATTTCAATGTAGTTTCATCTTGTACATTTTACAGATAAGAACTCCTCTGAGTATGAGTTATTTATTATTCCCCTGCTTCTCCCGGTTTCTAAGAAGTCACCCTGACCACTGCTGGGAGTTTCTATGTCAGCAACAGAGATTGGACCAGAAGCAGCAGCACACAGAATCATAGAAATGTAGGGCTGGAAGGACCCTGAGATGTTATGAAGTCCAGCACCCTGCACTGTGGCAGGACCAAGTAAACCTAGACCATCACTGACAGGTGTTTGTCCAACCATGTTTTTAAATACTTCCAATGATGGGGATTTCACAACCTCCCTTGGGAGCCTCTTCCAGAGATTAACTACCCTTATAGTGAGAAAGTTTTTCCTAATGTATAACCTAAATCTCCCTTGCTGCACACTAAAGCCCATCACTTCCTGTCCTATCTTCCGTGAACAAAGAACAATTTATCATCTTCTTCACACTAGCACTTAACATATTTAAAGACTTATCAGGACACCCCTCAGTCTTCTTTTCTCAAGATTAAACATGCCTAGGTTTTTAAATCTTTCCTCATAGGTCAGGTTTTTAAAATATTTTATCATTTTTGTTACTCTCCTCTGGACTCTCTCCAATTTGTCCACATCTTTCCTGAAGTGTGGTGCCCAGAACTGAACACAGACTCCAGCTGAGGCCTCACTAGTACTGAGTAGAGCAGGACAATTACATCGCTTGTGTTAAGGCTTATATCATTCTTGGGTGTATTTTTTGCATCTGCATCACACTGCTGACTCATTCATTTTGTGATCCACTATAACTCTCAGTTTCTTTTCAGCGATATTACCACCTAGCCAGTTATTCCCAATTTTGTATTGTGCATTTAATTTTTGCTTCCTAAGGGCACTGGGAACTTAGATCAGCATACCTACATCTCCAAGGGGTGTGAAAAATCCAAACATCTGTATCTACGCTGACCTAACCCCCAGTGTGGGGGTAACAGAAGAATTCTTCCATCAACCTTGCTATCTCCGCTCAGGGACATAGATTACCTATGCCAGCAGGAGAACTCCTCCCTTCAGCGTGGGCAGCATCTACACTTAAACTACTACAGCACCATAGCTGCTACACTGGAACTATGCCGCTGTAGTGCTTTAAGTGTAGGCATGAGCTAAATGAACTACTTCACACTTGTCTTTACTTTGAATTTCATCTTGTTGAATTCACACCAATTCTCCAATTCATCAAGGTCATTCTGAATCGAGTCCATAGCAGTTGCAATCCTGTCCAGCTCGGGGACATCTGCAAATTTTAAGCACACTCTCCACTCCATTATCCAAGACCCAGGACCAACCCCTGCAGAAAACCATTGATAACTACTCTTGAGTATGGCCTTTCAACCAGTTGTGCACCTACTTTATAATAGTTTCATCTACACCACATTTTCCTAGTTTGCTTATGAGACTGTCACGTGGGACTTTGTCAGACGCCTTACTAAAAATCTAGACATGCCACATGCAAATATACTTTCGTGGCTGCTGTTCCTCCCTAGTTGATGCAACAGTATCAACAGCCCTAATAACTACAGAAGGAAAGAGAGAATGAGTACCTATGCCCACCCTCTCTAGAAAAATGGTAGCAGCGGGCCAGAGAAAGAAGCCTCCCATAATCCCCTAAATCCAAGAGTAGTCTATTGCTCACCATGCCCTCGCTTTGTACAAAAGTTAAGTCAGTTATTTCAACTTGAATTTCTCTCACACTTACAGTAACACTAATAATCTTAGGTAGTGTTAATGACAGCAACTGACACAAGGACAAGTAGCATTTTATAAACCATTGCTATTGCAGGTGTAAATATGTTTTATTAAAAGCAGATCCAAGAGTGATATTTTCAATTAATCATGGAATAAAATGTACAACTTTTAGTATGAGATTTAAAAGTGTCATCAGGCTACACAGATCCCACATGACCATCTAACAGTGAATCTTCTGACTCTGACAATCCTTCCAAAAACAGAATAATCAAAGGGGAAGATGAGGGAGACAGGGAAAGTAATGTAATTCTGTCCCAGATTCTGAAAATAGCAAATAAGAATTATGTTGCTAACTTGAGAAAAGAAGGATGGCTCTGAGGTTGAGGTATAATACTAGGTACTGAGAGACCCAAGAGATCTGTGGCTCTGCCACAAACTTCCTGTGCCACAGTTTCCTAATCTGTAAAATAGGTTAATATTTTCCCAACCTCAAAGGTATAGTAATTCAGGTTTGTAAACCCTTCAAGATTCTCAAATAGAATGCACTATAGATGCAGAATGTATTATACTAAAAATACAGTGTAGAATCTAAACAAAATTTATAATGCAGCTTCTTTGGTTTTTTTAAAAACTTTTATAGGAGACAAATAAAACTGTGCTTCTAAAAAAGACAAACTGACCACTCTGCTAATTTTTTTTTTAAAAAGAAAGAAAAATATGGCAAAGAATTTGATCTTATGAAACAGTACTGACCCTCCCTGCCCCCAACAGCACTGGAGATAGTCCAGACATATTATAATGCTACATTAGATGGTATTACAAAAAGCCTGATGCAGATATGTCATCTCACTTCTGTACTAGTGCCAGTGTAGCTCCACCAGTGGGAGCCCTGGTGCAGACTGACCTTGGCAGTTTCACCTCCATGTAATTTAACCCTGCTCACAGCAAATCTAGGCTGCACAGCAGTAAACACACCACTAGCCAATCTACATTAGTTCTTCCAATGGAGATGCAACAATCATAGTGAAACATTTTACAAAAAATGCTAGTGTAGAAAAGCTCAATAGCGCTCTCTTATTTATTAAACTATTTCCTTTTCTTTCTTGCCTTCATCAGAAGTTTTCTTGTAATAAAGCCAAAAAACAGAGCAGTCACTGTGGCTGATTAAAAAGAAATCCTATACAATCCCTATATAACACGAGACTACAACTTTTAACAAAGTTTGCAACTAGTTATTGGCACAGTTGGCTCAAATTACCATCTTTAATATTCAGTAACTGCGGCAAGTAACAGTGTTTTGCCCCTGCCAGAGACCTAAGCTGGCACATGGTTGTCTTTCTGAAACTGGTTTACACTTTTTTTACAGTGCAGCCACGACGCCCATAACTAAGTTTATTACTGGTTTCACTGGGTATCCTTCCTCGCTGCTACGTGCAGCAGAAAACCACAAAGATACACTACCCTATATGCTGCTGCTATTGTTCTGTGTGCATGTCCTCCAAACCCTGTGTCTCCTGACGGGGCACCACACCTCCCCAGATTTTTCCTAGAATGCATGGATAAAAATAAGATTATACATTGTGGTAAATATAGACTCCCAGCCATGGCTGCAACAGAGCAAAGCTGCGCAGACAAACTGAACTTTTATCTGTAACACCATTAATGTAACTGTGCCACCAATTGGCTATAAAACCCTGGGAAAGTTGTTGCACAACACGGCCTTTATATCTATCTGCAATAGGAAAATGACCCTTTGTTAGGTATACACTACGGCGGTAAGTCGACCTACACTACACAACTCCAGCTACATGAATAATGTGGCTGGAGTCCACGTACCTGAGGTCGAATTACCGCGGGGTCGACGGGAGATTTTCTCCCGTCAACTTACCTTACTCTTCTCGTCGGGGGTAGAGTACAGGGGTCGACTGGAGAGCAATCTGCAGTCGATCTGGTGGGTCTTTACTAGACCCGCTAAATCGACTGCTAGTGGATTGATCTCAAGAGCGTCGATCCCGGCTGCAGCGTAGACCTGCCCTTAGCAATTGTTTTCAGCAATGGGTATATCTCCCCTTCCCCTACCATGCATTCTCTAAACCGTGTTGAAAGTGATTTAGTTACTAGTGCACATGGAACAAAGCCGTTTTCAGTAGCATTACAGAAAGTATAAAGGAGCCATGTTAAAAATCATTTTGTCCACTAGCAGTTAAACTACTTTCAGTGCCAGCAGAGATAAGTACAGGTGGACCCTATGCTGGTAATCACTGTCATCAATGAATCATTCCTGAGGCGATGTCTACATTTACTGAGGATAGATGCTGCTGCAATCAATGCAGCGGGGGTCAATTTAGCAGGTCTAGTGAAAACCTTGGGCCAAAAGAAATCTAATGAGGTTCAACAAGGACAAGTGCAGAGTCTTGCACTTAGGATGGAAGAATCCAATGCACCGCTACAGACTAGGGACCGAATGGCTAGGCAGCAGTTCTACAGAGAAGGACATAGGGGTGACAGTGGACGAGAAGCTGGATATGAGTCAGTGTGCCCTTGTTGCCAAGAAGGCCAATGGCATTTTGAGGTGTATAAGTAGGGGCACTGCCAGCAGATCGAGGGACGTGATCGTTCCCCTCTATTCGACACTGGTGAGGCCTCATCTGGAGTACTGTGTCCAGTTTTGGGCCCCACACTACAAGAAGGATGTGGAGAAATTGGAGAGAGTCCAGCGAAGGGCAACAAAAATGATTAGGGGACTGGAACACATCACTTATGAGGAGAGGCTGAGGGAACTGGGATTGTTTAGTCTACGGAAGAGAAGAATGAGGGGGGATTTGATATCTGCTTTTAACTACCTGAAAGGTGGATCCAAAGAGGATGGATCTAGACTATTCTCAGTGATAGCAGATGACAGGACAAGGAGTAATGGTCTCAAGTTGCAGTAGGGGAGATTTAGGTTGGATATTAGGAAAAACTTTTTCACTAGGAGGGTGGTGAAACACTGGAATGCTTTACCTAGGGAGGTGGTGGAATCCCCTTCCTTAGAAGTTTTTAAGGTCAGGCTTGACAAAGCCCTGGCTGGGATGATTTAGTTGGGATTGGTCCTGCTCTGGGCAGGGGGTTGGACTAGATGGCCTCCAGAGGTCCCTTCCAACTCTGTTATTCTATGAAGACCCACTAAATCAACTGCAGAACACTGTCTGGTCGACTCCAGTACTCCACCAGAATGAGAGAGTAAAGTAAGTTGATGGGACAGCATCTCCTGTCGACACTGCACAGTGCAGACACCGCACTAAGTCGACCTAAGCTATGTCGACTCCAGCTACATTATTCACATAGCTGGAGTAGTGTAACTTAAGTTGACTTACCCTGGTAGTGTAGACAAGGCCTGATTAGTAGAGTGGGCCTTTCCATGTTTCATGTACTCAAACTAACAATCCAGCACCAGAGAAATGTAATTAAATTAATTTAATAGAACAGAGTATTAAATAACTTCTTGAATATTAAATTATAAAAAACAGCAGAATTCTACAGGCAAACAGCAAAATTCAACTTAAGATAGACCCAAGTAAGACACACACAACCCAAAATAAGTGTCCACACAGGGGTTTGCATCAAGTTAGCTAATTTTTTATGAAGATTTAATTGAAACTGGTGCAACTTTCTCTTGCAGACAAGAGCTAACTTATAGGCACAAACTATAAAACAGATTTAAACCAATGTGACACGCACACACAGTATTCTAATTATGCATGGTGCTTAATTCTGACTGCACTATTCAAGTTACGAGGATAAAGCAATCAATATTAACAGATTAAGCAACTAACAGTAACAAGAGGAGCAAGGATAGTTCAACTAGAAGGAGGAACAACTGGCAATTTTAAAATCAAGTTTGGATATTTTTCTAGAAGATATGCTCTAGTCCAAACAGGAATTATTTCAGGGATGTTCTAGATAATGAAGGTCAGATTACATGACCACCGTGGTCCTTTCTGGCCACATAATCTATGAATCTTCAGAACGACAAAATCAGAGAGGGAAGCAACCAATTTGTCAGAGGGTCATATAAGGTCAATTCATCTGCCAATGCAAGCCTCTTTACAATAAGTGCCCAGGGCTGCAGCTGGTGATAGTGGGCCAATTTACTACACTTTTGCTTTTGAAGAAAAGATTCCAAACAGTGTTACCCCCCAAACCACCAATTCACAATACTGTAGTGGAAACAATTTCTGAGTTGCTACTTTAAGCTAACTCCCCATTCCCTCCCCCAGCTTCTCCAAAATAGCAGGTTTTTACTAAAGCACCTGATGGACCACATAATTATCCCCAGATAAAAAATGAGACAAAAGAGAAAAGCTATATGTGCAGTAAATAAAGCAACACTGATTTGGGGTGGGGGTGTTAAACTGGTTTGCTGTTATTAGCAGAGAACTGAAACATAATTGGGGCAAATTAATAAAGATAGGGAAATAATCTGTGTGCACAGCCTGGATAGAAAAAGGTGTTCAAAAAGTAAGCCAACTGGCACTACCCCATCAAAAGAAATGGCTCAGCAAGAGGATACAAGTACAAAGTAGGGGAGACAGTATGTGGGTTCACAGAAAGGAAGGAAGAAGTGTAATGGGAAGATGATGAGGGATCTTAGGGAAAGATCTGAGGACAAGTAAATGAGATCAGCAGGGGTAAGAATCAGTGCAGGAAATAGTTTTTGGAGGACAAATTACAGCAGAGAAATAATTATGGTGGATGAATCCTCCACACTGAGAGGCAAAGAATGATTAAAGGGATGGGGAAAGGATCCCAGTTAAAGGAAAATGGATCATTGTAAGGCTTTGTTACAGAGCTGTTAGTGGGTGGCAGAGTGTTCACGAGAGAATTAGAAGGATATACTTGAGGAACACTGAGGACTATGGAGATACAGTCATTGGGTAGGGGCAGTTACAGGGACAGTCACCGGGGATGAAGGGACAGCAGGGGCTTTTGGGGAGTAGTTAGTTGCACAGTCTTTAAGAGTGGGAGGGAACTGGGATCATATCGGGGTCAGGGCTAACTGAGATGATACAGAAGTCTGGCAGGCAGTCACTGGGGGGTTGGGGTGAGGGGCTATGGAAGAGAATATTCTGGAGTGGCTGGGATAATATTGGGGGTGAGAGAACCAGCCACCGGGGCTGCCCCTTGGGGAGGGGAGGCTCCCGGAGCAATACTGAGGCAACGTGGGGGCTGTCCCCTTGCGCAGGAGGCTCCTGGGGCGACACAAGGACGGGGGGTTGGGGGGATACGGGATGGGGGAAGGCTCCGGGGCGGTACCGGGAAAGGCATTTCCAGTGCGTAGTTCGAGGCCTCTCACCAGAGGCCGAGCCGGGGGCAGAGGGGCCGGATCCCCGGCCGAGCTCGGCCCCACCCCAGCGCTGGCGGGCCAGGGGCATAAAACGAGCCCGAAGGGAAGAACCGGCGGCGGCGGCGCCCGGGCCTCCCCTGCGCGGCGGCTGCGGAGTGACTCCGAGCCGAGCCCCGCAGCCCGCCCCGCTCCGGCCGCCTCCCCGCGCCCGGCCCGGCCCGCCGCCGGCCTCACTGCGACACCGCGGCACCGCCGAGGCCTCGGCACTCACCAGCATCGCGCGTCCCGCAGAGTCAGGCCCGGCCGCGCCGCGTCCGCCCGCCCCTTCCGCCTCCGCCAGGCCCCGGATCCGCCGCCTCCCTCGCCGCGCGGCCCCAGAGGAGGAGCGAGCACCGCCCCCGCCGCACAGCGCGCCCCGCCCCGGCTCCCGCCCGCGGCGAGAGAGCGGCTCCGCACCCCCCCTGCGCCCGGGCCCCTGTCGCCAGGGCGCGGGAAGGGCCCCGCTCCGCACCGGCCGCAGGAGAGTGCGCTCCCCACCCGGCACGAGGGGGAAGCGGCGCTCCCGCCAGCACCGGGGCTGCCCCCCCAGGAGTAGAGAGAGGGGGCTGCCCAGGGCCAGACCAGGGTGATTCCCCAGCACCCCATTGGGGGCGGGGGGAGTCCGCCCAGCACCCACCTGCTAGCATCGGGGAGCCCCCCACCCGCTCATCCGCAGGGAGAGAAATGAGGTTGAGTGACCCAGCGACACTTGGGGGAGCTCTCCTCCCCGTCACACTAGGATGGAGAAAGCGGGGAAGCTAACTAATCCTTCAGCAGCTGCACACCCCTCCTGCACTCAGCCCCGGAGAAAATGGAAGACGGACCCCCCTCCCACAGCCAGCATTGGAGAGAAGTGGGGAGGGACGGCTAGCTGAACCCCTCCCCAAGTTAATATGCTTTTATTTATGCTAGTCGTATTGGTCATAGAGCCCCCTGTTGTCCTCCCTTGGAGGATGGATGTAATATTACATTTGATACCAACATATCTCAAGATAGTGGTATGACTCGTGGGGACGATCAAGTGCCCACAAAGTCACAGACATCGGAGGGATGGCTATAACTCAGACTTGTTTTTTGTTAACTCGGATAACTTGTGCTGAAGTGGCACAACTCCAGTAGTGGCTACAGTTTGACTGAAAGAGGTCTCATTTGAGAGAGCCTCAGTCCTGTCCTGTTGGCTGGGGCAAGTGCTGAAGCTTCAGGCCCATTTATTTTTTATTTACAGATATTTAAGTGAGATCTAGAGGATGTGATGACGTTGGGGTAATGTATTGCCTCACTGGGTAGGTAGAAGTCATCTTAAAGCAGACAGGAATTATTGAAGGAGACATTGAAGGCCTGGTGCTGCTTTATGACATCAGGCTGCCTGTAACATATTCAGTTATTGCAAGTTAAGCTGGGTTGAAGGGGAGGCATCCGATGAAGTGAGCTGTAGCTCACGAAAGCTCATGCTCAAATAAACTGGTTAGTCTCTAAGGTGCCACAAGTACTCCTTTTCTTTTTACGAATACAGACTAACACGGCTGTTACTCTGAAACAATTCTTAAGTTGGCATTTGCTCCCTATAAGCGATACCCCCGTGTGGCAATGATGGTATTGTGCTGGTGGAAGTGCTGCCTTTCACAAGACATTAACCCCTCTGCAGTTACTAAAGACTGTAGGGCATATCTTGCAAAATTGAGAGCATCCTGACAAAGTAGCAGTTTAGATAATGTACTGACTAGCTGTTGTGCCCCTGCCATTTCAGTTGGGTAATTCTTCACTGTCTGTCCTAAACTGTTGTCTGTTACTCACTATGAACTATGCTCACTAGCATGAGTTTGAGAGAGCCACATGATCCTGCAATATAGCTCCTCCAAAATGAGTGTCAATAAAACATTTATACTGTCAAACTCATGCATTTGGTTTATGCAATACTGTACAACATAGCTAGTGTAGTTATGAAGGGAGAGAGAAAAACATTATTAGTATTTCCATTACAGTATCTAGAGGCTACTGTGACTGAGCTCAGTCTCCTTATCCTAAGCACTATACACACATGTAGTGAGATACAATCCTTTCGTGAAGAGTCTACAATCTAAATAGACAAGACAGGTAAAGGATGGGTGGGTGACAGAAGCATAGATAAGTGAAATGATTTGCCCAAGAACACATAACAGATCAGTGTAGAGCTGATAACGGAAACCAAGTCTCCTGGCTCCCAATCCTGTGTTCCATCAAGTGGGCCAAATTGCCTTAAAAATTAGTGTTAATACATTTAAATCCTTTAAAAAAAAACATGAAATAGTTTTATATACATCAAGATGATACAATTTTAAGTTCAATCATTCTCAGCTATATGAAATTATTTTTGTATAATTTTGCATAACCAAAAACATTCTTCTGAAGAATAATAGAGATATGAACAAATAACTTGGGTCCTGTTATTCTTGATTGCTGAGGACCATAATTCAATGGAATTAAAGAGGTTCCACTGAAAAGTAGAAGGGATGGCATTTAGGGACCCTTACACAGGGTGTCTAAACACTTCTGTGCACCTGAGAATTTTGCTGTGTGAGAATTCTCTCTGCACCCTATCATTACCAATAGTGCAGATACAGGTCCACTGGCCATTCTTCGCTGCAGACAGAGGGCCAGATTCTGATCTTAGTTATACCAAAGGAAATTTGGAGTAACTCCATTGAAGTCAATGTAGTTACTCTGCTTTTACACCAGTGTAAATTATATCAGAATCTGGCCCAGGGAGTGAAACACTCAGAGCATACATTGGTACAAGTTGCACAAGCAGTAGAGAACCAGGCTGGGGGAGAATATTCCTTTGCACCCTGAAATTATCAGCTTACATTTTGGCACCACAGGCTGTGCACCATTTTCAAAATTTGGCCGTTAAAGATACCCCACAAATAGCTGTTGTCCACACATTCTCTTGAAAGAATTATTTCCTTATACAATAAAATCTTTTCCAGAACCATCCACTGAAGTGAACATAATCAAATTCATTGAAACAGATGCTCTAAGAAAACAGTGCTGGCATAGCAGTCAAGAAGCATCACTTGGAAGTAGGGTCAGTAGATGTGATGGACCCTATTTGTCAACTGTGGAGCATTGCATCATGTGAAATTGCTTTACAAGCACTATCCCTGGGCATGACATAGCTCTTCTCATTTGCCAGAGCAGGTGTTATGTATTAGGGGTGGTGAAGTTAATGCACCTGATGAATAACATGCTGTCTCCTTGGTGGAGTCAGGACAAAGACGATCAGAGGAAGGAGGAAACGAAATATGGGGTGGAGAAACAATTATTAATAAATGAGGACCATGATAAAATCTCTGAAGGTTTGTTTTAACTTCATTTTGCATTATTATAACATTTAATTAAATTCATACACTGTTAAAGTCAAATGCTAAACCAAGGAGAGGATGGGACCACACATAAGAGAGGGAGCGGGGGGAGGAATCTGTCAAGGAGTGAAAAAGAAGAAAGGAAAAAGCCTGAATTATCATGCACAAACAACCATTACCATCTGGTTCTGAGTCCCATAGCATGACAAAGAAAAAGAGAGTTTTCTTAATCCTATGACAGAAATGTGAGTTCATAGAGAAATTTGAGCATGGCATCCCGGCAAGAAAAAAAAAAGTTCAGTAGAGTATAATTGTGGTTTGCAAACTGGGTATGATTTGAACATGGGCAGGGTCATGGATTTGTAAGTTTATTCATGATGGTGATAGCCTGCTCAGTGTGCTGAAGAGGAAGCCTGAAAAAAATCTTCATTGGAGGATGTAGATGTTGCTTCATACACATGGTTCAAACAGAAACGTGCTGAAGGAATTCCGGTTTCAGGACCAATGATATCAGAAAAAGGTAGGGAATTTCATGCAAAAATGAACATTATTGTCAGACCCTGCCTCCCAATAGTCATGCCTAGTGGTTGGAGAGAGTTAGAAACCAGACATAGGGTTGGGACCGTGCTGAGGGTGGTGCTGGAACCGAGATCTGGGAACAGGCCCATATCAGAACTGAGATCAGTGTCCGCAGACAAGCCAAACTGAGTACTATAGTCAGAGTCCAGATACAGAACAAAGTTTGAAGCCCAGTGGTCAGAGTCCAAGAAGGTCAGGAGGTAGAGGCAAGGCTGGAGCGGGCCAGTAACAGAGCTGGAGCAAGGTCAGGGATGGGCAAGGACAAGACTGGAACATAACGCAGGCAAGGCTGGAGTAGGAACTGGATCAAGAGCAGGCTGGACATGAAGGGAATCTGGTACACTGCAAGGCTGCAGGAGGGTTCCTGGCTGGGTAGTTCTCTTGCACAGACTAATCTGCAGTTCTGCCAGGGTTGGGGAAAGTACCTGAACCTGAGGATTATCTGACCCAGGCTCTACTGGATAGGCTGCTGCTGCATGCCTGAAGACTGAGTCATGGCAGGCTCTGTGGAAAGATTAAGTGCAGCTGAATTGTTGGTGCCTGCCTGAGTGCTGCCTCATCACAGCTCTGTTGGAGGGGCACCTATTGAGCCTCTGGGGATAGGTGGTCACAAGCCTGCCCACATCGAAAGCCACCCCACCCAGCCTAAGGGGAGGAGCCACAGGACCCAGGCATCAAAAAGATTACAGGGAACTGTGACACTGCATTCCATATTCTTCATAGGGATATTATTATGATACAATTATGGCATAACAATGATGTATTTTATACAAGATAGGTCATGTGAAATATCATGGTAAAGGTTATTATGTACTGAATATGATTATCCTATTTGTATGCATGTATCATTTTGGTATCTGAAGTTAAGAATATTATCTATGTATCTATTACAAATGTGTTTTGCCTAGTGGGCGTTCCCCAGGTGTAAAGACTATTTGTTAGTCTCTAAGGTGCCACAAGTACTCCTTTTCTTTTTGCGGATACAGACTAACATGGCTGCTACTCTGAAACTAGGCAAAAACCTGTCAGTCTAGATGGCTGGCTGGAAACGGCCCATTCAAGTCAATGGACCATTAGGAAGAACAATAGGTCTTACAAGAAGCTAATCTCCCACCTAGGAACCTTCCTGAGCACCCTACAAACAGCCTCCCAGTCATGGTTGTGACCAGATCACCTGGTACTGGACTCCATCTTGGAAGACCAGTGTTTTTCCACTGAAAGGCATGGGAACAAAGCTTGGAGACAAAGGGTTCCCACCATATGCAAAAGCTATTTAAGGCAGGGAAGTGACATCGAGGTTCTTCATTGACTCCCTGCCCAAAGAGACTCCTGGCAACATGCGAGGAACAAGGACTGAACTGGGGGGGAAGTGCTGGACCCAGGCTAGAGGGATTTTTAGCCTGTGAAAGGAACACCTAGGGATTCCAAGCTGTAAGCAAGTGCAGCTTGCCCCTTAAGAGCCTGAAGCCAGCTTATATCATCATTTAGGGTGAGAATTTGCTCCTCATATCCAATCTCTTTAATATATTAAGCTTAGATTGCGTTTTTGTTTATTTGCTAGGTAACCTGCTTTGATCTGTTTGCTATCCCTTATAATCACTTAAAATCTATCTTTTGTAGCTAATAAATTTGCTTTTCCTTTAATCACAAACCAGTATGTGGGATTTATAACTTGGGACAAAAACCTGTTGTATATTCTCTCTCCACACTGAGGGAGGGAGCGAATTTCATGAGCTTATGCTGTAGAGATTTCCGTGCAGCGCAAAACGGTATTATTTTGGATTTACACTCCAGAGGGGTGTGTGCTCTTGAGCAGCTGGGCAGTTCCTTAGCAGTAGCCTCCCCATGCAGAGCTGATCACAGCAACCTGTAAATGCTGCAGCTGGGTGTGTGCCTACCTCTGTGTCTGCTGGTGAAAGAGCAAGCTTGGAGAGCTTGGCAATTTATCACAGAAAACACAGCGTGAGAGGGAGCCCAGGCTGGTGGGTGAGGGGGGCTTACAGGTACCCGAGTTGCAGGTGGCACCCGAGGGGGAATCCATCACAGGGACAACAAATGAAAAAACAGGTACAAGAGTGAGGGTCACAGATTCAAAAGCAGGGATCCAGAGGGAGACACCAAGCAGAGAACCCCGGACAGCACCCACTGCTCTTCAAAGGTGTCTAGGGAGCCAGTGTACACACAGTCCAAAGACAACTCTGCCCAGAGACATGACTTAAGGGAGGATCAGAAGTAGGCCCCAATGTTGCAGAGCACCTCTCCATCCAACTTCCTGCTCCTGGCATGGAGGACGGCCACAGTGGCCAGAGCCAGGAGGAGGTTGACGAGGAGGTCTCATAACTTCGTGGCCAATTGTGGGGCCACGGATGTGGAGTGCATAGATCAAGAGGTGCAGGGAAAAGTCCGCCAGAATTTAAGGAGAAGGTTTTGGAGAAGCCAGAAAAGGGGCTGCAACCCAGCGTATTCGATGTAGATGTGCCTGGGATCTCCCTCTCACTGTGGAAGGGGCAGATCTCGGGGGAGGTAGTGAACTGCGCCAGGTACACGCCCATGTTTATGGCTCCATGAAGGAGCTGCCATCTAATATCCCCATCAGGCCATGGGACCAGGGTGGAATATGGAATGGCCCATCAGATTTCCTCACCCTCCATGGGTGGTGTCAAGGTTCCTTCCCCACTCTGAACTCTAGGGTACAGATGTGGGGACCTGCATGAAAACCTCCTAAGCTTACTTTTACCAGCTTAGGTTAAAACTTTCCCAAGGTACAAACTATTTTACCTTTTGCCCTTGGACTTCCACCACCAAACGTCTGACTGGGTTTATTTTTAAGAAAGCGTTGTTTGGAAACGTCTTTCCCTCCAAAATCCTCCCAACCCTTGCACCCCACTTCCAGGGAAAGGTTTGGTAAAAATCGTCACCAATTTGCATAGGTGACCACAGACCCAAACCCTTGGATCTTATAAACAATGAAAAAAGCATTCAGTTCTTACAAGAAGAATTTTAATAGAAGAAACAGTAAAAAAGAATCACCTCTGTAAAATCAGAATGGTAAATACCTTACAGGGTAATAGATTCAAAACATAGAGAATCCCTCTAGGCAAAACCTTAAGTTACAAAAAGACACAAAGACAGGAATATCCATTCTATTCGGCACAGCTTATTTTCTCAGCCATTTAAAGAAATCATAATCTAAAGCATATCTAGCTAGATTACTTACTAAGTTCTCTAAGACTCCATTCCTGTTCCGTCCCAGGCAAAAGCATCACACAGACAGACTCTTTGTTTCTCCCTCCCTCCAGCTTTTGAAAGTATCTTGTCTCCTCATTGGTCATTTTGGTCAGGTGCCAGCAACGTTATCCTAGCTTCTTAACCCTTTACAGGTGAAAGGATTTTTCCTCTGGCCAGGAGGGATTTAAAGGTGTTTACCCTTCCCTTTATATTTATGACAGGTGGTAGGAGGTCCCGTGGTGATCGGGGCAAGACACGAGGCTGAGGAAGTGAAGGGTGAGGAGCACAAGCATGTATAGCTGTTTCCTAGGTGCGGTTCGGAGGCAGATAAGCTGCATGTCAGGCTGCCAGCTCAGGTGGTGCGTAGGGGGCAGCTGGGGAGGTTTGTGGGGCAGAGGCCTGATGGTGAGGTCCGGAGGGATGGCTGGGGAGCACCCCCCTGCAGGGCCTGCTCGAGGAAAGCACAAGAAGTTGGCTGTAAGGCTGGCCTCACCTCCTGGAGTATATGACAGGAGACACAAGGGATGGAGAGCCCCATGCACCAGTCCACCCTGTTGGGGGGACAGCTGAGTGAGCAGCCCTGGTTTGGCTGCTAGTTTGCCTCACAATTACCGAGCCTTTCATGGCAAGTCAAGGGTGGCTGATGCATTTTAAATCACTCCATGGAATTTGTGTGCTTTGCATTTGAGGAGAAAAGCTTTCCATAGAGAGTGCAACATCCAAAAATTTCAAGGATAGATTCCATTTGTGTATTGAAATGCACAATTTTTTACCAGCTCAAGTTTACAATGCTGATGAGACAGGTGTTTTTTGGAAATGTCTTCCAAGTTGCACACAGTTGTGCCTGGATATATGTCAAGCAAGAAAATGATCACTTTCTTGTGCTGTGCCAATGCAAGTGGGAGGCACTGTTTGCAATTGGCTTGTATGGGCAAAGCCAAAAAGTCACAGTCATTCAAGGGCACAGATGTTCAGCATGTGGCAGTTCATTACTATCACCAAAAGGCAGCATGGATGGACAGCCATATTTTCTAAGACTGATTTCATTCAAAATTTGCGTCCCCGGTTTGCAACTAGCCACAGAAACAACAGTTGCCTGAAAAAGCAATTATATTGTTGGACAGTGCTCCCTCACATCCTCAGAAAGAGCAACTGATGACAGATCACCAGATTTTTGCCATGCTCTTGCCAAATGTGACTTCTGTTTGTAGCCAATGGACCAATCTATAATTCAGACTTTCAAAAAAATGACAAAAAAAGTTATGGAAAAAAATTATTAACTGAACAACATGACATGTTTATTTTTTGGAAGTCACTGATTCTGAAAGATGCTATTTGTGGTTCTGAAAAGGCATGGAATGATGTCAAAGACATCACATTACAAATTTGTCTGATATTAACTGTGGCCAGATCTTGAAGACAACAACATTTCCTTGATTTTGAAACAGACCCCGAGGAAAACAACGATATTCTTGAAATTATAAATCACCATCATGGTTTTGAAGAAGTGGATGAAGAGAATATCCAGCAATGGCTCCTGCGTGACAGCAACCAACCCCGGTATCAAATTTTAGATGATTCTGAGATTAATGTTGCTGTTGAAGGGGAATATCAGGTGGAGAAGGCAGACAGTTAACAAGATACAACTGAGCTTGTATCAAGCACAAAAATTAGTGCAGAGGACACAGTGCAGAATCTTCAGAATGTGTTTATGTTCTTTGAGCAACAAGATGATATGGGGGTATTCTGATATCCTGCAGCTGCGTTCAACGTGTGACAAAGAGAGACATAAGATTTCTAAAGGTCTCTTTCAAAAATCCATTCCAGACAATTCTAGATAACAGGAACCTAAAGTACTACTTGTGCTGTTAGATTACATCTTAATATACCAATCTAGTATATTTTTTCATTAAACAATAAAGTAATGTTGGTTTGATGCACTATAATTGATTTCTTAAAAAAAAAAATCCCCAAACTTTGTCACTCACAGAGGATGTCCCAACCATTAATATGGATTAAAGTTTACACAGTATATTACATATTAAGTACAGTATTAGAAACTATGTATCTTTATTTATAGGTATGACACCATTATTCAACTATAATTTTTTTCTTTGTCATTTGGTCTGCTGCTTCTTACAGATGGTTTGATTCCTTTCTTATGCCCTGTAGTGTATGGAGGGGACTACAGCAATCAGTCAATCGTTGAAACAGGTGAAGGTGCCTTTGACCTTGTGCTCCAGAAAGTTCTTTTGATATTGTGGGCTCTAAGAAAAACATTGCTAATATACTTTACAC
Organism: Chelonia mydas; assembly: GCF_015237465.2. Lineage (NCBI taxonomy): Eukaryota > Metazoa > Chordata > Testudines > Cheloniidae > Chelonia > Chelonia mydas. The sequence goes on from NC_057850.1 coordinate 165,816,510, forward strand.
AATATAGTCATATAATAGGGCTGCAAAAACCATTAATATATAATTTAGTCTGCAGAGCACATACAGAGACAAAAGGTTGCCAGCTATATACAGACTGAACTAATAATCTTGCTCTTATGAAGGACTAGAAAAGTGAAGTTAAGTTCTCAGAGAAAATAAATTGACATGTAAAGACAATTCTAATTCTTGAGTCTAGATCCACTGATCCTTTCAAGATGGGATGTAATGAGCAGATAATAGCTAGATGGTGAGGAGAAGAGAGGATTTAGAAAGTACCATTCTGTGGAAGTAACTCCTAGAAAATGCCATCCCCAAAAAAGCTTGCAGATCTAGCTTGTGAATATGTGAATACTCATCTGGAGTGGCTTTATAGATATTTTCTGCAGAAGATAATATCTTTGTCCATGATGTGGAAGTGGACCTAGAGGTTTTGTGCTTTTAGACTACGAGGTATTTTCACCAGCATTTGCTTTGTAGGCTTTTTTGATGCAATTCTGTATTCATCTTGCTCTGACAGTCTTCTCCTTCATGACAATGTTTCCACAGAGCCCCATAGTAAAAGTTGTCACAGGCCTCGCCACACAGCCATAAAACCTTGTTGAACAGTAGTTGGTAGTTATGTGATGCATAAGTCCCATGAGCTCGCTTTGCAGATGATGCACTGATATTTCCCATCTGGGTTGGTGTGTGCATATATGATCCATAAACTGTCCATGGTCTTTGGAAACCTCAGGATTTGAGGTTCTGCATAAAACTTGCTAGAGCTGAGGGCCATGAGACTCTCTCAAATCATATGTTCCTCACCCTGAGGACAGCTCTAATGGATAGTATTGTTATAATATATTACTTCAGTAGACATGGAGAGGTCTCAGTCCCCTCCTGTTGTGTCAGGAGGCAATCCAATCTGTGAAAATGATGGAATTTAGAATGAAATGACCCCATCAACTCTGCACCTGTCAATCACAAACGAGCATACCCAGAAACTTAGGTGAGAAAGATGAGGATCAATGTAAATGGTTGATCAAACTTTTAGTGGTTTGTCTGATGTTTGCCAGGTAGAGCAATCCAGATATGGGCTTGTCTTGCTACAGATCTAAGCAGCTACAAATCAGCAAGTCCAAGATTCAGCTTGAGAACAGGCAAAGATGCACAGTGTCTATCAGAGAGTTTTCATTTACATAGAGGGAAAGGACTCATGCCTTTTTTTTTTTTTTCTCCATTTTGCTGAGGAAGACTCCACATGATAGACCAGAGTTTCCTGGTTTGAGAACAGCAGATCTGGTTCTCAGAGATAGACTATTCTGTCTTCACTGTGGCTCTATCAAAACAATATATTTAGACACCAAGCTACTGCTGGCAGATTTTTGTGCTTCCTTCCCACATCAGGAGAGGGTGGCATGAAACAAAGGCATTTGGATTTCTTGAACGCATTAGTTCATTTCAAGTAAACTTTTAGTTTTTCATTACATCCATTTTATGCCATAATTTTCTTTCAGGTCATGTCTAGTATTTAAAGAGCAAGAAGGGAACATTTTCTCTTGATATCTCTGAAAACTAGTGTTACACTTACAATTAAAGTCAGGTCAGGTAAATAGCAAGGCCTCTTCTATTTGGAAGGTGTGGTGTTGCTCCTCAGTTGATAGAGTTCCTTGATAGTAGACCCATCTTGTGGATAATAAATAAGAATTTGAAAAATCTCAAATTAGAAACTCAGAAACTTTCTGGTCAGGCTGTAAGGGGTCATGTGTGAATCTTTTTGAAGGTTGCTGGAGTTCTGCTGTGTTTTAAAATCTCTTAATTAGTTGGTGAGAAGAAATTTGTGAAGATGAAGACATTGGTATGGAAACAAGTGTTGATAATTGTCCCCTCAAGGTTAATATTGCCAAGTTGAGGGACAGGTTATCCTGTAAAAATGTGAGGAATTAGAGAGCTGCAGTTTATTGGGATTAATTTGGCTGCCTCTCCACTTGCAGTGGAGATTTGTTCTTTGTATTACACTATTTGTTTTTGGAGAGTTTCTTGGATATTAGGAGGATGCCTCACTCTGCCTGCCAGATCTGCTTTTCTCAATCTTCCATTCAGTAGCCACGTTGATAATTTAGTAAGGGTGGATTCCAATGTTAAGGCATAGGCCCTGTTAAAACAAGCTGGAGGTTGTGTTGATCATGGATTTGCTCACTAGTTTTAAGAACCTCTGCTGCTTCAATTAGTGAGGGGAAACTAGGAAGATGCAAACCTTTTCTCCATTATCTCATGAACCAGCTGCGAGATGTGGGGTAAGGGACAAGAAGCATATAATTAGGTGCTAGGGTTAGGGATGAATCCTTAGCTACAGTAGCTTATTTGACCATAGGTGTGAGAGGGTGTCAACTGCTGTTGCTCTTCTGTTGTGAATGGAGAAGTATAATTCAAAATTGTGATTGTCCAGTGAGGTGAATAAGTAAATTGTGGGTTATTCCAATGAGCCTATCATTCAGTTTTATACAGACAAATAATTAAGGGATCATACCCCCTCCTGAATTATTTTTCTTCTCAGTCAGTCTGCCCTGTGACTGGTGGCTCCATTTATGTGCATAGCTTTTACGAAGAGTGTGTTCTCCTGCCCACTGAGACAACCTTTTTGCTCTCTAATGAAGCAGGTCCAGCAGTTCCCCCTTGTCAGTTCAGATAGGAGATCATGTTTATATTTTTGTCTTGACCAGGATATGCTTGTTTTTTAGGACTAGCTGTGACTTTCACAGAATCTGCTCATTTCTCTAAGTTCTAATAGGTTGGTTGATTTTTATTTCTTTCCACCCTGATCCACACTCTTTTACCAACTTCTTCCCCGACTGGATTCTCTAGACTCTAGCCCCTCAATACTCAAATTTGGTGAGAATTTTCCTCTTTGTTTGGCAGAGATGTTCCCTTGATCAATCTCTACTCTTCCATCCACCACAACAAAGTGTATTACCTTGCCTGGAATTGTGATATCTGAATTTGGTGATAGATCCTACCTTGGTCATGTAGTAAGTAGGAGTCTCTGATGTATCTCATGGGCTATCATTCTCAGAGCCACTCTGAGATACAAGAGATCATGATCCCAAAGAAATAGACTCTTTCCACGCCACAAGTATCTCAGGAGGATGTTAAATGGCAGCTACTAAAGTTAGACAGTTTTAAAATCAGCAGGTCCAGATAACTTACATCCAAGAGTTTTAAAAGAGCTGGCTATGGAGTCTGCTGGACTGTTAATGTTGATTATCGAGTCTTGGAACACTGGGGAAATTCCAGGAGACTGGAAGAAAGCCAATTATGTGCCAATACTTTTAAAAGAGTAAATGGGATTACCTGAGTAATTATAGGCCTGTCAGTCTGACATCAATCCCAAGCAAGATAATGGAGTGGCTGATATGGGACTTGATTAATAAAGAATTAAAGGAGAGTTTATGGAAAGTAATTCAAAAAAAATTACAAGTTTGGTTGATACATTGTTGATATAATATACTTAAACTTCCCTAAGGTGCTTGACTTATTACTGCATGAAATTTTGATTAAAAAACTAGAACATGGTACATATTGAATGGATTAAAACTGGCTAACAGATAGGTCTTAAAATGTAACTATAAACAGGGAATCCCTCCATTTACTGGAGTGCTGCAGAGATTTGTTCTTAGCCCTACATTGTTTAATATTTTTTATTTGGGCTGTTGATTAATCACAGTTAACTCACGCTATTAACTGAAAAAAATTAATTGTTATTAAAAAATTGGTCATGATTAATCACAGTTTTAATCACACTGTTACACAATAGAATACCAATTGAAATTTATTAAATATTTTTCTACATGTTCATATATATTGTATTTTGTGTTGTAACTGAAATCAGAGTGTATATCATTTTTATTGCAAATATTTGCACTGTAAAAATGATAAATAAAAGAAATACTATTTTTCAATTCACCTTATACAAATACTGTAGAGCAATCTTTGTGTTACAAATGTAGATTTTTTGTTACATAACTGCACTCAAAAATAAAACAATGTAAAACTTCAGAGCCTACAAGTCCACTCAGTCCTACTTCTTGTTCAGCCAATCACTAAGACAAACAAGTTAGTTTACATTTACAGGAAATAATGCTGCCCTCTTCTTATTTACAGCGTCCACAGAAAATTTTGGGGCTCATGGTGGGTAATCATCTGAACATGAGCTCCCATGTGATGCTGTGGCCAAAAGCATGGATGCAATCCTGGGATGTATAAACAGGAATTTCAAGTAGGAGTAGAGAGGATTTTTTACCTTTGCATTTGGCACTGGTGTGACCACTGCTGGAATACTGTGTGCAGTTCTGGTGCCCACAGTTCAAGAAGGATGTTGACAAATTGGAGCAGATTCAGACAGGAGAGCCCCGAAAACAATTGAAGGATTAATGCATCCGATGAAGTGGGTTCTAGCCCACGAAAGCTTATGCCCAAAAAAATCTGTTAGTCTTTAAGGTGCCACCGGACTCCTTGATCTCTATCAGCCTATCACTATAGTAACAACAATCTATTTAGCTTAACAAAGAGATGTTTAAGGGGTAATTTGGTTACAGACTATAAGTACCTACATGGGAACAAATATTTAATGATGGGCTCTTCAATCTAGCAGAGAAAGGTATAAATACAATCTGGAAATAAGGCATACATTTTTAACAGTGAGAGTAATGATCCTTGGTAAATTGTTCCAATGTTTAATGTTGGATTCTCCATCACTCACCATTTTTAAATCAAGATTTGATGTTTTTCTAAAAGATATGCTCTAGGAATTATGTTGGGGAAGATCTATGGCCTGTATCATACAGGAGGTCAGATGAGATGATCACAATGGTCCCTTCCGGCCTTGGAGTCATGGAAGAATTTTTAATTATGGCTCTCCTAGTTGCTGACACACAGATCTATCACTGGTGCCTATGAAATTTGTCAGTGATAAATGATGCTCTGCCTTTCAGTGTGCTCTCACCATTCCCAGGTAAGTAATGGATTATGAAGAGATTACATTACTCTTCTCAAAAGTTTATGATGAACCTCTGCTTTTGAAGGAGGGACAATGCCAGATCAATAGCAAAGGATAAGGGATGCAATCTAAAAATGGGTGCATATACTGTATATGCATGCTTTGGTTAATCCCCTGACTGTAGCTGGCATCCTGAAGGGGGAGTACTTTGTACTGGTATTGCTTTGAGTTATACACAAACCATAGCTATATCCAGGTACACTTCCTTGTTTGAAGAGGTCAGGATGCTGCAGCAGGATGCTGAAGAGTATTATGAGCAAGTTTTTCCATTCTAAAATTATAATATTGGCCTTCAGATTCTTGATATCCAGTACTGGTGGTATCTCTTCTGACATTTTGAGTTAATTTACTTTGTTAAAGTACTGCAAATAGTATTGAATAAACATAATTTCTCATTATGAAATACAGCCTCTAAGGTTTCTATGCAAAGCAGGTGGTTTTTAGTCGTTTGAATCACAAGGGAATTGCCACGCTTCTTTAAGGTTATTTGAAGGAAACTCTGGGAACTTGGGGAAGTTTCATGAATTATTGTAGCATAACTGTCTTTTATAATTTTTAAGACTTGTCTTGGTCAACTTTTCCCATTCAGACAGAAAATGGGATCCCAATCTCAAAGTACCTGTTCTATTGATTGAGAACACTTGCTGCCTTCACACACCCATGAGAAACGATCGGCAGACCTGTACTCTATAGAGTAAATGACCAGTCTTTGCGCACTTTTCAGGAGATATTTAGCAGCAAAGTGTTGTAGTGAGTCTTAGTAATAAGAGAATTCTTTTTTTCTACTTACAAAAATATAAAGTACCTTTACTAATAAATTATAAAACAGTTAAAATTAACTCTTGTCAAAATGAATGAACAAAGTACATTTTGTGATGCATTATTCTTAGGCTTGTTCATTTAGTCAGTAATTTACAGTGGGTCTCCCAGGTTCTGCTGAGAAACAAATACCATAATCTGAACTCTAAATAAAAAACTGTACACTGAATAATGACCTTATTAGTGTATAAAAACCTAGAGCTTTAGATTCAAAGAACCATGATAGCCATATTGTATGGTAGCTATTGCGAACAATGCTTCTCTGTACTGAAGTGTGTCATGGAAACTCTAGTGACATTAACTTTGACTAAGACTTGGGACTATTTTTTGAGGCTTTAAAGAATATCTAGGGAGTTCCATACATGTAGGCTGTATACTTTTATTTAAGACATTATCAAGATAACCCCTCTTCCTCCCTCTTCCCTCCTGAGTTTGTGTTTAGTTTCATCTGGCTTTCATGTTTTAAATCCAAATAAATATACCTGAAATAGCGGATAGAAGGCAACCCCATCTAATCAGGTAATAATTATAATTACTAACACTTCACTTTGTGTAGTTACCTGAAAACCTCAAATTAGATTATAAAATTTAATCCTCCCAATATGGAGAGGCAACCAGTTAAATGATTTGCCCAGGGTAACATAAGGAGTCAGGACTAGTATTAAATCCTGACTGTCATTTCCCTGTTAAGTACCAGACCATATCTGTGGCCATTGAACATCTTTCAGATCACTTGTCAGTCTCTGGGTTAGCTACATTTTCAGGTGAAGAGGCAAAATGGAGCCTAAATTTGAGCCTTTGACACACCCTTTGTCGTATGCTTGAGAGTGATGACTGATATTTATCATAATGGGCAACTCCCTTAATTAAGGAAATAAATCTTACCGTTGAAAAGTAACTCTCTCCACCACACGTACCCTTTCAATATCACACTACCTCCAGTGGAGAAAATGATAAGTCATACAAGTGATTCCCAAGGCAATACATCCCTAAGAATACTCAGGAACGTCACACTAAAACACTTGCTGAAAATATTTCTAAAGACAAAGGTCATTAAAGCTTGGGTCATGTATTGTACAAGATCACAGCACACAGCTTGAATGATTGAACTACAATGTATACAACACAGGCTGAAAATGGACCAGATACTAAACAGGGCCTAAACCTTATTTTTTATCTGGATCTAACTGCTAATTGTGATCCTGATTATGCCCCCTGCTTCGGTGCTCTGAGAGCCGGCAATGCAATAATTGAAACAAATTATTACAAACACGATGATGAAAATGCATGCTGGGCTTTCTGCTCAAAACTCTTACTGATCATACAATGAGAGAAACCACTCAAGAACTAGCAGATGTAAACACTCACCTACATCTAGCGTTTAACACTGTAGATTATCATGACTAACACATTGCAATTTTCCCCTATAGCCAAGCTGTACCAAATGAAATATCTCACATACTAAAGCTGGTAGGTAAGCACAGAAGCTTTAAAATAAAATGTGCAGTTATCAGCAGACTCATTGTGCACAATATTCCAAGTATTGAAATTCTAGCTGAAATATCTTTCTAGGTCCCTACATAAACCCATTTGATCTTACCTATATTTTTGAGGTACCCACATTTATGGTTACAAATTTCAAAGGAGCAGCTTTTCCATTATAAACTAACATTGTAAGGAAGAAATAAAGCAAACATTCATTAAACTAATCTCTCAGCCAAAATTTTTCCTATGTTATCTTATTAGTACACAGAACTCAACTACAGCAATTAAAGATGCACTAATTCATATGTATGAACTGCTTGGTTAACACTGCTCCAAAGCTCAGATGAGGTAAACAATAAAACCATCCTGACTATACACTACTTTTCAGTGATTCATGCATCTGATTTTATTTTTTGGTAACGATACTTATCTACTTTGCAGGGGCTGTGCGAGGTCTAATTCTTTCATTTTGGGTTCAGAACTGTACATTTATGCTAAGAAGCCTGTTCAACTTTGTGCCAACTAGGAGATTCTCTCCTGAGTCATGGAAGCAAATTTAGTATTAACAGGGTTGTACACACCCATGCCACTCCATCAAATTTCAGATATGCACAGAAGTAGTTAGTTCTGTGTCCCCAGAGATGTTGATTGTCACAAGGAGCCCAGGAGGAATTTTGCAGGGCTGCAAAGACAACTGTCATTTTGGTACAGGTAGAGCTTTCTGAAAGGGCCCAGTCTTCAGCAGGAAGCTATTACATAACATGGCCAACATTTTCAAACCTGGATGCTTAATGTGAGGTATATATTTAGGAACCTAGTTAAAAGTCGCCTGAATTTCAGAAACACTGGAGCACATGTAAGTTTCAGTATGGGCTGCAGGTGTTCGGCACTTTTGAAGGCGAGGCCAATTATTTAGGCACCAAATATTTTAGGCGCCCAAGTTTGAAAATAGTCTTTTTAAAAAATTCATAGGCGCTCACTTTGCACAAATATACTTCTTATATATGACGTGCTTCTTATAACACTGCAGAGAAAAGTAGGTAAGTTGTGGCTAATGAAGAATTCAAACTCTTATGAGATACTTTTTAAATGAGTACATGACTAATTAAAACTGCACTGAAAACTTAGGGGTATGTGTTTCATAAGAATCAACCTAATAAGTGGCCCTTGCATGCACATGGAATGGTGTAAAATGTAAATAATATTTAAACAAAATTGGCCCTAAAGTTAGGTAATCAGCTAGTCAGGTCTAAACAATCACAAAGGGCAAAAGAGAACAACCAGTACTCAAGTGCTTAACCTAGATTATTAAACACTTTATATAATATCAGTAATACCTTGAACTTAACTTTTTGTGTAGGACTTGTTAGGGACTTACGTTGTTTATTTCTTTTATTCTAACATTTTTAATATACACTTAGTTCAAATTATTTCCCACGGAGAGAGGCAGAGACAGTGGAACAAATGCCATTCCACTGCATGGGTGGAGAGAGGTAGGATTTGAAGGGCTCACAGAGCAGGTGAACTGCATGCCTATCGCAGGAAACAGCAGGTGGCTCTGCATGTGCGGTTGCACAGGTGGATGGAACATGGGGAGGAAAAGAAATGAGGATGAGAGATCTCCCACTAACCAATACTGAGTGGCCACTGTTCTCTGAAGGAGCAGTGGGAGGAGAATGGGCAATACTGCAGTGTAAGGACTGAATTATGGGAACAGTTTTAGCCTATGACTTGGGAGGGAAGATTAATTCCCTCAACCCTGTGGAGATTCCTAGAACCCAGAAGCAACTCGGACTATGAGCATGAAGAAGCATTTGCCTCAGAGTCATGTTCATTTTCTTATTTATATTTGGATTGTGACTGGATCTTGATGGGTTCATGGCAAGGGAGCACAAGGACCTTCCTCTCTTCCATGTATTTTCCAAAGGGACTCACACATTGTCCCTTTATTTCCCTTGGGTGTGCAAGCCCAAAAGTGGCAGCAAAGTCCTGGCTCTGCCCAGCATTACCCTTCCTAAAGGTGGACTACCCTAACACTGAGAAGCTTCGGCATCTATTGGTAATGTGCTTTCCCCAAAGTGGTGTACAATTTAACTACCACAATCTGGCTCTTAGGTATTTTATCTCGTAATGCTCATTAATACAAGTGTCAAGATAGGTAATTTGGGACCCCTACTTTGCCGTAGTCTCTCAAATTCTGCTACAAGGCAATTCTCAAAGTGAAAAGCCAAAACATGGTTGGATTGTCTCTTAACTATGAAGACTCCTGCTGTGACTGAGATGGTAGGAATTGTAAGTGCCAGTTTGACCCTGTCTAGCCTGCATAAAACACTGTATATCAACATACCAGTAGCTAGCAAACTACAGAGTGGGTGCATGTTGTGCAGTCCCTGCCAGCTCCGCTCAGCCGTAATCCACAAATATCAGGATTTGTTCATTTATCGCCTCTTATGCATCCTTTCAGAACTTGTTCTTTGTGTGTTTTTAAACACAAAACGGGAAGGTTCAACAGGAAAAGTGCTTGCTTAATTGACGCAGGACTTGATCTTAATCCTTCCTAGCTCGTTAGGATTTATTTTGTGCAGACGGAAAAAAAAAAGGCATCACTGAAAACATTTGGACAAATACAGTGAGTCATTGGGGAAATGTATTAAGTTAATTAGCAACCCATGTAATAGTAGATGGGAGCTTTGCTTTCATATAGCACAGTACTGATTAAAGAAAGCGACATTCCTTATCTGAATCTTAATCTGCATCCTGTTGCAGAGAAACTAGCAGAGTTCATTTTGTTAGCTGACAATTTACAATCATTGTGTTTTTAATTCCAAATATGGCTATAGTGAGTTCTCTACCTTACCCTACAAATGCTAATGGGAAGACAGCACGGCCATACTTATAAATTAAATCCCCATATACTATACAGAGATTGCTGAATATATATTGCCTTCAGTGGGAGCACAATTTTATTATTTATTGAAGTTGCTCCTCTTGTGCAGCTGTTAATCATTTCTAGGTATTTTTCACTTCACATTTATAGCCATCAATTCCTGACAGATCCTTTTATGACAGCTCCTTTTCCCATAGGGATCCCAATGCATTCCTATCAGAATTCTGAGACTATCCACATATTTCTAACTTTAATGCTTTCCTTCACTGAATATCTGAGGCCAAGAAGGACTGGGCAAGACCATATTTGGTCTGTGCCAGTACTGTTCCTTTTCTGCCCAGCAAACTCAAGCCCTCTGCAGCAGTCTCAGCCCAGTTCAGCCTTGGAAAAAAAACAAATGGCGCCCTTAAATCCCACCAGGTGCTTGATCTTGCAATCTTCCTGTCTTCAGTGGCAGCAATATTAACATTAGGCCATCAAGCCAGCTCTAACTTACATTTCATTACAAGTTAGTTTTTTCAGGATGTTTTACATGGATGTTCTCCATAGTCCTAGAAACCACAACATGGCATGGAAACAGTATCATATATGGCAACATTTAAACACCAGGCAAGAGAATTTTGTCTGAGGCAGATAGGTTTGTGTTGGGAGGGGAGACTCAAGAAATTTTGAAATACAAGATTTATTTTTCTATATCTTAAAATATATTAGACCACATGAAAACAAAGGTTTGTGCGTATTTCATTGTAATATTGGTATATTTTTTAAAAAACCACACAGTATCTAATATAATAAGATTTCCCTTCTGTGTGTCCTCTCTTTCCATTTCTTTTCTCCTTTGGCTTTCTAAAGTATCTCTCTGTTTCTTTTCTTCCACCTTTCTCTCTGTTTTCCTACAGTATTTCCCCCACCCATACTGTTTATTAAAACTTACAAACTTATACCACTCCAACTAAAAACCCCCAAAACATTTTGTTTAATCTCTTTCACTTCAAGAGACTTCTGTGATTCGTTATTGTTCCTCTTACATATTTCTGTTCATTCACATTCATCACTTTCCTTTGGAAAACATCTACCTCCTTTGGTGTTCCACATCCCACCCCCACTTTTTTTCATCTCTTATCTCCTCATCCTCCCTCTCTCGCCTTTGTGTCTCAGTACCTTTTGAGTTTTACCTTTCAGAATCCTGAATGAGACTGCAGAAAACATGACAGAAGAGGTTCAAGTTAACTTCACAGGATGATGTAAGTTGGAAGAGGACCCTTTGAATATATACAGAATAAAATAGCATTGATATGAAGCATACTTTCAATATAACAATGATGCTTTGCTCTTATATATCATTTTCCATATGATGATCTCAAACTGCTATACAAAAAATAAATAAAGCCTCACAAGATTCTGGATGAGGCAGGTGAGTACTGTTATCTGCATTACATTCAAAGCTGAGACTAAAACTTTAAGTGCAGCACTACCACAAATTGCCCTTTGCTTAAGTAGAATCTTAGGGCTTTTGTACAAGGGTGAATTTCACCCAGTTCTTGTAAGGCCAACATTTCCAAACTTGGGTTCCTAAAGGAAGATGGGTAAATTCATATTTAGTAGCCTACATAAAATTGGCCTGATTTTCAGAGGTCTTGAGCACCCACGGTTCCTGTAGACTTTAACAGGAGCTGCTGGTACTCAACATCTGTGAATATCAGGCAAATTTTATTTATGTGGCTAAAGTTAAACCACCACATTGGAAAATTTTTTCATTGGTGGTTCACCCAAAGTCACATGGAAAGTCTGGAAGAGCATATAATGCTATCCAGGGCTCCTGACTCTTAATCCTGAGCATTAGTCACAAGAAAATCTTTCTTCCATTAATCCCTCGCTGTGCCTCCATCCCAACTTTATCTCATGATGTCTTATTTTGTACAGTGTTTGCAAATTATTGCACCTGGTAGCTAAATGTCCCAGAGAAAAAAGGTTACTCATCCTGTGCAGTAACTAAGGTTCTCTGAGATGTGTCCCCCTATTTGTGCTCCACCTTTAATGTGTCTGGCCCCGCCCCCTGAGCATGGGATCAGAGATCTTCATTAGCAGTGCCCATTGGACCGCACATACGCACCTCCTCATCTCGAACCCCCCAGTTCCTTCTCTATCGCAGAGCTTATTTTTCAGCTCCAAAGCAGAGGGGAAGAGGGCAGGTAGGGGAGCACCCATAGGGACACAGATCTCAAAGAACCTCAGTTACTCCACAGGGTGAGTAACCTTCTTCTTCGAGTGATGTTCCTGTGGGTGCTCCACTGTAGGGGACTATAAAGTGGTGCCCCTAGTTGGAAGGCTGGGGCTTTGCAATGGCATTTAATGCAGGTGACAGGACAGTGTGTCCTAGCAGAGTACCTGATGCTGAATCATGAGTTATGGCGTAGTGATGGCTAAAAGTGTCCATGGATGCCCATGTGGCTACTTTGCAAATGTCAGCAATCAGGACATTGTAGAGAAAGAGGCAATCAAGGTGAAGAGAGAGTGGGTGGAATGCGCTTGAGTTCCAGTAGGTGATTGTTGATTATACCGTTGGTAGGACAGGCGTATACACTGCGAGATCCACTTGGAAAGGTGTTCTTAGAAATGGCTGCGTCTTTCGATCTTTTGGCCATTGATAGGAATAAGTGTGGCGATCACCTGAAAGGTTTAGTTCTGTCCATGTAGAACGCTAATGCTTGTCTGACGTCCAGGTGTATAATGCTGCCTCCTGCTGGTTGCAGTATGACTTTGAAAAGAAGTAGGGAAGGTGGATAGGTTGTTTGCAATGGAAAGAGGATGGTACCTTGGGTAAAAATTTAGAATGTGGATGTAACACAAGCTTGTCTTTATGAAAAATCTTGTTCGGGAGGTATGCCATGAGTGATCCAATTTCACCAACCCGCTGGGCGAAGGTGATAGTGACAACAAATGCTTTTTTCATGGATAAGTGAATGTAAGAGCACATTACTATTGGTTCCAACAGCGGTCTAGTAAGAGAACATAGGACAAGGCCGGGGTCCCAAGCTGGGGTGGGATCCCGTATGTAAAGGGAAAGATTTTGGAGGCCTTTCAGGAAGCTTTTCATGAGAAGGTGGGTGAACGCGGAGTGGCTGTCAATCTTGGGGTGAAAGGCTGTGATGGCTACCAAGTGCACGTGAATGAAGTTGGTGAATAACCACGATCTTTTAAGGTGTAAAATATAGTTCAGGATGAGCAGTAATGGAGCATGCATTGCGTTGACATGATTGCAGGCGCCCCAGGATTGGAATCTAGTCTATTTGTGGAGGTAAGTGCATCTAGTTGTATCACATCTGCTATTCAAAAGTACTTGTTTAACTGCCTCCGAACAAGTCATCTCTGAATTCCAGAACCATGGAGGAACCATGCCTTCAGGTGGAGTAGCTGTGGACTGGGATGGAGGATTCGACCCACATCCTGTGAAAGGAGTCATGGAGTTGGTTGCAGAGTGATTGGAGGGCATACTTACCTTATTTGCATGGGGGTATGTCAGATCTGTCATGGCCATATCAGAGCTAAAAAGATGACTCAGGCTCTGTCCTCTTGGATCGTGTGGAGTGCTCTGAACAGAAGGGAAAAAGGGAGGAAAGGCATAGAGCAGTGGTGCATCCCATGTGAGGAGGAATGCATCTCTCAGGAATCTGAGTCCGAGGCTTGTTCTCGAGCAAAATTGAGGACATCGGGCATTCTCTGCTGTGGCAAAGAGATCTATGGTGGGGAATGCCCAGGGGCTGAAGATGTGGTGAAGAGTTCCACGAGCATAGTGGGACCTTGCACCCCCTTGCCTGTTGATGTAGAACATGCAGGCAATATTGTCCATCATGACTCCAATGTGTGACCAATGATAGAAAACGTTGGCAGGCATTTCAGACCGCTCATAACGTTAGGAGATTGATGTGTAGGGTGGATTCAGTTAAGGACCTACCCTGCACTGTATGGGTCTGAAAGTGCGTTCACCAACTGATTAAGAAGGTGTCGGCTGATGGCGGTTAGTTGATGATGCTGATCGAAGGAAAGGGACCCTGACAGAAATGTTTTTGGATTGTATCCATCAGAGTAATGACTCCTTGACCTTGATAGGCATGAGGAGTTTGTGAAGGTTGTGTCTGTGAGGTGCATGTACGTAGCTACTCCTGGAGACACTGCATGTGCAACTATGTGTACTTTACCATAAACGTGGCCGCTGCCATATGGCCGAGCAGCTGAGACACATCCTGGCTGAGACCTGGGGACAGGTTCTCACCATGGATATGAGATTGACTGTTGCCGAAAATCTGTGAGCTGGGAGGAAGGCTCTGGCTTGTATGGTGTCCAGCTGTGCCCTGATAAATTCCAGGTGTTGCACTGGTGTCAGGGTAGATTTTTCTGGGTTCAAGAAGTGGTACATTGTCATTCGTACAGCATGAAGGACATCTGGTTCAGAGCGGGGCCTTGAAGAGACAGTCTAAGTATGGAAATATGACGATGCCCTCTTTGCGTAGGTAGGCAGCCACTACCACGAGGACTTTGGAGAACACTTGAGGGGCTGTATTGAGTCTGAAGGGCAGTACTTTATATTGATAGTGATCAGTCCTCATGATGAATTGGAGGAACCGTTTCTGGGCAGGGTGTATCATGATGTGAAAATACGTGTCTTGGAGGTCGAGGGCTGAGAACCAGTACCCCTGTTCCAGTGCTGGGATAATGGTGGACAGGATAACTATCTTGAAACATTGCAGTTTGATGAACTTGTTGAGGTTTCAAAGGTCTAGGACTGGCCTCCACCCACCAGATTTCTTTTGGATCAGAAAATAATGGGAGTAAAAACCCTTCCTGCTGTGCTGGGATTGGACCAATTCTATGGCTCCCAGTTGCAGAAGGTGGTTTATTTTTTCTCATAGAATGTGTTCATGAGAAGGATCCCTGAAGAGGGACAGGAGTGGGGGAGGACAGTGGGGGACAGTGATAGATAGGAATGGGATGGAGTATCCTTCCTTGATGATCTCTAGAACTCACTTGTCTGAGGCAATTAGCCACCACGATGGAAAGAAAGGGGCTAAATGGTCACAAAACTGGTGGGATGTTGGAGATGGTTGTTGTGACTGGAACAGGGGGAGGCTTCTCGGGGCCTCGATCAGACCTTCAGAATTGTTGTTTGGCCAAAGGTATGTGAGAAGTAGCCCCTTCAGGAATTGTATGTCTGCGCTTGGTAGGGGGCTTCTGTCCATGGTGTTGTGTGTATTGTACTGTCACTGAGGAGTGAACAGCGGTGGTCAGGATCGTGGGGAAGGTTGGTATTTCCCCAGTCATCTCTTCGGCGCGGGCGTATGAATGCCCAGAGAGCTGAGAGTTGTTTGAGCATCCTTTGGGGAATGCAGGGACTCATCCATGCACTGTGTGAATAATTTGGAGACCTCAAAAGGGTAGGTTCTCAATGGTGCACAGTGGCATAGCCAGGTGGAAAAAACAGGGGGAGTGCAGATAAAAAAAGGCGCTACCCCCTGGTACTCACCCAGCGGCGCTCCGGGTCTTCAGCAGCACTTCGGCGTCGGGTCCTTCACTCGCTCCGGTCTTTGGCACTGAAGGACCGCCCCCGCCCCGCCACCACAATGCCGCCGAAGACCGGAGCGAGTGAAGGACCCGACGCTGAGTTGCTGCTGAAGACCCGGAGCGCTGCCAGTTGAGTAGAAATTTAAAAGGTGCCAAGTAATTAAAAAGGCATTGCTTCTGCTCGATGGGGGAGCGGCTGCTGCCCCGCTAGCTACCGTTGGTGCTTTGTACCTCCTTAGGGAGGCCAGAGAGGTGCAGCCATGACGCCCGTCTCATGACTACGGCAGTCACTATGGAACAGGCAGCAGTATCTGTGGAATCTAAGGAGGCTTGTAAAGCTGTATGGACCAAGAGATGTCCTTTGGATACAAGTGCCTGGAACTGCTCCTTCTTGTCATCAGGAAGGTCTTGGCAGAATTCCTGAATTTTGGAATAATTGACATAATTATATTTGGTCATCAGAGCCTCATAGTTGGAGATGCAGAATTGGAGCATAGCAGATGAATAAATCTTGTCGCCAAATAGATACAATCACTGCCAATCCCTGTTATAAGGGGTAGATCTAGGTTGGTATTGGTGTCTCTTTTTGTGCATAGCATTGACAGCTAAGGAATTTGGAGTGGGGTGAGAAAAAAGAAATTCCATGTCCTTAGTGGGGACATAATATTATTTATCTGCCGGCTTGGTGGGATGGACACGGGGGTCTGCCAGAGCACCCTGTCCATGTTGAGAAGGGCCTTGTTGACAGGGACGGGTATTTTGGAGAATGAGTGCTAGATGTTGAGCAGTTTATGTTGTTGTTCTTCCACTTCCTCCAATAGAATCTTAAGGGAGACTGCTATCCTGTGAAACAGCTCCTGGAAGTGTTTAAAGTCATTGGCTAACATAGGGGGCAGCAGCATAATAGCCTCATTGGAGGAAGACAAGGAGAAATGGAGTGGTGGTGTAACCTCTCCCTCCGGTTCTTCTTCCTCATCCACTATCAGGAGTGGCTCGGTTTCTGGTGGCAGAGAAATGGATGGGGATGGCAAACGTGTAGGCCTCCAGCTTTGCTCTCTGGGAGACTTCCCGAACTGCGATCTGTGCATGGCCCATGGATCCCAGTATGGCCAATAGGGAGGGAATGGCATGTGGGGTTGCATCCATGGTAGTCCATACCAGGGCCCTGGGTCTGTTGGGGCTTGTGGATACTGAGGACATGTGAGAGAATGTGCTTTGTGCCTGTCCCGAATGTAAGGGGGAGGGCAGGGTAGTCCTCCTCCTCTTCCTCTTCTTCTATGCTGGGGAAGTATGGTGCCGTCCTCAGAGGGGAAAGGGAACAGTGCTATGACTCCGGAGAAGAGGACGGAGGTGGAGGGAGCTCGTGCCTGAGTAGTGGTGACTCAGGCAGGTCAGATATAAGTAGGTCCTTGGGGTATCTGAAGTCCTGGGGAGGTGGATGCATTGGTGCCGAGGGAGAGGTGCATTCTCTTGAGAAGCCAGCAGATGGAATTAAGGACTTGCTCGGTGCCGAGGATGTAGTTGGTGCCAGAGGGCACGCCGACGCTGAAAGCTTGGTTGGTACTGCATGTTTTGTCAGCGCTGATAGAGCTGCCAGTGCTGGTGGTTTCGTCGGTGCTGTGGCATCCAAAGTTGATCTGGTTGGGGCAGTTGGAATAAATTTTGAAGGTCTTGCATCACAGTCTCTGGTGCTGAGAGATGGTGCCAACACCTGCAGGTACACCCGTTTAGGGTGTTTAGACCTATGTTTAGGTACTGGATACTGGAGGTACTCGGACAGTCCTTGGAGGGATGTCTCATCCCCAAAGATGTCGAGGCTCCTGACCTCACAGAGTACAGTGTTCTGGTGGGTGGTGCCTCAGAGGGCGATGCGGGAGCCTGTTTCTTCCCATCAGAGTGGGAAAGAGAAGATTTCCTCTTAGAAGAATGCAGTGAATGGGGGTCAGTGGATGACCTAGTGAAGTGTGAGAGCCACGTGGGGGAAGTGTCCCGGCCAGGGTTCGATGCCGGATGCAATGATCTCTGTCCATGAGGAGAAGTTGCAGCTGAATGTCCCACTCCCTTCTGGCCAGGGCAGTCAGGTTGTGGCAATGAGTACACTGCTGCAGGACATGTCCCTCTCCCAGGCAGCGGATGTGCTGTAGGTGGCCATCGCTTACTGGAAAGGCCTCCCGGCAGGAAACGCACCCCTTAAACCCAGGAGACCCAGGCATAAGGGTGAGGGAGAAAGCTTCCCAGTCAGGAACGGCAGGAAGCGGGAAAATGAAATCCTAAACTATGAACTCATGGGGAGGGCAAGAGGAAGGAAAACGATTTATTTTTTAAGGGAGAGGATAATAAAGGAAAGAAGTAACTACTAAACTAAACTAAAAAGAATAGGTAAGGCATTATCTAACAGCTCAAAGGATAGGCAGGCTCTGCTGCAGATTCTGTCCCAGACCAAGGGTGGTTAAGGAGGAACCAGGGGGGCGGTTGGACCGCACAGTGCTATATATTCACACATGCTGCTCATGGTGCGAGATGGGGAGGTGCACATGTGCGATCCAATGGACACTGCTAATGAAGATCTCTAATCCCAGGCACAGGAGGCGCTGCTGCACCCACCTACAGTGGAGCACCCATAGGGACATCACTTGAAGAAGAATAACTGATTACAGCAAGCAACATGTTGTAGGGGTTTCATACAATGGGCCTGTTATATACTCCATTTCAAGTAGTAGTATTACAGAGGTATAATTATAATAATTAATTCTTTGAAGTAACATAACTGAGGCCACTGTGGAAATTTACGTATCTGTACATATATCCTGCTTACCGATATCACGTAAATGCTCAGTTGCATGTGTGTGTACAGCCAACTCCTTCTACGTTGCTGATTTGGACCAGTGTGTCATTCCAACTATATTTTTGATAGATGTTCATAGTCTCAAAAATGTGACTCAAAGGAATACCTCCATTTTACAGATGGAGTAACTGAGGCACAGAAGAGTGAAGTGATTTGCCCAAGCTGACATGATGAGTCATTAGACAGACAAAGTGGGTGAAGATAAAATATCTTTTATCAGGCCAACTTCTGTTGGTGAGAGAGACAAGCTTTTGAGCCACACAGAGCTCTTCTGCAGATTTGGGAAAGGTACTCTAAGGGTTACAGCTAAAGGTAAGGTGAAACAGAATGTTTAAGTAGTTAGTACATATTTTAAGGCAGACATTTTCAAACAGGGGGAAAGGGGCATGGAATGTATTCTTGGGGTGTGTGAGAAACTTTAGTGGGGAAAAATGTACTCTGCACATTTTACCCACAGCAATGAATAATTAGCAAAACTCATTCCTCCAGCCATATCAGGTCCTCAGATGGTGCTGTGCATTTGACTCTAGATTGCAGAGATGACCCATAGTTGCCGATAGCATTGGAGGGGGAGGGGCGGGGGAGGATGGGGAGGGCAGCGGCTTCAGCAGATGTTACTGAGCACGCTCAGTCCATTTGAGTCCGTGAGCGTGCTTAATACAAGTCAAGCAGCAATTCTTGCAGGTGCATGTGACCCTGTGTGCTGCACCTACGTGTCACCTGTGGAAGATGATACTGTGAATTTTGACAGATTTATATTAAGCTTGCATAGCAATATACAAAGTTGTTGCCATCTGTACGTTAATCTATTTGCTACAATATGGTGTGCCCATTTAATTGTAAGCATGGACCACAAGCAGTGTTTTGCTTTTGCTCTTCTTACAATGGATTGTTGGTTCATTCATTCAACAGGGAAAAAAAAGAACTCAAGTGAAAAACAAAGAAGCCAAAACTGATTCAAGTGAAGCACGGCCACCACATATATCCGTATATGTACTTGTGGCGGTGAACCAGTTTGTGAACCACTGTTCTAAGGGACCATTTAAGGTAGAGTGGCCTGTTAATACCTCTACAAAAGGACAAAAAGAAGGCATTAGTGGGTTACAGATTGTTGTAAAACTATAAATCCATCTTGAATGGTCCCTTACAATATGTGCTAACTACTTATGCTAAACAATCTGTTCCACCTTGCATTTACCTGTGACAGTCAAATACCTCTCCCAGACTTGAAGAAGAGCTCCATGTGGCTCAAAAGCTTGTCTCTCTCACCGACAGAAGTTGGTCTAAAAAAAGATACTATCTCACCCACCTTGTCTCTCTAATAGCCTGGGACCAAACACACTACAACTACACTGCATACAACATAGGATGAGACATTGGTAGTATCAAAAATAGAATCCAGGACTGATTCACTCCGATGCTTCGTCCACTGGATCATACTGGCTCTAAACAAGAGAGCTGTATGCAAATGAATAAAGATTGAGGGGAGGTAATAGAGATGAGACAGAGAAGAGGGAAAGAGCAGTGATTGGTTGATTTACCTTTGATGTCATAATCTCAGGAGGAAGGATGTCAGAATCCCATCACTGAACAAAGAGCTGTGCAGAGCACAGCTAAGGAGGAGGAGGAATGGAGTAGGGGACAGGAGGGAGATTTGCCTCTGAGGTCATAATCCTACTACCCAACAATGAGCTTTTCATAGGGTTACAACAGAGGGAAGGAAGAAAGCAGAAGCAGGAGTAATCTGAATGGGGACAGGCGTGTAGCACATCAGCAGGATACACACCTAGGAATCAAGGAGTCTATGTTTAAACTCCACCTTGGAATGCCCTTGCAAAACAACAAAGGGAGGAGAGGACTCATGCAGTATAAATACAGTAGGCTTCAGGCGAGTGAGGATCAGCGTAAAGCAGTTAAGCCTTGCAATTCTTTGCCTGGTCCCTCTATTTACATATATTGATGTGGAAAAAGCTGTCAGAAGCTTGCCCTTTTTACTATAAATTTACTTTCTAAATAGACCAACGGTAGCCTTCATATAAGCAAAATACATCTTGCTGTAAAAATATATTAAAAAAACCCTTGTGGAAAATACTTTCATATTGAATATCTAAAAAAATAGTGCAAGATGTTGACTTATTAACCTTTAAGATAACTAGCCTATTTAGTCTGTTACAATGAGGGTTTTATTCGATACTGTGAATAATTAAAAATAACAATTAGAAAAAGCTCTAAGTGAATTGTCAGCTATATAGATAAACCTGGATTGATAACCAAGCTGGAGTGCTAGTTTTTTCTGGCAGGAATATTTTGTAAAGATTTAAGCATTCAAGAGTAGCCAGACTGTTTGGAATGTTAGAATTCCAAGGCAACACAGAGCAGGATACTATTACAAACGTCTCAGAGGCAGCAAGAAATATCTTACTGGCAATGGATAAATCAAAACTGCACTCGGGCCACTTTCCAGCTTCAGGAAAATATGGGACAGTGAGACCAGCTTGTTTGATGAATGATTGGATTATGCCTTTAAACTTTGCCAGGCTTCACTTGTGGTTACTTTTTCAGTTGCTGTATTTTTATTTATGTTTCCTCTATTTGGAACATTGATCATTCAGAACCAAAAAGTTTCAAAAAATTCATGTGAAGCCCATTAGTCCTGCAACAATAAATCCTCATTTAGTATTCCTTGGAGAATGAGTGTATCAGGAAAGTTATATATCCTTTCACAGCAAGAGTTAAAATTAAAATTAAAACAGAATAAGGGTCTATCACAGACTATGTATAATAAATTAGGGTTCTATGCATCTATTTTTCATATAGAGTTTTTAAATGATTTTTTTTAAGTGTATTCACCATTGGCATTATAACAAAAAAGGAAAAAAAGAAAATAACCAATTTCAACTTTGTCCTACCTGATATAGAGGGAATCTCAAAGTTGCCATTGATCTAAAAGTCAAGCCTTTGTAGACCTATTCTTTGTTGTTTTCCTATAGATCTATAGTTGCATTTGAATGAGCATATATTTTAAGGTTTTATGAGGTATAGTTTTTCTTTATATCTTACCATTTTTACCACCTGAAACTTTTCTAGTCGGTTTCCAACAATCTAATTTTGATTGCAATGTAATAAACGCCATTGGAGTAATAGATTTTTTTTTAACGTAAAAGAAGGAAAGGGCCACAGCATGTGGGATCATCAAATAAGGGGATGCTTTCAAATTTGCATTCCTTAATAAAATATTGACTTCAGTACAGCTTATGACGTCTCTCCTGGCCTGATGCATGAGCTATGAAATTAGTTTGTATTGATGAACCAGGTAAAGCCCACAACATATTGGCTTATTGGTCTCAGTCTATCCAATTTAATTTATTTGCAATTCTAAATTGTCTACCGCAGTACTACTGGCTGGGCCCTGTACATGGATTATTTTTAAAAGAAACTGTCCAAAGGATAGTCAGTCCTGCACCCTACTCTTGTTTAATTGTGAGTGGCTTGTTTTGAGTGTGGTCCAGTTTATCTAATGCTATGGTTCTTCGGGAACACCTTGATGAAGAGGTGATTTTTACAGTATTACCTCAGAATATTAAACAACTCTTCCTGAACTCTCCTTTAGACAAGGCAATCCAGAGCCTTGGGCCTGCTGTTAAGAATGCTGTATCACAGACTCCTTCTAATATGTGCTTGGACTCTGTTATACATAGGGCTTGTTTCCACTGCAGAGTTAATGTGGGGTCTAACACAGATATTGCCCCTAAACTGTCTGGTCTGATGTGGTGGTACTTTACATCAAGGCTAGGTGGCCTGCCCTATAGGATAAACTTCAAGTGCTGCTAATATGTGAGCTGGTAACCTGCCCACTTTGCAGTGAGGACACAGGTTAAACCACTCAATGCCTTCCCACAATTCCTCCTGTCTGTCCTCCTGGGCACACAAGTTCTCTCAAAGTTCTCTGGAAGAGAATCATACAGCAGCTCAGTTTACTGCAGTGGCAAGAACCATGGAATATGACCCCACAAGTCCTAACGACATACACCAGTAAGTGCAGAGCCAGTAACTCTGGTATGGCTTTGCAACACATCTGTTTGCACCCAAGCTAGGCTAACCCAGGTGTTGCTCACCTGGGTTAGCTCTGCAGTAATGATATACATTTGATTGTAAAGAATCCCTTGAAAATATGAACTGAATATATTGGATGCAACAGTGTCTGAATTTGCAGAGAGCCTGAAACAGTAGCTGAGGGCTGTGAACAGCCTAGTTCTTTTCAATTGGTGCTTCAGTTGCCAGTAGTGATAGTTAAGTGTTGACATTTAAAGTATTTCAGTGCTCATCAAAACATATAAGACAGAAGAGGAGGTACACCTCTACCCCGATATAACATGAATTCAGATATAATGTGATAAAGCAGCGCTCCGGGGGTGCAGGGCTGCACGCTTCAGTGGATCAAAGCAAGTTCGAAATAACGCGGTTTCACCTACAACACGGTAAGATTTTTTGGCTCCCGAGGACAGCGTTATATTGGGGTAGAGGTGTACCAGGAAAATCTACACAATCTATTGAGTGAAAGCTCATTTTGGGTAGGCCTTTAAAAACATCACACTAGTCTTTTTTATATTCCTGTAGGAGAGTTCCATTCCACAAATTGAGAAGTCTTGCCTTATCACTTTAAGGGCTTTGTAAATTGGTTCCAGAGCTTGAAATGGATGTATTAGTGAACAGGAAGCAAATGCAGTTTGAAGATTTTGCCTCCTCTTCACTCTTTGGCTTGTCCTTTTTAGGAGATTTTGGTATTATTTGCCTCAATACATGATCTCTAGTCTTCAAAATATTTCACTTTCAGAGTTTTTAATCTAGTCAATATGAATATGAAGCCAAACCCAGAAGTCCACTGATGTCATATCATTGAGGTCAACTGGAGTTTTGCCTGATTAAGGACATCAGGATCTGGCCCATCGTAAGTGCCTGAAAATACTGATACCTGAAGAGCTTCTGTGTAGCTCAAAAACTTGTGTTGAGTTGGTCCAATAAAAGATATTACCTCATCCACCTTCCAAAAATATTGCAGTCAGATAGAAACAGAAACAACAACTGTGCATTTAGTGACAAGTTCTACCCTCTCCTGAAGCAGAACTGCATACTCCTGGGGGGAATTCTGCACCACTGTGCATGCACAAAATTCATGTCTCCCACAGATTTTTTTTTTCCTCCACAGAATATAGATTCTGCTGGAGAGGGGCTGCAAGTACACCTTTCACCCACCAGGGGCTGCTGTGGCACCAGAAGAGAGGGCACCCAGCCGGCAGAGAGGGAGGGGGAGAGGCTGCATCTTGAAATTCAAGAGTAAAGGTAGCTCCAATAGCACCCTAACCATGAGGACAGTTTTTGCATAGGTCTGGCATATGACCCAAAATAGATGGCACAGAAACAGCCTGCCTCTAATAAATATCAACATGCACACCTTACATTTTCCTTCACCTATCATCAACCAAGCACCTCACTACAATTATTTTTCCATACCCAGATTTGAAATAAGATTGATGTGAGCCAAGAAATCTGCGGATTTGAAGTGTAACTGGCATTGATCCATTACCATCCACTCAAATACTTTCTCTGGAAATAGAGACTACAGACAGGCTAGCAATTAGTAAGGTTAACATCAGTCTCACCACTGCTTGTTCACCATAACTGGCATTTTGCCCTTTTGATGAATGGAGCCACTCATCCTCATCATTATATGTTGATCAAGGTAGGTATCAAAGATAGGTTATTCAGTTAATCAAGCATTCCTATTAGCTGAAAAACCACTAAAATTCCAAGTGCTTTATAATTGTAAAATAGTCTCCTTGTAATTGATAATCTATCAATTGATTATCCCTTGAATAAATATTTTATTGCTTCAAAAGCTTTAGCTCGTCAGTATGGTAGGAACTGGGGCTAGTCAATTTATTCATATGCAAATGAATTTATCTTGGCATGCTGTCTTTTCATACTATTGAGTCCTATATTACGTACCACCATATTGGTTTTATTTTCTAACAACTGAAAGCCTATTGGATAGGATTGCCAGTTGCAATTATCTCTAAATGTTTTCACCTGATGACAGTCCAGTCAAGATATTAAATATTCATTATGTTAAAAACAATCTGTCACAATAACGGTTTTTCGGGTTTCTTTTTTTCTTATTGCTTACTGAGGTATGATATATGGAACTGATTATTTTCTATATAGAGAATTTTTTTCCTTAAACTCCAAGAGAACTTCAGCATTAGACTCTTACAGAAATCACAAACCATTTTTTTGAGAATTTTTTTTGTAGCTTATATAATTATACATGACTTGTCTCATACTTTTATTGTTTGCAGAATCTTAGAAATTAACAGACTTCAAGATATTGATACTCTAGCCTTGCCCTAACTTAGCAATTCTCATCCCCTTTCACGTGTTTTATGTAGAGATTTCCTCAGAATTGGGCCCTTCAGCGTGAAGGCACTGCACACACCCTGCTCCCCATCTTTCATGCACAGTGAAACTACACCAGTTACTCCAGGGGAGAATTCTGAATCAAAACATTAAAAATTCTGTGCCAAACATTAAAAATTCTGCACACCAATTTAAAAATTCTGCATATTTTATTTGTCAAAATAACACAGTATAATCCTGCCAGTTTCACTTAGTTTGGTAATTTATTTCAAAATACCTGTCAGTAACTATGTCTCTAACAATAGAGACCAAAAAAAAAAAAAGGGTCAGGAAATGATTTTTTGACAAATAGATTCCTTACTAGGCATACTAATACAGAACTTTGAGTAATTAATTTGAACTGCAATACAGAACTATATTTCCTGCCCCACTCAGAAGCTGTGCAAAGACTTGGGGGAGTCAGGGGTAATGGAGGAGCTGAGGGAGAGGGAAGGAGTCTGGGAGTGAACCTGGAAGGTTGTTGGGTGTGGGTGGGATAAGTATGGAATGGGTTGCGGGGGGGGGGTTGTTAGGGAGTTGGGGGGCTTCCCCATACAGACCCCTAGCCTCTCCCATTCAGTTAGACACATCTGCCCCTGAACCCACCGTCCCCATGTGGCCCTACACCCTCCTCCCCCCTGTCCATGTGTGGCCATGCACCCTAGCCCCTATCTCCATGTGGCCCTGAAGCCTCCCTCCCATTCAGTTCCTGGGTCAATGCTGTCACCGCACTAGTTCCTAACCCCATGCCCCAATCTGTCCCCCCAGCTAGCCCTTCTGAACCTCAGTCTGTGACGCCCCTCAGCATCCCCGTGTACCCCGCTCCATCTGTCCCATGCCTCCTCACCCGGCTCTGCTGCTATAACTAGGCAAGCGAGTGATCCTGAGGCAAAACTGTTGCTTAAACATTTTTTTTTAAAAAATCACTGATCAGTTAAAGTAACTAATTTCAACTAATGTTTTCACTGAAACAATTTAAAAACAAGTTAACCAAAACATTAGGGCTATCAAGTGATATAAAAAACATAATTGTGATTAATTGCGCGATTAAATAAATTAATGATTAATTGCACTGTTAATCAATAATAGAATACAATTTATTTAAATATTTTTGGATATTTTCTACATTTTTCAAATATATTGATTTCAATTACAACACAGAATACAACATGTACAGTGCTCACTTTATATTATGTTTCATTACAAATATTTGCACTGTAAAAAACCCAAAATAAATAGTATTTTTCAATTCACCTAATACAAGTACTTTAGTGCAATCTGTTTATCATGAAAGTTGAGCTTACACATGTAGAATTATGTACAAAAAATAACTGCACTCAAACCTAAAACAATGTAAAACTTTAGAGCCTACAAGTCCACACAGTCCTACTTCTTGTTCAGCCAATCACGCAGACAAACTAATTTGTTTACATTTGCAGGAGATAATGCTGCCCACTTCTTGTTTACAATGTCACCTGAAAGTAAGAACAGACATTTGCATGACACCGTTGTAGCCAGCGTTACAAGATATTTACTCGTCAGATGCACTAACAATTCATATGTCCCTTCAGGCTTTCACTGCCATTCCAGAGGACATGCATCCATGCTGATGACTGGTTCTGTTTGATAACGATCCAAGTGGTGTGGACTGATGCATGTTCATTTTCATTATCTGAGTCAGATGCCACCAGCAGAAGGTAGATTTTCTTTTTTGGTGGTTTGGGTTCTGTAGTTTCTGCATTGGAGTGTTGCTCTTTTAACTCTTCTGAAAGCATGTTTGACACCTCCTCCCCCTCAGATTTTGGAAGGCACTTCAGATTCTTAAACCTTGGGTCGAGTGCTGTAGCTATCTTTAGAAATTTCACAATGGTACCTTCTTTGCGTTTTGTCAAATCTGCAGTGAAAGTGTTCTTAAAATGAACAACATGTGCTGGATCATCATCCCGAGACTGCCATAACATGAAATATATGGCAGAATGTGGGTAAAACAGAGCAGGAGACATGTAATTCTCCCCCAAGAAGTTCAGTCACAAATTTAATTAACACTTTTTTTTTTTTTTTATTAAATGAGCATCATCAGCATGTCCTCTGGAATGGTGGCCGAAGCATGAAGGCACATACGAATGTTTAGCATATCTGGCACCTAAATACCTTGCAATGCCGGCTACAACAGTGCCGTGAGAATGCCTATTATTTACAATTTCACCTGAAACGGAGAACAAGGGGGCAGCATTTTCTCCTGTAAATGTAAACAAACTTGTTTGTCTGAGCAATTGGCTGAACAAGAATTAGGAATGAGTGGATTTGTAGGCTCTAAAGTTTTACATTTTTTTGGTTTTGTTACATAACTGCACTCAGAAACAAAACAATCTACATTTGTAAGTTGCACTTTCATGATAAAGAGTTTGCTCTACAGTACTTGTATGAGGTGAACTAAAAATTTTATTTCTTGTTTATCATTTTTACAGTGCAAATATTTGTAATAAAAATAATATAAAGTGAACATTGTACACGTGGTATTCTGTGTTGTAACTGAAATCAATATATTTGAAAAATGTAGAAAAACATCCAAAATATTTAATAAATTTCAGTTGGTATTCTGTTTAACAGTGTGATTAAAAGTGCGATTAAATTAATCACAATTAATTTTTTTAAGTTAATCGCGTGAGTTAACTGAGATTAGTCAACAGCCTTATAAAACATACATAAGCTCACCCATATTACATTAGCAGAAGTAAACAGTGTTATGCAATTTCCCCCCTGTGGGAAATCTTCAGGATCTGACAGTTGCTCTGTGGCTTCTATCAAAAATATAGTGTCTGGTTACCATGTTTAGTATCCTGAAAGCTCTGAGAGATATATAAACAGAATAAAACCAACTGTGTAGCCTATATGTCTTTTCCACTAAACATAAATAGGGCCAGTCACTGGTGGGGCAAGAACATGCGAGACTGCACAATTACCTAATCAAAACAGATTTATATAGAACCAAAACCCTGGATCCAAACACCCCCAATTCCCTTGCAGGATCAGGGCCCTAATTAGTTACTGTGTCCCCATCACCATAATATCTAAGCACTTAGATTTCCAGCTACCCTAGAAATCTCTCTGCATTCACAATACTTTTTTATGCAGGAAAAAACACAAGGCAAAATAATTAATTTTAATTTGTGAAATATTCCTTAAATGTCAAAGAATCAGAATATAGGAAGATTAGCTCAATGCAACATCACAAGTTTTATATTTGTTAGTGGAAAAATAAATCAAACTTCAAAAATTTTAAATTTCCTTAACTAAAAGTTAGTGAAGGGCTCTTAAAACATGCAATTTAGACAACTTTTAAAATAAGCCTGATTAATTCACCATTTTAAAAATAACCACTTAAAAATACAGAAGTTAATGAAACCTGAAGTTCATTTGTTGCTGACAGCTACTTTGAAGCTTGTGGAGAGATTCTGTATATAGAGTACTTCTGCTGACATTCTTTTTAGTTTCTCTCACTTTCCAGAGCCTAATCAGGGAGGGGAAGTATTTAGAAATGTTCTGGTGAAAATAATAGACTAAAGTCCTCCTGTTGGCATGGAGACAGGAATAAAATGAATGCATTGCAATGGAAAATTTGGCAAAAAAGTATTTTCAGCATACTTTGGTGGGCGGCCTTGTTAAAAATTGTAATCTGTTGTCTTCCATTAAAGCATCCCAGCTTTCAGGGACATCATTTCTGGTTTGTGTACTTTACTTTTACTTCTATCATTTTTGTTTTAGTGGTAATCTAAAGCACAACTAATCTCTGACTAGTAATTTGAGTAATTTTATAACTCATCATGCTCACTACAAACCTAAAGGGTCCATCATGAATGCTGCTCTTGTTAACACAGAGCAGATTTACTACCAACTGTTCTTTTTTTGGTGAAAGATACCTGCTGCTTCCTTGGGGATTTTTTTTCTTTTGAACATTCCTACCTTTGAGCAGGCTCTGCCCCCTCCTCCCCCTAATTATCTGCATTGCTTCCTTCTGAGGTGACTCATCACATTACTTTTGGCTGGAGACCCCTCCCCACAATTCTTAGACTAGTGTAAAAAATTGTTTTGCATAGGGTACCCTACCACATTTCTTATTTATGAAACATAATACGCCTTAGACTGCATCCTGTGCAGTATGTGGTGTAATAAGTGAGAATTTATCACCCTGGTTACTGCTAAATGATACCTGTCAGCAGGACTTCTCCCTGATAGAGCCTTGCAACCTGACCTGATGGGACCCAACAACCTGTATCTGTTCAGGTCAGGTCTGAAAACAACCCAACGCTCTTGGACTTGGGTTGGGTCATCTCTGATCACCTTCTCCTGCCCTTGGGGTTGGTGCAGCAGCAGCTGCATGCCCTGCTCCTGCCAGCTGCCACCACATTGCTAAACTATGTGTGCCAACAAGTCACAGTGCCTCTTACTCTGCAGCGTGCAGAGCTCAGTAAGGTAGTGGTGCCTGGGGGATCCGGCCAGGTTGAGGCGACTAGAGATGGATCACAGGCACAGGGCCTGGGAGCAGGAAGCCCTCACTAGGACAAGTCCCACAGATAAGGTGGCAGCAGCACTGACACAGGTTGTGGGGGAAGCGTTGGGGTCAGATCAGTTTTTAAAATGACTGGACACTCTCAGATCGGGTTTGGGTTAGCTGTGCTCATGTCAGGCTGGGCTTTACATTGGGACTGTCAAGGTTCCTTCCCCACTCTGAACTCTAGGGTACAGATGTGGGGACCTGCATGAAAACCTCCTAAGCTTACTTTTACCAGCTTAGGTTAAAACTTCCCCAAGGTACAAATTAATTTTATCCTTTGCCCCTGGATCCACTGCCACCACCAAACTTTAACTGGGTTTACTGGGAAACATAGTTTGGACACGTCTTTCCCCCCAAAATCCTCCCAACCCTTGCACCCCACTTCCTGGGGAAGGTTTGATAAAAATCCTCACCAATTTGCATAGGTGACCACAGACCCAAACCCTTGGATCTTAGAACAATGAAAAAACATTCAGTTTTCTTACAAGAAGACTTTTAATAGAAGTAAAGGAATCACCTCTGTAAAATGAGGATGGTAGATACCTTACAGGGTAATTAGATTCAGAACAGAGAATCCCTCTAGGCAAAACCTTAAGTTACAAAAAAGACACACAGACAGGAATAGTCATTCTATTCAGCACAGTTCTTTTCTCAGCCATTTAAAGAAATCATAATCTAACACATGCCTAGCTAGATTACTTACTAAAGTTCTAAGACTCCATTCCTGTTCTATCCCCGGCAAAAGCAGCAAACAGACAGACTCAGACCCTTGGTTTCTCTTCCTCCTCCCAGCTTTTGAAAGTATCTTGTCTCCTCATTGGTCATTTTGGTTGGGTGCCAGCGAGGTTACCTTTAGCTTCTTAACCCTTTACAGGTGAGAGAATTTTTCCTCTGGCCAGGAGGGATTTTAAAGGGGTTTACCCTTCCCTTTATATTTATGACAGGGACCAACCAGACCTCTGATCCCTGGTGCTCCTAAAAATACTTCTGAAGACCTTTAGAATGAAACATCAGTGTCAGGTATTTTCAAAACCATTTCCAGGAAATAGTTGAGGAGAATACTGCTTGGCTCTCCCTTTCTGACTTCCCACTACACATATGTTTGTTTGCAAAGTGGTACAATTGCCCTCCTCCTGGTTATGATTTTTTTAAATGGAAAAGCAAACAAATAGATTCTCCAGGCCCTCACCCCTCCTCTCTATGATCAAACTAGGGTTGGGGAGATATGAAATTAAGAGGTGGGAATTTTTGTGGAAGTCTCTTGTTAAAAAAGTTGGTAGCTCTTCACTGGATTGAAAATCATTACCATGTGAGCCAATGGCCACGATGGGCTATGTTAAAGAAGTTGAAGACCAGTTTTATAGTGGCCTGAAGTCTACATTATCACCCTTCTAGCTAGCCGAAGCTGATCAAGGATTAAATGGATTTGAGGACTGAATTACCTTCTCATCCCATAGATAGTATCTGTCAGAGTTCAAGCACAATGATGCATTCATTCCTCTCAGGAAAACTTCTACTAGTAAATTTAGTTTAATCTTTCACTGGAGCACAGAACTGTTTTTCAAAAGCAATTGTAGTGACACTGAATGAACTCATATTTAGTATCTGAACATCAGTTTGGTCACTTCAGCTTTCCACTGGCGTTTTCCTTTGTAAATATGCTGGATACGATGGCTCCACCCGGTAATAACTCCAGACTCTAAAGGTGACTGATCATAAATGGTGGAGAGACACCATCTAGTGGTTTAATGTTTAAAACTCATGTTCTTCAATGAGTGCAGTAGCCAATGCTCTGCATTTTATATTGATTGAGTAAAGGAAGAGAGAGATGGCTCAGTATGTTTGGCTTTACGGGGGAGAGGGCGAGTATGCTTGTTTCCTTACCGGGTTTAGCAGGTTTTGGGATTCTATGCATCCAATTTCTTATTACAAGCATATCAATACTTTTCAACTGTAATTGATGTCAGATGTATGTTAATGCAGATTCTGTTCTTACATACTAGAACATTTTCCAACAGGTGTTTCTACTATCAGAGTATATATGAAAATTACTTTATTCCTCCTATTAGGCTTGGTAGAAGTGACACTCAGCATGTAATGGTCTAATGGATTTTAGAAAAACCACAGAAATTACAGACAGAATCGGTACTGGAACATCTATTCTATTCCCCAGCTAATACAGTTTCATCCCTTGAGGTACATTAATAGTGCTTTAAAAAAATCACAGAAAGTGATGTTCCTATACAAACATTCCTATTAAACATGGCTGGTTTCCTGATTAGAGAGAGACCAGTTGGATCCACTCCAGTCTAAGTCCAGTTTGTTTTAGATGAAGAATCGAATTTGACACAATTATATGTTCTTGAAAATCCTTGTAACAACTTTCAAGGAAAGTCCCATTGTGGTTAAAAAATCAAAAAGCATTGGGGTGTGAGATGGGCATGAATTATAACTGCTGCCAGGGTAAAAGCCTTTTTGTTGATCTGTGGCAGTAGTATTGTAATCTAGAGCACATTACCCTGTGAGTTGCCTCATTTAAAAAGAAATCTGCAAACAATTCTTACTATAATGCAGGGCTGGTAGCATCGCCCATCATGAAGGTAATTAAGACACTTTCCATGGTAAGACCCTGTTTTCAATTGCTTAAGTTTGCCAAACTTAAGCCATTTGGGCTGAAATTTTCAATGCCAGGTTGTCTGCCTCAGGCTGACTTTAAAAAAAAAAATGCAGTCAAAATAGTTCAGACATTCCTGGGAAGGAGGCTAGGGAAAAATATATAGGTTTTGCCTGTGCTAAAAAATTCTGGGAAGTTTTTTGTTGTTGTTGTTGAGAAGCTCTAGAACACCTTGCTTTACAGAAGGGACTTGAAATTTGGGTGGGAGATGACCTTTTTTGTCAGAGATGTGCCTTTTGCCACCCATGTGAAAATCCACGTAAATTTGGACAAATTATAAGCCTTTGAAAAATAACAGTTTGCACATGCTCACTAGAGCCTCACCACTGGAATCTCCAAAGACTCCATCTGCATTAGCCATGCTCCAGCTCAGGGCTGAGCAAGACTTTTCCCTGCAATTACAACTCTGGGCTGCAGCAGGCTATGCCAAGGCTAAGCAGTGGAACCAAAAGTAGGGAGCCTACATCTTCTGTGCTCTCAGTGTTCACTTGATGATGTCCAGCAGCATCGGAGGAAGAAGCTGCTTGACTCAAATGCAGAGGAAACAGGCAGACAAGGTGGGCCAAAATAAATTGGGACAAGGAGGCTGGAGGGATGGGGTCTTAAAGCAGAGAGGGTGGACACTAGGACTGACTGAGCAAGGAAAATGGGACTGAAATCAGATGGGGACCCAAGATAGGAGACTGGGACTAGCTGGACAAGGAGACTGAAACTAGGAATGGGTCAGGTGTAGAGAGGAGACAGATTTGGTGAGCGTGGGGATAAACTGGGATTTACTGAAGAACGACACTGGGACAATGAGCCGGTGGGCACTGAGATTGGACCAAGAGCCTGGGGAGGGAGATTGGGACTGGGAACTGTGATCATGTAACTAAAGACTCTCTTAATACACAAAAAGGAACTAAATTTAGGTAGCACAATCTTAATTCTTGCATTTCCTAACTGTCAAGTGCTTGATTTTTGCATCCTTAATGTTCTTTTCACCTCATTTTTCTATGTGTGATTTTAATGAAAATAATGAAACTTTGATTTCACCCATGTTCTGAGTGAGCAACCAATACAGTAAAATGGAAATTATTCCTCTCTCTACTGTTGCTAGATTCACAAGGGGGAACACAGGTGTTGCAATGCCTAACTTTCAGGTGCTCAGCTGCCTAGTGGAATTCACAACCCCAAGTTAGGCACCCAGCCTCCCCTTCCATGTATAGGAAAAGTTAGGGCCCTAAAAAAAGCGATTCACAGAAGCCAGCAAGCTGAGTGGGCAGCTACTTAAACTAGCCAGTAGGAAAGAAACAGCACGCAGAGGAATGTGGCCTAAGCGCTGTTCCTCAAAGGTGCACAGCTGTGAACCTTCTCCTGCAGTTAGATGCCGAAACCAGGGTCAGTCCTTTCTCACAAAAAACCTAGGAGGTGGAACTTTCTCTTTACACCCAGGCCTCTGTGTAAATCACAGTTTTATGGAGAACATGGAAATTGTGAAAATCCCCCCAACCTGTGATCTTTTATTTATATATAGTTTTAAAATGTCTACAACAAAGTCTTGAATACAAAAGATACCTTAGCTAGTCAATTTCAAGGATAGAATGAGTTTTACAGCTAACTTTAGTCAACTTCAAGGATGGCTGTCCATGTACTGATTGAGCCACTTAAATGTAACTTATTTGGGTCTTCAAGTCAATGCAGTACACTAGTAGCCATAATATAGCTGAGCTGTTTCCCTAGTTTTAACTCCACTATTTTTTGCTTAGTGAGTCCTCTCTTACATTGTGTGCAAGTCTTAGGGTTTGTGCACGCTCCCACTTATGCTGGTATAATTTATGTTGCTCAGGGCTGTGAAAAAGGCACACCCCCTCCCCAATGACACAAGTTACACTGCCCTAACCTCCAGTGTGGACAACGCTCTGTTGGCGGAAGAGTTCCTGGGAAAATAGCTACCACCTCTCACAGAAGTGGCTTTATTATACTGACGGGAGAGCTCTCTCCCATAGGCATACAGAGTCTTCACCAGACACGCTGGTGTAGAGCTTTGAATACAGACTAGCCCTTAAATATCATTCACAGAGAGACTGATTTATGATTACTCCTTTTGCCAACTGTAGCAATTCAGACAGGCTTCCTGGTACACTGTCTTTTAGGCCAAAAAGTAGCCATATACATGTAATTTACCTTCACTAACTTGCATAAAGAGAAAAGCATTCCCAGCCGGATTATATAATCCAGATGCAATATCCTTGTAAATCTATTGAAAGATGGTAAGCAAGGTACTTCTGCACTTTAGTGTTCTCTTAAAAGCCTTCCTTTTTGCTTTCATTTGTAGCTGATTCCCACTGTAAAACATTAGGGGAAACTTTTTCTAAAGGACTCTACATAAAAGCAAAACACATTACATCATAATAGAGGATCCTATTATTCTGCAACCTCGTAGGAAGTGGATTAAGCTAACTCAGACAAAGACATTCTGGAATGAGAGTGTTT
Source organism: Chelonia mydas (assembly GCF_015237465.2). Lineage (NCBI taxonomy): Eukaryota > Metazoa > Chordata > Testudines > Cheloniidae > Chelonia > Chelonia mydas. The sequence goes on from NC_057850.1 coordinate 165,851,297, forward strand.
CCTGGGGAATTAGTCTAGAATAGTTTTTCTGGAATAGCTATTGTGACAAAGTCCCGAGCCTGTATTGGTGGTTTCCTGCACTTCTGGGCGGTTTCAGTGGCCTCAGAAACACGATAAGGCCCCAGTGTGACCTCCCTTTCTCAGTGTAGTGGCAAGCGTTACAGCCGATTGAGTTACTTTCATCACCGGCCAGTATGGGAGATGGGAAGGGGGGACACCCCACAGTCTCTGTTGCTCCGTAGAGCTCAGTAGGCACAGTTCGGCCTCCTGCCTGGACTGAGTCCTGCTTCCCTTCTCCAGGGGATCTCTGTAGAGTATGGGAGGGGTGGGGGGGAAGGGAGAAAACCCAGGCCCGCCCTCTACTCTGGGTTCCAGCCCAGGGGCCCTAATGGTAGCAGCCATTGGTGGCTTTCCCTTCACCATTGACTCTGCTTTGATTCCCTGGGCCACTCCCCCCATGGTCCCCTTTTCCTAGCTTTACCCTTACCTCAGGATTTAGCAGTGCTTCCTCTCCTCCAGCTCCTTTCACCTCTGCCTCCTGGAGGGCACTGAAAGGAGAGCTTTTAAACAGTATAAACGGGACCTTGATTGGTTCCAGCTGTCTCCATTAGCCTAACAGCCTTAACTGGTTAATTGGCTTTAGGTGTCTTAATTGGCCTGGAGTAGCCTTTGTTTGGCTATCCAGGGAACAAGGCCTTCTCATTCTGAAGGCTGATATACCTGCCTTCCAGCACATATACTAAAATTGGAATGATACAGAGAAGATTAGCATGGCCCCTACGCAAGGATGACACGCAAATTCGTGAAGCACTCTCTTATATTCTTCTAGTCTGAATCTGTCACACTATTTAGATAAATTTCCAAGTGTAGACAGACCTTTTGAATATTTTTTTAAAAAATGGGGTCCACAGGGTTCCAATTCCTTTCTTGAGGACATTACTGTGATATAACTGTTCCAATTTACCTTTGGACACATAACCCATGTCACAGTCAATCATCTCATAGTAATGCCTATAATTGTGAGGAGTTTTGTTTTATATTTACCCCTAAATTTTCAAGTCAGAATGCAGGTATTTGGCAACTTCAAAGAACAATAACTCCTTATACTGCTTTGCAAATTTATCACTAAACTGAAGTTCAATTCTAATCTTACCTATATGAATCACTAGGTTGATTGAAAATCAGTCACATGCAGTGATGAAAGTCTGCAGAGGAGGTGTGAAACAAATCCTTTGTAGCTCAACAGCTCCATGTGTGTAAAGTCTTAAACTACCTTATGTTTGTTTAGCATCCATCCCTGTTTAGTAGTTACCCTCTATAAAGGTGCTCCTTTATCTTGCAAGGCAGAGGGAAAGTAATTTGAATGTAATAAAAGGGCTTCGCCTTTAAAAAGCCATCCTTAATTGAAAGCTGTAGGGAAAGTAATTAAATCTAATTGAAGCCACAGATTCAAAACTATTATTTGGTAAACAAGAATAACTAATCCACCCATTATAAATGCTAAAGTTTTAACTCATGAAGTAAACACACACAAAAATCACATATCACAGCAATGCCTTTAATCCATGCGTGATAGCAATGTTGTCAAAAACCAGATTGCATGCATTTCTTGTTACTACAAATGAAGCATGAAGTATTTGTTTAAATCAGTATAACTTGTGGGTTCAGGAGCTAGAAATTTGACCTTGTGGAAGAAATACTTGACAGATTTTAAAAATGATTTCTACACCTACACAAAGTTTTCTGCACAGGATCTGGCCCTCAGTTTAACTAGTTCTTCCTACTTCCGTGCCCGCTCACTTTAGCTTCCCCTCCAGGACAGTGGTTCTCAACCAGGAGTATGTGTACCACTGGGAGTCTTCCATGGGGTACATCAACTCATCTAGATATTTGCCTAGTTTTACAACAGGCTACATAAGAAGCAGTAGAGAAGTCAGTACAAACTAAAATTTCATACAGACAATGACTTGTTTATACTGCTCTATACATTGAAACGTAAATACAATATTTATATTCCAATTGATTTATTTGGTAATTATATGGTAACAATGATAAAGTAAGCAATATTTCAGTAATAGTGTGCTGTGATACTTTAAATGAACCAAACTATACCATAGAATCTCTAAGGATAGTAATTCCATGCTCTAATAATAAGAATATAGCAGTAGGGATGTATTACCCACCACCTGTCCAGGATTGTGATAGTGACTGAAATGCTCAGGGAGATTAGAGAGGCTATAAAAATAAAAAACTCAATAATAACAAGGGATTTCAGCTATCCCCATATTGACTGGATACATGTCATCTCAGGATGGGATGCAGAGATAAAGTTTCTTGACACTTTAAATGATTGCTTCTTGGAGCAGCTAGTGGAACCCACATGAGGAGAGGAATTTCTTGATTTAGTCCTAAGTGGAGCACAGTCCTAAGTGGATCTGGTCCAAGAAGTGATTATAGCTGGACCGCTTGGTAATAATGACCATAATATAATTAAATTTAACATCCCTGTGGCGGGGAAAACACCACAGCAGCCCAACACTGTAGCATTTAATTTCAGAAAGGGGGACTACACAAAAACGAGGAAGTTAAACAGAAATTAAATGGTACAGTGCCAAAAGTGAAATCCCTACAAGCTGCATGGAAACATTTTAAAGACACCATAATAGAGGCTCAACTTAAATGAATTCTCCAAATTAAAAAAACATAGTAAGAGAACCAAAAAAGTGCCACTGTGGCTAAACAACAAAGTAAAAGAAGCAGCGAGAGAAACAAATTCCCAAGTATGTGTACCAAGGAATGCCACTACATGGCTGGCAATCACGAAGGCACCAGAAGCTTCAGTGGTGAGGCAAGATTGCCAGTGATGGACATAAACTGAATATCCAGGTAGGCCATTTTAAAGACATAGCCAGACATTTATCTGGATGACGTTCGATTGGCCGAAAAGCCATGTCCCTTTGGGATTTGCCAGGACAATGAAGTGACTCAAATCAATTAAAGTTTGTGGTGGTGATGTACCATACAATTACTGCCATAATACAGCATCTCAAAAGATGGTCTTTCTTTAGCTTTATGAAAAATCAAAGTACAGTCAAAATAGGTTTAAATTCATATTAAATGAAAGTAGCTTAAGTTCAAAATTGCAATTCACTTTTGTACACTAAATTGCTTTAAAAATTAGACTAGTCAGAGGAAATCTAGTAATTATACATATAAGTCAGACTGCGTCTTATTTAGTTCCAGGGATAATTTCTGGGGAATAAATAAATAAGTATTTTTTTATATCAGGGGTTGGCAACCTTCTGCACACGGCCCATCAGGGTAATCCGTGGCGTGGGAAAGTTACCCTTAATGGGGCAAGGAAAAAAAAAAACAGCTCTGCCAAAGAACCATGAGAGTTTCCTGAAGATCTGAGGCAGATTCCCGTGAAGTGAGAGAGTCAATCAACACCCTGTTCTGTCACTTACTAGGGGCCTCCTCTTCTGTCTGCGCTTCACCAAGATCTGACAGCTGTGACTGGCTAGCCTCCTCCGGGGTAGAGAAGATCTCCTGGCTGCATGTATCTCTGACCTCTGAATTATCCTCTGCCTCTGGGTCCCCCTCCCCTTCCACATCCTTGTCCAAGATTTCCTCCTCCTGGCTCAGTCCACTCTCGACTGGCACGTGAGCCACTGAAGTATCCACAGGGGACTTCGCAGTGGAGGTGGGGTCGCTGCTGAGTATCGCGTCCAGCTCTTTGTAGAACCGGCAGCTCGTGGGCACAGCACCGGAGCTGGAGTTTGCCTCCTGCGCCTTGTGGTAGGCGTTCCACAGCTCCTTCACTTTGACCCTGCACTGCAGGGTGTCCTGGTCATGGCCCCTTTCTGTCATGCATCGTGAAATCTGTCCGTAGGTATCATAATTCCTATGGCTGGAGCACAGCTGAGACTGGACAGCCTTCTCTCCCCAAATGCTGATGAGGTCCAGCAGCTCGGCATTGCTCCAAGCAGGGGATCGCCTGGTGCGTGGAGCAGGCACGGCCACCTGGAAAGATGCGCTGAGACTGCTGCACATGTCACCGAGCAAACAGGAAGGGGACTTTCAAAATTCCAAAGGAATTTACGGGGCGGGGATGATGGTTGGTCACCTAAGGGCAGGGCAGAAGAGTTCAAACCAATGACCAGAGAGGCAAGAACAGGCATTGTGGGACACCTCCCAGTGTCCAGTTGCAGCACTGCAATTGATCAGGGTGACTACACTGGCACCGCGGTGCTGTACCCCTGACGCAGAAAGCTGTACGCCTCTTGTTGGGGTGGTTTTTTTACTGTGCTGTTTCTGTGCACTAAGTGGCCTTGGCAGTGTGTACACCTTGGGATTTACAACGCCGAAAGCCGCTTTATTGCACAGAAACTTGCCAATGTAGACAAGGCCTATGAGTGGGACAGGAATGATACTGTTCCAAACCAAACTTGGCAGTTAAGGCTTAACTCCCCTAGTGCCCTCAATATAGTGTAGTAGAGCAATCAAAATATTCAAGCTGCAATAAGCAGCAAGTAGCACAGAGAAACAGTGCGTGCGCACACACACACACACACACACACACACAGTAGGCAAAATCTGATTTGTCATAAGGAGGGGACGTTTCCTCATTAGCATTTTTTAACAACTCCTTTCACTGACATGGACATTCCTTGGGTGTTGCTAGGATCAGAGGATAAATTTGGCAGGCTCCCCTTACCCCTACATACTGAAGGCCTCAGGCACCTACTGTGCAGCTGGGAAGAAGAAAAATTGGAAGAGGGTTTTTTTCTTAGCTTTTTTAAAGAAACATGGATGGAACCTGAAAGGTCAAGAAGCTCTCCCCCATATAAGGCCTACTCCTGCTCCCATTGAAATCAGATGCAAAGTGCCCACTGACTTCAGTAATGCAGGATCAAGTCCGTACAGTATTTACAGTTATGCTTGTACCTGAAGAGTTTCTATATTTTTCACAGTTTGTGTTAACATGTTGGCATGAGCAATAAAGCAGGGCTTTGTGACATATGAGATAGTCAGAATGAGTGGATGACTGAATTATTTGGTATGGCACAGTCCTATCTGGGGTGTATTTTAACTAGATTCCTGGTAATAGTAATAATTTTAACTGTGGGCAAAAACAATAGATAAAACACAATTCACAGGCTTCCACATCTGTCCTTCTGTTTAAGTGACTGCTGAAATTCTGAAAACCATCAACTTCCCAATAAGCTTCTGTGGCTCAGGCTAACGAACTTGACTTCAACTCCATCACTTCAGGTGGTATTTCAGGCATTGTAGGGAACTTAACTAGTCAGCATTTACCCAGACAAACTCCTCTTCTTTCTGTTCTCTGTTATCAAAGTCTCCTAAGCAGCCCCTTCCTTCTACTTCAAGCCTAAGGGCCACATTCAGAGGTAATTCTAAGTTGGTGTATTTAATAATGTCTTCTAGCCCATTCAGGGTAGAAAATTACACCAAGCTATGCCCCTTATATTACCAATAAGCTGGGTGAATTTTTTCTGCAAATAGTAAATTTGCTGAAAAATGTATTTTTTGGGGCATGGAAACCATTTGCAAATTTCGGTCTAATTCAGCAAGTAGTTTCGTCCAATTCCCCCTCCCCCCCCGGAAACGTCAAAACTTTCCATTTTGACAGTGTGAAACCAAATTGTTTCAAAATAAAATGTCACCTCAAATTGATGTTTGAAATGTTCTCTTCGACCAGAAGAAAATTACTTTGTTTTTGCATTTTGGTGCGAGACTGAAGAAAAACAAACAAACCCCAAATAATATCGGTTTTGGTTTGAAACAAACTATTTTTTTGTTCAGCCACTGAACCATGCTCTCAAAACCCCCAGTTATTTACTCAGCTCTAGTTATCACACTCTTAGTGAGAGGTTAAATTTATACAATCAGGGTAGGCTTACCACCACAGGCACAGGAGGTTGTAAATTGCCAATAAGAAGGGCAACTGCATTCTTGGAGGATTGCAAGGAGAGTGTCAAACCAGGCAGACAGGCAGCATCTGTACTGCCACTTGGAAAGTTCCAGGAGAGGAAACAGCTGTAGCTCATGGATGGGGCTCCGCAGAAGCTCTGCAAACACAGTCTGTCCAGAGCTGTTCCGAACCTCTGGCCTCATTCACTTTCTGGGCTGCATTTGGCCAACACTATCCATTCAGAGATGATGTACCATTTAATAGAAAACATTTCAGTATGTAGTTACATGTGGCAGTGAAAGGCTCCAGCAACAGGGAGCTGCTGGAGACTTTCCCTGCTGACTGCCTCCCTACCTGCCAGAGAGCCTTTCCCTGTGGCAGGGAAAGGCTCTGGCCGCAAGACGCTATACTGTTGAAACCAGCAGCACAGACGGGCAGGCGCTGCTTGGGTGTGTGGAGAGTCATGTAGGGCACATATCCTAAGGTTCCGGCTTGTCTTTACTCTGTGTGCCTCACCATCTACACTGCTATGTATACCACACTAGGGGTGTGTGATGTGTATGTACTCTCCATGCTTCTGTAAGTGTAGACCGAGACCAGGGGTGGGCAAACTTTTTGGGCCGAGAGTCACATCTGGGTGGGGAAATTGTATGCAGGGCCGGGGCAGGGGTTTGGGGTGCGGGAGGGAGTGCGGTGTGCAGGAACGGGCTCAGGGCAAGGGATTGGGGCAGAGGAGGGCTGCGGGATGTATGAGGCGGCTCAGGGCAGGGGGTTGGGGTGCAGGAGGGATGCGGGGTGCAGCAGGGGACTCAGGGCAGGGGGTTGGGGTGCACGAGGGTGCAACAAGGGGCTCAGGACAGAGAGTTGGGGTGCAAGGTGTGACAGGGGGCTCAGGGCAGGGAGTTGGGGTGCAGGAGGGGTGCGAGGTGCAGGCAGGGGGTTAGGGCAGGGAGTTGGGGGATGGGGTGCAGGAGGGGTTCGGACTCCGGTCTGGCATCGCTTACCTAAAGGGGCTCTGGGGTGGCAGTAGCACGCACCGGGAAGCAGCCAGCACCACGTCCCTGCGCGGCCCCTGGGAGTGTGTGGGGGGGCACAGGGCTCCATGCGCTGCCCTTGCCACTCCTCCAGGTACCTCCCCTGAAGCTCCCAGTGGCCGCGGTTCTCCATTCCCGGCCAATGGGAGCTTCAGGGGGTGGTGCCTGGAGGCAAGGGCAATGCACGAACCCTCTGCCTCCCCCCCCCTTGGGGTCTCAGGGACATGGTGCTGGCCACTTCTGAAAGCAGCGCGGGGCCTGCGGTACCACGGGGGCAATCCCGCGGGCCGGATCCAAAACTCTGATGGGCTGGATCCGGCCTGCGGGCCATAGTTTGCCCACCCCTGACCTAGACTAACAGGTATCAATTCAGATTCTCTGCAAAACTCAGGCAGATTTCTCTGTGTTAAATGACCCTCAAGTCATGTTGTCAATATTCTTTTGGCAATGAAAACAGAGAGAGTCACCCCCCCCCACTGTCTATATGTGAACCAAGATTATTGAGAACAAGGCAGCAGCATGGGAGAGAAGCCAGGATGCCATACTGCAGTGTAATGTCCCAATTAGAGCTGCGAAAGCATCTGATTGAATTAACATTGAGACAAACAATATATTTTCTGAGAATTGTTGCATATATTAAATGCATATGATAGCTCTGGTATATAATTAGCAATATCAATATATCAAATATACACCATAGCCTGATCTTGAAGACACGTGTATATGAGTAAAATTATTCCCATGCATAAGTCTTTGCATGATTGGTCCTATAGGCAGTGTGACAGCTACAGCAATATACGGCACTTTCCTGGAGAAGTCCTACTGAATTAAGTTTAAGTAGCTTAAGAGTTTATTGTACTAAAATGGAAAGTTTATGTATTATTGTAGGTAACTTCTTGGTGGGGGTGGGGGTGGGAGGATATGACTGATGTAAACCATGGGAAGTGTTCTGAGCTTCAAAGAATTATTTGAAAAAAAGGGCCAGACAAGTATGAACGTTTAAAGTTGTGTGTTTTCCAGGAAATCTCTAGGGGGATGTGTATGCAAACACGCTCCCTCTGGTTATGCAAAACTCAGCCTTTTGAAACTTCACTTTGAGGAGGTGACCTTTGTCTACTGATCAGTGGCCCAAACTGCATAAAAGGGTGATTCTCAGATACATGGCTGTGCTTGTTCTGAGTAAAAGGTGTTAACTAGGTACCACAGAAAAAGCCCTTAATGGGGGTTAAAGGATTGACATCTGCAAGAGCCCTTGTTGGAGTTGGGGTGGGCTCAGAAAAGCTTATTAGCATGCATATAGGTTCCTTCATTGTTTTAATGTTTTCTCTGTAATGCTCTCACCTTAAGAATAAACATGCTTGCTTAGAAAGAACTGTGCGATAACTTAATTGTCGGCAATTATGCTGTTTATAACATCTGAGGAGAAAGCAAAGCAGGCCTGCTTAGGCAGCCAGACTTGCTGGGAAGTTAGACAAGGAACTGTGCAGACTAGAAAAAACCCAGTAAGGGGAGAGAGCGACATGAAGGTCCAAATGACAGCTGAGGAGCTGGGAGCCTAGAGTGGGTGCCCCTGGTGGACCATAGAGGGCAAATACGGGTGCAGTTGCTCTGAATTATGACACGCATCACATTAATTGGCTGATAGCATGGAGGCTGCAATATGGTAATTATGTAGGATGTATAGATAAAATAAAAAGAACACATGTGGTGATGTTTGAGTAACTTTAGTTACTAATCAACTAGATTTCAGAGTGTTTTCGTGTCCTCAGATCAATAATGCTAGAGTCTTCAGTGTTACATGCCATTTCCTGTCCTAAAAAGGATATCAGGAACAGAAAGCCTGGGTTTCAGAGTGATTTGGCTTTTAATGTGGCCTTTTACAAGCTAGAAAACACAAAGTTTTTGGTAGAAGTGATGCATGACTGTGACACAGCATGGTACAATCTAATGAGCAGCCGTGCCACCCTTGCCCTACAACCTTGGGTGCCTTACAATGCCTTGCTGACGTACCTCCCACCTGGGCCACTCACAAACAGATTTCCAGCATGAAAGCCACTTGCTGGGTGTCTGTGTGTAACTGCAGCTTGCCAACCACTCTCGGGTTACACTTTGGCTCTCACCAGCCTTGGTTATACCGCAGGGTGACCCTAACACACCCCCAGTCTTAGATTTTCCTCCATAAATTTATGTCCTGTATCACCACGCCCTCTCCTGGACAATACAAGTTCTATTAAATCAGTTATTTCATTAATAGAAATAATATGCACAACTTGCCAACACAAATGGAGTTTCCAAACACTTCCAGTGTGTTTAAATTGATTAAATAAAACAAAACATGTTTATACACTACAAAGAGATATATTTTAAATAAGTACAAGTAATGAGGCATAAAAAGTCAGAAATGTTTACACGAAAAATAAAGATTAAAATGCATCTGGTGCCTAACTTAACAAACTATGTTAAATGCAAAGTAAAGTTCTCTCACCATATGCTTTCAGCAGTCTTACTGATCAGACTTCTTAGGTTAGGGCCCTTTCTTCCAGAATTCAACAAATGCTTCCTTTGTCACTTCAGGGGCCATGAATGTAATGGGTACGGAGCGCGAGAGGGGTGGTTGGGGTATTTGAACCTCCTTTTTATAGTTTCAGTCCCCCTCTTCAAAAAAAAAAAAAAAATTTCCAGCTGGGCACCAGGAGACAAAAAGTCTATGAGTGAAGTGTTAGGATATAGATATTCAGGCCTGTCTGTAAAGGCTTAGACTCTAAGAATTTAGGTGTGTTCTTATCACTTAGCTAGTTATAGAGGTATAAGAGAGAGAATCAAAATCACTGTCTGACTGTATAAGGCCTTTTCTCACTGTGACAGTCTGAGGCTCTGTTCTTAGGTTAAGGCCTCTGGCTAAGCAGAGAGGCAGCCATAAGCTGGGAAGCGAATGGTCACATCTTTACATTCCAAACTAGTCACATTGAAAGAAGGTGCTATTGGGATGTTAGGAATACAATCCTGTCCTGATAATGCCTATCACCTCCAGAGAAAGGGAAGTGCCTAGAAGATGTAAAAGGAAACTTAGTTTGATAGCATCCTGTCTGGCAAGAACTCACTTATCAATAGATATAGCTGGGAAACTCTTATGTCTTTATAGATGTAGTTGTGAAATCCTCATTTCTGTATTGTTTTGTCATTATAGTTCTCACTTTGCTATTGTTTATTTGCATGGTCTCTGTCTGGTTCTGTGATTGTTTCTGTCTTCTGTATAATTAATTTTGCTGGGTGTGAACTAATTAAGGTGGTGGGATATAATTGGTTAAATAATCATGTTACAATATGTTAGGATTGGTTAGTTAAATTTCATTAAAATGATAGGTTAAGGTATAGCTAAGCAGAACTCAAGTTTTACTATATAGTCTGCAGTCAATCAGGAAGTAAGGGGGGGAAGTTGGAATCATGTTTTGCTAAGTGGGGGAATGGGAACAGGGACACAGGTAAGGCTCTGTGGTGTCAGAGCTGGGAAGGGGGACACTAAGGAAGGAAACTGGAATCATGCTTGCTGGAAGTTCACCCCAATAAAAATTGAATTGTTTGCACCTTTGGACTTTGGGTATTGTTGCTCTCTGTTCATGCGAGAAGGACCAGGGAAGTAAGTGGGTGAAGGAATAAGCCCCCTAACAGGAAGGATGTTCCCTGCTGCTTTTTTCTCAACTGCTTGAGCTTCCTTTGTTTCCCTTCCTACTACATGACTCTGTTTAAATGCAAATTAAGCAGAGCACACATTTCCTTGTTAAGATAGACTTGTTTGCCAACCTCAGTTTGGAACATGTGTTAACAACAACATACAGTGGAATCTTATAACTTCACATACAACGTTGCCACACATACTTTAACCAAGACAATAACGAGCAGCCTATTGAGTTTTCAAATGATACCCTACAAGCAGTGTTCCCTCTATTTTTTCCCACGTGTGCGGAATGAATGTTATGTGCATCAATATGGAGGTGGGGGTGGGGCTGAGGCATTCGAAGTGTGAGAGGGGGCTCAGGGCTAGTGCAGAGGGTTGGGGTGTGGGCTCTGGGGTGAGGTCAGGGATGAGGGGCTCAGGGCTGGGGCACAGGGTTGGGGTGTGTGAGGGCTTTGGCTGGGTATGCGGGCTCTGGGATGGGGCCGGGAACGAGGGGTTTGAGGTGCAGAAAGGTGCTCTGGTGGGGAGAGAGGACTCCCCCCAGTTCTCTCTCTCCCCTCATCAGCACCTTGGCTGGGGCGGCGGCGGCGAAGTGCCGCTCCCCAGCATGGCAGCTCCGGGGCTGGGGCATCGGGATAGGCGCCCCTACCCGAGCTGCGGCAGACTCGGTCCAGGCTGGGGCCACTGTATGCCCCTCCCCCAGCCATGGCAGGCCTTGGCCAGGCGTGTTCCCTGAGCACCTGCGCAGTGCTAAATAGGCTTCTGTGCAGCCATGCAATGTACAGGGAATTTAGGTCACAAGGCATACTTTGTACAAAGATTATTACAATAGTGTGTATGGTGTGGACACGGGTACCTCCTGTCACAATTACATTGTACTGGCCCTCTACATAGGAGTGAATTTCATCCAATACACTATGTGTATGTAAGGTTGCCAATTTTGGTTGGCTGTATTCCTGGAGATTTCATCACAACATAATCTTTAATTAAAGATTAATCTTTAATTCCTGGAGACTCCAGGCCAATCCTGGAGGCTTGGCAACCCTACATGTATGATGATAGCATGGTTTAACAAATAAGATGATATTTATAATCCATATGTTTGCACATCTCATATGTCTCCTTTGTATATGCAGATAATGTAGCTCCAGCTGTACTGGAGAATCCCAGAGGAAAAACATATATTAAAAGGCACTGACCAGGCCAGGGTTCTAGGAAGCAGAAGCAGATGTGGAACATACTGTTTTGTGACACACTTCATAGATTTTAGTGACTAGTTAAGAAAGATAGGGGCACAGAGACAATTGATGGTCTTTTCACTTGACGGCAAGCTATCATTTTCAAGCAGCAATGCATAGGAGTCCTTTCCTCCCAGATCCGTGTTTTCAGACTGTTAAGCTGTCGGACAGTACAAATATGCAGTCATTGAAACAGCTTGTGTCACTGGCTATGCTTTACTTCTTGACATGCTAACCTAAGAAGTAACTTGAAAAAAATCCCCCAGAGACTTTTTAGCTGGGGAAATCACAGACACTACATTAGGCTAAGATCGCCAACAGTGATAATATCCACTCAGTGTGCAGCGGTCATCAGAAAAGCTAACACTGTTAGGAACCTTTAGGAACAGGACAGATAAGACCGAATCTATCAATGGCAATATATACATAAATCCACATCTTGAATGCTGCATGCAGATCTGGCCACCCTGTCTCACAAATAGATGTATTCGAATTGGAAAAGGGCAGAAAATGGACTAGGAATATGGAATAGCTGCTGTGTGAGGAGAGATTTAAACAAGAAAAAGAAAAAAGACTGGGATCGTTCACCTTAGAAAAGAGATGACTAAGGGGGGCTATGACAGAGGTGTATGAAATCACGACTGGTGTGAAGGAAATGAATAAGGAAGTGTTACTTACCTCTTCACATAACACCAGGCCTAGGGGGCTCCCAATGAAATTAATAGACAGTAGGTTTAAAACAAATGTAAGGAATTACTTCTTCGCACAGTGCACAGTCAACCTGTGGAACTCATTGCCAGGGGACGTTGTGAAAACCAAAAGTGTAACTGGGTTCAAAAAAGAATTAGATCAGTTCATGGAGGATAGGTCCATCAATGGCTGTTAGCCAAGATGGTCAGGGATGCAACTGCATGCTCTGGGTGTCCCTAAATCTCTGACGGTCAGAATCTGGGACTGGATGACAGCGGATGGATCACTCAATAATTGCCCTCTTCTGTTCATTCTTTGTGAAGCATCTGGCACTGGCCAGTGTCAGAAGACAGGATGCAGGCTAGAGGGACCATTGTTCTGACCCAGCATGGGCATTCTGATGTTCTTAGTACCTGATTCTCCAGAGCAAATGTGAGGGTCTGGATCCATCTAGCACTTTGCACCAGCACATATAGCCATCTTGAGGCAAGAGGGGGAGTGTATGCTGTATCTTCTTCGAGGATGTCAGAGCTCCTGCTCCACTGTATACTCTACCAGATTCCCATCAGTGCATTCTAACCTTACATTTGAGTTAAAGAAGACTCTCTACTAGATGTTAACAGTGTAGCGCTTAGGGCACACAGCTGAGCAATTTTTATTCAATGCAAAGGACAGTCACACAAAAAGGAGCCACATCTGGGCAAGTCAGAAGACAGTCTTTGCTAGCTCTTTCATTGAGGGAACCCATTTTGATTTCCATGCTTTCTTTATTCTTCTTAGTTAGTGTCACATTTAAGGTTGCAATTCAGACCAGTAAGGGGTTCTGCCACTGCCTGCCCTGTAACCTTGGATGCCTTAAATGCTCTGCTGCTGTGGCTTGCAGCCCAGCCACCAGCAGTCAGTAGATAAGCATGTAGTATCCTGAGTGTCTGTGTGCTGTGCAGTCCTGGTTCAGTGCTCTGACCTCAGCAGCAGATCACAACACAACAGCCCAACCCTGGTTTCCACCAGCTTTGGATACAGCTGGTAAGGTGACCCCAACACATTTCCAGTCCTGAATTTCCCCCAAGCCATCTGCTCTGAAGTGTCCAGCCCTCTCCTGGAACACTCAGACATGAGACATTTTGTTTGCTCCTTTAAAGAGACAATACCCAGCAGCGTGCCACATAAACTGGAGTTAACAATTACTTCAATTCAAACACAGCACTAGGTTGGTTTAGATTATAATAAAACAAGTTTATTAACAACAGGACATAGATTAAGAGAGGGCAAGTAAAAGAAATGACTGTAGAGATGGTTATCTCCAGATAAAAGTGAAAACACCCATCTAAAAGTCCAAAGCTTAATCTAGCAAGGCGCCATGTTTATTTAAGATGGTTTTGCTTACCAGTTACTCTTGGTCCAGCATGGTTGAATGTCTCTCAGTCAGGACCTTCCACAGAAGCATGAGGTGCTAGTTTCCCTTGTCTTCTTATGTGAATGATAAAGATGGACTCCCTCTCTGTTCCTTATATTCCCAAATAATTGTTTTTGTTCTCAAAGTTAGGAAAGCCCCCCGGGGATTCAGTCTCCTGTATCTCTCTGGTGTTCAGGAGCCATGTTAATTCTCTGTCTCAGATTCAGGCTCAAGATAACCCCCAGTGGTTTGCTTGATAACTTTAACATGTAAATTGAGGTACACCCACATTCCTTTGTCTAGGACAGACCTACTTATCACCTTTACCTAGACGAGGCTGTGTTCTTGCACATGTTCTAGTGACATTATAAAGAGGGAATTCATAACTTCACATATAATGTTAACACATGCATTCTACAATGATATTAATGACCAGTGTGCCATCAGTTTTCAAGTGATACCTTACAAGGCACTTTTTGGATAAGCAGCATTGAAACAATATGTGGGGTGAGAGTACAAGGGTATTTAGGGTCACAGTTAGTACATGCCACCCTGAAGAAGCTCCACTTTTCATATATATATTCCCTTTCATTTGTATCACAGAAGGGACTAAAATGTTGTCCCCAGCCATTGTAGAAGCGACTCTGGTCAGCCACAAGGAGGAATCAGAGCAGGACAAAGCGTTTTTCTTTCTGACTGGTGAGAGCTGCATCCAGGGCCAGCCTTATGGAAAATGGCACCATGGGTGAACCCTCTGCAATTTCAGCCCCTCCCCCAGCTGGGAACCGGCCTGCCCTCCCTGCCCCCACAAGCAAGTTCGGACACCGAGCAGGCCATGGCGCCCCCTGCAACTTTAGCCCCTCCCCAGGCTAGGAGCTGGCCCACCCATCCACCCCCTTCACCAAGCTGGGACACTGCCCAGGCCATGGTGCCCCTCCTGACCACAGCACACTGGGTGCTCACCCATGTTGCCCACCCCTAAGGCCAGCCCTGGCTGCATCCAGGGAGCCATTTCCAGTGCATAACACTCTCACTGAACCTATACATGCTACTAGTTCTCCTGTGCCAGTAGATGGACGCTTTAGATTAGCTACCTCATTACAGACACAATAGAATGGACAAAGACATGCTGTGTTTCAGGGAGAAAAAAAATGATAAAACAAGATTAACTTTGACATTTGTCCACAAGCATTTTTACTATTTTTTAAAAATGACACGAAGGCAAAAGAATTTTTAGATTTTTGTCATTTTGCCCCCATCCCTCTTTCTCATTCCCCCCACACCCAATCTTACCTCCCTGGCATGGAGCTTCATCTGCTGTCTCAGTTTCTCCTCAAACATGGGCTTCCTAGGCTGGTAGGATAATCTTGTCAGCTTCCTCCTAGCCTCTTTGAAAGATGCAGACCGGGACTTCTAAACAAGAACAGATGCCAGCAGGAGGCCTAAAGCCCACACCAGTACTGTGATGTCCCAGGCCCTTTTTTGCACACATTTCCTAGGGCCTTCTATATCCCATCTCTTCACAGGTATTTTCCAACAGCAGCTCTATGGGTGAGCATGTCCCCTACATTCTTGATAAAGAGCTCTATTCTGTCCTTCTTGCATAGAGGGAAGGCTGCTCCTTATAGTCCCTGGTACTCCTTCCCAGAATGCCCTGCAGCAGCTTACAATCACATGACCCTCTGGGGATGATAATTCCCAGGATACCAGTACTTAAAGGGCTAGACATTGAAGCAAGCATATGTTGGCCCAGACCTGCTCTTAAAGGGATAGCACATCCTGTGACATGGCCTATAAGTATTCCTTCAGTTCTGCTTATGTTGTGTGGTAGTTGTTCCATGTGGATGTGGCTCTCAAAGCAAGCTAAAGTATTGCTGTAACACACACCCATTTGTAACACACACCCAGTCGGTGTGGCACTTTGTGCCCCTGCTAGTGGCAGCTGGGCCACATATGGAGATTGCTGAACCTGCAATGGTCTTCGTTAAGAGAGGTCTTTTAGTATGGGCAGCACAGATTTATGCACCCAGATCTGAGGGTCCCAGGTTCAATTCCTGTGGACAGCGACCCACCTGGGGACATGGTGTCAGACTGAAGTTTGAAAAACAACTGGCTGATTTCTCTTAATGCTATTTTCTGACAGTTTCTTTCACAGATCTCTTTGGTGACCTTCTGGTTCTCCAACAGGACAGACAGCTTGTCTCATCCATTTGTCATGTGACAGGCTTGTCATTCTGCCTTGGATGCAAAAGACCCTGCAGTGCTGTGATTCCTCGTTGGTTTGCTGTGGGTACTGCTATTAAATAAAAAAAGCAGCTGGCCCACCTAAATTATTTTTCTTATTTGAAGCTGTTAATTTTGTCTATGCACTGTCGCACAGTGAGGCAGATGATATTGAATGTTTGTTTAATATAATTAGGGAAACCAATGGCTTGTTGAGCAAGTAACCTGATGTATCTGTTACTACAGAAAATGCTGCATGCCGATCAGAGCTTGTCAATGACATTAGATATTATGAGTTTACTCCAGCTGAACCTTTATTGCAAAATGCAAAGACTGCCCCATGATTTAAAATAATCATCTTCACAGATTAGCCATTGAATGCTTACTGCGAGGAAGACTATGTTAGTATTGTAATTGTTCTGAGAGAGTATGGCTTTGTTTCTGATTTCACTCACACCGACGCCTGTGGAATCACAAGTCTGGTCTATACTGCGCGGGGGGATCGATCTAAGATACACAACTTCAGCTACGAGAATAGCGTAGCTGAAGTCGATGTATGTTAGATTGACTTAGAATCACTTACTTTGCGTCCTCGTGGCTCGAGATCGACGGCCTCCGCTCCCCCGTCGACTCTGCTTCCGCCTCTCGCCGTGGTGGAGTTCCGGAGTCGACTGCAGAGCGATCGGGGATCGATTTACAGCGTCTACACTAGACGCGATAAATCGATCCCTGATAGATCGATCACTACCCGCCGATCCGGCAGGTACTGTAGACGTGGCCACAGAGGTAAATGAAAACAGAATTAGACCCTTTGTCTCTTACTTTGTTCAAAGACAAGAAAAGATCTGAAATATGAATTATAGTAGCTGCTTTAAAGCAAAGATTAGGGCCCAGATTCTGCTCTCACTGACATGAGTGTAAATCCACTCTGAATTTACTGACATGTGACTAACTGAGACAGTATTTGAGCAATGCATTTTACACACAAGGGGTGAAGTCAATGGAAAAACTAACAGTAGCTTCAGTGGGGCTAGGATTTCACCCAAGATCCTTAGCATACAGTCGATCAGTGGTTCTCAACCAGGGGTCTGGGGCCCCCTGGAGGGTCCGCGAGCAGGTTTCAGGGGTTCCTCCAACAGGGCTTGTGTTAGATTTACTAGGGCCCAGGTCAGAAAGCCGAAGCCCAAGCCCCACCACATGGGGCTGAGGCCCAGGACTCCAAGCCCTGCCACTGGGGGTTGAAGCCGAAGCCTGAGTAACTTAGCTTTGCAGGGCCCCCCTGTGGTGTGGAGCCCCGGGCAATTGCTTGCTACCCTCTATCACAGGCCCCATCTTTTATATGCAGAAAAACTGTTGTTGTGACACAGGTGGGCTGTGGAGCTTTTATAGCCTGCTGGGGTGAGGGGTGGTTGAGAACCCCTGCAGTAGGTAATGGAGACAGTCACTTTTTTGCAGTGTTTGATAGGAAGTTTTTCATTAAAGCTTCGTAGTGCTACTTACTCTTGCACCAAAACTTGCCTTAGAATTCAAGTTACTCAAATATAATTCCTCTCAGAAATGGTACTGCAATGCCACTGCAGATCTTAGGAGCACTCTGTGCTGCAGTTGGAGGTGGCACTGGAAGTACTTGGACTGACAGAGAGCTGGACACACTGAAGATAAGTCTCTGGTGATCAGATCTGTCTCTTGGTATGTTAGGTGTGAAGGGGATTTGGTACTGCTAAGCACCTCCAGTAGCTCTTAAATATTCTCTAGCCTCCACTGAACTGACTCCAGAGCACACTCAAAGCCAACTTGTGTCACTTTTGATTTTTCTATTCTGTTCTATTCTCTCTCTCCATTCTTCTCTTAGTTCTCTCTTTTTATCCTGGCAAATCCCTTCTTTTCTATTTGTGCCCTTTCCTATATATCTTGTACCCCAGTTGAACCTTTTTCTATCCCCTTTATGGTCTCTGCAGGGACAGTAACCATCTACATATGACAGACAGACCGCAAAAAGAAGCTGATTAGCATCTCAGCCCATTTCCCCTTGCAGCACCTTTCAAGTGTAAAGCCTTGTTGTTCTGACAGCAGAAGAAAACTGTTCAGGATTCATCACTTTCTATCCATCCCAACTCTTCATTGTTCGTTTCTGGTTAACTGTGCTTTGCCATCAACTCCCTGTATAAAGCACTTGATGCAGAAATTGTCTAATACCACAATTTTCCATTGGCCGCGATTTCTTTACACAGGAAATGTGTTGTTAGTTAAGAGGTCAGTGAGGCATGTTAGCTATGTGGCAACCTTAACTATTAAGCAACAGAGGTGTTTTTTGGGGGCACAGGTATACATACTGTTTGATTCCATTTTAGTCTAAGGGCCAAACCCTCTGACCCTGCACTCCCTCATTTTTTCATTTATGGGTGTTACTTTGACCATGTCCCTAACATACATATACCTCACGTGGTCTTTCTTGCTTACGGTATTCATCCACCTCAACATTCCCATTTCTGTGGAACAGATAATTTGCTCAGGTTTCTTCTTTGCTGCCCACCACTCAGCACCATACATGGAAACTAGACAGCCCACCATTCTACAGACTTTCCCTTTTAATCTTACTGGTATCATCCTGTCACATACTACACCACTTACCTCTCTCCATTTGAGCCAAACATGTCTTGTCTTAGCTCTAATTTCGTCCTCCTCCATTTCCCTGGATTCTGGAGACAAGATACTTGAAATTTTGCATTTTCGGTATTGTCTGCCCATCTAGTTTCAAGGATAATTCTTCAGCGTTCACAGTATTGAAGTTACATACCATCATAGGTAAAAGTAACACTCAACACTGACCGGCACGGGGGCCAGCTCCGGCCCCCGGAAGGGACGGGTCCTGGGGCAGAAGGGGCGGGGTTGGGGGGGTCAGCATCCCCCAGCCAGCCCATCCGCACTGCCTGGCCCGTGCTGCCTGGGGCTCCAGCAGCGATTTAAAAGGCCCAGGGCTCCGGCTGCCACTGCTGCGGTAGCGGCAGTGGCGGCCAGAGCCCCAGGCCCTTTTAAATCGCTGGCCCCGGGCAGCTGCTCTTTTTGTCCCCGCCCCGTCGGCGGCCCCGGGGGTGGGGGCAGAAGGGGAAACAAAGTTAAAGTGCTGCCACGGCAGCGCTTTAAGCAAAGGCTGCTTTAATGTCGGCTGCTACGGGCTGGTACTGGCGGCCACTTTTGACTGGTATGCCATACCGGCCCGTATCGGCTTACTTTCACCCCTGCATACCATACACTCTGTTTTTCATCTGCTTATTTTGAGCCCTTGTCTTTCCAACACATCTCTCCATTCACACGATCTTCTTTTAGACTTTCGCCTCACTGCACAGACTATCATCTGCAAACAACATGCAACACAGTGGCATCTTCTGTATATTCCTTGTGAGGGTATCCAGGATGATGATAAACAAGAAGAGGCTCAATGCTGACCGCTGATGCACTCCCACCTTTCCCCAAAGGTTAATATATATTCATAGTAAATAACTCCCAGACTAGTCTTTAACCCTTCAAAAACCAAAACCCACTCCCTCCAAATAACCCCAGAAAGCAAACAAACAAAAAACCCCCACCACACTTAAATTGTTAATCAATAAAACAAATTTCGGTATTAGACCTGACATTCCAAACAGAAAAAAACTCATCTATCATGCTGTCGAATACCCAGCATGCCTTGCTTCATTAACCACAAGCCAGGGCAAAAAACATTCTTCTCTGGCAGGAGACCAGAGATATAAAATACCAGGGCAAAAGAACTTAAAACATTAGGATGGGTGTGAGGTTGGTGGAGTCATAATTACAGGAGTATGGTCATGCTGTAGCCTTAACTATGCCAGCAGTGCCCTGACTCCATAATCCGCAGAACAAGTACAGCACGAGCAGTGGCAGCAGTAACTCCCTCCACTCTTTATCTCCCCTGCCATTGTGTGTCCACCCTGACCCGAAGGGACTAGCTGTGGATAGTTCAGCCTTAATGCCTAGCTAATCCCTGACTCAACAGCTCCCCCGTGTAGGCACCAGCGTGAGTTGACTAATGCAAAGTGCATTTAATGTGACCCCCACATCTAATTTTTACTCCAGTACCTTTTGGCATATTGTATTTTCCAATAGCTATGCTTAAATGAACAAACAACCAAGCGCACGAGAGAGAAATACAGCATAGATTACCATGACAACCAATGAAACGTGCACAAAACCCCCCCCACTTCCACCAGAATCCTAGAAATGTAGGGCTAGAAGGGACCTCGAGAGGTCACCTAGACCAACTCCTGTGCTGAGGCAGGACCAAATATATGTAACCCATACTTGACAGCTGTTTGGCAAATCTGTTCTTAAAAAACCCACCAGTGATATGGAGTCCCCAACCTCCCTTGTAAACCTATTCCACAGGGTAACGTTCCTTAATATTAGAATGTTTTCTTAATAGCTAACCTAAATCTCCATTGCTGCAGATTAAGCCAGTTACTTCTTGTTCTACCTTTAGTGGACATGAACAACTGATCACCATCTTCTTTATAACAGCCCTTAACATATTTGAAGACTGTCATCAGGTTCCCCCCTCCCCCCCAGTCTTCTTTTCTCAAGACTAAACATGCCAGACTTTTTAATCTTTCCTCATGGGTCAAGTTTTTTTCCCTAACACTTTTATCATATTTGTTGCTCCCCTCTGGACTCTGTCCAGTTTCTTCACCTCTTTTCTAAAGTGTGGTACCAAGAACTGGACACAGTACTTCTCATCAGTGCTGAGTAAAGTGGGACAGTTACCTCTCGTGTACATACTGTTACTACACTCCAAAATAGCCTTTTTCGCAACTCTGTGATAGTATTGATTCATATTCAGTTTATGCTCCACTGTAGCCACCAAATCCTTTTCAACAGTACTATTGCCTAGCCAGTTATAGCTGTGAATTTGATTTTTCCTTTCTAGGTAAAGTACTTTGCACTTGTCTTTATTGAATTTCATTTTATTGATTTCAGACCAAGCCCTGGTCTACACTAGGACTTTAGGTCAAATTTAGCAGCGTTAAATCGATGTAAACCTGCACCCGTCCACATGATGAAGCCCTTTATTTCAACTTAAAGGGCTCTTAAAATTGATTTCCTTACTCCACCCCTGACAAGTGGATTAGCGCTTAAATCGGCCTTGCCGGGTCGAATTTGGGGTACTGTGGACACAATTTGACGGTATTGGCCTCCGGGAGCTATCCCAAAGTGCTCCATTGTGACCGCTCTGGACAGCACTCTCAACTCACATGCACTGGCCAGGTAGACAGGAAAAGAACTGCGAACTTTTGAATCTCATTTCCTGTTTGGCCAGTGTGGCAAGCTGCAGGTGACCATGCAGAGCTCATCAGCAGAGGTGACCATGATGGAATCCCAGAATCACAAAAGAGCTCCAGCATGGACTGAACGGGAGGTACGGGATCTGATCACTGCATGGGGAGAGGAATCCGTGCTATCAGAACTCCGTTCCAGTTTTCGAAATGCCAAAACCTTTGTCAAAATCTCCCAGGGCATGAAGACAGAGGCCATAACAGGGACCCGAAGCAGTGCCGTGTGAAACTTAAGGAGCTGAGGCAAGCCTACCAGAAAACCAGAGAGGCGAATGGCCACTCCGGGTCAGAGCTCCAAACATGCCGCTTCTATGATGACCTGCATGCCATTTTAGGGGGTTCAGCCACCACTACCCCAGCCGTGTTGTTTGACTCCTTCAATGGAGATGGAGGCCACACGGAAGCAGGTTTTGGGGACGAAGAAGATGATGATGATGATGATGATGAGGTTGTAGATAGCTCACAGCAAGCAAGTGGAGAAACCGCTTTTCCCGACAGCCAGGAACTGTTTCTCACCCTGGACCTGGAGCCAGTACCCCCCGAACCCACCCAAGGCTGCCTCCTGGACCCGGCAGGCGGAGAAGGGACCTCCGGTGAGTGTACCTTTTAAAATACTATACATGGTTTAAAAGCAAGCATGTGAAAGGGTTAATTTGCCCTGGCATTCGCGGCTCTCCTGGATGTACTCCCAAAGCCTTTGCAAAAGGTTTCTGGGGAGGGCAGCCTTATTGCGTCCTCCATGGTAGGACACTTTACCACTCCAGGCCAGTAGCACGTACTCGGGAATCATTGTACAACAAAGCATTGCAGTGTATGTTTGCTGGCGTTCAAACAACATCCGTTCTTTATCTCTCTGGGTTATCCTCAGGAGAGTGAGATATCATTCATGGTCACCTGGTTGAAATAGGGTGCTTTTCTTCAGGGGACACTCAGAGGAGCCCGTTCCTGCTGGGCTGTTTGCCTGCGGCTGAACAGAAATGTTCCCCGCTGTTAGCCACAGGGAGGGGGGAGGGTTGAGGGGGTAGCCACGCGGTGGGGGGAGGCAAAATGCGACCTTGTAATGAAAGCACATGTGCTATGTATGTAATGTTAACAGCAAGGTTTACCCTGAAAGACTGTAGCCACTGTTTTATTAAATGGGTCTTTTTAAATACCACTGTCCCTTTTCTTTCTCCACCAGCTGCATGTGTTTCAATGATCACAGGATCTTCTCCTTCCCAGAGGCTAGTGAAGATTAGAAAGAAAAAAAAACGCACCTGATGAAATGTTCTCTGAGCTCATGCTGTCCTCCCACACTGACAGAGCACAGACGAATGTGTGGAGGCAAATAATGTCAGAGTGCAGGAAAGCACAAAATGACCAGGAGGAGAGGTGGCGGGCTGAAGAGAGTAAGTGGCGGGCTGAAGACAGGGCTGAAGCTCAAATGTGGCGGCAGCGTGATGAGAGGAGGCAGGATTCAATGCTGAGGCTGCTGGAGGATCAAACCAGTATGCTCCAGTGTATGGTTGAGCTGCAGCAAAGGCAGCTGGAGCACAGACTGCCACTACAGCCCCTGTGTAACCGACCGCCCTCCTCCCCAAGTTCCATAGCCTCCACACCCAGACGCCCAAGAACACGGTGCGGGGGCCTCTGGCCAACCAGCCACTCTGCCACAGAGGATTGCCCAAAAAAAAGAAGGCTGGCATTCAATAAATTTTAAAGTTGTAAACTTTTAAAGTGCTGTGTGGCATTTTCCTTCCCTCCTCCACCACCCCTCCTGGGCTACCTTGGTAGTCATCCCCCTATTTGTGTGATGAATGAATAAAGAATGCATGAATGTGAAGCAACAATGACTTTATTGCCTCTGCAAGCGGTGATCGAAGGGAGGAAGGGAGGGTGGTTAGCTTACAGGGAAGTAGAGTGAACCAAGGGGCGGGGGGTTTCATCAAGGAGAAACAAAGAGAACTTTCACACCGTAGCCTGGCCAGTCATGAAACTGGTTTTCAAACCTTCTCTGATGTGTACCGCACCCTCCTGTGCTCTTCTAACTACCCTGGTGTCTGGCTGCGCGTAACCAGCAGCCAGGCGATTTGCCTCAACCTCCCACCCCGCCATAAACGTCTCCCCTTTGCTCTCACAGATATTGTGGAGCACACAGCAAGCAGTAATAACAGTGGGAATATTGGTTTCGCTGAGGTCTAAGCGAGTCAGTAAACTGCGCCAGCGCGCCTTTAAACGTCCAAATGCACATTCTACCACCATTCTGCACTTGCTCAGCCTGTAGTTGAACAGCTCCTGACTACTGTCCAGGCTGCCTGTGTACGGCTTCATGAGCAATGGCATTAAGGGGTAGGCTGGGTCCCCAAGGATAACTATAGGCATTTCAACATCCCCAGTGGTTATTTTCTGGTCTGGGAATAAAGTCCCTTCCTGCAGCTTTTGAAACAGACCAGAGTTCCTGAAGATGTGAGCGTCATGTACCTTTCCCAGCCATCCCATGTTGATGTTGGTGAAACGTCCCTTGTGATCCACCAGAGCTTGCAGCACTATTGAAAAGTACCCCTTGCGGTTTATGTACTCGCAGGCTCGGTGCTCCGGTGCCAAGATAGGGATATGGGTTCCGTCTATGGCCCCACCACAGTTAGGGAATCCCATTGCAGCAAAGTCATCCACTATGACCTGCACATTTCCCAGGGTCACTACCCTTGATATCAGCAGATCTTTGATTGCGTGGGCTACTTGCATCACAGCAGCCCCCACAGTAGATTTGCCCACTCCAAATTGATTCCCAACTGACCGGTAGTTGTCTGGCGTTGCAAGTTTCCACAGGGCTATCGCCACTCGCTTCTCAACTGTGAGGGCTGCTCTCATCTTGGTATTCATGCGCTTCAGGGCAGGGGAAAGCAAGTCACAAAGTTCCATGAAAGTGCCCTTACGCATGCGAAAGTTTCACAGCCACTGGAATCGTCCCAGACCTGCAACACTATGCGGTCCCACCAGTCTGTGCTTGATTCCCGAGCCCAGAATCGGCATTCCACAGCATGAACCTGCCCCATTAGCACCATGATGCCCACATTGCCAGGGCCCCTGCTTTCAGAGAAATCTGTGACCATGTCCTGATCACTCACGTGACCGCGCTGACGTCGCCTCCTCGCCCGGCATCACTCTGCCAGGTTCTGGTGCTGCATATACTGCTGGATAATGCGTGTGGTGTTTAATGTGCTCCTAATTGCCAAAGTGAGCTGAGCGGCCTCCATGCTTGCCTTGGTATGGCGTCCGCACAGAAAAAAGGCGCGGAACGATTGTCTGCCGTTGCTCTGACGGAGGGAGGGGCAACTGACGACACGGCTTACAGGGTTGGCTTCAGGGAGCTAAAATCAACAAAGGGGGTGGCTTTACATCAAGGAGTATTTCAGGCAGGACTTCATGGAGGGTTCCAATAAGAAATGGTGCACCTAAGTTATTGTTCTTATTGGAACAAGGAGGTTAGTCTGGCCTCTGATTGATACATGGCTAGATTTACCTCTCTGCACCTTCCCTGTGAGTGACTGCAGTGTGACCTAGAGGAATGAGTCCCCTAGACGGGGAGGGGAGAAGCAAATCAGTACAAAACAAATCTGATCTATTTCTTGTTTTGATCCACTCCATCTATCTTTTACATCTTTGGCTGGCAGCAGACGGTGCAGAAGGACTGCATGCCATCCACACCTCATGGCTGCCCGGCAGAAGATGATGCAATAGGACTGCTAGCAATCCGTATCGCCTGCCTGCTCACCATAAGATGGTTCAATAGGACTGACTGCAGGACTAAAGAGAATGACCTGATCAAGTCACTCCAGATTTAGTCCCTGCGCCGATGTCTGCCCAGGCGCTCCTGGCTGACGTGGCCAGGAGCACCTCGGACATGACAATGATGGCTACCAGTCCTATTGCACCGTCTGCTGCCACAAGGCAATGGGTTGCTGCTACTGTGTAGCAATGCAGTACCACGTCTGCCAGCACCCAGGAGACATACGGTGACAGTGAGCTGAGCGGGCTCCATGCTTGCCGTGGTATGGCATCTGCGCAGGTAACTCAGGAAAAAAGGCACGAAACGATTGTCTGCCCTTGTTTTCACGGAGGGAGGGAGGGAACGGGGGCCTGACGATATGTACCCAGAACCACCCACGACAATGTTTTAGCCCCATCTCAACCCAGAATTCCAATGGGCAGCGGAGACTGCGGGAACTGTGGGATAGCTACCCTCAGTGCAATGCTCCGGAAGTCGACTTTAGCCTTGGTACTGTGGAAGCACTCCGCCGAGTTAATGCACTTAATGCACTTAGAGCATTTTCTGTGGGGACACACACACTCGAATATATAAAACCAATTTCTAAAAAACCGACTTCTATAAATTCGACCTAATTTCGTAGTGTAGACATACCCCAATTCTCCAATTTGTCAAGACCATTTTGAATTCTAATCCTGTCTGTCTAAGTGCTTGGGAGGGGGGGTCATCTGCAAATGTTATGAGTTTATGCTCCATTCCATTATCCATACCATTAATGAAAATATTGAGTAGGTCCAGGCCTGACTCCCACGCATGCCCAGTTTGACAGTGAACCATAGATAACTACTCTTTGAGTGCAGTCTTTCAACCACTTGCACGCTCACTTTATAGAGTAATTTAATTGAAACCAGATTTCCCTAGTTTGTTTATGATAATGTCATGTGCGACTGTGTCAAAAAACCTTACTAAAAGCAAGACATATCACATCTACTGTTCCCTTCCATCCACTAGGTCAGTAACCCTGTCAAAGAAGGAAATTAGTTTGATTTGGCGTTATTGGTTCTTGACAAATCTCATGTGAAGGGGAAAATAGGAAGAATAGGAAGAGGCTAATATGGGGCCATTAGGCACTGTTTAATGACCTGAAAGTCAAAAAGGAATCCTACAAATTGCTGAGGAGGAGTACAAAAGAATAGCACAAGCATGGAGGACAAATCGATGCTGGCTATTCCTTATAATCTTATTATCCTCCAGGTGCTTAGAAACTGAGTGTTTAGTAATTTGTTCCAGAAACTTTCCAGGTATTGAAGTAAGGCTGACTGGGCCATAATTCCCCAGGTCCTGTTTGTTCCCCTTTTGAAAGATAGAGTCTATGTTTGCTTTTCTTCAGTCTCTGGGACCTCACCCAGATACCTGCTAATGGCTCCAAGATTGCTTCAGCTAGTTCCTTAAGTCCCTTAGGATGAATTTCATCAGGCACTGCTGACTTGAAATCATCTAACTATTCTGTAACCTGTTCTGGGTTGTGTTCCTTCCACCGTGTTGATAATATTAATTGTATTAATTATCTGGTCACAATTAACCTTTTTATTGAAGACTGAAGCAAAATGAACACCTTGGCCATCTTGATGTCCGTTATTGGGTATCCTGCCCCACTCGTGTTCCCAAAGTATTTATAGAACTTCTTCATATAGCCTTTTATACCCCCTGCTAGAGTTACTCATTTTGTTCCTACATGCTTGTGCTATTCTTTTGTACTCCTCCTCAGCAATTTGTAGGATTCCTTTTTGACTTTCAGGTCATTAAACAGTGCCTAATGGCCCCATGATAGCCTCTTCCTATTCTTCCCCTCACATGAGGATCTTTTGCTGTTGTGCATTTGTATTGTCTTTTTGAGAACCTGCCAGCTGTCCTTTTCCCTCAGGTAAGGTCACACGAGAAGAAAATGGATCAGTCTTCTGAATTTGTTAAAGTTTGGTCTTTTGAAGTCCATTGTCCTTATTCTGCCATTTTCACTCCTTCCTTTACTTAGAATGATAAAATCTGTCATTGCATGAGCATTTACACCCAAATTGCCTTCAACCATCAGCTTCACAACCATTCTTCCTTCCAGACTCAAGTCTCCCTTGTTACTTCCTCCACCTTCTGAATCAAGAAGTTGTCCCCAGTACATTGTAAGAACTTACTGGACATTTTGTGCTTTGCCATGTTCATTTTCCAACAGATACCTGGGCATTAAAGACCCTGCCATTATGCCCAGGTCTTGTGCTTTGGGTATTTCTATTATTTGTTCCATTAATGATTCAGCCACGTCCTCTTCTTGATTTGGTGGTCTATAGTAGACCCCTACCATGGCATCACCTCTTTCCACACGCCCCCACCTTTTATCTTCACCCAGAGACTTGCAGCTGGCCTGCCTCAGACCTTCTGGGCCAAACAAGTGTTTATATTTTTCTCTGCCTGTTCTTCCTGAAGAAGCTACGCCACTCTTCCTGTCATGAGCTTTATCCCACCAAGTTTTGGTGTTGGCAATGAAGTCATGATTTAACTTGTGTATTAATATTTCAAGCTCTTCCTGTTTATTACCCATACTCTTTGCATTTGTGTATAGCCGTCTAAGAAGTTGTCCTGTTTCCCCCACTGTTTTCCCTCTTCTGGCCCTCTTGTAATTTTCCAGTCCTCTCCCCAACCAACCACAACTTCTAGCCTTCTGTAAGGTCACCATTTTTTTTTTATACCTACCTGTGGTCTTTGGTCACTGCTCCTTTTGAAACTAGTTTTTAAAGCCCTCCTTACTAGGTTGGCGGTACCTTTAGAATAATCCCATACATTTCCTAGCACAATTTTGTTATCCCGCTATTTGACCACCTCTGCTAAGTGACTATTTGCCTGTGGGTATGTTACTGAGTTTTGTTCCCTCATGTTCCCTGCATCCTCCCACTGATTCCCTGTGGGTCAGATTGCCTTTTTAGTTGTTTTGTTAGTTTATGGTCACATATAATATCCTATCCTTCCATGGAGGTACTTATAGAGCCTCCTTCATGATAGTATCTGAGTTAGGTTCCAGATGCCTTTGGCTACTGAGTGCTTTAATGAATATTAATGATCATTACTGCTGATGCCTAGGGATCATCACTTGAAACAAGTTCACACCGAGTAAGTTAATGAGGGTTTTGATGACATCCAGGTAGCCATAAGGGTAAAGCTTAAGCACTTTGGGACAAATACCTACTGACTGCCTAATCATTGGCTGAGGCAAGGGTCAGAGACGCTGTTGATTTTCTCTCTTGATGGGTTGATTCCTGCAGCAACATGGCATGCAACCAATCCTGCAGCCACTTGTGTACCTGGGTACATTAGCTTAGGAAAGTAGGCCCATTGAAATGAATGGCCCTATACAGAACAAGAGCGTTTTCAAGATTGGGCCCACAGTGACTCAGTCTCACATTTTCAAAGGTGTTTAGGTGTCAAAAGGTGCAGATAGGATCCTAGTGGGACTTTCAAAAGTACCTAGGTGCCTCACTTCCATTGATTTCAATGGCCTTTAGGTGCTTTTGAAAATTGCACTGGGTGCCTATCCACAGCTTTAGGCACTTAAAGACCTTTAAAAATCTAGCTCTCAGTGTCATCATTCCATGACACAATGGCAACATACACTGAATGAGGCTTTTGGCTTGAGGAAGGCGTTCACATTTTACTGCTGTAACAACTGGCTTCTGGAAAGTGCTACCTTCTGCTCCGAGAAGTGCTGCCCACTTAATCTAGGTTTAACATTTTTATTCACCTCTTTTTTTGGTTTTTGTTATGCCAAGAACACGAAAAGAAACAGAAACACAAGCACACAATACAAGCCTGATCTGGCAAGGCTCTTTTAATGTTGTACTTTTACCAAACCACAGTACATACTTCAAATAAGGCCTAACAGAGTATGCTCTTTATAAATTTACAAACAATTTCTTCTCCTTAAAGAGACAGTATTCTTTTATCTGTCTTGTGTACTTCAATGAATTATATGTTTATTCAAGCATAACATAGCAAACATAGCTATAAATCTGTAGACTAAATGCCTGTAACGGAGGAATCTCAGATACACTATACTCTTGGATCGGGGTTTATGTATTTATGTAAAGGTGGTAACCATAATGTCCTGATTACACTTTGGGGAAATTGTACTCACTGAAAAGGCCAGCAGATTAGAATGATTGGAAATTGATGCAATCATGTTTCACCAACCAGGTAGGGTGTACATATCAGTGGTTAGGTCAGCTTTGCAGGCACATCCTCCTTGGCACGACTTTCTTCCTGATTCTGAGGGAAGAGGTTGAGAGGTTGGTTCAGTTTTCCCGCTAGCTGATGGCTCTGTTCCTCTTCCAGGTACACACTGCTTGTCAGTTATGTCATGACAGGTGTGAGACTAGTAAACATGAGGCACAGGTCTATGTCTGAACAAGAAGAAGCCGAGTTAGTTGAGCTTCGGCCTGCCAGTGAGTGCAGAATGCTTACACATGGCACAGAGCCAAACAGAGCGCAAAAAAGGAAAACAGGAAGTGAAATATTCTGTGTCAATAATGATTCAACAGTTTCCTACAACTGCAAGATCTCTTGTGTCTATGCAGCCAGTTGAAGTTTCAATCCACAATCAAACCTAATCTCTGCCACACCTTCATCTCCCCCACTCCTCACTCCGGTCCTGTCCAAACAAAATCCTCGTGTCACGATCTTGCTGGGCAAGAACGGAGACACCTGAATGTGTCACCCTGCGAACAGAAGTGAGTTCTGAGGGTCCCAGAGACTCTAACAGAGCAACTGATTTACGGGGAGGCCCACGCCAATGGAAATCACCAAGAGTGCCAGGCAGCTGCTGCAGTAGGAATGCACAATACAAAAGGCTGCACTCCATCTCTTGGAGACTGAGAAATAGGTCCCTGCTCTAGCCCAAAGTACTCCTGCCAGAGCAGCCAGAGTTAAAAGAGGAGAAAAAAAGACACTGGGAAAGTGAAGCAAGTCCAAACCGTGCAAATGATAACTGAAAAAAATCAAACAAAATACAAGCAGAAATTCCCCCTCCCCAAACCCAAAGTGCACTAATGATAAGACGCCATCTTCTAAAGGCTGCAGCCTACAGCCCCAGCCCTTCTGCTGCTTCTAAACACCACCAGCCTGGCAATAGTTACCATGCACAATCAAAGACTAAGACAGGACAAAGTAAAGGCCACTTATAAAACATCTCCATAAAAATATCTATACATCTGTCACTAAAAGTGAAGTCAGGAAGTAGATTCAGACTGAGTGCAACCCAAGTGTTTTGCTGCAAAAGCACTCAGGCAGTCCATCTAGTTCCCAACGAAATGAAGCAAGAGTCATTTAGTTTAACATTTACATTTGGGATTAACTCTGTACAGCTCATTTCCAAGAGGTTTAGCATCCCCTAATTATCACCATTCAAATAGGGGTGGTGGGGGGTGACAGAGTTTTTAATTAACGGATTTTAATTGCAGATATACAGTTGACCAAATTATGCCCTTGCACTCAATGAATCCCCCTGGACTCCTTCCATGCAATAAAGGGCTCTCCCAGAGTGAAGGTATTTTATGTCATAACTACACAGGTTGATCCACGTGTCTGAGCCAGTGAACATGAGACGTGGATATAAGACCTTGCAAAGTCGCATATCGAGTGAAAGTCACCCCTGCGCAGGCAGGTTACCTGTACAGGGCCAATGAACCATTTCAGTCTTCTAAAATAAGGCTTAAAAGGGACTCAGGTGATGCTTTAGTCTTGCGCAGGCTGTCTGCACAGGAAGGCATTTTGGGTCTTACGCATAGTTCTGGTTCTCAATGGATCAGACACAACATGAGCAGGGTGATTGGCACAGAGAAATCTCTCAAAGACTCCTGATACAGAACCAGATTTTGCTCTCACATGCATAATTGAGGAAAGAATCTGGCCCATAGAAAATAAATTCATACATAAAACTCCCTTTATATTTCTTGGACCTACCAGTAACGTCTTAAAAGCAGTTGGGAATAATCCCTATTGAGATGGTCCTCTACAAATGTATCAAAGTAAAGTACCTAAACCATAAGGCAATGCTCTTATGATTTTATTATATTCACTTGGAAAAAATAACCATCCTTTTTTGTTGCTGGGGGAGGGAGCAGAAGGGCTGGGGAGAGGATCACACTGAGGTGCAGCTGAGAAGTAATCCTGACTTTTGGGGGATATTGTGGCAATTCTCCACTTAAGGGCAATAAGAAGTCTACTTCTCCAGGCATTGCTTTTAAAAGTAATAGAGCTTGAGGAAAATGAAAACTAAGCTAAGATCTAGTTAGTCTTACAAAGCATGGGTCTAAGATCGGCTCTCTCTCTTTGACACAGAGATATGCTTTCGACACAAATAGGAACACTTTATGATAGAGCTGCTTTATAGAACTTGGTGATGTAAAATTTTACTTTCAGGCATCACGTGCTATGCATGAGAAAAAGCTCTGCCATTATGAACCGAGCCATGATTTTGGGAAGTGACAAATAACTTTTTCATGTGGTCATTGGCACCAGATAGAGCCCATGATACCAGAACTAAGCAGCACTGTTGACAATGGTAGAGCAGCGAGCATGTCAGGATAGCGTTGGATGTATTTGTATGTAAGAGAGGAGGGGATTCTTGATTAGGAGTCAGAGCTGGGGATAAAAGAGCACACTATTTGCTGATTAATTTTCTACGCAACCCCTCTGAAAGCAGTGGGCGTGTCAATCTGTGCAGAATTTAGCTCCTATAGCAATAACTTTAAAAGGAAAAGGGCTCAAAATTGGGATTCAGCAAAATGATCCATTGGGAATTTTTCAATGCTGCCACTATCCTGTTGCAGTGGATTGTGTGGCAGTAAAAAACATTGTGCTTCTGTGCATAGTATGGTTTGAAACAAGCCTGGGAATTTTTCCTTTTATAGCAGAACACATTAGTATGATCAGCCACTCATCTCAGCACATTTATGATGACATGCAGTATATCTATTTTAAAATATTCATCTAATACGCATATTTTAAGTACACCTAGTACTGTTGAATGGTTGGACCAGCTTGCACTCTGAAACAATTTCTGGACTGCTCCCCCAAAGAACATACTGCTTCAGTGACATGCAAATAGTAAGTGTGACGTTAGAGGGGGCAGACATTACTGGATAAGGTATGGCTGCTGATTGAACACACATGGAGACGCGTTCACTGGAGGCCACGCTGATGTTTGATGTTCGG
This sequence comes from Chelonia mydas, assembly GCF_015237465.2. NCBI lineage: Eukaryota > Metazoa > Chordata > Testudines > Cheloniidae > Chelonia > Chelonia mydas. The sequence goes on from NC_057850.1 coordinate 165,883,839, forward strand.
GCAACTTAAGGAGTTTACAACGCCAGTTGAGTTCCACTTGTGAAGTCAGTCAACATTTTCAGAGCAATGGTTGAAGAATTATGATTTTTTTGCATAAATGATGCCACAGATTTATTATTCGCCCATCCTTAGCTAGTCTGATACACACACAGAATGTCATCTTTGAAAGAAATATTCACTTTTAAAACATTTGTCTAGGTTCTGTGACAGGGTCAGGCCAGATGGCTACAGGAGAGTAATAGAAGGCAGATATATTAGCCCCAAGCTAAGTAGGTCCCTTTTCCCTGGGTAAGGTAACAGGGAAGGTTCCAGAACAATCAGGAACCTTCTGGAGACAATTAAGACAGGCTGATTAGAACACCTGCAGCCAATCAAGAAGCTGCTAGAATCAAATAAGGAAGCATAATCAGGGCAGCTGGGTTTTAAAAAGGAGCTCACTTCCGTTTGTGGTGTGTGTGTGAGGAGCTGGGAGCAAGAGGCACTAGGAGCTGAGAGTGAGAACACGGACTGTTGGAGGACTGAGGTGTACAAGCATTATCAGACACCAGGAGGAAGGTCCTATGGTGAGGATAAAGAAGGTGTTGGGAGGAGGCCATGGGGAAGTAGCCCAGGGAGTTGTAGCTGTCGCACAGCTGTTCCAGGAGGCACTCTAGACAGCTGCATTCCACAGGGCCCTGGGCTGGAACCCGGAGTAGAGGGCAGGCCTGGGTTCCCCCTAAATCCTCCCAACTCCTGGTCAGACACAGGAGTCATTGACCTGGACTGTGAATTCAGAAAAACAGCCAAGCTGAGAGCTGCTGTGAAGCTCCAAGGCGAGCAAATCCGCCAATAAGCGCAAGACCCCTCAAGGTAGAGCAGGAACTTTGTCACAACTGGTGTTAGCAGTGGGATCTGGTGTCCACAGTGTGGCAGAAGAAGGAGGGTGTTTGGAAGGAAGAAAAAAAAAAAGGGGGAAGAGGGTCTATTTTTATTTTTTTTCACCACAATGGAGGAGGTAGTGCGGGCACTGATACAAGCCATTGCTGCCCAGAAGGAGGCTACTCGTGTCCAGGCAGCTGCCCAACAGGAGGCAGGCTGCAGCAAGAGACTAATCACCTGCTGATGGACCAGGCTGCTCAAGACCGGGCTATGTTGCGGGAACTGGTAAACCAGGTAAAGGCCCTTACAGAGCTGAACCGCGGCCATGATGGGACGCAGATCATGCGGGCCAGCAATTGGCTGCAGAAAATGACGCGGGAGGATGATGTAGAGGCATACCTCCTGGCCTTTGAGAGGACAGCCCTGCGGGAGGCTTGGCCCCGAGAACAGTGGTCTAGCATCCTCGCTCCATTCCTGTGTGGGGAGGCCCAGAAGGCCGACTATGATTTGCCTGAAGAGGCTGCGGCAGATTACCCCCAGCTGAAAGCAGGGATCCTGGCCAGATCTGGGGTAACGACCGCAGTTCGGGCCCAGCGATATCATGAGTGGAGGTACCAGGAAAACAAAACCCCACGGTCCCAATTATATGACCTCATCCATCTCACACGAAAGTGGCTACGAACTGAGTCCTGGAGTCCGGAGGAGATACTAGAGGTTCTGGTCATCGATCGGTACATGAGAGGACTACCGCCAGACCTTCACGCCTGGGTAATCCAGAACGAACCCTCCACCTACGACGAGGTTGTCGCGCTGGTAGAAAGACGAAGGACAGCAAGGGAGCTGACCCAACCAGATAAGGATGAAGCACCCCGGGTTAAACTAGCAGCACCAAGCCCTAGAGCTCGGGTGACTGGGCCATCAGAAGAACACAGGTGGAAAAAGAGAGGGGCTGAAGGCCCACCAGAAGCCACAAAGAGTCGGAGCACTGAGGGGGAAGAGGATTGTGATGTTAGACTCCCAAACCAAGAGACCAGGGAACGCCTAGGGCTCCATACTGATGTTACGCCTGCGGGGAGTGGGGACACATAGCTGCACAGTGTCCCAATGCTGAGGAGCCTATGCAGACTGGGCAGACCCATGCTCCCTAATCCACCTTGTGGGGGTCTCACTAACCCCACATATGTACACTAGACCAGTGAAGCTAAATGGGGTAGAGACCACAGCACTGGTTGATTCGGGGAGTGCTATCACGCTTGTCTCGGGGAAGCTCATGAAGATAGTCAGCTGCTGTGGGCTAAGCGTACGGGGATAACATGCGTCCATGGGGCAGTTGGTTATTACCCCACCATCCCAGTAAAAATCGAGATTCAGGGGAACACTACTGAGGTAGCAGCAGGTGTAGCCCCTAAACTCCCATACCCAGTGCTCATAGGGAGGGACTTCCCAGTGTTTGGAGACTTACTCCCAGTAGGGGAATTGGAGAAAGGGGGAAGCCCTGAAAGTAGTGAGGCATCCACAGTAGACTGTCAACCCCCAACCTTCCCTGAAATATCCCTAGATTTGTTCTCCACTCTCAGACAGCGTAGAAAGACGAAAAGGGAAAGAAAGGCAGCTAAGGCCTTGGGAACCCGAATACTGGCCCAAAGCCAGAGGGTCACTCTCTTAGGTAGGCGGACCCGAGCAGCTGAAAAGGAGGCCACCCAGGAGGGAGAAGCACCCGAGTCTGACCCACACCCTAATGCCTCTGAACCAGTAGAGGTGACAGAGACTGGCCCCCTAGATCTCAGGCAGATTAGCTCCGGGAGAGGAAATTTTGGATGGGACCAGGCTGAAGACCCAAGGTACGACAACATTAGGAAGGAGGTGACCGAAATAGACGGGGTCCCCGTGGAAGGGAAAACCCAGGGACCAGGACCCTACTTCATAATGAAGAAGAATATCTTATACTGGGTTGCATCAGTACAGGGGCAGAAGGTACAGCAGATCCTAGTACCTCAAAAACACCAGAATGCTGTATTAAGTCTGGCCCATAGTCATCTATTTGGGGGGCATTTGGGGGTAGAGAAGACCCTGGCACGGGTCCTGCAACAATTCTTCTGGCCCGGAGTATATGAAGAAGTGCAGAGGTACTGTGCATCCTGCCCGGAGTGTCAGCTGCACAGTCCCCGTCCCCACTTGAGGGCACCTTTAATACCCCTTCCCATCATAGAGGTCCCCTTCGAGCGAACAGCCATGGATCTAGTGGGACCCCTGGAGAAGACAGCCCGGGGCCACCAATATATACTTGTCTTTCTGGATTATGCTACTCGCTACCCAGAAGCCATCCCCATGCGGAACACGGCCTCTAAAACGATAGCTAAAGAGTTGGTGGGGATCTTTGCCGGAGTGGGGCTACCAAAGGATATATTAACAGACCAAGGTACCCCATTTATGTCGAAGCTAATGAAGGACCTCTGTACGCTGCTCCATATACATACCCTGAGAACTTCAGTTTATCATCCGCAGACCGATGGGCTGGTAGAAAGGTTTAACCGAACCCTCAAGGCAATGATAAGGAAAATGGTAAGTCGAAACGGGAAGGATTGGGACACCCTACTACCCTACCTTGTGTTTGCAATCCTGGAGCTACCTCGGGCCTCAACTGGGTTTTTCCCCTTTGAATTACTACATGGACGCCACCCCCGTGGCATACTAGATATTGCAAAAGAAATCTGGGAAGAGGAACCCAAAGAGGGCAGAAATATAATTGACCATGTGTTGCAGATGCGAGAACGGATAGCCCAGGTCACTCCTATTGTACGGGAACATTTGGAAAAGGCGCAGGAGGCCCAGCGAACCCATTACAATCACCAGGCAAAAGTCCAATAGTTGCAACCAGGGGATCGGGTGATGGTGTTGGTACCCATGGCAGAAAGCAAGCTTTTGGCCCAATGGCAGGGGCCCTATGAGGTGGTTGAACCCGTGGGGGAAATAACCTACCAGGTGTGGCAGCCAGGACGCTGGAAACAAGAACAAATTTATCACATTAACCTCTTAAAGCCTTGGCACCAACGAGAGGCATGTGTAGTGGCCCAAGAGACCCCGATCCAGGGAAATAATATGCAGGAGCAGATCAGGATATCCACTGATCTGACACCAAACCAGAAGAAGGAGGTAACTGAGATGATCAACCGATACCAGGACGTGTTTTCAACCAAACCAGGCCGGACCATCGAAGCATATCACCACATTATCACAGACCCTGGGGCAAAGGTAACTTTAAGACCCTATCGGGTCCCAGTGGCAAAAAGGGAGGAGATCAAGGCAGAGCTAAAAAGGATGTTGGAGCTGGGAGTCATCGAAGAGTCCCACAGTCAGTGGTCAAGCCCGATTGTGTTGGTGTCCAAACCCGATGGCACCACTAGGTTTTGTAATGACTTTCGCCGGCTAAGTGAGATATCCAAATTCGATGCATCGATACCCCGTATCGATGAGTTAGTTGACCGCGTGGGCAATGCCCGATTTTTGACCACCCTTGATTTAACAAAGGGATACTGGCAGATTCCCCTTGCCAAAGATGCAAAAGAAAAGACGGCATTCTCTACACCAGAGGGTCTGTTTCAATATACTGTTCTTCCTTTTGGACTGCATGGGGCACCTGCCACATTCCAGTGTCTTATGGACAAGCTCCTACTGCCCCATACCAGTTACGCAGTGGCATACCTGGATGATGTGATTATTCACACCCCCAACTGGGAAATCCACTTAGGAAAGGTGGAAGTGGTTCTGGACATGCTAAGACAGGCTGGCCTCACAGCCAACCCAGCCAAGTGTGCTATAGGACTAGCCGAGGCTAAATACCTTGGCTACATTGTAGGAAGGGGCATGGTCAAGCCCCAACTAAACAAACTAGAGGCTATCCAAAATTGGCCCTGGCCGAATCGGAAAAAGCAAGTCCAGGCATTCCTGGGTGTGGTGGGTACTACCGACGATTTATTCCCCATTTTGCTATCGGAGCGAGTCCCCTGACAGACCTGATAAAAGCCCGGGGTCCAGACATGGTGAAGTGGACAGATGCCGCAGAGAAAGCATTCATGGATCTACAGACAGCCCTCTGCATTAACCCCATGCTTATAGCCCCAGACTTCAACAAATAATTCATTTTACAAACAGATGCATCTGAAATAGGATTGGGAGCTGTTCTATCGCAGATGGTCGGAGATGAAGAACACCCAATCCTCTACCTCAGCAGGAAACTCCTCCCGAGAGAGCAGAAGTATGCCGTGGTTGAAAGAGAGTGCCTCGCTGTGAAATGGGCCATGGAAACACTACGTTATTACCTTCTGGGACAACGGTTTACCCTTGTGACCAACCATGCACCCCTCCAGTGGATGCAGCAAAATAAAGAGAAGAACGCAAGGGTGACCAGATGGTTCCTGTCCCAACAACCTTTCCAATTCACCGTACAACACCGGGCTGGAAGCCACCATGGCAATGCAGATAGCTGGTCACGAGTACACTGCCTGACGTCCCAAGTTGCCCAACCCCGTAGTGTTGAGCAGAGGTGGGGGGACAGGGTCGGGCCAGATGGCTATAGGAGAGTAATAGAAAGCAGATATATTAGCCCCAGGCTAAGTAGGTCCCTTTTCGCTGGGTAAGGTAACAGGGAAGGTTCCAGAACAATCAGGAACCTTCTGGAGACAATTAAGACAGGCTGATTAGAACACCTGCAGCCAATCAAGAAGCTGCTAGAATCAATTAAGGAAGCCTAATCAGGGCACCTGGGTTTTAAAAAGGAGCTCACTTCAGTTTGCGGTGTGTGTGTGAGGAGCTGGGAGCAAGAGGCACTAGGAGCTGAGAATGAGAACGCAGACTGTTGGAGGACTGAGGAGTACAAGCATTATCAGACACCAGGAGGAAGGTCCTATAGTGAGGATAAAGAAGGTGTTGGGAGGAGGCCATGAGGAAGTAGCCCAGGGAGTTGTAGCTGTCGCACAGCTGTTCCAGGAGGCACTCTAGACAGCTGCATTCCACAGGGCCCTGGGCTGGAACCCGGAGAAGAGGGCGGGTCCGGGTTCCCCCCAAATCCTCCCAACTCCTGGTCAGACACAGGAGGAGTCGACCTGGACTGTGAATTCAGAAAAACGGCCAAGCTGAGGGCTGCCGTGAAGCTCCAAGGCGAGCAAATCCGCCAATAAGCCAAGACCCACCAGGTAGAGCAGGAACTTTGTCACAGTGCACTCTTGATAACCAAAGACACGCCTGTGTGTAAGAGAGCTATCAGTGTGCATGCTCAGGCTGGGAATGCTGCAGAGGAAGCACATGCAGCCCCTGAGGGAAGGGAGTGACTCATCAATGTGGTGATCGTTCCAGAGCAGTATTGACTAGATCCAGAAAGAGCCGCCACCAGCTCACCTTGGGCACAAGAGCAGTTGCAACAATGTGGGGATAGAGTGGAAAATTGGGAAGGGCACCAACCCTTCTGAGAACTGCCTCAAAGGCAGAGAAGAAGGGTCTAGTGGTTAGGCCCCTGGCCAGTGACTTAGGATTCCCAGCTCCACCCCAGACTGCATGTATGAGCTTGAGCGAGTGTCAGCTCTCTGGCTGGAAAGAGGGGATAATACCATACAGGGTGGTTGTGAGAATAAATGTTTGTCAGGTGCTCACATACTCTGGTAACGGGGGCTGTGTAAATTAGCTAGATCTATCTAGTTTGAAGTGAAAGGGTGGATTTAACTCCCCGCACCCAATCTATCAAACAACAAAATTCCATCTAGCTAGGTATTTAGATGGATCTGTCAGCGTGGCATTTGAGCACTTTACAAACAGTGGTGAACTTCTCCTCACATCATCCCTGGGGGTAGAAAGATATGAGTCCCCATTCCTAGATGGGGAACTGAGGCATAGAGTGAAGAAGTGACTTACTCAAGATCACACAAAAAATTTGGGAAAGAACCAGAATTTGAACCCAGCATGCCAGCCCTTCAACCACATGACCGTCTTTCCTCTCTGCTCTCAATCTGACCTGCATGTAAAGGCGCCGCTATGCACAGCACTGTTTTGTATATTCTGTACTGATTATGTCTGCACACCATGCAACACACATACTCTGAGGAGAACTGTCTCGCTGTAGCTAACAATTCACACTACATACTGGAGAGGAGAATGCTGACTAAAGAGTTTATAAATGCATAGCTCATCCATTAGCTAGCAAAACAATCCCGCAAACATCAAGTTAGGTTTTTGTTTTTGAGTTTCATTCAGAACAAATTCCTATTTCTTGTTTCCTAGAAATCTCAGCCACCTGATTCAATGTGCCGGACACCAACCTTCATTCCATATCAATGCTCATTACCACAGTCATTTACTGGGCTCAGGAATGGCAGGGGCTACCATATATTATCACCAATCAATATCTCTGCTATGTTTCTAATGAGTTAAATGATAATGTCACTGCTCCAGCTTGTGCAAAGGGCAGAATATCTCTGCTATGTTTCTAATGAGTTAAATGATAATGTCACTGCTCCAGCTTGTGCAAAGGGCAGAATTAACTCTGCAAAAGGTAATTTACAGCAACTGTAAATTGCTCGGTAAAGCAAGAGATACACACTTTTCTCAAGTCCTGGTCGATAAATGTAGATGCCCAACAGGGGCCTAAGCAGTCAATATCACAGCCTGGTATGTTTCAGAAGGGAACCAGATGAAGCAAATTGGGCACCTGATTCTACTCACAGCTTCAGGTTTTTTTTTTTTTTATTTCAAAGCTGCCATGCTTTGCTTTTCTCATTTGATGTCTGAGAAACAGAAAACCTCATTACAATCAAAATAAACGTTCTCTGTGCTGAAACCTCTTCGCGCCATGCTCTCTTTTTAGAGTGCCTAACCTGGTTTTGTTTTTGTTGCCTCAACAATTTTCCTTCTCTCTCTTTGACTCACTGAAGTCCCTGAAAGTTTAGTTTTAATGCTTTTTGGCAGGAGAATTGTTTGTACGTGAAAAGCGGAGTCATATGTCACAGGAGATGTAGAATTGCAGCGCTGCAGCTCTGCTGCTGGAACTCTAGTGTAGATGCATCCTACAGAAAGGGAAGTGTTTTTCCCCATCACTGCAGGGAATCCACCTCCTGGAGCAGGGGTAGCTAAGGCAACAGAAGCATTCCTTCATCATCCTAGTTGCGTCTACACCACGGGTTAGGTCGGCACAACTATGGTGCTCAGGGTTGTGAATTTTTCACACCCCAAGCACAAAAGCTATGTCATGCTAAACTTAGCCTGCAACTGTATTTTGGATGGCCAAAGAAATGCAGTTCAGGGTACTAGGTCCAGCTGTGTTCCCATTCAAGTCAACAGCAAAACTGCAGTGTGGGCAAAATTGAGTGCCTTCTTCTCCCTCATCCTGCTGAATTTAAAGATAGACAGTTATCTCTATCACCTGACACTTTTGAACCCTGCAATGGTTCTGATATAATCCTCATTTTCACTTTGCCACACTCACACACTTTAAAGTCTTCAGAATGAAGTGCAATTGTGAATGCTTATTCAATAACTATACACATCACACTCAAAATAATCTTGTATTTTACACACACACACACACACACACACTGACCTCCGTGAAACACACAGTGGATAAACTGAAGCAGACAGAGGTTAAAGCTTTGCCCAAAGGTGCAGTGTGTCAGTAGCAGAGATGATAATAAAATGGACAGGTCTTCAATCCCAGTACATTGCTCTAGCCACATGACAGTACTCCCATCAAGATGAACATCCTTCCACTTAGGGTGACCAGATGTCCCATTTTTAAAGGGACAGTCCTGTTTTTTGGACTTTTTCTTATATAGGCGCCTATTACCCCCCACCCCCTGTCCCATTTTTCACAGTTGCCATCGGGTAACCCTACTTCCACTAGAACATACAACTATTCTCCCCCTCTTGAGCTCCCACAGTGTAAATATAGCAGAGTCAGGACTGCCAGGGTACAACAGGGTCACAATTTGTCATGTATATGTAATCATGTTCTAGAAACTGAGCTAAAGTCCTAGACAGAACCAGGGTTGTAGTTGGTTTTGGAACATGATCAAGGCAATTTGTAGTAGACAGCACAACAGGTTGGGGACAATGATATAACTATGTCCCCTGACTCACTGGTACTTGTAGCATTCATGTTTCCCTGCTTGGTTTCACATACTTTTATTCAAGTACAATTCATATACTTTTATGAAGGGATTTAATATAAAGGCTTTCTGGAACCTGATAATTTAACCCATTAACAGACAGAGGGCACAATTCTGCCCTTAGATAGGCATACACAACTCACTGCATTCAATAGTAGGCTCACATCCACATTCAAAGACAGAAGTATGGCGCTGAAGGAACACAAATGGACTATACTATGTTATTTTAAGAGATGGAACTTTGATAGGTATTTAATACTACCCCATGTAGAAGATACGATGCACGATGAATGCTAGCAACAGCAAAACTTCCTTAACACTGCCTGCAAAGGCACCTGAATGGCGACAATCACAGCAAAAGCAGTCATTTTGTGCAGACCAAACTTTTGAGGCGAGATCCTCAGTTGCCCTAAAATGGTACAGCTCTCATTAAGTCAATGGAGCTATGCCGACTTACACTAGCCTAGGAGCTGGCCTCCAGCATGTAATCAAGGCTGGTTGAAATGAAAACTAAACACAGTCAAGCAACAGTTTCTTATTTTTAAGCAATCACTGTTTGTGTGTATGACTGCCTTCTTTGTTGCAACGAGGAACAAGTCCTTTTGGAGAGGATATGAGTCCCTGCATATTTTGAGTCTTTTCTCACGAGGCAGAGACTTCTGTCCTTTCCAAATTGACTTCCTATTGTTAGAGGAAGAAAAAATATAGACAATGATCAGAACATACAAAGCACAAGGAAGCAGCTGTTAGGATAATTAAAACTATGTAGAATTTCTATTTTTTTTATTTATCAATCTGGTTTCTAATAGAACTTTTAACTAAAGGAAAGACATTCACAAAGGATATTAGGCATACATACATATTTTCCTTCTTTCGTTCTAATTTACATGCTGTTGCTTTTGGAGGGTGAGATTCCTGTTTCATATCTCTAGGATGGAATACCAATTTTGATTAACAAAGACAGAATTTAGATTCTGCTTTTCAACAATGTAACCCTTCAAGAGTCACCATGCTTATGACACAATGGAAGATAATCTGAGTGAGAAACCATATTAAAAAGCTACTGCTTATCAGCCGGAGAAACAGCTTCACATTTCAATTGGTACCCTGGAAGTTAGATGCATCTGCCATTAAAAGAGACTCCGTTTTGATGAAAATGTAATCACGGAATAGACTCTCTTCTAAAAAGAATTCATAGCTCTACCATAAACTTGTAATTATACACCTTCTCTTTGGCAATCTTTGTGAAATAAGGAAAACCACCCTTTTATATGCATCATGCTGTCTTGAGCATCATTAAAAACATGTTGCAAATTCCATACCTTTCAAGTGGTAACAGCTGTGAAGAACATAACTATGTGTAAGAGACCAAAGGTGCAGTGCGTATGGTAGGCACAAATCCTATAGTCCTAACTGAAATTTCACATTTTTGTTTAATATTTATTTCTGATTTTAAAGGTCATTTCTAATGTCAACTGACTCTAATATGGAATAAGGGGCATTTGAATGAACACATAAGAAACAACAGATTAGAGTGCTGGTTTCTATTAAAGGCTGTTTTGTTATCAACATTTTAATTTTTACCATTTTGGATAGGACAAAATTTCTTTGGCACTTCACAGCTCATCTCCTGGGTGCCTTTATTTTGACTGTAGATCCAAATGCCCCTTAGCATTACCCCACTAGACCGACACTCCTGATTCTAGACACAATCTGCCCCCCACAGAAATCAACAGGAATTTTGCCATTGATTTCAACAGGAGCAGGAGCAGGCCTTTTAGAGTCACATTCCCCACATGTTCAAACAGGGAAAGGGACTAAAATGAGTGAGTAAACTGACTCAGCTGAATGTGCACTATGCTCCTATGATATCTGAGTACATTTCAGGGCAAGTGCAGTGTTGTGTGCGCATCAGGATTCACTCTGTTACGATTCAGGTTTAGCCACCACAGGAAGATACTACCTCAAACTCAAGATATTACCTGCCCTTTTAACTGCTCAGTTGGTCAGTACAAACTCTCTTAGCAACCAGAAGTACCCGTGAACTCCCCTCATGAATCATATAAAATATCACCATTTCTTTTGCAAGCTACCCATCTTAGTCTGCTGCTTCTCAGTTCCTGGGGCCCTGCAGGGCTAGTATTTGTCCTACGTAAGACTAGTCACCATGGCATTCTATCTACAAGGCATTCTAGGAAAAGGCTACAAGAACCGGCAGCCAAGACACCATCTCCACCATCGAATACTGGTGTGTCAGTCTGCAATGTCAAATCCATTGTCTCAGCCTGCTGAGCTCTCTCCCTTCCAGTTTAAGGAAATACACTATTGCTAATGCAGCTCTCAATAAGATTTTCAATCATTAATACAAATAGCTCCTGGGTCTATGAAGGCAACTCCTTATTCCTACTGAATCAGGAAAATAATCATAACACTGAAGTTTACTACCAGCTTCTTCTCCTCACTGCATGAGGCTTTCCTGCAAAGAGCTCAACACAAATTTACACAGCTCTCATGAGCTTCACATGAAGAGCTCTGAGTCTGTGAGCTGAGAGAGAGAGAAGGTTGGGAGACCAGATGATTAAGGGTACTGGCATTGACTTTGCCTTTCTTCTTTATTGCACGGGTTTGAATCGAGACCGAGTCCATCATTTCCATCAGATGGCTGCTCAGGGCCTCATGTGAATTGAGTTGGTGGTCTGAGTTTAGTTATTAATGAACAGACATCATCATCACAAAGACCACTGTCATAACTGATATGCTTGTTGCTAGGTCAACCAAGTCCCCGAAGACTTGACTGGACATGGAGAGACAACTATCCACTTGCCCTTCCAGCGCAGGGATGAGGCATGTTAGTTGGGCAGTGTGTCTCTGCGGTGACTTCTGCTGTCTTGGTTGTGTGAAGAACCATGGGACTCCAGTCTCAGGCGGCAGAGCTGACACTTCTCACGCTAAATTCAGTTAGAAAGTCAGCCTTTTTACTGCAACAAAAATCACAGCCTAAGGAAATGGGCGCTCTGCTCTCATTTGCTGTACCTGGGCCTTCTGAAGTAACATGCATAGTCTTTGCTGGGAATGCCTAAAATACCATTTGAAATTAAATTAATAAACTAAAATCAATAAGGAAAAGTGGGATTTTCTTCACTAGAAGAGAAGATTTTTGTGACCTACCCACCCAACAGTAGAGGTGGCTGGCCTGAATAGCTAGTGATGTATGGCAGATTAGTTTCAAAGTGCTATAGTGTTGTTTTGACACTCCTCAGGGGGAGGATATTCTTCTTATACCCACTGATCTTAAACAAGAATAACGACTTCTCACTCAAAGAGAGAGATGACAGTTTTTGAGGCAAACCAGTGCTAAGCATGGGGTGGGGCAAAGATGGGTTTCTTTCCTGTTTGGACCCCGCCGCCATAAAGATACCTGAGAAACAGACAATAACTTTCTTAAAACTGGCCAAATTTACATACTGAGTCCAAATCCATACCCTGAAGAAAGTAGTGGGTTTGAGATCTACATTAGCTATAGTGATTCAGCAAGTCCCGTTTGAGAGAGAGACTGTGGAGAGTTTTAACAAAAGGCCTTGACACATACCCAATGTCTTAAATTGTTGCCATGTCTGCTAACTGTGCATTTATACACAGGGAAGCAGTTTTAAGACCTATGAATACAAAGGAATCCTGAAAATGCTCCAATATTCCATCTCTAATTAAAAAAAATGTCCTTTCACTTTACAACATCCAACAAAATAATGCTATAAAGCAAAAATAAAGAAAGGGGAAGAAGGAACTAAAAGAAAACAGCATTGCTTAGTTCAGAGTGATGTTCATCTGAATTTCAAATAAGTCTTGCAAATAGGTACTGAAGGAATGGATTAAAGCTGTGCATACCAAAACTGTAAATATTATAAGGTTACATGACACCAAAAATGCCACAGGCATAAATCCTTTCATAAGAAATTCTTAGTATTGATTCTGGTTTTTGATGCACAGTAAATGTCCTGCTATACATTCATATCTTCATTCTGTTCCACGCATAACTACCCATAAGGCCCTGTGTCTCCATTAATCAAGGTTATTGGAGACTCCTGCTCCTTTGCAGTGGAGAAGCAAAAACCACTTTATTGCCATCAAAGGATGAAATTAACTATTCAGGCTACCACTTACCCTCTCTGCAAACTAACTGCCTCTTTCTCAGTGACATGCCTGACATTCAGCTGGTCTGAGAGATTGTGATCCCTGAAGCACTAGATATTGCCTTTGCAGTCCTTAGTCATTACTCCAAAAAGACAGTGAAACTGATCAGGCAATCAGGCAATCTGTTAAAAAAAGGAACTCTGCTCTCATGCTGTGTGTTTCTGCTGCCCTCTCTATGAGCAGGACTCTTTAAGCCTCTGGTTTTACCTTACTGCCCGAGAGAACACTGGACAGAGGCTTTCTTCACAAAGGGATTTAAACCAAAGATTTAAAGAACAAACTAAATTGCTATGCCAATGACAGAAAAGTATTATGTGAAAACTGTTGGATCAAATGCAAATTCCTTAGAACTGCACCAATAGTTCTGTGACAGCCTATGAAGCAAACAAACAGTAAAGTCTGACTCTAATTCCCAACTACAATGCTTATGCCTACATACAGTGTACGCCAATATATCACAGGCAGAGCTGAGTTTAAACTGAAACCGCCATGTGGCCTCAGGTCAGCAGTATCATAGCCAAAGTTACAGAAACAGATTAGGTCTACAGACCCCTTCTGATTTAAATAAACAAACCAAAACAAAAATTTTCCTGTGCTTTTACTCCTCTCCTATAGTCAGAATAATTATAATATTTTTACATTGCTGATAAGTACTATACACAATCAACATTTTGAAATGCCTGTGCCAAAGTGGGAGAATCTTAAAGTGTTGGCACAAGATGATTGAAAATTGGCAAATATGATTTGATCCTCTTTTCCCTACCCCACTTCCTCCCCTAGAACTTTTAAACCAAAATTCAAACACCACCAAATGAAACAATATGTGAACCAGTATTATGGCAACCTGTCTGGAACCGACTATGCATGACTGAAAAGAACACTTTGAGGATGTATCGATTTGTAAGCTGTTTTCAAGACAGAAATATCCACATTCTAAAGGGCTTTTAAAAAATGTAGAAAACTGGCCCTGTTATCATCACGGGTATTTAGAACACCTCTAAACACACACAGAAAAGACAGGTATTACTGACAAATTTTAACCAATGCTGAAGCTCTAAAAGCTGTTGTTTGTTGTTGTTGGGATACAGAAGGGGCAATTCGTTGCAAATGAATATTAAAAAGTACTTTTCTTAAATGTGTGTGTTATCCTTGTTTCCAGTCTCATCGGTTTTGCCTGTTGCTTGCTCTTCCATTTGTGCTGATCTTTTTACTAGATGTGCTCAAGAGTCTGAAGTAGAGCGTTCTCTCCTCGCTAAAAGAGTCATCCCCACCCCCACCCAGCCCTGCTTCCAACCCCCTCCACACACTCTCAGATAAGCCACTCTTTTTTGCTCTCGTCGATGGTCTCCGTAAAGTTGGGGTCATTGTTCATGATGGCTGCATCGGCACTCTCAGCAGACTCCGCCCCCTTGGCCTCATTGGTGTGGTAGGTTCCCTTGTGACGGAACATGTAGCGTATCAGGAACACCAGCGTGCAAAGTATGGTGAAGATCACAACAGCAATGACACCTAATGGATAGGAGGAATGACAGAAGCAGAAAAAATAAAATAAAATTCAGGAATTCCATGGGGGCTTGATTTTACTGTCTACTTCAAATGTTTACCCTAATCTGGCACTTTTTTTGTTTGGCTTTACTAATGTCCATGGAATTTCTTTGTGGTTTACTCCAAAACTTAATCAAACAGAATCCCCTAATCCTTACTGCAATGGTTGAACCTCATCATTATTACTATTTATACAGGTGTGTTTGGTGCTTCATGGGTGGTCATAGAGACAGAGGGCCCAACTATTCCCACTGAATACCAGTATAAATGAAGATGAGTTACCTGGACTCTGTCAGGGCAACTCCTTGTGGGACAGAATTCACATGTCATCTGTAGGTAGGCCATGGAGATGCAGCACAGGCCTTCTATGATGCCTATTGCATTTGTCTGGGATAGTGGGTGCTGGCCTTCTGAACCCCCAAGAGATCAGGTGAGGTTGCCCCTCACCTGACCTATTCTCAACTGCACCATCCTATTTAGAGTTACCTCTGCAATAGCCTAGTTGAGGCAAGTACTGAGTGCCTTGACATAGCAAGCCCCCTTAATGACCTTCCTCTTGTTCCCTTTGGGCGGCAGTGGTGTTAAAGTGGCACATCTATGGTGCAGACGGCCGGATGGGCCCTCTGTGGGTGTGTGAGTTTCATCCAGAGTGGAAAACTGCAAGCTTCTCACGCTAACAATCCTAGAAAGCCTTTTCTTTTCCGTAGTCAGTCGTTTTATATGAGGCTTGGTAATTGATGAGCTGGGCATTCAGGTTGTTGTTTAGTTACAGTTCCACATATTCAGAGATGCAATTCTGTGCTCGGAGGGAGCCCAGTTCATATGGGGGATAAACGCTGGGGCTCGTCAAAATATTTTCAATTTCAATTTTTTTTTATTTTTTCACAAAAAAATTTGTAAACATTTTTCTATTTTCCAACCAGCTATAGACACTTAGTTTTTCAACCATAAAAAGGGGCAGGTTTGATAATAAGGGCTAGATTAACAAAGATACTTAAGTCACCATCACCACACCTAACTTTTAGGTGACCAGAAAAATTAATGAGATTCACAGAGCTCTCAGGCTCCCTATAAAATGAATGGGGAAAGATAGGCACCTCAGAATGGGATTCACAAAAGCAAGCACAGTAGACGTCTAAAATAACCAATGGGAGATGGCAAGCTGAGGGAGAGGTGTACAAGACCTCCCCCCCCGGCCCCGACTCCTCTCAGAAATAGGCACCTAAGTCTGGATGCAGGGAGGCACCTCCCTCTGCTTTGAATTCTCAGATGTAAACCCTCTCTTGGGATTAGGCACCTATGTCATTTTAAGAGGAATGACTCCCTTGTAGATTTTAACCCAGAAGTTAGGATACTCACCTGAGGTATGGGCAATCCCTAGTTCAAATCCTGCCTCTACCTGATGAGGAGAAGGGATTTGAACAGAGATCTGCCATGTCTCAGGTGAGTGCTCTAACCACTGGGCTATGGGATATTCTGTGGAAACCCCTAAATCTCTCCTGTTGAAGCTGTTCCTGTGCATAAATAATTAAAAAACCCCTTTGGATCAGGGGGACTGGATCCTCAGTCTCCCACCCCCAAGGTGAGTGCTCTAACCACCAGGCTACAGACTCTCTCTTTCTGCCTCCCTATCCCCCGTATTGAAGCTGTTTCATTGTGGCTAAATGAAAGGAAGCTGTGGTAATTTCTCCCTAAAACAGATTTTAAGATGAAAGGTTTATCTTTTAGAAAAATACTTGAATGCATTTGGAGATTAACGTGGCAATACTATCTCTCTCTAGCATACTATGGTGCTAATTAAAGAGGGGCTCAGACCCCACCCTCTTATCTGAATACCCCTTTGTATGGTGCAGGCCAGGAGACCTAAGGATACATATATGTATGTATAAATCTGAATCAGGATCCACATTTTGCAGATAATCTCTGAATTATGATTAAGAAAAAAATCCTACTCACAAGCCAGTTTCACTAAGCAGTGAAAAATGAACATCCCATGAGAGAGGCAGTTGAACAAACCTAGTCCCCGGTGTAGCCAGAATTTTCCCGTTGACCTAGCTACCGCCTCTTGGGAAGGTGGAATACCTATGTTGACAGGAGAACCCCTCCCATCGGCATAGGTAGTGTCTTCATTGAAGTGTTGCAGCTGTACTGTTGCAGCGTTTTAAGTGTAGACCAAGCCCTTAGATGCTGAGGCCAAATTCTGCAATTAATAACTTGTGCATTTGTAATTATAATGAGGTTCTGTCAGGCGCTAGGACAGAATCTGGCCTCTAAGTAGAGGTGAGGTCAGCATGATGCTGAATCATGCCAAGAGCATAACAGAGTGTGCTTGACCTAGAGCCTTTGAATCTACAGGCTTGAACCTACTTTAGTGGGAGCAGGAGCAGGCCCCAGGTTCATGCTGATTGGTGTGTACTAATTCATTACACTAAACTGCAGGAAATGTTACCAGTTCTACCAATACAACTACACTGAATAAAAGTAGCTTTTTTTTACTTTAACTTAAATAGCTTCCAAAGTGCCATAAGCTAAACTGAAAAAAGGCACTCTTATACTGATGTAATTCCCCAGGTAGACCTCCTTAGCCCAGTATAACTGCAGTGGTTTAAATTCACACCTTACCTTACACTGGTATAACTGTCCCATGTAGGGAAGCCCTTTACTCAACCAAACAGTTTGAACAAATTTTCTGCAGTTTCAGACTTCTATGCACAAGCCACAAAACATCTTACCAATGCATATATTTTTCTTACCTCCAATAATGGCAGAGTTCCTGTTAACTCCATCTCCTATAGCTTGACCATTGTATGGGAAATCAGCACTGGCTGTAAAACGGGAATCAAAGATTCATGTTATAATACATCAGTTCCCGAAAACTCACAAGACTGTCTTAAAAATACACTTGTCACAAGCCCAAGATCCTAAAATAAATAAAGTTAAAAAAAGAAAGTCCGCTGTGATTTGTATTTTTATTTTTAAATAAGAAACTTTCCCCTCTGCCTGATACCTCAAAGCCACTCTGCTCAACCCCAAACCATTCAAGAATCTAAATGAAATACAAGAGGCAATCCAGACTTTTATAGGATTTTTAAATTTATTTCTCCCTAACAGTGGGAGATCGTGTTGTGCTTCTAGTGAGATTTCTGCCTTAGTGATACTAGACATTGCTAACCAGAAGGGATTCCAATTTCTCCAGCCTTTAGGGACTGCTATACAGTACCAGCAAACTGTGTGACAAAAAAGGAATTCTCTTTTTTATTGCACAGCCTAAAGTAAACAAGTGAGTGATTGTGGTAGAGATGGGCCAAAGAATCAGTTCAGCTTTAGGCTAAAGTTTGGATGGGAAGTTCCAGGTTTGGCCATCCACAGAATATTGAGGACTATTTTCAAAGGGAATCTCATCTATTTAATCTGTGATCATAATTTTTCTGTATTGCCCATCACTGCAGTGTCTACCTGCTAGCTCTATATTGCCAACCCTGGTAGTTGTGCATATGGCTGCACGCTTACAGCACTTGATACTTTGTCACAGAAACACAGTAGCGTTTTCAATGAATAAACAAGAAAATTTCGATAGGAAAACCATTACTGGAGGAGATGCAGAAATCGGAGAAATTATTTATGACTCAGGTCAGTATTTAAAGCGTAGCTGTTCTTTCTTCTTTGGTGTATATTGTAATAGGTTGCCATTAAAGACCACTGATACAATCACTGCATCCAGAGGCTTGCTCGTTATGGAGTTTAACTTTCTCTTCTTAGGCATCTAGGTTCCTTTTGTGTTGCAAAGCATCTGCACCAGAGTCTTGATAGCTCAGAATCACTTCTCTAGCTCCAAAACTCTCTTCAGACCACATGGCCTCAAGTGGTTTCTCATGTGTATACTCTGGGACTGAGGCAGAGCCATGGTGTGTTAAATAGCTACTAGTCTGACCTCCTGTATAACACAGGCCATAGAATGCCCCCAAAATAATTCCTAGAGCAGATTTTTTAGAAAAACATCCAATCGTGATTTAAAAATTGTCAGTGATGGAGAATCCACCACGGCCCTTGGAAATTGTTCCAATGTTTAATTACTCTCACTGTTAAAAATGTATATCTTACTTCCAGTCTGAGTTTATCTAGCTTCCACTGCCAGCCATTGGATCATATTACACCTTTCTGTACTAGACTGAAGAGCTCATTATTAAATATTTGTTCCCAATGTAGACAGTTATAGACTGTAATCAAGTCACCTCTTAACCTTCTCTTTGTTAAGCAAAATAGTTTGACCTCCTGGAGTCTATCACTATAAGGCACGTTTTCCAACCCTTTAATTATCCTGTGGCTCTTCTCTGAATCCTCTCCAATTTATCAACATCCATTTTGAATATACAGTGTGCCATTCTTCTTCCCTGGATACAAACAGGAGTTCTTCAAAATTCTTGTTAACTGACTGGTGAGCTAACATTAATATCTAGAAACTCGTGTACATGCTCCACTAGGATCTGCATCAGAGTGGAATAATGAATAGTCTGTGCGGCAATGATACATAGGTGCACCACTGGGGAGCTGTTAATGGGCAAGAGTGTTCATTTTCTCCATCACCGTTTGGTGACTCTTCAAATCCTTCCATTATCTCCAGGACATTAATGGTAAGAACATATCCCAGCAGGACCGTGTTCATTGCCTGACACTTGTCCACAATAGCCGCAAATGATGACTTGCCCAGAGCAAATAAGTGTCATGAAGCTGTAGTTATTACATGTAGCTAACCTTCACATAGCAAAAGCAATTATCTTGTCCATAGATTACAGCTGTACTGCTGCTGAATTATAGGGTTGAGGAAGAAAAAAGAAAGCTGCCTTCCTTATTCAGAAATTTCAACCAGTCACTGCCAGGCTAGTTAGGCAAAAGTATCCCAATTCCACAAAGAAGCTGAATGATTTTTGGTTCTAAATACCATGCGCCACCCTAGTCGTTACTCAGGACCATAAATAGGGCCATTTAGTTATTTGGGTTGTAAAAGCTGGGCTGGAACTATACTGGTACAGTCTCCTTCGATATTCAGGAATCCCTTAATCTCCATCCCATCTCTCCGTTTTACAGCAGCCAAGTGTCCATCTTTATCAATCCACTGGGAATCAAAAAGTAGCAAACATGGCAAAGAGCTCTTCTGTGGAAGCAGCCATTCTGGAATAAAGCCACTTCTCTGGTTTGTGAATTCTGTGATTTGGCTCTGGTAATAAATATGACAAAATTCTCCAAATGCTCTGCTTGGGCAGCTGTGGCAGTAAGCATGCACAGATACCAACCAGAAGCGAAAAGTGTAAAGTGAGGACATGCCAGCACCATTGTGTCAAACACAGGGCTGACATGTGGATGCACTGAACTGCTTTAGGGGAATCCAAACTCAACTGTGGTTTGTAGACACCATGTCATCGAATACACTTGCAAAGTGCAGGGCAGATGGTGCCTTCTTTGTATCTTTTAACCTCAAATTAGTCTGTTGGATTAGTTTTCAACTTGACCATCTAGGACTGAAATTATCCTTTAGAGTAGGGTCTGGTGTCCTGGGTGGTCTCCTCTATTCACAGCAGTGCTGGCTGGAATTAGTTGTAGATCAGCTTCAAAAAATGCCACAGAGTAAATCTAAGAACACATAGTCTAGTTGTAAAAAAGTTTACAGTCTTCACTATCCTTTTATTTGCCTAAGGATAAATAGGGCTAGATAGAATTAGTAACGGATGTGGAAATGATTCAGAAAGGACTAAAGGCAAAGTCCATATTTTTAATATTATTTTAATGATATTGGATATTTAAGGTCAGTATGGAGACAGCAGCTTAACTTCATCATGTATACTTTTCAAAGTCCCCTGACATTGCTACAATAATACAAATAATACCAAAGCTCATTTGTTATATGTACAGCCATTGGTTGCAAGTGGATCTCTACAGAAACCACTGATCAGAAAGGGGAGGTACGGCTGGATAAACAGACCAGAGGCAGAATCAGGTGTTTATGACTGCAGACGTGGTCATTTTAATGGCTCAAACTACCATTTTGCTTGGCAGATGCTAAATCATGGGACAACACTGCAGCTTTCCCCCGCACAGCAAGAGACTATTAGGCTGGATGGAGTCCTTATAAGAAAAGGTCTTTTGAAAATTTCAAAACTGTTTGTTATTTTTATTTTAATGAAGGTGTTCTGAAATCTGAATGGAATTACAAGTTGTATACGACAGGTTTCAGAGTAACAGCCGTGTTAGTCTGTATTCGCAAAAAGAAAAGGAGTACTTGTGGCACCTTAGAGACTAACCAATTTATTTGAGCATAAGCTTTCGTGAGCTACAAGTGAGCTGTAGCTCACGAAAGCTTATGCTCAAATAAATTGGTTAGTCTCTAAGGTGCCACAAGTACTCCTTTTCTTTAAGTTGTATATGGTGATAACTGAATTTGTCTATTTTTGCCATCCCCACTTCTCGAACAGTAGAATACTCTCTTTTCCAACACACACAATATAGTCAATATTGGAAACTAATTTTCCCTTTTTGTAGGCTTCCAGCATGTGAAGATCTTCCAATTGCAACATTTAAAGAATGTCTATGCTAATGGGATGATTCACCTTAGTTGTGCAAAACAACCTATATTCACTTTGAGAGAGAGAGAGAGAGAGAGAGAGAGAGAGGGCTTGTGAGAGAGGAAATGGATATTCTCATGAGCCTTCAAGCACAGCTGTGATTTTGTTCAGGATGAAATTTTGTTAGTTTCAAGATGCAATATAGCTTTTCAAAGTAGAAATGGTAAAACTTCCACTCTCAGCAAAATTATGATTTTGAGAATTTGCCTCAGATGCAAACACACACGCACCATTAGCATTAAAATGTGAGTTTTGGTCCAGTCTTCTGTGAAGATCTGCTCCGCTCCCTTTGCATCCAAGTTGGATTTTAAGAAGTTTGTTGTTAATCAGTGACTGTGCTCAACAACTTCTGTTGCTTTGGGCCAAGAATAAAGCTGTTGCTATCACAACCCCACATCCACTCCACCTAACAGTAGTGATATTCATTGAAAAACCCTCTTTATCACCCCTTTTTGGCTGTTTAGCCTAGAGGCTCCAAATTCTGCAAATATTCAAAGCCTGATTCTGTTTTCACAGTGGTATAAATGATAATCAACTTCATTGGAGTCAGTGGAATTATGGTGACGCAAAATCAGTCTCAGTGAAGATAATCAGAGTTAGTGTCCAAGGAAAAAGAAAATTTCTGAGAAACTAATAGCAAAACAGACAACTGGATCAAATCAAAATAGAGCTTTTCTTTCTTTTGGCTGTTGGATGGTTTCCCTGGCCCTTAACTGTTAGTACCATCAGCCAACAAAGAAATACAGCCCTGACTGACCAATCCTGTGTTGCTGCTTGTACAAAAATCACTGATATTTTAGGCTTCTGAGAAAGCGTGTGAGACTAGACCAGCCCATTGTTCTTCTCTGGATTGCAGCAGAGAAGAAAAATACCTAGTATTCTTGCTGTACTCTGTGCAAGTACAACGCTGCCTTTCAGACAAGGCTATTGTACTCAGGCTGCCAATTCCATACCCTTTCTCAACAGACACCCTAATTACAGCAACTGTTTGACTAATTGCTTGGCTCTCTATGGTAGCACCACACATCTGCAGTTACTCTGAAATTTCCCTTTCTTACTCGTTCTACACTGAACCCAACGGAGTGGAAAATATATAACATTAATATTTTGTCTTCTTCTATCATTATAACTAAGGGTAACACGTTTACACACTAGAGTGTAATACCTTTCCATGGATTTTAGATTGTAAAATAATGAGTTGCAATAACTAAGGCCCTCATATAGCGTAGCAGTTAAGTATGGTACTTAACATCAAGCATGCAAGTAATCCTGGTGAAGCAAGCGAAGTCCATGAGAATACTCACATGCTTAAAGTTTAGCAGGTGGTTAATGAACGGCTGGCGTGGGGCTTACGACAATAAGGCCAACGTGATTAAAATGAGTGAAAGCTGAGGGTAGTTAGCACTCAACCAAAGTGCGCAGCAAGTCTTCATCAATATCCCACCATGGCTTAAATGAAACAGACCCTGGCAATAAGTGAACCAAGGGACTTGAATTTAAAAATAAATAAATAAATAAATAAAAAGATGCCCCATCTGGCATTAGCGAGTCGAATTTTCTTGGTAAAAATGTTGTGGTTTCCTTGCACAGATTTATAACAATTCAGTCATAAGTGACAATGAAGGAGACAATACACTTTGCATGCAAAGTTTGCAGGAGCCTTCATGTACTGTGTTTTGCATTTAGATCAAGTGCATCAATTTACTGTGGGCAAACCACACGAAAGGCACCCACCATGCCTGACTGTCAAAATACGAATTACTTGAAGTCAAAATGTTTTGCAGAGGCATATCGGTTTTTACAAAGTTTTTGCTGGGAAAGTTTTTGAGGCCCAGGGCTCTCTGGTCACTTTTGACAAAAGAAAGAGACACATCAAAAGCGTGAAATTTTTGATCCAAAACCAGCTGTTTTGACAATGCCATTGAACAAAAACGTTCAAAAGGTTTTGCTTTTGTTCCAAAAACAAATTTTAAAACCTTAAAAGTTGTTGGGATTGGGAAATTGTTCTCTGGACTCCTCTGGTACGTAGGGTAGTCGGGGAGACAGTCTGGGATTATGGAGACACATTTGCTGGATGTTTCTGTTAGAATGATCAGCAGTGTAATAGTTAACACTATTGACATTTAACTTGTCACCAATAGGCTCCAGACTCAACAATCCACTGAGGCATGGAATAACTCCTAAATGGGTTGCTACTAACCCCTCTACTTCTTATAGCAGGGGTTCCTGAAATTTGTTAGAGCATTCTTCTCGTAACCACAGGAAAAAGCTTTTAAAAGTGATTGTGTGACAGGCATGTAAAAAGTGTGTGTAGTTTTTTGTGGTGACTAAGGAAAAATCTTCCTAGGGAAAGGTGGAAGGACACAGTGATCCAATGAAAGCTGCATCCTTGGAGACAATTAAAAAACTATACTGGACAACACACGAGAAAACAGAGGGAATAATCCTGTACTGGGAGCAGGGATGGATTAGATGAGCCAATGGACTTGATTCTGCACTGTCTTGCACTTTGCATTGTCATTGCCCAATGACAGCATTTTACATGCTTTGATTGTGCAAGTGCAAGGCAGTGGAGAATCAAGACCAATATAATTTTCATTTCAACATAAAGGTTCCGTGATGCATGATTTTCTTCCTTATTTAGGTCAATACATTTTAGGTATAAGAATGGTTGACAGGATTACACCATACAGGTCTGGATTTGTCTGATAACAGTTCCAATTTTAGATACGTTTAGGTGTAGATGTAGTGTTTTGAATATTTACTGTTAACAAAGTTCCAAACTGATTTGCAGTATATTACATCACTCAAAAGCCTGGACCCAGCTGTCTTTTTACTTCTCAGTAGACACATCTGAATGTCACTGGGTGCCTCAATAGGACTTCAGACAAGAACTGATGATATATTAGTCATGCTGGCCTAATCTATTAGCTTCATGAAAATTTCATGAACCGGTCTTACATTTCACCTGTTAAGGAAGGAAAACAAATACTTCCTTTTATAATTAATGTAGAATACGAAACGCTCTGGTGCTCTCAAAGGAACTGTAGAGTTAAGTGCTGATCAAAGCCTAGCTGTAGATATCTAAGCATTGGTAATGGACCCAAAGGGAAACCTATAAAAAACTGCCTCGGGACTAGGAAAAATTGTCTTTATGGAAAGCATGTGTATGTGTGTAAATCTCCAAAGACAGGGTTTCTCTTTTGTTTCATTTTACATGTGGGAAGGATTTTGATTCCATTCTCCTCTCTCTGTTGGAGTCATGGAAGAAGGTTACAAAATAGCCCTAGCGTGGAAATAGTTCCAGGCCTCTCTACATAAGCCTTGCAAGGATGGGAAAGAACTAAGAATAGGGAATAGTGCGGTTCAGGGTTGGGAAACTCATTTACATGGGTTGCCTACCCTGCAAGCAACATGTCTACTCCGACCCATGCAGTGGGGAAAGTCTCGTTTTCTGTTTGCCTTCAGGAGGCTGGATCTTGTGAGCTAAATAGGTATTTGTATCTCTTTCCACACACACACTCACACCCTCCTGAGCAATAAAGACTGTTTGATTATTGTCCCTTTGATACCAATTTTGGAGATCTTTGGTACTCTATGCTGTCACATTAAAGGTTTTGGATACTGAGACGTGTAATGCCATTTACACCTCTCTCGGTGAAAGATGAAGCCTGTGGTGATGAGTCTTGAGGGGAATGGCTTTTAAACTAATGTATTTGTAAACTGAGAAGCCTGAAAAATAGCAGCTGCTATATTCCCAATTTGTACATTAATGTGCCTATAATTTGTAGCTCCTATATTTGTAATTATCAAAAATGATGGGCGCAATCCTGCCCCTGCTGAGGTCAATGAGGATTTTGTGGCTAATTTTAATGGGAACAGGATCAGCCCCTGGCCCCATACATGTGATGTGTGCATTAATTTTCTAAAAAAAAAAAAAAAAAGAGACAAAACAAAAACCCAAACTTTTGTATGGAGGATGTGGTATGATGTAGGGGCAAAGAAGAGAGCTTCAATATTCAGAGTCAAAATATAAATTTAAACTTGAAACTGTAAAGGCACCAACCTTGGCCTTCAGCTTCAGAGTGTTTATGCTAGTTCACTAAATTGTCTTCAGCCTCTGGAGAGAGAGCCAAAGGAAAAGCGAGGCAGTGGAGCCAAGAATTTGGATATCAAAATGCCTCCCTCTCCACTATTTAATAATTTCCCTTAACAGGATTCCTAGTTATTGATAATACTTGTAAAATAAATACAGTCTTAGCAGAGGTGACAATGGCTCTCTTTGTAAACTGATCTACTAATTTTCTTATTCCTAGGCTGCATGATTAACATTCTACTCAGTGCTGTACGAAATAGCTACGAACACGTGGGTCTCTTAGCAAGTACCAAAACAATGTATAGGTTTGGATGGTAGCTAAACATCAACTGGCTGGTACATCTGATGAACTGTCAGAAACTACCAGCAGGAGAGTGAGTTTGTGTGTGTGTGTGTTTTTTGGAAAAGGGGGCAGGGGGGTGAGAAAACCTGTATTTGTGCTGGAAATGGCCCACCTTGATTTTCATGCACGTTGTAAGGAGAGTGGTCACTTTGGATAGGCTATTACCAGCAGGAGAGTGAGTTTGTGTGTGTGGTTTTTGGAGGGGGGGTGAGGGGGTGAGAGAACCTGAATTTGTGCAGGAAATGGCCCACCTTGATTATCATACACATTGTGAAGAGAGTGGTCACTTTGGATGGGCTATTACCAGCAGGAGAGTGAGTTTGTGTGTGGGGGGGCGGAGGGTGAGAAAACCTGGATTTGTGCTGGAAATGGCCCAACTTGATGATCACTTTAGATAAGCTATTACCAGCAGGAGAGTGGGGTGGGAGGAGGTATTGTTTCATGGTCTCTGTGTATATAATGTCTTCTGCAGTTTCCACAGTATGCATCCGATGAAGTGAGCTGTAGCTCACGAAAGCTCATGCTCAAATAAATTGGTTAGTCTCTAAGGTGCCACAAGTACTCCTTTTCTTTTTGCGAATACAGACTAACACGGCTGTTACTCTGAAACTACAGACTGTGAGTATATCTTTTAGGAGAAGAAAAACATGCACAATTGTGAAAGAGAACCAGGCAAGAGTGAAGGGTCCATATTTAACTCTCCATCAGTAGAGATTACAGCAAATTCTAGCACCGTAATTAAGCATTTAAGGAGCAAGCACTGATGTTGCCAAATCTTAGACAGACACTTTCCTTCGTTTGTCTCCCTGCTCCTTAGGGATGAGAAAAATATAAACTGTTACATCTTACGACCTATTACCTACTAATATTAATTTGCAGCGTTGATGATGAGCTGCTGAGCTATGAAGTTTTGCTTCGTTGTGTCCTGGCTACCCAAGAAAAATCACCTCTTCCCTGTTAGCAAATGCACCAGAAATCAAGCTTGGACATTTTTGGAGATACTCTGTAGGTATGGAAATCTGGGAGCTGAAAGTTGGTCATTCTCCTCAGATCCCTTGGCTCTGCAACTCACTTCTCAAGTGACCTGCCAGAGGCTGACTCTGTTGGCCTTAAGGACATGATGTAGGGGCTTTTTCAAACCTTTGCATGAGTGGGCAATAATGAGTCTAGCTCAGGGGTCGGCAACCTTTCGGAAGCGGTGGGTTGAGTCTTCATTTATTCACTCTAATTTAAGGTTTCATGTGCCAGTAATACATTTTAACGTTTTTAGAAGGTCTCTTTCTATATGTCTATAATATATAACTAAACTATTGTTGTATGTAAAGTAAATAAGGTTTTTAAAATGTGTAAGAAGCTTCATTTAAAATTAAATTAAAATGCAGCGCCCCCCGGACCGGTGGCCAGGAGTCGGGCAGTGTGAGTGCCGCTGAAAATCAGCTTGCGTGCCGCCTTTAGCATGCGTGCCATAGGTTGCCTACCCCTGGTCTAGCTTATAGCTTAATGTCAATGAGTACTGCATTGTCAGTAATGATCAGCAAGCATGTTAATTTAAAAAAAAACAAACAAAACTGTTCAGTGCCCAGAAACCATGTAATAGGTGCCTTTAAAAATGTGTGAGTGGCCTCATTCTCAGTACAGATGCTTAGTACAGTGGCATGCTTGGCCTTTTGTCCTCTAAACCCTTTCTGGATCTGCACTTTTGGTGTCTTCAGAGGTCAAGTTTGGAAATGGAGGGGCCCATCATGAATAAAGATGACTGATTCTTCTCTTCCAACTCATCTGTCACCACAGATAGGGATTTGTAGGAAAGAATCATCTGCTGCTTTCCTCTGAAGAAGATGATGAGAACAGCTTCTTATATCATCTGTTAACGAGCTGGCTCTTGTGCTGTTGGAAGCACCATTACAAACGAGGATCAACCATTGAGTGTGCTATTCTCCAAGAGAGCTGCAATTGGGAGATGCTCCATATATTGCATCCACAGGCCAAGATAGTTTGAAATCAGAAATACTATTTGCAGCTAATAATGATTGGGGTCCTCTGCTTTCATGATCCAAATGTACAGGGACAAAGAGAATATAATATACCAAAAGCAGCAGCTATTCAGTACTTCAGCTGCTTTTTGAACTGGTGCATCCTTAAACAGCATTTCTGAGAGTTCCTGTCACAAGATAATTGCTCTGTCTGCTAACATGTGGAGGGGCTAATGGTCACAGAAAAGAACCTTAGAAGCCCAATTAGCCTTACTCACTGACAACCTCTAATGCTGCTCGGGAAGGAGATAGAAGTCTTTGTTCAAAACAGCCACAATGCTGATATATTAGTCACATCATCCCTAGTGAAAGGATTAATGTAACACGATGAGTTAACCATGTTACATTATGTCCCTGTAGTGAAGCGATGACTCATCGGAGTGGCACCTCCTGCTGGTCATCTCAGGAATTAACTCTTTCCAGCCCAGCGCACCCTCTGCAGGCCAGTGTTTTGTCTGCCTTGGGCCCCGTGTCCCTCCTGGACCCCGGTCCCCTTTACCTCAGGGTTCTGCCCCAGCAGTACCCCCATACTCTGGGTCTCCCCTCCCAGGGGAACCCCTAACCCTTTAAACCCACCCTGCCTCAGTGGCTACTGATTGAGCTGGCCACAACTGTGGCTGCTTCCCCAATCAGCCTAGCCTTTCACAGCTGAAGCCCTCTCCAGGGCTGCTTTTAACTCTTGTTTTCCAGGAGTGGGGCAGCTGGCACACTACAGTCCCATATTCTTCATAGAAATATGCTTATGATATGAATATGGCATAAGTAAGATGTATTTTATGCAAGATGGGTGGGTCATGTGAGATCAATGGAAAGGTTATGATTTACTGAATATGATTATCCAATGTGTATGCATGTATCATTTCTATATCTGAAATTAGGTATATTAACTATGTAACAATTACAACTGTGTTTTCACCTGGGGAATGCCCACCAGACAGTATGCAAACAGCCTGGATGGGCCATTAGGGGGAAGTCTTTGAAGATGCTAATCTCCCTCCTTCCTGAGAAGTTTCCTGGGATGCTGCAGCGTAAGCTGATCATGTCACCTGGTACTGGACACCATCTTCGACTTCTCGTGTTTTTCCATTAAGACGGGGTGGGGGTCAAACTGGAAAACAAAGGATTCCTGCCATATGCAAATCTCATTTTAAGGCTGGGGAATTAGTTAATCTTGATTCTTCTCCAATGCCTCCCTGCCCAAGAAGGAAGACTGATGAAAACACCTGAAGGAACAACGGAGCTAAGCTGGGGCGGGGAGGGTCTGAACCTAAGTGAGAAAGGTCTAGCCTGTGAAAGGCATATCTGGAGATTTAAGCTGCAAGTTGTGCAGTTTACCTTCAAGAAACTCTGTAACCTGCATAAAACAACAGGACGGGGGAGCTGTGTATAACCTCCTCACATTGAGGGAGGGGGCGGATTTCATGATCTTATGTTGTATAGATCTCTATGCAGTGCAAGACAATATAATTTTGGGATTGCATCCCAAAGGACGTGTATATTTGCATGCGGGGCAATTCCCGAGCTGAGTCCTCCCACACAGAGCTGATCTCAGTGTCTGTGTATTTTTTTCCAGCTGGGCGTGTCCCTACCTGTGTGTGTGTGCTGGAGAAGGCTTGAGGGCCTGGCATAGCAGGACAGGGTGAGGGAGCGCAGACTAGTGGAAAGGGCAGGCTCAGTGGGACCCCAGTATATCAGATGGCACCCCAAAGGGGGGGTGGCAACCTGCCACAAACCACATGTAATTTTCCACATGGTATTGTGTCAAATGCTTTACTGACGTCCACATAGATTAGCTCTATTGCATTCCCCTTGTCTAAGAAATCAACTCTCTTATCAAAGACAGGTATCAGCCAGTCTGGCACGATCTACCTTTGGTAAACCCATGTTCCATTTATCTTTATGTCTTTAATTATTCTTTCCTTAATATTTGTTTTAAAGTGGGGTGCGGAATAGCTCAGTGGTTTGAGCATTGGCCTGCTAAACCCAGGGTTGTGAGTTCGATCCTTGAGGGGGCCATTTAGAGATCTGGGGCAAAAATTGGGGATTGGCCCTGCTTTGAGCAGGGGGTTGGACTAGATGACCTCCTGAGGTCCCTTCCAACCCTGATATTCTAGGATTCATTCATAAGTCAGCACTCAAAAGTCAGACTATAGTGGAGAATGACTTGTTGAATTTCACCACTACACCATCACCAGAAAGAGTCACCATGGCAACAGCGAAAGACTATGCATTATAAAAATACTCAGCAAGCTAAACAAGATAATGCTTTAAGATAAAGTTATTCAATAGTATGGCAAAGTGCCAGAAAGGGGGGTGAAGCAGCATTTTAACTCTGGCAATGGATCCAGAAGGAAATGGAAATTGTATTAATTTTAAATGTATGTGAATTCAGTGCCAAGTACAAGTGCAAGAGACTGAAGTCCTGTGTTTAGCACAGGCAATGGCAGAGCATGCCTCCCCACCAATATGTTGCAAACCTGACTCACAGGAATCACTTCTAGGCGCAAGAGGGTGATTTAGTCTCCAGGGCACATTCTAGTTTTGTCACTATGGCTGCAAAAATGAGAGATAATCAGTAATAGTTGTGGTATGGACACCTGCCTGCTTAGAAATGGATTGAGACCTAACTGTGGGCATCCAAGTTTGAAAACATTGTCTTAAGCTAATAAGCAGCACTTGTTTTTCACGGTAGCTCTGGGATTATATTGCTAGCACTATCAGGTGGTCTCATGTTATTTGACTGGTGAACCCCTGCTGCTCACTCCCCTCCTGAACATTACTCCTCAGGGAATTCCGTGCCAGAAAATTAAAAATTCTGCAAATTTTATTTGTCAATAAATAAATGTGGAGGCTCCAGTATTGCAGTGGGGAGCAGAGGCCACTGGCTGCACGGAGGTGGGAGATCACCCTGTAGCAATCCCTGGGGACATGGACTTGGTGGTGAGGCTTCACCCAACCCTGACACAGAACAAGGGCTGGGCCTGTCCCAGAAACACCGTGGGGTTCAGCTCCTCCGTGCCAGGTACACTAGATGTGGACAGGCAGACTCAGCCCAGCAGGATCCAAGTGTGGAGAGGCTTAGCGGTGGGCATCTGGGTATGAGGCGAGGGGTCTGGATGCACAGGGGTTGGGCAAATGGGAGATGGGTCTGACCTGGCACCTTCTGGAGTATCCTCAGCCCCATCCCTCCACAGTGATTTACTCTCCGCCAGCTGCTCTGGGTGCCCGAAATGATATGCCTGTGCTGCTGGGGTGGGGCATGTGACCGCTCATGCGGCTTCCCTTTGCTTTCCTGTTACAAAGTCATTTTTCTGCAGGGAAGCAAAGAAATCTGCAGTGGACATGAATTCTGTGTGCATGCAGTGGCGCAGAATTCCCCCAGGAATACAACATGCACACACATATCCCTGCAATGACACCAGTGATAGCACCCATCATAGTGTTCTTCTTGTCCCTCCAGGGGATCTCTGCTGGTAGGTAATGATTAGCATGATTCCTGTAGCACTGGCAGGACACAGAGTCAGAAAGGGAGCTACTTCCTGCAATATCCATCCATCTTGAATTATTTTTGGAGCAACATCTGTTTTAGCACAGTTAACTAACCAGTGTGATCTATTCTTTTACATGAGACCTTACCCAAGGTCTAGCAACAATACAGATGTACAGTAGCTTAATTTCAATGGGATCTGTGCTCAGCACCTCTGGTAATTTTATGCCACTGATTTAGGAACCTATGTATGGATTTATGAGTCTAAGTTTGGGGACCCAGGTTAGAAGGTTTTGGCTTCAGTCATCCTGCACCAAGCTTTTGACATTGCTGGATCTAAAGTGCAACTAAACTGTGTGGGTGGAAATCATAATACATCTGAATAGATGTATCTGAAGGCTACCTAGCAACCACAGAGGCGGTTACTGTTCAGTTACTTCACAAGACATGTTCTTTGCAGCCATTTCAGTGTGAGAGGGTGGGAGCTGACTATATTCCAGCTGCCTTTCCCTTTAGCACAGCAGGAGTTAAATCTGCGACTTTCAAAGGGCCATTGTCATTGCCCTCCTATCCAATTTAGTGCCTAAGGAAATTTACACTAAGAATTGAAGTACATCTTCCAGTTCTGGAACCAAAGGGTGGTCTTATTTCATTTCACCTCTAATTTTTCATGTACTTTCCCCACACACTTCACACTAGAAAAGCTTTTGGTATGCAAATTTTGGATGGTTTGGGAATTCTCGCACACTAAAAATCTCCAGTGTGCAAACTACCAACTTGCTAAAGTAAGTGGCATTAGAAACAAATGTGTTGTTCATGTACCATTCATTAATATCACGTGTGTGAGTCCAAAGTCATATTGTCTACAGTACGGTCAGATTGGCAGTGACCTTGGGGGTTTTTCACCTTTCTCTACAGTCTGTGGGTGCGGGTCCCTTACAAGGACTATCTGGGTATTTCTCACTTAATCATTTCCATGCCACTGCCGGAGCCTCGGGCATTGGAGCACCTCAGTCAGGAGTGCTGGGTGGGGGGTCAGGGAGGACTGCAGGTGGAAGGGGTGGGAAGGGGCCCCCACTTGCTCTGGCCCGGGGCCCCTACAAACCCCTAATCCACCTCTGAGCTTAGTGTGTGGGTGCTGGGTGGTGTTTGTGGTGGTGGTGTTTGTGGCTTGTGATATACAGGAATTCAGACTAGATGATCTGATGTTCCCTTCTGGCCTTAAACTCTATGACTATCTTTTCTTGGAGTGAAACAGTCAACTTCTTTAGACCAGCAGAGATCCTGTACAAGGACGAAGTTGTTCTTAATTAACATTGATGGAGGGATGGGGGTATCACTGCACCCACCTCCCTCACCTCACTTCATGTCTTTGACAGTGAAACTACACTAGTTCCCCTGTATGAAGGGGATCCAAGAGAGAGGGTACCTGTCCTGCACCACGGTGGAGTGAAGTATATGTCAGGCATCACTCAACGACCTTTCATTCCTGTCACTGTGACACTACATTCTACTCACTGTGGAATTGTTAGGGCTTCACTTTGTTTCTCCCCTTTGTATGTAGCAGTTATTTACCAGAGAGGTGTAGAGTGATTTTAACCACCCCCTCTACTCTCACTGAGTAGTGGAAGAGAAATGAGGAGAAATCCCTGGCTCCCAATCTTGATGTTGCTGCTCCACACTGCGAATGAGGCTGGGCCCCCTTTCATGCCAGCTTCCAACTGAATGTGTTAAGAAAAGCCCTGCCATTACTTCTGAGTGGACAATGAGGGACTCTTGCCAGGTTTGTCCTTCTTCAGCTATGACAAAACTCCATGTGTAGTGAACTTCTTTGTAGGAAAAAATTTCTTTAGTTATAGTAGTCCAACTGCACTAGTTTATTTTCAATAAGTTAAAGTGGGGCAGGGCCCTTTTATTTAAAAAGCATAGGAAGGTGATTTTGTAAGTACACTAGACTGAAATAGGGGCATGAGGCATAATCTTCAGGCACCAATTTATTGGATGATTTCAGAGAAGATGAGCAACAGGCTAAGAGATCTTATGAGGAACAATTAATAAAAATAATAGCGTTATGCTCCCCTCTTACATGGTACAAGGGGAAGGAGATGGGCTGAAATGTTACAAAAAGTTGGCTGTATGGAGGGCATGTGTCATATGATAGTTCTCTCTATATGGTTATATCTGTACCATGAAGCTGCCAACACCCCACTGGCTGGATTGGGGATCCACAATGTTGGAGGGTGTGACGCATGGCCAGAAAGGGTTAAAACATCCTGCAAAATAAGTGTCTCAAATTCAACTCTTAAAGACAGGTGGGGAGATAATGTTTGTGTTTTTGTGTATTTACATATGTCTGGGTAGTAGTCAACAATGTAATCGATGGTCCCTGTCTATGCTGTATTCTGATAATTCAAAGATCAAAAGAACAGCCTAGCATTTAAATGAAGTGTGAACACGGATATCTTTGTATTCATCTCTCTTAGAAATGTATAGCAAATCATTGGTGAATGGTGGAGGAACAGGCGATTGTCGTATGTTAATTTGTATAGCTAAGTACTGGTGATAGACTGCCTTATGTTAATCTGT
Organism: Chelonia mydas; assembly: GCF_015237465.2. Lineage (NCBI taxonomy): Eukaryota > Metazoa > Chordata > Testudines > Cheloniidae > Chelonia > Chelonia mydas. Next base: position 165,917,745 of record NC_057850.1, read on the forward strand.
CTGAATAATTAACAATGATGCTTAGGAAATAAGGGCCTATTATTCCCCGAGGGGCTCAGACTTGTCAAAGGAGACCTGAAATTGTATTAAAGATCCTTGGAACCTGATCCTTTTTTATCTCAGATCTGCTTAAGCTTCATCAGGGGAAGTTTCAGTCGCAAGATGAGATCCCAATTAAGCTGCTACACCCTGGATATGATATTGGACTATAACCTATGAACTAAATTCTAAAAACTCTTTGCAACTACAAAGCTCACCATCTCTGCTATGAATCTGAACCTCAGGAACTGATCTCATGTCTGTATGTATATTGATCTTTTAACCATACTCTCCCTTTTCTTTTTTAAAAAAGTTTAGTTTAGTTAATAAGAATTGGCTGTATGCGTGTATTTGGGTAAGATCTGGAATATTCAATAACTTGGGGGGTAATGTGTCTGATCCTTTGGGATTGGTAGAACCTTTTCTTTTATATGATGAAATAAGATTCTCAGAAATCTTCATCATATTTGACTTGGATACCTGGATGGAGGTCTGAGGCTGGGTTACTTCAAGGGAATGGTGTTTGTAACCGGGCAATGACTCACTGGCGGCGCCTCCTGCTGGTCGTGTCAGGGAATTAGCATTCCAGCCTCTGGAATGCCCTCTTCAGGCAAGTATCTCGCCTTGCTGCTGGCTCCTGTGTCCCTCCCAGGACCCCAGTGCCCCTTTCACTGGGTGCTGTCCCTGGCGGTACCCCACAGTTCTGGGTCTCCCCCTCTCAGGGGAACCCCCCACTCACTATTCCTACCTTGCCTCAGTGGTAGGCTCCTACCAGTCACCAGCTAGCCCCTGCTCCCTAGGGCAGATTGCAGTACGAGCCATTCATCACAGGCAAGGCTGGGTTTGGACCTGCTGCCTCTGCCTACCCATGGCTGCTCCTGCAACCCCCATTCCTAATAGGCCTTCCCAGGCCTGCAGACTAGGGCTTTCCTAGGCCAGAGCTCCCTAGCGCCCTTGGCCTTTCCCCAGCCCTGCTCCAAACTAGGTCCTCTATTCCAGTCTCTACAGCCAGGTTCCTCCCTCTCAGAGCTAGAGAGAGAGTGTTCTTCTGCTCCTGGCTTCCCTGGCTTTTATAAGGCCCGCTGGGTCTGTTTGGGGCATGGCCCGCAGCTGCGGCTGCTCTGCCAATCAGCCCAGCTCTTCCCCTGCCCCAGCCCTTTCCCAGGGCTATCTTAAATCCCTCTGCGTCCGAGCGGGTGTCCACCCCGCTACAGTGTTGTTTGGCCTTCTGAATAACCAGTAAGGTATAATAGATAAGCTGTTTATTACTAGCTTGGTAAATCTAAATATTGAATTATCCACCAGCTTTGGGGAGTGTCTGCCCCATTCTTTGCAGTTCACCCTAATTGGATAACCTCAGCTGGCCCCCATTGGGACCCCGGTCACAGAGGGTGAAGGGTGGGACATCCTCCCTCCTTTCTCATCCCTGGGGAAATCTGTTCAGAAGTTAATATAGCCTCATACAACCCCCCTTCCTTGACAGAAGAAAAATTCAAAGTAAACTCAGCAAAGAGATCCGTAGAATTTCCCAGTCCCCACAGACTTTTCCTGCAAGGAGCCATGACGTGAGCCTATGGTTCTTTGAAGTTGGTATACTTACTATGGCCTGACACTCAGACTGACAGATGGATAAAGCCACAAACCAATCGATCAAGAGAGATAATTAGGTATAAAAACACTCGGGACCTGATTCTGATCTCACCTACACTGGCTTGACCTCAGTGTAACTCCAATAACTTGAACAGCATAACTCGTGATTTACACTGGTGTAAGTGAAATCAGAATTAAGTTTGCAGCACTGGGCAGACGTCAATATAGGTTTGGTTTGCATAAGTCTGAAGGGAATGGAATAAACAAATTTGTTTAATATTTTATCTGAAGCCTGGGAAGCTGAAAGATAAACCACTTATTCTAAAATCAGGCGCACTGTGTACTTTCCAAGGCTGCTGGTAACAGCCAGTCAGAGAGCAGGATGGACCTGCTAGGATCAGCAAATTGTTTTGGTTTCCCAGCATTTTCAGCCTGAGATGAATGTGGTGCTGGCTAATGGGATTTCTCATTAAAAATGGCCTAGGGAAAGCAGACACTGCAAGGGTAGAAAACAAATTTGCAGTTTAGAAACATTTGCTCTTAAAATTAGATACTTTTTGGATGGGGCTGCACAATAGAATGTATTCATTTATCAGCACAAAACCAGTGCTGTGAACAACATATTTGTCAATACTTGCACGTAATATAACCAGTACTCCATGGAAAGTGGGACCACAACAGCTAGTTTTAGGCTCATGATCTAAACACTACAAGATTTACGCAGAACAGAACATGAATAGAAATGTTTTAAGGACTGCTATAATGCCATTCAAATTTAACATCCATCTGCAGTGTTATGAGGCCAAAGACTCACTTTGCTGGTATATAAGAATCAGAAAGCAAAACGAGCATGAAGCAGACCAACGAAGCTTCATTGTCTAACGTGATTAAAATGCAAAAAACCAAACAAACAGCACAAATATACATATGAAATGTGTATTGTAGAGAATGTATATGCTGGATGCAATGAAGGATGCGTTCTTTCTCACCTGAACTGATAATGTAAGGATGCTAGAGAGAAAGACAGACATGCAAATATGTACTCCTGCCTACCACAGGGCACATCCATTAATATTTCTTCACACCTTACTCATGAATTTAAAGCCAATGATAAATCCCTTCCTTTTTTGTTCTGATTTTGCATCCCTCATTATAGTCATTGTTCTACCTTTGTAAAATTCATCCAGTATAGATTTTTCCATTTAGTTTTAAATGCTCAACTGCTTTTCCTTGCAGTCAGTCCACCCTTTACCTGAATCTAAATGCCAGGGGTCAGTGGCAGCAGACATTGGTGGGATGGTCAGTGGAGATGCTCCGCAGTTGGATTCCACTAGCTCCCCTTGAACGTGGACGTGAGAGGAGGTGTTGGTAGGTCTCAGGGCTGCCTTGAGTGGGGCAATCTGGTTGAACTGCACTCTAGACAGGCAGCCAGTGAATCCTGGTGTGTTGTATTGATAGATATCTTGATCGATCTTCCCAGTTTCTAAGACAGAGAGAGAATAGACTCGTCAGCGCAACTGACCAGGTTGGAAACAATGCAGCTCAACAGGCGTGGTTTTAAATACCCATTCTCAGGAAAGCCCCCACATTTCAGACCTTGCTAGGTTTCTCTACCCTGCAGTACTGATTAAAGTGGGAATCTTCAGGCTTTGACGTCACTTGGCGACACAACTGCTCTAACGTTAAAATGAGAAAGACGAGTGGGAGGGATCAACACAAGGTGCAAAAAACTCTTCTCCAAATAAAAAATGAAAACAAAGGAATAGCTCTGAGGACTCTTCCAGTCAGTTTCTCTTTTCACTCATGTGAAACTGCTGCTGTGACTGTTTCCTTTCATTCATTCTGGCCTGTCTCTCTTCAGCTCCTCCTTTGACAGCCCCCCACAGACAGCATTGTTACACATTTATATTTACCATTAATTGTCAGTGCTTTCTGTGCTTCTCTTCCCATTTGCTTTTTAGAAAGATCAAGAGCTCCCTTGGTCTAAGGTGGGAAATATCCTCTCTAGTTCCTCCCTGTCATTAGGAATTTTGAAAAAGCTGCATGAATGCATCTGCCAGGAGACAGCAAATTCTCCACACTGTTGTTAAAGACTCAAAGAAAGCTATATGTTCTCACACACTCACCCTTGCCCCAGAGTTTACATCCACTAAAGGCATTTTGGAAGTCAGACATATTACATCCTGCTGCTGTGGATTAATATACAAGATGTTAAGATGAATTTGTGCACAGATTGTAAAACTCCATTAGGTCCTCTTGACCGTCCTACTTCCAAAAGATTTGGTAAAAAACCCTAAAACAATACCTACAAAACATTTAGCACATGCCCTTCATTTCTGCCAGAACCTGCTTTTTAGGTAAGAGCGACTCTTCACAGTACATAAGGGCTGTAGTAACAATATTGGTATTCTGTATCAGTTGTCTGCATTAGAGAGTAGATTAACATTACAAGCCATTACTACAACTCCAAACACTCCATTTTCATTGCAGGGAAGAATTCAACTTAATTTTCTTCTTGATCATGCAGAGAAATAAAAATGAAACATGACAGAATGATGTTTGTGCTGCATTAAAATGGTTTAATCTGGAGCCATTGCGAGAGTGGTCATATGCGCCTTTCAGAGTCAATTTATTTTTTCTGGGGTCTCATTGCCTGGGTCACCAGTGACTAGGATTGAAATTCTGGCCTCAGTGAGGTCAGTGGCAAAACTCTTATTGACTTCAGTGGCGTAGGATTTTATTTGTAGGGATGGAGAAAAGGAAACACCTCAGGTTGCTCATCAGCAACCATTTCAGACAATTAAAGAACAGTGTTAACATGTCCAATAAAGGAGTCAGTTAGAGATAGCATAAGACAATATATATATAAAGCAGGCAAGAAAAAGAAAATAAAACAATTCCCCCCCCAACCCCCCAAATAGGGATCATATTCAGTTCTCCCAGCTGTGTGAAACATTTGCAACAAAACCCAAACCACATGAAACATCTGGGTCTGAGCTTTGCTACTCACTTCAATTTTAGAACAGCACAACAAGGCTCTGATCCCTGACTGGACCCTGTAGGTGCTACTGTAATACAAATAATAAATATTAATGCTACCTCTAATATTCATAATGATGTTGCATCAAAACGAGTGTGATTTACAGTTTCTCTTCGTTTCAGTGTTATACCTAGGGAGAATGTGGCAGTTTCAGTTTGAGATTCTGAGTGCAGATGGAATGGGGTTGGAATGACTGAAGGGAGAATATGGATCAAAACTGAACAGCCTTGTGAACCAACTGCATTTTGCACAGATCCAGTTTATACTTGTGTCTCTTTGATTTGGAATGATAAATAACAACAACAAGCATTATATATTTATATTGGTGTAGCCCTTAAAGGCCCAACAGTATTGGGATGCAAACACAAAGGCAGACAGAATACTTGTCCTGAAGAATTTATAAGCCAAGAGGGGTGAGCACAGAGATATGATAGCACATTCGCATTAGAGTCTTATATCCATTGGTACATGAACTGATTGGCCTTATCCTTCCCATTTTATCTTTTCCAACCCATCTGAAAGGTCCCTTCTTTCTCTGCCAATTCAAATCTAGCCTTTATTGGCAATACAGCTACTTTTAATGAGCTGTCACTGTACAGTGACTGTCATCTGTGACAAAATGGACATATGCTTAGAAGCAGGTTAAGGACTAGATTGAGCCAATTACAATAATTGTATTAGTGACCTGGCTCTTCCAGCCAGCCCTCCCATAAGAAAAATGCAAATGCAAGACACTACAAACCATTTGCAGTACCAGCATTATGTTTTCCAGTAATTTTGTTTTAAATAAAAAATACGTATTTTGTATGTAGCACTTAGAAGTTATCCCGAAGACAATGTTAGTGAATTTAAATTTATTACCTGTAAGCCCTATCACTCTTTCAAATAAACAAGATTCATACCTTCCCTGAATATTAAAGTGTCCCTCACTATAATACAATATTTCTTGAAATAGAACAGCTTACAGAATACATGTAATTTATTACTGGAAATCCTTGTTTCTGTAGGAAAAGGAATCAAGTTATATTGCAACCACTCCTCTACTTAAATTCTGTAACCATTATGTGATGAACAGTTTAAGAAATGCATCTTGTTCATATTTATATGGCTCCTGGAGAACTTAATCCAGTAACACCAAAAACATAATCTCACTTAAAATCTTAAATGAAATGATGCTGCTAAAAAGCTACTAAGATGATGAAGCAAATACATTTGTGCTGCATTAGCAGACTCAGTGACAGATATTGGCTCCAGTGAGCACTTAAAAATAATAAAACACTTTGCCAAAGACCTGCATTTTTGTTAAAAAAAAAATCCACAAATAACACAATGGTGCAAGATATCTCATAAATTTGTAATCGTCTCACATCACATCCACATTATAAGAAGAGGGATCAAACGAGCCTTTTTGTCCTATAACTATGCATAAGTTTTTCCTTTGCATGTCCCATGGGGCTCTCTGTCCTGATGTTCTCTGATGTTAGGCTATTGTACTTTGTCTCCCATCTCTATTAGAGTCTGTTATATAAATACATTCCTTTAAGAGTGTAACCATTATAAAATGAACTATGTTATCACTGCCATGACTAGATCCATTTCTTCCCCAGAACAAAAGAGATTTGCATTATTTTTAAAAAAGAAAAGAAATGCACAATGCAACTGTATTCCTTTTAAAAAAAACCCTTCAGGTGTTAAACTAGTACAAAGTCATACCAATTAATGTGACTAATTTTATCACTTTAGGGCCTGATTCTGCAGCCCTTACATTGGGAAGCACCGTACTACACAAGAAATCACAGTTATTTCAAGGGGACTGCTTATGGAAAGAGGTACAAGTACTAATCAGTGTGAGTTAAGTTTGACAGTCAGGACCTACATATCCCTGTGTGCCCGATCCTCCAGTCTATACCCTGTGAAACCAGTGGGAGTTTGGGCCTATCTTATGTATTAAGAGTGGAATTTTCAGAAGCCCCTACGTGATTTAGGTATAAAAGTCCATGGGAATTCAGTGGGACTTTTGTGCCTAAGTCACTTAGGGAGCTGCTGAAAAATCACATCCTAAAGGCATTTTTTGCTTCATCTGGCTAAGGCTATTTATTTATTTTCCTGTCATGTTTCCCTTCATATCCCTGAAAGCAAGAACTTTTTCACCTGGAAAACTGCAGATCTGGGATTGAGACCACAATTGCACAGCAGGTGGCCCAGACTGTAGCAAAATGCATGAATCCATTACAGTACACAAACCAATCACACTGACCCATTCACCAGAAATCTACACTGCTAGCTCCCTAGATTAAGGAATCAAAATGAAAAACAATTTAAAATCCCATAGATGGAGAGCCTTGTGGACTTCATTACACTTAGTAATTTTTGCATAGAGTGTCTCTCCTGTAATTAAAATGAGCAAAAATTAGTGAGGTTTTTTAAAAAAAAACAAAAAATATCAGCAAAATAGTGGAATTTAACCCTCAGTAATTTCTTTGGTTTTTACAATAATACTTGTGTGCAGCTGTCATAGAAACATGACAAGAGTGAAAATGGCACTGTTTCTATAGTGACCTAGGGTTCTGCTGTAAATTCAGAGGCTCTTCCCATCTAGGTGAATGAGGGATGAGTGTGCTTAATTTGTCTGGGCATTACAATGAGAGAAAACACCTTTAGCCCAAGTATTTTTGAAATAAGTTTTGCACTCTTTATTGTAGAGACCTTTCAATGAGAGACGAGGAAGCCTCTAAGCAACCAGAATGGGTAAAAAATAAAAATAAAAAAGCCCTGAGTCCATCTTGGTTTTGCCATGTTAGCAGATCATCTGCTGCAATTCAAATGTCAGAATTCCTTTTGGAGGATTAACAATTCAGATAGAAAAGCCACTGTAATGCAGTCATTTGGAAAGATTTCAGAATGATTCAACTCATTAAAATAAAAGATAAGATATACCCTCTGAGCGTGAGGTTAACTGTTTCTATACATTCCACTGCAATGAGCAACGAACATGCTTTTCTAAAAGGAAATTAGGCCATAAACTTAGGGTAGCCAACTTTGTAATTGCACAAAACTGAACACCCTTGTCCTGCCCCCTGACAGGAGGCCCCACCCCCCCACTCACTCTGGCCCCCCTCCCTCCGTCAATCGCTCTTCCCAAACCTCACTCACTCCCTGCCAGTGAAAAGTGGGGTGGGGGAGCGGGGGGAAGGCTCCGGGGTGGGGCCAGAAATGAAGGGTTCAGGGTGTGGGAGGGCGCTCTGGGCTGAGGCAGGGGGTTGGGGTGGAGCAGGGGGTGAGGCTCTGGCTGGGGGTGCGGGCTATGGGATGGGGCTGGGGATGAACAGTTTGGGGTACAGGAGGGTGCTCCGGGCTTCCAAGCGGTTTGAAGTGTGGGAGTGGGCTCAGGGCTGGGGCAGGGGGCTGAGATGCAGCAGGGGTGCAGGCTCCGGCTGGGGGCTTTGGGGTGGGGCTGGGGATGAGGGGTTTGGGGTGTAGGAAGGGGCTCAGGGCATGGAAGGGGGTTGGAGTGTGTGTGGGCGTGCAGGCTACAGGAGGGAGTTTGGGTGCAGGAGGGGGTTCTGACCTGGGGCAGGGGGTTCAGGGTGTGGGCTCTGGCTGGGCAGCACTTACCTCAGGTGGCTCCCGGCCAGCAGCACAGTGGGGCTTAAGGCAGGCTCCCAGGCAGAGGCATGCCTAGGTGGCACTGGAGGGTGCGCACTGCCTGCGCCTGCAGATGCCACCCCCCGTAGCTCCCGGTTCCTGGCCAATGGTGCTGGGGCAGCACGCGGAGCTTCCCTGATCGCCCCTGTGCCTAGAGGCTGGATATGCCAGCTGCTTCCGGGAGCAGCGCGGAGCCAGGGCAGACAGAGAGCCTGCCTTAGCCCCAGTGTGCTGCCAACTGGACTTTTAACAGCTCGGTCAGTGGTGCTGACTGGAGCTGCCAGGATCCCTTTTCTATTGAAAACTGGACACCTGGCAACCCTAACTTGTGAGAGCAAAGGCTTGTCTAGACCAGCCTAGACCTTAGTCTGCACCAACTGGCCTATGTGGACCTTGCTGGAGTGCACTAAAAGTTCCCCTCAGTGAGCATTAATGTAGCTCCTTTTCAAACAGTACTACATGACGCACACTAGGGAATTTTTAAAGTGCGCCAGCAGGGTCCACAGGAGACAGTTACTGTGCCAGATGCTGATGTGCATTAGAATTCACAACCCAGCTGGGGCAGACTCAGGCACCATATAGACAAGCCCTGAGTTGGAATTCACTGTCCTAACTGTCCACCATAAGACTAAGAACAACACACAGTATAGGATAAAGAAATTGTGTCTGGGGATCACAAAGGCACAAACAGACAGTACCATCAAAACAGTGGCTGCAGCCAAGCTATTTAGATGGTAAGCTCTCTGGGGCAGGGACTGTCTATTTTGTGCTCTGTTTGTACAGTGCCTAACACAATGGGATTCTGGTCCCTGACTGAGACTCCTAGACCTACAGCAATATAAGTGAAATAATAGCAATAATTGTTGGATTCAGGTTACTGTCAGTGCACATTTTTTAGAACACCAGGTGAAAGCAGATGCACTGACATTAGTATATGTCACCTGCCTGCAGTAACTAAATAACTTACCACACTTTAACTCCCTTAATTTTTACATTTATTTGCAGTATTTAAACTTCATGGGTGTTTGTAATGTCAATGGAAGAAACCACAGAAAAACAACACACATCTGGCTTCTGCAGACTTGTACAGGTCTCTGTGAGGCTAAGTCATATCCTTTTGATAGTAATACTTCCCACATGTATGGAACTCTCCATTCAAGAATCCTCAAACGCTTTATAAATATTTATGAACTAAGCCTCAATGCCACAGAGCAATATGTATTTATCCCATTCTACAGATGGGGAAACGGAGGCACAGAAATTAAGGCTAACATTTTCATAAATGGCCACTCATTTGAGTGCCTCAGTTTTTGAGTGCCCAACCTGAGCCACTATAAAAATCATACAGCTCCCACTGAAAAAAATATATGGCAGGTGCTCAAACACCTTTGAAAAAAATCAGATGTAAGCTGTTTCAAGTTGGAACCCAAAATCTGTTGTCCCTCTTTAAGGTTTGGCTCCTTCTGACTTGCCCAACATCAGATAGGGCTCTGTAGCACAGCCAGGAATAGAACCCAGCTCCAAGACTTGTGCCTTAGTCACAAGACTATCCTTTTGGCTTATTAGCCACTATGACTATTTTCTATACACAAAAAGCATAGGAATATTACCATGAAACGCAATACCTGCTCTGATCTTCTGCATAGCAAATCAAGATGCACTCCCCCTGAGTACAATCTGCTAAAGAGGGTCAGGGTGGTATCCACCAATTATGTTCCAGTAATAATGAAATACAATAGAACTCTTGAAGTACCTAGGACATAGAGATGTATAACAAATGAATGCACAATAGGATGCATACCACTTACCTATTTTAGGGTTTTGTATTGGTGCCCAATATTATATTATCTGAGTAGTTCTAAGGTCAAATATATTGGCAAACCAAGATCCTTAGTGGACTTGATGGAGTCTTTCGTACTTCTTTCTTTGGGAATAGGAAACTCTGCTTGGGGTAGTTTTTTAGGAGTAAGGGCTTGTCTACATTACCCGCTGGATCAACAGGCAGCAATCGATCCAGTGGGGGTCGATTTATCGCATCTAATCTAGATGCGATAAATCGACCGCCGAGTGTTCTCCCGTCGACTCCGGTACTCCACCAGGGCAAGAGGCGCAGGTGGAGTCGACGGGAGAGCGTCAGCTGTTGACTTACCGCAGTAAGTAGATCTAAGTACGTCGACTTCAAGTTGTGTAACTTAGATCGATCTCCCCCACAGTGTAGACCAAGCCTTAGAGAGGAGAGGAAGAAGTGATTGTTGTAAATAATCATTCTGGTTATGGTGGAAACATTTTTATCATGGAAAGTAGGTCTTGCAGCATGACCAGAAGTTTACTGAAATGTCTTATAACATGTATTCATTTAACTTCACGAATGCTATCTCCTACAAAAAGAAAACAAGAGGGCATTCAAGCTTTGTTTTAACTGTGCTAAAGAATAATCCAGCTGCTTGATTAGAGCATGATGGTTTATATTTAAATAGGCGAAAACTCGGATGTAGAAAAGTAGTAGTTTAGTTATTCTGGAAATATGACAGCCATACAAATAGCGAGGAAAGTTTGGTTTGCCACAGAATGATATTTCCAGCTATGAAGTGCTGGATTACTATTTTATTTCATTTAAAATTAACCATCCACTTATTGGATAGATAAAAGGTATATTAAATTGAACCTAAATTAGCTCTATATAATATTATAACAGACTATATAGGTGAATTCACTGATTCAATTAAATGAACCCCTAATTGCTTTCAGGTCAACCTTAACAATAAATTTTCTCCATGAAAGAGAGTATCAAGCATTCTCTTATCTCTTCAACTCAGAAAGATAACCAATTACGTTACTGAATTCTCACAGATCAGCCCCATAAGCGTTCTGTAAGCATTACTGTACCATGTACATGTTACTGTGTCATGGACAACATAACAACAAAAGGCAGTTTAAACTCCATTGAAAGGAAGCTATCGATTTTAAGAACTCACAGTCTGCTGAGGGTGTTGGAGCACTTTCTGGTTTCCAGGATTTGACATCTACTCTAGATGGAATGGCTCAGAATGGTACAGGCCCCTACCACACTGAGGTGCTTAGATACCCTGAAGATGGGTACAGTATAAAACCAAGATAGAGAGATTAGACAAGTAGGATGTGATCACATACAGTGGACAGTTAGACGAAGATCTGACCTAGTATGGCAAATCCTTTCACTGGAGCATCAAGTACCATACAGCCAAAACAAATGCTTTGGAGGAAGGCAAGAATCCATAATCAGAGAAATGTAGGGCAAGAAGGGACTTCAAGAAGTCATTTAGACCTAGGGTGACCAGATGTCCCGATTTTATAGCGACAGTCCTGATTTTTGGGTCTTTTTCTTATATAGGCTCCTATTATCCCCCACCCCCTGTCCCAATTTTTCACATTTGCTGTCTGGTCACCCTATTTAGACCATCCCCCCAGCATGAGAGAGGACCAAGTATATCTAGATCATAACTAGTTCTTAAAAACTTCAATCACTGGGATTCTACAACATGTCTTGGTAACCCCATTCCAGTACTCAACTATCCTTAGAGTTGGAAAGTTTTTACAGTTGCTACAGATTAAGCAGATTACTTCTATTCTTACCTTCAGTGGACATGGAGAAGAACTGACCACTGCCCTGTTTATAACATCCCTTAACATATTTGAAGACTGTTGTCAGGTCCCCCCTCAGTCTTTCACGACTAAACATTCCAATTTTTTTTAACCTTTCCTCGTTGGTCAGATTTTCTAAACCTTTTCTCATTTTTGTTGCTCTCCTGTGGACTCTTTCCAGTTTGTCCACATCTTTTTTCAAATGTGGAACACAGAACTGGATACAGTACCCCAGGCCTCACAATATAGAGTAGAACGGGACAACTACCTCCCATGTCTGACATTTGACACTCCTATTAACATACCCCAGAATGATACAGTATTAGCCTTTTTTGCAATTGCATGACATTGTTGGCTCATATTCAATTTATGCTCCACTGTAATCCCCAGATCCTTTTTCAGCAGTACCACTTCCTAGCTAGTTATTCCCCATTTTGTAATTGTGCATTTGACTTTTCCTTCCTATGTATGGTACTATGCTCTTGTCTTTATTTAATTTCATCTTGTTGATTTCAGACAAATTCTACCAATTTATAATGCACCTAGCCAATTGCATTAACTTGCATTAACTAATTAAAGAAAACCTTTCTTCCTGGCACAAGCACCTAGAGCATGAGAGCTGAGGTTTTTTTGGTTTTTTTTTGAAAATAGCAAGCATCATTAAAGATGGGACAAAGCAATGAGTCTCGAACACCATCAGGCCAGGTTACAAAGTGGCCATTTATACCACCTAAATCAGCAAAATTCTGTTGAAGACAATGGAGCTATAGTGAATTACAGCAGTTAAGGTTCTGGCCAGGTATGTCTGGAAGACCTCTCCTCTCAGAAAGTAACAATTCCACTACCAAAGAGTGGATGATTTTGTTTCTGAATTAAAATTCAGTAAGCAATACCAACTTAGCTTGAAATGATGAGAAGCTTTTTTGTCATTATTGTAAATACAAGCCAATCTGTGTTTGTTGTAGGAATACAGAGGTCTGTGGAATCCTGAAAATTTAATCCAGCAAAGAAGAATTCTGACTGATTCTCTGATATTTAAGGTAGCTTTGAACGGAAGGAATTAACCCTTTGAAGGCTGGCATACTGCTCATAGTCAACATAATTTACGGCACTGCTGCAAAGTTCAGTGGAATTTGAGGACGTCAAATGTACAGTATAACCGTAATTTTTCAGAATGCCTAACAGATATATAAACCTTCAGAAAAATGGGGTTTCAGTAAAATGCATAGCACTTAGTGCTGTTAGAGGTGACTGATTCACAAGCGCAGTTATGCCAGATGCTTTCTATTCCTGCACAGAGCACAGGAAGAATGGGTCACAGATTGTTTGCATTAAAATTCTTTACAATTTTGTCATCCATGTGTCATGACGGGACTAGAAAAGTATGTAAGTTTATGCTAGGTTGCATTATAACGACTTGTTGCAAGTCATTAGCTAGAAAAATGAAAGAGCCATTTTGCCAGTGATATCTGTTGTGGGGATGCTCTACAGCTGTATATCTGTAAAAAATTTTTAGTTAATAGATAAAGTACCAGTACATGGCACTCACAAATATATAGCATAGTTCTCGGGTTTTGTAGGACCAATAAAACGTGTTGTGCACTGCAAATGGCTTTCTCTGGCTCCTCTTTACATCAGCTCTTAACAACATTAAGTTGGTAGATATGTGTGGGCTGAGAAAGCTGATGAGTAGCAGCTGCCTTTTAAATCTTCACAAATTATGCACAGCATGGAACTAACTAGAGCTACTGCAACTCTCACAGTACAGCAAGAAAACACTATGTAAATCTTATTAACATGAGCTATGAATAGAAATATCACAGTCCTATATATATATTTCACATGTATGGAATCATAGAATATCAGGGTTGGAAGGGACCTCAGGAGGTCATCTAGTCCAACCCCCTGTTCAAAGCAGGACCAATCCCCAACTAAATCATCCCAGCCAGGGCTTTGTCAAGCCTGACCTTAAAAACCTCAAAGGAAGGAGATTCCACCACCTCCCTAGGTAACACATTTCAGTGCTTCGCCACCCTCCTGGGGAAAAAGCTTTTCCTAATATCCAACCTAAACCTTCCCCACTGCAACTTGAGACCATTACTCCTTGTTCTGTCATCTGCTACCACTGAGAACAGTCTAGAGCCATCCTCTTTGGAACTCCCTTTCAGGTAGTTGAAAGCAGCTATCAAATCCCCCCTCATTCTTCTCTTCTGCAGAGTAAATAATCCCAGTTCCCTCAGCCTCTGCTCATAAGTCATGTGCTCCAGCCCCCTAATCATTTTTGTTGCCCTCCGCTGGACTCTTTCCAATTTATGTAATCACAGACCTCAGAGCTGGACACTCTTCATTAGTTCACCTCACTCTGTTACCTGTATATGAACATTTTTTTATATTTAAGAACAAGTTTTTAAATAACCTAGGAGTCTAGGACCCCTTAATAGGTCCCAAGCAATTCAGAGGGTTGCATGTACAGTCTGGTGACTTTGAGATTTTAACAAATCATATCAATATCTAAATTATCAGGTCCTCAAAAATGATGATTTTCAAGCTATTCTTCAAGATCAGCTCTCCTACCAGAGCAAAATCCACTAAATTCTACATGCAGTGCCCCATTGGAGGCACTGTGTCAATATGTGATGGCTCATCAAAGCCAGATGTTACAAGAATGAATGAAAACTAGCAGCATCCACCTCCTTCATCATTACAGAAACAATTAATATAAAAGCAGCAATGGAGCAGCATCCTAACATCTGGAAGCATCTCCAAAGCTGTGGAAGCCCCTTCCCCTCACAGCAGTGCCTCCCCTCAGTAGGGCACGATTACCTACATCAGGGGCGTCCTTGTGGTGGGATAAAATTGGAAAGGGCTGACACCTTGCTAACTAACACCTGATCTGACTGGTAGCATCCAGCAGGCCTGCTCCTTCCTCGGGCATAGTCATGGGGAATAGACCCCTTCTCTTTTTCCTCCCTCCACACTTCCAACCCTTCCAATGGTGCCCCCTCCACTCTCCTGTCTTGAGTGTGTGCGCCCTTCCTCATTTTCTTCAACGGGTGCCTTCTCCCACCCTCACTGGAAGCCCCCTTTCTCTTCTCCCAGCTGGTGCTTCCTCCTTCCCAACCATGAGATCTTCACTTTCTCTTCTAGCCTAGTACCTGCTCTCCACTTCCTCTTCTCGCACGTGTTCCTCTGTGAACTCTGCCGGTGGCAGTCAGCAGGCCTCTGGAAACTGGCAAGGGGGAGGAAGAGGACACAAGAAAAGAAGAGATGCAGCTTAGCAGCAGCTTGAGCTCTGACCTCTGGTGGCCAGAGGCGGGAATGGAAAGAAAAAGCTGTTATTTTCTCTCCAGCAGCACTTGTTTGCAACAGAGAGCAGCCCTTGGATAGCACAAAAAGCCTGGCTATTTCACCTACTACTTTCCTTGGGAGATTACTTTAATATTCAGAAGATACAAGAGCCTACCTGACTTAACGGAACTTGTGCTTCTAAGTGACTTAAGTTCTTTTGATAATCTCACCCCATCATTTGTAGGCCCCTGATATGTAGCCTAAAGATTCCCTTGATTAATTTAATCCTGTTAGTCTATGTAGATCTTCCCCCCATCCTTGTTGTACTCTACTTGGTGTTGGCACCCTTCAAATCCTTGCACTACCCTCCCATCATTTGGCTAAATTGTACATTCAGGGCTCATCTACATGGTGGGCCCCCCCACTACAGAAGGGATGTGGACAAATTGGAGAGTGTCCAGCACAGGGCAACAAAAATGATTAGGGGGATAGGGCACATGATTTCTGAGGAGACACTGAGGGAACTGGGGTTATTTAGTCTGCAGAAGAGAAGAATGAGGGAGGATTTGATAGCTGCTTTCAACTACCTGAAGGGGGCTTCCAAAGAGGATGGAGCTAAATTTGTTAAATTTGCAAATGAATTTTAGTTCTGCTGTTTCTCTTTGAAGTATGTTTCTGAACTTTTTTTGTTCAAGTATAGCTATTTTCAAATCTGTTATGGAATGTCCAGGAAGATTGAAGTGTTCTCCCACTGCCTTTTGTGTGTTACCATTCCTGATGTCCGACTTGTGTCCATTTGTGTCCATCTTCATGTGTCAGTATATTTATCTCTGCATCTGTAACTTTCACTCCATGCATCTGAAGAAGTGAGGTTTTTACCCACGAAAGCTTATGCTCAAATAAATCTGTTAGTCTTTAAGGTGCCACCGGACTCCTTGTTGTTTTTGTGGATATAGACTAACATGGCTACCCCCTGATACTTGATGAAGACTATGTATGCAAGGTAAGCGAAGGTCTCAGTAGCAGTAGTAATGGCTGTATGAATGTCTACAATTCAAAGACCATTATCTGATGAAATTCTTCTGTTGCATTGAGTACAAACTGGTACTCACAGAACAGTGGAAAGATCCAGAACATTAAAGAATCACATACACCACTGGAGGCTGTGTCCAACACTTTTGGGATCCCAAAAGGAAGAATGAGCAATTGGTGGAAGAAATGGCTTAAAGTTCACAACTGAGATGGCAAATCATTGATCTGAAACATATGGGTACCAACAGATAATACGGAACCTTATTACAGAAATAATTAAGACTAGCGTGGAACTATTTCTTGTCAGTCAGTCAAAGACACCAAGAAAAATGTGACAAAATGAAGAAGTTTGGGGCCTAAATTTGTTTTCAAAGTCCTGGTAGTAAAGAGTTCATGAGAATGACAAAACACACATTCTTTTCACTTCTCCTTATTGTAAGAGATATAGCATTGTGAATGATGTTTTAGTTCACAGTGTGTCAAGGCTTTCCATTTAATGCTCTGATTTCCACCAGCAACAACCAAATCTCCCTCCAACAGATTTATGGTGGTTGCATTTTTAAAAAATGTTTATTTATTAAGTAAAACCATCTTTCTAGGAAAAATTGAAGTTCCATAAGCATGAGGAAGTAGTGTGATCCAGTGGATTAGATGCAGAGCTGGGAGATTGAAGGAGACCTAGCCTCGCTTTTCACTCTGCTATCAACTTGCTATGTAATCCTGGGCAAGTCACTTCAGATCTCTGCCTAACTTTTTTAGAGATGACAACATTTGCTCCTCTTTTCAAAATGCTTTGAAGTCTACAGATGAAAAAAAAAATGCTTTTACAAGTGTGAATGTTATGTTTTAATTTCAAAAGGAAGTGAACATACTCCCTTGGTTTTAAATTGTCTTTATCTCACATACTTCCCATGATGATGGAAATGGTCTAAAGTAGTTGTGTCAGTGGAAGTGTCCCATATGCATCAAATCAACAGAAAACTTCCCCAAAGACAACCTAAATCCAGAAAGAGCAAGACAACTCAAGCCCTCACAGAGATCACATTTCTTTTTAACACCAAAGGACCATACAACAAACATACATGGTATTCATGTGAGGCCCAGGCTTTACTGGGTGCAAAATAAATGGTGAAGGATGAAGTGGAAGCCTTTAATTTTGGCAAAATGCCAGATTGAAGTCAATTCCTTAACATTTGCTTTCCTAGGGGCAGAACCTCAGCTCAAGTAAATTGTCATCCTTACACTGAGTTCAATGGAGCTATGACAATTTACACCAGATGAGGATCTGCTTCTAGAAGTGCTCTTTGGAGCAGAGATATTTCTTTGCACATGGCTCCTTTACAGACAACTTTATAGCACTGTATAAATATATAATATTGCAATATTTTTATAACTTGCGTAATGATCTTGGTTTTTTCCCCTAGAAGCACAATTCACTGAAGTCAATGACAAAAAAATCATTAATTAAAATATGAACATTATCGGACTTCAGATGTGTTGGGCCCTGGATGAAAAGAAAGTTTCTAAACTCAAGTGCTATCCTGAACTTGTGTCTCCTGCACGAATGCACAGAGTGTTGTACTAATGGCATCCATTTAGACTCTCCTTATCACTTCTCTCTCTACAGTAAGACATCTTTATGACTAATGGAAATCTTTTGATTGACAAGTAAAATGCACGACATACAGTCATTTAACCCAAAATTTCAGTAGTTTTCAGGCAAAAATGTGCAAGAAATAACTAATGGACACAGATTGAAGAACTTCCTTGACATATTCTTCAGCCCCTGTGCCCCAACCTGGAAGAGGAGTAGGGCAAATACAACATCTGAAGAGGCTGTTAGAAAGAAGAATTATGGATAGTGAGCGATCAGCTGTTGTGACCTGCACAGGATGTGCCATGTTTGTCTTTCTCCCAGAGGATAGAAGCGACTTCGTCTGTAGTCTGCAGTGCAAGCTGGTCTCCATATTGGAAGAGAAGATTAAAGGACTAGAGATCCAAGTATCAACCCTGCATTGCATCAAAGAAAATGAAGATTTTTTGGCTAGAAGTCAGCGTTTGGTACTGCAGGCACAGCATGCTGAAGAATCTGAGGGCAGTGCAGAACGGGGAAGAAAATTGGCAGCATGTGACCTCCAGAGGAGAAAGAGGAGAACCCATGTACCCTCAATACAGATAGATGTAAGAAACCATTTTCAGGCTCTCTGCACAGGTACTGTGGCAGAGAATGGTTTGGAAGAGTCATCTGAGGTAAGGGATCAGAAGGAGACCCCATCGACCAGAAGGCATGGGATGCATTGTCCCTTGGGATGGGGGTTCCACAGCTACCACTCCCAAGAGGAGGAGATGGGTGGTGGTGGTCGGGAACTCCCTCCTAAGGGGGCCAGAGTCATCCATCTGCCGTCCAGACCGGGAAACTCAACAAGTGTGTGGCTTGCCTGGAGCTAGAATTCAGGGTGTGACGGTGTGCCTGCTGAGACTGATCAAGCCCTTGGACCGCTGCCCCTTCCTACTTCTCCATGTGGGCATGAATGATACTGCCAAGAATGACCTTGAGTAGGTCATTGCTGACACATTGTGGCTCTGGGAAGAAGGATAAAGGAGTTTGAGGTGCAAGTTGTGTTCTCGTCCATCCTCCCTGTTGAAGGAAAAGGCCCAGGTACGGACCATCAAATTGTGGAGGTAAATGCGTGGTTACATAGGTGGTGTTGGAGAGAGGACTTTGGATTCTTTGACCATTGGATGATGTTCCAGGAAGAAAGATTGCGAGGAAGAGATGGGATCCACCTAACGAAAAGAGGGAAGACCATCTTCGCAGGCAGGCTTCCTAAGGAGGAGGGCTTTAAACTAGGTTCGCCGGGGGATGGTGACCTTAGCCCAGAGGTAAGTGGGGAAGTGGGATACTGGGAGGAAACACAAAGAGGAGGGTGCAACAGGAGAGGCCTGCTGATTCGTACTGAGAAAGTAGGTCAATCGGCTAGTTATCTTAGGAGCCCGTACACGAATGCAAGAAGCCTGGGGAACAAGCAGAAAGAATTGGAAGTCCTGGCATAGTCAAGGAACTGTGATGTGATTGCAGTAACAGAGACCTGATGGGATAAATCACATGACTGGAGAACTGTCATAGATGGGTATAAAGTGTTTAGGAAGGACAGGCAGGGGAGAAAAGGTGAAGGAGTTGCACCATACGTAAGGGAGCAGTATGACTGCTCAGAGCTCCAATATGAGGTTGGAGAAAACCCTGTTGAGAGTCTTTGGGTTAAGTTTAGAGGCGAGAGAAACAAGGGTGATGTAGTGGGGTGTGTGTGTGCTATAGACCACCAGACCAGGAGGATGAGGTAAACAAGGCTTTCTTTGAACAACTAACAGAAGTTTCCAAATTACAGGCCCTGGTTCTCATGGGGGACTTCAATCACCCTGACATCTGCTGGGAGAGCAATGCAGCAGTTCACAGACAATCCAGGAAGTTTTTGGAGAGGGTTGGGGACAACTTCCTGACACAAGTGCTGGAGGAACCAACTAGGGGCCGTGCTCCTCTTGACCTGCTGCTCACAAACAGGGAAGAATTGGTAGGGGAAGTAGAAGTGGGTGGCAGCCTGGGCAGCAGTGACCATGAGATGGTCAAGTTCAGGATCCTGACAAAAGGAAGAAAGGAGAGCAGCAGAATATGGACCCTGGACTTCAGAAAAGCAGACTTTGACTCCCCCAGGATCCCCTGGGAGGCTAAGATAGGAGAGAAAGGAGTCCAGGAGAGCTGGCTGTATTTTAAAGAAGCCTTATTGAGGGTGCAGGAATGAACCATCCCAATGTGCAGAAAGAATAGCAAATATGGGAGGCTACTAGCTTGGCTTAACAGAGAAATCTTTGGTGAGCTTAAACATAAAAAGGAAGCTCACTAGAAGTGGAAACTTGGACAGATGACTAGGGAGGAGTATAAAAATATTGCTCGAGCATGCAGGGGTGTAATTAGGAAGGCCAAAGCACAATTGGAGCTACAGCTAGCAAGGGATGTTAAGAGTAACAAGAAGGGTTTCTACAGGTATGTTAGCAACAACAAGAAGGTCAGGGAACGTGTGAGACCCTTACTGAATGGGGAAGGCAACCTAGTGACAGATGATGTGGAAAAAGCTGAAGCACTCAATGCTTTTTTTGCCTCATCAGCTTCCAGACTGCTGCACTGGGCAGCACAGTATGGGGATGAGGTGAGCAGCCCTCAGTGGTGAAAGAACAGGTTAAGGATTATTTAGAAAAGCTGGATGTGCACAAGTCCATGGGGCCGGATCTAATGCATCTGAGGGTGCTGAGGGAGTTGGCTGATGTGATTGCAAAGCCATTGGCCATTATCTTTGAAAACTCATGGTGAACAGGGGTGGTCCAGGACGATTAGAAAAAGGCAAATATAGTGCCCATCTTTAAAAAACAGAAGAAGGAGAATCCGGGGAAATACAGATGGGTCAGCCTCATCTCAGTTCTTCGAAAAATCATGGAGCAGGTCCTCAAGGAATCCATTTTGAAGCACTTGGAGGCAAGGAAGGTGATCAGGAAGAGTCAACATGGATTCATCAAGGGCAAGTCATGCCTGACCAACCTGATTGCCTTCTATGATGAGATAACTGGCTCTGTGGATATGGGGAAAGCGGTGGACGTGATATATCTTGACTTTAGCAAAGATCTGATACGGTCTCCCACAGTATTCTTGCCAGCAAGTTAAAAAAGTATGGATTGGATGAATGGACTATAAGGTGGATAGAAAGCTGGCTAGATAGTCGGGCTCAACGGGTAGTGATCAGTGGCTCAATGTCTAGTTGGCAGCCGGTATCAAGCGGAGTGCCTCAGGAGTCTGTCTCGGGGCTGGTTTTGTTCAGCATCTTCATTAATGATCTGGATGACGGGATGGATTGCACCCTCAGCAAGTTCACGGATGACACTAAGCTGGGGAGAGAGGTAGATACACTGGAGGGTAGGAATAGGGATCCAGAGTGACCTTGACAAATTGGAGGATTGGGCCAAAAGAAATCTGATGAGGTTTAACAAGGACAAGTGAAGAGTCCTGCACTTAGGACAGAAGAATCCCATGCACTGCTACAGGCTAGGGACAGACTGGCTAAGCAACAGTTCTGCAGAAAAGGACCTGGGGATTACAGTGGATGAGAAGCTGGATATGAGTCAATGTGCCCTTATTACCAAAAAGGCTAATGGCATATTGGGCTGCATTAGTAGGAGCATTGCCAGCAGATCGAGGGAAGTGATTATTTCCCTCTGTTTGGCACTGGTGAGGCCACATCTGGAGTACTGTGTCCAGTTTTGGGCACCCCACTGTTGGATCATATTAAAGAAGTTCTGTATTAAAATCACAAATGAGTTTGATTCCCCATAGTTTAAATTCCAGGGTATTACCAATTAAGAGGTCTCTTGGTTTTTGGTACTGTTTCTCTCCCTCTATGTGTGAAACTTGCAAGCTGCTAATTGTGTTAGTACATTCTAAGACAGAGTCTGTTCTCAAAGCAATTCTTTGTAACAACAACTACTCACACAGAGAGAGACTCAAAGCAATACTCTGTAACAATAGAAACAGCACCCAGAGTCTGCCCGCCCTTTTGTTGTATTCATCTCGCTTTGTTAACAATTGTGATTAAAATAGAGATAGAGATGTATGTGGATGGATACTTGGTGTGGATAATAACTGAATGATCAGGGAGGTGCCAGCCTAAGAATGCAGTGTCCATCGGCTGAAGAAGGCGTCAAGTGGAAATAACCAGAGGACCCCCCGGAGGGCAGACTGGAATCCACCCAACAGCCTCAAGAATGGGAGAACCAAAGAACAAGGATGGACTATAAGGTGGATAGAAAGCTGGCTAGATAGTCAAGCAGAGTGCCTCAGGAGTCTGTCTCGGGGCTGGTTTTGTTCAGCATCTTCATTAATGATCTGGATGATGGGATGGATTGCACCCTCAGCAAGTTCACGGATGACACTAAGCTGGGGAGAGAGGTAGATACACTGGAGGGTAGGAATAGGATCCAGAGTGACCTTGACAAATTGGAGGATTGGGCCAAAAGAAATCTGATGAGGTTTAACAAGGACAAGTGCAGAGTCCTGCACTTAGGACAGAAGAATCCCATGCACTGCTACAGGCTGGGGACAGACTGGCAGCACAGAGCCATCAGGAATGTGACATCTGCTGATTGATTCAGCAACAGCATGATGAAGCAATTCCCATAGACTGACATAGGAAGAAATTCCTATAAAAATGGACTCTGGAAAGTGAGAATTTTGGGGTCTGATTCTGCAAACCAACTTCCAGGAGCATCAGATGTGCATCTGACAAGGCCCTGTTCCCTCCTCATGTCCAGGTCACCTGGCCAGTGGCTTGACATGAGCAACTCTAAGGCTGGTAACTATGATAACAACCTTGCAGAACCTGTGTGTGTGTGTGTGTGTATGAATGAATGTATGAATAAATATGAGATTGAATGGACTGTTATAGCTATAACTAACTGCTTACTATGATTCTTTCTGTATTCACAATAAATGTGGTATTTTGCCTTTTCCCCTTTAATAAGATCCTGCTGGTTTTTATTTTATTGGTATAACACCACTACAGAAAGCATGTGGACAAATTGGAGAGAGTCCAGCGGAGGGCAATAAAAATGATTAGGGTCTGGGGCACATGACTTTTGAGGAGAGGCTGAGGGAACTGGGATTATTTAGTCTGCAGAAGAGAAAAGTAAGGGGGGATTTGATAGTAGCTTTCAACTACCTAAAGGGGGGGGAGCTAGACCAGTGGTGGGCAAGCTGCGGCCCGCAGTGGTGGACGCTACTTCCCACAGCTCCCATTAGCTGGGAACAGAGAACCGCGGCCACTGGGAGCTGCAGGGGGCGGTGCCTGCGGATGGTCAACAAAATGGTCAGCAAAATATCTCGCGGCCCGCAATCAGTTTACCCTAATGAGCCGCATGTGGCCTGTGGGCCGCAGGTTGCCCACCACTGAGCTATGTTGTTACCTAGAGAAATGGTGGAATCTCCATCCTTAGAGGTTTTTAAGGCCCGGCTTGACAAAGCCCTGGCTGGGATGATTTAGTTGGTGTTGGTCCTGCTTTGAGCAGGGGGTTGGACTAGATGACCTCCTGAGGTCTCTTCCAACCCTAATCTTCTATGATTCTATTAATCAAACACACCACTTTAAATCTGAGAAGTCAGCCAGCAAATACTTTTCTCCTTTCTCTGCAGGAAGATCTCAGAGACAAGAGAGGGGAAATGAAAGATGGGTAAGAATAGAGAACTTTCAAATGAGTGGATTTAAAATAATCAAATGGACAAAAAAACAAAACAAAACACACAAGAAAGGGTGACGTGAAATGCAAATCCAAACGACTGATTTAAAAAGATTCAATTTCTTTATTACTTGTGATTAACTGTTCTCATAGGAGTTTTGACTGAAATAGGGGGGGAAAATCCCAGGACTTTTTCCCACAGAATTCAAGGTTAAACTACAGCAGAATCTGTGAGTTGATTCTAATTTAAAATTTATAATAACTATTGATTTAAACAATGTCTTTTGTGAATTTCAAAGCAGAATTGCAAGCTACATACACACAGGAATAACTTTACTACTCAAAAAATATCTAATAGACATAGTTTGTGTGTACATGATTATGCTTTCTGGGTTTGGCTGTAATGCAACTCATTTACAGAAATGCTGTTTAGATAAGATGAAAACTCAATGTCCTGATTACCTGTTGTCAAAAGTAAGCTAACCTGGCCAAATTCCAATCCATGAAGTTATATTGTGCATTCTTAAAAACTATGCCCGCTTGTGGTTTCAATTGTATAAAGTAGTCTTTAATTTTGTTTAGATAATACTTGTGTACTTTCACTGGTTTCACTTATGTGGCCTGTTTGTACAATCTCTCTTGCTTTGTTCTGTGGTCTACATCATCACCAGCTCTACATACCCTTAATGAAATTGCAGTCACATCATACGAATGGAGAGGATATATTCTCTCTCCATTGTCTCACTTTGAAAGGGAAATAAAATTGCAGTAACTATCTGGGTCTGATACTTTGTATCAATCTAAAACTTTGAGAGCTACTTTTCTATTAAGATTTTATTTGTATTTACATACTGTAATGCTTCCTGTGGGGTACCCAGGACTGTGATGCACCTCGCTACCACCTGCCCTTAGAGTGAGGAAGCCTTGTCTGTGCCTGCTGTAGGTCAGTTCCCTGACTCCGCTGGCCATGGGCAACATAAACACTTGCCTCTAGGCCTATGCAGACCCCAAACTCTCTCTCCAAGTTAGCAATAGGCTCATCCAAACCCTTCAATGTCTCTTGGAAGTGTCCAGCTCCTGGTCCTCTGGACACTCACAGTATCCACAGATTGCTTCCAAAAAGCAGTACACCCCAGCTTACCAATTCTACCTCAGATCGCTTCTCTGCTTAACACACAGCACTTAGGTATTTTTGTAATGAAAACAAGTAAAAGTTTACTTAATAAAGTATAGTGTTAACAAGAAGAAGTGTAAAAAGTAGAAGTATTGGAAACAAATGGTAACCTATACAATAAAATCATAGCACACATTCTAGAGCCTACTAACTTCACTAGATATTTTCATGCCTTATAGAACAATGCTGACCCAAAGTCCAAAGTTTTGCAGCCATGGCCCTCTGTTCATAAGACAAATGGGGTGTTACCTTGCCTTCTTGGTGAAGGATCCAGGGTGTACTTCTGCACCCCCATAGAAACCCCAACAATCTATTGCCATTACTCGTAAACAGGATCAAAATCTCCTGATGAGCATTTGGCTCAGTGTGCAAACAGGCATCCATTGTCAGACATACAATGCCCAATACACACATGATCAGACAGAGAGAGAAGCATCGGTTACCTCCTGCATGAAAGAAACCTGTTTGAGACATGTTACCTGCCTTAGGAAAATAATTTTCAGTACAGACACAACTCCTTAAATATTATCCATAGATACATTTTGCACTGATTATGATGACCAGTGGGCTACTGACTACTGGTAGCAAAGGCGATATGTGGGGAAACACGCAGGGTCATATGTGTCCCCCCGCCCCCGACTTCTGCCAGGGTATATATGCCCTGCCCTGAACCCCTCTGCATACCATCAGAACCTTGAAATTGTGCCCCCTCCACTCTCAACAGTTACGCGGCATCTCTGATTGGTAAGGACCTCACATGCTACCCTTTAGTGAATTATTATGCAAATATCCAACCCAGAGAATCCCTAAAAACTTTATGCACCCCCTGTGCCCTCTGCCAGCTGGCACCAAGATGTTTCTTGGTTTTACACACACCACTTGCATCCAGAGTACACCATCCTGAATAAAGACATCTGGAATTTGATTATTTTTATACCACCTTTGGTGGTACTGTAGATCAACTTTACCCTACTGAAGTATGTTACACCATTCCCACAGCAATTTTCACTTGGTTTTAAATTAGAAAGTCATGTCCAGTTTTGAATTCCAATATGGCTTAGATAATTGAAAGTGATTTTGGAAGTCCCCACATATTTTCTAGTGGATATTTGCCCCAAGACTTGCTGGCCCCTACTTGTAAGACATGCATCTTTTGAAAAAACAAAAGTCAAATTCCCTTTTATATGGGAGCATGATAGTACCCCAAAATATGTAAAAAGTAAAAATCTCTTGAAACAAGATTATGAAGGAGAAGTAATGTAGGTGATGTAACTTGGAGTAGCTGATGAAATTATGAAAATTAAAATTAAGATCAAATATCAAAAAATATTCAGTGATGAGATTAATTAGATTCTTGAAGGGTCTTCCAAGGTAGAAGCTTGCTTGGGTCATTTAAAGCTTGAATGGGCAAGACAGTATCTATACAGATTAATCTTTGACAGGAAGGGATGAGTGACCTAATAGATTTTCTTCCTTTCAAAGGTTATGATTCTTTTTGTTCATTCTACTTCCCGGTTTTGAATCTTCTACTTGTGTCAAAAAAGCCACTTGATTTATATGACAGTATGAATCTATGTCTGCTGCAGAAATGAGATGTAATTTATTTCATCAACTGAAAAGATACTATAGGATGCGGAAAAATCAATGTAACTTTCTAGCAGCAGTTTCTTTTATGTCTTTTTATCCAGTATTGCATGTTTCACAATGTGAATCTATGTGATTTGTATTTTGAACAGTTTCTTGCATGTCTAAACACCTGTGGTGAGGTTGATCTGAAAACCTGGAAATAGAGCAAACAAGCCTCTACTGTCTGATAGTTTTGGTTCCAGGTTTTTTGAATTTGTGCACAGTGTGGAATTTCCTATTGCATTTTCTGTACTGAGCACATCTTGTGGAAGAGATTGTGACATTTTTCAAATCTGCAGACATTCGGCCCTTCCAAGCTGCTGCCCTGAGACCCACTTGTCAGAGCCATCACACAGTCTGGCATAGTTCAATGTGACCGGCATTCTTTCACTCAGGTGAAGTCTTAGAGTGCATCAGTAGTGAGTAACGGGCAAAACTGTGCAAAACAGCGTGTCCAGCACAAGCTACTAGGCACTTAATTTTACTAAGGGTATGTCTTCACTATCAGTCGGATTGGCGGGCAACGATCGATCCAGCAGGGATTGATTTATCGTGTTTAGTTTAGATGTGATAAATCAATCCCTGAGCGTTCTCCTGTCAACTCCTGTACTCCACCACGGCAAGAGGCACAGGCGGAGTCGACGGGGGAGCGGCAACAGTCGACTCACCGCGGTGAAGACACCACGGTAAGTCGATCTAAGTACGTCGACTTCAGCTACGTTATTCACGTAGCTGAAGTTGCATAACTTAGATCGATCCCCCCCATAGTGTAGACCAGGATCATACTGAGAAGTGGATGATTACACCAAGATTTAAAAACGAAAACCCCCTTATTTTGACTGATAACATTTGTGATTTATTAAAAGAAATGTACATGTAGCTTGATACAATGGAAACCAACAGCTAAAGAAGCATATGGGTTTGAGGTCTAAGAGTCTTTCCTATCACAGACTTTAATTCTCTGAATTAATGGAGAAACACTAGTAGTGGACCTTTATTTCTTCCTTTTCTTTTTATTTCTTTTGTAATTGGAGCTCAAATGTACAATACTGCACATCAATCATCCTGTAATGGTTATTGTTATGATTACTGTGATGTGTTCTTTTACAGCCTTATTCGGGAGGTAATATATTACATTACACACTCTAGCTGACTCGATAAAAAACAGAGCTGCGGGGATAAAAACATGCAGACACTAACTGAGTGACTGCATTTGGGTCCAATTAGATGGTGCCAATCCAGCCCATATTGTCAGCCAAATCCAAACCAAAAACTGCCAAGATTTTCTACTAAACTGAAAGGAGTGTGTGTGTGTGTGTGTGTGTGAAATAACTCCAATCAGCAAAATAAATTAGGAGTAATATTTGAGCACATATAATGCCATTTGCAATAGAGTAGCTTTGGTGACTAGCTATAGCAAATTATTTTCTTTTCTTCCCTGCAAATGCTGAGGCTGGGATTTGGTTTGTTAGTTTCTAATCTGAAATCAATTGGTTTGCATTGGGAGAGGGAGGGCCTCTAAACCCAAAAGAGAATAGCCTGCAAAAGGCTGATGGTTAGAATAAAAGCCTTTTATTGTGTCCTCCCCAGTACTGGCATGCATAAAAACAATGCACTAAGTTAGCTGAGGTGGCTAGAATCAGACAAGATATATTGCAATTTTCAAATACTATATTAGGCTAGGTTAAAAATATTCTGTTTCATATTTATCGAACAAGGGAACAGTCACATATATCACCATTTCCTGTATTACTTTGCTTCCCCCCCATTTTAAAAACAAAAATGTAAAGAAACCTTACAGGTGTGTTGAAACCTTGGCGTCAGAGAGGATGAACTGAATCACAGACTACTACCCTTTTGTTTTCCTTTGAGATGTCTGTCCTACCTACCAATCAAACTGGTCAAATCTAATTAGAAATGGAGAAGTAAACCTCAACAGAAAGATAATGTAGCTAAAACAAGCTTTGAAAATCCTACTGACACAGTGGGTGTCTAACAAAATAGACAAGTCTCAGCATCAGCCTGAGATGAATTCACAACATTTTTAAAAACTGTGTCTCATTTCCACACCGTCAGTAGCATTGTTTCCCTCCCTCCCCACCAACACACATTCACACTCCAGTTTTGGCGAGTGGGCTCCTACTGACCCATCTGTATGAAGAACAAAAAGTGCTAACGGCAATTGTCATGGAACCGAGAATCCTCCCCTCCCTCTCCTCCCACCTATGTTTACAGTGGGATATTACCTCAGAATACAGTGACTCAAACAGAAAACTAAACCTAAGCTATCAGATTGACATCACTAATGTAACCTTTTTGGTGTTTGTTTCTGCCTCTGTAGCATAACAGGCTCATGCATCAAAAGCATCTCAAAGAACCTCCCCATCCCCCTTCAGGTTACCTTTTTTTCTTTCCTTTCAACCCTTGCTCAGGTAATTCCTTCTTCTTTGTGAAGAAGGTGGATTGTCAACTGGCTGACTAGATTTAGGGAGCCTCTAGGAACCTCCTTTTGTCAGCTGGAATTCCATCTCTCTGCTTTCAGCCAATAGTGTGCGGCACAAAACACTAGACTATACAGACATGCAGGTAAAGAACAGATGGAAAACACGGAGTGGAGTCCTGGCTGGTTTCAGTACTAGTTCTTTCTACAGAAATGCAGTAAACACATAGAGGGAAAGTGAAATATATGGACTGGATTTCTTTTTTCACCAGCACACGATATGACTACAACTTGAGGATTCATGGCCGTCATTATTAAAACTGGATCAGAAAGTTAAAACTTGTTGATACTTAATGAAAATCACTGTGCAGCAGAGCCTCAGCTGAGTGCAAAGTGTCACAGCGCCACTGAAATGACAATGTAAACTAGCTGAGGACCTGCCCCTAGATGTCAATAGGTGACAATTGTGCATATATCATACACTGTGGTTCATTAACGTTTGTAAGGCACTTTGAGATCCCCAGACATAAGGTTCTGTAGCAGTCCAAGATATAATAGTGTTTTTTCTTTGTATTTCTTTCCTCATGACTATTTATTATTTTAACATCCAGTGTTCAGACTTTGGAGGCATCTTGTAAAACACACTTCTCAACTTCAGTAGCTGGCGTGCTTAGTGAAAAGGGTAACCTTTGTTTATAGCTTAAGATCATTTTACTTTTTGATGAGCTTCATAACATTTTATTTTATTTAATGGGTTATGTCTGATTGCTTTTGTTTTTTAAACTTGCTCAGATACTATGAGGATTAGCACCATATAATAACTTGAATAGAATAGTTTAAAAAGTTAGTAACATTTAAGTGACTTGGAAACCATTATCTGTGCAATTTGAAGGAGGAAGAAATAGTGGCAACTTAGCAAGATTGTTTAAAGGTGATTGGGGAAAGGACAGGGATTAAAGGAATGTTTACCAATTACCAGTATAATGTCCACTTATTTCCATTAAGATGTGATAATGAATCCTTGGTTTGGGGGTCCAAAAATCTTAGAGAATAAGAAAATGTTGGAGCTGTAAAGGGGGCTAAGAAAAAAGATGAGAATTTGAACCATGTAAACTGATACATACTGGTTTGTCCTCAGAGTGCCAAAGTTGGATTCCTTTTAAAAAAATTTGATGCTGCAATTGTAGAAGTGTATGGATGCCAAAAGGAAGGCTTGCCATTATGATGGTCTACCTTGGGCGGGAGGGACGGGGGAGTCTATTATGCCTGAGTAAATTATGCAGTATTATCAGGTAAAAAGATTGCAGCTGTTTTGATCTGGAACTCAGATAACTGCCTTCTGTATGGTTTGCCTTTAGTTTCTGCATCTGGAATCACCTAGAAATTTTTTAACTATTTCAAAAGGATGATATTCTTACTTGAAAATACTCTTGGTTTGTGTAGACACTTGCCTTTAATAATCCAAGGATATCCATGCAAGACCATAGCTAAGATTCTATAGAGACATTCACAACAGGAGCTTTGATCCTTAATTCTTCTACTCCTACTACTTATTCCTCATTCCTTAAATGATGTGACATGACAATTGATTATTTAAAAGATAATAGTGATATCACAAACTGATTATTATTCCAAGTGAAGAATAAGTAGCAGGAGCCTATGAGCTGTTCAGAAAGAAAAATTCTGGTTTGTGCAAATATTTCTAATAAACATGAATGACGAAAATATACATACCATACCAAAAAGGCAATGGGGTTGGCTCTGGACTAGGAGTCACGAAAAATGGGGCTAGTTTCTTAGCTGGCATCAATTGGTATAGCTCCACTGAAATCAAAGGAGTGATACTGATATATATCAGAATCTAATCACTGATTTCTATTCTTAGTTCAGTAACTAACACACTTGTGATTTTAGGCAAGTCACTTCACCTCTCAGTGTCCTATCCTACCCTTTGTCTGTCTGACCTGTTTAGACTGAAGACATTTTTGGAGCAGATGCCGTATCCCTAATACATTTATAGAGCACCCAGTACAATGGGGCTCTCATCTCTGTTGGGGCCTCTAGGTGTTATTGTAGTACAAATAATTAGAGCTGGTCAGAAAGATTCTGACTGAATGTATTTCTGTCATAAAATGCTGATTTTCAGTTTCTGGTTTTCAGAAATCTTCCAGCAGAACACAAGTAGGGTTGGAACCCTGCCTGCCTGGCACATTTCTACCTGGATTCCTTGCTACCTCAACCCACCCAGCTCCTTGGCAGCTTACCTGGTGGGGTGCCTTGAAGTCAGGGCCCCAGGGCTTCCAGGATCCATACCTCAATGGCAGCCTGCCACATGGACTGCACCATAGTCAGGGGCTCCAGGGCGTCCAAACTCCATGACGCATGAAATTACAAATTTTCCTACTTTTCTTTCCAATATGGAACATTTTGTTAATTTTAGAATTTTTCATAGGAGGAAAATTCTGACTTTTGACCCATTCTAAAAATTATAATTGTAATCATCGTCACACTATTATGATGAGAACATTTTTCAGTGTTTTCCAGGATAAAGCAGTAGTTCCTTCCCTTGTCCTCTTAAAACACTAACTTTGTGTTGCTGCTCCACATTTCTGCAGTTCTTTAGAATTCAGATATTCAGGTGCTAAAGGGATACAATCGACTTGAATCTAACAAATTTAAAATGTGTAGTTTCTAGTACTGCACTTGTGCTTGAATCACCCACCCAACATTTGTAATTTTACAACCAGTCTCCTATTTTAAAAAATTTTTCCCCTAACTCAATATGACAAACATATTGACATTGAAATAAGAAATGCACCACCAGAGGAACAAGAGAAACCAGTCACTTGGGGTTGCATTGGTAGAGACCACTATTGGTCAGGTAACAAGACATTTTCCATATTAAAGTGTCCCCATTTTCACAAATTCAAATGTGTGAAACATTTGCCTTTCAGCTTGAAAACTTTCCATGGCTGGTCTTTGCCAAAACATTTTTTTTAAGGTTTGGCTGGAGAGATTTTGCCCATTTATGAGTTTTGAGAGTCACAGTGATAGAGTTTAAGGCCAGAAGGGGCCACCAAATGATCTAGTCTGACCTCCTGTATATCACAGACCACTAGCCCTCCTGCACACTAAACCCAACAACCAATGAGGGGCAACATGGAAAATTCAATGGAACAAAAACCCAAACCTACTTGTTTTCTGCTTTAAAAACTGCATCTACTCATTTTTGAATGGGCTGTGTTTCAGAAGTATAACCAGTTAGTGTCATAGTTCCCATTAAGAACTAGTGCCTTGGATTGCTCAGGAAACAACTGGTTTTGATTTAACAAAATTAGGGTGCACACACACAAGGAAGACAGTGTGCATGCTGTGAACCTGAGCATCCCTGTATTCACATCCTACATTGTAATAATTTTTGTACAAAGTATGCTTTGTGAGGTATCATTTGAAAACTAATAACTCACTGTCCATTAATATTCTTGAGTGATGTATGCATGCGATGTGTACTAAGAATTATGGATATATGCTGCAGTTATGACTAAAGTGTGTTTAAACCAGGTTGGGGGGGGGGGGGGGGGCGGGGCGACCGCATGACATTTATGACCCAGCAGGAGAGAGAAGCTTGGTCTGGATTTTACTTTTCAAAGAATACATTGCAAAGGTTTACAGGGGATGGGAAACCCACAAGAAGGGAAGAACAACATGAGGTCATCCCACCTCTTGAAACAAGGTCATTGAACTTTGGAAGATATAAGCAAGGCCAGAAGCCATTTTTGGTACCCATCACTAGCCAGATACAGAGTTCTTGAAAGCTGAAAAAGACAGGTCCTTCAACCAAGTGGCAGGCGGTTGAAGATTCTGGAAACTGAATATAGATGAGCAATCTGCTTACACAATGATCTTTCACCAAGAAAGCAAGGGAAATCCTGGTTTAAACCTAGCAGCTGGAACATTCCACAGTGGACAAAACACTCCACCCAACTGAACTGCAGTGAAAACTGGAGCTATGTAAAAAACTGACAAAGAATATAGATCATAAGGGTTCTGCTCTTCTCTCTCAGAGTATCACATGGGCATTAATGGAGGAAGCAATACTAGCGAGAAAGAACTTCTGGCATGAAAGTTATTCTGTCACACCCTAAATTATGAGTACATTTATAAATACTTTTTTAAAGGGTTACTAAATGATTAACAGGGTGTTTTAATGGTGGTTCGTGAATGTTAGAGTCCAACAGATCAATACTTCGCTGATAACTATCTATAACAACTTCTATTGATGCACTTACAACAATGTGTAATGCACTACTCATGTCTGTACAATGCTTATAACATTTCATTTACTAAGCTTTTATTAACTCCTTATAGACATACCCTTAATACAAGTGTGACCGATGATACAGTGGAAAACATTTTAAAAAAAGAATACTTTAAAAAATGATTTGCTCTCCACAGTTTGTAATCTCTAAGTTTAAAAGTTTATATGCTTTGATATCTTGGAACCTGCAGGAAGGGAGTGTTCCATATCACTGCAGCCCTGCTAGCTCATATTGAAGCAGTCTTGAAGGACTCTAGGGAGAGAGAGATCCAGCTCTTCTCAGCTGGAAAAAGATCACTGTGATATTAGGCCTGAAGGTGAAAAGGTGTGAAGAGGGTAAAAGCAGAGGAAATCACTATGGCTATAAGATAGGGTCTGAGGAACCCCTGGAATACAAAAGCTTTAGACACCAAAGTCTCAAGCACAGCATATTACCACCAGCACTGACCATAATTAGCGTTGTCTATTGACTTGGGATGGAGAATGGGAATCTGGATTCCCCTGGTTCTGTTTTCAGCTGAGCAACTGATATGTTGCTCAGCTGAACTTGGTCAAGCCATTTAAACTCACTTGTAAAATGAGGACAGTAATACTTGTGACAGATATAACAAAATCTTGCATATCCTAGACAAATCTTATTGAATTGGGTTTAATGTGTTTGGGGTCTGTCAGAGCTGTAAGTAGGCCAGGGGTGAGCAAGCATATTTGTGCCACTGCTGGGTTTTTTTGGCTTTTCTCCACCCCATTTTTCCTCCCCTGAGGCTTTGCGCCTTGGTTACAGGGATGGGAAGCCCACAAGAGAGAACAACAACATGAGGTCATCCCACCTCTTGAAACAAGGTAATTGAACCCCACCTTGGTTATGGCTCTGGGCCCCCATTGTATTAAAATGCTATTGTTTATGTATTATTGTGAGATTTATGTAACTTTGGGTACACCAATGTAATTTCTTTGGTTAGCAGCCCTTTGAAGCCACTCTCTAGAGAGGTCTGCATATACTAGTTCAAACTGGATGCTCCAGGAACCAACAGACAAAAAAGAATTTTTGGATAAATAGTCTGGTTTTAAACCAGAGTCAGACTCCTCCTTTCTGTTGCAGCAAAAGGACAGCACTTCTGGTGTAAGGTGGGCCCCAATCCTTAGGGAAGGGTTGGAAGGACTAATCACCATCCACATTCCTTGTCAGAGTGAATGGGGTGATCTCTGGTAAGCTTATTAGCATGTGTGTAGGTTCTTTTATTGTTTGTAATATGTTTTCTCTGTAATGCTTTCTACTTTAAGAATAAATCTGTTTGCTTAGAAACAGCTGTGTGGTAACTTATATCTGTGGCAATCACACTGTTTACCATCTTTAAGGAGAGAAGTGAAGCAAGCCTTCTAGGCAGCCTGTCTTTTGCTGAGAAAATGACTCTACAGCCAGGGAACCGTGCAGCCTGGAAATACTCTGGTCAAAAGGGAGAGAGAAACGTGTCTCCACCCCAGAGAGGCAACAGCTGGTGAGGCCAGAAGCCTAAGAATGGGTGTCCTTACTGAACCACTAAGGGGGAAACACAGGTGCAATTGCCCTGAACTATGACAATGCTTACCTGCCTCTTGGGAGAGCAGTAAACTGAAATATATATCAAGCTCTTGTTTTTTCCTACCCCCCCCGCCCCCTCAGACGTTCTTGTTAAATCCTGGATTTGTGCTGGAAATGGCCCACCTTGATTATCATACACATTGGAAGGAGAGTGGTCACTTTAGATAAGCTATTACCAACAGGAGAGTGGGTTTGTGTGTGTGTGGGGGGGGTGCGGGGGGAGAGAAAACCTGGATTTGTGCTGGAAATGGCCCAACTTGATTATCATACACATTGTAAGGAGAGTGATCACTTTAGATAAGCTATTACCAGCAGGAGAGTGGGGTGGGGGGAGGTATTTTTTCATGCTTTGTGTGTATAAAAAGATCTTCTACACTTTCCACAGTATGCATCCGATGAAGTGAGCTGTAGCTCACAAAAGCTTATGCTCAAATAAATTGGTTAGTCTCTAAGGTGCCACAAGTACTCCTTTTCTTTTTGCGAATACAGACTAACACGGCTGTTACTCTGAAACATATCAAGCACTATAAGATTGCTGAATGAAAATGCAAAGCTTTACCACTATCTCTGCTGTTATGGCTGCAGAAGGGTAGAAATATTAATTGTTAAAGGTCAGCTACTGAAATGAACAAAACAAGCAAAGCAAATATTAAAAGGGGACAAACCTGTTGACTCCCAACAGAATGCAGGCATTTGGTGCCAGGTTTGATGCTTGTTCCCAGTGTCTCACCTCCGAGGGGGAGGGTGCTGGCCAAAACTCAGGTTTGGAAGGACCTCACGCCCATGAACGGCAATAGCCAACAATGACTCTCTCCAACCGTTTAAAGGGCAGCATGATATATTCATTTGTGAGTCATTCAGTTGCTTGGCAGGAAGGCGACATAAGGCAGGAATGTAAAGTAAGAAGACCTGGGATGAATCTCAGGGGGTTTATTAGGGACAGATTTCTGTATCACCCATTGCTATGCTATCCGATTGAGCGGGTGTCTGAGTAGTACCTTTCTAGCAGACATTTTTCAAGGCCTTGACCGAGAATATCTCTTTGAGTTTGAAGGACAAATCAGCCACATGAAGGACAGCACAAAATCTACACTGAGAAGGGAAAATATAAGCACAGGGAGAGAGAAGAAAGAGAAGGAAGCAATGCTGGGGATGGCTATCAGGTATGACCTTTTGTCAACACTGCCAGGTTTTCCCAGGTATCCTTTAATCCCTGCTCAGTCTGACCACCACAGAGCTGCCTGATGGAACTTAATGCTGAGATATTTATGAATTAGTCTCCTGTCTACATGCCTGACATGTTGCCACAACTGCACAGCAAAGGGATCCATTATTGTATTTCTGAGTAGCAAAACTGCTGCATCCTCTTTCTATAGCTGTTCTTGTTTAAAGTATTTGTGACAAAGGAAAGGGAAGAGAAGGAGAACAGAGATTTGCAACTTGCCTCTAAAGAAACAGTCCTATTTATTACTGCCAAGAGACTATAAGGAGAGGAGCAACACCTCAGGAAAAAGATGATACAAAAGATGCTGGAAGTACATTTCTTTAAGGAATAGCTGTTCTTTTATTACTTATGGCATATGCTTCTGCTAGATGACATATTTTAACAAACAGAAGTCACCCGTTATTTTAAGAACTGACTCTTATGGTGCTGCAGTCAGTCACTTCAGCAAATGCAAGTTTGGTTTGAAGAGAGGATTGATGCTAAATAGAACAAGCATTAAATAATAGTACTGCAGTTTTCACTCATATAGTTTCTTTTCAGAGCTGATTTGGGAAGTGCTTTTTGTTTCTGTGAAAAAAAATGAAAGTGAAAAGATTTTGCTTTTGTCAACATTTTTCTTCAAAAGTTTTGGGGATTTTGTCAAAGAAATGGATGTCCTAAAGCCAACCTTTTTCAGTTTTTGGCTGCAAATTTTCAATCTTCAGATGCAAAAAATTAAATATTTTTGGTTTGGGGATTGTCCCTGTTCTGTCACAGACTTCCTCTGTAATCTTGGACAAGTCAGTTGTGCCTTAGTTCCCCATCTGTAAAATGGGGGTGATAGTGCTTCCCTCCCTCACAGAGGTGTTTAGAGGATATATACATTAAAGATTGTGAGGTGGTCAGATTCTATGGTAAGAGGGGCCAGATAAGTTCTTAAGACAGACAGAAGACAGCTAGCAGCTTCCAAGGCCCTGGACTGAGGGGCCAGGGAGCATGGTAAATCAGGGAGGGAACATATTGCTAGAATTGCAAGGGGGAGTATGTCTTGCATCCACTGCTTCAAGACAAAACAAAAACAAAAATCCTCCAGAGCACTAAATTGTCAGAGTCACTGAATGTGTTCTGGAAGAGTAGGGAAACCTTGGGCTGACCTTTTTTCTCTCCCTCCCATAAAATCAGGTTTTAGAAAGCAAGAATAATGTTAGCCAGCAACAAGAGCATAAAGGTTAGTGGGCCAAACTGTCCCCTTCTGAGCAAAGGCAAGACAATAAGTCCAAGAGTTTAAACTCAGAGTTGGACCCTTTTGTCCCTTACTGGTGAGGGGCTTAGTGCCAGCAAAACAGGTCAGGGAGCTCCTCTCCTGTTAGCCCCACAGATCTGGGGGCATTCATTTCAAATGGAAGCCTTCCAATTAAATTTCTTCTCTTCTTATGGAAGCGCTGCTAGGTTGGTGGCCATGCTGTCGCTGAAGCCTCGCTGCATGCTGCCTCTGGCGGGGTCCACCAAGCTGCAGTTAATGCTGCTCTAAAGGAGTTTTCCTTTAGCTCTCAGCTACTTTGGAGGTAAAGCTATTCATAGTCAGCAAAAACTGCTGCCTGCAGGATTTGATTCACAACTCTGGGCTCAAAGGGTATGACTTCAAGTTCCAAACAATGACTTGGGTTATGTGTTTCTACTTAAATGAGACTTTAAACTAATGCTCTTTCTATGTGTCTCTGGTGGCTATTCAGGTATTGGTTAATGATCTCATATCTCTTCCGTGGAGACCAGAGTTCAAATTCCAGTTTAGATCACAAATGAAATTGATTTTCCTGGATAGTAGAAATTACAGGGAACATTTAAAGGTCAAAAGTAACTGTCTCTTTCATAGGCAAAATAAAATCATAATATGTAACTGACATTACTTTATGCGTCTTAAATACTATAGCTCATTGCTTGCACTGGGACTTACTTACAGGGTAACGTATGGGCTGATAGCCATCACAA
Source organism: Chelonia mydas (assembly GCF_015237465.2). Taxonomy (NCBI): domain Eukaryota; kingdom Metazoa; phylum Chordata; order Testudines; family Cheloniidae; genus Chelonia; species Chelonia mydas. The sequence goes on from NC_057850.1 coordinate 165,955,602, forward strand.
CACTAATTCAATTGAATTTTGATATCATAAAAGTATGAGAGTTAAATTCGAGCTGTTTATACACATCATCAAAATTCTAAGATTGAATTACTGTCTTGGATGTAAGCTTATTTGCTTTCATTTATAAACAAAGTTCATCAGCTATCATAATAATGAAAATAAGAATTATTAACTTAGACAAATATAATGAATGTGATATGACTTTTTTGAGATGTATGATCAGGTAGAATATTATTAGCACCGAGTGATTGTGTGTGAGAGAGATTATCAAAGATGTGGATCCAATTTCACGATAGTCATTCACAGGTGAGTTAATGAGATATGATCACCCAAACAGCAGTAATTCATCCCAACAAATGAAATTCAGCACAGTTTTACTATAAGAATATAAAATAACCGGTTCTTTCACACACACACTGCAGTACCTGCACTAGCTGGTGTTCTGCAAATCACTGAATGTAGGACATCAATCAATATCCTTATTTACCAACTCTAATGACCAATTCATTTGTCTCACATTCACTTCATTTCCTAACAAATTTGTTATAACGTCAGAGAATAGATTTTCCAAGAGATAATAAAACCTATAAAAAAAAAGCGTACCTTATTATCCCTCTAAAGTCTAGTAAACTTGCTCTTATTCTTTAAAGAGGTCTACTGTTTAATTTTCTTTGCTTTGATAACATTTGGGAGCTAATATAAATCAGCAATTCTGTCTAACCCTGAGATAGGCAGCATTTTTCTCCATTCCTAGCCGCCATGTTGTTGCAGCCCATCAGAGGTAAATCTCTTGTCACCTGGAGCTTCAAAACAGATGCTCAATGCTGAATCTTGATGAGTTTGTAACTCCTAACAGAGATAAATGCATAATTACCTATTCAAGCCACGGAGTCCATTTGCAAAGGTTAATACTGCTCATGTAACTACCATGACAGGCATTCTGCTCTGTTTAAAAATGAGTTTAATTTTAAAACTGCCTGTCGGAGGGAGGAGGCACCTTCAGGTCTCAACCTGCAAAAATCACCATGGCCCAAATCTACACATCAATAGTTTGATTCATTTCTAAATCTTGTTATCACTTTACTGAGCACTTTGGTTGATCCTGCATATATTCAATATTTATTTTTACCCATAATATCCCCTGAATATTTGTTCTTCCCCCACTACCCAGCACCATTTATTTACTGCCTACAACCAAGTTTTATTATAAATCTATTCAAATGAGCTCCACAGAAGGGCTTTAATCATCAAAATGCATTACACTCATGTTGGAATGAACATTCACATTTCTCTGAAGCAATATGCAATTTTCTTTTAGCCAGTCAGGATTTCAGACCCTGTACTACAGCAAGCAGAATAAGCAGGACAAACAGAGTCCTTTCATCTAAAACATCAGAGTTGTGCTAAATATTCCCAATACTTGCCAGGTCTTGAACTTTGTAAAGGGCTCAAGACTCAGACCAAGTTATAACTCACCTGGGCCCAGCTTTGAGCCAATCTGAATTGATTTATGCATTATACATTAAAAAAAGTGAAATTTGAACTCTCAAGGTTTTGATGCAAAATCAGGTGAAACACTAATTTTGATGGAATATCACTTTGAGATTTAGGGATTGTCCAGAACTGAAACAATGCAAAACGCAAGGGAGAAAACTCACATGGATCTTTGGCGCAGGGACTGTCACCTACTATATGCTTGAACAGTGGCTAGCGTAATGCAGTCTAGAGTCGGGCGGAAACCACGCAGCAACTACTTCAATATAAATGATTCATAATAGTAATTGAAAGGTAAGAAAAGATGAGTATAAAGCCCTGCACAATGAAATCAAAGAATATGGCACAGTTCTGTTCAATAGATTTTCAAAAATCCAAGTCTTTACTGCAAAACGCATCAGTCTTGGTCACTGCAATCTTGCCAATGTGTCTAATCTGTTCCTGTAAGCCAAGAAATATTGCAAGCCTGATAACCTTTAGTACTATGTAAACCAGGCTCTCTCAATATAGAGAAAGAAAAGAAGCCAACAAGAGAGACAATCTATAAGGTGCTTGTCCACAGTGAGTCAGTCTCTTGGCAGTAACAGGAGAGTTTGCCTCAGGTCTGTGATGTCATGAACAGCAAAATAACTTATTCAAAAGAGCACTCTGTACTAGCTTGAGAAGACCCGATAAAGGAACCTGCTCAGTATAACTAGGCATATATTTTAAAATAATTTTATGTGAATCTGAATAAGATTTAAAGACTCATGGAAAGTGGCTAGAGCCAAGTAAAGTTTCTCCCCACAAATCTGACAATATGTAACTCAACCCAGACCTATAACTCACCTGCAAGCCCTGTAGTGGGCCTCCACATACCTAGGACAAGGCTTATAAGGAGTCCTGAACTTACTTTGATCATTCAGTGGACTATCACCTTCCACTGTTTGGCTACTTATGTAGTTTTTGCAACTGTGGAAGGATAAATGTCATGCTACTATTTTAAACTCTATTTATGGAACATAACATGATTCCAGAATGAATAGTCTGGCTTGCATTCATGCTATTCCATTCCAAATCATACTACTAACATGTTGCAGAACTGTGTCCAAATCCTCCCCGGGGTAACCTCAAACACAGTTCTGCCTTCACACTGTTTACCAGACTTTGGCTAAATAGGGATGAGTTACAAAGAGAGATCATGATGATGTGGAAGTTTAAATGGTCTGGAAAACAGCTCTCAGAAGTCATTTTAGCTTTTTCCTAGTGTGAACAAGGCTTTACATCCATGTGCATTATGTTTAGAATGTTGTGCACACCAACACATTGTACTGTTACAAGTAAGCCAGTGAAAGGTTGGATGGAATATTGTTCTTGTGTAGCTCCTGGGGTTGGAGAGCAGATTCCAGTTTTATGTCCAACAACGGTCACTGTGGGGAGGAACTGGGACAGTTATATCATGCAGTGAAACTACCACAGGAGCTGCATTTTACCCAGCCTCAAATTCAGGCCTTGGCTGGTGTAAAACACTGTTTGCATTTGTGTATCTCCCAAGAAACTTTTCCTGATGGCTGTTTCACACAAAATTGTCATGTGGCAGGTAGAGAAAAGAAATCGGACATTTCCAGTAGCAGAAACAATGAAAAAGAAAAAGTGGAAATGGAACTGTTTCCCCCATTGGTTACAGAACTCCCAGATGAAATCCATGAAACAGAAATCTTTCTTGTTGGCATACTGTGAAAATGAAGCCTGAATTAATTTAATAATAATAGGCTACTTCAGTTCATTTGGAGCACCAGGAGTCTCTTGACAAGAACAGAAATGCTGCTTCTCTGTATGATGAAGAGATTTTATTTTTCCTTGGGTGAATTCCCTCCAATTTCTGAAACAATGCATCCAAGATAGATAGGGAGAAAGGATTAATTAAGGCAAGATGCCATAAAAAGAGAGAGAGAGAGAGAGAGGAATATGTAAGTAATCAAAGGAATCAATATTTATAACTGAATTCTTAGTTAGAAGTAAGACTTGAATAGCTACTTTGAGGACTACTTTTTTTTACCCAAAGGATAATATTAAAATAAGATGACAAAAAGTAAAATTTAATCTAAATGACAGATCTAACTGGATCTAACTGGAAAATGAGACTGTTTAATAGGACGAGAAAGACAGATAGACATTACAGCAAAAGGTCTAGGATGGAGAAAGATGTGGCTAAGCTTTCCCTGGAAGCTAAAAATTGTTATATGAATGGATAAAGAAGCTACAGTCTTTATGTATGTCTATAGCATGCACACATATCCTAGAAGAAAATCAGTTTTCTTCCACAGATTGCTTGGTATCCTATGACGGTTTATTTAGCGTGTGTGTATGTGTGTGTGTGAGTCATTTACAGGGCAGACAAGAAAAGAAACACTATAGCTCATGCCATTTCTATTCCAGAACCCTCTTTTCAGTCATTTATAAACAAAAGCTTTCCTTTGGGGCTGAAGAATCAAACTCGATGTGGTCCAAGCCCAAAGGTAAGGTGTTTTTTTGTTTGTTTCTAAAGGGAAATTGGGTTGAGGAAAGGAGCAAGCTAATGCTGAGCTAGGCAATACCTGTTTGGCACCTAGCAGGCATCTAGACAGGAATCTCTAAACCAGTGGTGGGAAATGTGCGGCCTATGGCCACATATGGCCCATCAGGGTAAGCCGCTGGCGGGCTGCCAGACTGTTTGTTTACATTTGCACTGCCGCCTGCAGCTCCCAGTGGCTGCAGTTCGCCATGGAGCTGTGGGCAGCCGTGCAAATGTAAACAAACAGTCTGGTTGCCCACCACTGCTCTAACCAACGTGACCTATCTGGGCTCAAGTACTGTGGTTATAAGACTATATGTAGAGATGGAGCTTTCAGTGTGAGTCAATCTTACAAAGCTGTTTATCATAGAATCTTACAAAGAGTTTACTAAAGTATCAAGGCCTGGAAAGAAACATACGCTTCATCCATCTCCTTGATAGAGACTATCCCTTGGATCAAACCCATTCAATCAATTTCGAGTTGGGAGAAGCAGGAAAATATTCACTTAATGATCCTTTTGCTCCCAAATAATTGCACTCTTCCCAAAACTGCTGCACACAAAAACGTCAAGCATTGTGTGTTTATATTTCTCAGTGGAATATGATTCTTGCTACATTTGAAAAAAAAAAAAGGGAGTTATTGTTTTCTCATTAATAAAGTTGCAAATGCACAGATTTAAATATGCCTAGCACATAACTCTCAATAGGCTATTGAATGCTGACGTAAAGTACTTATGGCACATGTATGAATGCCCGCATAGAATGGTGGACACATGCTATTGAAAATCAGCTTCTAGAAGAGCCTTGTTCATTTGTGCTAATAACTTGGAGACCCACTGCAAATTAAAAAAAATGGTCAATTAGTGAGTATATGAACAATTAAAAATACAATAATTATGTGAGGAAGCAGTGTGATTAGTGGTTAGAACAGAGGACCTTCAATCAGGAGGCCAGACTCTGTTAATGTATAACTCTGAGCAAACCATTTGCTCCTGTGCTTCAGTTTCACCATTTATAAGCTAAGGATCCTAATGCATTTCCAGCTTTGCAAACCACTTTGAGGTCCTGAGATGAAGGGCACTATAGAATAGCAGCATTGGCCCAAAACATACCTTGGTCAAGCCTGAACCTAAGAGGATGTGCGTTCACAGAATCCAAATGCAAAAGACAAATGGAGGATGCCATGTAAACCAAGACAACTGGCTTTTGCATAGCTCTAGCTCCCACAGTTAACACGCATGGAGGTTGATCATTCTAATGACTTTAAAGGGAAAACAAAGCCATCATGAAACTTGTGGATCCAGCTTTCTGAGTATTACCCTTATGTGAGGAGAGGGATAGTTGGTGTATTAGCGCTACACCTTACTCATTCTGCTCCCCAGCACAGGTCGCATTCACAAGGGAAAGGTATAGGCCTGGGACATTGCTGCATCTAATGATCACTGGCTGCCATTGAGGCTATCGTCAGCTGGGCTTAGTGCTTAAAGCTATCTTCACCTGTTACCTGTCAGCTCTGTGTTCTTGGGGAACCAGGGCGCAGTATCCAGCCTGTCTGACTCCGCCACAGCCTCTGCTTGAACCAAAACCCATCAGAAGAAAGACTTACAAAAAGCAATGAAAAGGCAGTGAGAGACACACCTAAACCCCTCCGGACAAGGGTGACAGGATTAAGGCAACTCTCCTAGCCTCATTTGCATCAAAGATGGGACAGGGAGGCATCTTCATTAGCATACAGAACGGAGAACAGAGATTCCAAGGCAAGAACCACACAGAACTCTGGCACCAGAAAAGCAGGGAAGAACTGCATGATGGGAGATCTCTGCTCCAGATGTTAATGAACCAATTCTAGCACCAGAATCAGACCAATTCTAGTAATAAATCCTTTATTAGTATCCAGAATACTAAAGCTGCCTAACTGCATTGTGAAGTCCCTCAAAGGAACACCGCCCATAGCCAGGAATGATCAGTTCCTATTGTCTAGCCTGAACAAATCAACTTTGGTATACTCCCTTGAGCCATCAGTTTACCCATAAACAAATCTAGTGTTCTCCCTTGAACCATTGTTGTTTCCCTACAAAAATCCCTACCCATGTTCAAATAAGTGCTCTGATGCCTGGATCCAAAATCTGCATCCATTCCATTGGGACTTCATCTTCTCCTGACTGATTGTACTGGGGGCTCTGTCTGTCTCCAGCACTCCAGACCCTCAGCTACCACCACCACTGGGAACACTGACTGGTTCAAGCTTCACGGAGTGGTGAGAACCCAACTTCTCGCTCTGGTTTTTTTTCTACTCTAGGTATAGCTTTCTAATTCTGACTTGGGTGATCAGGTATAGTTTTCTAAACCTGATTTTTGTAATCAAATTTAAGCTAGATTTAATATTGTAGCACTTTTGTTTGTTTGGCTCTCCTTGTATGGTTATTACCTGGCAATAAATAACATTTATGGTTAAGTTGGTTGCTTCCCTCCCTCCCTCACTCTCTCTCTCTCTCTTTTTTTGTTTTTGGCTTCCCCATTTGCTCTGCAGGAATGCTCCTCTTACCTAAGCTAAAGATCCCTGTAGTGCCCAAAAATCCTCACCAAGTGGGTTATTACCAGAACAATTGTAACATGAAAGTGGGGATAGGGACGTGCTGAACCTGTGGCATACGAGGGTGGCAGCTTGGAAGAGCTGCTTGACCCAGCTTGCTCAGGCATACTCTATTCCGGTGCGGTGCCTGTGGTGTATGAGGGTGGCAGCCTGAAAGTGCTGCTCGACCCACCCTGCTGAATCCAGGGACATATGAAGGGTCAGCTTGGGAGTGCTGATTGACCCGATCTGCTCAGACATGCTCTGTTAATGTGTAAAAAGAAAAGGAGGACTTGTGGCAACTTAGAGACTAACAAATTTATTTGAGCATAAGCTTTCGTGAGCTACAGCTCACTTCATCGGATGCATTCAGTGGAAAATACAGTGGGGAGATTTATATACACAGAGAACATGAAAAAATGGGTGTTACCATACACACTGTAACGAGAGTGATCACTTAAGGACCTTTTGTAGTGATAATCAAGGTGGGCCATTTCTAGCAGTTGACAAGAACGTCTGAGGAACAGCGGGGGTGGGGGGCGGGAATAAACAAGGGGAAATAGTTTTACTTTGTGTAATGACCCATCCACTCCCAGTCTCTATTCAAGCCTAAGTTAATTGTATCCAGTTTGCAAATTAATTCCAATTCGTCAGTCTCTCGTTGGAGCCTGTTTTTGAAGTTTTTTTGTTGAAGAATTGCCACTTTTAGGTCTGTAATCGAGTGACCAAAGAGATTGAAGTGGACACAAATCAGACGTCAAGAATTATAACATTCAAAAACCAGTCGGAGAACACTTCAATCTCTTTGATCACTGCTGGTAATAGCTAACCTTAAGTGATCACTCTCATTACAGTGTGTATGGTAACACCCATTTTTTCATGTTCTCTATGTATATAAATCTCCCCACTGTATCTGAATGCATCTGATGAAGTGAGCTGTAGCTCACGAAAGCTTATGCTCAAATAAATTTGTTAGTCTCTAAGTTGCCACAAGTACTCCTTTTCTTTTTGCAAATACAGACTAACACGGCTGCTACTCTGAAATCTGTTAATGTGTGTGTGTGTGTGTTCATCTGATTCTGGGGCTGGAGGAACCAGAAAATCTGGCACCTTCCATGGAATGCAAGCAAGAGAATTTAGTGACTATCTGCCCAGTCTGTATTAGCACAGTATAATATACCAACAGATAGGAATGCTCCAAAACAATTTGCACATTTAAACAAAGACGCACACTCATTTAACTTGCCAAACTAGACTTGAATCTTCTTAAAATTCTCTAATAATTAAGGTGAAGTCTACAGCAGTTTCATAAACTGTACGCTGACCCAAATTGGCAACATGATTCCTAAAGTAACTCTGAAAGAGTAGGGCATCCATAATTGATCTGAAGTTAAGATCCGGCAGGCATTAAGCAAGTTTCCAATTAAGCAGTGCTGTGCTTTGTCACTAGTGTTTTGTGTGTCATATTTGATCTCTCTATGCAACCTCCCACCTTGTCATGATTCCTGGAAAACAGATACTTGGAGGCTGAGAATACCGAAAGCTATAGATTTATTATAGCATCCTGGCACACAAAAAAACATTTGTCCTCTGATTTCTTGGAGCAATAAGAAGTGGCTCTTGCTGGTAAACATGCAGATCAATATTTATGCCTGTGTTCAGTTGCAATTATAGTTGTCTGGGTGGCAGACAGCGGTTTAATGGTGCTCCGTTACTCAGCACCTATTTTGAGCTTAAGCCTGATTCAGCTGACATGTATTTCCTTACTGGAGATAGGATACTTTTTCATCAAAGTCCTGCAGGTTGTGTTTACTCCACTCTGTTTACTCCACTCCTCTATTGTTACTATAGGCAGAGCTGGAAGTACCACTCATACTTAAGGTTGCTGACACTTCACATTATCACTGTTTTCAGTTGCTTATAATTTTTCCAAACTTTCACTGTTTGGGATGAATTTTTTTCATGCTGAGTGTTTGACTCAGGCTAAGTTTTGGGGGAAAGTTTCAGCAAAGTTTCAGGTGGGTCAGTCTTTTCTGCGAATGAGAAAAGCAAAAAAATATGTTGTTTTCCCAATGTTAAAAAAAGTTCTTACAATTCTGTCTGTGCGAATTTCTACTGCTTCCATGTTTTCCATTTTGCTGCCTGTCAATCAAATATCTGTGAAACCCATGGATAAAGTGTGTGTCTCATCCCTATTAATTCTGGTCCATATAGAGGATGACTGCCTATTACTGCTATCAGTTACTCCATTAGTTCAAGTGGCAGAGATCTTGGTGGTGGATATAAAGGTCCCAACCCTGATGATGAACTATTTGGGGATGACTGATTTTTTGTTTTTCAGTTTCCTTCTTTAAAACTTAGAAGATTTTACACAAAAACTGTAGGGAAAAGCATAGGGTCCTGCCTCATTTGTTGCAGAAACTGGAACAGTAGCAAGCCATGACAGTTATAGTAAAGCTTGCAACAACTCCCTTGAATGTCTTAGATGGCATCCTTCATGCAATGTGACCTCACACATATGGAAGGTCATGTTGTGCGGAGGATGACATTTTAGACAAAAATGACGTCCTTCATGGGGGCTAGATAGCCACCACAACACAAAGCCAGTTGGGCATTCAGGGCATGCGATGCATGACTTGCATGCATCAATGGCGTGCCACTCAGTTGGAAGGTATCTAGTGAATGAGGCAGGGGATTGCAGGAAGAGAAAAGATGATCTTATACTTTAGGCAGTTGAACGCCACTCTGGAGAATGGGATTCTCTCAGCATCTCTGCCACAGAATTCCTATGAATGTGCTGCTGGGCAAGTTACGCAACCCAAACTTTTCACAGGTGGTGACTAATTGTGTGTTACTCATTTTCTGGGTGCCCAACTTGAGACTCTGGGTCTCATTTGCAGAAGTGCCATCCACGCCCACATGCAACTGAAGTCAACGGGAACTGTGTTTTGAACATAAAGTGCTATATTATATTAAGTACTCTGAAAAAATCAGGTCCCAGGCATCACAAATTGGGCAGTCAAATTAGTGGATTCTTTTGACCTCAATCTCTCTGTATTTTAGTTCTCCACGTTTAAAATAACAGCTCCTCATCTCCCTGGAAATAAAGTCTTTAATGTTTGTAAAGCACTCGATGCTACAGTGCATAGAAAAGCCTGTGAAGAAATTAATAATTCTATATTCAGAGCAGAGTTTGAATAGTATGCAGTAAATAACACCAGAGGACAAAACAAAATATTGACTAGCTGCTCATTTAATGAGCACAGTCGAACCTGTGCAATGAATAAGGCAGGGATAAAATAGTATGTCATCATGTTTCATAACGCATAGACACAATGAGGCTGAATTAAGATTGCACAGGAAGATAGGCCTTGTGGCAGGGTTTGACTAAGTAAGGCTATTTGACTATCATGGCGGTGGAGGTGGTAAGCTAGACAGGCGTATGGAAGGTCTGATAGACTGGTGGCACAAATCATCTCTCTTGCTAATGTGGAGCAGTTTCTACCGTTAAAGAAAAGCACTATCTTGTTTTGGAGAAGGCAGTCTGGTCATTGTGGATTAATCGCTGGTCATAATTGAAACCTGCGGAGTAACCACAGAGGTATGCAGGAGGCTGTAGCCTGGGGTCTCCATGTGAGAGAGGAGAATTGAGAGAAGTAGGTGAAGGCAGGAGGCCTGTCACCTGGTGAGGTGTAGTGGAAGGGACCAGAGAGGGGTCCAAGTGCAGCTAGCCCAGGAACCATGACAGAAAGGTGCCATTATATAGGGACCCCCACATAGCCTGTTTGCTTAGCTGAAGCTAATCATCTGACTGTTCCTTCAGCAGCAGTGTCTTCTTCCATGCAATCCCTATACCTGGAACCTCTTCCCCATACCATCTGCTATATCGTCACCCTTTCTTCCTTCCTTCAAGTGCTTTGTCAAAATACACGGCAAGGAAGCTTGTAAATCATTTGCCTTTTAAAACAACTCTCTTCCTCCTCTTCCCCACAAAAACCTATGTAACGTTAGCACTTCAGCATCACCCCTGTAAGCAGCCACATGATCTTTTTGTTGTTGCCATCACCTTCCCCTTCCTCACTCACTTCCTGTTCCTATTTTTAACATAAATTATCGATCCTTTGTTTCATAAAGTCCCATATATTATAATAGAGTGTCAGATCCAGGTTTAATTGGCACAGCTCACTGAAGCCAATGGGCCACACCAATTTACACTGGCTGAGGATGGAGCCCATTAACTCAAAGAACAGAATAATGTATTTGCATAGTTTGAAATTACTGGGAATTGTCTGCAGTGAGTTAAAGAATGACACTGAAAAACCAGAGTCCTTGCCCTTTGACTGCTGGAATGCAGCCTGTCTTCCTTTTTCCATGCTATGCTGGAAAACATGGAGTAACCTTCCCCTAGGAATCTTGGTATTAAACATGACTTTCTAAAAACCAGCCTGTACTGGGGATAGGCAACACACTAGGTCCCTGATCTCATGAGTCAGAAAACAGCCTGCCAGCCTGCTATGAAGGTCTGCAGTAGCCAGCCAGTCTGTAGAGCTATCTGGCATTCTTTAAAATTTGGGGAGTTGTCATTAACCGGCCCTTTGCTTATTCAAGTTTTGGGTATCCCCAGAGACTGGAGGATAATTGGAGCTGTGCTGCATACATTATACAGGATTGTATAACCACAATAGAAAAAAAAGCTCATTTAAATTTAATAAGATTCTTACCTTTCCACTATTATGTAACCAACTTTTCCATAATTCACATGAGGAGTTTCAATTCCCTTCACATAAAGCAGATCCTTAGCTGGTGCAAACTGTCAGATTGGCATTAACATCAAGGGAGCGATGACAGTTTACACCAGCTGAGGATCTGGCTCCTAGAGCTTTACTCCACAAAAGGGTAAGACAATCGCTAGGCCAACCAGTTACGAAGACCTCACGAGCCATAATAACTATCTTCATTTAAAAATGGCTTTAAAAGACAATCTGCTTCATGCAGGTGAATATTCAAGTGGAAACAAAGATAAAGGGTCTGGTGAAAAAAATGCTACTTTCCTTGCCAATTTATCATCTTAGTCATTTGATATTTCACATTATAAGAGCTGATGCTTTTCAAATGCTATGTCAGATGTGTGGAAATTCAGAATCTAAGCCCTCTTTTTCTTTGCTGTCGAAAAAATAAAATAAAACAGCCTTACTTTTTCCCTCCATTTTACACAAGACATCATCTACTATCTGAACTCTGGTTTTCTCAGAATGCAGTTAAATGAGAGTTAGTAATGCCCCTTGATAATAGTGGGCACTATGCATTACAACCTGGCTTATCAAAATCTGAAGGCCTGAAGAGGTCTGCAAACCTTTTGCAAACTTAGAATTGGGCTGTGGTTATTTACTGTGATTGTGACAGAATACACCCTACACACGATTGTGTCTTCAAACCCTACACACGATTGCAATAATTTATGAACAAGATATGTCTTGTAAGGTATCATTTGAAAACGAATAATTTGCTGGTCAGCATCATCCTGATAAAATGTGTGTGGCAACATTGTATATCAAGCTATAAGATTTCCCTGTATGGTGTTATTAACATATGTTCCAAACTCCACAGTCCTGCCCATACTGAGGTTGGCAAATAGGACTGTACTAAACAAAGGAATGCGTGCTCTGCTTAATTTGTATTTAAGCAGTAAATGGAGTCATCGAGCAGGAAGGGACACAAAGAAATCTCAAACAGGTGAGGAAAAGCCAGCAGGGGAAATCCTTCCACACAGACTCTTTCTCTTTTAGTGCCAAGCTGGAAATGTTTTTCAAAAGAGGGACTGAAATTATACAAAGAAGGGGGAAACACCCCTACTCATCCCCTTTCTCCCCCTGCCCATTGCATTCACTACACCTGAAGAGAAAAAGGAAGCAAGCATTGCACTCTGGGGGAGGGATCCTGACCTACTGGGTTTGGTCAGTAAAACTGTTGAAAGCATGTGGTAAGAAACTTTGCTTGAATCTGATATACAGTAGAGCCTCAGAGTTACGAACACCTGAGTTACAAACTGACCAGTCAACCACACACCTCATTTGGAAGTACACAGTCAGACAGCAGCAGAGACAAAAAAAAAAAAAAAAAAAAAAAAGCAAATACAGTACAGTACTGTGTTAAATGTAAGCTACCAAAATAAATAAATAAATAAAAATAAAGGGAAAGCAGCATTTTTCTTCTGCGTAGTAGTTTCAAACTCTATTAAGTCGATGTTCAGTTGTAAACTTTTGAAAGAACAACTTAACATTTTGTTCAGAGTTACGAACATTTCAGAGTTACGCATAACCTCCATTCCTGAGGTGTTCATAACTCTGAGGTTCTACTGTAGTTTGTTAAGTTAGACATTTGTAAAGTTTTTATTTCCCTTGTAACCATTCTGACTTTTATTCCTTATTACTTATACTCACTTAAAATCTCTCTCTTTGTAGTTAATAAGATTAAATTATTGTTTTATCTAATACAGTGTTTTTAAACTGAAGTTTCTGAATAACTATTTGAGATAATAAGTTGTCATATTATTCCTTTTAAGGAATAATGGACTTAAAATATTTTGTACTGTCCAGGAGAGGGTTGAGCAGTACAGGACAAATATTTCTGTGGGGGGAAATATGGAACTGGGGGTTTGTTCAGGACACCCTGAAGCATAAACAAGGCTGGTGAGAGCCAGAGTGTAACTTAAGTGCAGCTGGTAAGGCACCCAAGGTTGCAGGGCCCGGGTGACGCAGCTGCAGATTAGTCTGGATTATACCATGACATGTCACAGTGATATTTTAATAAACATTTCATGTTATAACTGTTCAAGGTATACTGATATCCTCTGCTGAATTCCTTCTTTGAATTCACATTTTAAAGCAGGAGTAAGAGTTTTTCTTTTGGCTACATTTTAATAAATAAAACACCACCACTTCACTTGGTGAAAACATGTTGTAGATAAATGCTAAGAAATTAAATCCTACAAACACTCCTGTGAGACAGTTATTAATATCTCCATTTTACAGATGGGGAAACTGAGGCAGAGAGTGACTAAGTAATTTGCTTACAGTTTCACAGGAAGTCAGTGGCAGCACTAGAAATAGATCCCAGACTCAACACCCAGTCTTATGGTGTAATCACTTCTAGTGCTTATCTGAGATCTTCTGGATGTCAATTTAAATTAATTAACTGACCCAATATTGAATTACAGGATTTGCAGAAGACCAAATAGGGCACTCAAAGAGGAGTTACATGCATAAGTCTTGTAAAGGAGAATACCTCTCCCACAACCTCTTCTTATCCCCAAACATTACTCAATCCCATCCTCCTCCGGCCCTTTTATCAACCAGCCCTCTTCATTCATCCCCTCATTCTATCACACGCCAAACCTTTCAGGAAAAGCCTAAAAAAACTAGTGGACTTTTCTTTGGTCCCAAGTTTAGGAGACAAGAAGGAAACTCCAAAGCTAAGGATCTCCTCCCTGCCAGAGATCACCCTGCTGCCAGTCCTCCTCCCTCTCTTTCACATCAGCAAGGAGCTCTCAGCTCAGAAACCTCAGATGACCTCAACTGTTGCAACAGTATTTGACAAAAGAGATAGACAGTCTCTCAGGTGCTGGGAGCCAAACCATTTATGGCATTAAAAACTGCTGAATTGATAAATCCTGTTAAATGTACACTGGGCAAAAGACAAAACATTTTCTCAGGTACATGTTGTGAAACTAAACATGTCCAATACAGAAGCCGCTCAGAATAAATCAGTTCCCAGAACCTGAAAGTAGGTTAGGTAATTTCTAGGCCTGACAGGTTATTAACACCACTTTGTACTTGATTTTGGTACCATTATCATTACAAAAATTTAAAGCAAAATTATGTAGTGACGCTGTGTTAAGAAGCCTTGACTTCAACTGGCCTTTTATTTTCTAATCCAAACAGATACATTTTAATCCAAACACATGGCCCTCAGGCTAAATTGCATCACGGAGTGGAAAGAGAACAACATCTAAATGCTATACACACCAGTAGAAAAATTGTTGCCCTTGAAACAAAAATATTCTCCTGGGAAGAAATGTGTCCCTTTATTAAAAAAAATAGCGTGATATGCCTCAGTAACTACCCAAATCAATATTACTGGAAGCTTTAGTGTTAAAGACCATTACTGAAGAATACTGTAGTACCTTGTATGAGTGGCTGGCTATAAAATGAGCTTGGAAAACCTCAAATATTAGCTCCTGAGAGCAGAAATGTCATGGTGATTGAACACCATCTTTTGGATTAATCTAGTGTGGGTTAAGAAGGCCTGTATCACAAAAAGGGTACGTGGACCTACAATCTTTTAAGCATTTTTTCCTGAGGCTATCTAACTAGTCATCCACCATTTCCCTCTTCATTCTTGTCAGATGGATCCCCCAAATTAACCTTCTCCAGACTTGAAAAGGGAGAGAAAAAAAGGTGATAAAATTGTCAGCTTAAGAACTTTATGCCATATCGTCATAAAAGAAAACACCACACACTCTTAAGAGATTTACCTATTCAAAAGAACTCGCTAAACCACACTGCAATACAGGGACAGTTTGCTCATAAAGAGAAAGGTGTGTCCAAAATATATGTAACTTTCAAGGGAAGGTTTTGCAGAACAGCGTCCTTGGTGGTGTATTAAGTTTTTGAGTCATCTTTTATTCAAGCCTTATCAAGAAGGAAGAAAGTCAGTTTGGCTTTGACGAGGCAAATTAAAATAATTTTTGATGCTGTGTTTTGCTTGCAGTGTCATCTTCTTAGATAAAAAGTTCTTTGCAGTCACGTTTTTTGGATCAAATACGTGTTTTTTTCTTTAATAACCTAGAGTTTTTTAAATTGATACGGTCTGCTGCAATGGTTTTTCTAAAAGGCCAATCTCAAAATGTCATATTGCCTCCATAGGTTCGTCACTGAAAGTGTTTTGCATTTCCATCTTACACAAGAAAATCAGATGAGGAGGCAGTCCATGGCTTGAGGGGAATATATTTCAAGTAATTCTGCTCTGTGCAATATTGAATGTAGCATACACATAGGGGAAGAAAATCCTATTTTTATTTAGGAGCTTTCCCTTTGTTCCCAAACAAGATAAGGTGCAGCAAAGAGGAGCAGTTCGTCCCACACCTGTCCCCCCACAATAAACAAGTTTTAGCTATTCTCTCTGTAGGTATTTTCACCTGAGTCTCTCAGACACAGATTTGCTCCTCCCTCCCAGAGTCTCAGCTGCCATGTGCCTGACTTCTTTGAATGCACAGAAGAAGAACTTGCACTGTTTTGTCTTTGAGCTGGACTCTGTGTTGGTGTTGTCATAAAGGAGTTAACAGACCTTTCCCTAGATACAAGAAGGGTAACCCAGTGGTTTGGGCTCTAACCTGGGTCTCAGGAGACCCACGTTGGATTCTTTGCTCTACCACAGACTTCCTCTCTGACCTTCAGCAAGGCACTCTCTGTGCCTCACTTCCCCATGCGTAAATTAGGGATAATAGCACTTTTCTACCTCACCGGGATGTTGTGAGGAGGTATGTTATAGACTGTAATGTGCTAGGATTCTATGTTGAGGAAGACTATAAGAGTACCTAAACGAGATAGAAACCAAAAGTGATCCACTCATGCTTGAGACCTGCCCACCTCGTTGGGCCAAAGCTCTCCCACTCCAGACTCCAGAACACAGTAAGAAACACCAGCTATGAATAAGGTCAATGCTGTAATGTGATTACTCAGACTGATTCCTCTCTTCTTTTTTAAGATTTTTTTTGTTTGGGCTTCCTGTTTTAGGGACCCTCCCACTCCTTTCCTCTAGGACATCTCCTGCACAGAGACACATCCACCACCAGCTCAGTAAGTTTTGCCTCATCCTTTCATATAATTCCCTGAAGCAACAGCCACAGGCCACATATGGACCTAGTGAATCATTCAGAGTTCCCAGAGTAGCATACTTAGGCCGTGTCTACTCTACGAAAGTATTCCGATTTTACAGAAGTTGATTTTTGGGAACAGATTGTATAAAGTCGAGTGCATGCATCCACACGAAGCACATTAATTCGGCGGTGTGCATCCATAGTACCGTGGCAAGTGTTGACATTCCAAGCGGTGCACTGTGGGTAGCTATCCTACAGTTTCTGCAGTCCCCGCTGCCCATTGGAATTCTGGGCTGAGCTCCTAATGCCTGATGGGGCCAAAAATTTGTCGTGGGTGGTTATGGGTAAATGTCATCAGTCAACCCTCCCTCCCTCCGTGAAAGCAACAGCAGACAATCATTTCATGCCCTTTTCCCTGGATTGCCTGAGCAGACGCCACAGCACAGCAAGCATGGAGCCCGTTTAGCTCACCGCCGCAGTTATGACCATTGTAAACACCTCGCGCGTTATCATGCAGTTTATGCAGAACCAGCACCTGAAAAACCAGGTGAGGAGGTGATGGCAGCGCGGTGATAAGGACACGAACACAGATTTCTCTAAAACCGCGGTCCCCAGCAATTTGGAGATCATGGTGTTACTGGGGCAGGCTCATGCTGTGGAACGCCGATTCTGGGCTCGGGAAACAAGCACAGACTGGTGGGACCACATAGTGTTGCAGGTTTGGGATGATTCCCAGTGGCTCCGAAACTTTCGCATGCATAAGGGCACTTTGACTTGCTTTCCCCTGCCCTGAAGCGCAAGAATACCAAGATGAGAGCAGCCCTCACAGTTCACAAGCAAGTGGCAATAGCCCTGTGGAAGCCTGCAACGCCAGACAGCTACCGGTCAGTTGGGAATTAGTTTGGAGTGGGCAAATCTACTGTGGGGGCTGCTGTGATGCAAGTAGCCAATGCAATCATTGAGCTGCTGCTATCAAAGGTAGTGACCTTGGGAAATGTGCAGTTCATAGTGGATGGCTTTACTGCAATGGGATTCCCTAACTGTGGTGGGGCCATAGACGGAACGCATATCCCTATCTTGGGACCGGACCACCAGGGCAGCCAGTACATAAACCTCAAGGGGTACTTTTCAATGGTGCTGCAAGCACTGGTGGATCACAAGGGACGTTTCACCAACATCAGTGTGGGATGGCCGGGAAAGGTTCACGACACTCGCATCTTCAGGAACTCTGGTCTGTTTAAACGGCTGCAGGAAGGGATTTACTTCCCAGACCAGAAAATAACTGTTGGGGATGTTGAAATGCCTATAGTTATCCTTGGGAACGCAGCCTATCCCTTAATGCCCTGGCTCATGAAGCCATACACAGGCACCCTGGACAGTAGTCAGGAGCTGTTCAACTATAGGCTGAGCAAGTGCAGAATAGTGGGAGAGTGTGTATCTGGACGTTTAAAGGGTCGCTGGCACAGTTTACTGACTCGCTCAGACCTCAGCGAAACCAGTATTCCCATTTTTATTGCTGCTTGCTGTATGCTTCACAATCTCTGTGGGAGTAAGGGGGAGACGTTTATGGCGGGGTGGGAGGTTGAGGCAAATCGCCTGGCCGCTGAATATGCGCAGCCAGACACCAGGGCGGTTAGAAGAGCACAGCAGGAAGTGCTGCATATCAAAGAAGCTTTGAAAATCAGTTTCATGATGCCAGGGTACTGTGTGACGCTTCTGTTTGTTTCTCCTTGATGAAAACCCACCCCCT
Organism: Chelonia mydas; assembly: GCF_015237465.2. Lineage (NCBI taxonomy): Eukaryota > Metazoa > Chordata > Testudines > Cheloniidae > Chelonia > Chelonia mydas. The sequence goes on from NC_057850.1 coordinate 165,973,828, forward strand.
TGGTTGCCTCTAAATTCCCTGTAAGCCACCCTCCCTCCCCCCTTTGATCACAGCTTGCTTGCAAAGGAAATAAAGTCACTATCGTTTAAAAAACATGTATTCTTTATTAATTGATTATAAAAATAGGGAGATAACTCACAAGGTAGCCCGGGTGGAGTGTGGGAGGAGGGTAGGAGGGAAGGAAAAGGCCACTTTAAAACTTCTTGAATGACAGCCTTCTGTTGCTTGGGGTGGAGTGGCTGAGTGCCCGGAGCCTCCCCACCCGCATTCTTGGGCATCTGGGTGAGGAGGCTATGGAACTTGGGGAAGAGGGAGCGTGGTTAAACAGGGGCTGCAGCGGCAGTCTGTGATCCTGCTGATGTTCATGAACCTCCACCAGACGCCGGAGCATGTCCACTTGATCCCGCAGTAGCCCCAGCGTTGCCTCATGCGTCCTCTGATCTTCCTGCCGCCACCTCTCCTCACGTTCATTGGCCACTTTCCTGTACTCTGCTATTGTACCCCTCCACACATTCTGCTGAGTTCTGTCAGTGCCGGACGACTGCATGAGCCCAGAGAACATTTCATTGCATGTGCGTTTTTTTCGCTGCCTTATCTGAGATAGCCTTTGGGACGGAGGAGGGAGGCTGGAAACATTTGCAGCTGCTGGAGGAAAAAAAGGGAGCGAAGTATTTAAAAAGATACATTTTACAGAACAGTGGCTATACTCTTTCACGGTGAACAACACTATTCACATTACATAGCATATGTGATTTTGGTACAAGGTCGCATTTTGCATCTTATAGTGAGTGCCTGCGGTGTTGGTGTTAGAGATCACACATGCAGTGCCGGGCAACAGAATTCGGCTTGCGGGCGGCCATGGTAAGCCATAGTCTTTTGGTTTCTGTAACCTTCATAACAGCAGCACCCTCCTCTCCCATACTAAGCAAAGCAGGTTGAGTTGGCCATTTAGTGCTGTGGTTTTCCTGTTAACGTGCAGCAGCAAAAACCAAACTAACCGCCCACCCTCCCGCATCCAATTTTCTGGGATGATCACTTTACCCCTCACCCCACCATATGGCTGGTATCAGGGAAGATCCCTGCTAGCCAAACGCAAACAGCCCAGTGCCTATGGCCCCCCCACAGCATGGCTAACTGCAGGGAGGATTTCTTTTCAGCCACAGGCAAACAGCCCAGTAGGAACAGCCACCTCTAAATGTCCCCTTAATTAAATTCCCCTACTTCAACCAGATTACCAAGAACGATATCACTCTCCTGAGGATAACACAGAGAGATAAAGAATGAATGTTGCTTGACTGCCAGCAAACACCGGGACCGTACGCTGCCAGGCTTTGTCATGCAATGATACCAGATTACTTGCTACTAGCATGGCGCGGTAAAGTGTCCTACCATGGAGGACGGAATAAGGCTGCTCTCCCCAGAAACCTTCTGCAAAAGCTTTTAGAGTACCTCCAAGAGAGCTTCATGGAGATGTCCCTAGAGGATTTCCACTCCATCCCCAGACATATTAACAGACTTTTCCAGTAGCTGTACTGGCCACGAATGCATCCCAAGTCCTCAGGGCTACTTAATCATTAAAAAGCGCTTGCTTTTATAACATGTATTATATTTAAAAAGGTACACTCACCAGAGGTCTCTTCTCCGGCTTTGTTGGGTTGGGAGGGTATTTCAGTCAGGGTGATAAAAAGATCCTGGCTATCGGGGAGAACAGTGTGCTGTGTGCTCTCCTCAAGCTTGTCCTCCTCCTCCTCCTCCTCCTCCTCCTCATCTTCCCCATCCGCAAAATCCTCAGGAATGGCGGCGAGTACCCCATCATCGGAGTCCATGGACAGGGATGGGGTAGTGGTGGCAGCCCACCCTAGAATTGAATGCAGCTCAGTGTCGAAGCGGCATGTCTGGGGCTCTGTCCCGAAGCGTCTGTTTGACTCTTTGGTTTTCTGGTACACTTGTCTGAGTTCCTTAAGTTTCACGCAGCACTGTGTTGCGTCCCTGCTGTAGCTTCTGTCCCTCATGGCCTCGGAGGTTTTCTGAAATGTTTTGGCATTTCGTCTTTTGGAATGTAGCTCTGATAGCACAGATTCCTCTCCCCATACAGTGATCAGATCCGGTACCTCCCGTTCGGTCAATGCTGGAGCTCTTTTTTGATTCTGGGACTGCATGGTCATCTGTGCTGATGAGGTTGCCTGGCCCAACAGGAAATGAGATTCAAAAGTTCCTGGGGCTTTTCCTGTGCCAGTGCATCCGAGTTCAGAGTGCTGTCCAGAGTGGTCACAGTGGTGCACTGTGGGGTAGCTCCTGGAGGCCAATACCTTTGAATTGTGTCCACATTAACCCTAATTCGAAATGGCGATGTTGATACCAGCGCTAATCCCCTCGTTGGGCAGGAGTACAGAAATTGGTTTTAAGAGCCCTTTATGTTGAAAAAAATGGCTTTGTCGTGGGGACGGGTGCAGGGTTAATTCGATTTAACGCTGCTAAATCCGACATAAACTCGTAGTGTAGACCAGGCCTTAGAGTTGCCAACCCCCAGCTATTTTTGTTAGTGTGTCCGATAAGTGGTATACCTGATTAAATATTTGACTATATCTATTTTCTTCATAAACTCAATATGCACTGCTAGATGTACATTGTGTATGCATTCTTCTAAAAAAATCTTTTTTAAAACAGTAAAAAAGTAAGACTTTCAGACAAGCAAACCAATAAAAAAACAGAGAAGTGGGGTGTACTAGAAGAGGCAAAATGCAAAGCAGATATTTAGATAAACATGTAGTTGTTTGTACCCAACAAGAACCACAGTTATAATTAACTTAAAATAAATGATGTTGTGTCTGTTACATATTGCTTTGTTTTTCCAGATGATGGTTTTCATTTTCTACTACTGCAGCAACAGGTAATTTTAGGGAATGTCTACACAGCAGTTGAAAGTGTTATTGCAGGTTGCATAGGCATACCTGTGCTAGCTTTCACCTAGCGAGCATGGCTAAAAATAGGAGTGAAGATACAGCAACACAGGCTGCATAAGTCCACCTAGAACCCTGGGTGTACACTCCCATTGCTCTTGCAGTGTAGAAATACCCTTAGCTGCCCCGTAGACAGTGGTAAGCATTGCCAAGTGGGTAGTCAAGTGATCAGACAATAAAAATAAATCTACTAATGTATCAGGTTTGGCAATAGTGAAGCGCTCAGTTCACCTTTTGGAGGAAGAGGAGAATTCTGATGACATCTGTTCTATATATGGGGACTGATCCACTGCCCCAACACTTGACGCTAAGCATATGCAGACTGAGTCTGAGGTCTGTGAAGTAGGGACTTCCCTCCTTTCCCTTTTGAAAAGAAAATTATAGTTGTTTATTTTTATCACAGTCAGGGCTTTGGAGTGAAGCCTGGAGCTAGAGTGCGGAGCAGCTCCAGCACAGTGGAGCTGCAGGTTTTTGCCTGGAGCTAGAGCGGAGCCGGAGCCCAGCTCCAAAGCCCTGATCACAGTAGCATTGAGATAAGACTGAGGACCCATTGTGCTAAGCACTGTAAAAACAGTGAGTGAAAGACAGTACCCTCCCAAGGGAGCTCACAGTGTAAATAGAAAAGACAGACAAATGGTGGGAGGCAAAACAGTAGCACAGAGAGTTGAATCGACTTGCCCAAGGGCAGACAACAGTAGAACTATGCCAGCAATAGAACCCAGATATCCTGACCCCAAGTCCAGTGCCCTTTCCTCTAGATCATACTGCCTTCCCGGTTTTGAGATTGGATATACTAAGCTGCTGTTATCCAGCCATGGCCATAAACAAACACATTTGTTTTAAGGAATGGAAACGTCATTCTAATTGGTTTATTAACTCATTCTCAAAAACACCGAATTGAATTAAATTGATTTCCAATGATTTATTAAATAGTTTTAATAGCAACCACTGCAAATGCATTTACTTTATTTTAAGGGGTGGTCCATTTCAAGCTAAGGAGCCTAGAATGGAAAGGGCAATCCTAAAAATAAAGTGAATGTATTTGCAGCGGTTACTGATTGTATTATAACTCTTCTCTGCTGTAAGTATGTGGTGAATTATTTGCAAGACATCACTGCATTACTGTACACACTGGAGAGAGCAGATTTAAACAGTATTGATACCTTTTAAAAACTTTAATCAGAAAGCTTCAAAACAAGGCATCAGTCATGTTTTAATCTGTAATTTAAATAACAGAGGAATTTCCATTAACAGAAACACAAAATGACATAACTTCAAAGATCTGGCTTAAAAAGAAAATGTAAAAGTATTTCTCTATAATTTGTTTTCCCCTTTTGTTTATAATAACGGGAGCTGGGCAAATAATTCACAGTGACTAATTTATTCCATTAATTTATATTTTTGCTGCTTGTGGAATATCCATCAATAGATTGCTAACTCTTCAAATTTATTCATTACTTAACACAATTCTCTGAATTAGCTTTCTGTGCTATTGGGGTTTTACAGGGCTGGTACTAGGGTTTATTGGTGCCCTTTGTGAACTTGTCATGTTCATTCCCACTCTTTGCCCCTTTGAAGCAACAGCATAAGTAATAAATTGGTACTAGATGTGACATGGTTACAGGTGAAAGAGTTCCTTTTCTTTTATGCTAAGAAAAAAACTCAAGTTGTATAAGATTATAACTTTGTAAAGATGCAGTAGATAGGAAAACTAGTGGAATGTAACTTTGCCTTTTGCGCAGCTACACTTAAGTGGTGTTATCAAAATCTTTCTGAATGTCAGATAAGACTTGTGTTATTTTATTCAAAATGACAGAAACTGGAGAGGTTTAAATGTCTCTACATTCTCATCAGTTTTTTTTCCACACATAGTATATAGTATCTTTCAGACATCTGAGATACTGTATGACAAGCAATAAAATAATGAGATTTCTCATTCTACAAGATTGCCTAGGTTACTCATACAAAATAATCCCCAGAGATGGTCTAGAGTAAAAAGGATAGAAAGCTGTAATTTAGAAGCTATGGGAATATTCCTGGCAATGAGGGAAGGATGAGGATGGCAGACTGTGGTGGGAGGAGGGGGGGAAGGTTGGTGGGGGTTACTGTCAGTTTCAGGCAAAAGTGAAAAATACCTAAGGCCTAATCCTGCAAAGTGATGTTGAGTATCTTGAGATCCTACTGAAGTCAATGAGGGCTGAGGCTGCTCAGTCCCATGCTGGATCAGATCCCTAGTACACAGTAAGATTAAAGACAGGGAACGTCTCAGATCCTTAGCGAGAGGGCCAGACAGAACAGTGTGCCACACAAGTGAAGAGCAGCCACCACATAGGAAGTATAGGAAACTGGGAGAAAGATGAAGAAAGATCTGAAGAGTGAGAAGCTGGTGTGCAGTGGTAGCTGTAGACGGGGCACTAACCTTAGCTGCAAATGGACTTGTTAGTTAAGAGCACTGAAACCTGTCCTAGCCCTGGTCTACACTAGGACTTTAAGTCCAATTTAGCAGCGTTAAATCGATGTAAACCTGCACCCGTCCACACGATGAAGCCCTTTATTTCGACCCTAAGGGCCCTTAAAATCGATTTCCGTACTCCACCCCGACAAGTGGATTAGCGCTTAAATCGGCCTTGCCGGGTCGAATTTGGGGTACTGTGGAAACAATTCGACGGTATTGGCCTCCGGGAGCTATCCCAGAGTGCTCCATTGTGACTGCTCTGGACAGCACTCTCAACTCACATGCACTGGCCAGGTAGACAGGAAAAGAACTGCAAACTTTTGAATCTATTTCCTGTTTGGCCAGCGTGGCAAGCTGCAAGTGACCATGCAGAGCTCATCAGCAGAGGTGACCATGATGGAGTCCCAGAATCGCAAAAGAGCTCCAGCATGGACTGAACGGGAGGTATGGGATCTGATCGCTATATGGGGAGAGGAATCCGTGCTATCAGAACTCCGTTCCAGTTTTCGAACCAGAACCAGCCAGAACCTTTGTCAAAATCTCCCAGGGCATGAAGACAGAGGCCATAACAGGGATCCGAAGCAGTGCCGCGTGAAACTTAAGGAGCTGAGGCAAGCCTACCAGAAAACCAGAGGGGCAAACGGCCGCTCTGGGTCAGAGCCCCAAACATGCCGCTTCTATGAGCTGCATGCCATTTTAGGGGGTTCAGCCACCACTACCCCAGCTGTGTTGTCTGACTCCTTCAATGGAGATGGAGGCAACACGGAAGCAGGTTTTGGGGACAAAGAAGATGATGATGATGATGATGAGGTTGTAGATAGCTCACAGCAAGCAAGCGGAGAAACCGGTTTTCCCGACAGCCAGGAACTGTTTCTCACCCTGGACCTGGAGCCAGTACCCCCCGAACCCACCCAAGGCTGCCTCCTGGACCCGGCAGGCGGAGAAGGGACCTCCGGTGAGTGTACCTTTTAAAATACTATACATGGTTTAAAAGCAAGCATGTGAAAGGATTAATTTGCCCTGGCATTCGCGGCTCTCCTGGATGTACTCCCAAAGCCTTTGCAAAAGGTTTCTGGGGAGGGCAGCCTTATTGCGTCCTTCATGATAGGACACTTTTCCACTCCAGGCCAGTAACACGTACTCGGGAATCATTGTACAACAAAGCATTGCAGTGTGTGTTTGCTGGCGTTCAAACAACAGCTGTTCTTTATCTCTCTGTGTTATCCTCAGGAGAGTGAGATATCATTCATGGTCACCTGGTTGAAATAGGGTGCTTTTCTTCAGGGGACACTCAGAGGAGCCCGTTCCTGCTGGGCTGTTTGCCTGCGGCTGAATAGAAATGTTCCCCGCTGTTAGCCACGGGGAGGGGGGAGGATTGAGGGGGTAGCCACGCGGTGGGGGGAGGCAAAATGCGACCTTGTAATGAAAGCACATGTGCTATGTATGTAATGTTAACAGCAAGGTTTACCCTGAAAGACTGTAGCCACTGTTCTATAAAATGTGTCTTTTTAAATACTGCTGTCCCTTTTTTTTTTCTCCACCAGCTGCATGTGTTTCAATGATAACAGGATCTTCTCCTTCCCAGAGGCTAGTGAAGATTAGAAAGAAAAAAAAACGCACTTGATGAAATGTTCTCTGAGCTCATGCTGTCCTCCCACACTGACAGAGCACAGACGAATGCGTGGAGGCAAATAATGTCAGAGTGCAGGAAAGCACAAAATGACCAGGAGGAGAGGTGGTGGGCTGAAGAGAGTAAGTGGCGGGCTGAAGACAGGGCTGAAGCTCAAATGTGGCGGCAGCGTGATGAGAGGAGGCAGGATTCAATGCTGAGGCTGCTGGAGGATCAAACCAGTATGCTCCAGTGTATGGTTGAGCTGCAGCAAAGGCAGCTGGAGCACAGACTGCCACTACAGCCCCTGTGTAACCGACTGCCCTCCTCCCCAAGTTCCATAGCCTCCACACCCAGACGCCCAAGAACGCGGTGGGGGGGCCACCGGCCAACCAGCCACTCCACCACAGAGGATTGCCCCAAAAAAAGAAGGCTGGCATTCAATAAATTTTAAAGTTGTAAACTTTTAAAGTGCTGTGCTTAAAGTGCTGTGTGGCATTTTCCTTCCCTCCTCCACCACCCATCCTGGGCTACCTTGGTAGTCATCCCCCTGTTTGTGTGATGAATGAATAAAGAATGCATGAATGTGAAGCAACAATGACTTTATTGCCTCTGCAAGTGGTGATCGAAGGGAGGAGGGGAGGGTGGTTAGCTTACAGGGAAGTAGAGTGAACCAAGGGGCGGGGGGTTTCATCAAGGAGAAACAAACAGAACTTTCACACCGTAGCCTGGGCAGTCATGAAACTGGTTAACAAAGCTTCTCTGATGTGTACTGCGCCCTCCTGTGCTCTTCTAACCGCACTGGTGTCTGGCCGCGTGTAACCAGCAGCCAGGCGATTTGCCTCAACCTCCCACCCCGCCATAAACGTCTCCCCCTTACTCTCACAGATATTGTGGAGCACACAGCAAGCAGTAATAACAGTGGGAATATTGGTTTCTCTGAGGTCTAAACGAGTCAGTAAACTGCGCCAGCGCGCCTTTAAACATCCAAATGCACATTCTACCACCATTCTGCACTTGCTCAGCCTGTAGTTGAACAGCTCCTGACTACTGTTCAGGCTGCCTGTGTACGGCTTCATGAGCCATGGCATTAAGGGGTAGGCTGGGTCCCCAAGGATAACTGTAGGCATTTCAACATCCCCAGTGGTTATTTTCTGGTCTGGGAATAAAGTCCCTTCCTGCAGCTTTTGAAACAGACCAGAGTTCCTGAAGATGCGAGCGTCATGTACCTTTCCCGGCCATCCCACACTGATGTTGGTGAAACGTCCCTAGTGATCCACCAGAGCTTGCAGCACTATTGAAAAGTACTCCTTGCGGTTTATGTACTCGCCGGCTTGGTGCTCCGGTGCCAAGATAGAGATATGGATTCCGTCTATGGCCCCACCACAGTTAGGGAATCCCATTGCAACAAAGCCATCCACTATGACCTGCACATTTCCCAGGGTCACTACCCTTGATAACAGCAGATCTTTGATTGCACGGGCTACTTGCATCAGAGCAGCCCCCACAGTAGATTTGCCCACTCCAAATTGATTCCCAACTGACCGGTAGCTCTCTGGCTTTGCAAGCTTCCACAGGGCTATCGCCACTTGCTTCTCAACTGTGAGGGCTGCTCTCATCTTGGTATTCATGCGCTTCAGGGCAGGGGAAAGCAAGTCACAAAGTTCCATGAAAGTGCCCTTACGCATGCGAAAGTTTCGCAGCCACTGGGAATCGTCCCAGACCTGCAACACTATGCGGTCCCACCAGTCTGTGCTTGTTTCCCGAGCCCAGAATCGGCGTTCCACAGCATGAACCTGCCCCACTAGCACCATGATGCATGCATTGGCAGGGCCCATGCTTTCAGAGAAATCTGTGTCCATGTCTTGATCACTCACGCGACCGCGCTGACGTCGCCTACTCGCCCGGTATCGCTCTGCCAGGTTCTGGCGCTGCATATACTCCTGGATAATACGTGTAGTGTTTAATGTGGTCATAATTGCCAAAGTGAGCTGAGCGGCCTCCATGCTTGCCTTGGTATGGCGTCCACTCAGAAAAAAGGCGCGGAACGATTGTCTGCCGTTGCTCTGATGGAGGGTGGGGCGACTGACGACACGGCTTACAGGGTTGGCTTCAGGGAGCTAAAATCAACAAAGCTTTACATTAAGGAGTATTTCAGGCAGGACTTCACGGAGGGTTCCAATAGGAAATGGTGCACCTAAGTTATTGTTCTTATTGGAACAAGGAGGTTAGCGTGGCCTCTGATTGATACATGGCTAGATTTAGCTCGCTGCACCTTCTCTGTGAGTGACTGCAGTGTGACCTAGAGGAATGAGTCCCCTAGACGGGGGAGGGGGGGGAAGAAAATGAGTACAGAACAAATCTCATCTATTTCTTGTTTTGATACACTCCATCTATCTTTTACATCTTTGGCTGGCAGCAGACGGTGCAGAAGGACTGCATGCCATCCACATCTCAGGGCTGCTCGGCAGAAGATGGTACAATACGACTGCTAGCCATCCTCATCTCTTGCCTGCCTGGCAGAAGATGGTACAATATGACTGCTAGCAATCCATATCGCCTGCCTGCTCACCATAAGATGGTTCAATAGGACTGACTGCAGGACTAAAGAGAATGACTTGATCAAGTCACTCCAAATTTAGTCCCTGCGCCCATGTCTGCCCAGGCGCTCCCGGCCGACGCGGCCAGGAGCACCTCGGACATGACGATGATGGCTACCAGTCCTATTACACCGTCTGCTGCCACAAGGCCATGGGTTGCTGCTACTGTGTAGCAATGTAGTACCGCGTCTGCCAGCACCCAGGAGACATACGGTGACGGTTACCTGAGCGGGCTTCATGCTTGCTGTGGTATGGCATCTGCACAGGTAACTCAGGAAAAAAGGTGCAAAACAATTGTCTGCCCTTGCTTTCACGGAGGGAGGGAGGGAATGGGGGCCTGACGATATGTACCCAGAACCACCCGCGGCAATGTTTTAGCCCCATCAGGCACTGGGATCTCAACCCAGAATGCCAATGGGCAGCGGAGACTGCGGGAACTGTGGGATAGCTACCCACAGTGCAACACTCCGGAAGTCGACTCTAGCCTCGGTACTGTGGAAGCGCTCCACCGAGTTAATTCACTTAATGCACTTAAAGCATTTTCTGTGGGGACACACACACTCGAATATATAAAACCGATTTCTAAAAAACTGACTTCTATAAATTCAACCTAATTTCGTAGTGTAGACATACCCCTAGATTAAGCAGCCCATGCAGAAGTCATATTTCTGCCTCTTTGAAGCCTCCTACTCGAATATGCAGTAAATAGCCTGATGCAATGATCCTATCCTATTCTGGAAGATGGAAGGACTATGCAATTCAGTTTAAAACATGAATGGTGCATAATAATCATATTTGTGGTTTATCTTCCTCAAATCAGTTTACAAACACAGGATATGATTCATCCTGGGTTTTGCTAGCTTTTGCCATAATAGCTCATGGTCCACTTGACAGGGAAAAGTGTCAAAAGTGAAAGGAAGAAGTTAAAAAGCAATCCACATAGAAACACTAAACAATCTAAGAAGTCAAAAAACAGAGACACAAGCCCTCGCTGGTTGACCAACAGCATCTCAACTCAGAGCTTCCCCTGACAGAGCTCTCTACAGTCGAGTCCCAAGAGACTCCTTTTATTGCCACATCTCCATCAGATCCTAGTTACCTTCAGGTGTGTCCATACACAAGGGAGCAAAAAGCCCACCCAGAGAGGTAGTCAGTCCCAGGTATGCAGGGGATGTAATAGAGGAGGCAAGTTCTTCAAAGTACTTCCATCTTCCTACCAGCAAGACCTCAGTCTTGAATGGGTTCAGCTTTAGCCGGCTGCTGTTCACCCAAGTCCTTCATCACTAGGCATTAAAAAAGCTAGGAGATGTGGCAATAAAAGGAGTCTCTTGGAACTCGACTGTAGAGAGCTCTGTCAGGGGAAGCTCTGAGTTGAGATGCTGTTGGTCAACCAGCTAGGGCTTGTGTCTCTGTTTTTTGACTTCTTAGATTGTTTAGTGTTTCTATATGGATTGCTTTTTAACTTCTTCCTTTCACTTTTGACAAGAAACCAGTTTAAAAGCATTCTGTACTTCATTAATAAAGAAAAGCAGTCCAAGGACAAATTCCTGTTCCCCCCGGCATCCTACTCAACCACCACTATCTGGTCTACATTTTTTTGTGTGACCCCTATTGAGAGAACCCTCAAACTATGGCTCTTTTTTTTTAAATCTAGAATGACTATTTTACAAAAACAGGGGTAATTTTCTGTAGCTAGTTCTCTCTCGCTACCTGTGAAAGAGAAAGATATTAGTTTCTTCAAATAACATGGTACAAGCCATGGTTTTAGTTTTCTAAAGATTCAAACTACTGAAGGTCATATAGGCCTCATAACTAGAGATGGGCATGGACCAAAACACCACATCCAAAACCTGTCACACTTTGAAGACTTTGAGATCTGGAACTGAACCTCACTGCTCGGTTCTATCTCACTAATGGGCCCAAACTTTCACCCTGAATCCAAACACCCCTGCAATTCCATGGATCAGACCCATATCTACTCTGAGAACAACCTTTCATTGTTCTATTTTTTGTTCTTTTTATCATTCATAGAGTCAAGAATCTTGACAGTAACCTCATTGCTTTTATCTCATCGTGTTAATCTTCAAAGTCTCACTGTTATTAAATAAGAGATGAAAGCTGTGCTGATGTCTACTGGAACATTTTTTTGAAAACTGGCTGATTAAGGACTATTCTGGTTATAAATATCATCTAATTTTCCATTGCCCTTTTTTTATTATTAGAGACATTTACATAAAAATAGGATCTTGTTTCCAACTATTCGTTGCCTCCTTCTCCTTTGTTGGCCACCTGAAGTCATAATCCTTCTTGGGATATTCAGAGGGTTGTAGAGACAGTAAAAAATGATCAGTTCAATTTAACCAGTTTCACCTAAGGAGTAAGGATACAAGTTCAAACCCCTTATTTTCAGGCTTCTGCAAAGAATAAACACTATCTTCTATTATTGTATTTCAAATCTCTGTACATTTGCTTTTAGCAAAAGTACTTGCCTACATTTTCTAGGATTTATTATTTCAAGGACTCAGTAATTATTTCTGGAACACAGAGAAATCTTCAATTTAAATGGAAAAATATGCTCTCTAATTACATTTGCAATTCAATAATTTTTGCTTGTTTCTATGTTTCTAATGTAATTCTCCTGACTTGACAGCACACAATATTAAGGTCAATTATGAGAAAAAGGAGGCATTTGCTGACTATTTTATTAATCATTTGTATTGTGATAGCATCTTCAATTGAGACTGGGTTCACATTGTCGTAGGTGCTGTCCAAGTACCAGTCTCTGACTGGATATAAATGATCTGTGACAGATATGACAGTATCCTTCAATATCCTGGGCAGGTCTTATGGAATTAAGTTAAACCACTGCATTACATACACCACCTTTGGGGTCCATTGTATTGAGAAAGAAAAAGTTTGTGTGCTATTATGGGATTGTATGGAACTTCTTTAGGAGGAATAGGATTAATGTAATTGCTGGGAGATAATGTGAACTGCAAAATATTATGTTGAACAATATAGCAGACAGGCTTGATGTTTTGAGACAATATGTGTGAAGTGGAATTCCTCAGAAGTACAGGGGAGGAAGTTTTGTCCTGAGGGGAGACCTTTTGTCTGCTGATCACCTGTCACAGGAAGACAGTTCAAAGATTCAATCTGGATTCTCCAGGGCCAATGGACAAAGGAAAGATTTTTGGATAAACAGCTTGGTTTTATACAGGCTCAGGGCCTTCTTCCTAATCCAGCAAACTGACAGGACCTCTGGTCCATGGAGGGCTCCAATCCTTCAGGAAAGGTTGGAAGGTGTTGACCTACTGAGGCCCCATAAGATGGGGTGCTAGTTCAGATCTGAGGCTGTTATGAACTTGTCATCATAGAATAGACCCCTGTGTGGGTTCTGAAGCCCTAATCACCTGCCAGAGCTCATGTTGGAATTGGGGTGATTACTGGTAAGCTTATTAGCGTGTCGGTTCTTCTCTTGTTTTAATATTTTCTCTGTAATGCTTTTATCTTAAAAATACAATATGCTTGTAAAGGAAGTGCTATGTGCTAACTTATAAGCGTAAAAACAACAAGGAGCCTGGTGGCACATTAAAGACTAACATTTATTTAAGCATAAGCTTTTGTGGGTAAAAACCTCACTTCTTCAGATGCATGGAGTGAAAGTTACAGATGCAGACATAAATATACTGACACACGAAGAGAAGGGAGTTACCTCACAAGTGGAGAACCAGTGTTGACAGGGCCAATTCGATCAGGGTGGATGAGTCCACTCCCAACAATAGATGAGGAGGTGTCAATTCCAGGAGAGGCAAAGCTGCTTCTGTAATGAGCCAGCCACTCTCAGTCCCTATTCAAGCCCAAATTAATGGTGTTAAATTTGCAAATGAATTTTAGTTCTGCTGTTTCTCTTTGAAGTCTGTTTCTGAAGTTTTTTTGTTCAAGTATAGCTACTTTCAAATCTGTTATGCAATGTCCAGGAAGATTGAAGTGTTCTCCCACTGGCTTTTGTGTGTTACCATTCCTGATGTCTGATTTATGTCCATTTATTCTTTTATGCAGGGACTGTCTGGTTTGGCCAATGTACATGGCAGGGGGGCATTGCTGGCACATGATGGCATATATAACATTAGTAGACATGCAGGTGAATGGGCCTCTGATGGTGTGGCTGATGTGGTTGGGTCCTCTGATGGTGACACTAGAGTAGATATGGGGACAGAGTAGGCAACAAGGTTTGCTACAGGGATTGGTTCCTGGGTTAGTGTTTCTGTGGTATGGTGTGTAGTTGCTGGTGAGTATTTGCTTCAGGTTGGGGGGCTGTCTGTAAGCGAAGACTGGCCTGTCTCCCAAGGTCTGTGAGAGTGAGGGATCGTTTTCCAGGATAGGTTGTAGATTGTTGATAATGTGCTGGAGAGGTTTTAGCTGGGGGCTGTATGTGATGGCCAGTGGTGTTCTGTTATTTTTCTTGTGGGGCCTGTCCTGTAGTAGGTGATTTCTGGGTACCCGTCTCGCTCTGTCAGTCTGTTTCCTCACTTCCCCAGGTGGGTATTGTAGTTTTAAGAATGCTTGATAAAGATCTTGTACGTATTTGTCTCTGTCTGAGAGATTGGAGCAAATTTGGTTGTATCTTAGGGCTTGGCTGTAGACAATGGATTGTGTGATTTGTCCTGGATGGAAGCTGGAGGCATGTAGGTAAGTATAGCGGTCAATAAGTTTCCGGTATACGGTGGTGTTTATGTGACCGTCACTTATTTGCACTGTAGTGTCGAGGAAGTGGATCTCTTGTGTGGACTGGTCCAGGCTGAGGTTGATGGTGGGGTGGAAATTGTTGAAATCCAGGTGGAATTCTTCAAGGGCCTCCTTCCCGTGGGTCCATACGATGAAGATTTCATCAATGTAGTGCAAGTAGAGGAGGGGTGCTAGGGGACAAGAGCTGAGGAAGCGTTGCTCTAAGTCAGCCATAAAGATGTTGGCATACTGTGGGGCCATGCGGGTACCCATAGAAGTGCCACTGACTTGAAGGTATAAGTTGTCCCCAAATCTGAAATGATTGTGGGTGAGGACAAAGTCTCAAAGCTCAGCCACCAGGTGTGCCGTGGCCTCATCAGGGATACTGTTCTTGACAGCTGGTAGTCCATCCTCATGTGGAATATTGGCATAGAGCTTCTACATCCATGGTGGCCAGGATGGAGTTTTCAGGAAGATCATTGTAGTTTCCTCAGAAAGTTGGAGGTGCCTTGAAGATAGCTAGGAGTGCTGGTAGCGTAGGGTCTGAGCGGAGAGTCCAAATAGCCAGATAATCCTGCTGTAAGAGTGCCGATGCCTCAGATGATGGGGCATCCAGGGTTTCCAGGTTTATGGATCTTGGGCAGCAGATAGAATACCCCTGGTCGGGGCTCTGGGGG
Organism: Chelonia mydas; assembly: GCF_015237465.2. NCBI lineage: Eukaryota > Metazoa > Chordata > Testudines > Cheloniidae > Chelonia > Chelonia mydas. The sequence continues at coordinate 165,988,857 of NC_057850.1, forward strand.
TGTGTCCGTGTAGATTTGTTCCCGTGCTGTAGCAGGGAGTTTCTTGAGCAGATGGTGTAGTTTCTTTTGGTACTCCTCAGTGGGGTCAGAGGATAGTGGCCTGTAGAATGTGGTGTTGGAGAGTTGCCGGGCAGCCTCCGATTCATAATCCGACCTGTTCATTATGACTACAGCACCTCCTTTGTCAGCCCCTTTGATCATAATGTCAGAGTTGTTTCTGAGGCTGTGGATGGCGTTGCGTTCTGTACGGCTGAGGTTATGGGGCAAGTGATGCTGTTTGTTCACAATTTCAGCCTGTGCACGTCTGCGGAAGCACTCTATGTAGAAGTCCAGTCTGTCATTTCGACCGTCAGGAGTCCACACAGAATTCTTCTTCTTGTAGTGTTGGTAGGAGGGTTCCTGTGGGTCAGTGCACTGTTCAGTGGTGTGTTGAAAATATTCCCTAAGTCGGAGACGATGAAAGTAGGCTTCCAGATCACTGCAGAACAGTACCATGTTCGTGGGGGTGGTGGAGCAGAAAGAGAGTCCCCGAGATAGGACAGACTCTTCTGCTGGGCTAAGTCTGTGGTTGGATAGATTAACAATTTTGTTAGGTGAGTTGAGGGTACCACTGTTGTAGCCCCCTGTGGCATGTAGGAGTTTAGATAGTTTACTGTCCTTTTTCCTCTGTAGAGAAGTGAAGTGTGTGTTGTAAATGGCTTGTCTCGTTTTTGTAAAGTCCAGCCATGTGGAAGTTTGTGTGGAAGGTTGGTTTTGTATGAGAGTGTCCAGTTTTGAGAGCTCATTCTTGATCTTCTCCTGTCTGCTGTACAGGATGCTGATCAGGTGGTTCCTCAGTTTCTTTGAGAGTGTGTGGCGCAGTCTCTCACCATAGTCAGTGTAGTATGTTGATTGCAATGGATTTTTTACCTTCAGTCCATTTGATATGATGTCCATCTGTTTGCACTTGGAGAGGAAGATGATGTCTGTCTGTATCTGTGTGAGTTTTTTGTTGAGGTTGATGGATTTTCACTCCATACGGCTACATTTAGTGCCTTGCATGGTGTCAAGTATCAGGGGGTTGCTGTGTTAGTCTGTATCCACAAAAACAACAAGGAGTCCTTTGGCACCTTAAAGACTAACAGATTTATTTGAGCATAAGCGTATACTTATAAGCGTAGTAATTACACTGTGTACCATTTCTGAGGAGGGAAGTGAAGCCGGAAGCTTAAGCAGACTGCCTTTTTCTAGGAATAACACAGTGAAAGTAGAGAATCATTCAGCCTAGAAATACCCCAGTCAGGAGGGAGAGAGATGCATGTCTCCATCCAAGAAAGGCAAAGTCTAGAAGCCAGAAGCCTGAGTGTGGGTGTTCTTGCTGAACCACTACAGGTGCAGTTGCCCTGAACTGTGACACGGTCATAGGAAGAAAAGCTGGCAGGATATGCTGTTTCTCTGCAAATAAACGTAGTAAAAAAACGAGATGAAGAAGAAGAAGAAAGAAGAAGAAGAAAAGACAGGTAGGACTGTTTCTCAGTAGGATGGTTCCAAAATGCTCCACAAAATCACAAGCTGGCTTTGTAACTATAGCTTCATCTTCACCTTTCAAGACAAGAAAGCATCAAATCCAACAGAACAAAGATAATTAAGACTGAGTATCATCGATGAAAAACAAAACAAAAACAAAAATAAAACACTCTGCCTCTCAACTATAACCCTGTTTCTAGATGGAATGTAGGACGTTACAAACTGTACATATGATGATGTATAGATAATCACCTTTGTATACACACTTCTGCTAGGTGAGACTCCCTCCAGGTTCTCTGGAACTGCTTCTAGGTAGGATAATGTAGCAAATAGGAGCTTTAAAAACACTAGATTCTGCCGGTAGTGTGCCCTTCAAACTGTGCTGAACAAACGTAACAATGTTAACCTTGATTTCCACTCCCCTCACTCAGCATTCCCCCTGGCAGTTGTTAGTCAATCTGATCAATGGCAATTGGCTGTGGTGCAACAATTATACCAGTGAGTCAGGGGCTCTCCAGGCTGTTTGTTTTGTTTTGGCATGCACAGTGCATTCTTTTTGTTTCTCTGGCTCTGATATTCTTTTATTTAATAAAATGTCCCATTTTGAAGAGACAGTCAATCTAAACAGAATAAGCAAAGAAGCACTTTCCTAACAGATAAAAATAAACTTAGAACACTAAAAAGGCAAAGCAATACCATCAATCAAAGGATGCAGAGCAACATACACAATATAATTTATAATGACAGATGATACATAACATTTCAAAAAACATGGAAACTGTTTTTGATTCTCATAATAGCACATGAAAACATAGACCATATATATTCCAGCTGACCCCAATACCTTTCCAAGGTCTTCCAGGCACCCTGCCTGTTCCTATCTTTTAACATTTTCTCTCACTTTACTGATTTAACCAACGTTTGTGGTGACTTCATTATGCCCTGAATGCATCTAATGAGAAGGAAAATCTGCGACTTCACCACATATATCTATATGGTGGATGTTATCAGTATTATGTTTATTAGTCTGTACATCTTACAGAGAGCCAACTCATCATTTTGGAACTCAATTTAATTCCATGTTTTTAGCCTGTCAAATTTGAAAAGAAGAAGGAATCCAGACTAGAACCACTCACAAATATTATGCATTTCCCTGACACATGAACGAAATTAGGCAAACTAGACTTGATGAACTCTGCTAAGAAGAGCAAAAAAAGATGGGGTCAAGTTGGGTTACTCTGAAAAATATCAGTGAATGTAATGACATTACTGCAGACTGATCTCTTCTATGTCGCTACATAGCAGGAACATCATGGACAGGTGGAAGGTAGGCTTCCCCACACTATCCCGGCAATATGCCGCAACTCTGACTTGGATGGAATACACACAGGAGTCAGAGGGTAGTAACGTATGCCCATCCAGTCCTTGAAGCCTCTATTATTACTTGCAAGGAGTCAAATGTGGAGGTGATTTTTGTGATGTAGGTACCCAGAAACCAGGCTAAGTCAATATCTCTTTTCATATAGATCAAACACTTGTGATGTGGTGGTAATGATTTTCAGTCCCTGCCAACATAAGCTGGATTCAGGCAAGTGACCTAGATGCAAAAAGCTTCATTACCTGTTCAATTCTTGCAGTTTGTTCTTGAGGAATGCTAAGAGAAAACCTAAGGAGGACAGCACTAAAACTTGACAAAGGAAATAATACTGACCCTGTGGCATCTGTGGGATAGAGCTGGCTGGTCTCCAAGCTAGTTGCAGGGCTTGGAAAATCTACCCATCATTCATCAGCCCCAGGACTAACACCACTAAGTAGGGTGAAAAATGTTGTAATGCTATCTAAGACTGCCCGCCTCCCAAGACCCTGCAATTTAAAGATATAAGAGTATGTCCTGTTTATTGGGTACTGCCAATCACCTTTCCATTTAATACTCTTAAAACTGTAACTTTCATATAATCTCTCTCTCTCTGTCTCTTTTCTTGGCTTCAATCCAATTTTTCCTCTTCACTCTTCCCCCATAGAGTATGGTACATCTCTGCCTGTAATGTTTAGTGTCCTAACTTTTCTTTCCCTCTGCCTCCTTATCTTCCTTTCCCCCTACAATGTTTTCTCTATGATACTTCTGTCCCTGTATTTTCTCTCTCATATCTTTTTTCACGTTCTCCCCAAGCTTTTCCCATATGTAATGAGGATGTACATTCCTGGGGCCACATAAGGCTTCCTCATCCATCCAACTTCTCAGGACTAGAGTCAGGCTTTAGAAGATTGCATCGTGGAAGCAGTACCACCATAGTTTAATGGTTTTCTAAATCTGAGCAGCCTAGACAGCTGACATGTCTGGAAATAGCTGTCAGCCCAGAGAGACAATGGAGTCGTTGTGGCAACAAACCACTCACATGAAGCAATCAGGGTGGAGTGAGGAGGCCAGGAATTCCCCTCGGGTGATCCACACCTTATCTTCCACCAATATATATATTTTATCAGGCACTGGTTTTGTCAGTTTGTTGTTGTTAGCAGAACCTCCACAGGGCATGTTTGGGGAGAAGAGATTAGCTCCCAGCCACCCTATGTAAGGGTATGTCTACACTGGCAAGTTTCTGCACCACAAATGATACCACTTTTATTAAACTGCTGGAATTAAACCGCTGTTTCGTATCCACACTGTGCTCCTTGTGATGGTGGAGCGTACCCACATTAGAAGCTCTTGCAATGGCAAAGACAGCAATGCATTATGGTAGCTATCCCACTGCGCAACTGGCCGCAGGGTGCTTTGGGAAGGTTTACAATGCCTCATGGGGCAGGCACAGCATCACATGATGCAGGTTTCCCAATCCCATTGTTCTATGGGCATCCTACTACATTGCCAACTGCTTTTCAACTGAAGTGTGTGTGTGTGTGAAGGGGAGTGTGTGTGACAGGGAGTGTGTGTGTGTATGGAGGGGGGGAGAGAGAGTGTGTTTTGGGGGACGGATAGTGTGTCAGCATGCCGTCTTGTAAGTTCAGACAGTGGCAGAAAGCAACCAGCCCTGAGGCAGGGGGAGGGGGAAACCCCGACATCAGCCCCCGCCTCCCTCCCTGGGCTCTCTGCACAGCAATCTCTCTCTCACACACACGCACACCTGCCTCTGTGTCCAACAGCACGAGCATTCCACATTAATCGTTTGCTTTGTGTCCCGGAGCAGATCAGCACAGCACGCAACATCTGTCAAAAATGGTGCTTTGAAAGGGGAGGAGGACATGTCTCCAGGGCAGCCAAATTGAAAACGATGAGCAGAGCGGGCACGTGAGGCATTATGGGACAGCTCCGGAGGCCAATTACAGTGCAGAAAGCAATCAAGTGTCTACACTGGCAATAGAGCACTGGAGCCTCTGCACAAATAGCCTTACGACTCTCGTCGAGGTGGTTTTTCTGCAGTGCTGCAACTGAGGAGTTTCTGCCCATAGAGGGGCTTGGCAGTATGTACATGTCTGCAGTTTGAGTGCAAAAAGCTGCTTTACTGCGCAGAAACTTACCAGTGTAGACAAGCCCTGAGCCACTCCAAGATTACAGCTGCTGAGCGACTACACCTCATCTCTTGCATCCTGTGCCTATTCTATTGATGATTAAATGGACCTAGGATTTGTCCAGTAGAATGGGCACTAGGAGCTCTAAATTTCAGACTGTCCTGTGTGCCGTAATTTAGCTCTGTAAGATGGAAATATTCAGAGAGCAGTATAGTCACTCAAGTTTTATATTGTCAGCAAGATGAGACTAGATATTCTACTGTAACATATTGCATTCATGTGGCTGAGCACCAAAACCATTGTTCATGTCCCATTTCACAACTTACAGTTATTCTGACTGTTCATTTTTATTCTGTTTTACTGAGCCTAAAAGCAGAAGAATTAATAAAAGCTGAGTTTTGGATTCAGCTCCAATGTTAGCCTAGATTTGCTTGATTTAAACCAAAGAGAACCTTACACTGACATCCAGCTTCCCAGAAAGTCACAAAATAAGGTAAACTAGACTAAAAATGAAGCAAATGGAAAAAATATGTCATTATAAAATTCTGTAGTTGATTTCCTTTCCTCTTCAAAAGTCCTTTTCCCCTCACATCTCATTTGGTCCCCAAACAATATAAAATTTAACTTTTATAGGGCCCTCCTTATATCACCTTGACAGAAGAATAGGCTGGAAATACGGTAGAGATACAATCATTTCAGGTATGGTACATGTAAGAAGCTTACATACGGATTCTGTTTGTGGGGCAACCTACATTCCATGTGGTTTACCATTTAAGTTACCATTTAAATTATGGTGTTGCAGAAAGAAAATATAATTTCATGATGTTTTGAGTCTGACTCTTCACTATAATCCAAACTATTGTGGCTAAGTAAAAGGTTTACAGAAAGTAATCGCTTGAATTTCAAATGGTGCTGAGCACCTGAAAATCCCATTGAGTTCTGTGACATTTGTGAGTAGCTACTACCTCTGAAAATGAGCCATAAAAGTATGGGCAATGAATTCACAATAAAAGATACTGCTCCAAATTTCCTAAATATTTCCCATACTTCACTGCAAAGCAGCATAAGTCCTATTGACCCCTTCCCCCTCAGCAAATCTGAATGGTGACAGAAACTGTGCAATTGTACTGTCCCAAATGACGTTCCCTAGAACTTTATATATGATCTACATTCTGTATACATTAGCCACAGCCTACTCTATCCCTGGTTTATCTATGTGTCCCCTTGTCCTTTGCAATAACAGCGTAATACCCCCACCTGATGGATATCCCACTTAACCAAAACATCACTGTCTCTCGAGTAAAAAATGAGATGTCCAAAGGGTGTCTTACTGCAGACACTACGAACATCACAATCTCATATGCTTATATATATTTTTTCTCTCTGAAAATGTCTAATAAAAATAAATTATTAAAACATAATCTCACCTATAACTTTTCCCAGGAAGAGCGCCTTTGGGGAGTTGAACTGAGTGTCAGATGCTGTCGGCAGGCTGTAACTTGCTGGAGGATAATGATCAAGCTGGGGAAAGTAAAAAACAAGAGGAGACTTTTAGAACCGTACCCTGTTACCCTGCTAGTGAATCAGGTCTTCCTTGTGGAGATTATAGCTCCATTTAGATCTCTGTTTCTGGATGCTCTTGTTTTATCTGTGATAACAGTGACAGTACCCTTGAGAGCCAAGGTCAAGCCACTGTTTTGCAAGGAATTCATTGCACCGTCAGTGGTCAGAGGTAAATGAAGGGTAGTTCGGGATACTCCTTTTATATTCTCAGAAGCCTGCACAAGAATTAAAATGGGAGGTATGTGAATGCAAGCAAAATTATTTCCACAAATGTGACTATACACAGGCAATACTCTCAAAGAACTACAATTACTGGGAACTAACTTTTCTAGCTTCCTTACGCAAACTATCCAAGCAAGAGCCTAAGAGCAGAAGCTCTTGTGCTTATTAAACTGGGAAGGAAGAAAATGCATTGGTGACGTTATAAGACCTGTAGAAAAACCTCGGTGAGCACGTTCAGAAATGCTTTTCAATTGCACATAACTTTACTATTCACCAGCTGTTTAAAGCTTAGTCATGGATGTACACACCAGATTAAAGTCTTAACGTTCAGCCATTTTTGAGTTATCTGCATGGAAAAGATTGTAGCAGTATTTTCTTACCTTAGGCAAATTATAATTTGTTTATAGTCTCACATAATGCAAAAATGGCTGAACAGATTTTCTCAGACTTGCAAGAAGAAAAAGTTCACCTTTCAGCTGAGATGGGGCATGTACAGTCTAAGAGAAGTTAGCAATAATTATTTCAGTCTAAGAGAAGGTTTTTTTTTTTCCAGAGTTATAAGCAGATGAAGACAAAGAGTTAAAAATAAAACTGGACTGCGACATAAACCACAGCAGGTGCCAACAAGCACACAGTAAATTATGTACTTGATATTAGTTTCCATGGTAAAAGGGAATCTGGCATCTAGCATCACATGCATAATTTTCATAAACATTAATGTGAGTTTCAGGTGAGGAAAATACACCCCTCTTCTTTCAGGAGACAAATGGTAATGGCTTAAATCTCAGTTAGGAATCCAAAACAGTGCTGCACTCAGTGTTGTCATCATCACAGTCACCTGGTTACTGAACTAACAAAGATTTGAGAGAGGTATGCCAGGAACAGCTTGTTGAAATAATTACCCAAGGTCTGATTTTTCAGTCTCTCACAACTGGTTTTACATTAGTCTAACACCACTGACTTCAAGAGAATTGTTTCTGATTCATTCTCCTGTGGGAGGAGAATCACGCTCACCTGTGTGTGTGTGAAACCAGAATAGAACTAATTTTCCTGGTTTTCCTCTGACTTGTGCTTCTGTAAATCGGGGATAACTCCACTGAAGTAAAAGCACTATCAGTGGGAAGATAATCTGGCCCAGAAGCACTGTACTTTATTTTGAAATTGGCTAACATTTCCTTTGAACTCTCCCATCTCCATCACCCATCAAGGAAAAGCACTGTCTAAATATTTCTTTTTACTGTAGCACAGAATTCTAGCTGTGGGATCTATACGTCTGAGATCACTAGGACACCTATTATATTTATTTGTACTGTGGGAGCGCCTAAGAGCACCAGGCATGGACCCCGTTGTGCTAGTAACTGTACAAACATATAACAAAAACATAATCCCTGCTCCACAGAGCTAATTATGGCTAGATAATGTACCGGGAAAGAAAAGTGAAATTAAATTACGATTCAGTGTGAGCATCTTTATCAAAAAATGTTAGGCACCAATCCTGCCAGCCTGTTGCATGGTGAAACTCCTTTTGACTTTAGCGCGAGTTCCATGTGTGGAAGAATCAATCCCTTGATGAATCCAAGAGAAATCTCTATTTTGTTATATAGGGACAGAGTACGGCCTGTTCTGCATATGCATGCTGCAGTGCATCTCCTCAGCAACATGGACTACTGCCAGCACATCAGACTGGTCCTCTGCTATCTATGCTGCCTTTCCATAGAATATCAAGTCCAGTTCAACATCTTGGTCCTTATCTTCAAGGTGCTCAATGAGCTGGGCCCAGTATATCTAAAAGGCTGCCTCATGATCTGGGGTGAAGACTGTGTTCACCAACTCTGCTCCTCAGGCACAATGGAACTCTCTTGGGGAGAATCTCAAACTGTGTAATGAAGTCCCACAGGAACTATGGACCATCACAAATCTCATCACCTTCCACTCCAAGTGCCAGGCATACTTCTTTGACCTGGTCTTCTCTAACAGAAACAGATTGTAGTGTGTACATTTAAAACAAAACAACATCCTCCTCACCCAAAACCCTACCAAAGCAAAACATGATGAAGCATGGGGTCATTATACCGTCTCAATGAAATGGCTGTGAGAATATTTTTAACATAGGCAAAATAACATATTTCTCCCTAACCATTTTAGCTGAAACTACCACAAAAATTACTCGAGGCTGACACCTGGCATGGGAAATTTCTCCCAGAACAGTTTAAGTTTGGCAAAGTTACAAGTAACTGAAAACAGGTTTTGTAATGGGACGTGTCAGACAACCTCAATTATACGTGGTGTGGCTGTGCTGCCTAGGATAGAATGCAGAGGAGTGAGGAATTCCCCTTACATCCCTGCACCAGCTACTTGTTTCATGGAGAACAGTGTGGGAGGGAGATTCTATTCTCTCTCTCATGCAGGGAGGTAGGGATTCGGAGAAACCCAAACGTTGGCTCTGCCTCTTCCATCCAGAGTGCTGGCCAGTACAGCTGTGCCAGGGATCGGGGGAACCAAGAGGCAGATTGTGTAATCTGTTTCTCAGTCTGCTCAATGCATGGAGTTAGTGGCAGACCTACATATGAGCCCATGCCATGTACTTTGAGGTTGAGCTGGTGAAATTTTGCTGTTGGTATCTGCATGGAAATGTTCAAATTTAAGTAAAAACTGAAAAAGTAGGTGAAGAAATCCAAAAGTGCAAGTTTCAGATGTCTTCATGGATCTCCTCACCAAAGCTCAACTCAGCTTATTTAAATCCCCCCTTTACTTCCCCTAGAGAAAAAGGAATATGGGAAAATGACTGAAATAGATGGTTAGAATTAGCCTTTACTTTAAATCCAGAGAAATTAGATTTTATGATTCTTTCGTGGGTTCAAGAATAAAGAAAAGATTTCTGATTATACATGAAATCAGCCCTCTACACTAGCTCCTGAACCCCTGGGGGAAGTTCTGAGCTGCATCCAGACCCAAAATTTGTGAATTGTGCCCTTCCCCTGTTTGACACTATGAATTAAGGGGAATGTTGTTCAGCTAGTGGGCAAATAGTATATATGGTGCTTAAGGAATCAAAGGTAGGTCAGTGGTGAGATTTCTTTTCTCTTATTTTTATTATTTGTCTGTGTTCTTTTTGAACAATCTTATAAAAGAAAACACAATTTTAGAAGAATCTAATCCAGGACATTTATAGGTCGGTGACTAAAGGAACACAGGTTTCAGAGTAGCAGCCGTGTTAGTTTGTATTCGCAAAAAGAAAAGGAGTACTTGTGGCACTTTAGAGACCTTGTGACACCTTAGGCACCTAACAAATTTATTTGAGCATAAGCTTTTGTGAGCTACAGCTCGCTTCATCGGATGCATTCAGTGGAAAAACACAGGCACTTGGAAGGACTGGATTCTTTCTAAAACTGATTCTCTATTGCCATCCAGTGGCTGTTCAGGTATCAGCTGCTAGAACTAAACTGCTTGCAATCATCAGAAGAAATATAGCCATTATCTCAGTCTAATGTGGATCAAGACTCATAACAGAAAAGGAAATATTACTATCACATGCTATTTGAAAAGAATATTGCATTATTTAATGAATACAAAATACATAATTTCCATATACATAGGATGGCATCATGAATATGTGTTAAATTATAGTTTCTTGATTATCTTTATGAGTTTTCATTACAGCTTCTTTTCTTTTAAAAATAATTAATTGCATTTGAGCTGAATATAAATACACAGCAAGATTGTGCACACAGTACAAACCAAACTGGGAGAAAATGTTCAGCTTCAGTTCTCAAGTCGAATCAAGCCAACAAGGCTGCCTTTATTGGAAGTTGCTGTTGGTTAGGGAGAAGTTCAATAAAATTCCATTTCTTTTAGATAATTACTCACTTTGATAATGTAACTCATGCTCTGCGCTCACTGCTGGTGCACTTTACTGGTCTTTTGCAAAAAAGCAATGAGCATACCTGGCTCGCACATGAAGTAGAATGCAGCGTAAACTAATCGTTTGGGTAGACCAGATCCCCTTGGGGCTGACAGAGGCCAGGGTCACTACCTAATGCTCTCCTGAGCCCTACGTAGAGGTCCTTCCCTCCTACTTATTAAGGGTAGAGGAGAAGAGGCTCTCTATACCTTCTTCTGATCTAATAATGTCACCTTTTCTTGGACAATGTGTTATTGCTATCTTTCACGGCAGAGCCAAGAGTAGAACCCAGGTATCCTGCTTTAATCTCAAAATTATCTTGAATATATCCAGATACATGACTGTTTCCTACCAAATACCTGTGAGTATTCAAGGTGGTGTTGGAGCATGTCACAACAAACAGTCCAAACCCAGAAGTCCTTACTCGGTTTTTAATCAGTCCTTATTCCAGTAGAATTCCCATTGACTGTTATGAAAACGTTGCCTGCATGAGGCCTGAGCAAAAACTGAGTGAGCACAACAAGATTTGGCCCACCAACAGAGTTTCACAGCCACATTTTCTCATTATGGCGTAGTGAGTAGACTACCGTTCAATAATGGCTCTACCACCAATTTGAGGCCTGATCTTGCACTTCTGAAGGTAATGGGGTTTTGCCATTGGTTTCAATGAGAGCAGGTTCAAGTACTGGATCCGTGACTGTATGTGACTGAACCTAGGAACTTGTTCTGTGACTCTGAGTAAATCCTTGAACCTCTGTGTGGCTCAGTTTGACAACGTGCAAAATGGATATGGAACAAACAGGGATGTAGTGAAGCTTAATTAACATTTGTATTAGATATTCAGACGAAATTTGCTATATAGATGTAATTATTATTTGTTTTAAGTAAGGCTCCAGATTTTCTTCTCCAGGGCTATACACTGATTTAAGAACTACTGCTTAGGCTATTACAGTCTTCTTCCAAAGGGATTAACTGCATTCACTTATAATAAAAGCTTTTCACATTGATTTAAATTGGAAATGCAATCAGCATAGGATGCATTGCAGTTAAAAATTAAACACACAAGGTCCCACCCCTCCCCTTAAAAAAATTGACTAGATCCTTAGCTCATGTTGCAGCACCACTGAAGTCAATGGTTTATAGCAGCTGGCCCAATATGTGGAAAATATGCAAACTCAGATGAAGGCTTAATAATTAGGTATGTTTCTAAATGTTGGTCTCATAATGTAACAGGAGCACTAATGTGAGAACAGGTCCCTGTTTTATCTTAAATTAACTCTTTGCCTTGGCCACCATCAACTGAAACAACATTATGGTAATTTCAGATCATTGTGGGCTCTTTTTCCCTATGTTTAATTGATGAACTTTATGTCAAATGTTAACAGAAGCAATAATAGACTATTTAATGCCAGGCTATTAAAATTAAAGAGTGTGACCCTTTGTGCTCAAAGACAATGCTAGTGGGACATTAATTTGTCCAGTATGTATTGTCATATAATGTAAAATGTGGATCTATTTCTGGTTATGTTTATTTTATACATTGATTTTTAGGCTTTTAACCTTATTTCTGAGAATATTTTTGACTTTTTCTGGGCATTTAGTCACAATAGCATTATGTCAATATAATGAGCTCACAGACAGAGAAACACATATGTTTTTATTATATGAAATATATTATATAAATTATCTTTCTGCATACAGTGTATCAGGTGAGAGCCAGTGTTTTGTGACGTGGTCTTAAGGAAGAATTTTGAAAACATATATAAATGAATGCCAAGTTTTTCAAAAGTGACCATTGATTTTGGGTGGCTCATTTTTTGCATACAGGCTTGAGCCCTTTTAATGGAGCCTGATTTCTAGAGGGTGAGCGCTCAGCACATTCTAGAAGTGCAACTCCTCTGAGCCGTTTCAAACACTGAGTCATCCAACATCATTTGAAAATCTTGGCCTAATTCTTAGACTTTATCTACATTTGCAGTGGTGTGTAGGGTACAGGTAGCTACGTGCCACAGTAAAAGACAGAGAAAGCTCCCCACTGCTGGAGCCTTTGGCTGTGGCAAGGAAAGGCTCTGGTGGGGGGAGCTGCTGGAGCTTTTTCCCCAGAGGTAAAACAATAGCTTCATAGAAAAAGATAAAACTTTGGTGAGACCAGAACCAGGGTTTCCAGTGTTCCAAACATCTGGCCTGTTTTGGCTGTTGGCCTGAAAGAAGAATGAGTGAGATTTGAGTATATGTGGATGGGTGTAAAAGAACAGTTCATTGTGAGGTGGGTTTCAGATACCAGACTCCATGGTTTCAGAAATACAAGATTATGCACCACTTGCAAATGGTTATTTAATGCGTCTGGAAAATTTAAGCTGCAAAATATAGGCCCAAGAGAAGAAAAATGTTTTAATATAAGAACGTTTAGAAAACAGTCTCATTTTGCAAACTGTAGATGGGAGTATGTTAGATTTAATGCCAGACACTGATATTATTTTCGAACGACATTCATATATTTCATGAAGCTTATATAGGATGGCGAACGTGTTCCGGTAGAAATTTGTTGGGCTGGGTGGTACATAGCCCTGGGGTACATAATACATACATGGAAATGGCTTTAAAAGAAGGCATGGAGGTTTGGAGACCTGCTGAGAATCTACAAATATATCCCAGTAAGGAAACTGATCGTTAACATTACATTTTGCTGTGTTCCTTTGGGTATTATTCTATTTAATATTAAAATACATCCTGTTTTTATTTCTTGTGTAACAAACTTAATAGCTCTTATATAGCACAACAGGAAAAACAAGTACAATAGGAAGATATAACAGAATAGTGTAGTGTCCAGATTCTATCCTCATTTGGAATCTTGATTTTTGGGGCACTGCACAGGAAGACAGAGGGAGAAAGTATGAGTCTAGCCCTAAGACAGAAATTCTTTCCATTTCACTGCTCTATAAGGGCATAATCCAAAGTCCAATGAAATCAACAGAAAAACTCTCATTGACTTCAATGGACTGTTGATCAGGCCCTAAGCATAGGAAGATTTTTTCTTGGATTTCTTGGATTTTTTTTAATTTTTTTAAATATTGATGTGTGAATAACTCTATGCACCATTTCATCACCAAAAACTTGATATTAGATAGAAACTGTTCTGTTGTTTATGATCTGGAAAATACCCGACTGAAGTATTATAACCTTTAATGAAGTCAAAACAAATAAAACTTGCCCTACATGGCCTAAAGCCCAGCTCCTGACTTTTCATTTACTAGGATAACATATTCCCCATTTGTCTTACTTAGGTTCTTCTTGTCTACAGATGAACTTATGCAGCCTTGGAAATGTGCCATGGTTACTGGTAGTTGATATTTTAATAGAGGTGAGAGACAAGAATTTTTATAAGCAGATTTAAACTTTGTCCACATCATCAAAAAAGCAGAAGCCTAGACCAACAGTTAACACTGGACACAATTCTTGAGAAGTTGGTGGCATGACAAACAGGACACAGTAGTTTAATGAGGCAATAACTGTTGATTTATTCACAGTCACTGAATGAGACAATTGTAATGTACAGCCTGTTTGACAGAGTCCCTGTTACTTTGTTTAAATATGCCTATATTAGTGATGAGGGCCATAATTGCAACGACTAAAATCATTCACACTAAACATTTGTTTTTAAGCCTATATGTATTTATGTCAAAGACTTTAATCAAGTTCTGATTGACTGGCACAAAGACATAAGTTAGTATCCAAGTATTCAACAGACGTATGTTTATAGCATTAGCTGGAGTACCAACGGGCTCAATAGTGAACCTCTTATTCTATTTATTCATAAGTGATACCCCTGAGAGTTGTGATAAAACAACTCCGCAGAACATATGTAGTAGTGATTTATTGTCAGAATGAAGATTATTTAAATATTTCTGACACTGAATGTACCCTACAGGGTTATTACTGTAAGTTAGAAAGACAGGTATTCTGAATATGAACTTGCTGTTAACACAAGAAAAACAAACTCCATGCACTGGAGCTGGGGCATTGATGAGAGTGACATTTTCTAGTGCTGTGAGAGTTTGAGAAAGTGCACCTGGCAAGCAAGCTGCCTCATTTAAAAAGAGGTAAACAATCTGCTAGTCAGGCTGGAAAATGGTTTATAAAAGGAAATACAAGTCCACTTGGCGTGGCAGTATTGTGCCAAAGAGAACCCAAACATTGTGACCCACCCTAGGACACTGAGGCCTTGTCTACACTGGCAAGTTTCTGCGCAGTAACGTAGCTTTCTGCGGTGTAACTCCTGAGGTGTACACACTGCCAAGGCACTTAGTGCCCAGAAACTGCGCAGTTTCTGACTAAAGGCGTACAGCTTACTGTGCCAGGGGTACAGCACTGCGGTGCCAGTGTAGACACCCTGGTCGATTACAGCACTGCGATTGGCTTCCAGGAGGTGTCCCACAATGCCTGTTCCCGCCTCTCTGGTCATCGATTTGAACTCTACTGCCCTGCCCTCAGGGGACCACTCCTTAAATTTCGTGGGAATTTTGAAAGTCCCCTTCCTGTTTGCTTGGTGACGCAAGCAGTGGTCTCAGTGCATCTTTCCAGGTCACAAGGCCTGCTCCATGCACCAGGCAATCCCCCACTTGGAGCATTGCCGAGCTGCTGGACCTCATCAGCATTTGGGGAGAGGAGGCTGTCCAGTCCCAGCTGCTCTCCAGCTGCAGGAATTATGATACCTACAGACAGATTTCACGATGCATGACAGAAAGAGGCAGTGTAGGGTCAAAGTGAAGGAGCTGTGGAATGCCTACCACAAGGTGCGGGATGCAAACTGCCGTTTCAGCGCTGCGCCCACGAGCTGCTGGTTCTACAAAGAGCTGGACGTCATACTCGGTGGCGACCCCACCTCCACTGTGAAGGCCACTGTGAATACTTTGGTGGCTCGCATGCCAGTCGAAGTGAATTGAGCCAGGAGGAGGAAATCTTGGACGAGAATGTGGAGGGGGACCTAGAGGCAGAGGATGACTCTGAGGTCAGAGATGCATGCAGTCAGGAGCTCTTCTCTACCCTGGAGGAGTCTAGCCAATCACAGCTGTCAGAGCTTGGCGAAGCGCAAACAGGAGAGGAGGCTCCTGGTAAGTGGCTTTGATTTTGGGAATCACTGAAGTGATTTGTTGGGGACAGGAAGGTTGCAGAAAGCAGGCTTGTGTCTGTATAATGCACATACCACCACAGGCCTAGTCTGAGTGGCGGAACAGGGTGTTGATTGACTTTCTCACTTCATGGGAATCTGCTTCAGAGATCTCCACAAGACTCTCATGGAGATACTGGGCAATCCGCTGCCCAGGTTCTTTGATTGAGCTGCTTTGTTCCTTGGCTCAATAGGGTGACTTTCCTGCACCACTCTGCTGTCACGGGGAGTTGGGGGGTGGCATTGCTGCACACAGGTGAGCTGCATAAGGGCCAGGGCGGAAGCCGCAGTCTTGGAGAAAACCCGCCCTTTATTCCCCGCTCACTCTCAGCAGTGAGATATCTTCCATAATGAACACAGCCTGTGGAAAATGTGGGGATAGTAATGATTATAAAGCCCCCACCAGGGTCGGACTAAGACCTTTAGAGGCCCTAAGCATTGAAAAGATTATGGTGCCCCCCCATATGTAATCCAAAATAAAAACAATACCATACCATAAAATAAAATTTTATTTTTTGAAATGACACAAAACTTACATGTATGCTGAAATTAAAATAGCTTCTTTCTAGATTTTCTGATTGCAAAATTCTGGATAAATTCATCAAAGCTGACTCGACGAACCATGTCTGCTTCCATACACAACAGGGAAAGTGAATCAAGTCTGTCCTGACACATTGTTGTTCTCTGAGGGTTTTTTATTCTTTTCAGCTGAGAAAAAGAGCGTTCTGCGGAGCAGTTAGTAATCATCAATATTAGAAAAATATGTAGTGCGATCTCTACATTTGGAGATACACATCGTGTTCCATCTTTCAATATTGTGCCATGAAGATCAATGTGACTGAATTTCATTTTTCCTGTTTCATTAAACTTTGCGTGCATATAACAGTGGAACTGCCGTACTTCTCCACAGAGATTCATGTTCAAGTCAACAGGGTATGAGTCAAGTAGCTTTTGGGAACCTTGTGAATATTGTTCATAAGATAAGTCCATATTGTTCAGAAAAGAAAATCTACTTGATACTTCTTTGTACACTTCACCTCTCCTCTTCATATGAGCTTCAAGTGTATCAATTATAGAGTAGTAAGTAGATATGTGAAATTTGTCTCTAGGATTCAGTGCTGTTTTTGTTGCACTGCTATCATTTGCTTGTTTTTTCCTGATTTGCTTGCAGGACTGGGCTTCTTTGTAGTTAGTGTCAGGCAAGATATCTTTTGATATGTCTTCAAATCTTTTGAAATCATTCCTCAAAGTGTGTAAGTGGTCTGCTAATGATTGACAGAGATCTGCACAAGTTTTCAAATCCAATTCTTTTTCTTGGAGAGCTTGACTTGTGTGGTAAAAGTGGTGTAAAATTTCATTCCACATGGTCAACATGAATTCAAACTCTAGTTCTTGCATCTTGTTTGCAATGTTTTCTGCCTCTCATATAGTTTCTCCCTTTTGTGACTGGTCTTCAGCTATACTTTCTAATGCATCCACAATCTTTGAGTAGGACTCCAGAATTGCACTTGTTGCCACTGCATGTGCCTCCCAGCAAGTATTAGAAAGAGATTTCAACACACAATCATTGCCCAAATATGTTTTAAGAACTGCCCATCGGTGTGTTGAGGCAGAGAAAAATGTATAAAGTAACTGGACTGTTGAGAAAAAACTTACCGCCACTGGACAACAATCAACAGCACTGCGGCCAACAAGATTCAGAGAGTGTGAAGCACATGGTACGAATATGGCATATTTGTTCTGTTCTAAAAGCTTCTTCTGCATTCCTTGATAATGCCCTGACATGTTGGCAGCGTTGTCATAAGATTGACCTCTGTACTTTGAGAAATCTATTTTGCAAACATGGCACAGATAATGCAGTACTTGATTTGCCATTTCTTCACCAGTGTGGCTTTTCAAATTGAGGAATGTTATAAATCATTCAACTGGTTTTCCATCTGTGGGAGACATATCTTAGTACAATACTCAATTGATCAGCATGTGAAAGATCAGGTGTAGAGTCAACAGATAAACTGAAGTACCCAGCAGTACTTATTTCATCCACAATAGCTGAACGAACTTTGTTACTCATTAGACCAATGAGTTCATCACATATTGTCTTGGATAAGTATGATGGGTTACCTTCATCTGCATTACCATATTTTGAGATATGGCCTGCTAAAAATGGGTTAAACTGAGCCACAAGCTCCAATGGTCATTTGATTCCTGGAAAGGCAGACCACATTCAGCTAATGTTTGAACAATAGCTATAACACGGTGCAAGACAGGTTGCCAGTATTCACGTTCCCCTTTAATTTTTTCTCCCAATTTTTGTGTCAATCCAAAGCCCTGTCTTTGATTTAAATATGTCAACATTGAATCTCTGTGAGTAGTGCTATTTTCATGTTGTTCAATTAAACCAGTATTCCGCCAGTCACTAAATCCATCTGCAGCAAACTGGGATGTTGAAGGTTTATATGCAAAAAGTTTGCAAACAAAACAGTAAACAGACCTTGTTGATGGTGAATACAGTAGCCATTCTCGAGTGTATTTCTCACCATTCGCTTTCATGCCGAAAAATATTTTTTGTGGACAATATCTTGTTTGTTTGCCATTGGTAAAAGTCCGACATGATTTCTCAAATGGCCTAGTGTGGTGTTGACAGTCATTTGGTCCACGATCTATCCAGTAAGCTACATCATCGGTACTGAAATCAACCCACATAGCAGGATCTTTTCTCCTATTATTTACAGCATGAGCAGGTTCAGTCTCTGACACATCCACACATTGCAATACATGACAGGATCTGATTTCCTCGCATTATTTCGATCTACGTTAGTAGGACGCCCCCCTGGTTTAGGTGGGGATAAGTAATAAAAAGAGAACAGAAAAACGGGGGAAGAGTGTGTAGTGGAGTGTGAGGAAGTCTAACAAAGTTCTGATTTTTCCCATGATGACTGCTTTGATGCTTTTTTTGAAATATCAAATTTTTTTTAAAAAAATCTCATTTTTTTTGGTGTCCCCTGCTTTGCTGGTGCCCTAAGCACATGCTTCGTCTGCCTATTGGGTAATCCAGCCCTGGCCCCCCCTCCTACAGTCATGGCTCTCCCCAAGAGCCACGTGTCCAGTACGGTCCTGGAACATTGTTTTCCCTGCCCCTGCAGCTACTCACCATTTTGGGGGTGTTGTGGCTCATGTGTGCTTGCTGAGGGTCAGCCAGTTAGTGACAGATATGTGAATAGTAGCTGAAGTACAGTACCCACTGCACTGTACTCCAAAGGAGAAGGTTGGATTGGATATCTGCACATACACAAATCTTTAACCATCCTGGGACCTCACCTCCTCCTGGGACCCTCCCTTCCCGCATCCCCCTCAGTGCTGATGTGGTTTTTTGTTTCTCTCTCCCCTCAGTTGTTGTTTTTTAATAAAAGAGTTGTTTTGTTTTAACTGAAAGCAAACAGAGCCCTGCAAAGCATCAGGCAATTTTCTTAAACCTTCATAGTGCATCATCTGCACCAATCACAATCACCTCCTAGCATTACAAACACAGCACGCCCGAGTACAGCAACAAATATTAGTGGCTTTCAGCTTCAAATTGCTATCTCAAAGCATCTCTGATCCTTATGGCCCCCATTGCACCCCTCTACTAGCCCTCGTCTCTGGCTGTTCAAATTCAGCCTCCAGGAGATGAGCCTCAGCAGTCCAGCCCTGAGTGAAGCTTTCACCCTTCCCTTCACAAATATTATGGAGCGTACAGCACACAGCTATAAGCATAGGAATATTGTCATTGGCCAGGTCCAGCCTCCCATATAGGCAGCACCAGCAGGCCTTTAAACAGCCAAAAGCATGCTCAGCAGTCATTCTGCACTTGCTCAGCCTGTTGTTGAACCGCTGCTTTCTGCTGTCAAGGTGCTCCATGTATGGCTTCATAAGCTACAGCATTAAGGGGTAGGCAGGGTCTCCTAGGATCACAATGGGCATTTTGACTTCCCCTACAGTGATCTTCTGGTCTGGAAAGAAAGTCCCAGCTTTCAGCTTCCTGAACAGGCCAGTGTTCTGAAAGATGTGTGCGTCATGCACCTTTCCAGACCAGCCTGCGTTAATGTCCGTGAAATGCCCACAGTAATCCACAAGCACCTGGAGAACCATTGAGAAATACCCCCTCCGATTAATGTACTCGGTGGCTAGGTGGTCTGGTGCCAGAATTGGAATATGCGTGCCATCTATCGCCCCTCCGCAATTAGGGAAGCCCATTTGTGCAAAGCCATCCACAATGTCACGCACGTTGCCCAGAGTCACAGTCTTTCAGAGCAGGATGCGATTAGTGGCCCTGCACACTTCCATCAACACGACTTTCCTACTCCGAACTGGTTAGCAACTAATCGGTAGCAGTCTGGAGTAGCCAGCTTCCATGGTGCAATCGGCACTCTTCTCTAACAGCAGGGCAGCTCTCATTCTCGTGTCCTTGTGCTTCAGGGCTGCAGCGAGTGCATCACACAGTCCCATGAATGTAGCTTTCCTCATGCAAAAGTTCTGCTCGTCATCCCAGACGTGCATGACAATGTGATCCCACCACTCAGTGCTTGTTTCCCGAGCCCAAAAGTGGCACTCCACTGAGGTCAGCACCTCTGTGAATGCCACAAGCAATCTCATGTTGTAGCTACTATACGTGGTGAGATCAATGTTGAACTGCTCTTGTCTTTGTAGTTTAAGGAATAACTCCACTGCCACTTGTGACATGTTAGTGAGAGCGAGCAGCATATTGGTCAACACTGAGGGATCCATTCCTGCAGACCGATGATGGAGAGCTCACAGTACACAAACTGTTGACAGATGGTGCCAAATTCAGATGGAAGCACAGGGATTGCTGGGTTGTGAAGCAATGCATCATGGGGCATTGGGACAGGATCCAGGATGCCCCACAACCCCCTTTGCCTTCCCACAACTCTTAGTGGCAGAAGAGGAAGATTTGCTCTGTGGGATAGCTGCCCAGAGTGCACCGCTTCTGTCATAAATATAAAGGGAAGGCTAACCACCTTTAAATCCCTCCTGGCCAGAGGAAAAACCCTTTCACCTGTGAACTCTAGGGTACAGATGTGTGGGGACCTGCATGAAAGACCCCCTAAGCTTATTCTTACCAGCTTAGGTTAAATGCTGCCACCACCAAAGTGTTACACAAAGAACAGGGGAAGTGCCCACTTGGAAACATCTCCCAGCCAAAATATCCCGCCAAGCACTACACCCCCTTTCCTGGGGAAGGCTTGATAAAAATCCTCACCAATTTGCATAGGTGAACACAGACCCAAACTCTGTGATCTTAAGAACAATGAAAAAGCAATCAGGTTCTTAAAAGAGGATTTTAATTAAGGAAAAAGTAAAAGAATCACCTCTGTAAAATCAGGATGGTAAATACCTTACAGGGTAATCAAATTCAAAACATAGAGAATCCCTCTAGGCAAAATCTTAAGTTACAAAAAGACACAAAAACAGGAATCTACATTCCATTCAGCACAGCTTATTTTATCAGCCATTTAAACAAAACAGAATCTAACGCATATCTAACTAGATTGCTTATTAATCCTTTACAGGAGTTCTGACCTGCATTCCTGCTCTGGTCCCGGCAAAAGCATCACACAGACAGAGTGAACCCTTTGTTTCTCCCCCCCACCCCCCGCTTTGAAAGTATCTTGTCTCCTCATTGGTCATTTTGGTCAGGTGCCAGCGAGGTTATCTTTAGCTTCTTAACCCTTTACAGGTGAAAGGGTTTTTCCTCTGGCCAGGAGGGATTTAAAGGTGGTTAGCCTTCCCTTTATATTTATGACAGCTCCGAATACTGCTGCAAGTGACGCAAGTGTGAACATGTTATTGTGCAGGCAGCTGACAGTGTGAACACACAACAGCGGTTTCCCTTCAGCACTCTCTGAGTGGCTCTGTAACTGCTGGTGCTGTAACTCTGCCAGTGTAGACATACCCTGAGAAAATAAGTCACTTTGATCTCTAACACCCACATTTTCAAGCACAGAGGAGTGCATATCTTCCCAGATTCTGAGAAATGGCAGGTGATATTAATCCTGTGTCTCGGAATGGGCTCTGTATCAGAGGTTAGTGCAGCCCACCAGAACAAAACAATGCCTTCTTCTCTAAAGTATGTATATACCCATGTTAAAGTTGCCTCATTTACAGGGAAAAAACAGGTAAACCTCAAAGTCTTCCCTTTTCTGGGGTATAAACCAGAACCAAATTAAAATCTTCCCTTTTCCAGGGTATGATATAGGTAGTATAGGATTTTTCCTATCATGAACCACTCCTTTCCTTATTCTCTTTTTCATGCTTATCGTCTGGGCCCTGTAGTTTAATAAGCCCCACCTGCATCTGCTCCCCAACTATTTAACCCAGTTTTGTTCCATACGTCTGCTGACCTGACAGGGTAAAAAGCCCTCAACCTAGTTTACCCTATCAGTGCAACCCTAAAGGTGTGTGGAAGCTTCCAAGGACCCAAATGGGTAGTTTACTCTCTCTCACTCAATGTAATGTTGGATTAACCCCATGAGAAGCTAGAGTTAGGCTAATTAATGCAAGGCTGGCACCCTTAACTGTGTTGGCATTTTCCAAATAGAGTATGGGAGAGGGTTTTATATCCCATCACCAAGTTCTAGAACAAATTGTAACAACCAGCCATACATCTTCAGGAAACATTCCAGGCACCACAAAATAGAAGCATTAAGGTCCAGAGGAAAAACTGACTACAAATCTTACCTGATATCAGTTTATAGTTTGATAAATAAGAAACACCCTACCAAAACAGTTTGGTGAATAGTCTGTACATGTTACACAGTTGCTGAGGCTGTGACTCTTTACAAACATAAAAATAACTTTCTGAAGAAATTCTGCCTCAGTGCAACCAAAGTGATTCTGAATCAGAGATGAGTGCATACTTGACTGTGAGCTTCAGGCAAATGATGCCATAATCCACTGACAAAGTTTCCCCCCTGCCGTTTTTTTACTGGCAGGTATCCATTTTGATCACCTCCTGGTGAATACAGTGACAGCTCCCATCCTTGATCTTTTGGCTTGGTTCCCAAGGAGCCCTCCTCTTGTTATATTTTATTCATGGTGCCTGCTGTGCTGGTTCCCTCACATTATAAACTAGGGGAGGGGATTAAAGAAGACAACATAAAATAAGGAAGTCAACTCTTTGGATGCCTTAAGTATGGACCAGCTATCTGAGATTCCTTGAGGGACCTGCAGGTCAATCTTCAAACATCCATCATTTAAATAACTAAAAAAACAACCAACAAACCCTGCCAGAGAAATGTTTCCCTTTCCCTCATTTTCTCAAATGTGGAATTTCTCTCCAAAATTACAATGTTCTAAGGTAGAGGAAGGGCAATATTCAATTCTACACTAATGACAGAATTAAGGTCCCGTATCTTACAACACATTAATGCTAGCAACAGGATTTATACCAGTAGAAAACCCAGAAATTTCCCATTTCTGGTGGACATACAGCTTTTGTTTCTAGCCTTAGCAGCTCACAAATACTATGACATTATTATATACAATAAATCTACTTTGTGTACTCTTCTGAAGTTTTTAAAATGTATTTTCTGTTTCTAAGGCTTGGATAGCTGGAGTCATGGTACTAAGGGAGCTTGGCTATAAAGGCAAAAGAACATGTAAAACTGTGCCAAAACCATTTTTCAATACTTCCTAAATATTTCTCAGATAGTTTTTCTATAAAATTTGAGGCATTTGTACAATAAATGAAGCTGCGGTGTGGTATAAGGTTTTATTGGCACTTGTCTGGGATGATATGCCTATTTTATTTTTGGTTTGCCATTTGTAAGTTCTCAGTCTATCTGAAACACATGGCAGTAAAGCTTTTATACCACACCATTTGATATTCTCCATATATTTTCACATATGTGACAGGAACTGAAAGCAGAACTATCTGATTAACACATATTTAAACAAAGAAAAGGGTGTTTGGAAAACATTAACTGCTTCTCACAGGGCCTCTGTGAGGTACATAAATAGTATTGTGCTCATTTACAGAGAAATAAACTGAGGCACAGATAGGTGAAGTATTTGCCAGTGTCACACAGAAAATGAATTAGGACTGGAACTCAGGAATCTAGAGTCCTACGCCCTCAGTCATACTCCTTCACTTATGTCCCAAATCCTGCCAACACTTATGCACATCCTTAATTTTATGCTCTTGAATAGCTCCATTGGCCATAGCTCCATTGAGCTCAGTGGATCTATTCATGTGCATAAATTTAAGGATAGGCATATTGGAAAGTTTAGGGCACTGGTAAGAAAGAAAGGATGCTCTTATGACTAGCTGACAAGACTTGGATTCAGTAGATTTGGGACCAGTTATGCTATGTTGTAACGTGTATTCATATCTTTGTAAGGAAGGCAATAATAGTAATATTTGGTATACCTATGACTATCACTGTTAGTAATACAGCTATATAGTATCCAAAGGCTCAGATGTATATTTACCTGGAGAACTATGTCCCTTTCATTCCGTGTGACATTAACACCGTGTGGCTGTCCATTTGCCATGTTTCTGTGGTCTACATCAATGTTATATGGCTCTCTAGTGCCTCCAAGGTTGTATCGAATCTGTAAGCTTCCTATAGAAAGAAAGCATTTTTAGCTATTTATACCTTTATTTCTCAGAGCTTTTTTCCCCCCTCTTCATTTCACTTTTTACTTGTGATCTCCATCATTTCATATTTAAATCGCTCTTGGAGTTGAGCTCTGCTGCAGGAGAATTTAAATAGGAAGAGTCAGTGCCTGATAATTTAAACCTAGTGGGGTGGTAATTGTTTCCAGTTTACAACCATAAACCAGATAGTGACCAGCATCTCAAACCAAAGCAGCAGCAAACAGTACTAACTAAAAAATAAACAAGTCAGAATTATACATGGAATGGTATGCAAGTGACTTATAAATGTTAACATGTAAAGGAAGACTATTCTGTTGAGATTGTTATCCTTGCCCGAATAAAATTTTTAAAGCTAAATACAGAAACAAAAGAATAAGAGTTTTATTTGGTAGAGGGAATAAGGATTTCCATCAATAAATTAAGGATACTTATGTAATAATTATATCATCTGATTTATGGCGGATTAATATTGAAATTATATGTGAACACAAAAGGCTTTCTTTCAATCCCATTTAGTTGTTGTTTATGGGTCAGATGTCCTTGCGGTTTTTTGAAGGACTCTGAAGGAAAACTTTTAGTATTTGACGCAAAAGGGTTTTGACAAATGGGTGCTTCAAGTTAGGTTGCTAAGCAGAGGTGGTCAACATTTTTTCATTGCAGCTCTTTTTCAAAGGAGAATTGTTTTTCTGAAACAACATTTTTTTGCAGAGAATTTCAATATTTCATCAAAAAACTGAATGCCCTCACACCAAAAAGTTTTCAGTTTTTAGCCAAACCCCAAAATATTCTGATTCAAAATGATGTGGTTATACACCATGGGAGCTGTAGTTCAGATATGTTATGCTTCCATTCTCTCTGGCTAGAGCTTACTTCTCTCATGATGCACTGTGGCCAGGGATTCCTATGATGCATTCTCTACCCTCACCAAGAGAGGAAAAGTTTGTGCATCTTTAGAGATATAGTTTGGCCAAAGGGCCCAGCCCACAGAAGAGAATAGGAGCATGAGGCATTTGAATTACAACTCCCATAAAACATGAAAGCCCCATTTTGAATCAAAATATTTTCTTTTTTGATATTTCAACAAAAAGTCAGAATTTTATACTTCCCCACCACCTCTCTCTACGTCTAGGCAGCTCTACTTCTAAGTACCTATTTAGACATCTAAATAGGTAGCCTGATTTTCAGAAGTGCTACGCACCCAACAGTTTCCACTGACTTCAAAAGACATTACCGCGTGAGGTCAACACTTCTGAAAATTAGGCCACTTATTTAGGGGCCTAAAAGTGGATTTAGGTGTGGATTTAAAGCAACCTTTACTGAAAACATTGACTATATGGTTCTAATCTTATATTTGAGTTATAATTCTGCTGGAAAGGTTCCATCTGTATTTATTGATGTAATATTTATAGCATTAGAATGAAATGATAAATATGGCTCCAATCCTGCAATTTACAATGTGTGGGCAGAGGCATACATCTGCACATAGTCCCACTGAAGCCAAAGGGTTCAGCAAAGGTGCAGCTGTCTGCCTATGTATTGTAAATGTGAGGATTGGGGCTTATATTAAAAAGATACAAGTGCATTTGTGAGCTTTGATGGGCTCTTTATAAACCACAAAAGCCAGGACTATTTTAAAATTCTATATAATGCAGCAGTCCAAATGCAAACTGGAAAAAAAAAGTTCCATCTTGTCCGTATGCACCTCTCCTCTTCTCAGAAATACCACTCACTGCCTCCCTGATCTTCCCTTCCCAACAATGATAAGCTGCACTAAACATTTGAGAATGAGTTGGTATTGTGACTGCTTACAATTAAGCGGCACTGACAAACATTGCTTAGAGCTTGATCCTGGAAACACTTTGGCATGTGAATAAAGTAATTCACAAACCTAAGAGTGTGCAGGATCAAGCCGTGGACTTTCACTGTATTCTTTTTGATTATGTAACAAACTAATTTTGGGGTTGGGGTGGGAGGGGCAACAGCAACAGAGGATATCACAGTGCTATAAAAAAAGGGCTAAATTCATAAAGAAATTTAGGCGTGATAACACCCATAATCACCACATCTAACTTTTAGTAGCCTAGAAAACCACTGGGATTCACAAAGCCTGGGTTAGGCACCTACACTCCCTATACAATGAATGAGGAGAGACAGAAGCCTCAGAGCAGGACTAAAAAAGCCAGCATGCTAGGAGGCTCCTCACCTAAGCTAACCAATGGGAGGTGCCAAGCCAAGGGGTGTGTTCTAAGCCCTTCCTCCTCTCTTGGAGATAGGCACCTCCCTCTGCTTGGGATTCTCAGCTGCAAACCATCTCTTGGTAGTATGATCTAAATCCACCCTATGGGCCTGACTTTCCACTCTGTTACACCAGTTGCATGTGACTCCATTGACTTGAAAAGAGTTATACCAGTGTAAAGCTAGTGCAATAAAATACAGAATCAGGCCTTGTGTCTCCTGCTTTGAATTTACATGGCTGGAGAGATCTTCTCATTAGCTCATGGCTTTTGCTTTGGCTATTGTATGCCAATTTTTTTTTTATCAGTAGTAACTTCAGTGGAGAAAGCTCAGAATGATCACTTACCAGATGGCTTGACAAGCACCGCCATGTAGTCCTGGGTGTAAGAGCTGATGTACAGGAGGACACAAGGGGACTTGGTGGTACTGAAGCTGAAACTGAGCACCTCCTTATTCAAGCTGAGGTCTGGCACAGTGTTATCATGGTCTGTAGAGCTCAACATAGTTCGGCTGACTAAGTCTTTCGCACTGATCCCTGGGGACTGGAAATTATATCGGAGCCACATCCCCTCTTCAAAAAATGCTCCAACATCTTGAAAACAATAACAGGAAGAGTGGTAAAGGAGAAAGTGAATGTGCTGAGACATTCTTTGAAAAATAAAAGGAATAAATAGCAATAAGTAAATTATTATTATTGAATTTAATTGGTGCGCCTTTAGATGTCTATCTAGGATGAAGAAATGAAGCACCTTGCAACCATTAACAAACCGATCCTCATAACTTCCCTAAGAGGAAGGAAAGTACTATCCCCATTTTATAGATGGAGAAATGAATACATAGAGAGGTAACCTAACTTGCCCAAGGTTACACAGAAAGCCTGTAGGACATCTGGGAATTGAACCCAATTGCCTGAGTCCTGGGTTCAGTCCCTTGCCCATCAGACCACTCTTCCTCTCATACCCATCAAACTACCATGGTTATAATGTTTAGAAAGAGCAGATAGAAGGATTAAGAGTGACAAGAAAACAGTTAAAAAAAAAAAAGGAAAGTGTAGGCTGAACCAAGAATAAATTCTGAAAGGTGAGTTCTACTGGATTGTGGAATAATCTTATAGGGATTGTTGAATGCTCCAGCACTTGAGAGATTTAAAATGGGATTGGAGAAAGAACTGAAAAACCACCTACTGATGGGGCAAGTCTACACTGAAAAGGCTGAGGGGTATTTACCAACTTTAACTTCTAAGAACTTGTGTTTTTGCACTGAGGTGGCTGAGGGAAAGAAGGGAGCTCTTTTCCCTCTAATGTCCCTAGCAGGAGGCAGGCACAATGGGGCTATTTGTGGTCCTGAAGAATCATCAGAGAAGTTCAACATGCCAAATATGATGTGAACTGGTCAGTAGGGCATATAGCTAGGGCTCCTTTCCCTCGAGCAATCTGCTAGCATTTAGAGGCCAATGGTGGGTGAAGAGCACATTGTACTCTATTTTGTGTGTGTGTGGGGGGGTGCACATATGAGCATTCTTCCCTCAATGCCTTGGAGACATCCTGTGAGCAGAATGCCTCCCGTTAGGCACTACACTTCTATACCCTTCTCAATGTAGCTATGGTTCCCAAAGCCAGAATTTAGCCAAAAGAGGGCAGCAATCATATCAATAACATTTAGAGAAACAAAATAATTAAAACATTAAAATCAAATCAGCATTTAGACCAAATAATTAAAGCCAGGCCTTTGTGAACATTCATATTCAAAAGAGAAGCTGCCTCCACTCATTTCTACCAATAACGCCGCACAGTCTTAAAAATGTCTTACAAGACAATAATTCAGCATTAAGGCCCTTCCACCCTGCCACTACCCTAATATTATTTACTACCTCACATCAAGAGAATAGATAAAGATAGATCAAGCATAAGAAACACTAAACAGATCAGAGGGTCCTAGTGGAGAGAAAACACAGTAAAGAAAGAACAGGAGCAAAGAACATTTAAAACCTTTTCATCCTACTAAGCATTCAAATGAAATATGTAAATAACTGATTTGATGTTAACAATTATAAAATAACTTATTAAGCTAATGATAACATTGTGACTTTTCTCACATCTATTATATTTCTGATACACATCGCCAGAGTCTTTGTCACTGGTGGAAGGGAGTATCCTGGAAAATTGCTGTTGAATGCACAAGTAATTACTATTGGCCAGGTTCTGTTGCTAGCCATATTCTGCAGAATAGTACCTTACTCCATAAGTAGTCTCGTTGTGTAGTTGCTACTCAGGAAATTCAGAGGATATTTCAACATTTGTTTTTGTCTTGAAACAAAATGAAAAGTTGAAATATCAAAACGTTTCATGGAATAAAAATCCCAAAATTTGATTTGTAAAATGTCAAAATGTTTCATATTGAGGCAGTTTGACATTAATCTGCATGCACTTGAAGAGTCATGATGCCTCATGAGAGTTGTCATTTGGATGCTGTATACCCCCTGTAGGGAGCCAGGGTGGCTTCCCTTCAAACCAGAGGGTAAAGAGCCACTCTCTCAGCCTGAGTGGGCAGGGCCAGACCAAGCTTACTCCAACCCCCAGAAGGGGAGGAGTGGAACAGGAAGTACAAAGGGTGGGTCCCTTAGCCCAATCAGGGCAGCACCAGGGAGGGAGACAGACACAGACTGCCGGCTGTTCCCTTCAGACCCTGCTGCCAAGCCAGGGGAGGCCCTGGGCCAGGAGAAACCTGACCTGGTGGAAGGACTGGGGCTACCAGCCGCCAAGTACGTGGAGGAACTGGAGGAGCCAGGCAGTAACCCGGGCCAGTGTGAGCCTGACGCAGAGGGGGAGCTGAAGCTGCCAACAGCTGAATACCCTGATGAGCTGGAGGGACCAGAGGGACCCACTCGAGAGACCGGGTAGGAAGTAGCCCAGGGCCAGAACAGCACAGTGCGGTTGGTCTATTTGGTCAGCGTGTTGCTTGCGGATGGCTCCCCGCTGACCCAGCGGCGGGACCCTCTCCTCCCGCCACTGTAAGGGCCCTGGGCTGGAACGCAGTGGAATTGGGTGGGCCTGCGTTCCACTACCCTGGCCAACCCGCCTCGGGTAGCAGAATCCCAACAACGCCACTGACTCGTGCCGGCGCTCCACCTGCCTGAAGGGCACGCCACTGACGCTGGCTGGCGCACCTCCCTCCGCTAATTCCCTAGTGACAGAAAGGTGTGACCAAGGCCTGCCAGTGAGCCAGTAGCTCCCCACGGCCCCCCAGCGGCTCGATGGACCAATTGAACCCTGTCACACCCGCATTTCCCCCTATCGGTTGGTTGGGCTGTATCTCCCACTGCACTCTTTCTCTCTGGCAGAGCTGCTGCCATACATTGTGGGGGCCCCAGTACCACAGTGTATCATGGGAGATAGAGTGGCTAGGGAGCCTGGTCCATAGAAGAGAATGTGGGCATGAGGCACTCAGACTGAGGCATCAAGATGGCTCAGGCAGACAAACATTGTTTAACTGACCCGAAACAGAACCTTTTCATTTTAATTTTCCCAAAAGACCATTTTTTTTTGTGGGAAAATAGACATTTTCCCCATATTTTCCATCGAAAGAGTGGTTAAATGGAAAATCTCAACCACGTCTGATATATTTAATAGTACACTCCCACCTATTTCATACTTAAAACACATAATCCAAGACTAACATTGTTACAGAATACAGCGAAGGCTGACTTCAGAAAATACTCAAGGGAATGAAAAAACAATTGCCTACGGCTTGTAGAGAAACATAGCCATATGCAGTATATAGAGTGATAACCGGGATAGTTACTTAAAACTGTAGCTTGCCTAATAATACTGAGCTGTTGTACAGGCTTCAGTATACAAGGTAACATTGAAAAAAAGCAATTTCTTTCCAGAGTTTTATTAACAAAAACATGGGCCCTACTTTATGTTAAGGACACTGTCACAGGGTGGTCCGAGAGTCCTTTCAGGCCTTAATTACAGACCACACTACTTCAGGTCTCCTTTACTACTAGCCTGTTTTATTTTGTTGTTCCAGCAGGCCTCTGCCTATAGTGCTATTTACAAGCCCTAGCCAATGTCCCCACTCGCTTCTGAGGAAGGGAAGAGAGCACACAGACATCCTGCCTGCTTCTGGCACTCCACTCCAAGGCTGCCATCTTCCCAATTTATATGCATCCAGCTGCTGGGGTTTCTTCTCCTAATTAGTCCCTCAGCTGTAGTTCTACGCAGTTGATTGACCTTCCAGTTAGGTCTCAATTAACCTATATTGGTGGGGTTTTGATGATAGCATGGTGAGTCTGCTCCTGACTCAGAACAACCTATCACAGAGCCATGTATAAATAGTTTATAAAGGGTAATAGATATTATAAGTATGTTATCGACATTTGTAATATGTGTTAAATATGGCTATGAGCCAAGCTTATCAGCAACATTATTGACTATTGAACTCTATAAAAATATGAGTTGAAAGCCATTTATTAAAACAGCTATCATTTATTAGCCCTTTATATACTATTTATAAATGTATGCTTTATATAAAGAGACATCAGATTACCATCGAAACTGCTAAAATGTCAATATACTATACTATTTAAATAGAATTTCATTTTATATAGCTCCTTCCATATTTGAAGTATCTCAAT
This sequence comes from Chelonia mydas, assembly GCF_015237465.2. Taxonomy (NCBI): domain Eukaryota; kingdom Metazoa; phylum Chordata; order Testudines; family Cheloniidae; genus Chelonia; species Chelonia mydas. Next base: position 166,020,250 of record NC_057850.1, read on the forward strand.
GTCCTTTACACAATTATAAGCAAATACTAGTAGCAAAACAGAAGTGTAACCAAATACTGATTTTACAAGATATGCAGTAATGTTTGCCTGGTATTGGAGGGTAGGAATGTGCCCTTAGCTAAAGGCAAGGTAGCTAAGATGTAAGAAAGGGGTTACATTACCAGAGATTTCATTGATGTCCCTTTCCAGTGTCTTGCTAAGCACTAGAAAAGATTTGTCTTCCTGTTACTTTGTAACGATTTTCCAAGAATTGATATATTATATTTAGAAGTGACACTGCAGCCACATAAAACAATTGTCCAAGCTGTGATCTCACAGTCCTGGAAATGATGTAGAGCCACTGTGATAGATTTAGAGCTGTCATTTCTTAGGAGAAATTTTAAATCACCTCCAGATAGTTATGGGAAAGGCAGTTTAGTTTAACATCTTTGTTTTTCACTAGACCCAATTTTTATGCTCGTTTGGATTAATAATTAAGAGGACTATTGTGCAAACACCTACCATCAAGTTTAGTGCTTACTCCTGTGAGTTAGTAGTATTGAAAATAGTGGGACTGCTTATAGTATTAAGTACTATGTACAGTAGTAAATGTCTGCAGGATTTGCCCCAAAATAGCGTCTTATGTAAATGTTAACAAATAACTGAATGATAGTTCTGTGTTACATCATTGTCTAGATGATGCTGATGCAGAAAGGCTACTTCCATGTGTGGTTGTTTTTTCAGTCATGGGTGAAATGATACATGTATGTACAGGGCGAAAGTCTGCTCTCAGTTACCCTGGTGTCAATTTAAGGCTCCCTGCAAAAACCCACGTGGCTGCTACCTTATTATCCTTGAAATCCATCCTTATAACTCATCTTGCTTAGAAAAAAACATATTGGTTGGCAGGTGGTGAGCCAATATTACTGCTATTGTTTGGCTTTTTACATCTATTAATTGTGCACACAGCTCATCTGTAAAATTGTTTTTTCCTTTTCCCTCCCAGTCTGTTTGCTTTACCTGCTTCTTATGTTTTATCTTTTAGACAGCAAGCTCTCTGGGGCAGGGATAGACTTTTACTACATCTCTGCCCAGTGCCTAGCACAGTGGGGCTCCCTGGCTGGGAATACCAGCTCTCCCCTGCCCACCTTCTCACCAATGTGGGCTGAACCAGCATGCAAAAAACAAACAAAAAAATCTTTCATGGTTCATGTGACATTTCTGAGACTAACCTTGCCTATATTACAGTCTAAAACCTGCAAAATAAATGGAATGTTCTTGAAAGTAACTTCAGGTAAGGACACATAAATAATTACCAGAACAGCTGAATAATTATAAATGTACCATATATTGCAGCATACCTTAAAATCTGCCTCACATTTGCCTTTAAGAATCTTCGGGACACAGTTTACTCTGGATAGATCAGGACTTTTGTAGCAATTTATACATTTTGGGCTTGATCCTGCAAGGTGTTGAGTACCCTGAGCTCAGGTTCCAGTTCAGCAAAGCATTTAAACACATGCTAAAGTCAACGGGATTTAAGCACACAACTAAATAGCCATCCTTTAAGGGCTTTGCTGAATAGGGACGTACTGATTGACTACAAAGGTAGGTGAGGGTGCTCAGGAGTGGGCCCATTATTTTTCTGTTAAAATATCATAATCCAAAGGCAGATCATTTTTTCTAAATTGTACTCAGTTATGACTTTGAAATACTGATTGCTGAGGAAATTATCTACCGGGAGGACACCAAACACTGATCACATTGAGGGTTTTTTTTAAATAGGAGGTATCTAAGTCCCTGATCCATGGAAAACATTTAAGAATGAGTGTAAAGCACTATTGTCTGAATGGATATTTTCCTGAATCTGCACCTAAATAGGGAATGACATTTTTTGTTTAGGAAAAATAGTGATTAAAGTAAAGGACAACTCCTTGTTGATGAGGTGTAGAGGAGATTCCATATACCCACTGTTGCCCTCTTTTGGAACATGTTAGATGAGATATCTGAAAAGAAGAGATCCAAGAGACAAAATATGGTAAAGGGTTACTGTGTACACTGTCCTTTCGAGACAAAAGCTTCAAGGAAGAGATCATGGCAGTAGCAGATCAGTTTTCTCTGGCTAGCGGCACATATTTCCAAACCAATATGCAGTGCAGTCACGCTCTGTTGACAGTCATAGCAAAAACATAAATAAAAGAAGTTTGGATTAGCTGTCTGGAAAAGCACTAGATAGGATTTGTGAAACAACAGAAGCAATTTTACCAAGCCAGAAGTATACTCTCAATATGAACCATATACATTTTGCAAATCTACTCTCCCATTTAAAAAAGGGATGAAACAAAACCTCCATGCAAAACACAGATAGATTTAGAACTGACAAACTTATTCTGAGGTTCAAAATAGTTCCACCAACTCCCTACCCTCACTCTCAACCGATTATTTTCATTTTGGCACAATCCAGTTCCAATCAGACCCAGAGGTGTTGAAAATTTTGATAAAAACTGTTCTTGTGCTATTTCCACCTGGACCACAGGCAGGAATTACCATAAATCTCAAAAGAAAGCAAGTTGTCATGAGATTTCCAGTCTAATGTTGCAGACTGATTCTTCTCTCCTACTGGTTTTACATCAGTGAAACTCCACTGACTTCTCTTTCCTTCTCATGCATGATCACAAGTAATTAAGATTCTGCAGGCCAAATGCTACCCTCAGTTATACCTGCAACCTGACTGTCTTCAGATTGTGATCTTAATGACAACTGTAAAAGGCCATTGCCATCAATGGGTTTTCACAGGTCAGGTGTAGAGAACAGAACTTCATACACAATTCTGTCGGTGATGCACAAAAACGCTACAGAACCCAGATCCTTCTGCAAAAGCTGAGTTGGCTCTGTGCTGTTAACAGGAGTAAAAAAATTGGGTAAACTTACTGTAAGCACTCAGATAAGCAGATAGGACTCTGCATGTATACAAGAAGCAGATCTGTTAAGTAAAAAATGCCATTTTCATATAGTTACTTAGATGTAGTGCACTTAAAGACAGGATATCTCTATTGCACTGGCACTAGGAAAGGCATCGCTGTCTGACACTTGTCATCTGATAGACTTCCAAATGAGTTCCAAACTGGGTTGTGATCTCCTTCCCCTATCCAAAAGAATTCTGGTTACTTCTGTGGGCTTAGTGTGTCTTAATAAAGCCTCATATGTTTTCTGCTGATTAGCATGAAAGCTACGTTGTTAAGGGGCTTGTTTCTGGTGATGTGCTATAATTGTGCATTAAGGATGAAATCCTAGCCCTATGTAAGCCAATGCTAAAACTCGACTGACTTCAACTGGGACAGATCTTTACAATGGTTGTGGGACTACATCATGACGATGAACATTACGCTATCTGCACCACAGAAGGACACATGAAAAATTGCAGCAACAATGAATGTTTGTCTCTTTACTTCCGAAACCTCGGCTGAAATACAGGCTTATAGCTGGAAGCCATGCCCAGTGCTGAGGCTGCAAGCTTTTTCCTGCCCACAGGTACATAAGTATAATTATTCTTTCACACTGCCTGCCAATTATCAGATATTCAGCCCCTTTTTTTACTTGATTGGATTTTGATTATTAGAGCGAGACATCTCATGACGATGTTTCCAACCAAGGGCATACACCACTAAATATCCATCCTTTAAGGGCTTTGCCTTGTGGCTCGCACACAGATTTTTAAGTGACCTAACAAAGCCTCTTTCCTTGTCGATTGTCTTCTTTTTTATGTTTCTCAACTCTGTCCCCTCTCCATCAGTACAGAGTATGAACTACCTACAGGAAGTATGTCAGGAAGGGCTTGTACTACCAGAAGTGCTAGACAGCACCAGAAATTGCAACTACTGTCAGACTGTGGTCACAAAGACTGTAGGACTGGTCTACACTACCGCTTAAGTTGATATAACTTATGTCGCTTTAGGGTGTGAAAATGACACTCCCCCGAGCAACGTAAGTTACATCGACTTAAAGCAGTGTCCACAACGGCGCTACGTCAGTGGGAGACGCTCTCCCGCTGACATAGCTTCCACCTCTTGCGGGGATGGAGTAGTTATGGCGATGGAAGAATGCTCTTCTGTTGGCATAGCGCGTCTTCACCAGACACGCTACAGTGGCGCAGTGGCATTGGTGCATGTGTGCTGGTGTAGTGTGGTCGAGTAGACTTGCCCTAGACTGTTGAGACACCTGCTGGCCAAAGGACAGTAAAGGTAAGAGTCTCACTGTTTTTCTTGATCTGGGAGAGCCATTTCACTGAGACTTTTGAAGACAGTAACGATTTTCAGTTAACTGCTCGGTGTACTTAGGGTTTATTCTGCTCTCAGTCCCGCTGTGAGTTTAGTTTGTGCAGACAAGAAGTGGGGATTTAAAGCTTTTTCTAGAACAATTCCCAACATGTGTTCTTTGGCTGTCATCACTGTACATTTTTGAGCATTCTGGTGGTGGAGTCAAAAGGAGGAATACAGCAATTATTTATTCCAGTTAACAATACAAACTCATTAAATGTCTACCCCCGCCCCCCCCCCCCCCCCCGATTAAATAGATCAGTGCTCAAGGCAGAGAAGGCAAAGTTGGAAAAATAACATGCAGTGATGCCTTTTATGCAGCCTGACCAAAGCCCATTGAAATCTATGGTAAGATTCTCATTGATTCAATGGGCTTTGGATCAGGCTCCTGATGAAGTCATTTTATTCCACACTGTAAGAGAAGGGTGTCTATAATTAGAATTCCATTTTGCACAAATGCACCAAAACAATTCAGAACTTTTGTTCTACTTCGCTATGCATAGAGGGAAGGGGGTAGGCCAGAGGAAGGCTGGAGGGTGTTGTGCTGCAGCCACAGAGGGACATTACATTGGGGAATAAATTAGAACTGCTCCTTAGAAGCTCTCACTTATACTGAGTCTGGTTGACCCAGGATCATGGAGCTTGCTCCCCTTCACTGCATCCAACTGGAGTGGAGATTCCTGCTGTTTATTTATACGAAAATATCCCAAGTAGCAGGGAAAAAAAGACAGGCGAAGAAGAAAGCTGCATAAAATATACATCAGAAGACCTGTTCCTGATAAAATGTTTTTTGCATGTTCTTGTGAGGTAGCAGTGGGTCTATGTGGAGATGCTGCCAGAAGTAACATCAGAGGATATTTTCCAGTGTTGCAAGAGCAATTCCAAAAATATTTGCAGTGGCTTTCTGCAATCTCCATCATTCCATGGGATGATGGCCCAGTGGTTAGGGTACTAGAATGAGGCTTGGAAGATATGGGTTTAATTCTCTGCTCTGCTATAGGCTTCTAGTGTGCCTATGGCCAAGTCACGAAGAGTGTGTTTTCACAGCATTACCCTTAACTCGACTCTTGTCCACTCACAAAAAACATCTAGTTTGAGTTAAGCTGGGCATTAAACTCAAGCTAGCTGGCTTATCAGAGGGGGTGGGTCAAGGCGCGAGTGATGCTGATGTTTGAGCGAGAGGTGCAGTGAGGATGCAACAGCTCTAGTTACAACTACTCAGCAGTAGCTAATTGAATCACTCTGTGCTGCTAATCATATCGCTCTGTGTAACTACAGTGTTGTTTTGCAGTATGGCTGCTCTCCCCTGAACTAGGCTTGCTTGAGTGCAGAAACTCCAGTGTATTAACTTGAGTTTACTGTTACAGTGAAGACAAGCCCTTAGTTTCTGCCTCATTTCCCCATCTGTAAACTGGGGTTAATAATACTTCCTTACCTCACAGGGGTGGTCAGAGGACAAAATACAGACTAAAAGATTGTGAGGTGCTTGGATACGAGGTAATGGGGGCCATAAAAGTATAACATATGGATACAGCATACAGGGGGGAGGGATAGCTCAGTGGTTTGAGCTTTGGCCAGCTAAACCCAGGGTTGTGAGTTCAATCCTTGAGGGGGCCATTTGGGATCTGAGGCAAAAATTGGGGATTGGTCCTGCTTTGAGCAGGGGGTTGAACTAGATGACCTCCTGAGGTCCCTTCCAACCGTGGGATTCTATGATTCTATGAACCCAGCGTGAGAAGTTTGAATCTGCTCTGCCTTCATATGGATCCTCATTCACAGCAGCTAAAAAGCTTGCTGTAGGGGCTCCATTCATCTCCAGTAAAAAAATTGAATTCAGTGGATAATAGCACCAGGGCAGTCCTATTGTAATTGGCTGACAGAGAAGTCGAAATTTATCATGCTTTCTGACCCACAACTGTCAGGATTTTTGAAGTTATCCCTTATTTATTTGTTTTCTGTATACAGATAAATAAAACTTTGCTCTTTATTAGAAATATATTATGACCAATGGTAGACTGGAAAGCTTTATCCCACTACTTTGGTTTGTATTCTGGTTGAAATATCTCTTTGAGTAACGTGAGTGGGGAAGGGGAGATGATTTTTTGGATTTAAAATCAAAGAAAATATTTTTCCAATAAAGAAATTCTATGACTTTATGAGAAATGTAATTTTCAAAGCAGCATATACTGCATTCTCAGTAAGAGAGTACATGCAAGACACAGAGATATACTTGGTTAGAACCTCTTCACGGAATGTATAATATTTTTCACAAATATATCTGTTCAGTTAATATGTATGCATTATTAGTTACCTTTCTGTACAAATCAATTGGACCCTGCAATCTGATTTATGTGGGCAGACATCTGCCCCTATGCAGAGCCCAGATTTGCATGATCAAGGCCAAGGATTCATAATCCAGAGAAAAGTCCTTATACAGTTATGGTTGAAAGACCAAGGCCATACTGAATATAATAGATGCAGTATTTATTTTAGCTCACAAGGTCTTCAATTCAATGAATAATAAGAATTAAAATGTCACTTACTTTAAAAAAATATATTTACAGCAAAAACATTCAGGCATTTTTAAGTAAATGGAGTTACATGTGCATAAATGGGGCAGAATTTGGATCTGACCAAGTGTCAGACTGTAGGATTCTGTCAGAAGCTGAAGAGCTGTTTTTCTGACTCAGCCTAACAGCCAGACAATAGTGTTAACACCAACCCAGTGTTATAAAAGGCTGAGTTCCTCTTGGCATCAGAAAGAGCTACAGGGAGAGCCAGCAAATCTGGCTCAGAAAAGCCTTTTAATGTTGTAAGTGCAGTCCTGCTTTTGGACTCTACTTAAATATAAAGGCTAATCCATGGGAAGGAAAGGAGTTTTGTACTATAGTCTATTATGGGTGGGTATAGGGAGTGGCATAAGGATTATGATTGTTCATACTAGTCATTTAAGTTTCACCATAAAAGCATCTGTGTGCACCCATTGTGTCCTTAAATCCCATATTTATGTGTGCATATTAGGCAACTGTGCACAGAAAAGGACAGGATTGCATTTACACTTCCAACATACATGGAGGCATGTGACCTAAGTCATCAGCTGTGGAATGGTTCCACTGTCACTTAAATAGGTTATAAAGTTAGAAGGGACCATTGTTCTGTTCTAATCTGACTTTCTGTGTAACACAGGGCATAGGACTGCCTGGAATGGGAAATGATTGTAGTGTTGGGCAATTTCCATTTCTCTCCCTGGGTCCCTCCCATTTCAATGCTGGGGGAAGAGAGGGGAGGGGGAATTTCTTCCTCCAGTTGGCCCGTTGGGAGATCTCCAGAGCATGACACAAACACTTGTGCTAGATACTGATTCCACAATTTTGCCCTCAGTTGTTTTAACGATACACCAGTTATAAATGCGAAAATTTAACTCAAATCCAACTCTCAGAAATGCTGTTATGGTGATGGGAGGACCACTGTGAAGAAAAAGGTTCTGAAACAAAGGACAGAATAAGGTCAGAAAGCAATCTGTAGGATTGCAGACTCATTTTGGCTGCTCCTTGTAACAATCTTTCTCAGGTCAGCGAAAGAACAAATGGAGCTGATTACAGACCCACAAAAACCAACAACAAAATAAAAATAGATGGCAAACAGCATTCTGACAGATTTGTCCTTGTAAGGGGACGGTAATATTCAGGCACCTGAAATGTCAATCAGATGTGTGAACTGCCACTGATCAGACTGGAGACAATGCAATTTCTTACCAGTCATCAATCAATAATTCTAAGCATGAATCTCCTCAATAAATATCTCCCCCACAGTGCATGACCAGTACTCACCCTGAGAAGCATTTGCTAGTTATATGCTGACCTTCTATGTCAATGCCATTTTATTTGCTTAGACTTTTCGTATCACTCCTTCTGTTACCATTCCCCAAGTACAGCCAAACTGAAAAACCTGGCATGCGAGAGTGGGTAGGACCCACAGCACATGTTGAAAAACATACTGTGATGGTTTGGGGGATGTGTCTTGTGAATTCTGATTGATATTATAATAAAATTGTTGTATCGTGGAATGCCTCTGGATCTGTGTAATCACCATGACTTACAAGCTGGAGAGCATGTCTCTACTAGACCAAGCACAATCGTGAAAGAACTGTCATCACCTGAATAGGTCTTACCTGGGGAGCACAAAAGAGTAATTGCATCCTAGGGGAAAACAGTTCTTTCTCTCTGCAGGGGGCTGGCACTGGCAGAATGGAAAATTCCCAAACAAGGGGAAGAGGCAGGGGTTTGGACTCACAGAGAAAAGACAGAGACACAGAGAGGAAATTTGGTCAAAAAAAGAGAAGAGGACAGAGGAAGGAAGCTCACCTAGGGAGAGAAGCTTCAAGTTTAGGAAGAGAAGTCATGTAGCTGCAGGGGAAGGATCCTGGATCCTACAGAGAACCCTAACCCCAGCCCAAAGAATGCTCTGGAGTGGTGAGGAGACTAAGTCAGGGAAATGAGTTTAGGTTTATTTGTTTTTGTATAGATCTGTGTATTTCTCCTGTGATTAAATAAAGAACAATAATGTGTTAGATTTCTATATATTGTGTCTGTGTTATATGCTGCACTTGCCATGTGGCCCTTTGAAGAGGTAAACCAGAGGACTTACACCTTTGGGTGGTGTTCTGGGAGACATGTATTTAAGTTACAAGGGAAGCCAGAAGCGTCAGAATTATGTCCAGGATGCTGTGCTGCATGCTCTTGGGAAGGGGTGACAGATAGAAGATCTGCTCCGAGAGTGTGTTTAGGGACCCCAAAACAGTGACAGCACCTGGGCTCTGTTCAGACTCTGGAGACTTAAAACACCCAGGATCTAGTGTCTGGATCCCCTCACAACAATCTGGTGAGCTGTTGACTGGGGGAGCCTGACCAGATCTATCATACATACCATAAAGAAGTTTGTTATCATACTTTAAAAGCTATGGGAGCAAGTGTCATAAATATAAAGGGAAGGGTAAACACCTTTAAATCCCTCCTGGCCAGAGGAAAAACCCTTTGACCTGTAAAGGGTTAAGAAGCTAGGATAACCTCGCTGGCACCTGTCCAAAATGACCAATGAGGAGACAAAATACTTTCAAAGCTGGGGGGGGGGGGGGGGAGAAACAAAGTCTCTCTCTGTCTGTGTGATGCTTTTGCCGGGAACAGAAAAGGAACGGAGTCTTAGAACTTAGTAAGTAATCTAGCTAGATATGCGTTAGATTCTGTTTTGTTTAAATGGCTGATAAAATAAGCTGTGCTGAATGGAATATAGATTCCTGTTTTTGTGTCTTTTTGTAACTTAAGATTTTGCCTAGAGGGATTCTCTATGTTTTGAATCTGATTACCCTGTAAAGTATTTACAATCCTGATTTTACAGAGGTGATTCTTTTACTTTTTTTCTTCAATTAAAATTCTTCTTTTAAGAACCTGATTGCTTTTTCATTGTTCTTAAGATCCAAGGGTTTGGGTCAGTGTTCACCTATGCAAACTGGTGAGGATTTTTCTCAAGCCTTCCCCAGGAAACGGGGTGTAGGGTTTGGGGAGGATTTTGGTGGGAAAGACGTTTCCAAGCAGGCTCTTTCCCTCTTATATATTTGTTAGACACTTGGTGGTGGCAGCGATAAAGTCCAAGGGCAAAAGGTAAAATAGTTTGTATCTTGGGGAAGTTTTAACCTAAGCTGGTAAAAATAAGCTTAGGGGGTTTTCATGCGGGCCCCCACATCTGTACCCTAGAGTTCAGAGTGGGGAAGGAACCTTGACAGCAAGGTTCTACCAACCTTTACTTATGCTGTATAGTTGCTTTATCCTGAGTCCTCAGTATTTCAGTGGGATGACTTGAGGAGAAAGGTACTATGCAGTGTTAAATCAGGGGGGCTACTTGAACAGGATGTTATTCTCAGTGTAAGGGTAGCAGAATCTAGCCTTAAATAACTAAGTGGTGCACCATTAACCATGTTATCTCTGGCGAACTGAACTCAAATCCTGGCTTAGGTTACAAGGGAAAATGAGCTTGGTTGTCTCATCCTAAATCCCATTTGCACATATAACAAAATCATGTGATAAGGCCACATGACTGTTGGTCTCTGACCAAGCGAGAGCAAGGATTGATATAGCAACAGACAGTAGCAAATTTCCTTGCACAACCATATATCTGGCTTTAGCCAATGTTGTCAGTCTCTACAGTCTGTATAGCCAGTACAATAAAAGCCACTCACATATCATAAAAAGAAAACATATGACAATGTGTAACTGGTGCTTTTTAACAACAACAAGGTACGTCAGGCCCTGATGTGACTGTCAAATCATTTATAAAATACTTGTACCATTGTCACTTGCTTATCCATGCAAAAAATAATTAAGCAAAAGATCACAAGATTCAGCTACACACGTACTTAAAAGCAAAAATGATACGGTGATATTCAAAATAGCCCTAGCATTAAAAATTAGAGCTGCTTGAACAAAGGGATATACTTTTCATGAAAATTTTCATGAATATTTCATCTTTTTTTTTTTTTTTAGGGGGGAGGTCATAATTCAAAATGTTTATGAAAAACGTAGTGAAAATTCCATATGTTGGTATTTTCAACCAGCTATATTTAAAATTTACTAAGGTATAATATTTTGACAGTAGTGAGATATGGCTGAATAGCTGCGAGGTATAAAAGAGCCACTACTACACTCCAGCAAAGATTATGCAATACATTAAATAATTCTGCCAAAAGCTTATTTCATTGTCATGTACTATTTCTGTATTTTTCTCCTAGCATCCAGTGACAACCAAGCCCTATTTCATGGAAAAGGAGCGTATGGTAGAAGACTCCATGAGGTGTCATTAGAAACAAAAGTAGAAGCCAGTTTATTTGAAACCTGGGGAATTTAGCAAAATTTACAAGATGTTCCAGTGTTTCCCTGGATTTACAAGGCATACTGCAAGTTAAATTTACAACGTAAAACTCAATGGGCTGAAACTGAAGTGTTTTAGAGACCTTATTTTCAGCATTGCTTCAGAATTTTTACTGTTCTCTTGTTCATGGGACATTTCCAAATCTATCTGTTTTGTGCCTACATTATCCTTTAACTGTTTGCTTTTGATGCCACCTGGTTGCTTTTATGAAGAACCATCGTGAGGTCACAAACATTGAATTATGTTTGGAGGGAAGAGATGCCTGATTTTCCACACAGATAAGTCAGATTTCAGCACTAACAGAAAAGGAAATTGGTGATGATCAAATTACAAAATCCGCAGCTAATTGGAACTAGGTTGATCTATAAAAGTTGCTGGAAATTTCCCTAAACCAGATCCTGTGTCCAGAGCAGGGAACAGAGAGTCTGGAGTTCTGGGTTTTATTCCCAGCTTTGTCAGTGACTCACTCACTGTGTACCTTGAGCAAATCATTTAGGTCTACATTTTCAAAAAATTGCTTTTGATTTTGGGTGCCCACCTTTGGATACCCAAAGCTTGACTTTCTGAGGTTCTGAGCATGCATAACTCCAACTGAATTAAATGGGAACTGCGGTAGCTCTGAAAATTAGGCCTCAGATATTTAAAACTGAACATCCAAAAGTTGAGGCACCCAAAATCAGAGGCCCTTAAATTGACCTCTGCATTAAACTCTGTATTCCCCAATTCCCTCACCTATAAAATGGAAAAAATATCTTCTAACTTTTTAAAATAATTTGACATCCAAAGATCCAAAGAGCTGTATAAACATAAAATATTATTTCAAATACTCCATGGTTTTGGTCAGGTCAGAAATACCAAGGTAAGAAAAATAACAATAACTCTGTTGTTCTTGCTTTTGTTATGGTAGTGCCTATGGACAAACCAAGAAGGAGGGAGCTCCATTGTAACAGGCACCATATAACTTCTCTTATGGCATTTCTATTTTATGTTGTGTCTAAAGTCAGGAAGAAAATATTTTGTTTAGCTCTAGTTTTGACTGAAGCTTTGGGCTGGTTTTCAGTCACTCTGCAGTTGGCCCATCCCTAAAAGAAACAGAAAAAAATGTGACAAGTTTTGGAAAAAGAATACCTCTAAAAAGTAAGGCTTCAGAGTAGCAGCCGTGTTAGTCTGTATATGCAAAAATAAAAGGAGTACTTGTGGCATCTTAGAGACTAACAAATGCATCCGATGAAGTGAGCTGTAGCTCACGAAAGCTTATGCTCAAATAAATTTGTTAGTCTCTAAGGTGCCACAAGTACTCCTTTTCTTTTTTCTAAAAAGTAAGTTCACTGGAATGTGACAGTGACTATTTTCTGAGTCAATACATATGAACTTTGAAAGACTGACATTGTTAAAATTACCTCAGTTTTGTCTCAAAAGGACACACTCTAGGGATAACTCTGTCTCTCTACTAGATTAGTTCTAAATACACACTACCACTCAGAATTGATTGGGATAGAATCCTGGAGCATCCCAGCATACAGAGCGATGGGATATGCCCCCAGCCACACATGGACAAGTGAAGAAACTGAGGACACAGTAATGGGGGTAGCACTTTGTTGTGGGAATGTTAACCCATGTGCTCAGATCCAGGTACCAGGCACCTGAGCTCATTGCACACTGCAGACATAGCTTTGAAGAGAGATTTTGCGCCGAGTGTTGGCTGAAAGGGGGTTGAAGCTGTCAGCAAAGAAACGGTCTCCTGCTGTTTGATTCCTGCTTTGTTCAGGGAAACAGTACTCTATATATTTTTTAAAAAAAGAAAAGGAGTACTTGTGGCACCTTAGAGACTAACCAATTTATTTGAGCATAAGCTTTCGTGAGCTACAGCTCACTTCATCGGATGCATACTGTGGAAAATACAGAAGATGTTTTTATACACACAGACCATGAAAAAATGGGTGTTTATCACTACAAAAGGTTTTCTCTCCCCCCACCCCACTCTCCTGCTGGTAATAGCTTATCTAAAGTGATCACTCTCCTTACAATGTGTATGATAATCAAGTTGGGCCATTTCCAGCACAAATCCAGGTTTTCTCCCCCCCCCCCCACACCACCTTGATTATTTTGTATTTTGTATTCTGTATTTTCCACAGTTTGCATCCGATGAAGTGAGCTGTAGCTCACGAAAGCTTATGCTCAAATAAATTGGTTAGTCTCTAAGGTGCCACAAGTACTCCTTTTCTTTTTGCGAATACAGACTAACACGGCTGTTACTCTGAAACCTTTGACATTGAGTTTCCCAACTCCTTCACAACTACTCTTATTTTTTTTTAAGGCAGGCCTCAGGCAGTAGAGTTTGTGCTTTCTATTCCCCTTCTCTTCCAGCCATGAATGAATGGAGATTACAGCAGAAAAGGCCAGCCCCAGGATCTCTTTATGCACTCCCTGGTTATGGGTTGAATTCCCTCCTCCCCAATGCTTTAGCCCATATCTATCCTCACTTTAAAATAAATTGGTTAGTCTCTAAGGTGCCACAAGTACTCCTTTTCTTTTTGTGAATGTCAAAGGATAGTAGTTATCCCCTATGGACATGATGAACTGCTCAAGGGCAGTGTGATGACTGGTGAATAGACTTGCCTGCAGGATTGCTGATAAGGTGGGTAATTTAAAGGCAGAACACTGTGATAGGCAATTTATGACACCAAAGATTCCTTAGAATCATGAAAACCATTGAGAAGAGTAAGGAATAAATGATCTCAGCTGAAATCACAGACTTAGTGCCACACGATGCAGCTTCTAGAAAGAATTAGGAGAGGCAATAGATTGGATGATTTTAGATATTTATAAGACACACATAGTGAAAGAGGGCTATTCAGAGAGATTAGCACCTCATGGAAATGTGATCAAATCTTCAGCAGTGGGTTGCAAAAGAATTTAGTTTTGCCATTATCATTTCCAATCAGAATACACAAACAAAAATAAAAACAAACTTGGAGCTTCATCCCTAATTTTCCTGCAGCGTTTTGGACTTTTTTTGGTTTTTTTGTTCTTTGTTTTTTAAATGGTTGGTCGGTATTTCAACATAATGGAAATTCCTCTGATATGAAAGTGATTCATTATAAACTTCGGTTTTCAGGATTTAATTAGTATCTTAGCCATTTCAAATGAATGAAGTGGCTATATCATCAGTGCTTTATTAGTCATTGTGCCCAATCAAAATGCCCTACTGCTTTACTGTAACTATAAACCTCCCCTTAACCTGGGACACTCAATCTCTAACCCAGAGGAACTTCAACCAAACTCCTGGATCCAGACAACCAAAAATTTGAGGAAGATTGTAAAACACTGGCCCCTTGATCTGTAACAGTTACAACCAATACCCTGTACCTAAATCCCTCTGAGTATTAGAAAAGTTCAGTTTTTGTTTGAACTAATAAACATTATATGTGTTAATAGGAATTTATTACTCAGCAGCTCAGGATAACACCTGATGCTGCTGAGAAGAGTACAGACAATCCTGAAGTTCTTTTCTTCCATGTGTTATTGGATTTAAATAGGAAATGCACATTACCACTAATGTGAGATGTGCAGTAAATCCACCATATATAAGTGGTAGAACAGATCCCTGTGAATGTGATAGGTTTGTAAGGAATATTAAGGGATGCACTTGTCATTTGAACAATTAATTTGTGATTCTGTTTTGCTTAGTTGGTTTGGCTTCCACATTTAGATATTTACCTTTTATGCAAAATGGTCCATCATATGCAGTTTTGGAACAGTCACAGGAGTAGCCATTGTATTTCTCGACACATTTACCTCCGTTCTCACAGTACATTCCATAGCTGGTGCAGTGGCCAGAGCAACCAGGTTTCACCCCCAGGGTGACCTTTGCTCTCTCCTCCAAGTCCAGAGTCACCCCATTCATTCTTAAAGAGCGAATGCAACCCAGAAATCCTCTCTGTCCACCAGCAGCACCTGAGAGATAATGCAAAAATAATGAATCGAGAGTTAAACTGCATTATTGCTGCTGTATACCAAATAACCCGCTGAACTGCCAACTACAGCTGGTCATATTGTAGGTTGGGATGTCTTTTAAAAGGCTAAAATATTCATTCATTTTTCATTATGCAATCAAATTGCAGTAAGTCTAAGCTTTCAGCCCCATTCTCAGATAGCATAAGAGGTGTAGTTTCTTTAGCGGAGGATCTGGCCCTCAGTCTCTTGACTGGGAGACTTAATTTCTTCTTTTTCCTATATATTTTTAAAGATCGTGTCTGGGGTAATAATAGGTTTTATGCTTGAATACATTTTGGATTGCAACATTTTCCTATAGGTTGATGATAATACATAGTAATAATAATGACAATAATCTCTTACATAGTTTTACATTTTTTAAAGCAAAGTTTGGGACTTTGGGAGAGAGGTTTAGGCCGACACTTTCAAACGGCAATAGGAGGCACAGATGCTCAATCATCTCTGAAAATCAGGCTACTTATTTAATTGTCTAGATATAGATTTTACATGCCCGAAGTAGAGCAATCAAATCTGAAAATGTGGGCCTAAGTGCCTTTCCCAAGCATACATGGCAAGTTGCTAACAGAGAGCCCGTGTTAGAACTCAGTAGTTCAGGCTCACGTTCAATATGCTATTGGGAAATTCAGATTTATGGCACGAGTAGACTTGACCATGGTTATGATTTAGAGAGAAAATCTAGTGCAATCACAGACATTCAATTTTGGTAATACAGTCAAACAATGAACACTTCTAAAGATTTGTAATGTACTACGTAGGACAGACATTTTTGAATCTCAGTGTCTATTGCCTAATTATTGTCTGAATCCCTGCTTATTCTGACCCTCGTCATAACTGCCCACAACTGTGAAAATTTAAATAGATAAAAATCTGAAAAAATGATTAAAACAAACCTGATCAGTTGAAATGATAAGAAAATAAAAATTGAATTCTGCCAAGCCTATTTATAGTTCCGTTTATGCAGCAACAGACTTTTTATTTCAGATCAACTTTAGCAATACCAAAAATGTTAAAGAAGAGACCGAGCTTGTGAATAATGACTGTACAACGGGGATACACATGGCTATTTCCACTCCACTGACAAGATCATATTTACCAAGGTACTGAAGGTTCTGTACATCATTTTAATTTACTTCTGTTGTTGAGCTTTCACTAAGATGCAAGGAAATGAGGTAAAGAATTTTTTTAGAGAGGTAGGAAAGTGCTTCTTTGCTCATCGTTTCATCAAACCTGGTCCTACCTCATGAAACTCACCATGTCTGCATTGTGGAGCCCCAAGAGCTAAAGAAGCATGAATGTTGCTGGAATGGCAGTCTTTTGGTACCCAAAATGCAGTGAAGGCTAGCAACATTTGAAAGTGGCTAGGCAAACAGTGAAATGTGTATTTGTTATATGGTACAATATAACTGGCTATTAAAATTCACAAGCAAAAGGTGGGTGATGGGGTGTCAGACTGGAGGGTGAATACGGTAAATGGGGGATGGGAGATCAAATCTCTGTAGGGTGGAGTTGCTATTCATATCAGAGAGATGCCAGCTAAACAGTACTACCATAAGCTTCCTTCCCTGCATGGCGTTCCCAGGCCTCTTTCAGTTCCTGGCTGAATAGCTGGGTGGGAGATCCTTTGGGAAAAAATATCTGGAAAAAGGCTGCTTGCCTGCCTGACGCTTGAGCTACAAATAAGGAAGGAGCAATGATACTAGGGTACCACAGCAGTACTTGTTTCTCTGAACTGGGTCACCTTCCTTCTATAACCTACATTGCTTTTCATTCTGTACCCTACCATCACTAAGTGCTTCTGGAAAGAAGCCTGATATATTACTGTAACTGCCACCAACGTGATGTGGCTGGAATGGAGTAACTAACCGTTGGGGCCTGTTTTTTCTTCTGCTACTTACCAACATATAACTGGCTATACAGTTCCAATCGTGTGTGGCCTTCCGTTGGCGCCTTCCGGATCTCCTGTGGCAGTTGGTCCACCCGCAGACTGGCCTGCTTGACATTTCTCTCAGCGATGACTCGATGCCATTGGTCATCATTGAGTGGGTTGGGGGATCTGACAATGATCTCCACTGGGCCATTTCCAACATCAAATGAAAAGGACACTTCAATAGCAGCTGAAATACCAGAGGGGAGAAAATCCATCAGAGGTTCAAAGTACGATTGTTTATACCTATTACACAGGAAGCCACCTTGGGACCCGTCCTGTAAAATCCTGAGTGCATTCAAATCCCCTGACTTCAATAGAAGCTGATAGTGCTTAGCACTTCTCAGGAGGCCATTATGGAAAATTCCTATGGAATTTAAACAAATCTGGTTCTACAGAAAATTAACCGGGTTACATCAAAATTACTGTATAAATATTAGAGCCAGTTGAATAATAGTTCTTTTTTTGATAGAAAATTTGTACATAAAGGAAAAAATAGTGTTTGTGTTGACATTTTCAGCAGGGAATTCAAACTTTTCATTAAAGAAAAATAGCTGTTTCTGGGTTTCAGTTTTCCAAGTAAAAATTATTTTTTTCAGAAGAAAGAGAGTTTCCACAAAAAATTGTTTAGCTGAAAGCCTAATTTTCCAAGGAAAAAAGTTTTGATGGCAAATTTTCAACTAGACCTAATATATATTTATAGATGGTAGTAATGAATGATGGCCAGGAGTTTTTTAAATTACCCTACAGAATTCTTAAGCGGATTAAATTATATTGGATGGTCCAAAAATGTACAAAGACTTTATAAATTTCTATTATACTTGGTAGGACTTTTCCATCTGGTGTTGCTCAGCAAAGCACACGACTGACACTTATTACTAAGGAGGGCAAAGTGATTAATGAGGAATAGATCACTTCTGACGAGAAACATGATCTCAAATTGCCTGCTATGATTCATCTAGGCTCCCTTTTTACAGTAAAATTATTATATAATGCCAGAAAACCAGTTCAAAGAATTATCAGAAAATAGATTGCTACTGATAGTATTCACAAAGGAGGATTTAACCTAGATGTAAAGACAACTGGGTTTTCAGTCTATTTCATTTTTTTTAGGTATAAAAGAATCCATGGAAAGCAACTTCTGGCAGCTGTGTCATCCTTTTAAGAGAATTCTTATGCACCATAGGGCCATAAAGGGATCTAGTATAGTTGTGCCTCTCACGTTGTGCATAATTCACTTCCAGCCTGTCTTGCAAAACTTTACTCACCCAGACAGGGAAACTGCTTTTGATGGGCTAGTAAAATATCATTATTACCTATCAGCCGACTAAAAGGAGAACACATACTTTTTGTGCCCAGGCTAGTACATTTTCATGGTGCTTTTTGCAAGGCTGAATCAAACTGCAGTCATTTTTGTGTTTGTACCACATCCCAAAAAAGATATCGCATGAATAAGCAGTTTTCATAATCATGAATGCTTTTTTAAACAAAAATTTGCTGCAAAAATCTTACTTATTTTTGTCCCCCCCCACCCCCTTTTATTGAAAGAGATAAGTTCTGAAGGAGAATTATACAGGTGTTTAGGTAGTGAAATATCCATCTTTCTCAGCTACCTGCAATACTATTTCCTCTTTTGAAGTGACCACCTCTCCTGGCCCCTCAGCTCAATCAGTTTGCCTTTGTTTGCTCAGGACTTGGCTACAGAGATTAGTAAAAATGTTTTACTCTGATGTGGTGAAGTCAAGCTTCTGGGGGTTTGGGATATAAGGTTAGGGCAAATTAGAAACTAGAACCAAATCTATATAGTCATTAGCATACAGGAAGCATTGCAGCCTGCCTTGAAGAGTGGGTGGCTTTGTCTCCACTGTGCTGCTCTGAAAAAAACACTTCATAACTCTGCACACTGTCTGTTTCCAACTCCTTTAATTGTTTCTGAAAGCGGGCTGTCTGCAAGGCTATAAGTTTGAGAACTGCTATGCAGATTGTTCATCTCATTCTCAGCCACTCGATGCCATTTTTGACATTGCCAGTGGGTGCCTTTGTGAAACCCCATCTAGTATTCAGTCACTGAGTTTACTTTAAAAGTCTCTAAAAGAGACTCATTTGCTCTCAGTCTTCTGGTTGAAGGCAGCTGCCATTTTTTAAAAGAGATAATTGAAACTAGAAGGGGAGAAAGAGAGAGAGAGGTGGGGTAGGAAGAGATGAAGACATTTCAACCATAACGACCAGACTTGCACAGCTCAGCTTTAATCATGGTTGAAGATAAAGGTCTGCATAGCAGCCTGAAAGGTTTCTTCTCTGTGATAATAGTATTTAAACACAAGGAAATTCATACTAATTGGAGGAAAATATTAACTGTGACTTTAAAGCATAAATATGCAGGAATAAAATTCATACTGGTTTGTCTTAAATTTTTAATATTTTACCTTGTAACTCGAGAAGGAAAAGAATAAACATCTCAAAACATTGTACTTCTCATAAAAGATTTTTGTTGAGTGTGAAAGGGGAAGAAGCACTAGAGACGTATAGCATCCATGGATTACATTGACATATACCGAAAACAAATTTAACACAGGCCTCACATAAAATATTGGAGAGTAAATCTGTATGCCAGTTTGCTGGCCTAAGAAAATATGAAGTATATCAATATGTACTTCTTAAAGAATGGATAAAATTGCTCACAGGCTGCATGTTAGTAACTCCTACAAGCAACTTCTACTATTGGTTCTCACAGGTAAGCAACATTATTTATCTGTTTTAATAAATTTCTGACTCCACATCCTAGTGTATATAGCAGTCAAAGGAATCTCTGACTAAAAAACAAATAGTATTGGGACTTTAACAGGGATGGGTGAACA
Organism: Chelonia mydas; assembly: GCF_015237465.2. Lineage (NCBI taxonomy): Eukaryota > Metazoa > Chordata > Testudines > Cheloniidae > Chelonia > Chelonia mydas. Next base: position 166,040,265 of record NC_057850.1, read on the forward strand.
TGTTTATCCTAGACATCTAAAAGACTAGCAATTAACTGATTTTTTTAAAGCAAGTCTCCCTCCCACCATTCCTCTAGCTTGTCCCTGCTGAAAAGTTACATGCTAGAGTTGACTCTCCCTCCCCAAAAACCCACAATGGTTTGGGGCCAAATTCATTGGGGTGACAGTTATAAGAACAGCCATACTAGGTCAGACCAATAGTCCATCTAGCCCAGTATCCTGTCTTCTGTGGCCATTGCCAGATGTTTCAGAAGGAAAGAACAGAACAGGGCAATTTCTAGTGATCCATCCCCTGTTGTTCATCCCCAGCTTCTGGCAGTTGGAAGATTAGGGACACTCTAAGCATGGGGTTGCATCCATGATGATCTTGGCTAATTGCCACTGATGGACCAATCATCCATGAACTTATATAATTCTTTTTTGAACACAGGTATACTTTTGACCTTCACAACATCTCATGGCAATGAGTTCCACATGCTGGCTGTACATTGTGTGAAGAAATACTTCCTTCTGTTTGTTTTACACCTGCTGTTCCTTAATTTCATCAGGTAACCCCTAGTTCTTGTGTTATGTGAAAGGATAAACAACACTTCCCTAATCATTTTTCTTCACTCCAGTCATGATTTTATAGACCTCTGTCATATTACTCCCCCCTGCCCCAAATCCATAGCTTGTGTTATAAAGCAGGTTAGACTAGATGATTTAGTGGTCCCTTTTGGCCTTAAAATCTATGAATCAATCAGTCTCTCTCTTCACCAGAACACTTTCTGGTTCAGCTCTTATTTCACCATTCTTCTAGCTTGTACCTGCTGAAAAATTCCATTCTAGAGTTCTCTGCTTGATTATATTTGCTATGATGAGACTACCACTAGAGGAAGAGATGCTTACAGATGGCTGGCGTTCACAGGACTGGCAGCTCAGAGAAAGTGGTTTTCAAATGTATGTCATATAAGGGGGGAAAAAGGCACTACAATCCTTTGGTCACACAGATTTCCTGTATGCTTATCTGTCCTGCTTTTCACTGCTCATCCTCACACCTGCTACTTACAGTTCTTCTTTTGCAGTCTGTTTCTCCTAGCTCCTGCTACATTTAGAGTAGGGCTGTTGATTAATCGCCGTTAACTCAGGGGATTAACTCAAAAAATTAATTGCGATTAAAAAAATTAATCATGATTAATCACAGCTTTAATCGCACTGGTAAACAACAGAATGCCATTTGAAATTTATTAAATATTTTGGATGTTTTTCTACATTTTCATATATATTGTATTCTGTGTTGTAATTTAAATCAAAGCGTGTATTATTTTTATTACAAATATTTGCACCATAAAAATGATAAACAAAAGAAATAGTATTTTTCTATTCACCTCATAAAAGTACTGTAGTGCAATCTTTGTCATGAAAGTGCAACTTACAAATTTTTTTCTTACATAATTGCACTCAAAAACAAAACAATGTAAAACTTCAGAGCCTACAAGTCTTCTCAGTCCTACTTCTTGTTCAGCCAGTCACTAAGACATACAAGTTTGTTTACATTTACAGGAGATAATGCTGCTGGCTTCTTAATTACAATGTCACCAGAAAGTGAGAACAGGCATTTCCACTGCAAGGTATTTATGTGCCAGATATGCTAAACATTCATATGCGCCTTCATGCTTCGGCCACCATTCCAGAGGATATGCTTTCATGCTCATGACACTCATTAAAAAGAAAAGCGTAATTAAATTTGTGACTGAACTCCTTGGGGGAGAATTGTATGTACCCTACTCTGTTTTACCCGCCTTCTGCCACATATTTCGTGTCTCGGATGATAATCCAGCACATATTCTTTTTAAGAACACTTTCACTGCAGATTTCACAAAATGCAAAGAAGGTATCAGTGTGAGATTTCTAAAGATAGCTACAGCACTTGACCCAAGTTTTAAGAATCTGAAGTGCCTTCCAAAATCTGAGGGGGATGAGGTGTGGCACATGCTTTCAGAAGTCTTAAAAGAGCAACACTCCAATGCAGAAACTACAGAACCCGAACCATCAAAAAAGAAAATCAACTTTCTGCTGGTGGCCTCTGGCTCAGATAATGATAATGAAAATGAACATGCGTCGGTCCGCACTGCTTTGGATTGTTATTGAGGAGAACCCATCAGCATTGATGCACGTCCCCTGGAATGGTGGCTGAAGCATGAAGGGACATATGAATCTTTAGTGCATCTGGCACGTAAATATCTTGCAACGCCAGCATCAACAGTGCCATGAGAATGCCTGTTCTCACTTTCAGGTGACGTTGTAAACAAGAAGTGGGCAGCATTATCTCCTGCAAATACAAACAAACTTATTTGTCTGAGCGATTGGCTGAACAAGAAGTAAGACTGAGTGGACCTGCAGTCTCTGAAATTTTACATTGTTTTATTTTTGAATGCAGTATTTTTTGTACATAATTCTACATTTGTAAGTTCAACTTTCATGATAAAGAGATTCTACTACTGTACTTGTATTAGTTGAATTGAAAAATACTATTTCTTTTGTTTTTTTACGTGCAAATACTTGTAATAAAAAATAAATATAAAGTGAGCACTGTACACTTTGTATTCTGTGTTGTAATTGATATCAACATATTTGAAAATGTAGAAAACATCCAAAAATATTTAAATAAATGGTATTCTATTATTAACAGTGTGATTATTTTTTTTAATCATGCGATTAATCGCAATAAATTTTTTTTTGATCGCTTGTCAGCCCTAGAATTTTTGACAGTGCTCACTGATGTATTAGATTGACTAAATCAATGGGAATTAAATTTCCAAATGAAATGGTCATTTGAACAAATTAGTGAAAGCTTCTGTCATTTGACCAAATGACTTAGTTTGCCAGTATGGCTGTACAAAAATCAAAACAGAAACCGGTTTGATCTTCTAGTACCTTGAATCTTGTGTAGTCATTTGCACCTGTATAAAGGCAGAGCAAAGTGGGTATAAAATGCTACTATTCTGAGTTAGTAGCATCTAGCACACACTTTGCATGGTGTAAACAATTATGTAAGGTAAATGGCAGTGGAATATCAGACCCAGTACCTTCCTAAGCATTCAGAGCTGGCTAACATTTTAGAAAATTTACATCCAGAGTGGACACATTCTGATGATAAAATATTGCACCTCTGCAATCAGAAATGAAATGAATTCTGCTAGGTTTAGCATTTCTAAGTGATGTCACTATAAACTTATTTTTATAAATACCAGTGAGTCCATTGACAATATACTATTGATTCCTTGTCACACTGAAATTCTTGTTGCCTGGAGAAAGACAGAAAAATGTCTCTTCCTGAACTAGTAGGTGTTATAAAAAAGTTTACTGAATTGAAAAACTGTCTTTAGTCTTTCTTTGAAAGGTAAAAATTTACATAGAGATACAATTTTAATATAGTTTTAGCCTCAGAGTTTGGAAAAGGTGATACTATATTATTTACAAGAAAACCACACAATTACATTGTTTGTTTAGGAGATTTACCCCTTAACACCCCATCTATGTTAAAGAAGGTTTATTTAAACCCCTTTGGAAATTCTTCAACCAAATGCCTAAGGCTTCTGAGCTATTCTTTTTATTCATTTATTCTGATAGCATCTTCAGTGTGCATTTTTCACCTTTTTTAGTTATGAATTGTGAAAGTGTTTTACAATACAACAAAACAAATCTCAGAGTGTCATAAATATAAAGGGAAGGGTAAACACCTTTAAAATCCCTCCTGGCCAGAGGAAAAACCCTTTCACCTGTAAGGGGTTACGAAGCTAGAATAACCTCGCTGGCACCTGACCAAAATGACCAATGAGGAGACAAGATACTTTCAAAAGCTGGAGGGAGGGAGAAACAAAGCCTCTCTCTCTCTGTCTGTGTGATGCTTTTGCAGGGCACAGAACAGGAATGGAGTCTTAGAATTTAGTAAGTAATCTAGCTAGATATGTGTTAGATTCTGATTTCTTTAAATGGCTGAGAAAATAAGCTGTGCTGAATGGAATGTAGATTCCTGTTTTTGTGTCTTTTTGTAACTTAAGGTTTTGCCTAGAGGGATTCTCTATGTTTTGAATCTAATTACCCTGTAAGGTATTTACCATCCTGGTTTTACAGAGGTGATTCTTTTTCTTTTTCTTCTATTAAAATTCTTCTTTTAAGAATCTGATTGCTTTTTCATTGTTCTTAAGATCTAAGGGTTTGGGTCAGTGTTCACCTATGCAAATTGGTGAAGATTTTTATCAAGCCTTCCCCAGGAAAGGGGGTGTAAGGGTTGGGAGGTACAATAGTTTGTACCTTGGGGAAGTTTTAACCTAAGCTAGTAAAAGCAAGCTTAGGAGGTTTTCATGCAGGTCCCCACATCTGTACCCTAGAGTTCAGAGTGGGGAAGGAACCTTGACACAGAGAAAAACAAGAACAAAAAACACTGAATGTTTTATATCAAAGAGCTGTTCAAAAAGCATAAGGGATCTTATACAATTGCAGTCTCTCTATAATATTTTTTGATGATTATGCTTTCCTCTGAGTTAAACCCTCAGGGCACCTTATTTAATTTGTGGTGTGTGCAGTACCTACATCTGATTAATGTACAATTGCAGTTAGATTACATGTGAGAATGGACAGGGTATTTGATCTGTTAAGAAATGTTGCCCCACTGCAATGAGGAGCTGCTATGTATTTTATGAGGACATGTGTAGGTTGTCGCATTAATTGCTTGAAATACAAGTCTGGATACTATTAAAATCATTTCAGTTTAATCTTTAAAAGATGCAATTAACATATTGTCCCTCTTCTGTGCCTTTTTAGCTGGTTATTTCTAGAAAGGCATTCACTTATAATGCTGATTCCTTCAAGTGGACAAATGGGCATCAGCTCCAAGCCCCCTGTCTATCTGAACGAAACCTGAATATTTGGATCAATCTGAATGATAAATTAAATATGTTACAATCTCTTACCTCGCCTGTTGTTTTTCTAAGGCTACAACACATGTATCTCACGTATCAAAGAGCCTGATTAAATGGACAGCTGATTTTTTTGTTCCTTCATTATCCCCTATATTTGACAGGATCCTTCTTTCTTAATGGTCTTTGCCCACCTTACTGTCTCTACCTTGAGCCCCTGAAGCGTGTTCTCCTAGTCTTTAGCTCTGTTCTTAGATGTGTGACAAATTGTGGTGTGCATCTGAAGCCATGGACAGCATTTGAGCATAATGCTGGGAGGCTCAAGGCAAAGGTGGTGGTGGTAGCTTGAAGCAGATGGCAGAGAAAATTTGGGGAAGAGTCTAAGTAAAGGCAGGGCCATGCATTTAGTATAAAGGTGGAAAGGGCTGGGGACAGATGTCTTTTAGTGAAAATAGGTCACTTACTGCTCCGGGATTCAAAGATTGGCACTTCATTTCTATATGGAAGTCCTAGGGGAGTTAGGTCAACTGCCACTGAAGCCAATGGGAGCTTTTTGAATGAGTTCAATGAGAGATGGATCTGTGATGGTGCCTAGGATGCAGTGCTGGCCATTTGCGGAGAACACCGGGATCCATATCTCTATCGCATCCGATTCATCCAGTCTGCTGAATGCATGGCTCAGTGTTTGGATGAGACTGGAACACAGATGAGGGCTAGTTGGTTGAAGTTCAATGCAGATAAAATTGAAGTGATGCTTATAGGTTGGGGGAAGGGACTGGAAGATATGGAAAGTATTATCTCTGTCCTTTTTACTGATGCCATTTGTTACCAGAGTTTGCAAGGGGATGCTATTCGATCCAAGCAACAGCATTCAGGATTGCCCTTTCCCCCCATTTTCATTTGGCGAGGAAATTATGACTGTTTCTTTCAAACACAAACCTTTCAATTACTATCCAGGCTTTTTCCCAGCTCAAAAATGGATTATTGCAATGTGCCCTGCATAAGGTTACCTTAAGACAAGCCAGAAACTTAAGCTAGTGCAGAATGCAGCTGCCCATGTAAGCAGTGTATCACAGTGTGAAAACAAGACATCTGCGCCTTAGGATGTTTGTACTGCCTGCTTCTTGATTTCTGGCTGGAGTCTAAGGTGTTGGTTTTGATGTAAAAGCCATACATGACCAGGTACATGTAGAGGTGTGAGATCACTTCACTTCTCTCCCTGTCCCATGCTGTGGCAGATATGATCAGCACAGGCACTCCAGCTGGAGACCTCCTGAGTTAAGAGAGGGGGCTGAGGGCCCTCAGCTTTGACCTATTCTTCCTTGTTGGTATGACTTAACCAGGAGTTGCTGAGCTACAGCTTCTTCATGTAGATGTTTGTGGGGAAGGCAGTTTTATTGAGGACTCAGTTTTATGATGGTAATTGAAGAGCTGGTTTCCATTTTGGTGAACTGTATTTTTAGTCTGTGCATGGATCACTGTGTTCTGTTACTATCCAATAGTATTGGGCTTAATCTCGTCACTCATAGATTGAGGTGGGGGACTTATGTCACTACAGATATATGAGCCTTCATTAGCACTGAGGAGTCAAAAGGACCCCTAGGCTGCGGACAGACTTAAAAACCTGGGGGAAGAGTCAGTTCCAGCAAAGAAATCACAAGATAACAGATTTTCCATCTCTCGCCATCATTTGACTATCCCTCTCCATGTCCCATTAAGGAATTCTGTGTCTTTAAGAAGGATGCAGCATACAGTTAAATTATATTGTACTATTCACCCACCACCACTGATTAATCTGCAGTGTGAAATTGAATCCACCAAGATGCATTGCATTAGCACATAAGAACAGCCCTACTGGGTCAGACCAAGGGTCCATCTAGCCCAGTATCCTGTCTTCCGACAGTGGCCAGTGCCAGGTGTCCCAGAGGGAATGAACAGAACAGGTAATCATCAAGTGATCCATCCTTTGTCACTCATTCCCAGCTTCTGGCAAACAGAGGCTAGGGACACCATTCCTGCCCATCCTGGCTAACAGCCATTGATGGATCTATCCTTCATGAATTTATCTAGTTCTTTTTTGAATCCTGTTAGTGTCTTGGCCTTCACAACATCCTCTGGCAAGGAGTTCCACAGGTTGACTGTGTGTTGTGTGAAGAAATACTTCCTTTCATTTGTTTTAAACCTGCTGCCTTTTAATTTCATTTGGTAACCCCTAGTTCTTGTGTTATGAGAAGTAGTAAACAACACTTCCTTATATACTTTCTCTATACCAGTCATGATTTTATAGACTTCAAGCTTATCTCCCCTTAGCCATCTCTTTTCCAAGCTGAAAATTCCCAGTCTTACTAATCTCTCCTCATACAGAAGCCGTTCCATACCCCTAATCATTTTTGTTGCCCTTTTCTGAACCTTTTCCAACTCCAATATATTTTTTTGAGCTGGGGTGACCACATCTGCACACAGTATTCAAGATGTGGGCATACCATGGATTTATATAGAGGCAACATGATATTTTCTGTCCTATTATCTATCCCTTTCTTAATTATTCCCAGCATTCTGTTGGCTTTTTTGACTGCCGCTGCACAATGAGTGGATGTTTTCAGAGAACTATCCACAATGACTCCAAGATCTCTTTCCTGAGTAGAAACAGCTAACTTAGAAGCCATCATTTTATATGTATAGTTGGGATTATGCTTTCCAATGTGCATTACTTTGCATTTAACAACATTAAATTTCATCTGCCATTTTGTTGCCCAGTCACCCAGTTTAGAGAGATTCTTTTGTAGCTCTTCACAGTCTCCCTGGGTCTTAATTATCTTTAGTAATTTTGTATCATCTGCAAATTTTGCCACCTCACTGTTTTACCTCTTTTCCCGGATCATTTTTGAATATGTTGAATAGGACTGGTCCCAGAACAGACCCCTGGGGGACACCACTATTTACCTCTCTCCATTCTGAAAACTGACCATTTATACCTACCCTTTGTTTCCTATCCTTTAACCAGTTACCAATCCATGAGAGAACCTTCCGTTTTATCCCGTGACAGATTATTTTGCGAAGAACCTTTGGTGAGGGGCCTTATCAAAGGCTTTCTGAAAATCTGAGCCCTGGTCTACACTAGGAGTTGAGGTCGAATTTAGCAGTGTTAAATCGATTTAACCCTGCACCCGTCCACACAGCGAAGCCCTTTTTTTCGATTTAAAGGGCTTTTAAAATTGATTTCCATACTCCACCCCAGACAAGGGGATTAGCGCTGAAATCGGCCTTGCCAGATTGAATTTGGGGTACGGTGGATGCAATTAGATGGTATTGGCCTCCGGGAGCTATCCCAGAGTGCTCCATTGTGACTGCTTTGGACAGCACTCTCAACTCAGATGCACTGGCCAGGTAGACAGGAAAAGGCCCGCAAACTTTTGAATTTCAATTTCCTGTTTGGCCAGCATGGCAAGCTGCAGGTGAGTACAGAGCTCATCAGCAGAGGTGACCATGATGGAGTCCCAGAATCGCAAAAGAGCTCCAGCATGGACCGAACGGGAGGTATGGGATCTGATCTCTGTATGGGGAGAGGAATCCGTGCTATCAGAACTACGTTCCAGTTTTCAAAATGCCAAAAAATTTGTCAAAATTTTCCAGGGTATGAAGGACAGAGGCCATAACAGGGCCCAAAGCAGTGCCGCATGAAACTTAAGGAGCTGAGGCAAGCATACCAGAAAACCAGAGAGGCAAACGGCTGCTCCGGGTCAGAACCCAAAACATGCTGCTTCCATGATGAGCTGCATGCCATTTTAGGGGGTTCAGCCACCACTACCCCAGCTGTGTTGTTTGACTCCTTCAATGGAGATGGAGGCAACACGGAAGGAGGTTTTGGGGATGAGGAAGATGATGATGAGGTTGTAGATAGCTCACAGCAAGCAAGCGGAGAAACCTGTTTTCCCGACAGCCAGGAACTGTTTCTCACTCTGGACCTGGAGCCAGTACCCTCCAAACCCACCCAAGGCTGCCTCCCGGACCCGCCAGGCGGAGAAGGGACCTCTGGTGAGTGTACCTTTTAAAATAGTATACATGGTTTAAAAGCAAGCATGTTTATCGATTAATTTGCCCTGGCATTCGCAGCTCTCCTGGATGTCCTCCCAAAGCCTTTGCAAAAGGTTTCTGGGGAGGGCACCTTATTGCGTCCTTCATGGTAGGACACTTTACCACTCCAGGCCAGTTGCACGTAGTCAGGAATCATTGTAGAACAAAGCATTGCAGTGTATGTTTGCTGGCGTTCAAACAACATCCGTTCTTTATCTCTCTGTGTTATCCTCAGGAGAGTGATATCATTCATGGTCACCTGGTTGAAATAGGGTGATTTTTCTTAAGGGGATATTCAGAGGTGCCCGTTCCTGCTGGGCTGTTTGCCTGTGGCTGAACAGAAATGTTCCCCACTGTTAGCCACGGGAAGGGGGGAAGATTGAGGGGCTAGCCACGTGATGGGGGGAGACAAAATGCGACCTTGTAACGAAAGCACATGTGCTATGTATGTAATGTTAACAGCAAGGTTGACCGTGAAAGAGTGTACCCATTGTTCTATAAAATGTGTCTTTTTAAATACCACTGTCCCATTTTTTTCCTCCACCAGCTGCAGGTGTTTCAAGGATCACAGGATCTTCTCCTTCTCAGAGGCTAGTGAAGATTAGAAGGCGAAAAAAACGCACTCGTGATTAAATGTTCTCTGACCTCATGCTGTCCTCCCACACTGACTAAGCACAGATGAATGCGTGGAGGCAGACAATGTCAGAGTGCAGGAAAGCACAAAATGACCGGGAGGAGGGGTTGCAGGCTGAAGAGCGTAAGTGGCGGGCTGAAGAGAGGGCTGAAGCTGAAAGGTGGCGGCAGCGTGATTAGAGGAGGCAGGATTCAATGCTGAGGCTGCTGGAGGATCAAACTAATATGCTCCAGCATATGGCTGAGCTGCAGGAAAGGCAGCTGGAGCACAGACCACTGCTACAGCCCCTGTGTAACCAACCATCCTCCTCCCCAAGTTCCATAGCCTCCTCACCCAGACGCCCAAGAATGTGGTGGGGGGGGGCCTCCGGCCACCCAGCCACTCCACCCCAGAGGATTCCCCAAGCAACAGAAGGCTGGCATTCAACATGTTTTAAAGTTTTAAAGTGCTGTGTGGCCTTGTCTTTCCCTCCTCCACCACCCCTCCCTGGCTACCTTGGCAGTTATCCCCCTATTTGTGTGATGAATTAATAAAGAATGCATGAATGTGAAGCAACAATGACTTTATTGCCTCTGCAAGTAGTGATCGAAGGGAGAGTGGTTAGCTTACAGGGAAGTAGAGTGAACCAAGGGGCGGGGGGGTTCATCAAGGAGAAACAAACAGAACTTTCACAACGTAGCCTGTCCAGTCTCGAAACTGGTTTTCAAAGCTTCTCTGATGCGTACCGCACCCTCCTGTGCTCTTCTAACCACCCTGGTGTCTGGCTGCGCGTAACCAGCGGCCAGGCGATTTGCCTCAACCTCCCTCCCCGCCATAAACATCTCCCCCTTACTCTCACAGATATTGTGGAGCACACAGCAAGCAGTAATAACAGTGGGAATATTGGTTTCGCTGAGGTCTAAGCGAGTCAGTAAACTGCGCCAGCGTGCTTTTAAATGTCCAAATGCACATTCTACCACCATTCTGCACTTGCTCAGCCTGTAGTTGAACAGCTCCTGACTACTGTCCAGGCTGCCTTCATGAGCCATGGCATTAAGGGGTAGGCTGGGTCCCCAAGGATAACGATATGCATTTCAACATCCCCAGTGGTTATTTTCTGGTCTGGGAATAAAGTCCCTTCCTGCAGCTTTTGAAACAGACCAGAGTTCCTGAAGATGCAAGCACCATGTACCTTTCCCGGCCATCCCACGTTGATGTTGGTGAAACATCCCTTGTGGTCCACCAGTGCTTGCAGTACCATTGAAAAGTACCCCTTGCAGTTTATGTTCTCGCCGGCTTGGTGCTCTGGTGCCAAGATAGGGATATGGGTTCTGTCTATGGCCCCACCACAGTTAGGGAATCCCATTGCAGCAAAGCCATCCACTATGACCTGCACATTTCCCAGGGTCACTACCCTTGATATCAGCAGATCTTTGATTGAGTTGGCTACTTGCATCACAGTAGCCCCCACAGTAGATTTGCCCACTTCAAATTGATTCCCGACTGACCGGTAGCTGTCTGGTGTTGCAAGCTTTCACAAGGCTATTGCCACTCGCTTGTGAACTGTGAAGGCTGCTCTCATCTTGGTATTCTTGCGCTTCAGGGCATCAGAAAGCAAGTCACAAAGTTCCATGAAAATGCCCTTACGCACGTGAAAGTTTCGCGGCCACTGGGAATCGTCCCAGACCGGCAACACTATGCAGTCCCACCAGTCTGTGCTTGTTTCCCGGGCCCAGAATCGGCATTCCACTGCATGAACCTGCCCCATTAGCACCATGATGCCCACATTGCCAGGGCCCGTGCTTTGAGAGAAGTCTGTGTCCATGTCCTCATCACTCTCGTCACCGCGCTGACGTCGCCTACTCGCCCGGTTTTGCTTTGCCAGGTTCTGGTGCTGCATATACTGCTGGATAATGTGCATGGTGTTTAATGTGCTCCTAATTGCCAAAGTGATCTGAGCAGGCTCCATGCTTGCCGTGGTATGGCGTCTGCACAGAAAAAAGGTGCGGAACGGTTGTCTGCCGTTGCTCTGATGGAGGGAGGGGCAACTGACAACATGGCTTACAGGGTTGGCTTTCAGGGAATTAAAATCAACATGGGGGTGGCTTTACATCAAGGAGAAACAAAAACAACTGTCACACACAATGGCCCCCTCAAGGATTGAACTCAAAACTATGGGTTTAGCAGGCCAATGCTCAACCCACTAAACTATCCCTCCCTCTGGTATTTCAGGCAGGACTGAATCTCCATTAAAGTTTTGAAGGTGCCCCTGACAGACGCCACTAAAACGATTGTCGGCCGTTGATTTCACGGAGGGAGGGAGGGAGGGGGGAGCAAATGAATACAAATCTGGTCTATTTCTTGTTTTGATCCACTCCATCTATCTTTTACATCTTTGGCTGGTGGCAGACAGTGCAATAGGACTGCTAGCCATCCTCATCTCCTGCCTGCTCACCATAAGATGGTACAATAGGACTGCCTACAGGACTAAAGAGAATGACCTGGTCGAGTCACTCCTAATTTAGTCCCTGTGCCCATGTCTGCCCAGGCGCTCCTGACCGACCTTACCGAGGCAGCCAGGAGCACCTTGGACATGATGACGATGGTTTTCAGGCCTATTGCACCATCTGCTGCCACAAGGCAATGGGTTGCTGTTGCTGTGTAGCAATGCAATACTACGTCTGCCAGCACCCAGGAGACATATGGTGACAGTGAGCTGAGCAGGCTCCATGCTTGCTGTGGTATGGCGTCTGCACAGGTAACTCAGGAAAAAAGGCGCGGAACAATTGTCTGCCATTGCTTTCACGGAGGGAGGGAGGGAGGGAGGGAGGGCCTGACGACATGTACCCAGAACCACCCACGACAATGTTTTTTGCCCCATCAGGCATTGGGATCTCAACCCAGAATTCCAATGGGTGGTGGAGACTGCGGGAACTGTGGGATAGCTACCCACAGTACAACACTCTGGAAGTCGACACTCAGTACTGTGGAAGCACTCCGCCGAGTTAATGCACTTCATACATTTAGAGCATTTTGTGTGGGGACATACACAATCGACTATATAAAAACGATTTCTAGAAAACAGACTTCTATAAATTCGACTTAATTTCTTAGTGCAGACATACCCTAAGTACACTATATCCACTGGATCCCCTTGTTCCACATGCTTGTTGACCCCCTCAGAGAATTCTAGTAGATTGGTGAGGCATGATTTCCCTTTACTAAAACCATGTTGACTCTTCCTCAACAAATTATGTACATCTATATGTCTGACAATATTGTTCTTTATTATAGTTTCAACCAGTTTGCCTGGTACGAAGTCAGGCTTACAGGCCTCTAATTGCTAGGAACACCTCTGGAGCCCTTTTTAAAAATTGGAGTCACATTAGCTACCCTCCAGTCATCTGGTACAGAAGCTGATTTAAATATTAGGTTACAGACTACAGTTAGTAGTTCTGCAATTTCACATTTGAGTTCCTTCAGAATGCTTGGGTGAATACCATCTGGTTCTGGTGACTTATTGTTGTTTAATTTATCAATTTGTTCCCAAACCACCTCTAATGATACCTCAATCTGGGACAGTTCCTCAGATCTGTCACCTAATGAGAATGGCTCGGGTTTGGGAATCTCCCTCAGATCCTCAGCCGTGAAGACCGATGCAAAGAATTCATTTACTTTCTCCGCAATGGCCTTATTGTCCTTGAGTGTTCCTTTAGCACCTCGATCGTCCAGTGGCCCCACTGGTTGTTTAGCAGGCTTCCTGCTTCTGATGTACTTAAAAAGTAATAGCAGATTTTTTTTTGAGTCTTTGGCTAACTGTTCCTCATATTCTTTTTTGGCCTTCCTAATTGTATTTTTACACTTCATTTGCCAGTGTTTATGCTCCTTTCTATTTTTCTCACTAGTATTTAACATCCAGTTTTTAAAGGATGCCTTTTTGCCTCTCACTGCTTCTGTTACTTTGTTGTTTAGCCATTGTGGCTCTTTTTTAGTTCTCTTACTATGTTTTTTAATTTGGGGTATTTAAGTTGAGCCTCTATTGTGGTGTCTTAAAAAAGTTTCCAGGCAGCTTGCAGAGATTTCACTTTTGGCGCGGTACCTTTTAATTTCTGTTTCACTAACCTCATCATTTTTGTGTAATTCCCCTTTCTGAAATTAAATGCTACCGTGTTGGGCCGCTGTGGTGTTTTTCCTGCCACAGGGATATTAAATTTAGTTATATTATGGTCACTATTACCAAGTGGTCCAGCTATATTCACTCTTGGACCAGATCCTGTGCTCCATTTAGGACTAAATCAAGAATTGCCTCTCCTCTGGTGGGTTCCAGGACCAGCTGCTCCAAGAAGCAGTCATTTAAGGAGTCAAGAAACTTTATCTCTGCATCCTGTCCTGAGGTGACATGTACCCAGTCAATATGGGGATAATTAAAATCCCCCATTATTATTATTGAGTTTTTTATTTTAATAGCCTCTCTAATCTCCCTGAGCATTTCATAGTCACTATCACCATCCTGGTCAGGTGGTCGGTAATATATCCCTACCGCAATATTCTTATTATTAGAGATTCTGTGGTACAGTTTGATTCATTTATGATTTTTACTTCATTTGATTTTATGCTTTCTTTCACATAAAAGCTTTCTTTAAGCACCAATATACTCTTCCCCGCCGTTCCTGGTATATCTGTTAGTGCTTCCAGGCTGCCTGCTTTGTATAAAGCTCAGATAAAAGCCCCTTTTCTTGTTGTTTCTTAGTGTATAGGGAACTAATGGAATGGAGTTGCTGTGTGGAGTCATTTCATGAAGTGTGCAGTTACAGCTGCGTTATTTTAACAATACCATTATCAGCTTGGGCCACTCAAGGCCTGCCACTCTGCAAGGGCTAGGAAGCTGCGCCAAGAAATAACAGGAGTACTTGTGGCACCTTAGAGACTAACCAATTTATTTATTAGTCTCTAAGGTGCCACAAGTACTCCTTTTCTTTTTGTGAATACAGACTAACACGGCTGTTACTCTGAAACAAGAACAAGAAACAAGAAATTAGATGGCACCATTTTTATTTCCAGATATAGCTTTTTTGATTGGTCAGAGAGCCATTATATTTCCTGTGTCCCACGTCTAGTCATGCACCCTACCGTACGCATTATGGGTTTGATTGTGCCCTTAATGCACAGTCCTAAGTAGGGGTGGTGCAGAGTCACGCTCCCTCCCCGAGATTTCTTGTGTGTATGAGCAGGCTGTAGCATGGCCCTGTCTTCTTCCTGTCTCTTTGGGGAAATTTGCAACTGTCAAGAAAGAAGTTCCAGCACTCCCCAAAACACAGGGACTGCCTGCAATTTTAAGTGGCCACAAATAGAGTATGTATGATGGCCTGGGAAGGACAGGCTCCTCACCCATCTGACTGTGCGTGGGTACATTCTAATTCTCCATGACATCTCCACTGGCAGACAAGTACTTTAAGCAAATAGAAATGTTCTGAGAAGGCAATAATTACATAGCAGTTCAATGTGGAGAAGAAGCAGAGTTTTAATACAGCGGCCTTACTCATAACTGGAGAGCATATGTGTGGGGAATCAATATAGGAAGGGTTTGTTGTTGTTATTGTTTAATAAAAGCCCTTTGCTTAAATAAATAAAGAAATAATATATTTTTAAAAGTCCTTTATAGTGGCTCAGTCTAGTTGGAATTTAATGTTGCTTCAGGAAATGAAAATATTAAATTTAAATGAAAGTATTAAATGTTTGTGTTAGCTTGCTTGGCAAAGGCTATACAATACCCCCAAAGGAATTAAATTGTTATTTATTAATTATGTATGTTACGCTAGGTGCTTTTGTAGAACAGAGGCTTTTCAAAGAGAGGTTTATATATTTTTATAATATATTTTTAACACAATGTTTAGCTCACATAGCAATTTTCATCAAAGCACTTTCCAAAGGAAGGTAAATAGAGGGATCCCTATTTTATGGGTAGGGAAACAGAAACACAGAGGGGTGAAGTGACTTGTCTGAGGTCACACAGGGTACATCTACACAGTTTGTTTCTGAGCCCGGGATGAGAGGTTCTGACTTATGGGGCTTGTGCTACCAGGCTAACAATTATCTAGCCACTGAAACGGCTTTGGTGATGTCACACTAACAACTGCCTGAGGGTAAGGGAGGGTCCTTGACTCAAGGGAAAACCCAACCAGGGGAATCAGCGATCAGACAGTATTGTCTTGGAAGTGTCAGCCTCCAAGAGGCCCAGCAGGCCACCAAAACCTGGACTGGCACCTGTTGGGAAACCCCAGCTTCTTAGTTCCCAGACTGGACAAAGGCTCAGGGTTGGCACCAACTTGGCCAGCAGTGGAGGGTTGCTTTTCATGTGGGCACCCGATCACCGGTATCATGAGTGCCCAGGTATGGAGTGTGGTTATGGGCAATTTTGGATTGCAGAAAGTGAACCCTAGCTAATGTAATGGTCCCTGTTCGGATAAACTTGTAAAAGGTGAATGCTCTGGAGAATAAACATTCATTCTGTTTGTCCTCAAAACATGTCCAGGAAGGCAGGATGGAGAGATTTAAGTAAAGATGATTTAAATAATTAATTTTCATCGTGTTTTAAATGACCCAATTTAAAAATATTTAAATGAGGTTGAGGCTTTGTAAAATGAATCTGAAAATTTGTGATGTTGTTAATTTATAATTAACTATTTTTTAAAATAATCACTACTAATAGGATGTTATTTGAATTTTACAGAAATTACTAAACAGCAAAAACAAAACAAACAAACAAATAAAATTAAGTCCCTGATCCAACAAACAGTTAAGCAGATAACTAATTTTACTCACATGAGTAGTTCCACTGACCTCAAGTAAGCTCACTATGTGTGTAAATGTTTGCAGTGTTTGGAGCTAACATTTTATTTTTATTTAAAAGTCCCTATTTTTATTGAAAGCTTTTTTCTTAGTGACAAAAATCTTTGTTACTTCAAAACAAAATTGCTTCAATGTAAACAACGAAAAGTTATTTAGACTTTAATTAACAATGTGACTATGGCCTATTTCTACACACAGGCCTAACGTTAGGTTCTGAATGGTGGGATTTTCTGAAGTACCTAAGTGACTTAGGAGCATGGTCCCATTGATTTCAGGCTGCAAATCCTGATGGAGGAGTGTAGCTTGGCTGGAGCATTTCAACTTTTTTGATTTGTCAAAGTTTAATACATTGGAAGGTGATATTGGTTGCAAATAGAGTGCAGGGTATTTTCTATAGATGTAGGATTTGAATAGTGCTATTCTCACAGTAAAAATGTTAATGAAGCCTTGGCATTGCTATTTTAAGCATAGATGAACATTCTAAGTGTGAAACTTCTTCATAGAAAAATCTCTGTGTAATATCTGAAATTCTATTAAAAGGGTGTAAAATGGTAAGAAAGTAAAGAGCTAGCAAATTTGTAAATAAAAATATTGCGTTAAACTACACTTTTTTTCCTCTTTAATTTTTAAAAAATTTTATCCACCCTGCAGCACAGACAGCTACAAAGCAGACTTTTCCCATAATGAATCTCAGCTGTGTTTTGTAGTCATGTAAGAGCTAATTTGGTCTCTATGTAAATAAAGTCCTTGGCCCATCAGATGAGACTGACAGCAAAAGGTCCAATTAGTGCCAAATGTAGTGGTAGATGCACTCATTTTATCTACCTAAGAAGGATGAAGGGCTTAGTCAGCACTGAGAGTATTTGAATGCACGATTCTAGGAAAATGATATATTCTAAAACCGGTGCTTAGACTAAGCCCCTAGACAAGATTCTCACACCCTATCTTTATAAGGAGACACTTTCAACTCACATCTGTTCACATGTAATCAAATCCAGACATGCAGGAAACCAAGTTCACTCATCTTAACATCATGACTAGACAACAGAAGCTTGCCTTTTCTTAATTTGCCCTGGGCCCAATTATTCTTTCCTTTATTAAGACAGAAAACAAAATACATGGTTGGGTGCACATCTCCACAGGTGCTTTGAGGAATGAAGCAAACACTCTCGGACAGGAACCTTGTGATTAACCTTGATGCTAACTCCCAACTGAAACAGGAGGTTTTACGTTCAAATTTGTTGACTGTAACCTAAAAAAAAATCTCAAATAGCAGGAAACTGCAAACTACGAAAGGAAATACAGGAGAAAAGATTCAGTGTGTAAAGCATAGCTGGTATACTATTATTTGTATTACCATAACTCCTACAGGTCCTAATCATAGACCAGGACTTGACTGTGCTACTCAGTACTGTAAATGTTTATTTTTGTAAAAATATCAGTATACAATAAAGCAGCTGGATTTCCAGCAGTCTACACAAATTAGATTGAAATGAAAATAACCTGTGGTGAGTTAGCTAGTGGTATGGCTAGAAACTGTTTGCCATATGCTGTGTTGGCCCATCACAGACTGAATCAGAGTTAGGAAGAGCTATGCTAATGTTTTGCCAAGTTGTGCATCCTGAGATGTGCCTTTTCTGCTTTCTGCTGGCAAAAAATGGCCCTGAAGTTGGTATATTGAGCCAAGGGAAGATCACCCCAATGTCTTAGGTTGGTATAATGTTGTGAGGCCAGCTTGTCCCTATGTCTAGCTGATCAATGACTGCCATTGACATCTTGGTAGAGCCATATAGAGCAGCCTCTATCTTACCACTAACGCAAGCTAGTTGGAGTGGAGCTAAGTTTCCTCGTTTGAAAGTTAAGTCTTTTCTGTATTATGCATATCTGAGATGCAGTCTTATCTTTAAGGGAATGGTGTGTACACTTCCCTCAGACATTTCTTGATCCATTTGTTCATGATGCTGGAAAGCCTCTGTGTCAGAAATTTCCCTGAGGAGCTCAGATTTTTTTCAGTTACTTTTGATAGTTTTCTAGAGGTCCCGGGGATTAAGAGCTCCTTCAGTGTCCTATGCATCATTTGACATGTGGCTAATGCAGCATTTTCTCTGAAGGGGTTGATTTTTCAACACAGTGGCCTTCTGGTAGGAAAACCAAAAATACAATGAAAAAAAAATACAGTGAAGGTTGCACAAGTTTCCCCATCCAGCTCAAAAGGATAAAGGGCTGGAAAAAGCAAGTCCTGTTTGCATAAACATACGGGACTCTAAAGTGTAGTGGGCAAAACTCATTGATATGGTGTGGTTCCATGTTAAGATGTCTTTGGAGGAAGAAGCTATGAAATTAATAATTGTTAAAAAGATATCATAATCAGTCATGTGCTCGAGGATTTAGGCTGTAGGAAGGAGAGTCGTCTAGGCAGAAGCAGACAGACTTGGGAATCAGGGCTCTGGCTCTGCCACTGATTTACTCTCTGACCACTGACAAATTACTTAGGGCTCAACTGCATTGAGGGAGAGCACAGGAGGCTTAATGCCATCTTTGTTCCCACCTACTAACCTCCTTAGACTCACCAGCCCTACTTTTGGAAATCTGCCCCATGTTTCTTAAGATTAAAAAAAAATCACTCTCTCTGTTAACTTTATCTTGCAGCATGTCAACCTGTCACGGCCTCTTTTTCAGATCAGAGATTTTATTGGTGATTAGTCATAACCCATGTGGGCATAAAGATTTGGTTACTCCAGGATTTTTCAGAGTTTAAACATTGCATATATGCCTTGATATCTTTGGTTATTTGAAACCATTGATTCAAATAGTCATATCATACTTTTCTCACTTATAGAATAAGTATGGTATACAACACACATATACTCTTCAAATAAAATAACTAAATTAGGCATGTAATTTAAAAAGGCTTAAGAGTTAGGTAATATATGTCAGTG
Organism: Chelonia mydas; assembly: GCF_015237465.2. Lineage (NCBI taxonomy): Eukaryota > Metazoa > Chordata > Testudines > Cheloniidae > Chelonia > Chelonia mydas. Next base: position 166,059,641 of record NC_057850.1, read on the forward strand.
TTTTTGTTTCTCCTGCTATGACTCCATGTCAAACAAGATGATCGTTATTTCCAGGGTTTTTCCCCGCTAAGGTAATTTACAAATATAGTGAAAAGGTAGACTTGGACTTTGTCCTACATCACAAACAGCTTTTACTTGACCATGTGTTGAATGACAGAGGTTTCTTAAATCTCATCACCTTTCGTTTTTCGTTCTCAGTAAAAGTGGTGGAGAGAATATACTCACATTTCAGCTCAAGTTTGATGAAGTCTGTATTCCCCAAATTCTCAAGAAACACTCCATCAGGGGCTGATGTTTTGAAATAGAAAGAGATGTCTGCACTGGTTTCCCCTTGGAACGTGGAGAAGTGAAGGTAGGACGATGGAGTAATGAAAGACGCAGCGTTCCAGTAATTTCCTGTGGAGAAGTGAATGACAAAATTATGTCTTTCAGTGCTCCTTTCAAGCTGTTATTTACTTGTGTAACCAAAGCAAGAATAGAAGCTAAAGTTTCTAATGTCAAAGTGTGTTACAGTGCTTTCTGTATGCGAAAAGAGAAATCATTTCAATTCTACCTTGTTACACTTTTTTTATAGATAGGTTGCTAGATTTCAAAAGTTAGATGACATTTTGAGGACATTGTGAGGACATTTTCAAGCTCCTACCCCATGAGATACTTATCAAAATATATGTATGTGTTCGTGTACATGGCCCCAATCCAACAGAGAAACTAAGTACATGCTTAACGTTAAGCATGTCAGTAATCCAATTTATGTCATGGGACATCAGGGCCATGGTGTATATGCAATTGCAAATGGCCAGTCATATACCTGCCCGGCCTTGCTCATGTGCATGCATACATTACTGCATGTATAACTTGGCTGCTTTCAAACTTATGTACATAATTGCATCCATCCAGCTATGTCTATCTTTTCCTTTTTGTTTTAATAACAGAAAAATACAGTAATTGAAACTGAAGATTACAGCTGCGATTCATTTATTGGATATGGTTGGACAATATTTTCACTCTATGGAGTACCCCCTTCCCCGGTCCTCCCTAACAAACAGAAAGTGCAGTATGCACTGCTCCAGAGGAGCCCTGAATCATCATTTGCAGGACAACACTCTACTTCTTCCATGGATAGATCACTTGAACTATGTGTTCCTTCCACTACCATTCCCTGCTTTCCCAATAAGATGCTGCCAAGGGATCTGTGGGGATAGACTCCCTCACGCCTGAGATGAACCTTGTGGCAGAAGGTGCACTCTTTGTTAAGTCATAAGAATGGCCATTCTGGGTCAGACTAAAGGTTCATCTAGCCCAGTGTCCTGCCTTCCAACAGTGGCCAATGCCAGGTACCCTAGGGGGAATGAACAGAACAGGTAATCATCAAGTGATCCATCCCCTGTCGCCCATTCCCAGCTTCTGGCGAACAGAGGCTAGGGACACCATCCCTGCCCATCCTGGCTAACAGCAATTGATGGACCTATCTGCATTGAAATTATCTAGTTCTTTTTTGAACCTGTTATAGTTATGGCTTTCACAACATCCTCAGGCAAAGAATTCCACAGGTTGACTGTACATTGTGTGAAGAAATACTTCCTTTTGTTTGTTTTAAACCTACTGTCTATTAATTTCATTTGGTGACCCCTAGTTGTTGTGTTATGAGACGGAGTAAATAACACTTCCTTATTTACTTTCTCCACACCAGTCATGATTTTATAGACCTCTATCATATCCCCCCCTTAGTCACCTCTTTTCCAAGCTGAAAAGTCCCAGTCTTATTAATCTCTCCTCATTTTTGTTGCCCCTTTCTGAACTTTTTCCAATTCCAATATATCTTTTTTGAGATGGAGTGACCACATCTGCACGCAGTATTCAAGATGTGGGTGTACCATGGATTTATATAGAGGCAATGTTATTTTCTGTCTTATTATCTATCCCTTTCTTAATGATGCCCAACCTTCTGTTGGCCTTTTTGACTGCCACTGCACGAGTGGATGTTTTCAGAGAACTATCCACAATGATTCCAAGATCTCTTTCTTGAATGATAACAGCTAATTTAGACCTCATCATTTTATATGTATAGTTGGGATTATGTTTTCCAATGTGTATTACTTTGCATTTATCAAAAGTCGGGCCAATGTACAGGAGGTCCCCCAGTCTAGGTCCAATTGTGGCCTCATGGTGCTTCCTAAGGTGAAGTTCCCACTCTTCCTAGGTATGACTGGGGAAGGGAATGCAGATACTGCGCCTTGCCGTGATGTGGGCTTCCCTGAAGCAATATTGGTGGTTGTCACTGACTGAGAAGGGGCATGGATAGGAAGGACAAATTGTGAAGCCCAGAGTCCTGGGTGTAGTCCAGTACTCAAAATGGGGTGGGGGGGGGCTTCCCAACTAACCAACTAAAAGATACAAACTATTAGATAAAACTTTAAATTCCCCAAAACTTCTAAAACTCTCTCTCTCTCTAGTCACAGATAAAGGAATAAAGCCAGTTTCCGACCCAGATGATGCAGTGGTGAGAAGGAACTGGAGAGGAGGTCGGTCCGCCCTTCCCTTTATCTCCTTGGTTGGAGTCAGGGGGTGAGCAAGGGCGCATGTGTGGACCAATGGACGCTGCTTTCAAAATTCTCCAGTTTTAGGCTCATGAAGCATATGTGTACCCACAGTGTAATATACATAGGGACCAGCATTCGAAGAGGGATGGTCGTTACATATTTAACATTGCCATTTCACTTGTCAGCACTGGCTGAGTATTAGTGTAGTTGGTGCTCTGTATGTTTAATAGCTAAAGTTACTGGTAATGCAGCATAGTCTGACTTCTTGTCTTTTGAGGTGCTTATGAGACTCCATGAGAATTTAAATTGACTATAACTGGAATAGGATTTTGGTTAAATACACTTGGGGATATTTTATGAGATCATTTTTTCCCTCTTCCAGTCCTTGTCCCTCTTCTTTTTCCATGTTTTTCTGTCCCTACGGAGAATGGAGAATGAGTGTATTTTAAAAAGAAGATAGGTTTAAACCATTGTAATGATTTGGGGGAAATCAGTAGTGGGGGGAGGAGAGAGGGCTGGGCATGGTGGCCAATACCTTTATAACAGAAGCAGCACCTGTGTGGGACAACTAGATTGGTTGTATCAGCTGGTCTTCAGTGAAAGTAACTCCTGTCTGGCATTACTGTGTACCACGTTTAGGCAGATTGATTAGTTCCTGTTTGGGTACTTCCTATGATTTCAACAGACATTTGAGTTATTTTATTATTGTGGAAGGGGCTGTACAAGAAGTGGATGCTCATTAGTCTTAGGTCTACATTTTTAAAAGTGCCTGAGTTATGTGAACCAAATGGATAATTATCCATGCAACTCCATTTTCCTTCCGTAAAACTGTAATGGTTGTGGAGCTGCTTGCACCTGTTTCCCTTTTGGTCTCTCTGAGTGTACGCCCTCAGGTGCTAGGCCTGTTAGGAATACCGTTCTCTCATTTGCAGACTGGGACCTGGGTACCACACCCCATCTATGTCCGCCACTTATTACTGTGTAGGTGACTGAACCCTTGTGGATATTCCCATATGGTGATGAACAGCTGTCGAAATACATGTAGGTTTATTGAACAACTGGAACAAAGCACTAGAGAAAATAATTTTAGAGTAAAAAGCAGCCTTCATATCTATCTAGACTCATCTAATCTTAATTACAAGCTAAGTTAGATGGGCTTCCTTCTTGAGTTCCAGGAACAGAATAGACCCGACCTACATTCTGCTAACAAGTCTGGGAGCTCTTGGGACCAAGCCTTGTCTTAGTTTGCCTTCCAGAGTGTCAGTCTCCCTCTGCCCCCTCCCTTCTCCTTTCCCCAGAAACTCCTGTTTCTCAAAGTTCCACCCTCCCTGTGTGAGCCTGACCCTAATTTCCATGTTGCTGAAAGGCCCTTGCTATAGGCCCTAGGAAGGTCTTTTGCCTCAGACTGGTTTCTCCCACTCAGCCAGCCAGACCAACTAAGATGATGCTCATGTGATACTTGCTCCATTGTTTGACCATTGATTCTTTCAACTTTAATGTCTTGTGTCTGTTGGGAAGTGTGCTGGAACTGTCTGCTCCCACCGACACTCCAAAACACCGCCCCAGAAAATGTATACATAAAACATATTTTGGGGTACAGCTCTATATTAACCCACAAGCAACTCCACATCAACACTCACATGAAAACAACTGCATGCATAAATGAAAACAACTGCATGAAAACAACTGCATGCATAAATGCTACTGGCACTTTGATTGACCCTAGAACTTTTTTTATTGTATTTTTCATTTTATTGCCAGGGTACTCAGAGCTCTGGATGAAGATTCTCCGATGTGGAGTTTTAAATTTAACTAAATGAAATAAAACAGCCTCCCCTTTCTCCCTTAGTCTTGCTCACCCTGAATTGATCTGTGCACTTCCTAATTTGCATAGAAGAGAGTCTCTCTCCCACTTCTCAGTAAAGATGACCCTTAGACCAAGTGTTGCAGTGCAGTCTCATAGTAAATAATTTTACTATTTTTACAAAATATGTTATACTACGTTTCCTCAAGATGTCAGAGACTGAGAGTTTAGTAGGATTGAAATAAGGATTAGAGAAAAGAAATTCTTTTGTGGGTTGTGTGTGTGGCATGTGTGTTTATTAATTATTAATTATTATTATTATTAGGGAAATAAACTTTTATGCTGCAGGACATAAGCCAATCACTGTCAGGTGATTTGAACAAAGTTGTCTTGGTGGGTTGTTCCATAATTACTCACTACATGGCTTTCTGCTCAGTTTTTATTCTGCCCTTACTCAGGCAAAACTCCCATGAACTTCATATGAAATGCTGATTGATTTAAATTTTCATGGGAGTTTTTACCTGTGTAAGAATCAAGAACAAAACACTGAAAATCCCAAGTAAAACATGAATATGACAAATAAAATTCAACATTCAACATTGAAGAGTGCAAAGTAAAGCAGCTTGGAAAAAATAATCCTAACTACATATATACAAGGATGGGTTCTAAATTAGCTGAAGGAGACCACCATAGCTAGTTCTCTGAAAACTTCAGTTCAGTGTGGAGCAGCAGTTGTCAAAAAGGCTAACAGGGTGTTAGGAACTAATAGGAAGGGGACAGAAATAGGAAGGGGACAGAAAATAAGACAGAAAATATCATAATGCCATTATATAAATCTATGGTGTGCTCACACCTTGTCCAGTTCTGGTCTCCCAAATCTCTAAAACGATATAGTGGAACTGGAAAAGGTTTCAGAGAAGGGCAACAAAGATGATCAAGGGTATAGAATGGATTCCATATGAGGAAAGACTAAAAAGATTGGGGCTGTTTAGCTTAGAAAAGAGACAGCTAAGGTGGGATGTGATAGTGGTCTATAAAATCATGAATGGTGTGGAAACAGTGATCAGAGAAGTGTTATTTACCCTTTCCCAAACTGAGGGTCACCAAAAGAAATTAACAGGCTGCACATTTAATACAAACAAGAGAAAGTACTTTTTTCACACAATGTGGAACTCTTTGATGTTGAACTAGGTTCAAAAAAGTACTAGATAAGTTCATGGAAGATAGATCTCTCTGTGGCTATTAGTCAAGGTAGTCAGGGTGCAACCCCATGCTCGGAGCATCCCTAAACCTTTGACTATCAGCAGCCAGGAGGGGAAGACAGGAATGGATCACTCCAGCTGCCCTCTTCTGTACACTCCCCCTGAAGCTCTGGTATTGGCCTCTGTTGGAGACAGGGCACTGGGCTAGATGGACCCTTGGTTTGACCCACTATGGAAGTTCTTATGTCCTTATGATCATGTGAGGGTGCCAAAGTACCAGTATGTATAAATGTAACATACCTCTTGCATTCAGAGTATACAGATTGGTGCCCTTTTAAGAATGGTAGATCCATATGTTGATAACATGCAGTTATGGGCTTAGAGCAGTCAGCCTGTTAGCTTCTCCCTTGCAGTGACATTTACCAGCACTTTCTTAGCCAGCTCCCTTCTGTCTCTTCTTTCTTAGCATGATTGAAATTCATTCTCCAGCACCATCAATTTCCCTTTTACATTCAGCTCCCATTGAAATGGAGAATGGCAATAGCAGAACTGTAAAAGACCTCAGTGCTTTTAGCTCTCCTAGGCAACAGCACTGGAGAACTAATGCTGCAATGTCAGGCCACCTTTATGTATTACAACAGACCAAAAACCTCCAGGGCCCTCATCTGCAGCAAAACAGATTTTATATCAAAATGATTATGTGAATAAAATGTAAGAATAGCCTCCTGTTTCAGTGAAGATGGATGTGTGAATGGGAAACTGCTCTGTGCCACAAAGTAATGGATTGAGAGTATCCATACAATTATGCTCAACTAATCAAGTTTTTTCCTTCTTTTCTTTCATACTGGGAAAATAGGAATATACACATGTACTATAAAACACTGCTTCCATTACTCACATGAAGTAGTAACTTATTCTGCAGGAATTTCACTGGAACCCATCTCAGAGAGAGGCACTAGTCAGTGAGAGAAAGGGTGGGAGAATGCAGCCTGAAATGAGGCATGTGACATGCTAGCTGATTTAAAGTGAGGAGGTCTGATTAACTGTCTGGGTATGCAACAGCAAAAAATTCAAATTAAATTTTATAAAACAAGACCAACAACCACCTTGTCAAAGCACCAGAGAACTTAATTCCCAAAGTCAGAAGATGAATGAATTATTGTTGGATTACAGCAAAGGCAGCCATTCAAGCTTATATTACGCCCCACTGTCACCCTCTCCCCCCAGAAGTGTCTATATTAGATTTCCATTTTCAAGATAAAAACAGCCCTATTTCTTTAGGCCAAGTAACGAATGGTTGCAAGTCTAAAATAAAACCTGCTGAGAATATCTATATCTCTAAAGATGAGTTTAGATTTTAAAAATGGAAAAGTTAGCACAGTAGCGGCGCATGTGACATTGCAAGCAATTCAGATTTTAGAGAGAATGAATGACAGGCATAATTTAGTTTTGAAAACAGTTCTCTGGAATAGCCCGGTGCAATTCCAGAGTCCGGTAGCAGTGTAACATAATGCATTTTGACCTCTTTTTGCTAAAATGGGCTCCTTCTAAAGGACAGGAGCTGTTAAAATTCAGAGAGAGGAATGGAATCAACCTGACATTCCACTTTCATCAGACTTTATTGGAAGTTCATAAGGATTTATCACTGCAGGAACAGAAGGTCATCAGTATATCCAGATGTAGATGAATAAACATCAACTACATCTGGTACAGGAGAGCTGTAATTTTATTAGTAATTATAAGCCTCTGCGTTCCACACTGTTTTCCCCATCCAATGTAATCTTTGTAGGTTTGTTTTCTGAAAGTTCAGTGAGCGCTTCCTCACTAAAGGCCCGATCCTGAGAGGTTCCAACCACCTCCTGTAAGGTCCTGCGTGCCTTCAATTCCCACTAACTTCAATAACAAGCTGTCCTTCAATGTGATGCCAATGTTTCTCAACTTTGATCTGGTAGGACAACCTCTACAAGTGAGAGGATGATTCCATCTCAAGGCACATTCAGTCCTCTCTCTCTCTCTCTCTCTCTCATTGCCGAGAATGCCAACAAGCATGCCATTATTGCCACTTTTGGTTGTGGTTTCTGTGAACTGGACATTTGCCCCTTGGGACTAGAAATGAGGCTGAAAGCAGCAGACTCCTTATTACAAAGAGCACCATACAGGCCTTAGGTAGTAACTAACTTTTGGTCACTATAAATAAAGCTAGACTTAACCCAGTAACCCAGAGATGAAAGGCTCTATATCCCATTACCCTGTGCCACCTGGTACCCCAGATTCTACCATCACAGATGAAGGATAAGTCAACTTCACTAACATTTTTACACTAACTTTAGAGTGAACCAACGTGTCTCCCTCAATTTAGGGAGACGTTTTAGAAGCAGACAAGTTATCAAGTGGCATAAGACATGTGACGTTGATCAATGGCTATAGTCACAGAGGCCAGCGTTTGTATTACTCTGTCAATCATCACATTTGCTGAGTCAAAGGAAAGTGCAATCACATTTGTCAATGAAATGTTTGAGTCAATGACAAGTGAACTCAGTGATGCAGAAAGGCTTCCAGCACTTGCAGTGTTACTCACAAACCCATTTAGAAAATCATTTTTCACAAGTCATGCCTCCTGGTCAAACCATATGATCATGATGCACCCCTTGTCATGGCTGGCATCATCACTTTCATCCATCAGAACGGTGGAAGGTCCTGATCTGGCACTGTTAAAAAATGACTGGGTGTAACGTGCTGATGGACCTTTAATGATGCATGTGAGGTGGTGATCTTTCACAGGAAAATTCTTTTGCAACTAACTGAACCTGCAGACATTAGCCTGATCATCTCTGTGCTATCATCAGCATTGTGAGTAAGATTCCCCATTGTGATGCAGTCGTGGTGAACTTTAAGCACAAGACACAGCTGCTTTCCGAAATCTTATTGCAGAATAAAAAGGTTCAGATTCTCCACTGACTTGCACCTGTGTAGTCCTTTTATAGCTGTGCAAAGTGACTGTAAGATGCTACCATTCTGATTTGGAAGTGTTGCACTCCCACCTTGCACAGATTGAAATGATCCTGTGAGGTGAAAGGCCAGGGGGAATCAGGACAATCACATCAAAAGAAAACAAATAGTCATAATGGGCCAGATCTTCAGTGGTACTGGATTACACTCAACATAGCTGAAGTGAACTGTAGGGAAAGATAGCTCTCAGTCACTTTTCTCAAAAAGAAAAGGAGTACTTGTGGCACCTTAGAGACTAACAAATTTATTTGAGCATAAGCTTTCGTGAGCTACAGCTAAATTTGCTAGTCTCTAAGGTGCCACTAGTACTCCTTTTCTTTTTGCGAATACAGACTAACACGGCTGCTACTCTGAAACCAGTCACTTTTCTGTTTCTTATCTCATTAGCTGTTAGTCTAAACAGCTCTCAACATAGCTAAGAACAGCCATAAGATCCAAAACACCATGAGACATCACCCTCTCCTGCCCTCTCTCTCCCCGCTTGCATGCTTTTTTTGTGGCGGGAGTGGGGACCAGTGGTATTCAGCTCTATGTCACAAAAGAATTTTCCTCTGTTAGGACCATTCTCAGTTGCCTTTTTAGGGCCGCTTTCCAGCTGTTTTGTGTTGCCTCAAAGTAGCTGGAGACAGGGCCAAAGATCTGGCCAAACTATCTCACATACACTGATTGGCTAATATCTCAGAGTTTCTGAATTTTCCCAAAGAACTTGGCGATAGGGTTTAAAATAACTAGTTACTGATATTCTGCTGCAACTGACATGTGTTTTAGTCTTGAGGTGCCACATAATTTATTCTTCAGGTCACGGATGCCAGGATTACCTATTGCATAACAAAGATCTTCATTGCAGATCTTTCAATAGATATTTCCCTCTGAAGCCTGGCTCATTGATTCACTTCATTATGAATTAAATTGATTCTGGCACCTGAGAAAATTTAGGTCACAGGACACGATAGAGTCATCTTCTTCTGCACTATTTGCAGATTTGTTTTCCAAAGATGTAGGATCTTATTGGCTTAGTGGGACCATGGTCCTAAGGTATTATTTGATATTATTTCTCAGAGGCACATACACTAATACAAATTTATATTGCTCCTTCGCGTGTTCACAATACTTAACTTTTAATGCTTCCTTTGCTCATGTCCCCAACCCCAAATCCACAAAGAGATGTAAAACAGATAACGTCCATGTTACACATACACACACACACACACACACAAAAAGGGTAAAGCTATGGTTTTCATTCCCCACTACATTACTCCAATTTTACAATGTTGCAAATGTATTGTACTTCCACTATTCCATGGTACACTTCTTAGCCATCGACATGTCGACACCCTGAGCGTCTGTCTAAGTTATGGCAACCTCTTGCCCTATAGGTGCGCTGTGCCTGGGATCTCTGCAGAGCTGCATGCTGTGGCCCTTTACATGCCCCTCCCATCACCATCCCTGCTTTAGCAAGTTCCCTACACCCCGGCTTGCAAAGAGGTCCTGAGGAAGGAGCTTTATGGCTGACTTCTGCACTGCCTGTGTCAGGCAGTGCCTGCCAGGCTGCATATAGAGGTTTTAGGTGCTCTTTGTGTCACTCTGGCCCTTTTACCCAGCATACTGGATCTAATCCCAGATCTCCAGCACTAATGCCTCTGTTCACTAGAATCCAAAAATTCTGGCTCTCTGCAACTGCCCATTACATATAAGAAAGTACCCATTTCACTCTTATATTCAGGACAGTAGACAAAAGAAAAAGAAAATGCAACACTGAGACAAGGCATGCTGTCTGTAAAGCTGAAGAACAATGGTAGAGCGTTGAATTCCACAAAAGATTTGCTTTGTTTCAGGGCTTTGTTTTTGTTGTTTTGGTTTATTTTGCAGGGGAAGGACAGTGCCTTTTTTTAGGTTTAAAATGACTCCTTACAAGGCTCGATCCTGCTCCCATTGAAGTCAATGGGAGTTTGGCTGGGAGTATGATACAGTGGGTCTACTTTAGACTAAAGTAGACTTAGACTAAAGTCTAGACTCTGGGTTATGTTTTGGGGTCTGTATTATCATGTTGTATCAACAGAAACATTTTCATTTTCAGACACAGGTCATTCTGAGCACTACAGTCCCAATTCTGCCATGAGCTCTCCACCGAGGGACCACTGTGCTATGTGTATCAGAACCTATATCCTCCCTTTTCTGAGCACTTAGATACCTCTTCAGCTAGATATTTATGTATGTGCTTAAAGTCTGGAACGTGCTTAATTCACTGAATGTGAACACGAAGCTATCGACAAAAATAAACTAAAAACTAAATCGCAAGACAGTGTAAGTAAATCTCCCTTCCATTCTCATGATGAGCTTCAACAGTGAACAAGAAATTACACTCATCTATTTTTAAGGTATTCTTGTGACAAAGAAGTAATGTCATTGGTCCCTTAACTGCATTGGCTTTAATGGAGTTGCACCCACTTACTCCAACTCTAAATTTGTCCTGATGTCTTTCACATTATTGTTATCATAGGGATAAAGACTTCTTGCGTAGGGATGGGCAAATGGCTTTGGAAAAAAATAGGAATCAACCAAAACTTTTAAGGTTCAAAAAATGTTAACAAAGGCAGTGATGGCAATCTAAAGAATCTAAAAATCATTAGTCGGGTTTAAAAATGGATGTGATTTAAAAAATATAAAGTTCTTTTTCTTTGTCTTCTGTTTTTTGGGCACTTGGGAAACACACATCTACACGTTTTTCTCTCCAAATACAATGGCCAGAAACTTCCTTAAAAAAAAAAAATCTAACCTCAGAGTCTCATCTAGTGTTATGATTGTGAGAACTGGGGCTGTAAGAAGCATGCCTAATTTCATACACTTATGATAAAATCACAAGACATGGCAACACTACAAAGGCCTGCCAATCTTGGGTGCACATTTTCTGAAAAGTCCTTTAAAATTCCCAAAAGATTAAACTGATTGGGATTTACAGAAATTTAATAAGGATCTATGGAAGTTCTCAAAAATAACCTGTAATAAAAGCAATAAAAAAATGGAAGCAATTGTGAACTGGGGGGGTCTCAAAACAAACAAGACACAAAATTGGTTTCCTTTCTCTTATCTTACTTTTCAAAAGTTTAGAAATTATTGCACCAAAGAGTCATCCTTAAATTCAGTACAGTAATGTTTCAAATGAAATATAAAGACAAAGAGAGGAGAGAAAAAACAGCATTTCAGACAGCTTATATTGTGTGACACAGATCTGCAAAAACATGGGACATTCACAGCTAAGAAGATCAAACGTCCAGAATAACTTGTGAAGATCTTTACTTTAAAAGGAAGGATGATCTATGATTAAGGCACTGGGCAGGGATTCAAGAGATCTCAAGTCAGTCGCTGGTACTGCCACTGTCTTAATGCATCACCGTGGGCAAGTTACTTATCACTCAGTGCCTCAGTTTCCCATAGCTGTAAAACAGGGAAAATACATTGTTTCTCCCAACCTTTGTCAGTGCTGTCTATTTGGATCCTTATCCCGCAATTAATTGTAACCACAAGCAGTGAATTACAAAATTGTGACCTTAGACTGCACCTAATTGGGGCAGGGACTTTCTTCTTGTGTTTGTACTACACCTAGCAAGATAGGGCCCTGACCTCAGTTGGTGTGCTGAGTATATTAATAAACTAATACATATGCATAGGAGAGTCACAGTCCCAGGAAGTAGTGGTCAGACATCTTGCAGACTGAGAGCAAGGCACTGACAGCGTACAATGTAGCAATCAGCAGCACACCTACCACTACCAACTATGTCATAAATGCCATAGGCACCAACTCCATGAGTGCTCCAGCCCTGGAGCACCCACGGAAAAAAATTAGTGGGTGCTTAGCACCTACCAGCAGCCAGCTCCCCCAGTGCCTCCTGCTGAATAACTTCTCCCCCTCCCTCCCAGTGCCTCCTGCCCACTGTGATCAGCTGTTCTGCAGCGTGCAGGAGGCACTGGGTGGAGGGGGAGGAGCGGGGACAGGGCTCTCTCGGGGGAGGGGGTGGAACTGGGTGGGAAGAGGTGGGGTGGAGCTGGGGCTTTGGGGGAAGGGGTGGAGTGGGGGCGGGGCCTGGGGCTGAGAACCCCCGGGGAAAGGAGGAAGCTGGCACCTGTGATAAATGCTAAAATAAAAATCCTTTGTTTAAAATAGTGAGGCCTGTATGTACTACCATAATAAAAATGATAATTATTTTCCATAACTCTATCTCCTAATGCATTTTCCAAATGTACTTTTTGTTGTGTGAATGTGTTAAAAAAATTTTGGGCCATTCCAAGAAGTGGGCTTAGTGGTGTTAACACCCAGCTAGTTGTTTGAAGAGCAGATGTATGAAGATCTAACAACACTTAAAAAGCTAAGATGAAAAACATCTAGCTACCTGCTAAGAACCAAATGTTTCTTCTTAGTGCTTTGTAACCCTGCAGGAATGTAATTATCTGATGATGACCAAGATGCCTGTTGTCACATTGCTTCATTATGACACCTATTTCCACTTTAGATATAAATAAATTTAATAATAAACCACTTTGATCACTGGAGACTGCTAGTGAATTACACTTTGCAACTGCTGTGACACTGAGTTCATCCTAACGTTTTTGATCTTACACAACCCAAAGCAGAAGATTCTGTCAGGCTCTGTTTATCATAAGAACAGAAAACTTTATCATGACAGTCTTAAACTTTTTAAAGGGGAACATCACAAAGTTTATCAAACATTCTTATACTCAGTGATGCTATGTCAGACATTCTTGTTGACCATTAGACCAAAAGGCCTGTCATGTGAACCAAAACTGGAGCGAGCTTTAAGAATAATTTGTAATAATAATGTTAAGACGTGTAACCAAGAGTAGCAAATGTAGTTTATTGAGAGTGGGAAGATTAGTTGCTTAACATTTAGCATAATATCCTATTTGTCTGACCGAGTGTTTTAACTGCAAGATGTAATAACCGTATTAGTATGGAAAGTTTGGATATTGCAATATGTACCTATACATTTGTAGCATGTATCAAACAAAGGGGCTATGAGTCACACATAAAAAGGGGGAAGTTATAAGTGATAAAGAGCTAACCTAGGTAGTCTTGTTTTGGGGAATTGATCTTGGAACTGCTCATGTCATCAGCGGCAAGCTCTGGTTTCCACAAAGGCCAGGTGTCATATGCAAATATCTTTATCTATCTTTGTGTGCTGTTTCAATAAAGCCAATCAAACTGGACTATTCCCATCTCACTATTTTATTGTTACTGGCTAACCAATTTTATATATAAAGATTACAGAATTCAGACTATGCAAAAGAATAGTGGCTTGTTTCATGTTACATTTGGTCTAAACAACAGAAACAGCTTAGCAAAGCTGCAAAGAACATGGGCTGCTTGTCAATGGAAGGAGGCTTTGATCTGTGGAATCTTTCTTCCACTGCCAGAGGGAGGATTTCTGACTGACACTGGAGTTTGCAGTTTCATTCACCAGGAAGAGCAGGACTTTGTCAATGGAAGATATTGTTATGGCAGTGAGACAAATAGACTCTTACTTACTTTGTGTTTAGGAACAAAGGATTAGAAGGAACCTCCTGCGGTCATTGAGTCCTGTCCCCAGCTATCATAGGCAACCCTTTCATAACAAGCTTCATCTTAAAACTAGTTAGGTTGTTTGTCCAAACTACCACTACGGGGAGGCTGTTCCAGAACCTCAACTGCTCTGATGGTCAGAAACTTTAATTTCCAGCCTGAATGTATTCACAGCCAGTATATGTCCATTTATTCTTGAGCCAATATTGTACTTTAGCTTAAATAGCTCTTCTTTCTTCCTGGTGATTATCCCCCCGATGTATTTATAGACAGCAATCCTATCCTAATCATATTTGACCAGTGGTGGGCAACCTGCAGCTCGCGGGCTGTCCGTGGCCTGTCAGGGTAATCCGCTGGCGGTCCGCGAGACAGTTTGTTTATATTGACCATCCACAGGCATGGCCGCCCATAGCTCCCAGTGGTCGTGGTTCACCGTTCCCGGCCAATGGGAGCTGCGGGCGGCCATGCCTGCAGACGGTCAATGTAAACATGGTCTCGCGGCCTGCCAGCGGATTACCCTGATGGGCTACGTGCAGCCCACGGGCTGCAGGTTGCCCACCACTGTATTTGACTGAGCTGCTATCATAAAGGCCTCAAATCTACCATATACAAAGTCCTGGGTGAAATCTTGGTCCCAGGGATGTTAATGAGAGGTTTTCCACTGATTTCACTAATATGACTCTGGACTTGTTGGGAGGGAATATCTTTTTTTATAGGAGCTCACTGTTACCCTATGGAAGTCTTTTGGGCAGGAAATCCCCTGCAGGCCAGGAGGAAATTTAAGGCTCTAAGAGTGTATTCATTGTCTAAAATGCACTTTGGCACCTTAAGGCTGAGTTTTTCGCTCAGATTCAGCCTTCAGACTGGTTACTCTAAAGGTAAAGGAAAACGAAGGTTACTTAACTTGTCACTGGAGTTCTCTGAGATGGCTCCACATAGCCACACTTAACGAGCCAACCAGTGCATTACCCATGAGTGGGAATATGCAGAGCCAGTCAAAGAACTATACAATCTTGTCTTCCCGCCTCAGTCGGTGAGCAGACTGCCTCTCAGCTGCCTGTAGTCAATATCTGCACTCCCACATACAGTTTGTTTCAGGCCTACCATTAGAGCAGCAGTTTTCAACATTTTTTCATTTGAAGATCCCTAAAAAAATTCAAATGGAGGTGCAAACCCCTTGGGAAATCTTAGGCATAGTCTGCAGACCCCCAGAGGTCCACAGACCACAGGTTGAAAATCACTGTATTAAAGCCTAAGATGAGGAATCTGGGCTCCTGGATTACAATCTTGGCCTTTGAATTGCTATGTGACTTTGGGTAAGCCTATAGCTTTCTGTTTCTCTAGTTTACTCCTCTGGGAATTTATCAAACAGAAGTCAAATGCTGAACCTTTGAGTTTTAACCATCGCTAACTAAAAATCTTGACATCATTTTACCTGGCATGCTGTTGCAATGTGTAGAGGAGATGTCTTTTCTGATTTAAATGTATTTTCTTAATTTTTAAATGTGTAGTTTAAAAATACAAACAAACATAAAATACAAAAGAGAACTTGCAGATGAAGAACCAAGCAGAGCTCTTTGTGACTAGCAATAAAAAGAGGAGGAAAATTACCCCACTGGAGTCATATTATATAGTCCTAGTGCAACAAAATTTCTAAAAAAAAGTATTGTTTTGTCAGCAAGCCAGGATCATTTCATTTTTTCTCCCGATACTGCAGTCACTCACTGTTGTACCTCCTCAATGACAGCACTCTGTGAAAGGCTAGTAAAGTAATATCACACAATGATAATGAAAAAAACAGGGGAGGGCAGAGTCATGCCAACTAAAGCACCAATTAATGGTAGACTTGAATTTGCTTTTTCTGAGAAACTGGAAGGTGGAGGGTGGGGGAGATGGAAAATTGACTCGCAGTTTCCATCTCTGCTGATCTAATCTTGTCATGTCTGATTTAATTACTGGGCTTTCAGCAGAACAGATGAACAAGCACAATAGCCTTCCCCCCCCTTTGTTAAGCAAAATAAACCAAATGCCTCAAGGGGCAGGAGGATTAAACCAGCTGAATCAAAGTAAGTGCATTCTGCAGATAACAGGCAACAGACTCCTGCTTGAGATCAGGGCTGATTTTAGTTTTCTAAGGGAGGAGAAGGAAAGGGAAGCAACTTGATAAAGAGCACAGACCACTCACTCACAAGACACACTTCCAGAATTCTCCTGTTTATTGCTACAAGCAATAATAATTTACCAAGAGAAGTATCTAAGTTTAAAGAAAGAAAGCTTATTTTCAGATGAATTATTTCCTGTCAGCACTTAAGTGGCTAATAATCACTTGATTCCTGTGGCATTTTAGTTATTATGATTAATAATAAAATACTACTCAAAATGAATCCTCTTTGGTAATTACATGGATACATTAATTAACTCAAAAGGAACGGCACTGTAAGGGCCTGCACATGCAAAACCAAATGTCATTTGAGTTCAAGCTGCTCAGCATGTCCCTGAGAGCCATGCAGTACCTCAAAGTATTGGGCCCTGGTTCAGTACTATTTAAACATCCTCTTACTATAGAGTGGCATTAATTACTCCCCTTTCAGGGAAAGGACAGTTTCTTGGCACAAAATCAGCAGCTTGTTCAGTTTATTTTTATTTATTGCCTCTGACGTCAAAATCTGCTTTTCAAATAAACTGAAGGAGCAAACGCTGTTAGCTTCCAGTACATGGAGTCAACAGACTAGCGTATGGGTTAAGAATGATGATTCAGCAAGGTCATTTGTTTTTCTCCTGACAGAAGCAGGCCGTTGATCAGCCGACAACTAGCCTCTCTCCTTGTAAGTTCCTTAGCTTTGCATTTTGCTCTCATCCCTATCTTTTTAGATGTGAAATTATGAACTTTAAAGAAGAGGCTTGCTCTTCCCCTTCCTTGCACAAGCATACACACATACACAAACTTATAAAAGAATCAAGCATATTTTCTAATCAGTTTATTATTTATCCCTGGGACCACTGAAAACTGGTTATCAGACTCTGTTATCACACAAACAAGATGCTTTTTCAAAAATAAACAATAGAGGGAGGGGCTTGGCAACTATAGTTTAGAACAGAGCCAGTGCCTTTCTTTAATTAGATGAACTAGTATCTCATTGCATAACAGATGTTACTTTTGATTTAAAATGCGTAGGACCAGATTCTGCTACTAAGTAGACAGGTGTAGATCATAAGTTACTCTACTGAAGTCTACGGTTTTCCTTTGCTTTTAGTCCTCATATGTCCTTGAAGTGTCAGTGCTGTAAAACAGTAACCAACCAGAGCCCATCTAAGCCTTCTCTACATTACAACTTCCTCTGAAGTTACCACCAATGAAGATGCAACCCATTGGGAATTAAAGGTCTGAAAAATCTTTGTGCAGACAAAGCTGTAAAATTAGTTTTTCCTTTTGAGGAACCAGGCTGAAAGGAAGGACTGAACACTGAACCTCTTATGTTAAAACGTGAGCCTCTACCACTGGAGCTAAAGGACTAAGACTCCAAACCTGAAAACACTTATACATACACTTAACTGTAGTACTGCGTGTAGTCCGATTGACTAGAGGTAGCAGACCTCCCTCTCAACAAAAAAGATTTACCCCCTTTTCCTGGTTTTACACAAGTTTTAATCTCATGGGAAATAAAAATCAAAATGATTGAAATTGCAACGGGAAAAGTCAGATCTTGTCCCTGAGAGTAAGGAAAGCTTTAACAATTAACACAAATCTCATGTTACTTTTGCTAGAAGGTGGCTTAACCATGGAACCTATGCACAAAAAAATCCAGTCCCGGTCCCGTGAGTACAAGGGTTCTCCGAATTTTCTGGCCTCAGTGCCAGTACACAGCACACTGACTGCTGCTACTTGGCCATCAGCACAGTTAGAACAGGTACACAAGGAGAAAGCTGGTTTTACCTGTTCTCTCTCTCTCTCTCTCTCTGTGTCTGTCTGTGAGAGAGAGAGATTGCGTACCCTCCCAAAATCTTTGCTTTGCTGAATGTATGTAAGCATACTGGTCCTGAATAGGCAAGGTTCTTAAGCACATGGCTAGTCACACTGAGGTCAACAGTGCTATTCACATACTTAAGTACCTTACTGAGTTGGGGTCTCTCTTTATTATAAGGTCCAGTGCCTGTGCTGTCTTCCTCACCACTGGACGCTACTGAACTTGACACTCTTGAGTAGTACAGTCAGTTACCATAGAGACAGGCAGCAAGAGAATGGGAGAGAAAGAGAAATAAGCTCAGCAGCAGCTGGTCTGGGTCAATGAGAAAAAAAAGACTCGTGAACTCCAGGTTTTGCAGGGACAGTATTGTGGTTCATGTCATTATGTGTCTGCTCTAAAAACCGGGAAAAGCTTTTACGCAGTTGATGTACCACTCTCTCCTACTGCTTCTGCTTCCCTCCTCCTCCTCCTCCTCATGCTGGTTTTTTAAAAAATCTTAGCGGTAAGGTATAGCAGGGCTCACTCTATTTTTTACTTCACTCCACCAACCGCACTATTTACATACCTTGCCGAGTTGCTTACTGTTGCATTGCATCTGTCAAGGTTCCTTCCCCATTCTGAACTCTAGGGTACAGATGTGGGGACCTGCATGAAAACCTCCTAAGCTTACTTTTACCAGCTTAGGTTAAAACTTCCCCAACGTACAAATTAATTTTACCCTTTGCCCTTGGAATATCCACTGCCACCACCAAGCTTTATCTGGGTTTACTGGGAAACGTAGTTTGGACATGTCTTTCCCCCCAAAATCCTCCCAACTCTTGCACCCCACTTCCTGGGGAAGGTTTGGTAAAAATCCTCACCAATTTGCATAGGTGACCACAGACCCAAACTCTTGGATCTTAGAACAATGAAAAAGCATTCAGTTTTCTTACAAGAAGACTTTTAATAGAAATAAAGGAATCACCTCTGTAAAATCAGGATGGTAGATACCTTACAGGGTAATTAGATTCAAAACATAGAGAATCCTTCTAGGCAAAACCTTAAGTTACAAAAAAGACACACAGACAAGAATAGTCATTCTATTCAGCACAGCTCTTTTCTCAGCCATTTAAAGGAATCATAATCTAACACATACCTAGCTAGATTACTTACTAAAAGTTCTGAGTCTCCATTCCTGTTCTGTCCCCGGCAAAAGCAGCATACAGACAGACACAGACCCTTTGTTTTTCTCCCTCCTCCCAGCTTTTGAAAGTATCTTGTCTCCTCATTGGTCATTTTGGTCAGGTGCCAGCGAGGTTACCTTTAGCTTCTTAACCCTTTACAGGTGAGAGGAGTTTTCCTCTGGCCAGGAGGGATTTTAAAGGGGTTTACCCTTCCCTTTATATTTATGACAGCATCCCTTGGGCACAGACACAGAATGAAGATCTGAGAGACTGTGCAAATGGGGTTTCATGTATACCCACTTCATAGCTCTACCATGCCTGTCTGTATCCCCAATGGATTTTCTGCACCCAGGGAGGATGCAGGGACCGAACAGAGTTTAACCTTCAGTTCATCCTTCTAGACACCAAAGCTGCTGCAGTGCCATGTTATAGGCAACTAGGACACTGCTCTCAGTGACCTGGTTCCTTTTGCTGGATCTCAGCCAGGAATGAGCAGTCATTACTAAGGAGTTGGGGATGATTGTTGGCACTAATAGAGATGTGTCAGGTGTGTGTGTCATGTACGATACTAATCAGGCAGAGACACAGAGACATTCCCTGTCTGAAAGGGATGGAGACACTCCTTTAGATTGAAATGTGAAACAAACTAATAAGGCTGTAAGAAATAAAGGGAAAATGACGTGGGAGAACTTACAGCCAGTATGTTAGCAGAGCAAAGTTCAGCTGCCCTCAACCTTGGAGAAGGTTATGGAATTGTGAAGGGCTAATTCAGGCCCTGACCCTGCAAGCTAGTAAGCATTGCCGGCTCCAGTTGATTTGAGTGGGAATTGGTGATGATCACGTTGCACGAGCTGATGAGCACCTTGCAGGACCGTGTCTTCAGAAAGACCGTGTCTTCAGTAATGTGCCTCATAATATCCATAGCAAATTCACCACAAAAATGGGATATTTCCAACTGGGTCAAAGTCACACCCATGGTTTTACTGCCTATATTCACTGTGGGAAAGCATGACGGAGGGTGAAATTTCAGCCTCGTTCTAATTTGCAAAAGATTACAAAAAAAATTAGTTTGCCATATGCAAATACTTCGGAAGCTAAACGAGGCAGACTGCAGGCAAAGCTTGGCTGTTAGGCCGACAGACATTTTTGCGATACGTAATCCATTCTTGTTTAGCACTGACTATAATAACTCTTATTAAATCTAAATTATCCAAATTGAATGCAGGTTAGCCAGTTTGAATGTATAGCATTACCCAATACAAACAGCCAGAAGCACCATCTCCACCCCCCATGCCTCAGAGTTTGATCACAGGACTGAAACTGAGTAGCTAAATGACAGTCTTGAGTAACACATGATGCCATAAAACAAATCATCGATTTATAACTTAATAAAAGGCATCAGAGATCATCAAGGCATTAAACACCAGGGCTGGCTTGTTTTGCAAACCATTTTTAACAGCAGACCCAACTGGTGTACCTTAAATGGACCCCAGCCAAATAAACAACCTTGTTTCTAAACACAGTAAGACAAATGCTGGAAAAGGCTGTGTGCTTTTTACAGCAGGGCTTCCTAAACTTTTTCATAATATGGATCACATGTTAATAGAGAGCGAAGACTCCACGGACCAATACATCTCATAGGTGACTCTGTAGCAGGCAATGCAATTATTTACAGGGGAAATAAATATTAGGAAAGTATTCAATGAATTTCAAGCTTCATTTAATGTGATTTAGGTGGAACCTAGGAGAAGTCAACACTATGTGACCAGCCAGCTCTCTATAAATCACTGGCAGGTGCCCCACTTTGGGGAACTACTTATTTAGTAGTAATGTTGAGCAACTGCCTCTGTCATCGGTGCCATGCCCCATTTTTCCTGGTCAGACTTAAGCTTGATCCTGCTCTTACTAAAGTCAGTTGAACACTCTCATTGATTTCAATTAGAGCAGAAACAGACTCTACAATATTGTGTTATCTTCCTGCAACATTCCCCCATCCCAAAGAATAATTTACTGTTTTGATGGGATCCAGAAATGATCTCAGTCATTTTGGGCTCTCCCAACTCGATATATGGAAGTGAAAAAGGAGATACTGACATGTTCTTTTTATTTTTCTCTCCAAGTGCTGAAAGTCAATGATGAGAAAAACAGATCAAGAGAGATTTTCAAAGGACTTTTATAATGCACTCTGGAAGTGCATTCTGGCTTATCTGCAATGATGGCAAAGTATTTTAATTTATCGACCTAGAACTTCTACCTTCGTGTATGATCCCAGGACTCAAAAGCCCTGGCTTTGCAATCTTCCCATTTCTCTGCTCTCAAACCATCGATAAGAGTGATCTGTTCTAATTTCTGAAAAAAAAAAATCCACCAGATGGCAGCAGGGCTCAAGATTTAACACAAAGAGACTGAATAACAAGAAAGGAATTTCTCCCTTGTATCTAAGGAAGAGCTGACAAATTGTTTCGATTCTCAGATCAATTATTTCTAGTTTTGATTGAATAGCATAAGAATGGCTGACACTGATTGCATTGATTAGACAGAGTTTCAGATTGTGTATATAATTTTTGGTGGACTTGTTTCAAACATTTTATATACAGTGCAACACTGGTTCCAGGAAAGTCTTAGAGATTCAAAGTTTGGTTATATCCCATGGGGCTGTGCAATGTTCCTGTTTCTCTGAAGTTGGAGGGCAGAGAGGACCACCAGATGTCTGACTGGAAAAAAAAAAAAAGCATAGTCCTGAATTTTTATTTACTGTCTGGGGTCTCTGAACCCAGAGCACAACCTCCCCCGTACTGTTTGCCAACCTTTGTGCACTCTTCTGTTTGCTCCTTTGCAGCGTAGCTAGAGCCCTGTATAAATTACAATTTCATGGAGGGGAGGAAAATTGTGAAAATCCCCCCAATCCATGATCTTTTAAACATTACGTTAGTGACACGATCTATTAAATATTGCTTTGGCTTACTGCTCTGTGTGCATGCAGAGGAATAGACGGCTAAGCTGCAGAGGAATAGACGGTTCTTTATGGAAGAACAGCCGACTGTGTGCATGAGGTGTTCTTCCACACAGATGTGCTCAGCAGTCTATTCCTTCACATATCAAGGAACAGATTGCTATGTACGCCTTATGTGGAAGAAAACAGTGCTGCGTGCACTTGTGCGTGGAAGAATAGACTGCTGTGCGGTAAACACCTAGGTGGGAAACAACTACAGAAGGGACCGTGTCCAAAAAAAGCTAAAAAGGTGTCATTCCATCTTTGAAATTGACTAAGTTTGCTGGTTAGATTCATTCTGTGCAAGCTCAGTGAAATTCAATACTTTGCCATTTACACTGATGTGAATTTTCTTAAAAAAAACCCCAACACAACAAAACCATGATTTACACAGGGCCCTAAGCATGGTCTCATCCCACTCCATGCCATTTGTGAAGAAGCTGATCAGCTTCTCTTCACTATGCTTGAGAAACCAAAGTTTGAACTCCCTAGCACTGCTGAGCTTATGGCAATCTTTTAAAAACACAGAGCTTTCCAATAGGCTTTCAAATCTGAGTTCTGGGGTTGGAGGACTTGGAGCATAGAGTTCAAAGCCTGCTCAGCTGTCTCCCATGATTGTCCAAACTTTGATTATCTAAAGATTGCAGTTATCCCTTGGGAGAATTGAGGCTAATCAGGGTTATATTATACAATCCCACATGACATTAAACAAGAGTAATGTAGGCCAGATGAAATGACGATAAAGTGGGTGCAAAACTGGTTAAATGGCTGTACTCAAAGAATAGTTATCAGTGGTTTGCTGTCAGACTGGGGAGATGTATCTAGTGGGATCCTATACTGTCCTGGGTCCCCTACTAGTCAATAATTTCATTGATGACTTGGATAATGGAATGGAGAGTATGCTTGTAAAATTTGCAGATGACACCAAGCTAAAAGGGGTTGCAAGCACTTTGGAGGACAGAATTGAACTCAAAATGACCTTGACAAACTGGAGAACTTGTCTAAAATGAACATGATGGAATTCAATAAAGACAAGTGCAACGTACTGCACCCAGGAATGAAAAAGCAAATGCACAACTACAAAATGGGGAACAACTGGCTAAGTAGTAGTCCTGCTAAAAAGGATCAGGGACTTATAGTGGATCACAAATTGAATATGAGTCAACAGTGTGATGCAGCTGAGAAAAAGACTAATATCATTCTGGATTGTACTAACAGGAGTGTTGTATGTAAGACACAGAAGATAACTGATGAGACACAGAAGATAACTCAGCTGGAATACTGCATCCAGTTCCGGGTACCACACTTTAGGAAAGATCTGATCAATTTGGAGAGAGTCCAGAGAAGAGCAGCAAAAATGATAAAAGATTTAGAAAACCTGACCTGTGAGGAAAGGTTAAAAAACAGGGCATGTTTAGTCTTGAGTTAAGAAGACTGAGGGGAGACCTGGTGACAGTCTTCCAATATGTTAATGTCTTGCAGAAAGAGGATGGTGATCAATTGTTCTCCTTGTCCTGACTTCAGTGGATGTGAAGTAATGGGGTTAATCTGCAGCAAGGGAGATTGAGGTTAGATATTAGGAAAAACTTTCAAACTATCAGGGTAGTTAAGCTCTGGAATAGGCTTCCAAAGGAGGCTGTGGAATCCCCAACATTGGAGGTTTTTAAGAACAAGTTAGGCAAACACCTGTCAGGATGGTCTAGGTTGACTTGATCCTGCCTCCGCAAATGGGGCTGGACTAGATGACCTCTTGAGGTCCCTTCCAGCTCTACATTTCTACAATTCTATACTGTAAATATTACATAGAGTAAGTACAAACATAGGGACTAATCTGTGGTCCTTCCCACTCTTCCTTACTTATCTACTCTGATCTCTTTTGTTGCCTTCTGTGCCCTCTGCTCTGCCAGTAATACCAACCTCGACCATTTGTTTGTTCACTTCTGTCACAATTGTCCTATGACACCATGGAAATTTCTATTCTTACCCCTGTCATCCTCTGCCTTCTCCCTTCACTTGTTTTGTTTCCAGTCACACTCACTTGTCATATCTTCTGTTAATTTAGGCTGTCAAATCTCTGAGAGAGGACTATATGTTTGAGCAGTGCTTTGCACAATGGGGTATCCTGATTGGGGTCTCTGGGTGCTATCTCAGTGGAATCAATTACTAATAATAGGGGAACAAGAGGGATGATGTACCCCTTCTTAAGGTGAAGTCATTCATTTAATAAATAAGGGCTAGATCATCTCTAGATCATGGCTGTTCAGGGGAATAAGAGGGCATAAGACAAATGGTGAGGGAGGAGACTGGAGGGAGTGGGGCCTGGGTGGAGCTTTAGCTGACACATCAGATGATGTTTGCCAACAGTTTGCTTTCCCCATGGAGCAGAAGGGAGACCTTAAAACCAGACTGTGACTGTCTCAGTAACTATCTGCTTCCTGGGCATCGTCTGGGGCAGAGCAACAATTCACTGACCCTTGCTCAGAGCAGATCATCTCAAGACATGGGAGAATGCCACTGTGTGTGTGTGTGAGAGAGAAAGCGAGCTAGTGAGAGAGTACTGTGCTCAAATAAATTATATAAAGCTTCATCTGACAGAGAATTTCTTCTGACAATACACACTACAAGATTGAAGCTCAAGGGGTTTGTACAGGTCACCAGGAGACTCCAAAGATAAAACAACAGACCTATAATTTGTACACTGTGGGAGTTCAGGAGCATTTTATTTTCATACTTGGTACCTATAGAAAACAAAATAAACCTATATCTTAAAACTGGATTCTGTTATTCAGATGTCTCTTTCATACTGCATTTCTGTGTTTGTTATATACATTTTTTCTCTATAAAACAAAACATCACAACACAATAATGCATTATTATCAGGAGATCTGGCTCCTTTTGAAGGCATTCAGCTGCAGTTCTAATTCTGCCGGTGATTAGCTAGGAGATTTATCCCTTTTGCCTTGGGTGTAGGAAAGGCTGAGAGATGGAAGAATTTGCCTTTCTTACTGTTGTTTCTGAGTCTCAAAAACACTTCCTTCCTCAGCTTTGCCTATAGGTATGTATAATACACGTTCAACAAAGAAGGGAAGAAACATTACTTAGCACGGATATCATTAAGATTCTGGAGAGAGATCTTCACCCCTGCTCTGGTTCCTTTACACTGGGTAAAAGAGTGGAGCATTATAATGATGTCCTAAAAGCCACATTTCCTACCAGGGGAGGATTCCAGGAGGGCTACTACCTAAATTACCTCTTCAATCTCTAGGACAGGCAAAGATCAGAGCAGTGCAAAGATGGTGTAAAACCACCATTTCCATCCCTCTCCTGGGCTGCGAGTTTCATGCCCTCTCTCTAAGAGACATAGCATGGAATCTCCCCCTGGTGTTTGTTTTCACTATTTTTAGTATCGGCATGAGGGTTTGGGCTTTATCCTAGGGAATTTGTGGCTAATTTTAAAGGAGTAAAATTTCATTTGGATCAGTTTAATCCTTCCTCACACACAGATTTTGAATGATTGAAACGAAGAATTAAGCTCATCCAAAGCCTCATGTTGCTATGGTTCAGTTACTTGTGAATATGGGGACATAGACTACAATTCTCAAATATATAAGCCTGAAGTTAGGCTCCATATTTATAATCCATAATCCATATTTAGTCACCTAGATAAATGGCCAGTTTGATCAATAGAAGTTGTGGAGGACTCAACACTTTTGAAATATGGTTTGGAAGTCTGGCTTTTTGCCAATGCCTGTGATTTTATTGCAAGTCTCATGATAGTTGCTGGTTATTTTAAAATTAAGGAGTCTTGTTATTATTACAGAATCTCTCTTTTTATATTAAAAAAAGGAAAAATTCTGGCCCTTGTGGTTGTGGTAAACTGCTTGAAAACATAACCCAAGTGTACCATAAAATTTCACAAACCAGAAGGCAAATAATAAGAACCCAAATTTACTGTTTTTAAATAATCACATCATTTTAAACTAATTTCATGATTGGAGGGGTGGGGGCGGGGGGGCAGACTCATGGTGTTCCAATAGTTGAGGTTGACAGTACTGCTTTAGGCCCATATTTTTTTTGGAAAATCTTGGCCTTAGAGTTTGTCCAGATACTATAAGAGTCTTCCTAATAGCTATACATTCAAAACGGTGCAAGATGGGTTTGTAACTGAAAAGAGAGTTTGTTTTTATGATTAACATTTCTCATGTGCAACCTTCTCAATCAACCAAAAGCCAAAGAAATGTCTTGGCTACTTGGAACAACTTTCTATACCTATACAGCACATAGACAGGTGTGCCCAACAGAAACATATTAACAGTAATAATACCCAAATATCCAAAGTGATCACAATTAGGACAGACCGCACTTTTGTATTAGTACACTAAAGCCGTCACTGGTATCTACAACCCGTATCCTGCATTTTCTAGCCATTTGAAATATGAGAAGAGCAGTCCCTCTGAGCATTACTTATTATGAGCAAAAAAAGCAACAAGCATTTACTGTCTTGTGAGCATAAAGAAAATCAATCATATGATTAAATGATGCCTGATTCGGTTAATTAGCAAGCAAACTCATTATATTATAATGAAATGGCAGAAGAAGAAAACTAGATAGGTGGTTTACAGCTTTCGCAAGTGAATCGAAAGGAAGCCACATTTTGAGGGAATAAATATCCACGTGGGTTTACAGATCTAGGGCATAATTAGTCACAGTGCAAATGGGACAGGAGAAATCCACTCCACTCCTCCCACATGCAATCCCATATTTTCCATGCTACACTTTAGGTTCACTCAATATTTTTCATTCACATTTCGCTCTTCATCCCAAATGACCGTAATGTTATCCAGTGTGTACTGCTGACATTTGAAGGTATGGAGACAAACACGACATAAAAAGGCATGCTCGCAGCCAATTTACACAGCAGACAAATATTGTACTGTATCTGACTCAAAACAGGTTAGGCAAAGGTGGATCTTATCTACCCTGAGGGGTTTCTGATGACATCTTATTTCTTGCTGCTGCACCATACTTCATTAATGTCAGAGTGAAATGTCAAATTGTGACACTTGACTTGTAGGAATCCTTACACCTATTTTCACACCTTCGCTACATTCCCGCTCTCTTAATTTAAGAAGAACAAAATCTCTCACTTCATTAATTTTTCTCACATTAAAAAGTCTGTATCCTTCGGATGAATAGGGCTGATGAGTTGTTATACAGATGGCAGAGTGCTGATGTTTAGATCATGTGCCCAAGACATGTTTTCTTTGTTTTACAATGTTTATTTTTAAAAAAGTAACCAGCAATGTATGACAAGAATGTCTTTTAATGTACTGGTCACTAGGGACTGAACTGCCTTCCCCTGGGATAAAATCTCTGGGGAGAATGAAATTTCCTTGAGAATTCTCCTTGAGGAGAACCCCTCACATAGTTCTGTTGGGGGGAATGGACATGGCTCCACCCCGAGCAGGCTCTTTTACAAACTGTGGATCCCCAAGAAATCATGTGGATCCTAGGGAACCCGAGGCAGATTAGGGCCATCAGTATGGAGGTCCTGTGCCTCTGCAACTGGTATGATCCTGGACTTGAAGTGTGCTACCAATTCCAAGCTGTACTATCTTGTCTCCATGCATCTGAAGAAGTGGGTTTTTTACCCATGAAAGCTTATGCCCAAATAAATCTGTTAGTCTTTAAGGTGCCACCGGACTCCTCATTGTTTTTATCTTTTCTTGAAAATCTCTGTGGGGTGGAAGGGGAACAATACACATCCTCCCCAGTCCCCTCCCCTGGAATACCTACCCCAGCCTCCAGTTCTAGCTCCTTGTCTTCATGTTTCAGGGCATATATAATCCTGACTCCATCCCCATTTCTGCTGTAATTTTCCCTTCCCACACTCCTTGAGTCGTCTCTCCTAACTGGCTTACAACACTGGTGTTACTCCTACACTCTGAATCAATGGCAACCCATGGGGGGTGTGAAGGGTCACATGACCCTCCCCAAACACCATGGGGGGGGGCAAGAGGCCAGCAGCCGGTGGGGTCAGAGCCGGGGCCAGAGCCTCACCTCTTCTGGCCATGCTGCCTGGGAGGGGATGCTGCCCAGCATGGTGCAGCGCAGCGGGACAGAGGCCCCCACCGCGCCAGGTCATATGCTGGGGTGGGGCAGGAGCACTCTCCCGAGTCCCAGGCAGCCTCTCGCCACACGGCCTGGGAGGGGACGCCGCCTGGTGCGGTGCCGTGCAGTGGGACAGAGACACACACCCGCCCCAGGGGATGGGGAGAGCGCGAGGGCCCCGGGCTGGGGGTGGGCAAGGAGGAGTCATGTGCAGGTGTCACATGGTGAGGCCACGTGCCCCCTTTGTGTCCCTCCCCACTAGTCCACCTTTTCTCTCCTTCAAATGTCTGCTTTAAACCAATTCCTTTCCGAAGGGATTCCTACCCCATTTATCTCATCAACAAACCTAACCCACCCTTCCTTACCTATGCTCAGTTCTTGTATCTTGTCTTATTTATCTTTCTTGGGAGATAAACATTTCAGAGAAGGGAAAGTATCAAACTCTTCATTTTGTGATCTATCATGTCTATACATAGCATTGTACAAATGAATTACAATTATTACATGATGATGAGAAATATTTAAGAATTATAATGTTAAATGAATTATTTATTCAAGAAATGAGGTGATGTTTTGGGGCATGACGATGATAATACATTAAGCTGGAAGTAGTCTTGTATTCCAAGTTTCAGCCAGGAATGAATTTTTATGGCAATGTTAGGAACAGATATTTATCATGAGGGGCTGAACCATCACCAAAGTAGTGCTGCTATTAAATTAAGGACACACTTTGGGAAGTGTCCCTTGCTTTTTCGGGAGGGGTAAAAAGGTGATTTCTCACTGTCTGCGCATACCTATAAGCTCACTAAATACAGAATAATGGGGAAAAACATTGTTTATTACATAATCATGAGTTCTCTCTTTCAGTCTTCTCTGCTACAACTTCACTCAGTAACATTTCTGATGATTTAATATTTTAGGAGAATTGTATCTTATGAAAAACTTTCTAGAGATAGAAATGGCTCTGATGATCTTTTGAATGCTTTTTCACCAGTCAGGAACTCCTTTCTTTTGGCTTCCACTAACAGCCACAAAGCACAGAAGATAACGATTGTTTGCTCTTTATCTAAAAAAATCTCCAAATTCCCAAGTGGCCACTAAAATTCTCTCTGCTTCCTCGAAGTCAACCTATGTGTTAATTTTCCAAAATTTTGCCCATTGGACTCATGTCTGTTATTTATTAATTATTACTATTATTGATAATCAAACATAGTTTCCAAGGCATTTATACCTGTATAAATCTTCTGAAACAAACCAAAATTTTGTTTTTCTTGCCTTTATCCAATTTTTTTTCCTGTTGACATGGAGAGAGAGTTCTGGGCAACTACAGATAGACACTCACAAAACAATAAAGGGAATCTAGATTTAAAGAAATCGTCTGAGACAACTTTACTTCTGCTTTTGTTTTTTGGCATTCTGGAGGCCCACAAAAGTCCCTTTTTATTATTTGAGTGAAGGTGAGATTACAACGGAAAAAGTGAGGATTTTTAACCTTTTGTTTATCTTTGAGTGAGGAGCTACAAAGAAACATGTTTTATCCTGTAAACCCAAAGACCAATAATAATAAAATAATAACAACAACAATTTGGATTTATAGTGGTATCTTTCTCTCAAGGATCACAATGTGCTTTACAAACATTTAATAAAGGAACCATAAACTTAATTTTTGAAAAACAGAGTAATTTCAAAATTACAGTTTCTGGGGGACCATTTTTAAACAGTAGGTCCTGAAATATAATTTTGAAAAATTCCTCTAAAATTATTGCTTACAAAGAGTTTTCTGCTGCCCTGTTGGTATATAGAGGGGACTTTCCAGCAAGGGAGAAACTGAATATCACCTTGATTCAGCAAATCGCTTAAGCACATACTTAACTTGAAGCAATGGAATGTAACTATAAGTGTTCTGCTAACTCAGGGCCGAAAGCTCCAAAGTTGCAAACACACATATGTGTAATTTTACTCTCCTGAGCAATCCAGCTGAATTCAGTGGCATTAAGAATGTAAAAATGGCCATACTAGGTCAGACCTAGGGTGACCAGACGTCCTGATATTATCGGGACTGTTCTGATATTAGGGGTTTTGTCTTACATAGGCAATTATACCCCCACCACCCCAAAAAAGTGTCCTGATTTTTCACACTTTCTATCTGGTCACTCCAGTGGTCCGTCTAGCTCAGTATCCTGTCTTCTGATATTGGCCAATGCCAGGTGCTTCTGAGGCAATGAACAGAACAATGCAATCATCAAGTGATCCATCCCCTCTCATTCAGTCCCAGCATCTGGCAGTCAGAGGCCTAGGGACATCCAGAGCATGGGGTTGCATCCCTGACCATCTTGGCTAATAGCAACTGATGGACCTAGCCTCCATGAATTTATCTATTTCTTTTTTTAATCTAGGTATAGTTTTGGCTATCACAGCATCCCCTGGTAATGAGTTTGACTGTGCATTCTGTGAAGAAGTACTTCCTTTTGTTTGTTTTAAACCTGCTATTAATTTTATTGGGTGACCTCCTGGTTCTTGTGTCACGTGTAGGAGTAAACAACACTTCCTTATTCACTTTCACCACACCATTCATAATTGTACAGACCACTATCATATCCCTCTTAGTCATCTCTTTTCTAAATTGAACAGTCCCAATCTTCTTAATCTCTCCTCATATGGAAGCTGCTCCATACCCATAATCATTTTTGTTGGCCTTCTATGTACATTTTCCATTTCTGATATATCATTTTTGAGATGGGGTGTCTAGAACTACATGCATAGGTCCAGGCGTGGGTGTACCATGGATTTTTATAGTGGCACTATATTTTCTGGTTTATAATCTATGCATTTTCCTAATGTATAGTAACATTCTGTTAGCTTTTTGGACTGCTGTTTCACATTGAGCAGATGTTTTCAGAGAACTATCCACAATGTCTCCAAGATCTCTCTCTTGAGTAGTAACAGCTAATTTAGACTCCATCATTTTGTATGAACAGTTTTGTTTATGTTTTCCAATGGGCATTATTTTGCATTTATCAACATTGAATTTCAACTGCCATTTCAGTCACCTAGTTTTGTGAGATCCCTTTGTAACTCTTCACAAATTGCTTTGGACTTAACTATCTTGAGTAATTTTGAATCATTTCCAAAACTTTGCCACCTCACTGTTTACCCCTTTTTCCAGATCATTTATGAATGTGGAACAGATCCCTTGGGGATGTCACTATTTACCTCTCTCCATTATGAAAACTGACCATTTATTTCTACTCTTTCTTTCCTATCTTTCAAACAGTTATTGATCAATGAGAGGAACTTCCCTCTTATACCATAACTGCTTAGCTTGCTTAAGAGCCTTTGGTGAGGGACCTTGTCAAAGGATTTCTGAAAGTCTAAGTACACTGTATCACCCATGTCCATGTTTATTGACCCCCTCAACAAATTCTAATAGATAAGTGAGGCATGATTTCTCTATACAAAAGCCAGTGTACAAGTCATGTTCATCTCTGTAATTCTGTTCTTTACTGTAGTTTCAACCAATATTCCTGGTACTGAAATTAAGTTTACCTGCCTGTAATTCCTAGGATTGCCTCTGGAATCTTTTTAAAAATTTGCATCACATTAGCTAACTTCTAGACATCTGATACAGAAGCTGATTTATGTGATAGGTTACACACCACAGTTAGTAGTTCTGCAATTTCATATTTGAGTTCCGTCAGCACTCTTGGGTGAATATCACCTGGCCCTGGTCAGTGTCCCCTCTAATTTTTTACATCCATGTGCGGACTGAATTTTGTTATGTGCACCAATATGGAGGTGATGTGTGATACATGCAGCTTGCAGGCATTTCACTTTTGGGACTGTACCTCTTAATTTCTGTTTAACTAGTGTCTTTATTTTTGTGTAGTTTCCCTTTCTGAAGGTCAATGCTACTGTGGTGGGCTTCTTTGGTGAGTCCCCCCCCCATAAGGATGTTTAAATTTAATTAAATTATGGTCACTATTACTGATCAGTACATTCACCACTTGGACCAGATCCTGTGCTCCACTTCGGACTACATCAAGAATTGCCTCTCCCCTTGTGTGTTCCAGGACTACCTGCCCCAAGAAGCAGTCATTAATGGTGTCTAGAAACTTCATTTCTGCATCCCGTCCTGAGGTGACATGTACCCACTTAATATGGGGACAGCTGAAATTCCCTATTATTATTGAGTTTTCTATTTTTATACCCTCTCTAATCTCCCAGAGCATTTCACAAATCACCATCACCATCCTTGTCAGGTGATTGCTAATATATTCCTACTGATATACTCTTATTATTCAAGCATGGAATTTCTATTGTACAGTTTGATTCATTTAAGATTTTTACTATATTTGACTCTACGCTTTCTCTCACATATTGTTCCACTCCTGCATCAGCACAACTGTCATTCTTATATATTTTTGTCAAGGTTCCTCCCCCACTCTGAACTCTAGGGTACAGATGTGGGGACCTGCATGAAAACCTCCTAAGCTTACTTTCACCAGCTTAGGTTAAAACTTCCCCAACGTACAAATTAATTTTAC
Source organism: Chelonia mydas (assembly GCF_015237465.2). NCBI lineage: Eukaryota > Metazoa > Chordata > Testudines > Cheloniidae > Chelonia > Chelonia mydas. The sequence goes on from NC_057850.1 coordinate 166,092,546, forward strand.
CCTTTGTCCCTGGATCTCCACTGCCACCACCAAACTCTAACTGGGTTTACTGGGAAACATAGTTTGGACACGTCTTTCCCCCCAAAATCCTCCCAACCCTTGCACCCCGCTTCCTGGGGAAGATTTGGTAAAAATCCTCACCAATTTGCATAGGTGACCACAGACCCAAACCCTTGGATCTGAGAACAATGAAAAAGCATTCAGTTTTCTTACAAGAAGACTTTTAATAGAAGTAAAGAAATCACCTCTGTAAAATCAGGATGGTAGATAGCTTACAGGGTAATTAGATTCAAAACATAGAGAATCCTTCTAGGCAAAACCTTAAGTTACAAAAAAGACACACAGACAGGAATAGTCATTCTATTCAGCACAGTTCTTTTCTCAGCCATTTAAAGGAATCATAATCTAACACATACCTAGCTAGATTACTTACTGAAGTTCTAAGACTCCATTCCTGGTCTATCCCCAGCAAAAGCAGCATACAGACAGACACAGACCCTTTGTTTCTCTCCCTCCTCCCAGCTTTTGAAAGTATCTTGTCTCCTCATTGGTCATTTTGGTCAGGTGCCAGTGAGGTTACCTTTAGCTTCTTAACCCTTTACAGGTGAGAGGATTTTTCCTCTGGCCAGGAGGGATTTTAAAGGGGTTTACCCTTTCCTTTATATTTATGACAATTTTGTACCCTGGTATTAAAGTGTCCCATTGATTGACCTCATTCCACCAAGTTTCTGTGATGCCTATTATATCAATACCCTCATTTAATACCAGGCACTCAAATCCACCTACCTTAGCATTTAGACTTCTAGCATTCTGTACTAGCACTTATAAAATCGGTCACTTTTTAGTTGTCTGACTTCAAGTGATGTAATTGAATGGGACTCTTTTTTCATTGATTGTTTCTCCTCAGTTCCTACCTGTACTTTATCAATTTCTATCCTCTCCTCTTTACGAGGATATAGAGCAGGGGTTCTCAAACTTCATTGCACCATGACCCCCTTCTGACTATGAAAATTACTCCAAGACCCAGGAGGGGGGACTGAAGCCTGAGTTCAACTGAGCTCTGCCGGGGGGCAAAGCCGAAGCCCCAGGCCTGTAACCTGAGCCCTGCCACCCAGGGCTGAAGCCATCAGGCTTTGGCTTTATCCCTGGGCAGTGAAGCCCTGGCGAACCCATTAAAACGGGTTTGCGACCCACTTTGGGGTTCCGACCCACAGTTTGAGAACCGCTAATATAGATAAACCCCATTTATAGATCCTCCCCTCTGGGATGTCTCTGTCTGAACCATGTGCTCCTCTGTACCTGTTGGCTTTCCCTAGCCCTTAGTTTAAAAACTCCTCTATGACCTTTTCAATTTTATATGCCAGCAATCTGGTTTTGTTTTGGTTTAGATGAAGCCTAAACCAAGGAACTTCCTGTATAAGTTCCTCCTTTCCTAAAAATAAAGCTAAGCACATATATGTTTGTTGGATTGGGGTGTAAGGTTTTGATCCTGCACAAAAGTGAGCACAAGTGTTCACCCATAAATTAATACAACTATTCACATGCAATGATTGCATGACTGGTATATACCCCTTGTGCTTGCCTTCTTCAAAGGGCTGTATTTCACCTCAAGTGCCGTCACCTGTACAATGAAACAAACTAAAAAAACCTGAGAATAATTTTCTCCACTAACTTTTTTTCAGTTATATTAACCTTAAGTATGACTTGCAACCATTGCAGGTGCCTTTTCAGATGGAAATAGGATTTCTCAGCTGATATTGGCCTTTAATTAAGGCTCAAGATAATGCTGTGAACTACAGTATGTATTATTATTCCCTGTTCGAAGATAAACCAAAAAACAGAGAAAGCAAGTGATTTGCCCAAGTTCACCCAGCACATTAATAGCAGAATTAGGGAGATAACCCATGGGTTCTGATTCTCAGTCTCCACTTCTAATCACAAGGCCATTCTTTCTTACACAGTTACACATATATTTTCTTGTACATTTTTATTGCAGAGGATAAAGTTTGGCTGGAAATAGCAGATAATCTAAAACCATCGTGAGAAGCCAAATGTGGATATTCCAGGGACAATGGGAGGGAGCTTCTGTGGTTAAATTAGGCCTAAACATCAAGCTTAGTAAAAATGTACATGTAGGCCCCAATCCTTAAAGACATGTACGCAGTCAGTTAAGTTTAGGCACTGCCAGTGGGAATACTTAAAGTACACAACAGCGAGTCGCGCACAAGTTTTTGGAAAGCCATAGCCCTAGGAGATTTATCATGATATGACTAAGGCAAAAGGTGTCATGGTTTTTGAAAAATACACAATTGGCGTTTCTTCCACAGCACATGAAGAAAATTCCAGGGTTCTGTGTTGTTTCTAAATTTAGGGGCAGAAGAAAAATGAGTAGCTGTAGCACTCATGTAGTGGGGGAGGTTTAGGTTGGATATTAGGAAAGACATATGGGAAAGAATAACATAACTGAAGAATATTACTTTTTTCTCTATAACCCTTGGAATGTATAATATATAACTATTTTCATTTGGGTTTCCTTGCACATATAGGACACAGAATAGCTATCCATGTAATTGCACACTGCACAACTCGATGAGGAGTCATTAGCCTGCAAGTCAAACTGCCATGTTCCATATATTTTTAGAGTAAATGGATTTAAGGACTCTACATATTTTGCAAATTATACCAACAGGTGGGAGGGAAGGCATGTCAGGCAGTATCTGGAAAAATAACAGTTTTCCAATATCTTTTGGGAACCTGGAGAAATTACTTTTACTGGAAGATTTTGTAGTGAAACAGCAGGTCCTTATCCTTATGTTGTTTGATAAATTTACCTTTGTTAAAATATTAGAACATATGTATATGTTAGCTATTAGTGCTTCAGCTCAGTTGTTTCTGAACACAGTGCTATTATCTACAGGAATGTATGCTGTGTCTGAACATCTGCATACTGCTCTACTTCTCAAATGCTCTGTGGCTTAGGCTATGTCTACACTACCGTGGTAAGTCAACCTACACTACGCAACTCCGGCTATGTGAATAACGTAGCTGGAGACGACGCACCTTAGGTCGAGTTACCGCGATGTCTATACTGCGGGGGGTCGATGGGAGAAAATCTCCTGTTGACTTACCTCCTCGTCTCATCGGGGGTAGAGTACAGGGGTCGACTGGAGAGTGATCTACAGTTGATTTGGCGGGTCTTTACTAGGCGCAAAATCAGCGTCTTTACTAGACCCGCTAAATCGACCGCTGGTGGATCAATCTCAGAGCATCAATCCCTGCCGTAGTGTAGATGTGCCCTGAGCGCTGACTTTAATCTGTTGCTGAGAAGATTCATATGAAAAACAAATAGCCATATAAGGGATATAAACAATATCAGTCAGATTAGGATACTTTTAAGAGATGCCCATTGGATCAAGGACACTATATAGCTGAAAATGTATTTACTTATTTTAATTAGAGTGATTCCAATTTGCAAAATTTAGACCTAGATCCAGATTTTGAACACTCCAAAAGTAGGGGGATGTTTGGGTTCAGAGTTTGGGTCAATGAACTATAAACGTATGTAAAGTTTGAATCTAGATTCAGAGTTCAAATCTCCCCTTTCACAAAGTTTGGGGGTGGATGGACTCTAATTTTTTATTTGTAATCCTGTCATTTGAAAACAGAGCTCTGAAAATGAACATTGAAAAAACTGACAGATTTACAAGAAAGCAAAAAAAAAAAAAATGACAAAGAGGGGAAAACTAATTTGAGTGAGAGACAGTTAAAAGGGCGGCAGTTAAAGACATGTAATTACTTCTTTATTGTCTGAATTAATATGGTGCCAATAGTTTCAGCCTCCTTTTTTATTTTGAGTTGAAAGATAGTTTGTTATGAGCTGTGTCTCTATGAATATCTGCAGGATGTAATTTGAATGACTTGCAATAAAAAAAGGCAATTACTCATATAACATGTGCATAATGAAATCTGACTGCTTTATCTTTCTACCCTTAATAAGACCAGTTTACATTTGGTAATTTGCTTTTTTCTTAAGGTATCTATTTGCATGGAGTAATAAATCTTTGGGAGTAGGGCAGGTGGGGCGGGGGGAAGGGAGGGAAGGAAAAATATAGGTCAAGTAAGTCAAGAATACAATTAGGGTGAAATTATGGCTCCTCTGACTATGTAGCCTAAAGAAGAAAGAGGGCTTTTTTCCCCCCTACAAAAGCAACTACACAAAGGCATACTTCTCTCTCCAAGACATAATAAAGATGGGCAGTTCAAGAAGTGGCCAGCTAGCACCAATAACCAATTGGGTCCTAAGAGAGGATGTTTCTGAACAGGATAAGGCTAGGGCTATTGAACGCTTTAACATACAGACTGGCTGCTCAGAGAGCACACTGGATTTGTGCCTGATTAAGCCTTACTGTGCTTAGCTGAAGCACAAGGAGATTAAATGATATGGATGCAATTTCCCTTGACGTTAACCATGAGAAAATACCTGCATGGTCATATGCAAAAACACACAGTGACTCCACTTCTTCGTTGTGAACACTGATCTTTTACTGATATTCCTTCTCCTTTTAAGAAATGCATTCACAAAAATGTGTAAATAACTTGAAGGCAATGGGTCTCAGTCTATAACTCTCATGCACTTCGAGTAGTGCCTATCCTCACGAGCAGTCTCACTGAGTTTGATGGGACTACCCCACATGTGGATGGGGTTAGAGAACAGGGCCCAAGGTTTATCTCTCACCAGAATCGTGCACATTAGTTGAAGCACATACATTTCCATTGGCTAATAAAGAATTACAGATGTGTTGAATATCCATGTAATTTGGCTAATTAGCAAACTGGCTTTATCCACTCTGCTTCAGCTAGATGGATGGGTGATGCTGTTGCAAAAACTTCACTCCAAGATCTAATTATTCTCAGTGCTCCAGTGTGTCGCAAAGTTGTGGTGCAATATGTCAGAATGATGGACTGTGCAGCCTGTCAAACTGCCAAAAATGTAAAGTGTCAAACATAAATAGATTTTTTTTTTTTAGTATATCAGATGCTGCTTAGAAGGTGATATTCCGAATTGTCTGGAGACATATTAGTCAAATTTGAAGATGATACTTCAGCCTCACTATCCAGAGATTACATTTGCTACTGTATCTGAAAAGCATTGTGCTGGAAATCATTAATATGACCGGTTTCACATGGGAGAAGGAAATTTATGCAATATGGGATTGATCTCTTTCAAGCCTATTTATTTAATTTGCCTGTAACCCAAAATAAGGTATCTTCATGCTATCAGATTATGTATGGTACATTGCCTGCTTTTAGTACTTCCAGGGTTGAGTCCTTTCAAAGATAACAGAAGTTCTTTCCTCTGGGTCATATTTATAATTACACTACAGCGGTGCCTGACTTCAGTTATTATCCCAGCATGATATCTAGCTACAGGTTGGGGGTACCGCAAGTCAAAGAATAACTAGCGACTGCAGCAACAGAAAATATTGCTAAATAATAAGTAATAGTATTTTGCATTTTGATAGAAACTTATAGCCACATTCTGGGCCCTGTTGTATCCTCTGCACGCTATGCTGGCAGTGTGGAGGAGCTTCAACAGCTGCTGGAAAAATTCTCCCAGTGCAGGAGTAGACTATGGCTGGTGTACACAGCCCTATACTGCTCCCCACTGATAGCCCTCTGGTGAGCGGACATGCCATGAGATAGGATGAGAATGGCCAGAGAGCTATTGGATCTCCAGCTACACTGGGCTGTTCCCTGCACTGGAGAGTGGAGCCGCTCAGCAACTGGGAGGTAAAAAGTTTGCTTAAAACCAATATTTCTCCCTACCCTGTGTCTGTCTTTTCTATTATTGTCTATTATTTATGTCTATGTTTCCTTGTACTCTCATGTCTGTCTGGATCCATCTTTTATAGTTAAAATGTAAGCTCTTTGGGGGAGGGACTGTCTTTTTGTTGTAGCGGCAAAGAGTCCTGTGGCACCTTATAGCCTAACAGATGTATCGGAGCATAAGCTTTTGTTGGTGAATACCCACTTCATTCATCTTTTTGTTGTGTGTGTACAGAGCCTAGCACAATGGGGGTCCAGGTCCTTAACTGAGGTCCTAGGTGCTACAGAAATACAAAAATAAAATAAACAAATAAACAAATTTTAATCATAATGAACCATCTTTACCATACCTCCTGAGAGCATAGCATAGAATCCAGCCGTTAATGAGGATCTTAAATTTATCCGACCACCCCCTCTCCTCCGCAAGATAGCTAAGTGTTATTATCCCCATTAGACATATTGGAAAAATATGACACAAATAAGTTGAGAGATTTATGCTTGTTTACATAGGAAGCGTACAGCAGAGCTAGGCTGTCTCACTCTCAAGCCTCATGACTAAGGATATGATTATGTCACCACGGTCTCAGAACCTAAGAATTTTGCCATTTACTTCAGCGTGCCTGGGAAAGGTCACCACTGTCATGGAACCATGAATTTTGCCATTTATATAGATTGTGCTGCCGTGCATGAACAGTTCATTAGTTCGCTTTGATCAGCTGCTACGCATTAACAGTTTGATAGTTCCCTTTGCTCCAGTCCTGCAAAAAGGGACTAGATCAAAGTGAACTAACAAAGCATTAATGCGTGGCAGCAGGGTCCCCAAGGTTGCCATGACCACAGCATGAAATTATCTACTTTTACTGTGACTGTGCCATGAATTGTGCATAATTATACTATGACAAAATCATATCCATGCTCTTGACCAGGCCTCCTCTTTGTGTGGTATTGCAGCTGTGGATTCTCTCGCCAAACAGTAATTAAGTCACATCACTGTTGTAGTAAAAATGGAATCTTACTGTATGAAATATGGTACTTTTTGTTACACTCTCAATTTAAAGAGATTATGGTGGCCGACCAGTAACCACATGGCATGAACTTTTATCCTTACATTTCTATGATTAAAAAACAAACAAAATATGAATATAAAAATTTGTAAATAAAATAATAGCAATAGAAATCTGTAATGATCTTATCAACAGAGACAGTGGAAGGAGTTAAAGGGACACTGAACTAGATTTAAGTACAAAATGTAGGTTATATTAAATAAGAAAAGAGTTACTGATTTATTTATTCTTTTACAGAACTGCATATGAATAGAATGTTTACATTACATTTTTAAAATTTCAGTAATTCAATTTAAAACTGCCTCATAAAGCATTGTGAACCTAAACAAAGCGCACTGTGGTAGTTTATGAAATAATCAGAAACTGAAACTGACTATACACAAAAGTGATACTCTGCAGTCTATTTTCATTGTCACCACAGAGTGAAATCAAAAAGTAAGTAGATTTTAAGTGGGGAAAAATAAATTGTATTTTTTAAATTATGTCACTTTAATAATCCAGGTGCTATTGATAACAGAGGCATAGACCTTTCGAAGGGCTTTGCCGTCCAAACACTTAGTTCGTGGCAAGTGGGCTATGAATCTACCCCACACTAGCTTGCTGCACACTAAGTGTCTCTATGGATGCTGCTGCTGCTCACTAAAAGTCCCCTAGTGCACTTTAGTCTACTGCCATTTCATCTACTGCAGGGCAGATTTACACCCCAGCTCACCATGAACTAAGTGTTCACGCAGACAAGTCCTAAGTGTGATTTCTGTCCTGACAGTATCTATTTAATCACATAAACTATCTGATCACATTGATCATGGCACAGTTCAAAAATGATATAATATATGGTCCCAATCCTGCAACCCAATCAGGACAGGCAGACACTTATGCCCATGTGAAGTCCGTGGAGTGCTGTTTCGGGGTTATGGGCCTGGCTATGCAAATCTGATTGCAGGATTGGGATCTGAGTTTCAAAACGGCATAGTTTAAACTGTGCCTGTTCTTCATCATGTTGATTTGCTTGTTTGCTATATCCACATCCCATAACCTTTGTCTGTTTCTGTCTTTAGTTTGTAAACCATTGAGATTGTCTACATTCTGTGTCTGTACAGCAAGCAGCACAATGGGGCCCCATTGGATGCTACCATAATATAATTATTATTAGTGATACTAACTTTAAATTATGTTTGTATTGTGGCTGTGATTACTGCTGCCTTCAGAAGTAAACTAACCTGTACAAAACATCAGTGGTTCTCAAACTGAAAAAATAGACTAGCCTGTCTTTGCAATAGCTTTAGCTCCCTGCTATGCAAAACAGAAAAAAAAAAAAATGAAACAAAAAGAAACCCAACACCACTGAGTTAATAAACATAAAATATCCATAAAAAGCAATACAGCTAGATCTTTTAAAATGAAATAAGGGCTGTTCTTCTCCCCAAAGGACAATTTTTAGAGCTTTGGACCCTTTAATTCCATGAGGGTCTCATTTTAACCTTTTGCGAGAAACTGTAAAGGTTATTTGATTGACACTGTTGTAATATGTGGCTCCTTTGCAATTTGTCCAGATTAGGTATGGTTCAGGTAGCTGCAGTGTGCCCTTCAGCAATCCACAATGATTTTAATCCCAAGTGGAAACACATTTACAGTTCTTCTGGGAGGTCAAACAGTATGTAGCCTGAGTATGTTTTCACTTAAGAGAAAATAAATACTCTGAATTACATGAACATTTTGGGAATTGAGACCTTCAACCCTGCAGAGAATTTTTTTTTTAAAAGAGCAGAGAGAGACAGTAGCACTGAAGTCCTGGACAATATGAAGTCATCTATTTATCCTACCAAACAGATATAGCATAAGCAATTAAAGTGTAAGCTTCCCTACACTGTTCTGTCATTGTGACTCAAACCCTGACTTGGAGGGACTGTTTCTAGTGGCAGGAGGGTAGTTCAGCCTCCATGGTCCTTCCATGCCTTGACATCTCTACTGAGGCTGCCAGCCAAGGAGTCAGTTTTTGTGATGCAGATAACTGTCCGCTAGGAACTGGACTGAGCCCACCAAACTCTTATACATAGATCACTGAATAGCCAGCAGAAATGGGTCACAACTCAATCTAGAGCTAATTAACATGTACCTGAACCAGTCAGCACTCACAAAGGGAATATGCTGAGACTTCAACTTCTCTTGATTTCAAATCAAAAGCAGGAGCAGTTCAGGGCCCATGTCCTCAGGCTCGCAATAAGTTTAATGATTAATTATTAACTAATCTTTTAAAAATTATATGTTTTAGTGATTTATTCTATCTTCTAATTAAATGCAACAGTTTTTATATTACTCCAGATTTTTCCTTAAAAGTGCAATTCTATTCTGAAAAGCAACTTTCAAAAAATGGCATTGCTGGGCTCCACATTTATTGCATCGCAGTGATTTCCAGATCAAATGGAATGGTTTATTTATTAAAGATGGTTATTTCTGTTACCTGCCACCCCTGCAAACACAGGGGAAAAGAACATCAAGCTGTGTTCTTTCTGGCCCAAACTTCATCACCAGCAATAAAGATTCTGTTGGATAAATGCTGATGTCAGTTACACCCATGCTACGCAACTTTTGTCAACCTTTGGAGGTGCTCAGGTGTAAAAAAGGGCATACATGAAGACTGTTACAGGTTTAGGTGCAGCTCTGTCCCCTTTCCGGTATCTCTGCGGCCATGTCAGGTGTCAGGCCTTGTGCCTTTACCTCTCCTGGGGTGAAATCACATAATTCTCCCACTCTCAGAGTGGGCCCGAGGCTACACCTCCCTGTGTATCAGCTGTGCTTACCCAGCAGCTATGACTGGGTTCAGCACTTGCGATTCTTCATTTTGGGAGTCTGTGACCAGTGGTAAAGACATTTAAGAAGGCTGTCTAGTAACTGTAAGTATTGTTTAACCTTAGCAGCAGAAACAAAGCACAACGGAAGAGAAAAAGGATTTTTAAACAACAAAACAGTGCGTACATGTCAATCTTACCTAAAACCCTTCCACCCTCTGATGGTGATCCGGATAGGCCAAGCTTCCTCAGGCATCCCCAGCATAAGCCTGAGAGTGCCAGTCTGAACAGCTTCTCAGCAACAGCTTCCTCCCACTAGAGTAATTATTTTCCAGACTGATTTCTTTTGTCCTCTCAGTTCCTGGGGTTTTTGCCTTGCTGTCCAAAACCAGTTTGGTAGGCTTAATGGGAGTTAAGCCAGTCTCCAAAGGGTCAGTGGCTCTCAAGAGAGCGCTGAGGGGTGTCCCTCTGATTGTTGTTTCCCCCGATTGTTTCCCTACAGCCCTGTTAATTTTATCCAGTATAGCCATATAGTAAACATCCCAATAACTGGGTCAACATACAATATGCATAAATTATTAAAGAGCAGCCCTACATCCATCAGAGAAGGCTGGGACACTGACATTTAGTCAGCAACTGTTGATGAATGAGCTACAAAAGAACCGGTTCACTCTCTCATAGCTGTGTTGTTGCAATGGGGCCAACAATGTAATAAAAAAACAACTCTCTTCTGTCCCAAAGGTTAACTGGTGCCTTTGAATACACACATGGAGCAACAACTACTGAATATAAGGTGCCAGTCTTAATTTCTTACATAATGACTTTTTGGAGTAGAATTGCCTTTTATATAGAAACAATCTCTCAGAGACACAGATAGATACAACAAACCTAAGTGCAGTTGGCAACGCTTATTGTACTAGGTTCTCGTCTCTCTGCCCTGGCAGAGTTTGTGGATGCTAGACATAATGAATGGTGACAGGCAGAGACAGGAGTGCAGTGTTCAGTTTACTCATATTCATAAATAACATGATTTTAAAAATAGCATAAAGGGTCTGATCATGCTCCTACTATTGCCAATAGTACAAAAACTCCCACTGACTTTAATTAGAAAACGATCAGGCCCCATATATCCATGAAATGACTTATGAGACAGGTTTATAATGAGTTCTGATGCTATGATGAATGCCAGGCTATCCCTGGTGCTGTGTGAAATGTCAATTTCCATTGTCAACACCAAGGAAAGGCTTGGATCTGAACCCACAGATGTATACAGCTCAGTACAATGTAGTCATGATTAGAAAAGGAGGAGGAGGAAGGAGGAGAAACCCAATCCGAAACCCATTGAAATCCGTGGGTGTGTTCCTCAGTACGGAGCTCAGATTTCAGTCCAGAGATTGTAAACTAAGGAACAGCCCCAGCCCTAGTGATATGCAAACACTGCAGCTACATGTGCTGCCCTCATCTGGTCTACTCTCCCTCCCCCGCAGCGGCCAAAGCACCGATGCTGGGAACAACATCAACAGAGTTGCTTTTTTCATTATACAAAAGGGGAGGGAATGGGTGAGAACGGGGAGAATTTTTGTGATAGATGGATACATACACACAACTAGGCAGAGTATGTGTTCGTGATGCAGCGTGCAACATACTGTAACTATAATCCCCAGTTATTTGCCATGCTAGCACTTCATGCAGCTTTTACTAAAGCTCACAGGTATCCCAAATGAAATCTAAATGTGTCTGTTTTTTGGCACTGTAACCACACAGATTTGTACCCGTTGCTGGGGCAATTAGCCAGTCCTGAAAAAACAATCCCTCCCCCCATTAAACACACTGTAATGCTTCCAAGATTAATTAGAAATCCCTTTTTAAAGGTGTTCCTACAGCTACTTAGGAGAAATTTATAACTGGCATTTGTAAACTGGTAAATTTGTACCCTGGCTAGAATTTGGAAACTGCCCATGTGTCTATTTTGTTCAGAGCTCACCATTACCAGCCAAGAAATAATCGAGGGGGAAAATGTACAAAAGCCAGAGAATCCACTAAATTAGCATCTCCTAGAAGAATAAATCTGCTACCCAAAAGGATGCTTAAATCCTCTTTGTACAGCACAAATCCTTCCAAATGAATATCTGAAAAAGTGATACCACTTTTTAAATGAGTAACAATGTGCATCAAGTGATGAAATATGACGAGTCATGACAGTAATAGATTAAATTTGTGAGCAGAATGAACTGGGGTATTTGATTTTTTTATTTAGAGCTGCAATCATGTTACAAAATATAAGGTGAAAAAATCCTTACTTTCCTCCAACAAGGCTATGTAAAACATTGGTAAACCATGGGCCAGATTCTGAGCTGCACCTTCTGATCAGGGCACAGCCCAGGATTTGTGAAGGTAAAGCTCTCTGTATACCCGCTTTATGCCTCCTGAATTCTGGGCTAATATAGAGGCTGGTGCAGCCAGGGGCTAAATTAAAGCAGTCCCAGGGACTACTTCAGATAGCTCCATATGGCGCTGTTCCAAAGTGCAGAATAACCAGATAATAGAGGACTCCACCCAAACTCCCTCCTTTCCCCAATCTGCTCATTTGCTATAGGCTGCACAGGGGTGGGAGAGGCGGTGTAGGCCTGCCAAGATTTGCCTTCCCATGTCCCTGCCCCAGGGGAACACTTGACAAGGGGATTTACTTCTGTGTCCCCAGATCACAACTGAGCCCCATGTTTTTGGATGAGTATACCCCACTACTATAACAGAAATTTAAATAAAGAAACTTGTCTGAGTAAAATTATTTACTTCAGCTGTTCATGAAGAAATAAGCATGTCCAGTTTAGTGTTCCCCAAATGTTTTCTGAACTACTCAGAACCCTGCATGTCGAATGAATAATTTGCTTCCATGTGACTTTACATAAAGCTCATATGCAAGTTGCACTGGCTCTTACTGTCATTAAAAATACGTATTTCTGCTATTTTTTACCTCACACAATGCACACTGCCTTGTGTCAGACACATCTCATTGCAGTGCTGCAGGGGATGTGTCCTACAAGGCACATTAGAACATGATTTTGTCTTGTCCAATTTGGATTAGTGTCCGAGAAAAGATTTAAAGGGCTGTTCTGCTCTGAAAAGTGACTTTGCAAAATGGCAGCGTGGAGTTTATTTTCTCAATGATTTCCATGCCAAACATGCTCAGTTTAAGTGCTTAAGAGCAAAAAGACACATCCCCCGCTCCAACTGCCAGCCCTATAACTGGGTTCTGAGAATGAAACAGCCTTCTTTCCTCAACACCAGGAATAGAGACAGCAGAAATTCTTCCCTTTCTTACACCTGTGTGACCCCAGTATCTTCCACCTCCATTCTCAGTGTCACTTGCAGAGTCGCCCTGAAACCTTTAATGGGGTGGCTTTGTCTCTTTTGACTCCTCAGCACAATTTGTTATTCACACTGCTATGAGCAATGGAGGAAAAAATGAGAGACACATGCCATATTCCCAAAAGGGAAAACAGAAGCCATGACCCTGGCAAAAGCATTAACTCTATTAAATGTATGATTTGGGTTATTGTTATTAGGATATGCCAAGGACACAGGAATTTGATAGCTGGGGCAAATCCTGTTCCCCCATTGCCTGAGAGCAGAGGACCCTGGATGCATTGAAACTGGAGAGCTTTCAAGATGGGCATGTTACCTGGAGCGAATGAAGGAGGCACATCACCTGTACATCTTGCCACCCTGCTCTTCCAAAGCTCTTTTCACATCACTGCTGAGAGGGGTTTTGTAGGTAGTGCTAGGAACAGCAGGGCTGGGAGATTCATGAGTATGCAAATTCACTGACCAACACAAGAAGGTAAGGAAGGTTCTGTCCTTTCTCTAACCAGCACAGGTTCCTCACTCCTTTCCCTGAACAAAACCCTTCTCCTCAGGTTTGGTGCAAGGTAAAGGATTTGCCCATAAAATTAAATGTACTGGATTACTGAATGTGCTGAGTGGCCATTGCTTTGTAAGAGTAAATAATACAGATTTATTCCAACTCAGCTGACTGTAAAACTCAGCTGAAAATTAAATGTACTACAGTATAAAAGCCATGCTATTTTCAATATGTTCTAGAATAAGCTAAAGCAATTAAAATAGATCATTCCCACAGTGCCCCAAGGAAAGGACTTACAATTGCATACGTAACTAACTGGCACTGTCATGTCCCTAAAGCAGTGCTGCAGTAACAGAATGAAACAGTTCTGCAGCTACATCACCTGGTGCTGTGATCTTATCAGTGCCCGGAAGCTCATAAGAAAAGGTACCTTGGCTCAGGACTTGAGCCGGGTCCCTCCCAGAAATGCCTGGTGCTGCTGGAAGTGGCAGTGAAGAACTAATCAGTGAAATCAGTGAAGAACTAATGCTTCAGTATGATGCCACAGGTTTACTGTGCTGCTGGGGTTGCTGACTGTTGGATGATATGTAAAAACAAGGCTTTGGCCCGTTGAAGTCAGTGGGACTTAATACATGCTGCTGTTAAGCCCATGCTTACATGACATCCTGAAAAAAGATGGGCTAAAGCACGTGCTTATGTGCTCTCCTGACTTGGAGCTGAAAAGCTCTCACTATATTTTTTAAGAATGGGGGTAATAAATCATACGTACTGGTGAAATGCCCCATGTTAGGACACTACATTCTACCTCCCTTATTTCTTCTGATAGTTTCCACTGGATACAGTATTTTTCTTTGTTTCCTATCTAAATGGCTGGGCAGTGCTGCCGGGTTAAGTACCTGCAGAAATTCTTCCTAGAGATGCGCAGAACGACCTCCCTCCTTCTCCTCTTGTTTTAGAAGAATTAGATCAGGGATTCTCATGTTTTTCCACAGCATAGAGCCCCTCTTAACAGAGACCAGGACTCATAGACACCTTCCTGTTCACAATTGCATGGACTATACCATTTGTGACTGTGCCAGCCAGCTTTCCTACCATTCGTGATCATGTAAAATCACTGTGGCAACAAAAGCAATTGTCTGCATGAAAAAATACAATTAGGAAAGTATTCATGAGCTTTTAGCTTTTTAAATGCAATGTAGTAGGTGGAAACAAGCAGGATAGCCAGTACCATGTGACCAGGCAGCTTTCTGTGAAGCAGTATTCATGGGCCACAGTTTGGGAACCTTTGCATTAGATAAATAAAAACATTATATCTCACTGTTTTCCTGTGTATCAGTTTAAGTAGAGTTAAGCAAATACATCCAGAGTTGTCAAGTCTCACAACATTTGAAGACTTGGCTTCTGGTGTGAAGTAATTATATAAGAATGTCAGCTTTCATTAAAAAATAAAGTATGTTTCTAACCCTTATGGCTGCAGAGCAAAGCATGAAAATGTGAAATCTCGAGGCTCAAAAACTGGAAGACAAATAAATAGAACCCCAAATTTTCTTTTTTAAAAAAATCTCACAATTTTCGATGTCCTGATTTTTCAACACTTGTGGTCGGCCCTACTGTACCTCAGAAAATTTGTACAAGTATTTATGCAAATAATGTCAGATGTACATATCCTTTGTCCTTGGACTGTCTTTCTGAATATTCACATTCTTTGAATGCTATTAGTTATCAGCAGTGTAAGAATTAGCAGAATCAGTGAATACTATGGAAAATGAATTTTGATCTTGAAATTTGATTATTTATAGCAAAAGCCTGATTCCAAGAGTTCAGTCATCTAGTCAGGGATAAATTGAGAAGATTCACAACAAACGACTCATAAATTAGATAAAGAAAACTAATTATTAACAAAATTGTTCCACAAAGAACTTCAGATTTGCAATAAATTGCTTGCAATTTATAAATAGAAAAAAAGATAGACGCAATGAAATATATTATTAAGTAATGAAATAAGTTAGAGCCGAGGAAATAATTTTCACTGATGTTGGTAAAGTGCTTCATGATAAATTGTATACTCGCATAAGGTTACTAAAGAAACAACAAAAGAGTGCATGTCTGAAAATACTTTAAAATATGAACTGCACAAAATGAGACTGACTGAATATTCTGTATGTTAGTAGAGCAACAAAGTAAAGAAATTTCCTCATTTCTTTTGGTAAATCTGTTGATTTCCCCTTTTCTTTCTTTCCCTCATTCAAACAATTCTGAACTGTATTAAGCAGCATTGTGCAATATATTGTCCCTGGCACACAAGACAAGACTCAAGAGATGTAGTTTCACTAGGCCATAACTTTATTAATTTAATTA
This sequence comes from Chelonia mydas, assembly GCF_015237465.2. NCBI lineage: Eukaryota > Metazoa > Chordata > Testudines > Cheloniidae > Chelonia > Chelonia mydas. The sequence continues at coordinate 166,108,445 of NC_057850.1, forward strand.
CTCTGGGAACTAACCAACACTAAGCCATCCAGTGCAGGTCATACTTCCTTTCATAATCTGTTCCGCCTGGTGAAGCGCTACTGTAAGCCTCCACATCCAGTTCCAGCCTCATCACTCTCCCCTCAGGACGGTTAAGAGGTTGGGGGAAAGAGGGTTATCTCCTTGCTGTACCAGACGTTAGAAACCCCAACCCCACTTCCCAGCTTCTTTATGGATGCCTTCCCCTAACTTCACTTTCAGTTCCAGGTTATTGGGGAACCAGACCCCTTCCCCCGCAATACCTATACTAAATACCTGCCAAATTATGACAGGTTGAATTTTACGTCCTAACCTTCCCAGTCCCCAAAAGGTGACTAGCATGATGCCCATAGCATGGCGTAAACATCCAGTTCTACTCTAACCCCAAGTCTGGGAGCTCTTCTGGGTATGTAATGGCTCCGTGGCCAGAGGGAAAAGGTTTATGTGCCCTCCCCTTGAGTGTGCAGAAGCCAGTGGGCTTCTGCTGTGCTCCTCAGACTAGCCAATCTGCTAGGATGCCCTCACTGTCTCAGCTATCTTCCTCCATCCCAAGCCCACAAGGAAGTTGAGCTCCTACAAGGATAGAGGATACCCTTAAAGATACGTCAGAGCCCTCTTTTCCCCCTTGCCTGAAAAAAACCCTCCCCCATCTCTCAGGCTGCAGGGGGTGCATTATACCTTTACTGTGGAATTGCTTGTCACATAATTAAGTATTAGGTTGGCTGCCAAACACATCAGATTTTCATAAACTCAGACAAGCATCTCACTATAATTCTCAAAAAGGTTTGCTCCCCAAAAGCGGGTGATGAAGATGGTGCTATTGTTTTCTCTCATAATGGGAAATCAAACGATCACACATTAGAATTAACATTAGAGAGTATGGTTATTCTTTGGGCTGAAAGCATTTTATTATGATGGAAACTATTGCATTGTTTACTGCTGAGCATAGCAATTAAGCATGTGCACAAAAGCAATACTGTTTAAATATGTTAACAGCTTTAAAATCAGGAGCTTCATCAACCTGTCTTTTGATCAATTAAGTTTAAAATTGCATTCCACAGACCACTTTTAAATTTCATTATGTGATTATGCCAAGTTTGTTATTAACATGAGAAAGAGAGACAGTGAAAGTTACTTTGCCAGGTCCTTCAGAGGAATTGATTCAACCCTTCCAAGTATTAATGCTACTCATCTTTTCTTATGGCCTTGGTGGGTAGGTGAGAGGGCAGCTTTGAAACCCATTAGAGTTCTGCTACAGAGAGACAACACCATATGTGAGAGAAAGGCAGCTTGTGAGGTCTGAGGAACCTTGTTTCATTTACTACTGGGCAGAACTGTGACATATTAAGCAAATTCCAGGCACCAGTTGTCAAGCTAAAGGACTTCAATACTAAAGGGGAAAAAACTGAAAACAGAATAACACGTTTATGTTTTCACAAAATATAAATTCAATCATTCTTATTTTCACCGAATGGCTCTCACTATCTGCCCTTGATTCTTCTGCAATCTGGACATGTCCACTCAGGTGTCACTGATTACTTCACCCTCTATCAAGTCTTTCCAATCACTTAAATGGAAGGATCTCAAGGAGGGAAGCAAAGTGGAAAGAAAAAACGGTTACTTACTTTCTCATAACTGTAGTTCTTCACGTCCATTCCACATTAGGTGTGCGCGTGCACAAGCATTGGAAACTTTTTCCCTTAGCAGCTCCAGTAGGGCCGGTGGGCCCTCCGAGTGGCGGCACTGTGCCGTGCATATATACCCCTGCCGGCCCGACCCCCTCCAGTTCCTTCTTGCCGGCGACTCCACAGAGGGGTAGGAGGTGGGTGGTGGAATGGACGTGAACAACACATCTTGAAGAACAACAGTTATGAGAAAGTAAGTAACCGTTTTTTCTTCGAGTGCTTGTTCACGTCCGTTCCACATTAGGTGAATCACAAGCTTACCTCTGGAGGAGGGTAGGAGTCATGGAACAACTGCTCAGAGGACCGCTCTGCCAACTGCCGCGTCCTCTCTGGCCTGCTGGTTGACCGCGTAGTGGGTGGTGAAGGTGTGCACCGAGGACCAGGTGGCTGCTCTACAGATCTCCTGGATCGGGACCTGTGCCAGGAAAGACGTGGAAGCCGCTTGCGCCCTGGTGAGTGGGCCATGAACGCCGGGGCCGGAACACCTGCAAGCTCATAGCACACCCAGATGCAGCTTGTAATCCAAGACAAGATCCATTGTGCCAACACCAGGAGGCCTTTCATCCTCTCAGCTACGGCCACAAACAGCTGTGTGGATTTGCGAAAGGGCTTGGTGCACTCCAAATAGAACGCCAGCACTCGACGCACATCCAGGGTGTGCAAGCTGCGGTGACTCGGATCCGTATGGGCTTTCGAGAAGAACAACGGCAGACAAATGTCCTGGCCCAGTTGGAATTGGGAGACCACCTTAGGGAGGAGCTTGAGATGCAGCCGGAGCTGCACCTTGTCCTTGTGAAATACTGTGTACAGTGGCTCAGAGGTGAGGGCCCTCAGTTCGGACACCCTTCTGGCCGAGGTAACGGCAACCAGAAATGCCACCTTCCAGGAAAGGTGGAGGAGAGAACAGGTAGCTAGGGGCTCGAAAGGGGGTCCCATGAGTTTAGAAAGGACCAGGTTAAGGTTCCATGGAGGGACTGGGGGGCGGGAGTACGGGAACACCCTCTCCAACCCCTTAAGGAACCATCCCACCATTGGGTGGGAAAACACCGAGCCCCCCGAGAACCCCGGATGGAAGGCAGAGATGGCCGCCAGGTGCACTCTGAGTGAGGACAGGGCTAGCCCTTGCTGCTTGAGGTGCAAGAGGTACTCCAGAATGGCCTGCACCGGGTTTGGCCTGGCCGCACCTGTCGGGGTTCACACCAACACAAGAACCTTTTCGACTTGGCCATGTAGGCCGCCCTGGTAGAGGGCTTTCTACTGCCAAGCAGAATCTGCTGCACAGGAAGGGAGCACTGGCTCTCCAGGGAGCTTAGCCACAGAGCCTCCATGTTGTCAGGTGCAGCAACTGCAGGTCAGTGTGGAGAAGCCGCCCGCCGTCCTGTGTAATGAGGTCCCGGTGTAGGGGCAGGACTATTGGGGCCTCCACCTACAGCTCTAGGAGCGATGTGTACCAGTGTTGGCGGGCCCAGGCTGGAGCGATGAGGATCACCGCCGCCCTGTCCCTGCGCACCTTGAACAGGACCTTGTGCACCCAGGGGAGCTGGGGGGAAGGCATACATCAAGCCCCTTCTCCACGGGATCGCAAACATGTCCGCGAGTGAGCCTGGGCTGCGGCCCTGGAATGAGCAGAACCGCAGGCACTGGGCATCGGCCCTGGTGGCAAACAGATCTGCCCGGGGAAACCCTCACCTGCGGAAGAGCGAAAGCACGACGTCCGCCCTGAGCATCCACTGGTGCATGCGGTACAACCTGCTGAGGGAGTCCGCCAGCTCGTTCCGCACCCCCGGGAGATAGGACACTTCAAGGTGAATTGCATGGGCTATGCAAAGGTCCCAGAGGAGGAGAGCCTTGCGACAGAGTGGCGAGGAACAAGCCCCGCCCTGGTTGTTTATATAAAACATGGCAGTAGTGTTGTCCATCAGAACTGTCACGCTGTGACCACTCAGAGTGGCGTGAAAGGTCTGGCAGGCGAGACGAACTGCCCTGAGCTCCTTCACATTGATATGGAGCGACTGCTCTGCCTCGGACCACTGCGTCATGAGGTCCCCCAGGTGAGCCCCCCATCCGTGGTCTGACGCATCTGTTACCGGTGTCAGGTCCGGAAGTGGGGTGGCAAAGGGGATGCCTTCGCAAATCACAGGCTGGGACTGCCACCACAGCAGGGAGTCCAGCACATCCCTTGGGGCTGTCACTACCAAGTCCAGAGGGTCCCTGCCTGGGCGGTACACCCGACCGAGCCACGCCTGCGGAGTCCTGAGTCTCAGTCTGGCATGCCTGACCACGTGCATGCATGCTGCCATGTGGCCCAACGGCCGCAGGCAGCACCTGGCTGTTGTCATTGGAAACTGGTGCAGGGAGGCCACTGCTTGTTGGATAGCCCGGAACTGGGATACCGGAAGGCTTGCCCTGGCCTGCACTGCATCCAGGACCGCCCCTATGAATTCCACTCTCTGCGTGGGTACGAGCGTGGACTTGACCAGGAGCCCCAGTTCATGGAACAATCTCAGGGCCACCTCCACATGGCCCCGCACCTCTACTTTGGATTGGCCTGCCAGGAGCCAGTCGTCGAGGTATGGGTACACCCGGATTCTCTGCCTCCATAAGAAGGCCGCCACCACCGCCATGCACTTCGTGAACACCCTTGGGGCCGCGGCTAGACTGAATGGGAGAACTGCAAACTGGTAATGTTCTCGGCCCACGATGAAGCGTAGGAAGTGCTGGGAAGAGGGTGATATGAAAGTATGTGTCCTTCATGTCGAGGGCAGTGTACCAGTCCCCTGGATCCAGGGAAGGGATGATGGTACCCAGAGAGACCATGCGGAACTGGGCCTTGATCAGGAACTTGTTGAGCCCGCGCAGGTCTAGGATGGGGCGAAGGCCCCCTTTGGCCTTGGGGATGAGGAAGTACCGGGAGTAGAACCCTTTTCCCCTTAGGCTGTGAGGCACCGCCTCTATCGCGCCCGCCTCTAGCAGCGAGCGGACTTCCTCCTCTAGGAGATGCTTGTGAGAGGGGTCCCTGAAGAGGGACGGGGAAGGGGGGGTTGGAGGGGGGGAGGGAGGCGAACTGCAGCGAGTACCCGTTCAACACCGTGTGTAAGACCCAACAGTCTGACGTAATGGTGGACCACGCATGGGAGAAACGGGACAGGCAGTTCAGGAAACAAAGGGACGGATCTGGTGACTGGTCTTGTATGCTGCCCTCGAGTGCACCTTCAAAAGCCTGGCTTAGTGCCCAGCTGGGGTTGTGCTGGCCTTGGTTCTGGCCCAGCGCATTATTGTTATTATTGTTATTGCGCCATCACCTGTTATCCCTGCCTCACCTACAGTAAGGCTTATGCCTATGGCGAGGCTGGTACTGGCGTTGAGGGGGAGGCTGCAGCTTAAAGGGCTTCCTCTGGGTCGCCAGGGTGTGCGTACCCAGTGACTTGAGCGTAGCTCACGAGTCCTTGAGGCTATGCAGCCTCGCGTCTATCTGGTCTGAGAAGAGCCCGGACCCTTCGAAGGGGAGGTCCTGGAGTGTATTCTGGACCTCAGGGGGGAGGCCTGACTCCTGGAGCCACGCCGAGTGCCTCATGACCACCCCAACGTGATTGTTCTAGCCGTCGTGTCTGCCGAATCCAGGGAGGCCTGGAGAGAGGTCTTGGCTACTGCCTTGCCCTCATCCACTACGGCTGTGAACTCCTGTTGGGAGCCTTGCGGGAGGCTGTCCTTAAACTTCCCCACCTCTGCCCAAGAGTTGAAATTGTGCCTGTTGAGGGTGGCCTGCTGGTTAGCAATCCTCAACTGAAGGCCCCCAGATGAGTACACCTTTCTGCCAAAAAGGTCCAGGCGTTTCGCCTCCTTGGCTTTAGGGGCCGGGGCCTGCTGACCATGGTGCTCCCTTTCATTTACCGCCGAAACCACTATGGAGCATGGACTCGCGTGGCAGAACAGGAACTCATAGCCCTTAGATGGGGCAAAGTATTTACGCTCCACTCCTTTGGCCATTGGAGCACTGCAGGCCAGGGTCTGCCATATAGTCTTATAGTTAGACTGGATGGTCTTAACGAGCGGGAGCGCTATTCTGGATGGACCTTCGGAGCTCAAAATGTCCACCATGGGGTCCTCCTGCTCAACCATCTCCTCGGCCTGCAACCCCAAATTTTGGGCGACTCTGCACAGCCGTTCCTGGTGGGCTCTATGGTCTATCGGCAGAGGGCCGGACACCTCTGTACCCGCCACTGCCTCATCGGGGGAAGACGAGGAGGTTAGCTGCTGCTCGACCCCCTCTGGTGGGTCCTCCTGCTCCCCATCTCCCATGGTAGGGGCCTCCAGCTCAGACCGGGTCGGGAGTCCATGGGATGGCACTGGTCTTGGTGCTGAACTCTCCGGTCTATGCTGGGGGGATGCTGGAGGCCTGGATACTGTTGCCTCCGGCACCATCTGGCATCGGTGTGGGGACCGGAACCGCTGCACCGAGTAACTTGCCCTGGACGGGGCCACTTGGCGCTCCTGATAGGCCCAGGGGGTCCAGAAGGGCCAATAGCCTGGCGGCCCTCATTGAGGTTGCCAGCTCCCTTGAGGGTCCCCTGCTTTCCGGGACTCAGTGCGGGTAGCTATAGCGGCCGGAGCTGGCGCCGGACTGCAGCGATGCTGATCAAGCCCATCGTCCGCACTGAGCTCACTTAGGTCTGGGCTCAGTGGGGCTTGTGCTGCCGGGACTGCCTGTGTCAGTGCTGGTACCATGGTCTTCCCACTCTTGTTGGCGCTCGGGGTCTTGGGGGGCGCCAGCCTCCTGTGCGGGGAATGACCACGCCTTCCTTTAGGGTGTGCCGGGGGCTGCACCAGGGAGAACGATCGGTGCCGGGGCCTAGCCTGGTGCTCCGGGGCCGACAGTTTGCAGTGCTTAGCCGGTGCCGGGTCTCTCGATGGCTCCGGGGCACTATGCACCGAGGAAGCCTGAGCCGGCGTCGGACGCTCCGGGCCTGGCGGCTGCAATGCGGCCTCCATCAACAGTTGCTTTAGGCGAAAGTCTCTTTCTTTCCTTGTCCTTGGCTTAAACGCCTTGCAAATCCTACACCTTTCATTTTGATGTCCGTCCCCCAGGCAACGTAGACAGGAGTCGTGGGGGTCACTAACTGGCATAGGTTTGCGGCACGTGGCTCAAGCCTTGAAGCTGTGGGCCTGCGGCATGCCCCGCAACCTGGGGCAGCTGCTGGAGGCCTCCAAGCACCTAATGACTTAAGTGTCCACAATCTGTATGTAAACTAACTGATAATAGCTACTCTAAAAGCTAAGGGACTACTCTTCTATGGGAGAGAGAGAGGTTGTTCCAACGCAGCCACAGACGGTAAGCAGGAACTGGAGGGGGTCGGGCAGGCAGGGGTATATATGTACGGCGCAGTGGCGCCACTCGGGGGGCCTGCCGGCCCAACGGGAGCCGCTAAGGGAAAAAGTTTCCGATGCTCATGCACGCGGCACGCGCACACCTAATGTGGAATGGATGTGAACAAGCCCTCGAAGAAGAAACCCAAACTTCATCATAACAAAAAAACCCAAACAGATGAATATTTAAACTCAACTAAGCATAGCCAATGAGCTGCATAAACTGTACCCATTAATCAGGATGCACTAATGTGACCAGACCATAATATATCAGTTATGAAGTAGGCAAATGAATTTCTATAAAGTTTGTCTTGCTTCGCCACTCATGAGTAATGTGCCCATCCTAGATGGATGGTTATAAAACCTTTATTCCACATCATACTCCATAGAGTAGCTGTATATAATAGAGATTTTACAGACACATGCACACATATGTAGTGCACATCATAATCCTCTTCCAAGCAGCTCAGCCCTGCACACATGACTAAATCGTGACTCAAAAGGGTTTTTGCTCCCAGAAACAACAAGGGAGTCAGGGAGTCCGAATCTCCCTCTTCAGGTTCATTAGCAGACTGTTGGGCTAGTGCTGGCGACAGGAGGAATAACAGACATGGCCCACTGCATCTCTAAATTTGTGGCTATATGAATCCAGGTTATAGCACGCTCCTGGCATGCCCACATTCCTCCGTGCACACTGAACTTGAGGCCCACTGCGGAGATCTTTCCCATGGCTTGCTTGAGAGTGCACTGTGCCTTGTTGGGCAGACTCTCTAACTTCTGCTTCTGCATCACATATGCAGCATTTAAATTTCTTTTGGCCCTTATCCACCCACATAAGGTACATTAGGTTTGTTCCAAGGTGAGCAGAGCTAAAGAAAAAGTTGAAACTGATCAGCTGGCCTTAGAGATCATAACTGACAGTTTGCATCCGCCTTTCAAATGACCATAGCGGGATAGTTTTCAAAGATGCCAGTCATATTCGGTCAAGCCCACCGAAGAGGGTGAAAGGGGGAAGCTCAGGAATACAAACAACCCTCGTCTTGTAAATAGGCACTTATATCTTACTCCAGTTGTAATGCAAAGCCAATGTGGAGATTGAGAGCACAAAAAATCTACAAAATGTTAAACCCATTGGTTGATGTGTCACAATCAACTCATTCTAGGAAAGATGCTTTAGTATAATTTGATGCTATTAATTTTGCTTAGTATAGACTTTAACTGTGCAACACCCACCACATTTTTCTTGGGAAGACAATAATTTTGGAGCCTCCTCAAAAGTGCTGTTATAAACAAGACTCGTTAGTGAATATGAATACAAACGAGACATTAAATACAATTACCTTATTATCAGGAAGACTGTTCTAGGATCATAGGATTTACCATACCATACCAGATCAGACTAATAGAGTAGTCCGTTGGATTTGGTAACCTGCCTCTAGTAATGGCCTTTGCCTAATTCTCCGAGGAACACAAAACCCCCATAATTCACCTTGTCAATAGTGCGGTGCAAAGAGCTTCACACAGAGTGCAGAATATCTTAGAACAAAGTTCCCTTTCTCCCACCCCAGTGTTTCAAAGAACACTTTCTGACAGAGAAAGGAAAGTATCAGGAACATATGTTGTAAGCAAATTTGTTTTCAGAAATGCTATTGATTTCCACTCAGAGAGTAATTATATGCTGTTAGGAATTATCAGATTATTTTTGCAAAAGTGGTATATCTTCTTATTGGTGTTTAATGCAATAAATCTTTTAAACTCAATTAAGAAAAATGGTGCTTTCCGCTGGTTAGGAGCAATAAAACTATCTGTCATCACATTCAAATTAAACAAAGAAAAATAACTGTCAGCAGGAACACCCTAGAATGGCAGTCTGGTGCTTTATTTGGATTGAGTATTCCCTGTGAGATTACCAATTGAAATGTTTCATTTGGAGTTATGACCAGGGGAAGGAGATACATTTCTGACACTGCATTTGAAAAAAAGGGAAGTTAGAATTGCGGTGTGCTTATTTGTTTTCTTTTCCAGACTAAAATAAGGTTGAGAATGAGCATGAAGATTCATTTCATATTGCAGAAGAAATATAATCTGAATTTGTAAATTCCTTTGGAACTCCACAAATGGAGATGAGCCAATTTGGTGACGATACTTAAGGCTAAGATTTTGTCACAGATATTTTCAGTAAAAGTCATGGACAGGTCACACACACACGGGCAATAAAGAAAAATTCATGGAAGCCTGTGACGTGTTCCTGACTTTTACTAAAAATATCCATGACAAAATAGGCAGCTGCTGGGGCCAGCTGGGAGCTCCAGAGGCCCCCACCAACCGTGGCTTGGAGCTGTGGGGTCCCCTGCCACCTGCAGCTGCTGGGAGCTGCGGTGGGCCGGGCCAGGAGCTGCAGAGTCCCCCTCTCCACCATGGCTGGGAGCTCTGGGGTCCCCCCTGCTGCCTGCAGTGGCGTGGAGCTCCGGGGTACCCCCACCACCTGCAGCAGCTAGGAGCTGCAAGGGTCCCCCTGCTGCCAGTGACTTCCCCCACCTCTGTGACAAAATCGTAGCCTTAATGATACTACATTTCAGTGTATTAATAAAGTGACTAAAGTACATAAAGACAAGTCAGATACAAGCACCGTGGGGCAGGAACTATATTTTTGTGCCTTATACAGTGATGCCCCTTTACAAATAAATGATTGTGATATTAATGGTGCCAATTCAGCACAGCAATTAAGCACATGCTTCATTTCTATTTAAGACAATTGGATTTAAGCAATTGCTTAAAGTTACAGAATGTGCTTAAGTATTGAATTGGGGCCCATACCAGTATTTCCAAAGTGCACAGTTTGTGATGCCTGGTCAGTTTGTTAGAATTTAGATACAAAAGAAAACTTATCACTGCTTATGGTTATTAAAGATCCCAGAATACTTTTAGAAAGAATCAGTGTCCTGGTCAAATTCCAGTTTATGCAATTATATTCTTCCTACCTAAATTTCACCAGTGGTTTCAGCTAACCAGGATGAGGGTGGTCTAGCCTACTGGTCAGAGCAGGTGTTAGGCCTAAAGGTCACGGCAAGCATCGGAAACCAAGGACGAGGATCAGAGCCAGAGCCAGTAGTCAGGAGCCAAAGCCAAGGGTCAAACCGAATGGCAGAAACTAGATGCCAGAGCTGAGATTCAAGCCGGGGTCAGTAGTCATAAGACAGAGTCCTGGGTCAAGCAGGAGAGCAGGAATGGGAGCGAGCAGGGTAACAGGCAAGAAGGGGTTCAAGGCGGGGGCAGGCACAGTGGTGGGCATGAGCACTGAGCAGCTGGTGAGCTGCTGCTGCTGCTGGCTTAAGAGCTGGCCTGCTGGCCCTTCCAGCCGATCAGGTGGTGTGGCCAATCAGCCAGCCTGCCACAGCCCAACTGTACTGATGAGCAGGGATCCTAGTTTTTCATAATAAAAAATCAATTCTCCAATAAAAAACATAAAAATCTGCATTTTTCCCAGATTAAAATGAAACACTGAACTTTAGTAGCTTTGGCTTCAGCTGAAGCCTGAGACCCACCGCCCGAGGCTGACAGCAGGAGCCCCATCACCCAGGGCTCAGGCTGTCAGCCCAAGTTCAGTTAACACAGAGAGCCAGATAATGGAGGCTCAAATAAATGGGGTTCTACTGTATATGTTTTTATTTGTTCACAAAATGTAAAAACTAAAGATTCTCTGTAAAAATGCAAATTCAGTGTTTTTCCAGGACAAAGAGATTTTTAGGATCCCTGCTGATGAGGCTGCCTGGAGAGTAACTCTGCAGCAGGCTCTGATTCCCGACAAGAAGTTTCAATGAGACAGTCTTACTCTTTGCACTTAAATGACTACTGTGTTCCACAACAGATGAGACTACATTTCAGGAGTGATTAAAGCTTTGGAATTGTTTCCAGGAAAGGTACTACATAAAATCATAAAATGTAAGATTACTGCTACTATTAAAATATTAAAATTCTAATGCTTTGTATTATGGTAAATGTTGTCTGGCTTGCCACTTGGTAATTCACACTGGATTTGTTCATTTTCATGGCTTCCATTAAGTTTCAGGGAGAATTTCTGTGTGAAAGAATGAGAAAATATATATACAGTATATACAGTTCAGTATATATATATATACACACACACACACACACACAGAGTAAAATAAATAAAATACTGTTATTTCCATTGTGAAAGCAATCCCAGCAGTGAGCATAAGAACGGACGTCCTGGGTCAGAACAATTGTCCATCTAGCCCAGTATCCTGACAGTGGCCAATGCCAGATGCTTCAGAGGGAATTAACAGAACAGGCAATCACCGAGTGATCCATCTCCTGTCATCCATTCCCAGCTTCTGGCAAACAGAAGCTAACAACACTCAGAGCATGCGGTTGCATCCCCAACCATCTTGGCTAAGAGCCATTGATGGAACTATCCTTCATTAATTTATGTAACTCATTTTGAACCCTGCTATAGTTCTGGCCAGTGGTGGGCAACCTGTGGACCCCGGGCGGGCTGTGAGACAATTTGTTTACTTTGACCGTCTGCAGGCACAGCTGCCCACAGCTCCCAGTGGTCGCAGTTTGCCATTCCTGGCCAATGGGAGCTGCGGAAATTGGTGGCCAGCACGTCCCTGCAGCCTGCGCTGCTTCCCGCAGCTCCCATTGGCCGGGAATGGCTAACCGTGGTCACTGGGAGCTGCAGGCGACTGTCCCTGCGGACGGTAAATGTAAACAAACTGTCTTGCGGCCCGCCAACAGATTATTCTGATGGGCCACGTGCGGCCTGCAGGTTGCCCACCACTGGTTTTGGCCTTCACAACATCCTCTCACAATGAGTTTCACAGGTTGCCTGTGTGATCTGTGAAGAAGTATGTCCTTTAGTTTGTTTTAAACCTGCTATTAATTTCATTGGGTTACCCCTGGTTCTTATATTACTTGAAGGAGTAAATAACACGTCCTTATTCTCTTTCTCCACAACAATCAAGATTTTATAGACCTCTATCATATCCCATCTTAATTGTCTCTTTTCCAAGATGAATAGGCCCAGCTTTTTTTAATCTCTCCTCATATGAAGCTGTTCCATACCCATAACAATTTTTTGTTGCCTTTCTCTGTATTTTGAATTCTAGTATATAGTTTTTGAGATGGAGTAACCAGAACTGAATGCAGTACTCAAAGTGTGGGCAAACCATGGATTTATATAGAGGCTATATATGCATCTCTTGGTCAAGATCCTGTGCTCCATTTAGGACTAAATCAAGAATTGCCTCTAACCCAGGACCACCTGTGCCAAGAGTCAGTTATTAGTGGTGACTAGATACTTTATTTTTGCATCCCATCCTGAGGTGACAGGCACCCAGTCAATATGGGGATAGCTGAAATCCCCTATTATTATTGAGTTTTTATTTTTATAGCCTCTCTAATCTCCGAAAGCATTTCACAGTCACAGTCACCATCACCATCTTGGTCAGGTGGTCGGTAGTATATCCTTACTGCTCTATTTTTATTATACAAGCATGGAATTTCTATCCATAGAGATTCTGTGGTACAGTTTGATTCATTTAAGATTTTCACTATATGTGACTCTATGCTTTCTTTCACATATAGTGCCACTCCCGCACCAGCATGACCTACTCTGTCATATTTTTTACCATGTCCCACTGATTATCATCATTCCATCAAATTTCTGTGATGCCTATTACATCAATATCCTCATTTAATATGAGGCATTTAAGTTCATCCATCTTAGTATTTAGACTTCTATATAAGTGTATAGAAGCACTTATAAAATTTGTTGAAGAGCTCCACTACAACCTTTCTAATTTTGGATGCCAGAAATCAGGTTCTGTTTTGGTTTAGGTGACGCCCATCCTTCCTGCATAGGCTCTGCCTTTCCCAAAAGGTTCCCCAGTTCTGAATAAATCTTAACCCTTTCTCCCTACACCATCGCCTCACCCATGCATTGAGACCCTGCAGTTCTGTGGAACTGTCTAACAGCGTGTGGAACTGGAAGCATTTCGGAGAATGTGCCGATGGAGGTCCTGGACTTCAATCTCTTACCTAGCAGACTAAATTTGGCCTCCAGGATCTCTCTACCTTTCCCTATGTCATTGCTACCTCCATGTACCGTGACCACTGGCTCCTCCCCAGCACTATACATAAACCAGTCTAGATGTCTCGAGAGATACACAGCCTTCACACTCAGCAGGCAATTCACCATATGGGCACCACAAACCCAGCTATCTATATTTCTAATTATCGAATCCCACACTGCTATCACCTATTTCTTCCCAATAACTGGGAAGGTTGGTGATAGCAGTGTGGGATACTGCTCTCTCCCCAAGAAAGGTATCCTCAGCGTGAGAGGATACTATGTCATCATCTGGTGGGAGGGTCCCAACTATGGAATCATTTCCCTCCGTTCCACTTTGATGTTCTCCTTCCCCAAGACTTTCATCCTCCTCACTGGCAAAAAGGCTGTCAGACTGGGGGTGGGACCACTCTACTGTGTTTACATATGTGGGTAGCAGATCTACACCTAGTAGATACTGTACACAATGTCTGATGGTGTAGCTACATATACACCACTGCTGGGATTGCTTTCGCAATGGAAATAATAGTATTATTTTTCTACTGCTAAAGTATACTAATTCCACAGCAGAAAAACAGCCTGCTCAAGTTGTTGAAAAGGGTTACCAGCCAAGTAATTCTCATGAGGTATTTGCCAGTCCTAAACCATGTGTAACGCTGAGCCAGCAAGGGGTAGGCAACCAGCACACTGGGTGACCTGGAAGCCACCCTTAAGGCATATTAGAAGAGTATTAAACTGGTAAACATGGCCATTCCTTGTAGATAGTTGTCAAAGCCCTGTTAAGTAGACCAGAATCTTTAATATGTAGGCCTGTATCATTAGAGAATCAAAGGGCAGATGCTAACTGTATTTGTCTGTGTTTACCTCCAACTTGTTGGAAGTTGAATAATGTGATCTAATTAGCTTTCAGATGCTAAAATCCTGTTCGTGTCTCACAATGCTTCATTACTGTACTCTATTGATTTAGAGATCAAAAGGGAACATTATCATTTAGATGGGACTTGTGGTATAATCCTATTATTGGTCTAATTCCTCTTTGAATCTTGTAACGCCACAGAGTAACCTGTCACTGACCTGTTTGAATGGTTAATTGCCTTATACTAATGAATACAACTAGTTGCCAGTGTATGCCTAGGAAGCAGAGATTAGCTTCAAAGCAACAATATAGATTACCTATTCTTCAGCCAAGGAAGGCCTGCTGAGACAATGGCTAACTTCAGCTATAAAGGAAGCCCCAGACTTAATCCTTTTTTAACTAGATCTGCTTAAATTTTGACAGAGGAGGTGTAAGCTACAAGACTGATGTCTCCAGATTCACTCTGGATGCCTCCTGCAATTCTCCTGGAAGAATCTGAACAATCTCTGTACACGCACTGCCTACTGGACTATAACTTCTAGAAAGACTTTTACAAATCAGCAACCTCACCATCTCTGCTACAAAAATAATGTAAGGTGTCATAAATATAAAGGGAAGGGTAAACACCTTTAAAATCCTTCCTGGCCAAAGGAAAAACCTTTTCACCTGTAAAGGGTTAAGAAGCTAGGATAACCTCGCTGGCACCTGACCAAAATGACCAATGAGGAGACAAGATACTTTCAAAGCTGGAGGGGGGGAGAAACAAAGGTTCTCTCTGTCTGTGTGATGCTTTTGCCGGGAACAGAACAGGAATGGAGTCTTAGAATTTAGTAAGTAATCTAGCTAGATATGTGTTAGATTCTGTTTTGTTTAAATGGCTGATAAAATAGCTGTGCTGAATGGAATGTAGATTCCTGCTTTTTGTGTCTTTTTGTAACTTAAGGTTTTGCCTAGAGGGATTCTCTATGTTTTGAATCTGATTAGGTATTTACCATCCTGATTTGACAGAGGTGATTCTTTTACTTTTTTTCTTCAATTAAAATTCTTCTTTTAAGAACCTGATTGCTTTTTCATTGTTCTTAAGATCCAAGGGTTTGGGTCTGTGTTCATCTATGCAAATTGGTGAAGATTTTTATCAAGCCTTCCCTAGGAAAGGGGGTGTAGGGTTTGGGGAGGATTTTGGTGGGAAAGACGTTTCCAAGCGGGCTCTTTCCCGGTTATATATCTGTTAGACGCTTGGTGATGGCAGCAATAAAGTCCAAGGGCAAAAGGTAAAATAGTTTGTACCTTGGGGAAGTTTTAACCTAAGTTGGTAAAAATAAGCTTAGGGGGTTTTCATGCGGGCCCCCACATCTGTATCCTAGAGTTCAGAGTGGGGAAGGAACCTTGACATAAGGGCTTTACACAATTTGTACATATATTGATCTCTTAACCATATACAGTAAACCCTGGCTACAACACCCTTCACAATAGCGAACCATGGGCTATAGTGAATGTGGTCCCTGGATGCCATCTCTACCTCGCCTGCTGTGGTGGGGGGTCTGACAGTTCCTCCAGCCCGGGGCTACGGCAGATAGGGGGTGGGGGATTGAGTGCTCCTCTGGATAGGAACCATGGCAGGAGGCAGAGTGCTCCTCCAGCCCTGGTGCCATGGCAGGAGGCAGAGTGCTCCTCCAGCCCTGGTGCCATGGCAGGAGGCAGAGTGCTCCTCTGGCCCCGGGGTCATGGCAGGAGGCAGAGTGCTCCTCTGGCCCCGGGGTCATGGCAGGAGGCAGAGTGCTCCTCTGGCCCCGGGGTCATGGCAGGAGGCAGAGTGCTCCTCTGGCCCCGGGGTCATGGCAGGAGGCAGAGTGCTCCTCCAGCCCTGGTGCCATGGCAGGAGGCAGAGTGCTCCTCTGGCCCCGGGGTCATGGCAGGAGGCAGAGTGCTCCTCTGGCCCCGGGGTCATGGCAGGAGGCAGAGTGCTCCTCTGACCCCGGGGTCATGGTGGAGGCAGAGTGCTCCTCTGGCCCCGGGGTCATGGCAGGAGGCAGAGTGCTCCTCTGGCCCCGGGGTCATGGCGGGGGGCAGAGTGCTCCTCTGGCTCCCGGGTCATGGCAGGAGGCAGAGTGCTCCTCTGGCCCCGGGGTCATGGCAGGAGGCAGAGTGCTCCTCTGACCCCGGGGTCATGGCAGGAGGCAGAGTGCTCCTCCGGCCCCGGGGTCATGGCAGGAGGCAGAGTGCTCCTCCGGCCCCGGGGTCATGGCAGGAGGCAGAGTGCTCCTCCGGCCCCGGGGTCATGGCAGGAGGCAGAGTGCTCCTCTGGCCCCGGGGTCATGGCAGGAGGCAGAGTGCTCCTCTGGCCCCGGGGTCATGGCAGGAGGCAGAGTGCTCCTCCGGCCCCGGGGTCATGGCAGGAGGCAGAGTGCTCCTCTGGCCCCGGGGTCATGGCAGGAGGCAGAGTGCTCCTCTGACCCCGGGGCATGGCAGGAGGCAGAGTGCTCCTCTGGCCCCGGGGTCATGGCAGGAGGCAGAGTGCTCCTCCGGCCCCGGGGTCATGGCAGGAGGCAGAGTGCTCCTCTGGCCCCGGGGTCATGGCAGGAGGCAGAGTGCTCCTCTGGCCCCCGGGGTCATGGCAGGAGGCAGAGTGCTCCTCTGGCCCCGGGGTCATGGCAGGAGGCAGAGTGCTCCTCTGGCCCCAGGGTCATGGCAGGAGGCAGAGTGCTCCTCTGGCCCCGGGGTCATGGCAGGAGGCAGAGTGCTCCTCTGGCCCCCGGGTCATGGCAGGAGGCAGAGTGCTCCTCTGGCCCCGGGGTCATGGCAGGAGGCAGAGTGCTCCTCTGGCCCCGGGGTCATGGCAGGAGGCAGAGTGCTCCTCTGGCCCCGGGGTCATGGCAGGAGGCAGAGTGCTCCTCTGGCCCCGGGGTCATGGCAGGAGGCAGAGTGCTCCTCTGGCCCCCGGGTCATGGCAGGAGGCAGAGTGCTCCTCTGGCCCCCGGGTCATGGCAGGAGGCAGAGTGCTCCTCTGACCCCGGGGTCATGGTGGAGGCAGAGTGCTCCTCTGGCCCCGGGGTCATGGCAGGAGGCAGAGTGCTCCTCTGGCCCCGGGGTCATGGCGGGGGGCAGAGTGCTCCTCTGGCTCCCGGGTCATGGCAGGAGGCAGAGTGCTCCTCTGGCCCCGGGGTCATGGCAGGAGGCAGAGTGCTCCTCCGACCCCGGGGTCATGGCAGGAGGCAGAGTGCTCCTCCGGCCCCGGGGTCATGGCAGGAGGCAGAGTGCTCCTCCGGCCCCGGGGTCATGGCAGGAGGCAGAGTGCTCCTCCGGCCCCGGGGTCATGGCAGGAGGCAGAGTGCTCCTCTGGCCCCGGGGTCATGGCAGGAGGCAGAGTGCTCCTCTGGCCCCGGGGTCATGGCAGGAGGCAGAGTGCTCCTCTGACCCCGGGGCATGGCAGGAGGCAGAGTGCTCCTCTGGCCCCGGGGTCATGGCGGGGGGCAGAGTGCTCCTCTGGCCCCGGGGTCATGGCAGGAGGCAGAGTGCTCCTCTGGCCCCGGGGTCATGGCAGGAGGCAGAGTGCTCCTCTGGCCCCGGGGTCATGGCAGGAGGCAGAGTGCTCCTCCGACCCCGGGGTCATGGCAGGAGGCAGAGTGCTCCTCCGGCCCCGGGGTCATGGCAGGGGGCAGAGTGCTCCTCTGGCCCCAGGGTCATGGCAGGGGGCAGAGTGCTCCTCTGGCCCCGGGGTCATGGCAGGGGGCAGAGTGCTCCTCCGGCCCCGGGGTCATGGCAGGGGGCAGAGTGCTCCTCTGGCCCCAGGGTCATGGCAGGAGGCAGAGTGCTCCTCTGGCCCCGGGGTCATGGCAGGAGGCAGAGTGCTCCTCTGGCCCCGGGGTCATGGTGGGGGGCAGAGTGCTCCTCTGGCCCCCGGGGCATGGCAGGAGGCAGAGTGCTCCTCTGGCCCCGGGGTCATGGCAGGAGGCAGAGTGCTCCTCTGGCCCCAGGGTCATGGCAGGGGGCAGAGTGCTCCTCTGGCCCCGGGGTCATGGCAGGAGGCAGAGTGCTCCTCTGGCCCCAGGGTCATGGCAGGAGGCAGAGTGCTCCTCTGGCCCCGGGGTCATGGCAGGAGGCAGAGTGCTCCTCTGGCCCCCGGGGCATGGCAGGAGGCAGAGTGCTCCTCTGGCCCCGGGGTCATGGCAGGAGGCAGAGTGCTCCTCTGGCCCCGGGGTCATGGCAGGAGGCAGAGTGCTCCTCTGGCCCCGGGGTCATGGCAGGAGGCAGAGTGCTCCTCTGGCCCCGGGGTCATGGCAGGAGGCAGAGTGCTCCTCTGGCCCCGGGGTCATGGCAGGAGGCAGAGTGCTCCTCTGGCCCCGGGGTCATGGTGGAGGCAGAGTGCTCCTCTGGCCCCGGGGTCATGGCAGGAGGCAGAGTGCTCCTCCGGCCCCGGGGTCATGGCAGGAGGCAGAGTGCTCCTCCAGCACAGGGGCCATGGTGGAGGCAGAGTGCTCCTCGGTCCCTGGGGCTGTTGCCAGGGCAGAGTGCTCCCCAGAGTGCTCCTGATAGAGCATGTCCATGTTATATGTGAGCCCCAAGATGGGGTTAAAATGGGACTAGTTTAGTGTACTGATTGCCATGGTGGGCTGCAAAATCCTTGTGCAAGCTGACTGAGTTCCTCATTGCTGTGGCATTAGAATTGCTGAGGTTTATTGTGCTCATTTATTTTAATTTTCACATAGAAAATAACGTTTCCGAGTTAGCCTCAGGATCTAAACCACCATGAGACTATCCCAGGTAGTGGTAGGATTGAATCATACAGCTGGCCACACTTTTGTGATTGGGTTGGGACTGGAGGTTAGGCATTTGGAGATTAAACATTTCATGGACCAGCCATTTTCTCCTGATCTTTGAGGCTGAGGCACAACTCTCCTGGATGAAGGACTTGTTTTTGATGCTCCACCCTGGAGGTTAATGGAACCAGAGGCTTTTCAGAGGACTCTGAGGGAAAATGTTGTTCCCCCCAGGAAACCATTCAATTTCAGCTTTTGATATTCTTATCCTCCACCATCAATGAGGTGGTCTGTAGGCATCTTCTTTGCCAACTTCATCCTCACAGAAGGCAAAAAAAGTTAAAAAAAACTCTGAGACTCCCTCCACACCATGTGTGTGCATGTTTGCGTTCAGTATGGGAGGGCTGGATAGGTATAGAAGTAAAAGAGATGGTGCATAATAGAATTTTAAAAATCTGAAGATTGAAGAAGTAAAAGGCTGAAGAGAAGAAAAAAGGATAAAGAAAAGATGTGCAAATTTAAGGTTAATTTTTTAAGCTAACGGAACCCTTCCTTATATCCAATATCCCACACTTGGTCCACTATTTGACCTCTTCAGTTAATTTGCCCAGCGGGCCTTTTCCATAAATATGTCTCTGGGACCCTGGAACAGAGAAAGTTAGTGGCAAAGCTGGGATTGAACCTGAGGCATTGTTCATTTCCACTTCCAGTTCTCTCTCTGAACCATACTCTGTATTTTTCTTCTCCTTTCTCTATTCCAAAGATAGAAATGGGAATTATCACAGTGGTCTCTGATAAAAAAAATATTATTTACTGCCAAAAGCTACCCAGCAAAATCTGAGATACTGTACTATTGCCCTACTACCTCAAATGCAAAATAATTAGACATCACTGTGCAGCACCTGTTGGTAAATGGCGACCATTCAGTGGTGACCTCTGTATCTGATAATTGTTTATTTTATTTGCATAACACTTAAAAACTTGCAATAAAAGTGGTGCAGACATTGTTAATCTATAGGATGTTAGAGCCCTGAGCTGTGTCCTTTTGATTTGAGCCAATCTATCTATCCTGAAAGATTCCTAGAAGGTGATGAGACTCTTGGAGATCAGAGGACATTAAACTACCACGCTATAACTCAGCACTTGAAAATTCAACGCATAATAGAAAATAAAGCAAAAGCAAAATAACTCAGTGTGCAGTGTCAGCTGAATACAGCATAAAACATAACTATTCTTTGCAGGACTTGGCTTCACTAGAGTATGTTTTATCCCACTGAGCAATACCAGACATCAGAGATCTCAACAGATACCACTATAGGACGCAGTATATTCAAGAGGGTCAAGTCAAAGCCACCAGAGCAGCTCAACCAACACAAATCAAAGAATAGTGCTATTTGAAAGTTAGTTACATCAACTCCAGTCCTACGCCTGGCATGTGTCGCTGTCTACGTTTCCCAGGGATTGTAAACAGATTTCACTCACAACTAGTCTGAATTAGTACAGCGCTAAACACCAGGGATATATACTCCTGTATTTAATACATTCCTTGACAGGTGCAAGGAGTAAGAATGTTTATTCACAGATGGTGCAGAAACAACAGGGTTTCTGTTTTCAGCTGCTCTGTGAAAATATCAAATAAAAAACCCAAACCAGCCAACCAACCAAACAAAAACACCCCCAGGACTATGCATGCTCAGTATTCCAATTTTATGCTATCCTTTACACAAGCTTCCTCCTCAGTTTTATGGTAACATTCAAGACCCAAAATGTTTTCAAATGCTGGATTACCTTCAGTTATATTTTGTGCCAAAAGATGGGTGAACCTCAAAAGTTTTGGCATTTGGTTTTGGATAAGCATCCAAAAGTGTGTGCACACTATTTGCAACTTCTGTGTCCTCAAAGGGAAATTTTTCATCTCTGGGGAGTTCTAGACAGTCTGCATTTTGCTCCAGATGAAAATATCATGAGAATGTATTCACACTTCCTGCTTGCTAAGCAGAGATCACAGACTCAGGCAGATATGGGAATGTGTTTTTTTTGGAGGGGGGGGGGTGTTTTCTAACTACCTTTGCCATCTCAATTAAAAAAAAACTTTACTAAAAATTCCACGTTTAATTTATTGTGTTGCCCTCTCTGAGGAGTTAGGGAATTCCCTATCCTGAGAACATCAGGTGAGTTTCTTTTGGAGATACATGATTTGAATCTATGAGAAGTTTTCTAAGGCTACAATGTTCACAGGCACTTATGTAGACTTCTTCAAGTCTCACAGAGTTAGAGGGCTCCAGTAAACCTCAAGAACAGCATCAGGGATATCAGTGGGGCTTATAAACCAGGGATGAATTCTAGCAAGGACTTTATACCAAATTAGCACTCCAGAAAAGTATAGATAAATGTATTCTATCTACTGAAACGTGTGGAACACTGTCACATTTAAAAAGAACACCTTAGTAAGTTCATAGGAAAATAAATGAGGTAAGGTTGTAAATATGTCAATGGGTTGAGGCAGACAACTGAAATGATAGTCAATTTTTGTTACTTATTTGTATTGCTGGGGTGACTAGGGGTCCCGAGCAAGATTGGGGCTCCATTGTGCTAGAAACTGTACAAATACATAGTCAGAGATAATCCCTACCTGGAAAACCGTACAAGCTACATAGACAGGACAGACAAGGGTTAAGAAGGGAAACAGGCACATATAGGTGAAGTGATTTGCCCAGGGTTACATAGCTGATTAATGGCAGAACCAGGAATAAAACCCAGTTCTTCTGACTCCTTATCCACTAGACCATTCTACATCCCTCCCACACTCCAAACCCCTGCCTCAGCCCGGAGCCCGCTCCCATACTCCGAACCCCTCAGGTCCACCCCCCAGCCCAGAGCCCTCTCCTGCACCCCAAACCCCTCATCGCTGGCCCCACCCCAGAGCCCACACCCACAGCTGGAGCCCTCACCCCCTCCCGCACCCCAACCCTCTGAGCCAGCCCGGTGAAAATGAGTGAGTGAGTGAGGGTGGGGAGAGTGAGTGATGGGGCGGGGGGGATGGAGTGAGTGGGGGCAGGGCTTTGGAGAAGAGGTGGGGCAAGGGTGTTCAGTTTTGTGTGAGTAGAAAGTTGGCAAACCCTAGCCCTGGCTCCACTTTCCCCCTTGCTGGCCATGCATGTACAGGGAAGTGAGCTGCTCCTTGAAAAGAGGGGAAATCACTTACTCTGCCCTCAGAACAAGTTGGAAGCAGAGCAGAGCTCCAGCCCAAACCTGCAAGTCTACACTGCAATTTTCTGGCTCCACAGCCCGAGCCCCATGAGCCCAAGTCAGCTGACCCAGGACAGTCACGGCCAAGCTGCAGGTCTTTTATTGCAATGATAACATACCCTTTGAGTCACAGTTCATTCTTCTATGGCCTACGCTTGGAACACAGCAGCTACACATTGCCCTTTGCTCAGGGCAGATTGTTGGTTACTGTCTAACCCACTCCCACGGTCTGGCTCATGAATATGGATCACGCTGATAAGAGGCTTGAGATATATTTGGGCTTGGGCTACCTTAACTCTGCAGGTGCAAGATTGTCCTATGAGTTTGGGTGCTGAAAAGGTAATTATTCAGAGGCAGAACTCCAACTGTTATGGGCCAAATCTTCATTGTCATGCTTGCAAACATGTGGGGTTTCTTTAAAAGGTTTTCAGTTTCTTGGCATCCTAACATTTGGGTTTCTTAAATTGTGAAGTGAGAAGTTTAACTTAACGATAAGTATTTGCAGTCTTAACTCCAGCTTAATGGTATTTTTTGTCCAGTAATTGCCACTTGAATTGCCCTGGAAGCTCTTCCGTACCTATGCTTTCAAAGCTCATCTCTGGTTGTTCTGTCTTCACTGCAGAAATGGTGTTTTCTCCATTCATTCAGAGAATGCTGTGCAAAAGCAGCCTCAGGAAAATAAGGGCAGCTGGCCTGATATGCAGCATATAGCAGTTCACAAATCTGATAGAATAAGATTCCATTAAACCTTTTAAGAGCCACAAGCCACACAGCTATTTGCATCCATTTCCCGAAAATACAACCTGCTGTTCTTCAAACTGAGAAGCTAAAAATAAATTGATGCTACTCCATGCTAATGGACAGGTATTTCCTATCATATGTTCGGACAGCAATGTAAAATACCATTTTAAATAGAGCACTTACTGGCAGGCCAATTGCTGCTGTACATTATGTCAGCAGTTTAGTGTTTGTGGTTCTAGCTATAGAAATATCACTGGGAGGGGGTGAGGGGAAGTGAAATTCCTTCATTCAAAGCCTCTCAGCTGATTGGGTCTGGTCCCTGATAAGGTGCACACCATGAGGCGAATGCTCAGGAGGCAAGTGGAGCTTGATGGCCATGGGAGGAGTGCATGTTGAGAGCCCTCTCAAGGTGTCTGACAATGAGAGAATGCTCCTAAGTGCTGTGGAGCCCCGGAAGACATTATCTCAGAACCCTGCCCGCTGATCCCATTGGGTAGTATATCACCCCTAAGGAAGGACTGTGCCCAAAAGCTAAAATACAGCCCTTACTGTTTGCTTTATTTTAGTGTCGGTGACAATTTAATTTCCCAATAGCGTAGGGAGTTTGAGGATTGGGCCTATTTCTACTCACAAAGTGTATTTATTCTATACCCACTTGGCTCTCTGTCTCTAATTAGTTCCTCAGCTGAGCACTTCAAGCTGTGCTGTGCACATCTGGAATGTTTCTTGTTTTACTAATGAATTTAATTTCAGGAAACTCCTTGATCTTAGCTCAGTCACTATGAGCTACTGCCATTTCATGTGTAAATAAAAGGGACAGGATGTGGTAGGCCCCAGGCTTGCTTTCAGTGATAAGTGATGTTTACTTGCCTAACACTTTTCAAGAGAGTGAGTAAAACTAGGAGAGGGAGACATGAGGAAGGAGGCAAAGAAAGAGAACACAGCGAAATCTACAGCATAAGCTGGCATTCCTCCAAGGATTTTAAGGGAAAGTTCCACTGTAATGATTCTTCTTTTAGTGTGTAGTCCAGCCTATTGAGTTCAGTAGTCCTGGGGGCCACAGCATTATATCATGCAGGTGGATTTTGAAGAGGACTGGATGATTTTATGGACAATTTTATTTTTTGCATGTTACAATATCCTAATCAAATGTAAGGGAATTAATTTTTCACAGCAAGAGTCGGGAAAGAATTTCTTCCCCTTCATACATAGTATTTCACAGTTTGCCAGGTGAATTTGGGTGTGTGTGGATGGGCCTGGGGTGTATGTGTGTATCACATTTTTCTCTTAAACATCAGGCAATAACTGTTGAAAGCAGGATACTGATTTGTTATCACTTAATAGACCATTAATAATTATGTAATTTTCTGTGTTTATTGGAGCCCTCTGTTTTTCTCTCTTCCTCCTTTTTTTCCTCTTTTTTCTTTTCTTTATTTTGGATGGAGACATTGCTGACTTGCACACAAGAGTTGAGGATGAACTCTTTGTCTCCTGGACAATTCGATGCAGGATCAATTGTTCAGAGGTGATGCTGTCAGTCTTTGGAGGAACTGGGGCTTACTAAGATAGCTACTCCAACCACTTGATCCCCAAGCAATAACTCAGTTAATGGCTGCTAAGGAACTGAAATGATCACAGGTCTAGTAAAGATATAGACTTTCATTTAGAAGTCACTGGTTCAATACTAGTTTAATACTAGTCAGTGGGGACTGCTGGGCTGGTCATTATTGCCTAGTATTTGAATGGCCTATGTGGAATGAGTAAGCAGGTGTCTATATTAAAATTGGCATGGATGTTGGTTCAGAAGAGACCAAGTACTGAACAGACATGGAGAATGAATTAACCTCATACCTCTAAAGGTTATCTTTCCAGAACAGGATTGGGTCATATTAGTAAAGTGAAATTGTGTGAGAACATCCAAGAAGAATCCTACTTGAGCTGACTCTTCAACCCTTAGCCCTCTTACCTTAGTGTAGATGATTTCCTGGGCTTTTTGAGTTGACAGCCCATGTTCAGCTGACAACCCACGTTCACCAGGTTTTCAAGAGGGCATTAACTTTTGAATACAAAGTTAATTTAGAGTGGGTTTTTGTTTCAAAGGAAATGTATCTAAAAGAGGTAACTGTGTTGTTTGAAAAAGAAAATGAGCTCTTGCTGGAAAAATAAGGGACAGTTGGACACTGAAAAATAATGCAAATGTTCTAGCTGGTTAGGAATAACCATTTCTTAAACACAAAAACCTGCATCTTTCTCCAGAAAGTTCACTGTTTCTCTGATTACATATTATTAATTTAGTGGGATGAAAGAACATGGCATGTCGTCCTACTGCCTCCCCTTCATTCAGAGGATGTTATATATTTCACAAGCTGTATTTTCTCCAGGTGAGCTCAGAAGTACTTTCAAAGTACATTGTATTTTCTGATCTTTAAGAGTTTTGCGGTCAAAGAACGTCCAGGAAGTGCAAAGGAAGAAATCTAGGTTACGTCTACACAGCAAAGAAAAACCCGTGATTGGCCCATGTCAGCCGACTTGGGCTTGCAGGGCTTGGGCTGCAGGGCTGTTTCATTGCTCTGTAGACTTCTGGGCTTGGGCTGAAGCTTGGGTTCTAGGACCTTGCGAGGTGGGAGGTTCCCAGAGCTCAGGCTCCAGCCTGAGCCCGGACATCTACACAACAATGAAACAGCACTGCAGCCTAAGCCCTGCGAGCCTGAGTCAGCTGGCATGGGCCAGCTGTGGGTTTTCTTTGCTGTGTAGACATACTTTTAGTGTCCTGTTATTTTTGTCCTGTTCCAGGCCTGATGAGATAGATATGAAGTAATCATCAACTACAGAGTAAAATTTTCCGTTGTGACTATCCTGTAGACATTCCTAGTAGATAATGATAAATTCTCTGCTTTTTGAAATATTGTTTTATTGTTGTCCTTGTCATCCGCAGCTTGTAGCTCCAATCATCCCATTGGTATAACTTCTCTGACCAACTTTTAGGGTTTGTTTTCTTTTTAAAGTAAACCCAGTAAAATGCATAATGATTTTGGACAAGATTCTCATAATCTAGGAAAGCATAAGAAGCAGAAATAGAAAGGACTAAAATAATAAAGGTCCATAAATCTTGGTTATTTGAAAATTTCCAGTAGCTCACGGATTTAAAAAAAAATAAAGCAGTTTCAGTCCGGTTGCCATGTCAGAGCTGCTGCTGCTAATAATGATGATGCCCGTTTTATACAATTGCTGAAATGGCACTTTTAAATGTTGACTTCTCCTGCCTCACTCTCAGTACTCTTTGTTGCCATAATCATTCTGCTTTTATTTTGTTGGCATCTTGTACTATTGTAGACTCCATGAAATACAGAATTGATGCCAAATATTGTAATGCCTTGCTTTTATATAGTAACTACCATCCCATGGAATCCCAAAGTGCCTTACAATCTTACACAGAGGAATCACTTTAGCCACTGGTGAAATACACTCACCCCTGTGTGGTAATGTGGTTTTATGACAACACCATCACAAATGATTTTTAGCAAGCAGTGTGAAGATAGGTCTCAGTTACGTAATACATAGAGAGATGCCTTAAGAATATAGGTAGGCAGAATGCATTTGACCACACTGTAATTTAGGTAGGACAGTGAAGCTATTACAAAAATCTTTTGGATTATTTAGAATTCACCAGTGGAAAGAATCATCAGTCTCAACCTAGGACATAATTCAAAGGAAGAGTGCCACCTACTGAGTCAACATTACGGTTGGTTGGGAATTTTCCAACAAAACATTTTATAATGTTTATGCTTTAAAAAGTTTTGTTAAGGTCCAAATTTAAACCAAATGTTTCAAAATGATCAAAACTAAATGTTTTGAATGACCAGATCTGATTTTTTGGGGGATTATTGGTTCATGAAAATTTTTACAATTTCAACGTTTTGTCCCGTTTTGGAGCAGATTTTTTTTTTTTTTTAAATCTCAGAACTCTTGTAGGGAACACCTTTTCCCACCCAGCTCTAGTCACACTCACTTTTTGGAGTACCTGAGTTTTCCTTAGATGTCTCCTATTCAACTACTGATCAGGCCTGATCCTGCTTGCCTTTGGGATAGGAAGATCTGACGACTCAAACTAGTAAATCATCTTCACATTAAACATATTATAGCAAGTTTAAATAAATGATAGAGCAGCATGCTAGACATATAAACATGTATTGTGACTTCTGACTAAATAATCAATTTATATTTATATTGCTTTTAGTCCCCTATTTTTCAAAAGCAAAAATATTTACAAAGATCAGGCAAAAGTTTTCCTTCAGCAGCCAAGATTAAATAATAAAATAAAATGTATTAAAGTAAGAATGCTAGAAATTGATTAATAAAATAAAATGCTAACAAGGTTGTTTTAAAAGCATCAGTCACTGATGCCTGCCTTTTATTACAGCCTGTTCTTTACAAAGGGCTTACCAAAAAAAAAGAAAGAAAGGAAAAAAAAAGAATAATTTGCTCTTTTTTGAATTAGACCAAATCAGATGTACAGATGACTTGTCGCAAATGTGTGAGTTGAAAGATAAGTGTATACAAATGCTAGAATTTACTGCTTAATTTTGTAAGACTGAGCGTTCCATGGTTCTGCAAGCTTAGCCAAGACTTTGCATGTACAGATTACTGTAAACTCCTAACAGTAAACGGATGGAACTGGCATGAATTGCCCTATTGAGGAAAAAAATGATTATGGGATTCAAAGGATTTTCCACTCATCTGTTTTTAGTTCTGTCTGAGCTGACGCAAAGTTACAAACTTGAATAGAAGGATCAGCACTTTTAGTTTTATTTTTTTGTTTCCCTTCTGAATTACCAATGTATCTAGTTGCTGAAATAATTTACAAGTTATTACCTTTATTAACACAAGCAAAGGGATATCATACCTCTCCCCCTGAGCCTGTGTAAGACCTACTGCATAAACATTTCATATGTGGAGCTTTGCAGGTTGGAACTGGAGTTTGGAGGTCAGCATAATCAGGGTGGGGAATCTGAGGACAGAGAATCTTCATGGCATCATACTGCGCAAATGACAAGCGGTAAATGTGAAACTCCACAGAAGTCACCTCTTGCAGTGTCCTAAGTTGTTTCCCCCCCACCAGGTTTTCCCACAGAAGAAAAGGACTAGAAACGTAGGAGTAGATTCACAAAGAAACATTGGCGTGATGATGCTGAGCGCCTAACTTTTAGGCACCTACAAAATCACTGGGATTCACAAAGTCTGAGTTTGGCACCTAGGTAACCAATACAATGAATGGGGAGAGATGGTTTGCCTCAAAATGGGATTTGCAAAAGCCAGCATGCTAGCCAGCTCTTTGTCTAAACTAGTCAAGGAGAGATTCCAAGATGAGGGATGTGTGCCAAACCCTGCCTCTCTCTCAGAGATAGATGACACCCTCTGCTTGGGATTTACAGCTGCAAACACTCCTTTGATATTAATGCAGAAGGAGCTCCCTCAAAACATTTAGTCTAGTGGTTAGCGTCTCACCTGGGATGTGGAAAACTGTTTCAAATCCCCTCTCTGCCTGACCAGGATCAGGGATTTGAAAGGGGATCTGCCACAACTCAGGTGAGTGCCCTACCCATTGGGCTCAGTCTCTCCTGTTGAAGCTATTTCAATGTGGATTGGCTCCTGGGTCTCCCAGCTGAGTGCTCCAACCACCAGGCTACAGAATTATTCTCAAACTTGTTTTCTGTCTGTCTGTCTCTCTCTGGTCCAATGATTCTTTCATTATTTATCCACATTATTAAATTTTTTACTTTGCTGTAGAAAAGTGGTAGAAAATTAATATACAATATAATCAAATTGATGGAAAAATGTTTTAAAATGTAATGAAAGTGTATCCTAACAGGATTTTAATTTAATATGAACAGCTACTGTATGTCATCTACTAGGCTAAAAAGTCTTTGCTTACATGCCCTAGGAATTTAGATATAATATTTCATGTGAAATGCTTTGGATGTTTCTTTTTAACTTTAGAAAAATGGAAAAATTAACCTGTAATATAATCATGATGATGGGGGAAAAGGTTAAGGAAAATTTTAATAAAATTAGATCTTCAATTGCATTTGAGTTCTATACTTCTGAAATATGAAGCTTATATTTTATCCATTAGGCTACACAATCTGTTTCTTAATATCAGTGGGAAGAATGATTATGGCCTTAGCGGGCTCACATATGTTCCCATTACTGCAGTACAAAAATACAGAGGGAGTATGACTAAAATATTATTAGGGGCTATAAAGTCCAAACAACTTGCATCATCTGGTTTATACCAAGATGTGTATGTGTATGTTAAATTTCATGTGTGTCAGATTTAATATACTAAGGGCCTGGTTTAAAACAGGTGCAACACCCTGGAAAGTCTTTGGGTCAATTCCCATGGTGATGTAAATGGTGGTGTGAGTTGGAAAGAAAAGTGTTGTAAATGGTGAAATAATGTTACTTTACAGCAACCTGGCATTCAGTGGATGTGCTAAACAGGGGTGATTTACATACTGAGGAGCAAAAAGGGAGTATTTTAGAAAAATAACTAGCAGGAAGATGTATGATAAAGCTGACATAACTATTTTGTTTTTTTCTTCCCGCTTGCTTAGCTTTTTGTGCTATGCTCCTTCATGCTCCTTAGGGCCAAATTCTCCTCTCAGTTCAAAAAGAAGACAATTTGCCCCATTGAAATGTAAATTACATTCATTTTGAACACCCACTGAATGCCAGTACAAATTATACCACTTTACTTCTTATACTTGTTTTCTCATCAATTTACATCTGACAAAAAAATTCTATCACCATATAAATCACAACTGAATTGGCTTTGGCTGTTTACTCTCCACAAACACATGGTCAGAAAAAAATAATCTCACCAAATTTCTCCCTGCATTTTTCCTATAACTCTTATGGCAACTAAGTCTAGGCAAAACTCAAAGGGCCAGACTCTCTTTTTTTGTTAAGGCCATTGTGCATCACAGAAGTCCAGTGAAGTGGCCTTCAATCTGCTGGAGATAGCCATTCCTCTAGTGGAGGGAAACTCTCCATTGGCATACATCTGGTGCAGGTGGCTCTGCTTTCTCCTGTGCCAGCTGCCTCCCACTGCCAGTGTAAGTAGAGGAGAAGAGTGTGTTAACTCAAGGGTATTCCAAGGGAGAGACAAGGGTGAGATAGGGAAGGGAATGGGACATGGCAGAATAGAATGGAGCTCTGCTATCCCTGATACTCCCCAGGCACAAGGTATGTGACCACATGCTAGTAGCATAAATTAGGCTGTTCTGAATCAGCAATTTGCAACTGCCACTGTCCACTACATCCAGGTTCTGCTCAGATGTAGTGAAGAATCAGGGTTAAACAACATAAAGATTCAGTGTTTGCTATTAAAAAGGCAGCATCCCACATTCCTTAGCAAGACCAGACCTATGTAAAGAATGTTTCTCTGGATATTTGAGCTGCTTTTACTACTGACTGCATGGGTGTATGGTTTTTCCATATGCCCAATTCATAATTTTCATTCTACATTTCTTTCTTTCTTCACTGTTAGCCATTCAAGTGTGCTTGTCCTGCTGCTTAGGTCAAAACGGAAAAGGCTAGCTTTTCAAGGGTGGTGGCCTCATGGTAATGTCATTTCACTCTATTTGGTCTGGATCTTTTCTGATATGTGCAATGGACAGTAGACACTTGCATTCAACTGCAAGATGGTTTATTTTTTTCCCCAATAAAAAAAATCTTTATCTACCATATCCATTCTGCAAATCCAATACCCAATAAAACATCTGACAGCGAATAGCATGCTGTAAGAAAGTATTCAAGTCTCTCTTGTGAGTCCCTGTGATTCATGTTAAAACTGGGTCATGTTGCAAGTCTGCTCTGTGAGTCCACTGGGGACTTGTATACAAAATTCCAACTCAAAGTGAATTTTTATGGCCAAGTTGTAAATGCTGACAGGCCTACAATCAGAATGTCATGAGCACGGAAATCATTAATCTTAGCAATTCCATTTTTTTTTCTGAGACGACATTAAAATGGATGTAGATTCAGAGGTGTGTGTGGAAAAGGTTTCCCAATTAAACTTACACCGCTTCACTGGACTATTTTCTTGCATATGCGAAGATAAGTGGGGAGGGATAGCTCAGTAGTTTGAGCGTTGGCCTGCTAAACCCAGGGTTGTGAGCTCAATTCTTGAGGGGGCCATTTAGGGATCTGGGGCAAAAATTGGAGATTGGTCCTGCTTTGAGCAGGGGGTTGGACTAGATGACCTCCTGAGGTCCCTTCCAACCTGATATTCTATGATTCTGTGAAACGACTTCCTCCAGTGGAAGAAAGTAATAGGGGCAAAATGTCAAGAATACTTAGCTCAAGCTGGGTGGAACTATATCAAAAGAGAAAGAAATCATCTGTTGGGACTAAAACAATTACAGTAGTACATGCTGCAACGTTGTTCATGCAGCAGAACCCCAATCTCATTTGGAAATACAGGGGCATTAAATCTTTCAGTTCTGTTTATGGTAGCATCCACCATGGATCATATATTATCAAAAGAAGCCATAGCTTATTGAAAACTTATATTAAGGCCTGGGGCAGTTTCATTCTCAACTCTAATTTTCCAGTTTACAACATCTGAGAATTCCCTTTGATGAAATTACAAGTCTGTAAATACTCTACAGTATTTCCTCCTCTTTTTCAGTATTTGCTGACAGCAGTGAACTTGAATGGCAGTTTCAGAAGGACAAGGTGCCTCGACCCACAAAATCTAGCACCCCAAATGCAAACCAATACCTATAGCGCTTGCTTTGCGGTTTATAAGGGATACAATAACGTGTGTAAGTGAAGCAATTAAGGGGCAGATACCTTCCTGCTCCTTCTTTCAGTCCCATGTGTGCAGTTTGGAAGAGTGTGAAAGTGAAATTACCCATTTTTATGTAGTTACTGGTCTGCAATCTCCCATCCTCAAGGTGGGTATGGCTTTTTCTCTACTTCTGATACTAGGGAACCAATACTGGTACACAGAAGCCAATGTGCCAATAAATCATGACATCCTATTACTGTGACATAGGAAGGGGTTAGGTTCATCTGGAAATATGCAGGCACCCCAGCAGGGAATTCCACCATTGCTCACTGTTTCAAACATTTCCCCTCACATATCCTAAAAGAAATTCCATTTATATTTAATAGTCCAAGAAAATTATGCTTCATAAAATAGGGTAACAGGTGAGCAGACAGAGACAGACTTAGTCATGGGAGATGAAACCATTTTAATTAGATATTAAAGAACTGTAATAGAGTGGATTTATTTACTAAGAAAGTTTGAGCAGGGTGACTTGCCAGGTTATACTTTTTCTTATGAGCCTCTGAAGGAAGCAGCTTGATATTGAAGAAAAAACGGTTACCCACCTTTTCGTAACTGTTGTTCTTCAAGATGTGTTGCTCATGTCCATTCCATTGTAGGTATAGGTGCGCCCATGTGAATGGTGTTCTGAGATTTTTGCCTTAGTGGTATCTGTAGGGCCGGCTTCTTGTGCCCTCTGGAGTGCTGTGCTCATGCCGCGGTACATCAGGCGCCGCTGGCCCTATGCCCTCTCAGTTCCTTCTCACCAATAATTCTGACAGAAGGGCAGGAGGGCGGGTAATGGAATGGACACGAGCAACATATCTTGAAGAACAGTTACAAAAAGGTGGGTAACCGTTTTTCTTCTTGGAGTGCTTGCTCATGTTGATTTTATTGTAGGTGACTCACAAGCAGAATCCTTGGAGGTGTGCTTGGAGTTCACAGTCTTGCAGATTGGAGCACTGCTGTGCCAAAACCAGCATCATCTTGATCTTGCTGGATCAGCGCATAGTGTGAAGCGAATGTGTGGACAGACAGCCAGGTCGCAACCTGACAAATTTCTTGGATTGGCACTTGAGCGAGGAAGGCTGCCGATGACACCTGTGCCCTAGTTGAGTGAGCCGTCACAATGACCGGCGAGGACACCTTTGCCAACTCATAACAGTAGCCGGAATCCAGGATCAGATTCTCTGGGTAGACACTGGGCAACCCTTCATCCTGTCTGCGACAGCAGCAAACAACTGTGTAGACTTATGGAATGGCTTCGTTCTATCTACGTAGAAGGCCAGTGCTCGTCTGACTATCAGGGTATGCAGCATAAGGCTTTGGATAAAGGACCGATAAGAATATGTCTTCATCTGTATGGAACTGGGAGACAACCTTGAGCAGAAAGGCTGGATGTGGATGCAGCTGGACCTTATCCTTATAGAAGATCGTATAAGGTGGTTCCGACGTGAATGCCCTGATCTCGGATACCTTATGGGCTGAAGTTATAGCGACTAAGAAGGAGACCTGCCATGATAGAAACAGGAGGGAACAAGAAGGCAAGGGCTCAAAGGGAGGTCCTATGATCCTTGACAGCACAAGATTCAGGTCCCCAGGGGGAACCGGGTTCCGGATATGTGGGTAAAGGTGCTCCAGACCTTTCAGGAACCGTGCCGTCATGGGATAGACGAAGACCGACCTACCTTGAAATGGAGGGTGGAACACCGAAATGGCCACCAGGTATACCTTAACCAAAGATAGCGACAGGCCCTGGAGCTTAAGGTGCAGCAAATAGTCCAGGATGTCTTGCAGTGGGGCCTCTTCTGCACGAATGGGATGATCTGAGGCCTAACACGTGAACTGCTTCCACTTTGCCACGTAGGTAGCCCTAGTGGAGGTTTTCCTGCTGCTCAGCACGACCTGCTGGACACCAGTGGAACACTGCCGCTTATCCCCACTTAGCCAGGCAGTAGCCCAGCTGTCAAGTGTAGCGCCGCCAGGTTCGGGTGCGGCAGATTACCCTGATTTTGGGATAGCCGAAGAGGCAACTGAAGTGGGGTGGTTGCCGAAAGACTCAGCAGCACGCCGAACCAGTGTTGACAAGGCCACGCTGGGGCTCTGAGAATGACCATCGCTTTGTCTTGCTTCACCTTTAGCGGGACCCTGTGGGTTAATGGCACCGACGGGAAGGCGTACATCAGCGCTCCCAACCACGGGATCAGGAGGGCATCCGACAGGGAGCCCTTGTCCCTGCTCTCCAGAGAACAGAACACGTGACAGTTTCTGTTCTGCCTGGACACAAACAGGTCCACATGGGGAGCCCCGCACCTGTGGAAGACTAGGCTGACCACCTAATTAGGAGCGACCATTCGTGGCGAAACGAGAAGGTCCTGCTGAGGCGATCTGCCAGGATGTTCTTGGTACCGGGCAGATGGGTGGCCACCAGATGAATGGCATGCCACACACAAAAGCCCCAGAGGCTGAGCGCTTCCCGACAAAGGGCCGAAGACCTGGCGCTGCCCTGCCTGTTGCTGTAATACATTGTGGCAGTATCGTCCATCAGGACTTGCACCACCTTGCCTTTCAGGTGGGGCAAAAAAGCTTGGCAGGCCAGGTGAACCACTCTGAGGGATGGGAGGTGGGTTGGTGGTGGTAAGGAGGGGTGGCCAAAAATTGCAGGGTATAGCCCCGAGCCACTATGTCCAGGACCTATGTAACCCATGACCAGGCCAAGCGTTAGGGGAAAGGCAGTTGAGGTAAAGGCTGGAAGCAACCGGGCAGTTGGCTGGTGCATCACTCCTGAGTGCACTCTCAAAATGAGTGCTTCTGGCCCCTGTGGTGTTTCGCTGGGGGAGGCTGCACAGGAGATTGGGATGACAAAGCGTGGCAGCGGCTAAACCCAATGTCTGTTTTCCTGGCAGACCCTTGTCAAGGCTGCCGTGTTGAGGTGGCGGAGGAGGCCAGAATGGCTGTCTCGATGCCTGAGGAGTGTGTATTTCCAGAGAATGGAGGTTTCAGAGTAGCAGCCATGTTAGTCTGTATTCGCAAAAAGAAAAGGAGTACTTGTGGCACCTTGGAGACTAACAAATTTATGTGAGCATAAGCTTTCGTGAGCGACAGCTTATGCTCACATAAATTTGTTAGTCTCCAAGGTGCCACAAGTACTCCTTTTCTGTTTTAGAGAATGGAGGGTCGCCCGCCTGTCTTTTAGGCCGTACAGTCACGCACCCTTTGGTCGGAAAAAAGGCTGACACCGTCAAATGGGAGGTCCTGAATAGAGGCCTGCATCTCCTGGGACAGTTCAGTGGTCTGGAGCCAGGAACTGTGCTGCATGACCACTGCCCAGGCTACCATTTGGGCAGCTGCATCGGCCACATCCCAAGCCACTTGGAGGGAGCACCGAGCCACCGCGGTACTCTCCTCCACCAGAGTTGTGAACTCCTGAGAGATGAACCTGAGGAGAGAGTCCCACAAGTTAAAGTTATAGTGACCCAAGAGGGCCTGGTAGTTCGCCACCCGAAACTGGAGGCTGGCCGTAGACTAAACCTTGTGACCAAGCAAATCCAGACTCTTGGCCTCCTTATTCTTAGGGGTGGTACTGGTGAGCCCCTGTTTATCCCTCTCATTGGCTGTCAACACGGTATAAGTACTCAAACCCTTTTGCAGGAACCAAGAGGGCGGAAAAGAAGTACTTTGAAGTAGGTGGGATGGAGGATAGGGTTTGCCAGATGGTCTTGGCAATGTTCAGTCCTCGTGCACCAGGAGTGTGATGTGGGCTGGGGTAGATGCTGACAGCACATAAAACAATGTGTCTGTCTGCTCTTAGCTCTCCAGGTACTGGGAGCTGAAAGGGGATTGACTGCGCCATCAGCTTGGGCCCTTTACTGCTCCCTGGAGTCGGTGGCAGGTCCTTCCAGGGGGAGGAACTTCCCGGGGCTGAGCCCTTTTGCGGGTCTGGAGTGGGCATATGGCCTGAACAGGGTCCTTTGCCCAGGGCCCCATGGTCATGCTTGTTTGGTGCCAACTTCTTTGTTTTCTTCTTTGGCACCGGTGACAGGAATTGGTGCTGGGAAGAGCCCGGTGCTGGGGGTGTGCTATGCACCAAAGCCAAAGCGCTGAGTGCCGTGTCAGGCCGTGCCAACTTTGAAGCTGGGCGTAGGGCAGCCTGCCTCAGGAGGGTCCTGAGACATATATCGTGCTCTCTCTGTGTCCGAGGATGAAAATTCGTACAGATGTGACAGCGCTCCTTTATGTGGGATTCCCCGAGCAGATTAGACAACTATCGTGCAGGTCACTAGCAGGCCTAGGCCTGTTACAGTGGAGCAAGGCTTAAAACACAGAGACCGCGGCATGCTTGATCTGGGGCAAAGTCCCAGCCAGGACACTATCTAACTAAACACTTAACAGCTACTTAACGACTAAGAAATGATTAAACTATTTACAGCTAAAAGCACAAGGCTGAGATAGTAGAGAAAACTGCTGACCTCTTGTGAAGCAAGGGACAGAGGCGCTCTGACTGACCACCATGGGCGGTAAGAAGGAACTGAAAGGGCATAGGCTGGCGGCGCCTGATATACTGCATCATAAGTGCGGCACTCCAGAGGGTGCCACGGTCGGCCCTATGGATACTGCTAAGGCAAAAGTCTCCGGTGACCACGCACGTGTGCGCGCGCACACACGTACAATGGAATTGACGTGCACAAGAACTCAAAGAAGAAGAATCAGAACTATTTGATTAAATGAAGTGGATGATTCGTATCAAAGAGGCAAGCAAGCACTGTTATTCTTATTTCATCAGCTGCAATCAAATCCACGGAAAACTTAGTACAACACTGATCAAAATGAACTTAAATATTAGGCAGGTGGTCATCAAGGCTGACCTTTGTCAAATAAAATATTTCTTATTACTGGTCAATTACATTTTGTTGTTAGCATTGTAATTAAGCATTTTGGCCTGGGTATTTTTATTAAAAGTCACACACTAAATGTGAGTAATAAACAATAAATCACGGATTTATCTAAGATGAAGCCGGAGCCTTGCCGGCTGCGGCTGAAGTCGAAGCTGGAGCCCTGCTGTCCGAGCCTGAAGCCAAAGCCCCATTGCCTCGGGCTAAATTATTGGAATTTTCAAGAAGTCATGGACATCTCATAAAATCACAGAATCTATGACCTCTAAGACAGATTTGTAGCCTTAATTATAATTGCTAAGGTATTTTGTCTTACATACTTTCTGATGGTTTGTGGATGAATTTACATTTATAACATGACAGCAGTTATATGGCAGATAGTTCCTGAACAATGGATTAATTAAAACAAGTAAAACTTTCATTTTGCAAGAGTTTTAATTTTCTTATTATTAGAGGCAGTTGCAACCATTGGAAACATAGGGTGAGATTTTCATGATCACTCAGTGTTGACCTAAATGTGCTCCTATTAACCTCATTGCTTCTGAAAATCCAACCTATAGTGTAAACTATACAGTAGGTCTAGTTGCATAGTGAAAAGTTCATTACATTGGTGTGAAGAACATGGAAAACATATGTATTAGTTTTAGGAATATTATGCGTACCTCTGTTGGTTTGATAGATATTGGATTGCTTGCTAAAAGATAAGTATGGATTACACAGTTTTAGGTGGTTTGAGTCTGCAAGAACCAAAGTCAATGGTTTTAGATAAACCCAATCACCAATGTTTAATTAACAATACAGGTGTGAAGGTCTTTTGTTGTTTTGTCTCTGTCCAAGAGGGACACAAGCACACTCTAACTTAGGACAGGGTCAAGGCCTTCAGGTGGGAAACCATAAAGAAAGAACTTGGAAACTAATACATGGAGGGGGAGAGGCAGGTTTTGCAGAGAAGCAGACTTTAACTCAGTCTCCAGAAAAGCAGGTCACCAGGGATAAGTCTGGCCTAACTAAGTCTTCAAGGAAATGCTAAGCTTTAGTTAAGACTAATATACATGTAGGTCTTTTTTTTGTTTTAACCCATTTCTCTCTGCTTGCTATGTTTCTCTGGATAAATAAATAATACTTTATTTTGAAGGTCACTGAATTTTCATATTGCATACAGCTCCCAAAAACGGAAGTCTGGAGTAACTGCCAAACCCAGAAGGACCTGCTGAGGAAATGTGGCTGGTAAATGGCATGCTGTAGAGCCCAGAGAACAAGTCTAAAAGTGAAGTGACTCACAGGATTCCACTATGACAGAAGTGAAGGCACAGGGCGTATCACTTGAAAGGGTACTTATGGAGAAACTGAGTGAGGGGTCAAAGGTATAGCTAACCCTGAATTGTAACAGTTGGTCACTGTCATATTCTCTCTTATAGACCTGATTCGCCACTGCTTGTAGTCAATTATATCTGTGCAAAATGTGTGGAAAATGCATCTTGACCATGTACAGATTTATTTCCTCTTTAAACAAGAGAAAATGACTAAAAAAAGGTGCAAGCTAGTGGAGAATCAGGTCCACTCATATGTAAACACACTTTTTAAAAAATCCCACTGTTTTGATGAATTTGCTTTGGAATATCTAAGCAAGCTAGAAATGGCATTCTCAAGCATTCTAATACGATATAGCATTAGTTTTGTTCCTGGTGGTTTATGAAATAGCATATATTGAAATGGTTATTAGTCTCTTGGATCACCTACAAACACAGGGTTATTTACCAGGCAGGGCAGGATGCTTTCAGCATTCCAAACATGTTGAATCAATCCACCCGAGTAGTCAGAATCTAGCTTTCAAATGTCACCCCTAAAATGGCACTTTTAACATCACAATACCTCAGAGCACCTGTCATAAATGTACAGCTAAGGGTAGCATAAAGTCCCTTCTTTACCTGTAAGGGGTTAAGAAGCTCAAATAACCTGGTTGGCACCTGACCAAAAGGACCAATAAGGGAAGAAGATCCTTTCAAATCTGTGGGGGGAGGTTTTGTTTGTGCTCTCTTTGTTTGTGCTCTCTTGGGACAGAGAGAGGGACCAGACAGGAAGAAACAACCTCTGCTAAAACCCTACGTGAAATAAGCATCTAAGGTTACAAAAATTGTAAGTAAAGCAAGGAAATGCATTAGATTATCTTTTGTTTTAGCTTGTGAATTTTTCCTATGCTAAGAGGCTGGTATATTCCTGTTTTCTGTAACCTTAAAGTTTTGCCTAAAGGGGAATCTTCTGTGTTTTAAATCTTATTACCCTGTAAAATTACCTTCCATCCTGATTTTATAGGGGTGCTTCTT
The DNA here is from genome assembly GCF_015237465.2 of Chelonia mydas. Classification (NCBI taxonomy): domain Eukaryota; kingdom Metazoa; phylum Chordata; order Testudines; family Cheloniidae; genus Chelonia; species Chelonia mydas. Next base: position 166,147,258 of record NC_057850.1, read on the forward strand.
TTACTTTTTTCTTTATAATAAAGTTCTGCTTTTAAGAACCTGATTGGTTTTTAGTGTCCTAAAAACCCAAGGGTCTGGTCTGTGCTCACGTTGTTTACCTATTTGGTTTGTATATTATTCTCAAGCCTCCCCAGGAAAGGGGGTGAAGCGGCTTGGGGGGGAGGGGATATTTTGGGGAAACAGGAACTCCAAGTGGTCCTTTTCCTGTATCTTTGTCTAACTCACTTGGTGGTGGCAGCAATACCGTCCAAGGACAAGGAAGAATTTGTGCCTTGGGGAAGTTTTTAACCTACGCTGGTAGAAATATGCTTAGGGGGTCTTTCATGCAGGTCCCCATATCTGCACCCCCGAGTTCAGAGTGGGGAGGGAACCCTGACAATACCATACTGAGGCATTACTGAATACTGACTCAGGGAAGAGTACCACAGGGTGACACAAAAATCAACATCTTGCGGTTGCTAACATTTCTTTGGAGGTTTCTCATACATGTATAAGGACAGGCAAAACAAGTAAAAAGTTAGAGCAGGTTGAAACTTTCCAGTGAAAGAAGTCAATATTGACAAAACTTCATTTTGGAAAAAAATGAAAAAAAGGGGAAAGGTTCATAAAGCTGGAGTGGAACATTTTGACTTTATATCAGAACAACATATTTTGATGTTTCATCTCAAAATGACTTTTCATTTAGAAATTTATTTAAATTTATATTATATTGTAAATTTTATATTATAAATTATAAAATAAAGTCAAAATTGGAATGAAACATTTAGATTTTATGAAAGCAGAATGTTTTGACTGACCTGAAACAATGTTTTTTTCCCCAAAATATTTAGTTTTGTAGGAAATTTCAAACGTTTTTTGGTTTTGTTCCAATTTGAAATGTTGGAATTTCCCATAGAATAGAAATTTTGAGTTTTGACCATCTTTAAAGAAATATATAGCAACAGGCACCTAGACAAAGCAAAGCTTGAGGTTAACATTTTAAAAACTGAATAATTAGGAACCTTAATAGAAATGGTCTGAATTTCAAACCACCTCCAGCTATCAAACCGAACCAATTTACATTGAAGTCAACAGGAGCTATAGGCTTTGAAAATGAGGCCACATCTATGTACGTGACTACTTACTGATTTAGGCACCTAACTGTAGGCAGCTAAGTTTGAAAATATTGGTCTTCCTTTATCATTACCCAGATAATTTGCATTTGTCACACTGTTTCCATGTCCAGTGAACAAAAAGGTAAAAACTTCTATTATTGCAATATTGCCTAAGACATGGTAAAAAGAAAAGGAGTACTTGTGGCACCTTAGAGACTAACCAATTTATTTGAGCATAAGCTTTCGTGAGCTACAGCTCACTTCATCGGACGCATACTGTGGAAAGTGTAGAAGATCTTTTATACACACAAAGCATGAAAAAATACCTCCCCCGACCCCACTCTCCTGCTAGCAATAGCTTATCTAAAGTGATCACTCTCCTTACAATGTGTATGATAATCAAGTTGGGCCATTTCCAGCACAAATCCAGGTTTTCTCACCCCCCCCCCCTCCGCCCTCCCCCACACACAAACCCACTCTCCTGCTGGTAATAGCTTGTCTAAAGTGACCACTCTCCTTACAATCTGTATGATAATCAAGGTGGGCCATTTCCAGCACAAATCCAGGGTTTAACAAGAATGTCTGAGGGGGAGGAGGGGGTTAGGAAAAAACAAGGGGAAATACGTTACCTTGCATAATGACTTAGCCACTCCCAGTCTCTATTCAAGCCTAAGTTAATTGTATCCAATTTGCAAATGAATTCCAATTCAACAGTTTCTCGCTGGAGTGCGGATTTGAAGTTTTTCTGTTGTAATATCGCAACTTTCATGTCTGTAATCGCGTGACCAGAGAGATTGAAGTGTTCTCCGACTGGTTTATGAATGTTATAATTCTTGACATCTGATTTGTGTCCATTTATTCTTTTACGTACAGACTCTCCAGTTTGACCAATGTACATGGCAGAGGGGCATTGCTGGCACATGATGGCATATATCACACTGGTGGATGTGCAGGTGAACGAGCCTCTGATAGTGTGGCTGATGTTATTAGGCCCTGTGATGGTGTCCCCTGAATAGATACGTGGGCACAGTTGGCAACGGGCTTTGTTGCAAGGATAGGTTCCTGGGTTAGTGGTTCTGTTGTGTGGTATGTGGTTGCTGGTTAGTATTTGCTTCAGACTGGGGGGCTGTCCGTAGGCAAGGACTGGCCTGTCTCCCAAGACTTGTGAGAGTGTTGGGTCATCCTTCAGGATAGGTTGTAAATCCTTAATAATGCGTTGGAGGGGTTTTAGTTGGGGGCTGAAGGTGACGGCTAGTGGCGTTCTGTTATTTTCTTTGTTAGGCCTGTCCTTTAGTAGGTGACTTCTGGGAACTCTTCTGGCTCTATCAATCTGTTTCTTCACTTCCGCAGGTGGGTATTGTATTTGTAAGAATGCTTGATAGAGATCTTGTAGGTGTTTGTCTCTGTCTGAGGGGTTGGAGCAAATGCGGTTGTATCGCAGAGTTTGGCTGTAGACGATGGATCGTGTGGTGTGGTCAGGATGAAAGCTGGAGGAATGTAGGTAGGAATAGTGGTCAGTAGGTTTCCGGTATAGGGTGGTGTTTATGTGACCATCGTTTATTAGCACTGTAGTGTCCAGGAAGTGGATCTCTTGTGTGGACTGGACCAGGCTGAGGTTGATGGTGGGATGGAAATTGTTGAAATCATGGTGGAATTCCTCAAGGGCTTCTTTTCCATGGGTCCAGATGATGAAGATGTCATCAATATAGCGCAAGTAGAATAGGGGCGTTAGGGGACAAGAGCTGAGGAAGCGTTGTTCTAAGTCAGCCATAAAAATGTTGGCATACTGTGGGGCCATGCGGGTACCCATAGCAGTGCCGCTGATCTGAAGGTATACATTGTCCCCAAATGTAAAATAGTTATGGGTAAGGACAAAGTCACAAAGTTCAGCCACCAGGTCAGCCGTGACATTATCGGGGATAGTGTTCTTGACGGCTTGTAGTCCATCTTTGTGTGGAATGTTGGTGTAGAGGGCTTCTACATCCACAGTGGCCGGGATGGTGTTATCAGGAAGATCACCGATGGATTGTAGTTTCCTCAGGAAGTCAGTGTCTCGAAGGTAGCTGGGAGTGCTGGTAGTGTAGGGCCTGAGGAGGGAGTCTACATAGCCAGACAATCCTGCTGTCAGGGTGCTAATGCCTGAGATGATGGGGCACCCAGGATTTCCAGGTTTATGGATCTTGGGTAGTAGATAGAATATCCCAGGTCGGAGTTCCAGGGGTGTGTCTGTGCGGATTTTTGTTAAACCCTGGATTTGTGCTGGAAATGGCTCACCTTGATTATCATACAGATTGTAAGGAGAGTGATCACTTTAGATAAGCTATTGCCAGCAGGAGAGTGGGGTGGGGGGAGGTATTCTTTCATGCTTTGTGTATATAAAAGATCTTCTACACTTTCCACAGTATGCATCCGATGAAGTGAGCTGTAGCTCACAAAAGCTTATGCTCAAATAAATTGGTTAGTCTCTAAGATGCCACAAGTACTCCTTTTCTTTTTGCGAATACAGATTAACACGGCTGTTACTCTGAAATAAGACATGGTAGTAGACCTTCTCCTGCTCAAATTCTGAAACAGCTGTTTTATTTATCATTACCTATATAAATTGTTGCTCAGCTGTGACACCTACTAACATAACACACTGATGTATTTAATACTGACACCACAGCTGGCCTGATTAGTCAACACACTGTGCATCCTATTAAAAAACTGACCTTGTTTATGAGTTTAAGGTCCAACTGAGAATTACAAGCTCACACTGAGGCTGTGATTTTTTTTTCTGAACCTTGGGTGATATCACTGAAAACCAGGTTCAAACAAAACCAGAGGATGTAAGGGTCAGGGAGATGTGAGCATATATTTTAACAAATCACTAGGCCAGCCTTGTTACAATAAACATGGCTTTTAATTTATGTCTTTATTTTGTTGAGCATATCATTTGCTTTGGGGTTTTCCTGTGACACAGAACTATTATGTAGGATATCATGTTAAGGAGACAATGTTTAACAGACATCACATCATGTTGCTTAAACAAGATTAGTGAACTTTATATGAGTTTTTTTCCATGTACAGATCAGCTGAAACTAACAGGAATGGATTTATTGTCCTTGGGAGGATTTCAGTTTAATGGATTTATGGAGCTCTAGTAAATGCCTTCCCCTTTTGGGAAATGATGAAAACAGTCTTAAAGTGAACATATGAATCAGTAAGCTTATTTCTTATGATAGCTAATGAAACTTTATTAGAATGCGAGGTTATTGACCTGTACATGTGATACATGTCAAGTACTGTATCTAAGGAATACAAACACACCTGGCAAAGGAAATGTTCTTGTGAGCATCGATCATCTTTTTTAAAGTCTAGAAAGAGTGATTTCAGTGCAAACTGCCAGTCTCAGTAAAATACATCTGTACAAAAATCAAGAACCAATCCAAAACATTATGTTATTTATTAAGCCAACTTTATTAATAGCTTTCAAAAGGAAATGCAAGATTAAAACAACAAGACCAATCCTCAGAAACGAAAGGAACAAAGTATCAAATCATGCAAGCAGTAATCACGAAGCACAGGAAAAGGATCAATGAATAAAGAGCTCATGGTATATTTCCCTGGAGAACACAAGAGATCAATGGACTAGTGTAGAAACAGAGTTTTGATTAGTTCCTGAATTTCTATCATCTGTCAAGGAGATTTTTTTCCTCTGTCACATGATTCCACATAAATAGGGCTGCTGTTGGACTTCCTGAAACCCTAAGTGGAGACAGCTGCAGTAAGTGCAGAAGCTCCTTCCTCCCCATCTCAGAGATAAAAGATAATGGGAGTCAAACATAAGTAGTGAGTCATGGCTCTTTGATAAGAAAGACTTACTGAGAGAATAAAAACCACACAAGTAGAAGTGAAAAAATATATAAATTCAAGAAGCAAAAATCTAAAAACCCTTGAATTTTTCTCCTCACCTTCTAGCAGCAACAGCACAAAGGAAAGGGGACCCACAGTGCAGAAAGAGCTCACAAAGAAAGACCCTGCCATATTCCAAAATTTATTTGAAGTCAAGGCCTCACAAATTCTGTGGCAGTGGAATTTGCTGTGCAATTCACCCTGAACCATAAAATTATGATCTGGAATATGTGTGTGAAGAAAACACTGAAAATATGAACTGAGTGCAACCAGTGCTGTTTTGTCTTTGTGAGTTATGTGCAGATATCTTAGTACAATGCGCAGAAACTTCCTCAAAATGCACAACACCATCTAAAGGTCTGTCTACATTTTACTCCTGGGGGAATTCTGCACCAAAACATTAAAAATTCTGCACCAAAAATTAAAAATTCTGTGCACAATATTTTAAAATTCTGCAAAATTCTGCACATTTTTGTCAAAATAACGCAATATAATCAAGCTGGTTTCAATTATTTTGGTAATTTATTTAAACTACAATACAATGGATGGATAATGGAAGTGGGGAGCATTGGAGGAAATCACCAAACCCCCTCTGTCTAATAATAATGTAGCTAGTATTGCCCCTTTACTTCTAGTTATTAATCAACAAATATATGCAGCCATATGCTCAGTGTTACATCATAGGCAACTGAAAAGCAAGTGAGGGCTGGGAACTCAAACTCACAATTTATACTGGCTACTGACCATGTCCAAAAAGGTCAGTAGCAAACAGTTCATGGAGCACATTTTGATAGGAAATTTTTTCAGTCCAAAAATTTAGACCAGTTCTAATCACTAAAGCACCATAAGCATTTATAAGGCCATACTGTCATTTACAATAAGGCTCCTTTACACCACTCTGGTAATATAAAGGAGCCTTAAAATTTTTGCACCTGTTTTATAGTCCTGCGGGAATTCACTAAGAACAATGTGAACAATTGACTAAGCAGGCAGGCTGCTACATTCTGCTCTGCCTAAGGGAACAGAGCTTGCCCCACACCCACCTCTTCAGAAACACCCCAAAGCCCTGCCCCTCCATGCCGAGCATGCAGCAAGAGCGAGTGAGACGGACAGGCTCTCTCTCTCTCACACACACACACACACTACCCAGCCCTCCCGTGGTGATTTACATCTCTACTGGCTGCTCTAGGTGCCCAAACCGACCTGTCTGCACTGCCAAAGAGGGGGCGCATGACCGCTCTTGCCACTTCCCTTTGCTTCCCCATCAGAAGTCATTTTACTGCGGGGAAGCAAAGAAATCTGCAGGGGCCATGAATTCTGTGCCCATGCAGTGGTGCAAAATTCCCTCCAGGAGTAACATTTATGGCAGCTTATAGTGTACAGACATTGCATGCCCAGCTACCAAGGTATAAATAGCAGTGTAGACAATGAGGCACAGCTTAGGAGAGCAGATAGAGCAGAGTGCCCAATACATCTGAACCTTAGGGTATTTACACTACATGGCTCTCTCAATGCCGAAACAATGCCTCCCATATCTACACTGCTATTTTTAGCAGTGCAGAGTCCTGCTGCCTCTCTGCCACCAGAGCCTTTTCCTCCTGTAGTGAAGGTTCTACAGAGGGGAGGCAGTAGTAAAAGGCTCCGGCAGTGGCTTCTAGAGCCTTTCTCCACCACAGTGAAAGGCTCTGGCAGTGTGCCTTCTCACACTTGCTGCAGTCCCTTTGCGCCACTCCAGCAGCAGAAAGAGACTGGGCAGGGACTATCTTTTTGTTATGTGTTTGTACAGTGCATACCACAATAGGTGTCCCCACTGTATTACTGCAATTCTGCTAATGAAGAGTCTGTATAAACAGTTTAACTGGCCTCCTGAGGATACCCCAAGGATAGTGGGAATTCACAGATGACGCAGAGTCACCACCCCTCTTTCTGCTCCTGGTGTAGAAGACATTCCTTTGGAGAAAGAAGTGTGAATAGAATGTTGTTTCTCTACAATAATCCTTAGCTCCAGAGGCAACTGGGCACAATTTAGAACAGTCCCTTTCTGCCATCAGGATTGGGGGAATGCAAAGATTACATAGAACCACTTTGCTTTCCTCTCTCCCATGGCTGCGTTGAGTGTAGCTTAGATGGACCAAAGAATCTGTATCAATTACTTTTCATTGCTACAACATTAGCACAATACATCTAATGGAACAATTCGAGAACAATACTTTTGGTCACACCTTAAAGTGCTTGCTTAAAGTTTGAATGTGGTATCGTGCCGGACTCACATTGAGCAGAGTCCACCTGTTTTGCTAAAAACTGGTTAAGTCTGCTCTAAGTCTGCCACTCAGAAGGCCCAATTCAATATTTTTAAAATATTCTGCAACACTAAAATGACACAATGGAAAAAGACAGAGACTGAATATCTTATCCAATGTACAGGATACACCCCGGGAAAGATCCATGGGATTTTTGCCACACAGACCAGATGAATCTATAAAGCCTTAAGCATTAGCTGACTGGAGCACTGCTGGCTTGTAGGACAACAAGGAAATCCTTAGAGAAGAGGAGGGCCTTCTGTTGGCTACGTGTATATAGCAGATTTAGTTTTGTGACTCAGAGTCAAGGATGAAGAAGTTATCTTGCAATACAAAGTTGAAGAATCATGCCCAACCAAGTTTCAGAATGCTTTTCAGCATAATTTATTAAGCTAATTTACAAGATTCTATAACAATCCCTGCAAAAGATCCCTCCAACAAAAAATATTCTGCATAATTATTTAGAAATAATGAGCATATTTTCACAGAGTAGCAAGTTTTTTGGGGGCATGTTTTCACAGACCAGAAGTGCAAGGAAGTATAGTGTTTTTCTCAGTCACAGGTTTCTGAGATGTGACATCCACAGTCCAAGCTTGCCCAAAGCAGTCTCTAATGGGTCATGAATCAAGAGAACAGGAAATAATCACTAATATGACCAAGGATAAGCCTCCCTTTCTGAAGGAAGAGTCTCAAAACTATCTACATTTGCAACAAAAGAGCAATTAAACTGTGCAATAAAACATTTTGCATTCCCAGTGTTCCTTACTTTACATTAGAGATCCAAGACTACAGTAGTTAGGTATTTTGGCAATACACATAATGCTTTTACAGCATGTTTCTCATTAGAGAAACCCTTACCAACATGTTCAACTATGGGTGCCTACAGTTAGGCTCCTAAATCCATATTTAGAAATGTCATTGACTTGTGTGTTAGACCTCACATTGCTTGGCTAATAATGTGAAAACAGCCTGTGGGTGTGGCTCCACTAGATTAAGTTTCTTGATATTTGGGTGTGTACCTGTCACAGTGCAATTGTACACAGATTTTTCAGAATCGCTCTCAGATCTAGTCTGTTACTGAGTTCAGTGTTGGAGCCACAAAGCAGTTGAGTGGATATAGGCATGGAGTGTTGATTGGAGAAGGGGGAGTACAGGGAAAGTTTTGGATCACCTGCACTGTCACGGTGACCTAGCCTACAAATCAAAAGTAAAAATTATGGATAAAATTTCCCATTTGTTGTTTCCTAAATAAAATAATCATTTGTTTAAAATGAGAAACCAACTCCAGAACATTTCCTTCAAATTGTTTTTAGGAACCCAACCAAGGAGTGCTGATCAGGGACACACCAAAGTAGGAGATGATGCTAAACAGAGCACAATTCCTGAGTTGTGGGTGCCAATAATATAACACACTCATGCGTATATTGCGTGCATGGTTGGGAGCCAGCATCATTATCATGCAACTCCAGGGAGCAGGAAGGAGACCCAGGTAGAAGGAGGGAGGCAGGAAGATAAAGGAGCCACATGGCACCAATGCTGTGTGTGGCAGGCCCTAAACAGTACAGAATGCATGCAGGTGTTAGACATGGTGTTCTAGGTCTCAAGTAACAACAGGCCTTTTTAAAAAAATCAACACAAACAAATACTAAGGAGGGGACCACCTACCCTGAATCTATTACATCAGCTCTGTGGGGCTAGAACCATCTTCCTCCACAAACGGGGCCAGGGACAGACGGTTTTCACTTTAGGTACCCTGCCTGCTCTTGAAGGTATCTGTCATGGAGACGCTTTTGGGCCTCCAGTGGCCTTTTGTGGGCTGCAATCTTCCTGCAACACCCTGGCTTGAGATGGCAGCTCATCCCTTGAACCTCCCCCCCGACCCCAGAAGAGCAGCTCTGTAGCCTGCTCCTTCACAGCTTCCAGGTGCATCTATGCCCAGTCCCACTCCTCCAGGACAGGACCTGGGTGAGGGGTTAGGGGCTGCAATCTGGGGACATGGGGGAGCAGGTGCTGGAAAGCCAGCCTGAGGTTGGGGCAGGTGGCAGATGATACGGGGATGCTGGCTTTAGGATGAGGCCCTCTGGGTGCCTCCTATGAAGGTGGCACCACAGGGCACTGGTGCTGGAATCCCTTCCCATGGAGACATGGGAGCTCCTTTTGCAGCAGTGGCTGACAGCCACATTTGGTTGCCGTGCAACCTCTGAGAAATGCTCCTAAATGTCTGAGCACCATATTCACCAGTGAGGGATCCCTCATTCATCTACCTACTTTCCCCACCTCCATCTCATATCCTTGTCTATTGATGTAATACATATTTATTTATTTTGTGTGTCAGTCCTTCTACCTCTCACCCTCCTTCCTCTCATCACACTGACTAAATGACACACTGAGACTTGAATTCAAAATGGCCACTATTGCACTTCATATTCTGATCCTAAAAGGTCAAAATGTTAGATGTTGATAAAGTTATTTCAATGTTTTAGAATCTAATCTATCTATCTATTTAAATTCCATCCCATGAAAATTTTTTAAATTTTTGATTTTTCGTTCCAATGTGAAATGAAAACCGGTTGGGAAATGTTGGGGGATGGAAATTCCATTTTCTGACCATTTCTAATCGTTGGTCAGATGGGTATGGTATTTGAAGGGATCTCTTCACCTACCACTGGCCTGGAATACAGCATTAGTTTTATAGGCAGGGCTCACATTCCCTCTAGTTTCTCTAAAGTTCTGATCCAGCTACAAATTATAAAAAAAACAAAAACCAATCACCTTCCCATTTATTCCCTCTAAATGATTATTCTTATTATTACTACTCTGTTATTTGAAAAGCGGCACCGCGTAGATAGCCCAATTAAAGCTGAAACCCCATTTTGATGAACTGTGACTGGGTGTACCAGGCCCTTTTAGGACCCCTGCTGGAGGCCTTGTGGTCCTACTACACTCCACCCCAGAAAATGAGCAGTGAAGGTGGGTCCTCCAGGCCCACCTAGAGGGGCTGCAGGGAAGCAGCCAATCAGAGCACAGCAGATCAAGTTAAAAGGAGCTGCATGGTCTACGCAGAACAGTTCCTGGTGGGGACTAGAGGAGCTATGAAGGTGCTCCTTGCTGAAGCTCAAGGGAGAGCCAGAAGACAAGTTCTGGTGACACTGGCATTTGGTGAGGAAGAACTTCAGCCCTGAGGTAAGGGTGAAGAGGAAGGGGCTACATGGGAAATGATCCAGGGAATAGCAGTAGCAATTATTAAAGGAAGCAGCACATGGTTTCTATTTGTAGGGTCCCTGGGTTTGGACCTGGAGTAGTGGGAGGGCCAGAGCTTAGGCAAGGTGGCCTAAGCTCTGAGAAGGGGATAAGACTTGTTTAGAGGCCTAAGTGAAGGGCAGGACTTGAAGAGGCTCCAGTGAGAAAGTCCAGGGGGCACTGCTCTATGCCAGGGAAGATACAGACTTAAAGCTAGCCCAGAAGGGGCTGAGAGCTGAGCCCAGAGACAGGGCTGCAGACACAGATACTGACAAGGGCACTGCATAGGCCCTGTTGGTCCTTTTTTTTTTTTACCCCAGAAGTGGTTCGTTCATGAGTTTGACTGTGTGATTTAGCTGGAGGGCTGGGTCACTGAAGACCCCCCGATGAGGTTAACTGCTGACTGGGGGCGCCGGAAGGAGAGAGAGAGTTTGTGTGCAGGTTTGCACTTGACTGACAGGAGGTGCTCACAAGAGGTGAGTGTCCCCTGTCACACGGGCATTGTACAAACACTTAGTAAGAAACGGTCTTTGCTACAAAGAGTTTACATTCAAAACGGACAGAGAAAGGAAGTATCCTTTTACAGATGAGGAAGTGAGGCACAGAGAGATTAAATTACTTGACTAAGGTCAGAAAGTAACTTTGTGGAAGAGCTTGGAGTGGAAGAGCTTGGAATGGAATACAGACATCCTGAATCCTAGCCCAGTGTCTTGCACACAGGACCATCAATGTAAAGGGGGCAAGTCTTGTTAGTTCTATTAGAAAATAAACAAACTGCCCCTTAACAACACTGTCCCATGCACAGGCAGGACCGGCTCTCGGCACCAGCAAAGCAAGCACGTGGTCGGGGCGGCACAATTCCACGGCATTCTGGCCACCCTTTTTTTTTTTTTCTTGGGCAGTTGTGCTCTCGGAGCTTGGGGCAGCGAAAAACCTAGAGCCGGCCCTGTGCACAGGAGCCCCAAGGCAATCTGTGTTACCATTCCTGACAGATCATTCCACGCCTCCAAGCCCCAACCTCCCTGCACAGCTAAATACACAAATAAATAAAAAAGGAGGAGGGGAAAACAAAAGATCTCCGGCCTGGTGCTTGTGTAACTGACATTCTGTAAAGGCCATGAATGGCCTCTTCTGTATCAGCCATCCTATGTGGCTCCAGTTGTTCGCCTAGCAGCATCATGGAGGGGAGGGGTGCTAGGAGGCTCTGGGCAGCAGGGACAGACTTTAGCCTGCAATAATGCAGCATTAGCACTGCATGGTAGCAAAAGGGAGAATGGCCATCACTCAGTGCTATATCAGGGGTATGGCTGAGTCATAAAAGGGCCAGTACAGAGAATGATGTTTTCACGAGGAATACACAATATTGTGTATTTATGAGCCCATCTACATGGGCACCCTGACCGTGTTTTGAAATCATTTTCAGCAATTCACATTCAAAATGGTTCCCACCAACAGAGGCGATGTCTGGGGTGGAGGTGGGGGGTCATGCATTCCCCCCCCCCCCAGATTTGCTGCTTGGCTTGGAGTGAGCATGCTCAATACCATCTGCTGAAACCACTGCACTCATTCTGCCTCTCCGCTATTGGCAGGTATGGGTTGTCTTTGCCCACCAACAAGACTGGACCGGCCAGATGGACAGGACATTGCTTTGCCCTGAAGGGTCTGGGAAATTTTCTTTTCCAAAATCCATTTAAATGACACTCTAGCCTTTGCCCAGCTGAGCAAGTCCAATCCTAGATGGGTTGTTGAAAATGAAAATGGTTCAAAGCCTGCTGAATTTCCCAGCCTAGATCTCTTTCCCCCAAAGGATTTCAATGCAGCTCACACAAAGTTCATGATCCTCAGCAAGGTGCTTGTGGAATAGAAAGAGATCTCTTCACCCAGCCCTGACCTGCAATACAGCAGCAAGTTTGACAGGGTAGGGAATGAAGAAGGCTCCAGAATCCAAAGGAGAATGCACAGGGGTTGGGGGTTGGCCAGGAATTCAAGGTGAATTCAGGGCCATGGAAATAAATACAAAATTATTCACAGGATAGGATTTATGGCTTCACAAAACTTGGCAGCATAACTCAAACAGCAGACTGAGTACAATGCAAATGGACTGTTAGGAATTCATTCATTTCCCAAATAGCCGTTGGATTCAACTATGTTCCAGTAGCCCCTATTATTTGCTATTCACGAACATTTGAGCAAATGCGGTTTTGTTCACACTCATGTTTGAGAACAGTCGAATTCATATAGATTTCTATTCATACTGATACTCGGGCAACATATGAAGAAGGGTATGTGTGGATGAAAAAAGTATTTGCATTCTTTATTTCCTATTCATCATTTGTAAAATCTTGTATAAAAATGTCAGTCATCTAAATCAGGGAACAGAAAGAGTAACTTCTGACTCAGGTGATCAGTCACACACCACAAATAATAAACAGTAATTAGTTTCTGTGAACAATTTGCAAGCATCCCATGAAATATGTTTGTACACAATATTCATCAAATACATTAACAGAAAACAGAAAGAAAATGAGAAGAAATTAGAAAAATTCTCCAACAGAAAAGCAGACTAAATGCATCTGATAGTAACACAAAGACCCATTCTGCCAGCCATATTTATGAATGACGATAAAGGCTAGGCCAAATTCACTCCTTTTCTTTCATTTTGAAGTCACTTACCATCATTTACTACATAAAACATACACTTCAATCTTTATAACTCTGATATTGCACCTCCTACAGACCAAACTGGAAGGTATGTGTCCCCTCTCCAGTGCACAAGTTTAAAACTAGAAACTGCTACAGAGACCCATCCCTGGTTTACAAGTCAACATTGAGCTCTGATGAGGATGGTACTTGATAGCAGTAATGTCAAACTTTACACAGCTATAACCTGAGTTTACAAGGATGCATTTAGCCATAATGCTACTATTTATATCTCTATAAACTTAGTTTATGGTGATATAAATAGTAATGCTAATGGCATTAACAGCAGCACTCAGCAGCATCACGGCTGTCGAGTGCTGCTCCTATGCTATTTGTATTACTGTTTATATAATCATAAACTTAGCTGGGTAGTCAAAGATGCCTCATTTACCATACAAGAAAGATGAACGCCCACCTTTTAGATCCAAAGCGGCGCCCCTTATATTGGTGGTTTTATGGTCATTTCTTTCCCTTTCTCTGCACATCTTAAACTCTGCTAGGAAGCAGCTGTGAGCAAAATGTAACTTGCATGAGCTTAGGAAAACTTTGATTGTCTCCCCATCTATGTTCCAACAGGGCTATAAGCTAATCAGGAGCAACAGCAAACTTACGGTCTCCTTGACAGCGCACAGGACCCACAGTTAACTTGGATTCTGATCCCGATCGGTCAATATCTCCAACCACCACTTGACTCACTGGTAGATGTTCTTTGTAAGACAAGAGCCCAGCATCTTTTCTCCTGAGACAGAGAAAAAAAAGAAACAATACAACTAGTGAAATATTTACAAAGATTTTATTCCCTGGCAACGAACGAATCACCACAAGAATAAATATCCCTGGAAAGCAATAATTAAATCAATACAAAAATGTTACCCTTTTGTTAATCCCATCTATTTGATTAAATACCTCCTATTAATATTATCGTATGTATTTTTGTAAAACAGATATATTCATTTCATCCAAGAAAATCTCTCCAAAATAGTTTCATTGGATTTTTTGTTTGGAACTGACCACAGCCCGTACGTACTTGAGCAATGGTACTTTGTTGATTGTTTAGCTTGTTTGCTTTGAATGGAGAGGAGATTTTCAATACCTCCTAAAGACATATCCTTTTTGTCCCAGCTGTGACCAGTTGGCACTCTAATGATATAACACCTGCTCACAGGATGAATAACATTTCCATTGCTTTTAATAGTTTTAGCACTGCACTGATGACAAAAGATAAAGAATTAAGAGCTAAAGTCTTCTGACCACCCCAGTATATAATACAGATGGACAGAGACCTACATTTTAGTCACTTCACCAGGATACCTCAACACTTATGTGAAGTGAGAACTGATTCATGTTTTAGGTCAGGTGCCTAAAATGAAAGCATTAGAACAGCAATTGTGCTGTTCCTTTAAAACAGAAAGCAATAACTTAACTAGCCACATCCTCTCTTTCCATTAACCATTTTTTGTCAGAAGCAAACAGACAGGGAAGCCAAGAGCAGTCATGCAGCTCCTAGGATGTGAAGGATAATGCAGCCTTGAATTTAATACAGCTTTTTACAAATATTAGTGAGACCCTATTATTAAAGACATGAAAAAATTAAGAGGAAGCAAAACAAAACAACCTAACAGTTGTCCAAGCTGCATAACCCAAAAAGTGAAGATATATATCTTCCTCTTTTTTTACAGCACCTTTCTAAGTGCTCCAGTAAATCAGCAACTAATAGTAACCACAGACTTTCCCACCTTCTTCTTTACAAATCAATTTCTTTGCTCAACAAGAACATGATACTAAGGATGATTTTAAAACCCTAGAAAATATACTGAGTAATATATTGTAGGGAGCAATTGCATTTTGGGATAACACTACATGCTCTGAAAGCCTTTTCCACTGCTATTTTCAATGACTTTATGACCCTGTAACATTAGATTCCTATTATCCAGGAAGCAGAGCAGAGGGATTTGTGTGATCCAGTAAAGCTGAGAGTTTCTCAGTAACACTAATGTACTGTCTCTGGTCACATCAGCTATTGAGTCCTTCTGAAGCAATGGAAGATAAAAACTCATTTAAAAAGAAAAGCAATTAAAGTAATTAAGAAAATAACTATCATGTTAGAATGACAGCTCGTTGGAACTTGTGTCTGCTCTCTGTGATGAAGAGAGTAATTAGAGATTTATTTATTACATATTTGAGAAAGTTAAATGTTTTCTGAAAACACTGGATGACTATTTTCTTAAATCTTTATGTTCTTTCCATTTCAGAGTTCCCACCTTTATCTCAGAACCCTTTATTTCTCCATTCTTCAGCAGTTCCAAGAGGCTGAGACCATTAACTGAGTATGGTTGGCCATAGCCTTTTCTAGATTCTGCCGGAGGAGACTGCCAGTAGACAAAGAATGGAGAGAAGGACCTCTCATATCCTTTGTGTCTAAGTGAGCTGCTTCTGCAGATTCTGCTAAATAATAAAAAGCACTTATACAGTGCTCTTCATCTATAGATTTCAAAGTCCTTTAGGAAGGTGGGAAAGTATCATTATCTTCTGTTTACAGATAGGAAACAGAAGTGCAGGAAGGTTAAGTGATTTGCTCATGGTAACAGAATGGGTGAATAAGATTATAATTCCAGGTTCCCTGATCCCCAGCCTGATGCCACATCTATGGGACCCTAGCCTCTGTAACATAAATTAAAGGTAGGTTACCGCTTTATTCTTACTAAAATTTTCCTCTGAAATTATTTTTCTCTATTGAATGCCACTATTTCAAAAAGACCTTCAAATCGGAGGTAATTATTAAAAATATAAAAATTTTTTAGACAGTGATGAAAAGAAAACTACACCAATGGTACTCCATCCCTCACCTTCAACATTAGCGGATATTTTCAGCCCCAAATAATGGGGCAAATGATCTTTCAAGCCTCTATCAGCCATAAATGCCACCTCCTTTCCATGGAATGAAAATGTCTAGTGATGGTTTCCCCGCCTCTCCTTTACTAATGTTACTGATCAGTGTTCATACTCATTATTAATGATTTATTTATGGAATTAACACAAAATACTGTGATACTCTTTAGTAACTTTAGAGCCATTGCCGTGAAAATAAAAAAGTGTTACATAATTTCTTCCAGTAGCGCTCTTGCTTTGTTTTCTGATAACTGGCTGTTTGTCACTGTCATAAATATAAAGGGAAGGGTAGCCACCTTTCTGTATACAGTGCTATAAAATCCCTCCTGGCCAGAAACAAAACCCTTTCACCTGTAAAGGGTTAAGAAGCTAAGGTAACCCTGCTGGCATCCGACCCAAAATGGCCAATAAGGGGACAAGACTCTTTCAAATCTGGAGGGGGGGGGGCAAAGGGTTTGGTCTGTCTGTGTGTTGCTTTTGCTGGGAACAGATCAGGAATGCAGCCTTACAACTCCTGTAAAGTTAGTAAGTAATCTAGCTAGAAAATGCGTTAGATTTTATTTTGTGTAATGGCTGGTAAAATAAGCTGTGCTGGATGGAATATATATTCCTGTTTTTGTGTCTTTTGTAACTTAAGGTTTTTGCCTAGAGGGATTCTCTATGTTTTGAATCTGATTACCCTGTAAGGTATTTACTATCCTGATTTTACAGAGGTGATTCTTTTACCTTTTCTTTAATTAAAATTCTTCTTCTAAGAACCTGATTGATTTTTCATTGTTCTTAAGATCCAAGGATTTGGGTCTGTGTTCACCTGTACAAATTGGTGAGGATTCTTATCAAGCCTTCTCCAGGAAAGGGGCTGTAGGACTTGAGGGGATATTTTGGGGGAAGACGTCTCCAAGAGGGCTCTTTCCCTGTTCTTTGTTTAAAACGCTTGGTGGTGGCAGCGTATGGTTCAAAGACAAGGCAAAGTTTGTACCTTGAGGAAGTTTTTAACCTAAGCTGGTAAGGATAAGCTTAGGGGGTCTTTCATGCAGGTCCCCACTTCTGTACCCTAGAATTCAGAGTGGGGAAGGAACCTTGAGTCACCATGGTAGGAAACTTCCTCTCCTGTGAGAGGAAGAATAGTTCAGTGGTTAGACTTTTAGCCTAGGATTTGGAAGAAATGAGTTCCAGTTGCTTCTTTGCCACAGCCTTCCTTTGTGACTTTGGCCAATTCCCTTCGTCATTTTATGCCTCAGTTCACCATCTGTAAAATGGGGATAATAGTACTTCCCTGCCTCACATGGTGTGTTGTAAGGATAAACTCATTAGAGATTGTGAGGTGCTCAGATACCACAACAATGGGGGCCATGAAAGTACTAAGACCTGGACTACACTACAAAGTTACTTTGACTTAAGTCACCTTGCATTGACTTATTTGTGCACGAGTGTACACTCACATTGGTCTACTGCTGATGAAAGCACCCCATTACGGTGACACGGTAACACCACCACCCTGAACTGCATTGTGCCATGGCTGATATACTGTGGTTGCCATAGTAAGAGTGTAGACACTGCGTGACTTATGTCAACCCTAACAGTCCTCCAGCCACTGTCCCACAATGCTCAACAGTGACTCCTCTGGTCACAATTATGAACTCCACTGGCCATCAGTCACAGAGACTGGAAGCTGTCCCCCACTATAAAGCCCTTGCATATTTTTGAAATACCTTTTCATGACTGCCCAGCTTGACGACCTCACCTAGCGGCTCTTCTTTGTGTGCACCTGCCCAAACCATTATGCCGGCTACATATTCCAGACGTGCTCCTGCCTGGAGTAGACAGGAGTTATTGGTTCTCCTGGGCCAATGGGGAGAAGAGGCTGTGCAGGCACAGCTATAGACCAGACATAGAAACATAGACATCTATGAAAAGATTGCCGAGTGGACGCAGATGAAGGGGTACAACAGGTATCAACAGCAGTGCCACATGAAAGCGAAGGTACTACAGCAGGAATACCACAAGGACAGGAAGACCAACATGTGATCTGTGCTAAGTCACAGACCTGCCACTTTTACAGTGAGCAGCATGCCCTACTTGGTGGAGACTCCACCAGCCTCCTGCAGACCACCGTGGATAGCCTAGGGGAACCTGAGACAGAGACCCCTGCCATGAACAGCTAGGAGGAGAAACATACAGTGGGAGGGGTCCAGCTATGCTGTGAGCCAGGATCTTTTCATGACTCCATCACGACTGATCCTGATCCAGGGGAAGGAATCTCAGGTAACTGTGTGCATGCATTCTACCTTAAAATGTTTAAATGTGAAGATGGTGTCCTGGCCCAACCCCAAGTTAGCAGGACACAGGTATCTGCTTTCCACTGGTTTATTCGTATGAGAAGAGGTAGAGATACAACAAACAGAAGTAGAGTTACCTGTTTTTCATTCCCTGTAGGGCTAGGTGAGAGTGGTCAGAGGCTTGTGAAGCTGTTTGTTTATGTACACAGGGATGTCCCTTATATACTACTTTTGTTTATGTACACCGGGATTTCCCTTGTATCCTCCTGGGAGATCTCAATGAAACTTCCATGGAGGTAATCTGCAATCCTCCCCCACAGATTTCTAGGATGACAGCCTTATTTCTTCCTCCACAGTAGGACACTTTCCCATGCCACTCTGATGACTTTGGCAGACACCATTGCAGGAAAGAGGCTAGCGGCATACAGGCCTGGGTGGCTTCAGGATGCCAGCAGCAGGTGGTGTCCTCTATGCCTTTGTACTCTCAGAAGTGAGATATCAGCTAAAATCACCGGTGCTGGAAAATAGTTCCAGTGCTCAGTGCTATTACACCAAGCACTACACAATTCTAACACCACCCAAAACTTCAGGGCCAGGTAGAGCACAGTCTACTCCATCACATTACTATGGCTGACTGTTAAAATGCTCTTTCAAGGCTTCCCTCAGCTCTGCATTGAGCTCTTCTAATGACCTCTGTGTCTGGCTGTTCAAAGTCAGCAGAGAGCTGCTCCAACTCTGTCCTCCACCCCAGTGGCAACTTTTCCCTTTGTCTCACATATTATGCAGGACACAGTAGGCAGCTATAACCATTGGGACCATCCTTGTTCCAGCCTCCCTGTACAACTTGTGTATGCCTCAGAACACATTGCAAAAAATTCCCCCAAAAGGTAAAAATTCCTCCAAAGGGCGGTGCATGGCACACTGGGATACCTACCCTTGGTGACCATACTGTGCATTGACACAAGCACTCCTTGTGATTGCTTGCAGTGCTGATACAATCATCCAACTATGCATGCATATGAACAATATATGTCAACATAACTTGTGTCAACCAAAGCTGGTAGTGCAGACATGGCCTAAGACAGACAGATAGAGAACTGACTGGTATTTCAATATACTTAGTAACTGGAGTTTAGTATGTGCACTCAGCTTCTCTTTTATGTGCTGTGTGTGTGTGATTAGTAGTGACATACATTTTGCTTGATAAAGTTAAAGTTTCTAAACCAAAGACTAACTGTAATAGTTGAATTTACACTATATCAGGAACACTCTGCTCCTAGATGGGATAATGGTCCCACAGCTCTTTAAAGATCTTGCACATTGAGATGGTGCAAAAGGTTTCCCTCACTAAAGAAAATCCACCTAAGAATAAGGATTGAATACAGTGTGTCATATTCCTGTTAAAAGTCAAGTAAGACTAAATGAATCTCATCAAATCCTGTAATTATCATGAGATATTGATGAAATCTCAGTAAAATGTTCATATTTCTAATTTCCATTCCTATATATACTGTTTGTAAAGAGCTGCAGGGTACTTCTAAATGAAAAGGGTCTATATTACTGTAAGATTTATTATGATTGTTTTGATTATGATCAGTTCTTTACTTGTAATATTGTATGTAAAAAGAACATGCATTATGTATACATGAACAAATGACATTCAAATTAATGTTAAGATTCTGTATTGCTATTAATTTGCTTAGCTATTTATTTGAAATAAACACTCCTTATTTATTTGAAATAAACAGGATTCATTTCTTATCTTCATTTTTGTTAGATGCCAATAAAGACATTGCATCCCACTTAGGCTCTGATTCAATAGTTCATTCCTACACAACAAAGCACATGAGCACAATTTAACTTTAGGCATGTGCTTAATGTTGAGAGCGTGCTTAAGTGATTTACTAAATAGGAATAGACTTAAGCATAATTAGGGTTACTAGTGATCTAAAAAATACAAACACGCAAAGTGCAAAATTTCCTTGTTGTCCATCCGCTACTAGACCCAACTTTTTCATGGGCTAGTACCTCTCTAGTGATCTCTGTATTTCCATAATCTACTTTGTAGGGGTGTACTGAGGCTTAATTAAACAGATGTTTGTAAATGAATGTCTGTAAATAAATAAATAAAATTAAAAAAAAAAAGCTTTAAGGAGGTACAGACGTGCAAAATATTATTTGTTTTCTTCCAAAAAATAGTGTGCAAGTACTCTATTTAAATTTGAGATGCTAATGGCAGAGCTAACATTACAGAGAATCTAACAAATTATAGAATTCTGATAGCAGTCTTGATAATCTGGGAGCTATTTCATTGCTGATAGGTATGCTGTAATGAACAGGATTAAAAAGTGGGCTAAGCAAACAGGCTTGGATAAAAGAAGAATTGGTCCAAACCTGTATTCTAAATTTAAAGGAAACTTTTTGGAGGTTTTGATATAGTCAACTTTTTAGTTTAACACATATTATATACACAATATATAAAATTTTTCCAAACTCACTCATGTCCTAGGGCCTGCCTTTATTCTGAATTCAAGTACCCCACTATACTTATTGGCCAAAACCTTACATTTCCTCGTGAGTTGGCTGTTCTGGAGTGAGGGTTTCTCACTAATTTCCTGTCTTTCCCTTTCTCCTCTCACACCTCAGAAAGAATCATACATGAATAGGACCCAGCACTCATATGGGACATATACAAGTCCATTCATTGTATGATATTTTCATTAAAAATCAATTAAATCAAAGATTAAATTCTGCCATTGGCTACACTGTGTGTAAATATAAACTCTGTTATAAAGTTGAGTGAGTGAACAGGTTAAATGGTCTCAACATGAAAAGCATGATGCACACAGAAAATGATGTACCAGTTATGATCCAGGCAGACAATGTGAGGGGTCTCAATATCACCCATTATGGAATTTAGTTGCACAGAAAATTGGAGCGAGTCTGTTACATTACAGTTCAGACGTTAAAGTTAACTCCTTCCAAACTAACCAGTATAAATTAACTATACCAAAGCAGGCATAGTTCATGTTTTACCTCTGGGATTGAGATTTAGCTATGCTTCTTCCCCTTCTCCCACTGTCGGTCTCTCTCTCTCTCTCTCTCTCTCTCTCCCTGGCCTTAAAGCTACAAAAGCTTTAAAATTACATTAGAAAATAAATTTTCCTCCTTGGACATCTCTCCAATCTCATTATAATCCCGTAACACTAATTCCCTTAATTAAATCCAGGTTAATTTAAATTATTATAAACATCCTTTGAAGGATTAGTCACTTTAATTGTGATTAGAAAATGAACACCTGATGAACTATAGAGTATATTATTCATAAACTCAGGAATAAAATTCATACTACTACTGAATTAAATTAATAACTTTTTGATTTTATTACAAAAATCACAGATAATATTAGTCTATTGGGAATCATGAGTCTATATAACACATTCGAGCACCCTGGGGGAATATGCAATTAAACTGGACTGTTTCATTTTCAGGGTAAACAGACTCTTTATCACTGGGCAGTCTAGAACTCCATTTAGAGTCAGGTCAATACATTAACTTTTGGGACAGTTTTGATATTAAGAAAATCACATACAGCCTACTCCATTGCTTCCCAATTCTCTGCCTGACAAGAGAAGAGTGATGGGACACATCTGTGGGAATTCAGAAGAGACTTCATGTCCACAAATTATTGTGATCTCAGTGCTGGTGAGAGAAATGGAGCCTACATGTCTGAGAAACTTGCTTCCTCAATATAAAAAATTTCCATAGCTGGCTCAGTAGTCTCTGTGAGCCTGGGCCTGTTCTTCAGGCCTCTTGCCTGGTAGGATCTCACCTTGGAGGAAGAGTTAAAAAGGGATCTGTAGGAAGCTGAGTAACCCTGGCAACTGGAGGAATGCCATGCTCTGGCATGGCACTGCTTCCAACAACGATGCTCACCGTAGGGTAGGACAAAAATACGGCTTGCTCAGGATTCCCTGACTATCTCCTCAGTGTCCTCTTCCACATGGCAAAAGATGGAGGGCTAGACTGCATTGCCTTTTTGTAGGGCTCTCTGTTCTTTGGAGTTCTCCCAAGGCAAAATCCAGAAGAACTTGGTTCCACTTTCCTCAGGGATTACACGACCCTCATCTTCATTCTTTCGCAACTGCACTTCTAGATTAGACAAAGGTGGAGCTGAGAAGGTCCACCACAGTGGGATTGATCCTCCTACCTGTTGATCCCCACCATTTGTCTACTTTCTCCTCTCGGTCTCTGCCTAAGTTCTGGTGCTTTGCATGTGGGATAGACCCACGTGCTTGGTGTCTGTTTGGGGCACTGCTTGGGGAGAAGTGGTGCCTCTTGTGGGGTGGTCTCCCCTCCCATTTGGGTGAGGATGAAAGGAAGACCCTTCAAGACACAGCCCTTCTCTGTGGGCAGAAATCGGGCAAATGAAGGTCCCATAGGGAAAGGAGGGCAGAAAGGGCTTGTTACAGAATGGACCGTGTTAGCTTCCCACTCATTGCAGAACCACGTGTATTGCTCCAATCCTGCTAGGGCACCATAATTATACAATTGCTATAGCAGGATCTCCTGTCCCACTGTTAGAAGGAGAGAGAGAGAGCAGGGTGCCAATCTGAAGGACTCTGTTGGGTGCCATCACCTACTTGGCCTCTCTCTGCTTTTAAAAATACCATACACTCAACTGTAATATTTGCATTTGTTTCGTATATTTATATGGATCAGACAATAACTTTAGTAATAAAAAGTCATTTTTACATGTGCAATAAGCATGATTCGGTTATACAATTAGTATATGAGACAACGTTTTATTACTTGAGCTGTACTGCAGTAAGATATATGCAGATATGATAAATAAGTTCTTTGAAGTTATCGACTTTCTAACGATATGCAAACATTTGGATCATCTGCTACCAAAATATCAGCCCAAATGTGCTTTAGACAGTATTTTATATGAAAGGATGATGTGTGTTGGAAGAAATATTGAAAACTTGAGAACAGCGGCTTGAAGGTTTCACTCCTGGTAGTTGCTGTTAATTTCAACAGTTTCATTTCAAGTGATTGAAGGAGCTAAATAAAAATAATTGATGATGTCAAGAAAAAAAAACACGCAAGAACTTAAAAAAGGCTCCAGAGTCAGTGCAGAATTTAGCATAGAAAGTTTAATAACGAATGCTAACTTTCTCTACCTTGAGAATTTTGTAAAGGCTTAGCAGTTTTAGCATCCATCATTTCTCCCATCCTCTTCATTGGACTACAAGACACTCAACCTAAAGCGCTACCGCTCCCATGTGCCTCACGAAGAAGAGAGACAGCCAAAATATCCCCTTCCTCCAGCCAGCCGTGCTCCACAGTACATCCTGTTGTTTCAGCAGGGTTTGTGAGTTCCTCGTTAGGGTAAAGAACTTCTCATGATTTTAGTGGACATTTGAGCCCCTGTAATAATGTTGTTGAGCTTATGGAATGATAGTAGTTGCTAATAAACAAAATATTGTCTCATGTGGAAATAATTTTATGCTGTGGTGTTTCCAGTGCTACTGTTGTAGTAAATCACATCTTTCCTCTCCAACAACACCACTCGCACAACAGTATACTTAGAGAGTTGAGAACTGAATGCCTCTGGCCACACTGTACGGGCTTTGTTCTAGGAGACTAAGAGCTCCACAGGGTTATTACTGATCTGGTGCAGCCAGGTCGATTGCGGGTAACCACATGACTGCTGCCAGTCCATGACCGGGCAGTGACCCCCGCTCACTCCAAGTCTAATTTTCAGAAATCAGTGTGCGGGGACTTTGTCTCTGAGGCATGCACCAGGACCAAAACAGGCCGGCTGGCGGTGGCCAACCATGACTGCAGTCCTCTTGAGGATTCTCTGCACCTTGAAGTCTTTAAACCATGATTTGAGGACTTCAATGGCTCAGACATAGGTGGGAGGTTTATTGCAGGACTGGGTGGGTGAGATTCTGTGGCCTGCATTGTGCAGGAGGTCAGACTAGATGATCATAATGGTCCCTTCTGACCTTAATATCTATGAATCTATACATCCCTACTACTGATAAAGTCAAACCATTTTATACCCAGTAGTTGCCGCTGGCAAAGCATATGAAATGCCTTCCACATAAGAGAATCAGAATTAGGCAGCTTTGATAAATCCATATCTTTATATCCTGTTTCACCTTTTTTTTTTGGCTCCAGACCTTATGCAGGTCCTTCATTGCTGAGGGTGCTAAACCAATTCTTTTTCGGATGTCTGTCTGATTGCATCCATTTGATGACAGTTTACTGCCTAGATAGATAAAGTCATCCACTACTTCCATAATTTATCTGGAAGCATAGAGGTCCTGAATCACAACTTCTCACCAAGACTCTGAATTTTTGTTTTTCTCAAGAAACCCTTTGCCCAAGATTCTCTCTAGTGGATCTTTGAGATTATTTACATCTTGACCAGAGGACAACATCACACACACAATCCACATTGGTAAAAGAAGTTGAACTGGCAGTTATACTGATACTTGCTGAGATATGTTCAAGGAAGCCAATCAATTACACAGCTGAACAGAGCAGGGGCCAAGACACATACATGCTTCCCCTCGGATCTAGTGTGAAACATGGCAGACCTATGGGACACCAATGCACCCATGCCCGAGTCATTATGTAGATCTTGAATTAACCCCAAGAGGATGTTGGGAACACTGATGCTTTGTAGGGCCTTCCACAAGGCAGCTCAGTCAACAGAATTGAAGGCTGTCTTTAGGTCTACATATTCTGCTGTCAAAGGCTAGTTAAATTCACAATGGATCTCAGATAAAAGATGGAGAGTAAGTATAGTGTTTACTGTAGATCATCTAGAAGTGAAGCCCAATTGCTCTGGGCAATGGCAGGTCACAAAGAGAGGCTGGAGCCAGGTGAACAGAACATGTGTGAAAAACTTTTCCAGGAACAGAGAGCAGAGTTATTGGCCTATAGCTGTCGCACTCAGCATGTGGGCCTTTCCCCTTACAGGGCAGGAGAATGATCCCTTTCTTCCACTCCACTGGTACCTTCCAAGTAGTCCAGACCTGGAGAAAATGTTTGTGTAACGCTACACTTATGGTACTCCGGAGCAGTTCAGGCATTATGCCACTGGGTCTGGCAACACACCTACTTCACAGTTTCTTTATGGCAGAACAAACATACTTGCACCTACACAATTTTCAGGGTCAGGGATTGCATCTACTGCTGATGCATCCAGATCTGGACATGGAGTCACTTCAAGATGGTTAAATGCAGACTTTTGGGTTAAGCATGTTTTACCATCAGCCTTGTTTGCCATCAGCATAAGCCCCACACAAAGTCCAGTTTAGGATCCAAGTGATTGAACCACCTTGAATGGAGGTCGTAGTTTATTAGATCTCACTCCCACCTCTGCCTCTTTTGCAAGTTCTCAGAATAAACGTCACAATCCACTTCTGCTCTCACTCAAAAAATACCTCGTAAACGTTTACGTTCAGCAGCATCGTGGCACTGTCTGGCTTCAGATTTCTTTTGCAAAATTTAAAATGTTTCATAGGATAGCCAGGAGCATTGTTGTTCTGGGATGGCATCTCTGGCTTCTCAGATGCCTCTGCTTATGGCTGTCCAGCCTAATTCTGTGTTATCCCGGAGAATGCCACGTGTGTTGAATTTGTTTTCGACTGTGACAGTGTACTTTGTTAGCCAGTGCTGGATTTTCACAGATCCCTTGTGCCTTATGTATCAGAACAAGCACATTCTCATGTTGAAACCGGAGAGTAATTACCATTTTAGTAACAAGGAGACATAGGTTGGTATTTGCCAGAGCTTCTGCACCTCTGTAGACCTGATATGACCTTTCCCTTACTATGAGTCTCAACCAATATATGTTCCAGCTCCTTCCTCGTCCAGCCATTGTTGGATATGCAGGATTGCTGATAGATATCTAAGTGCCTGAGCCAGCTGCCAGTGATGGTAAATGTGAGATATGCAAAAGGAGAGTAATCTCACAGAGTTGTCATTTATTGTTCCAGAGCAAAATGGCCTGAGAATAGTTTTGAAGCCATATCTTGCTGCGGGGGTTCATATCTTGGAATATCACATAATACATTGTTTGTAAGGCAGAACAGATTGTGCCATTGCTGTTAGGTGCCGAGAGAATTCATTTTTATTAGCATCCGTAGCTTCCTCAGTGGGAGTGTAGGCTACAATGATTGTCAGCTTCCCTTCGCTATGCCTGAACCTGACTTATCGTAGTTGATCAGATATAGGGTGCCATGTTGTGAGTGGTAAATTAAAAGGTGGTCAGAGGATGACAGCCAACCCATTTACATGGTTCCTCCAGAGTAAAATAGACTTGGGTCCTCCACAAAATTTTGACCATTATTCAAGAGTCTTGCCTCAGTTATTCTGGCAACTGCAATGTTTATCTTTCCAACTCTTATACTAGTGAAATCTGGTACTTGACCTAGTTTAGGGTCAATACATTCTAGGTGGCAAATCCGGTGGATTTTCTCAAGTCAGCTGTGGATGGCATAGACATTATGGAGTTTGGCCTAAAGTGCGGAGCATGTTACATTGGATGCTCCTTGATTCACTCTCCTCTTTGAGACAGGAAAGATGTAGTGTGGTGATTTTGTCTGGGGACACCAACCCCCTTCCCAGAAACCCTTCTGTGTAGCAGATAGTTCTGAGGTCATAGCTCATCTTCCTTCAGCACTATTTGAGGAATATTTTTCCCTTCTCACCTGGGTCCATTGTAGGCCTTGCCTCATAACTCTAAGCATGGACCCTTACTGGATACTACGGGCTAGAGTCAGCCAGAACCAAGGCTCACGTTGGCAGGGGGGACCGCGCTTTGAAGTAGCACAAGTACTGCCATCCTACCCATTTCACAAATGGGAAACTGAGGCACAGAGCGATTAAGTGACCTGCCTGAGATTACACAGAAAGTATGTGGCAGGGTTAGAAATAAACATCCACAAAGGCAGGTTCCCCACTCGAAGAGCTCACAATCTAAACAGACTAACAAACAAAGGCTAGGTGGAAGGGATATACAGTTATAAGTGAAGTCCCAAAAGCAGAGATTGGCCAATTATTTGATCCCTTCCTGTCATGGTCCAAACCAAACTCTGGATTCAACTTTAAAAAAGTCTGGATGTGAACTTTGCTACTTGAGCCCATTTCTCTTCAAGATCCTTCTATTCTGCTTCACCTAAACCTCTCTTTCAGTACAACAGCAACGATATCCTATTTCTGGAATCTACAAGATGCCCTATATTCAAACATCCTCCCTTAAATTATGTCATTCCAGACATTTTTTTTTATTATCTGTGATTAGTAGTAAAGTTTTTTTGAATGTAAAATGATTAATGAATGCAGCTTCAAATCTGTGTTACAGAAATCAGTGTTGATTGAATTTGTCTAGCCACTTGGAAACATCTCTGCACAACATATTATACTCAGATAATGCAGAGAAAATAATCTTAACACATTCTACTAGCCTTTGTTTTTTTCAAGAACTATGCATGGTAGACTCAACCCCTAAATTATTCTGTAATTGGCAGGAAGCAAAAAGCTATTTCAAGTCCCAGGCTATGCCAAGGCCAAATGGAAGAAGATATTTATAATGGCAATGACTGGGGGGAAAAAAGCGTAGTTTGAAGGATTATCTACAAATTGAGCTATAAACATAATGTTGCTGCATCTACTGAGGGAGGAAAGAGGCTTCTGTTATCAAGAAAGTGTTTTAGTTAGAAAAAGAATCAAATATCCATCTTTACAACATTTTAAATGTTCCCTCATTCATGACAAATAATTATTTGGAATGGAATGCTCCAAGACTTGTAAGCACATTTAAAGCAATGGCATAGCAGAAAGGTAATTAACAGATGTGTTTTTTCATTATGTAAAACAGTCTGCTGTAACGCACAGGCAAAACACAGATACTTGTCACATTCCCTCTGCTTGTAAACATGGACATATGGCTCTTAGAATTATTTTCATTTCAATTAGGCTCTTTTTTTTACTGTCTCTTCCAGCAGGCAGACGACCTTGTTAGAAAAAATGAAATGCTGCCTCATTCATGTATTAAAGTTTTATGGTCTTTTTATGTTTTCATGACACTTCCCCCCTGTATTTTATGTACGATATCACTAACATCTTGGTAAATCAGAAACCACAGTACACTGATCAGCAG
This sequence comes from Chelonia mydas, assembly GCF_015237465.2. Taxonomy (NCBI): domain Eukaryota; kingdom Metazoa; phylum Chordata; order Testudines; family Cheloniidae; genus Chelonia; species Chelonia mydas. Next base: position 166,175,840 of record NC_057850.1, read on the forward strand.
ATTCACTGAGGTTTAAAAAAGGTGCATTAACTTAACATGTGAGTGTGTCTCAAACATTCAAACGCAGGTGGATTCTGCTTTGCTTATGGTACAAGATTCTCTCATAAAGGATCCAAACAACAAGACATTAAAAGACTCACAAAATGTCAAGACAGGTTAAGTGACTGAAAACAAGAACTTTATCTAAATGTGACTTTCTGTATATGCTTGTTTGTAAGCCAGTCCCCAGTTTAACTATGTTGGGCCAAACATGGCAGCAGACCTTATTCAGGAAAATCTCCTATTGCCTTGTGTCAGTCTCATTAGCTTGGGAGTTTTGTCTAAGCATTTACCTTACTGAAACTAACAAAAATGAGTACCCATTTTATAAACTAGCTCATCTAGCTCTAAATCAACACTCACCTAACAAATTTGGTGGGTTCCCAATGGCCTTCTTTTTAGAGCTGGACAATTTTGGGTATGTGTGTGGAAATAGTAAATTAGCAGAAAAATACAGTTTGGGGACACTGAAACGAATTCAGGTCAAATTTGGTGAACAGCTTCAGCTAAAATAACCTGGGGAGAACATCAACATTTGGTTTCAAAACAATATTTTGGAATCAACATTTAGTTTCAAACGTCATTTTGAACTGACATTTGTGTTTTGAAATGTTTCGAATTGTTGTTTGAAATCTTTTGTTTAACCCAAACAAATTTTCAGAATGAACCAATCCCCATCCCCCACATTTTTTTCAGGTCTGCCACCGAAGCAAAATAGCCATTTGCTCAGCTCTGCTTCTTGTCAGCCTCCGAATCTCACTTTTACATACATTTGGCTTGCTGGCTTTTGCAGTGCACAGTGCCGCTCTAGGCCCATAGCCTTCTCTTTGGGCTTGTCTACACAGCACCAGCAAAGCGTATTCAGAAAGGTGTGAGTTGTCCTGTTTCAAACATGACTACATTAAAGTGAACCATGTAACTTTTAGTTTGCGCTAATAGGGTCTACGTAGGGCAGTACGTTAGAGTACTTTACAAATCACACCCCTCTAATGTGCTTTGCCATGCAGTGTAGACAAGCTCCTTAGCTCCCACCAAGATTCTTTCAGCAGCTTTTCCCCCATCAGACACCTCAGTTTTCACTCCTCCTTTCTTGGAGGGTTAACTATGTTTGTCATTGTAATTCTATGATCTCCGGTCAATTATCTGGAATTTTGTTAGACGGTTCTATGCTTATACTTTGTACAGGGTACAAAGGAATATCACTGCTGGGCAACATTTATGCATGAGTCAGACAAATGTTTTATGTCAAGAGTCAGACAACATTTTAATAGAGATACTTGTGTACCACCTGTCCTTCCCATTTGTGATCAGAGCCCCCGCTCCCATTCATGATCTTATAAGATCCCTGTGGCAACAACAGCAATTGCTTACATGGAAGAGTAATATTAGGAAGGTATTTAGTGTACTTTTAGATGACTTTATTGTAGTTTAACAGCTGGGAATAAGCAGGAGAAGCTAACTTTTTATGACCAGCTAGGTCTCTTTGGACGACCAGCAAGTACTCTGGAGACCAGCAGTAGTTCACAAACCACACTTTAAAAGTCTCTCTTTTATGTGAAACAAAGCAGACAATTATATGCATGCACTCTCCAGGAAGGAGAACACAAAACATTCATACAAATAGTCTTCATTCCACAGATGGTTGGATCACAGCTGGAGTTGATACAGTCCACCATTGAAGTCCTGATTCAACTCCCACTGAAGTGAGCCTTCTAATGGATTGCAAGGGGAAGTGGATTAGGCCACCAATGAAGCTTCAAATAAGTAATTTCTCATTACAACATTTTTGTGCTTTGCCATAACAACAACTGGATAAAGGATTAACACTGCCTTGTATGTGTGAGAGTTCTGCCGGCTGAGTTAATTGGGCTGCTATTTGCCTCCAAAAACAAAGGTTGTGAGGCAAAAGTTGCCAAGTGGGTAGTTAGGCTGACAATCTGTACATATATGGTGTGAAGAAATGAATCATTCAGATTACATTGTACACTTTGGTACACACATATAACCCAACTTTTTTTTAGAGTAACAGCCGTGTTAGTCTGTATTCGCAAAAAGAAAAGGAGTACTTGTGGCACCTTAGAGACTAACCAAGGTCTTCTGCAGCTTCCACAGTATGCATCCGATGAAGTGAGCTGTAGCTCACGAAAGGTCATGCTCAAATAAATTGGTTAGTCTCTAAGGTGCCACAAGTACTCCTTTTCTTTTTTCCAACTTTTTTTCTCTCCTAAATGATAAAGGCTGACAATATCTATTAGAGCTGTGTGCCATGTGCACACTGCTAAAAACGGTCCCCCATTAAAGTATGAAAATTCCTATGAAGTACGTTGCTAGAACCAGAGCTCTTTAAAACATGAAGTAAGTAGAAACAGATACACTATGGAAGCTATCGTTCAGAGAACATTAAGGAAGGGAGGCATGGAAAACAAGGGCCACAAACTAAGCATTTTCTGAGATCTTCAAGAAAAATCATTCTATTTTACATACCATAATCTGTTCTAAGATGCAAATTTGGACATTGACAATAGATTTATAAAAGCCAGAAGTTTGCACACACCTTGATAGCTGTCTTGGTCATACTTGATACTAAGGTTCCATTCATTAATGGTCGTAAAAGGCTTAATACATGAGAAACAGAGATTATAAGCACGTTACAAACATGAATAGTGTGTCTTACAGATGTTCTAAGTAGACCTGCCCAAAACACAGGATTTCTGGTTTGCAGGAAATTTCATGTTTTTGAAATTTGATTACATTCTGAATGTCTGCAAACTAGAAATTTCCTGCAACCCAGGAATCTTGAAAAAAATTAATTTTGGAAACACCAACACATGGTATTTCCTAAACAAAATCTGCTCCTGGGGACCCTGACAGCAGGTGAGTTTTACTGCTGTGATTAACTGACAAGAATGTCAATTTCACTCAGCCTCTGTCAGGAGCCAGCTGGTGTGGGAGTCTGGAAGCCCTGAGTTCCTTGGCTTGGAAGCCCTGACAGTCCAGGCTCAAGCTGGGGTTTTCAGGCTTTCCAGGCTCTCTACTCCAAAGCTGGAGTTTGATCCTCAATTAGTACTGGGGTTCCCAGGCACCCAGCTCCAAAGCAAGGAGCCTGAAAACCCTGGCATGGTAGCTTTGGCAGCTGAGTGAGCTGGAAACCTGGCAGGCACAGTTCCACCAGAACCATGCCTTTGATTTGCCAAAAATTTGTTGAACCTGAGATGTTTCCACATTAGTGTTTCTGCATTTCAAGTTCAATGAATTGGCATTTTCAGATGAAACACTGTTTCACTGGAAAATTTCTGACCAGCTCTAATTCTAAGCACATCAGTAGATAGTGCTATGGATGGTTATAAGTCCGGGTTCTCTGCAACTTATTGATCTATTGGATGATATAGCAATTGATGAACTATTTATTTAAACATTTATTAATCACTTACTACTCTTTATACATTACTTTTAATTGAACATTAATATAAAGTGCAATTGCTGTATCTTTCCTGAGTTACAGGGCAACATGCATCCTACATGGACCATTAGAAGCAGGCATTCTTTTAAAAAGCTGTTTGAAACCACTCAAAGAAGAAACATATGTCCAGGGCAACTTCCAAAATGCCTTTTGGCTTTAACATTTCCAGAGACAGCCTCTCCTTTGCAGCATTCAATTTATGCTGTGATAATATCCTTACAATTGTCCCCGCACCACCATTTCTCTCTCTTCTCCATTCTCTTGGGTGTGGAAAAAAATCAGTTTTAGCAGAGCGGAAGAATAGATGATAAAAATTTAGCAGCTCACTGAAATCTGTATTTTCTTGAGTTTAAATCTTCTCTAGGCACTTGCACTTTAAATAAGTGTCAATATGTGGCCTGATAGATCTATTGTGCATTATTTAAAATTTTATTCTTGGATTAAAAACCCTTGAGATATTGTAAATTATCTTGTCTCCCAGGAAATCCTGAGTGACAGAAGACAAGGCTTCAAATTGTCATTCATTGAAATATCTTTACAAATATGCAATAAGTATAGAATAAGGTATGGTCTCTGACTGAATGCATATGGAAAAATAATCCCTGGTTAAATACAGGATTTTATTTCAGGACTTATGGTGTGATTGTGTGGTTTATGAAGGTGACAGGACCTTAATATCAAATTAAAGCTCTTTGGGGCAGTTCCTGGGCTTGAGGCTGGGTGTGGGGGGCGGGGAGGAGGATTGAGAGTGGGAAACTTGTGGGCATAAACGATGAAAGAGGCATCCTTACCGTGCTTTATAGAAGGTGCCCAAACAACTAAATTGACATTGTGTGTCCAGATTAACGTAGAAAATGAACATATGGCATAACAACTGATATTAAGAAAAGGGATGAGGTTGATCATTAGGTGACCCTCCACAGGCACCTAAAATCCTGAAAATTTTATGAAACATGTCTCTTTTGATCTTTCATACACTTTTGGCTGGTGCCTGTCTCCTACCCAAACAATCATATAGAGCACTGGTTGCTAAACTATCTCAGAAACACTAGTCCTGATTATTGTATTTTATATCATGCTTTGTCAAACAGCTTTATTCTCTTATATACATATATGTATACGGCCCATGACACTTTTTTCTAATGACTAGAGATGGGTCCAAGATGCAGAGTTGGAATCCATATTTGAACTTTTACCTAAATTAAGGGTTGCTCCAATCCAGTGTTTTAGTCTGGTCCATTATAGAAATAGCAGTAAACAGTAACATTAAAAGCCACATTTGGGTGTGAGCAGAACTTTTCAAATATTTGAGAGGTTTCAAATCTGGGGGTTTGGTTCAGGCTCATCTATTCTAGTTGCTATTTAAACAAGGCTTTCTCTCTTCACACAGTCTATCTTCTCCATACTTCATGGCACTGAAGAAACAATGAATTTTTGTCAACACAGGCATTTCCATGAGAATAAACAACATTATCATATGCCCAGTACTTCACAACTGGATTAAGCAGAGGGTTGACCTTTAAACTCATCCCTTTCTTTAATCCAGCTGTGAAGTCCTGAATATTTGCCATTACTTTCAGTGCTTGGTTGTGGATGAAAGTCTCCTTTTCAAATACAAATCTGAAATAATGGCAAAAGAACATTACTAGTTATTACATAATAAAATGTACTTTGCACTTCCTGATGGACGCAGGATGACCTAACTCTGTTACCTCCAGAATCACATTAATTGGACAAGTCTTTCTGATCAAAGCTAGTGACATTAGTTTACCATATTGTACAAAATACCATAAGATTTAGCTCCAGCATGTTCATGGTCATATTTTCCCCAATGCTGATGGCCAATATACCCTTCTGTGATGGGGTGCACTCACTCTGCACCAGACGGGAAGGGCTTAACCCCACATTGTGGGCTGAGGAACCCACGCTCCCACCTCCGTACTGGGCATGCTCCAGATGTACCAGTATAAAGGACAGCAGCCCAGCTCAGTCTGAAGGAGATGCTGGTGGAGAAGGATGTGTGTCAGGAGCACCTGCTGAGGACGGCCTCCAGTCTGTGCCAGAGGGGAGCGGAGATGTAGAATACAGCCTCAGACCCCAGCAGTCCATGGAGCCCCAGGGAGTTCCAGTGCTGAGGAACTAAGAGATCCCAACGCCCGAGACTATGGTAGGAAGTGACCCGGGGTGGTGTTGGAGTGGTATCTCCCACCAAGGTAAGCTTGGCATGTTTTGGTGGGACTCCCTGGTAGCTGGTTGTACCACTGCTACTACGACACTGAGTCGGGCCCCGGTGGAGTTGGGTGGGCCTAGTAAAGGGGCTGTGTATACACTATGAAATTAGGTTGATTTTATAGAAGTCGATTTTTAGAATTCGATTTTATACAGTTCATTGTGTATGTTCACACTAAGCGCACTAAGTCAGCGGCGTGCGTCCTGACTACCGTGGCTAGCATAGACTTACTGAGCGGTGCACTGTGGGTAGCAATCCCACAGTTCCCGCAGGCTCCGCTGCCCATTTGAATTCTGGGTTAAGCTCCCAATGCCAGATGGGGCAAAAACTTTGTCGTGGATGGTTTTGGGTACATGTCGTCAGACCCTCCTCCCTCTGTGAAAGCAACGGCAGACAATTGTTTTGCGCCTTTTTTCCTGGGTTACCCGTGCAGATGCCATACCACAGCAAGCATGGAGCCCGCTCAGCTCAACATCACTGTACGTCTCCTGGGTGCCTCTGGCAGACGCGGTACTGCATTGCTACACAGCAGCAGCTCCTTGCCTTCGTGGCAGACGGTGAAGGAGGACTGATAGCTGTCGTATGTCTCCTAGGTGCTCCTGGCAGACCTCGGTGAGATCGATCAGGGCACCTGGACAGACATGGCTATCCTCCTCTTAGAGCACCGAATGGGAGTGACTCCAGGTCATTCTCTTCTTTAAGTTTCAGCTCATGGAGATTCAATCCTGCCTGGAATATCATGCGAGCTGGAGGCTTCTGCCTCAGGCTGCTCTCCCAGCCGGCAGCACCGCACGGTCGCACCTACCCCAACCTACCCCTGGCTCTCATGGCTCATGAAGTCTGGACAGTAGTAAGGAGCAGTTCAACTACAGGCTGAGCAAGTGCAGAATGGTGGTAGAATGTGCCTTTGGACGTTTAAAAGCTCACTGGTGCTGTTGGTCAGACCTCTGCGCAACCAACATTTTCATTGTTATTGCTGCTTGCTGTGTGCTCCATAGTATCTGTAAGGGGAGACATTTATGGCGGGGTGGGAGGTTGAGGCAAATTGCCTGGCGTCCGATTTTGAGCAGCCAGACACAGATTAGAAGAGCAAAGCAAGGCGTGCTGTGCATCACAGAGACTTTGAAAACCAGTTTCACGACTGGCCAGGTTTCGGTGTGACAGTTGTGTGTGTTTCTCCTTCATGCAGCAAACCCACCCCCTTTGTTGATTTTAATTCCCTGTAAGCCAACCACCCTCTCCCCTTCGAAATAAAGTAACTATTGTTTTGAAACCATGCATTCTTTCTTTATTAATTTAAAAAAATTGAGATAACGGACAAGGTGGGTGGTTTTGGGTACATGTCATCAGTGACCCCTCCCTCCCTCTGTGAAAGTAATGGCAGACAATCATTTCTCGCCCGTTTTCCAGGATTGCCCGCGCATACACCATAGCACTGCAAGCGGGAGCCTGCTCAGATCACCGCTGCAGTTGTGAGCATTGTAAACACCTCGCATTTGCCCTTGGAGATTTTGGCATATATATTGGCATTACATCTTTTGGAACAGAGTTCTGATAACATTGATTCATCTCCCCATACAACGATCAGATCCAGTTCCTCCCGTTCGGTCCATGCTGGAGCTCTTTTGTGATTCTGGGACTGCGTGGTCACCTGCGCTGATGAGCTCGCCACGCTAGCCAAACAGGAAATGAAATTCAAAAGCTCCTGGGGCTTTTCCTGTGTACCTGACTAGTGCATCTGAGTTGAAAGTGCTGTCCAGAGCGGTCACAATGGAGCACTCTGGGATAGCTCCCGAACTGCATCCACACTACCCCAAATTCGACCCAGCGATGTCTATTTTAGCACTAATCCCCTCGTTGGGGAGGAGTACAAAAATCGATTTTAAGAGCCCTTTAAGTCGACCAAAATAGTTTCTTCGTGTGGATGGGTGCAGGGTTAAATCAACCTAATGCTGCTAAATTTGACCTAAACTCGTAGCGTAGACCAGGGCTAATGGAACCAAACATATACAATATATGCACACACACTAGCACATACGGGCCAAGATTTCCAAAATTGATGCCTAAGATAAAGTGCCTAAGTCTAGTGCCTAAGGGAGCTAGATAACTAACCTGCTTAAGTGCTTTTGAAAATCCCACGAGATGCCTACCTACATTTGCAAATCTGGCTTTAAGTGCCTAAGTCTCTTCTGAAAATAGGATTTAGGTGCTTTTAAAAATGTTGCTCCTGTGTGCAAATAGACAGACTTATAAGCAACAACAATGCAACACTTGCATAGCTCCTTTACAATTTCTAAGACAGGATAATCATAACTAATGGGATGGACAATATAATAGATTACTTTCGGCAACTCAGTGTAAGAATAAAAGATAAGGAATCTTTGTATTCACTCATTTTCTTTTTATATTATGATCAAGGAAATATATAAGCAGTCTAATCTCTTCCATCCAGTATTACCGAGCTTGAAAAGCTACGTGATAGCATTACTCCTCCCCCCCCGATACTGTGCAATATTATAATAAATTCAGTAACCTTGAACTCATACCTGAGAAATAGCTTCTCTCTGTTTTTCTCAGTCTACATTTAAAATAATCTTGTAAAGAGTTTCAGCTACATAATTCCATGTTGCAATTGACCAAAAGCAAAATTTAATATTTGTGATGATTACAATGAGTATGGATGATTAGATATATGGAGACTGGTTTAGGTAGAGTGGTTTCTGCATAGTTATAGTTTTACTTTTTAAATAAAATCTGAAAAGAATGAAATCTGAATCCCATTATAAGGCTTCTTCATTCAAAAGTGGTCTGTGTTGTGGTAACGATATGTCTAAAAGCTGCATGACACAATAACTTTAAAGTTGATTATATAAAATAGCTACTTTAAAAACTAAAAATATGAAATATGCATATATCATTATAATGCAATTTTCAAGACAGTGTAGAAAATAGTATGAGTTAAACTAACAGCAAATGACCTTGGACCTGATTTACAAAGTCTGTATCTATCACACAGAGTCAGCCACTCTTGTGGATCTGAATGGAGCTTTTGGGTACATGTAAACACCTGAGTTATTAATTTTTCACTGCTATTGTATGCAGAGAGTGAATGGGATTCAAAGGGAGAGACATGTCTTTAATGAAAAGCTTGTGCTGAGAAAAACAAATTGTCCATCAGTCATTAGAGACTGAAGAGGAGCAGTTTGGAAAGCTTCCGGTATCTATTGCGAATACAACATGAACATCCAGCAGGGAGGCATGAATCAGTTCAGGCAAAATACTCCACCTAAAACTTTAACCTAGTCCCTGAGCTGAACAGCACTGCTAGCATTTGAACTATTTTTAGAGATTTGGATTGTGTGAAATAACCCTCAACTCCAGTCCCCCTTTACTAGGCTCCCTGCTTTTGATGTTAAATTTGCAGGGTTTTTTGGGTGCCCGTTAGTTGTCAGGGTTTACACTAGGTTTTGCAAGTGGCCTTCCTCTTTAAAATAAAATACTACAGCATGCCATTTTAATAGCCTCCCCCAAGCCAGCAGTGTCACTACAGAGCTCGGCTGTCCTTTATTTTCGTGATGGCTTTTTGGGGAGCTAGGAATGAGTTGTACAAAGGGACAGTGGACAGAAGGAACTTCAGTCTAATGACTGCCGAGATGTGGGCTGTCAGAAAAGCTCATCAAATCCAGGGGAGTCGGCTATATAAAATATATAATGTCTTTTTGGATTTGTTTCTTTGCAGAAGGGAAGGCTATTTTGTTTCCATTCTCCCCATCATTCGCATGCACCCTGGAAAAAAAAAACCCAGCAACAAATGGTGAAAACAAAGATATAGTTTGTTTCCCCTGTAGGCTTTATACCTTGGGCTTGATGGACTTTTCCAACTGCATCTCAGTTAGATATGACTGCAAACAACACTGACAATGAGAGCTGGCTGAAAACTGGGATTTCTAGTTTGTGAGCAGTTTCGGCATTTCAAAATATGATTTAATTCCAAACTGAATATGTGACAGAGCTGCCTGGGAGCTCCAGATCCTCGAAGCTTGGGGTCCCCATCCCTAAAGCACTCCACACTGGAGCTTCCCCAGAGCCTGCTAGGTAAGCGGTTAGACCCCTGACTGTGGTTCGGTGAAAGTTCATCAAACCCGACTCTCTTTTGTGAGAAATTTCAGGTTTGCCAAACTGGCATTTTCCAATGAAACTCTGTTCTGTTGGAAAATTTCCAACCCGCTCTACTGAGAAACCAAGAGTAACTGCAAAGCCCTGCTTGTATTCTGCCTCTGCCCTGCGCAAGCAGGATGTCACGTCTTTCATATGTCATCTACCAACTGTAAGAGTGATTCCACAAAGTAAATGGACTTTTAAAAGTTAAGGGGAACAAAAAACCCACCTGTTTTCTTTGAAAGCTAAGTTGTGTTAAGCACTAGGTAAAATATATTGAGCTGTTGGGCACTGCCACTGATTTCATCTTCATCACAGCGCACTCACAGCGAAGTCATTAGTCTTTAAGTTACTACAAATAAAAGTGGAAGGACCAGGAGAAAATAATTGGTGGCTGAAAGTTCTGCAGTGCACACTGCTTGGCATACTATGTCCTTCCTTGACTGGGGGTGACAGTAATGTAATTTATTCTTAAGTTAAGACTATAGACATTTTATTGTTTAAAAATTCGGTATTGTCTTAGGTGATGTATAATGGGTATTGTTAGTGTTTGCCAATTGATTTTTATGCACTTCATTCATTAAGTTTAATAAATTAAGAAAGAAAATAACACAAATACTTTGAAGGTAACATTTTACATTGTCTATACATATGGTAGCACCATTTCATATAATTAAACCCTGTTATATTAATTGAGAAGTCTATCAAATCTTAGCAATATTCAAAAATGCATTGTGCATTTACATGGATAACTCGAATATGCAGCGTTATAATAGCTAATGCTAGCTAATTCTGAAAGAGATTTAAATCCCATGTTTCAGGGTTTAACACGATCTCTAACTGTTAGAGACCAGGATGAGACCTAACGTGGACGAAGGCAGATTATCCCCCTACTGCAGGGTTCTTGCATTTCTCCTGGGCAACATTTTTCAGATGAATATTTTATTTGCTGAAAAATACATTTTTGGTGAATCTTCTCTTCTTGATTCAGAGGAGGGATTTGAATTCATATCCCCTACCTCCCGAGGTGAGCGTTTAATCACGAAGCTAGAGTCATTCTCTCTTTCTCTACAGCCCAATGAATATTTATGTATTTATACAATGAGGAACAGCATCAACAGAGGAGACTGAGAGCAAACCACCCCAGAATAGCCTGCACTCTGGCGGTTAGGCTGCTCACCTCAGAAGAGGGAGATCTGAGTTCAAGCCCCTGCTGAAGCAGAAGAATTCAAACCTGGGTCTTTCACACCTCAAGGAAGTGCCTTAACCACTGAGCTAAAAGTTTATAAAAAACACACGTACACTCAAGAGTTTCCTAGTCCAAAACAGATTCTTCTCATTTACTAATTGCAAAGATTTGTGGAAACAAAGCAATTTTTCCCCCCGATGTTTCAATATGCTAGCCAAAGCGCAAAAATAAATAAATAAATCACATATTCTCCCAGTTTTACCTCCTACTGAAGCATCTGGTGCTGGTCTGTCTGAGACAGGATACTGAACTAAAAGGACCATCAATTCAAATCCAGTTTTGCAATCCCTGTGTTCCTAAAGTGTTTTGAAAAGTAACTCTGAAAAATGGTATTGTGGGGTCCATGCTTGTTGTCTCAAATATTTCCGGAGCGAATTAGTTCAGTTTACAAGGACAACTGTGTTTTTTTTCTTTAACTGGCAGCACTGAAAACTCAATGAACTCAAAAGTCATGCTGGACTCCTTTTCTGCTCAGCTATGATCAACACTCATCAAACTTCAACAGTTTCTGTATTTGGAGCATAGTAGACAATTCTGATGATGATGCAGGACCCAGCATAGCATGCAGCTTCCTTACCCATAGCTAGTTAGACTCTGTAATGTTCACTGGCTTGAGTGTGAAAAAAAAGGAGATATGGCTCTGGATATACAATAACGAGCAAGAAGGTGTTATTTAACAGAGTAATCAGGCTGCTTACTAAACCCAAGACACTTCAGTTGCTTTCAATTTTCACAGTTTGTTGTGTTTTCAGTCTTGGAGAAGGCTCAGTTCCTTAGGTCTTTGCTGCCATAGGCCAGGAGCGTACAATGAAGCTCTGCCTCAAATATATGGGATCAGAGCTGAATATCAACCAGTGTCAACATGTGATTAAAAGGCTGGGGGTCCATAGCTATAATCCCAAAATTGAATAATATCAATAGAGGGGAAAACAGACAACAGCAGGGACGTTTTGCTATGTTTCATAGTGAACTTAATCCCTAAACTCCTAATGACCTGAAGCTCCATCACCGTGGGCTGTTGACCCTGTCAGATTTCACATGTGACGTGTGATTGGGCATTGTCAGCACTTGGATGGGACATCTGAGAAGAAAAAGGAGGAGCAGAAGAGAATGGTGTGGGTGATAAGTGCTGTTCTTCCCTCTGAATTAGTACTGACTCAATACCACCTCCTCCCAAATACGAACAAAACCAATACATCTATTTCTGGGATGATGTCCTTCAAATAATATGTAAAACTGAGCCCTCAACCACTTCTTGTAGTGTAAGGGTTACTGTATCCCTGACCCTCTCACTTCCTAAGAGCAACAAAAGAACCTTTAATCACCATAATGGGAGAGGGGACATCACTCTCACAACTTACCTTACAAATTCTTAGGGAAGGAACTGTCTTTTTGGTGTGTGTTTGTACAGCACCTAGCACAATGGGGTCCCGGCCCAAAATTGGGGCTCATAGGTGCTCCTGCGTTACAAATAATAATAATTTGCAGAATGTTACTTCCCTTAGGAAGTGGATCTGTAGCATGATTTTGGCACTGGGGCAAATTCTTTCCACTCCTTTCTGACTGCCATTTCTTATCCCTGATTATCAGTAATGATAGCATTCAACCCCCACTTTCTCGGGAAGCAGAAAAGAGGTTGGAAATGCTCAGCAGTGACAGACAGCAGGAGAACTGTCAGCAAATTGAGATCTCTGTGGCTCTGTTTCTGTAGCGGCTATCGACAGGGGTAAATGTAATGGCTCCCCATAGAATCCACACAACTTCAATAGGCCCCGCATTTACCCTTGGTGTACACCCAACCCACTGAACAGCTGGATATTAGATCCAAATGATGAAAGCATTGGTATAAAAATTGATCATTCCAGGTGGAGCTGGTGCCACCACTTATTACGTTTGCCCAACACTTCCCATTATAAAGACCCTGTTTGCAGTTGCTTAGAACTTTGCCAAATTTTTACCTTTTGTGCTGAAATTTCCCATGCCGGGTGTATGCCTCAGGCTGATTTTAGTTGGATGATATAGCCAAACTGGCTCCGCTGTTTCTGAGAACGGGGCACAAACAACCTTAATTCTAGCATTTCCTAACTTTTAAGCGCTTGATTTTGCAAACAAGCGTTCATTTAACTTTTTTTTTCTGGGTAATTTATATACAGGAAGAGTGCTAAATGCTGACTGCAGAACAAGAAATGGAATTAGCGCCTTATCTTTTAGCACCAAAATGAAAATAATGGTCTAGGGAGAAACTTGCAAAGTCACACCTGAGAAACTTGAATAAAACTATTCAGTTTTGTGACAGGGAAAGAACAGCAATCAAGTCAATCAACATCTCAGCTTTAAAAGTTCTGGCTTATGCTGTAAGCATAGCAAAGAAAATGAAAACCAGCACAGGTATCGCTGTTTCAGGCTTTTATAAACTGAACAGGTGTTATTACTGTCCTCTCTGTTTTCTGGCCTGTCATTCTGAAAGATGACTTTAGGACTTTGTGAAAATGTCGAATCATAGTTTTCAAAGAAGTGGCCTAACTCTACAAAATTTCATCAGTTTCTGGGAAACTGAGATCCATCATGCCCATAGGATGCCATGCAAAACATCAGGATATCATAGATGTTAGTAGTTGATTGTTTCATTTTTCCAGTGTTGTATAATGTGAAATGGGTGGCTTGCACAATTGTATGTGGCTAATCTATATATAAACGTACCTGATTTTTGAGGTACAACTGGCCAAATTAAGTGCATAACATCTGTGTGTACAATCTGGATACTTTCATTTACAAATTAGCCATATGCAGTTGTGCATGTCAATCATTGAGATGAGTCTATCTAGTTCTTTTGAATATATTTATATTTGTTTTCTTCAACTCCGCTTCTCCCAAGGATCTCAGAATGATTTTATAAACAGTGATTAATGATATTTCAGCACAAAAGTGAGAAACTGCAGATACATATTACAGAACAGACAACTAAGGCCGGGGTTCTCACCCTTAACCTACTATTATGGGAGGTTATGTGGACCAATCACGACCCCGTTCTCATTCACATAGCTTCAGTGGAAACTACGGTAATTACAGAGATGGAAAAGTAATGCTAACAAAGTATCCAATGTATGTTTAGCCAATGGAAATGAATAGGAGGAGCCAGCACAATGACCAACAGTTCTCTGTGAACCACCAGCAGGTGCTCCACAGACCACCATTTGGGAACCTCTGAATTAAAAGCTCAGGGTATGTCTACACATCAAAGAAAAATCTGCAGCTGGCCTGTGCCAGCTGACTCGGCTTGGAGGGCTCGAGCTGCAGGGCTGTGTGATTGCTGTGTAGACGTCTAGATGCTAGACCCCGGCCAGCCAGGGGTTTTTCTTTGTGTAGACATACCCCTGAGAAGCTAAGGCAGGGGTGGGCAAACTTTTTGGGCCGAGGACCACATCTGGGTGGGGAAATTGTATGCAGGGTTGGGGCAGGGGGTTGGGGTGCAGGAGGGAGTGCGGGGTGTGGGAGGGGGTGCAGCATGTAGGAACGGGCTCAGGGCAAGGGATTGGGGCAGAGAAGGGGTGCGGGGTGTATGACGGGGCTCAGGGCAGGGGGTTGGGGAACACGGGGGTGCAGGGTGCAGCAGGGGGCTCAGGGCAGGGGGTTGGGGTGCAGGAGGGGTGCGAGGTGCAGGCAGGGGTCTTAGGGCAGGGAGTTGGGGGGGGGCAGGGGACAGGAGGGGTTCGGGCTCCGGACCGGCGCCACTTACCTGAAGCGGCTCCGGGGTGGTAGCGGCGCGCACTGGGGCCAAGGCAGGTTCCCTGCCTGCCTGCCTGCCCTGGCCCCATGCCGCGCCACTCCGGGAAGCGGCTGGAACCACATCCCGGGGCCCGGGGCAGTAGCGGCAGCTGGAGCCCCATCCACAGAGCCCTGCTGCCGGAGCCCTGGGGAAGCAGTGGCGGGGCTCCGGGGACAATTTAAAGGGCCCAGGGCTCCGGCTGCCGCTACCGCCCAGGGCCCTTTAAACCACTGCCAGAGCCCCTGGCTGCCGCTGTTACCCCGGGGACGGGGAAGGAGGCACTTGCCGGTACAGGGTGGGCCGGGGCTGGCTCTGACCTCCCCCAGCCCCGCCTTTCTGCCCGGGGCCCCACTCCTTCTGGGGACCAGAGCTGGGCCGGGCCCAGCCCCGTACCGGTAAGTCCCTAGACTTACTTTCACCCCTGGGCACAGGGCTCTGCGCGCTGCCCTTGCCACGCCTCCAGGTACCTCCCCCAAAGCTCCCATTGGCCATGGTTCCCCATTCCCAGCCAAAGGGAGCTGCGGGGGGCGGTGCCTGGAGGCAAGGGCAACACACGGAGCCCTCCGACCCCCCGCCGGGGCTCCAGGGACATGGTGCCGGCCGCTTCTGAGAGCGGCGCAGTGCCTGTGGCACCACTGGGGGCAATCCCGCAGGCCAGATCCGGCCCACAGGCCGTAGTTTGCCCACCCCTGAGCTAAGGGTCAGATTTACAAAGATATTTGGATGGCTAACGATGTAAATAGGTGCTTAATGGGATTTTCAAAAGCAACTATGGGTTTGTCTACACAGGGACACTCAGGAAAATTAATCAGAATTAAGCAAAGGTGTCAATTTAAAGTGGATTAGTTAAACCACATCAAATCCCTATGTGAACACTTTTATTCAGAATTAAAGTGGCCTTAATTTGATTCAGTTTACTTCATTCTCAAAGTGAATTAAAGCCACTTTAATTCTGAACAAGAATGTCCACACAGAAGTTTAATGTTGTTTACTAATTCACTTTAAAAGTGAACTCAGATTAGTTTTTTCTGAGTATCCTCAGGTAGACAAACCGTAAGTGAGTTTGGCTCCTAAGAGCCATTGATTTCAATGCTTAGGAACTTTTGAAAATCCCATTAGGCACCTATCTGCATCTTTAGGTACCTAAATACCTTTGAAAATCTGTCCTTAAGTTATTTGCCCAAGGTCAGACAGTGAGTCATTGACACAGCCATGAACAGAACCTGAATACCAGCACCTGGTCCCTATTCCAACCACTAATGCACATCACATGTAAACCTTAGTGATTGAAGTTATTAAGTAAAGGAATGTTGTATGCTGTAGAGTGCTTTGTCAAATACTTTACACAAATAAAAGAGAATTTTGCAAAGACACTGGAGGAAGAAGCTTTGATTTCCAAAGTGTGACTGAGGATAAACAAGAAAATTAGGCTTGCTGCAGCCACTTGATTTATTCCCAGAGTCAAGAGCACTGATGATAAAGTGGTCCCAAATTACTTCATCAACAATTTACTTTTGCTTTAGTGACATCCCAGTGTGATTTCCCTTCATTTGTTCCCCAATACTGACATTTGTCTGATTCATTGTCAGTTTGGAAACCACCACTTTTCTCATAGACATTACCCACACCTCTCCAACCTGGCTCTAATTCTTTGTGGTTGCTACTCTCATCTTCTCCAAGACCACCAAACACTTCTCAAAAAATCAGCATCCCAAATCAATATTCATCAACCCTAGCCATGCTATACCCGTCTGTAAAGACTGTACTACACACAGTCCTTATTCTATGTGTATTGTACTGCACTAACTCATACCGTCTTCTTATAAAATATGATGATGGTTGCTATTCAAAACCAACAAACTGACCTACCTCACAGCTTCTGGGATAGGTACTTAGTTACTTGTTTAGTACAGCTTGTCTATCTCTTCAGTGACATGATACCATATAAATAATAATAGTGTTTAGTGTAAGAAACGTAATGCATTTAATCTAACAATATTCAATCTAGGAAAGCTCCGTCTAGCAGTTGCTTAAGGAAGCACTTGATGCAGACAACAGTAGCAAATGACTTTACAGGGTAGGTAGACTGTTTATCCTCCTGAGACCAAGGCTCAGTCTTGTCATTAAGCATTGACTATAAGCTCTTGAATGAGTGACCTTTGTTAGACCAAGCAAGCTGAACCCTTTTCATGCAATCTGGTTCACTTATATAAAGTGTAATTTCATAGCAGGCACAAATAATAGGTACTTCACTGAGATCAATGTTAACTTAATTAAAGCAGAAGGTGAAGCACTTGCAACCCTATCCTTTCTGTGTCTGGTTTTCTCTCCTTGTGCAGCACTGCAACTTTTATTATTACTTAATATTTACACTGCAGTAGCATTCAGAGATCTCAATCACTATTGAGACCCCATTGTACTAGGCACCGCACAAACACATATGAAGATACAATCCCTGTGCCAGACAGCTTTTGTGCTATGATTAGTCTTAGAAGCATTAGATTTTTAGTAGTCCATGTCAGTCAATGTTGATTTCACCAAACGCACAAACACTGATTGAAAAAAATATTTCTATCAATAATAACTGAAATTTACAGATAGGAAAAGTAAGAAAAATGCTGCTTAAGAACTTATTAGAGTTTGATCTAGGGATATTTACTTAATATATTAACGTGTGAGGTTGAGAATTTGTGTTAGAAGCTTTAACTTGTTGAATCTGATTGTCTACTGTCATTAAGTAGTTTTTGTCTGACCCTTCCCTCCTCTAATTTCCCACAACTATGAAAATTTAAATTGATAAAAATCAGAAAAAAATGCTTAAAAATAAACTACTATCTGTCAAAATCATAAAATAAAAATCAAATTCTACCAAGCCTAACTATGATCCATTGTTATAGCCACTGACCACTAGGGGCTGCTACTGAGCACAATTATGTCTGCTGAATCCACAGCCAAACTATCCACTGTCGTCTGTGCCCTCTCTTCCGCTCCACTTGGATGGGAGAGAGATGGGGACAAATCTGTCAAACGCTGCCTGGCTGATGGGAAGAACCTATCTGCAAGGCGGAAGTGATGGTGTAAGGGCTGGCCAAAGCAGGAGAGGAGCTGTAAGTGGCCTGCACATCCACTTCAGCTTCTGCTAAGTAGCAAAGCTGGGGCAAACTGCCAGGCAGCACTTGTTCATTTGCTTTCCTTCGGGTGGCTGCATAATGCTTTTTTCTGCTCCTGTGAACAGGCTTCTAATACTGTCTCAAAGGCTGAGACTCTGTGTGTGTGTGTGTGTGTGTGTGTGTGTGTGTGTGTGTGTGTAATCTGTAACTTTCTCCTTTGCGTTGCTCTGATGGCACTGTTTGTGATATCATCGCAGCAGCATGTCTTAAACCAGGAGGTGAAAACAGAGGCTGCAAAATAGGGAATAAAATATAAATAAATTATAAATCCACAACATTCAGTCTGAGTGCTTTTTAAAACCCCAGTTGGGAGTCTGCAATTCACCCAAGTTTACAATCCACAGAGAATCACTCTTTCATTTCATGCACTTAGGAGTGTCACCTGCTGTCTGAAGTGCAAGCAACATTAAAACAAATACAAAGCGGCATCTAAATTCACTGGTGGGTCTAAATTAGACCCTTTAAGGTCTAGAATTTTTAAACTATCAATGAGCTTCGCATGTAAACCACAAATGTTAAGCTATCTTGTGAACAGTTATCCAGATGATCATGAGGCTCCCTTCAGACGTTAAAGTCTAGGAGTCTATACATCATTACAGCTTTATGACTAATCCTAACTATGCATTTATTTATTTAGGTTAGGCAGGCCCCATTACATACATATAGCCACTGTAGATAACTTTATTGTAACTTTATGTCCTATTTTACATCTTCTGAAGTCTTCAGTTCATTTATGTGGTTTACACTGTTCATTTCTCCTACACTTGCTTTATCAGCAATTTTTAGTGCTTCTAAAAACATTAACACAGAAACCATCCAGGTTTAGGTGGCATCAGGGCTATGATACAAAATAAAAGCAGAGAAAATCAAAGTTAGCTTTTAAAATCCACAGGTACCTTGTCTAGTGCATATAGAGGGCACTGCCCACATTACCCTTTGAACATCACTGTATAGCAAGTACAGTACATTAAAGACTCCACACTATTTAATATTATACACAAAATAACTACGTTAAAAGAATATTAAAGTTTCAAAGTTAAGCACTCAAAACTTAGGAAATGTAAGAATTACAGTTGCCCGAGCAACCTTAGTTCAGCCCCCTTTTACATATGTATTATGATACAGTCTTTAATTGCATCGTTACATACTTTTTTCTCCCAGGACCTTTGCCCCATTCAGTGCACAGGATGGACCGTGCTCCTTCAGTGAGCAGCTATTAAATATTTTGTTTTATCTTCATTGTTCAGTGGCCTTATTTACTGCACACTATTCAAACCTAGCTCTGAATACAGAATACTTACTTTCCTCAGGGGCTTTTCTATGGTGCTCATCACTATAGTATCTGAGTGCTTCACAGACATGAATTAATTTATCTTCACAACATCCCTGTGATAATATGCCCTTCTTACAGTTGGGGAAAAGAGGAATTAAGGTAAAGTGTTCACTAATTTTGGGTGCCCAGTTTGAGACACCTAGGATCTGACTTTTCAGAGTGCTTAGAATTATATAGCACTTTGTATGTTCAAAGTACAACTCCCATTGACTTCATATATAGCTTAGTCTGCAAATCAGACCCCCATGTCTTAAACTGGGCACCCAGAAAAGGAGGAACACACAAATATTGACAACCTGTTAAAAGTTACTTGGTTGAAGTAACTTGCCCAGCATCACATAGGAAGCTCTGTGGCAGAGGCAGGGATAGAATCCAGTTCTCCAGGGCAGCATTCAATGGCATTGACCATGAGACGGTCCTTCCTCTTCCTGCAATTCCCTGCTTCATTCACTACACACCAACTTCTGCAACAAACAAGGCAGGGGTCCTAAAGGCAACATCCTCCTTTACTACACATCCCAGAACAGGTCCATCATGAGCACTGAATGAGCAGGAATCCTATAGAAAAATATAGTATATAATCACGTAATTAAACACTTCACGATGCATATGCACAAGAGGGACAAACTCAGGTTTCACAGGCTATCTTAATTCTGGCTTTTCCTAAATTTTGAGTAGTTAACTTTGTAATCTTAATATTCTTTTAATTACGTTTGTGTATGGAATGGCTCAGCGTTTTTTTGTTTTTTTTTTTTAAAGGAAAATGAAAAAATTCCCAGAAATTCCATGATGTGACATCATATTGATACCCACATTGTTCATCAGAAGGACAAGAATCTTTAAATTCACCACACAGACCTCTGCCAGTTGCGTTAATGGAGGAACTGGTAGGAGTACTATGTTATCATCCTCTGCGTGGACCAGAAGGGGATGCAATACTCACTTTGTCAGTGGATTTCACATGTATTTTATTGACTGCAAAGGAATGGTGAGACTCTGGAATCTTGGGTTCCATTGCAGACTCTGGAGAGAAGCATGTGCTATGACTCTTCTCCCTATTCCACCTTGTGTCCCATTCTGTCCAACCTATCCCTACCCCAGTCCTGTCTCTTTCCCACCCCTGGATCATCATACAAATCCCACTCTTTTTGCCTAATTAATCCCAATCTTTACTCTGCAGGCTTTGCATCCCAGCCCCACTCCCCTTGCCCCACCATACTTAGTCTTCCACTCTGGGCTCTCCTTCCAAGGCCCAGTCTCCCACAGTAACTGCATATCTCGCCATCCTCCTAGTCTCCTTGTCCAGCTACAACCAGCCTCCCCGTCCTGGCTCCTCGTCCAATCTGTCTCTCCTCTTCTCCTTCAGCTTCCAGTCATGCCCCCCCCAAGCCTCAGTTTCCCCTTTTCCTGGCTTCTTGTTCCAGTCACTCCCTAATTACAGCCATTAGTTTCAAAATTCGGGAAAGACCCAACTCAGAAACCTGCTTTGCTGCCTGAAACTGAAAGTTGAACAATGATGCATTGGGGGCCCCTGTTAACATTCTGTCACCACTAAATTGAATGGAAAGTTGGGCTGATCTCCAGATACTGCTAAGTCATCCTGGTCAAAGGTGTCTCATCCCAGAGGCTCAACAAAATACTTCTGAAAAGCAAATGTTTTGACTTTGGCATGGATTAGATGGCACCAAAAGATGTGCATTCAAAAAAAAAATCTAGAGGACATTGCCTCCAGTCTCTCCTACAAGAACTTCATCCCTGCTTCTGATGACACACATTGAACATTACACTGTACTAATAGATACTTGGAACAGTTCCCATAAAAAATAATTGTAATGGTTTGTAATGTAATGTAAAATGTAATGCAAAGTACAGCTTGCTTATCAAATGGTGTTGTCTCTTTTCTTGGTTATGGTTATTTAAGTAAATAATTTGTTTCATATTGGAAACAAAATGAATAAAATCCACCACTCTGTACCCTTGGCACACACGCTAACGGGGAGGAGGGTGAGATTTTGTGGGAGCCCCTTTCTGAAATATGCCAAAAACTCCAACTATCACGGGATCTGAGGAATGGAGGCCACAAGTGAAGGCCAATAGTCAGTTATTTCCCTGCACATTTCCTTCAGAGCAAATGATGCATTAGTTAATATACTGTACAGTACATGGAAACTGCTATACATGGGCACACTGTCATTGCCTCGAGCAAAGAAAAAGCACAGATGTCTGAAATTGCATCATTTTCCTTATTATGACAATATCTTTCTTGTGTCATTACCATAGCTCTCTGCTCCTACACTAGAACATCTAGCTGGTGTTCCAGTCAGTGTCTCCTGCATGGCTTGCTATTTCTCTTCCCTCTGTGTAATCCTAGCTCCCCAGCTCTGCATCATATCCTGACTACTATCTCTGTCTAGTATTGACTTCTCTTTCTTTATCTCTGTAGTGTTCTATTGCTCATCCTGTAACATGCCTCACACCATATTACCCCAGCATTTCCTAAGCTTACTATGAAACCAGTATTTCTTTGTTTGATTTTCCACCCCCATCCTAGAATATCATTCTTGCAGATCCTACAAATATTCCTCTAATGTTCCCATTGTGTATTCTTCATACTTCATTCCCTATATTTATCCCAGCCATATCACATCACCATTCATGAATAGTCTGATGAATTACTAAATTAAATGAACGACTGATTCAAATACCAACATGTGGCTACCAATGTAAAATATGCTCATAAAAGTAAGAATCTTATTGATTACTGTATATTCCAAGACATGACAAAAGAGAGAAACAATTATACTTAACAAACTTCTTAACTATAAAAAAAGAGGGAAGAAAAGTTCTTTAGGTTAGACCAAGATTCATCCTTCCTATAAAGAAAAGAAGTTTGCTTGGTGTTTATTGTAAAGCATTACTATAACAAAAAAAGAAGCGTGAAAAACAAAATCTGTAAACAGAGAGATTAAATTTGTAAACAGATTAAATTAAAATATGCTATACCAAATGTTACTGCCAACTCTTCCTATGGTTTTAAAAAGATTCAGTAAAAACAGTTTAGCTGCTTCCAAGAACAAGTTTAGGGAAACACATGTTGTTTTCCGAATGACTAAGTGGGACTTTCCCTACAATTGTTCTTCCTACAGAGGAACAATTATTCACTACAGAACTCTGATCTGATATTAGCACCATGCATTCTATAGGAAAAAAGTACATTATGAAGTAATTAAAAACTATCATAATAGATCTGCACAAGAAGGATGAATGAAGGTTACATGGGCAGCCTCAGTTCTGGCTGTTCCTAACTTATGAGTAAGGCTCAGATTTTGTCATGGATATTTTTAGTAAAAATCACAAACAGGTCAAGGGCAATAAACAAAAATTCATGATTGCCCTTGACCTGTCCATGATTTTTACTAAAAATATCCGTGACACAATGGGGAGGGAGGAGGGTCGAGCACTCACAGTGCCTGAGCCGCTGCGGGTGTGCCCCTCGCCGCCTGTCCCAGATTGGCAGCTGTGCAGGGGCTTCTGCCACCCGCAGCAAGTGAGAGCTCCAGGGTCGCCCTGCCACCCTTGGCAGCTAGGAGCTCTGGGGTCCCCCCATGCCCGCGGGGACTGGGAGCTCTGGGGTCCCCCTGCTGCTGGTGGCTAGGAGCTGCTAGGGCTGAGAGCTGCACAGATGCCTGCTGACAGCTCCAGCCCCGGGGCACAAAATATCACGGAGATCTCTAGAAGTCACAGATTCTGTGACTTCCGTGACTACCTCCATGACATAATCACAGCCTTACTTATGAGTGTTTGACTTTGTAATTTTAGCCTTTTTCAGGGGAGTTTATTTTTATACAATAGATACATATGTTGCTTAGGTACCATGGAGTCTGACATTATAGAAATAGAACAGACAGGTATTTTGTAATACTGATGGTCACAAAAAGATCTGTATTTATATTTTACAAACAAACACTTAAAAAAACCCCTCACAGCCATGCCAATAAATTTAAAAGTTATTGAGAGAGGCTGGCCATTCTCCTCCTGAATTGCATAGTATTACCATATCATGTGGAATCTTATTGTGTCATTAACCACATGGCTGTTGGATAACAAATACAGCCAAATGTGCATCATAAAAGTTTCCTAAATTACTGAACTTTATGATGCAGAAAATAAGGACTCTAGCCATAGAAGAAGCCACCCTAGGTCTACTTCTTACTGATAGGGGCAAATTGATTCAGGAAAAAAAATAGTAGGGAAGCAGGGAACCAATGGCTTGAAGCTATTTGTGTTCAGCATAGTAAAGAACTAATTAACAAACTGTAGCAATTTAAGAGTATCAGATTTCATAAAAAAACATTTAAGAAGTGAGGGGCAAGACCATAGAACCATGGCTAGCCAGAATTTTGGTAATATTTTTAACAACACGCTTACCATTGTTTAGCATCAGCATCACAGTTGCAGTAGTATTTGGCATCAGTACAATTGCGTTCAATGCCACAGGCACATTTCTGAATGCCCGGTCCAGAGCCACCCCAATAATAGTGCTTCTCATTGGCTTTTCCAACCCACCAGGTGTATGGATTCCCATCTGCAAACAACAAGAATGGAAGGTTAGATGCATCAAAGGTGATGGGGTCCACAATGCCACATAGCTGAATACATTGTCTAATATGTAAATGGTGTTAACAACACATAGCTGGAAAGTCATTTCACACAGCTGGAAAAGCAACATATCCATCATAAATGAACAGACATTCCACTGCAATTTAAAGGACACGGTCAGATTAAAACCACATTTTTATCTGTACTCATACCACCTTCTATTATACAACTTGAAACTTTTAAAATCTATTTTGCTTTTTGCTATTTATGCTCTTTGTTTTTATTGTATAAACTAAGAACAGTTTAACAGGCTGGAAGGGTTCACGTCAATCTCAAATTCCAGTTCTTATGCATTAGACAGATGATGCAATGTCTGGGCTACAGCTACTGTAGGAGAATATGTATTTGTTTTTGTTTTGTTTTAAAAATAACACCTCACTGGAAACTAATTTGTTTTCACTGGAAAATAAACACCTACACCATCCATAATGACAGGTTTCAGAGTAGCAGCCGTGTTAGTCTGTATTTGCAAAAAGAAAAGGAGAACTTGTGGCACCTTAGAGACTAACAAATTTATTTGAGCATAAGCTTTCTGATGAAGTGAGCTGTAGCTCACAAAAGCTTACGCTCAAATAAATTTGTTAGTCTCTAAGGTGCCACAAGTACTCCTTTTCTTTTTACACCATTCAGTGACTACTTAGCCAAAAACAAATTTTAAATAGGTGTTCCTGGACTCCTGTTAAGACACAAATCAGTTAAAAAGTTAGTCTTTGCAAGGAGATCTCAACTTTCCCCAGCTTTTCCATTGCATAGACCCTGTCCTGTGATATATTTATACTACTTGGCACAAAGTCTGTAACCTTAAATTTTCCCATATTACTGTACATTTCCACATAATATTGCTGGACAACCGAACCCATTACTCTCAGATGAAGAGAACCCTATTTTCTGTACTGAAAAGTATTCTTAGCAGAGATGACCCTGTTCAAAGCCCCAGTTTGGCAAAATACTTAAGTATGACTTTAAAGCATGTGAATAATTCTATACAGTTCAGAGAGTTCCATCCACTGATTTCATCCAAGCTACAACAGTATCATAGAACTTGGTTTACATAACTACTACTTAAGAAAAATATTCCTCCCAGTAATGTACCATAAATAATATATTCCACTTAAATGAAATGAGGCCACTTCTAAATATTTTACTTATTAAGCTTTTCAAAAGTAAAATCCTCCTTAATGTTCCATGCAGTTTTTCTTCTTAGAAATAAAACTGAAAGGCTTTAATCATTTAATTGTTGTGCTTTGCACACGTGCATGTACAAGCTGAAACTGCATCCATAACCCTAAAAACATTCACCGGACAATGTAATTCCATCCTCCACACTGTAAATCTTCTTCTATCCTCCAGACGTGTTAAAAGTAAACCACACTGAGCCCCAGAGAGGACTAAATTCTGTGACAGGAGAGCAACCAAATAAAATCCCTCCTCAAAATAAAATCACTCTATTTAATGCTTTTGAATTGTTAAACATAATACAAGAGTCCCATTATTGAATATACAGTAATGTGAAAAAGCAGTAATCACCTAGGGCTTTATGATTGTTATGCTGCACAGCATAGTCACTCCGAACTTCACAGCAACAGTAATGGATATGGTAATAGACTGACTCCATTCTAGGATCTAAATTGGTCATTTTAGCTTCTGTGACTTGATTATCATTGAAAGATATTAAAAATGCTGAGGGTTATAGAGGGATATGTTGTGTGACTATTCTAGCATCATTTCAAAGCTGCTATAAAAATGTCTAGGATATGAGGTTACATTGCTTTGGCTTGCAAAAAGTTTATTTAACCAGAGATATTTTACAGGTAAATGTGTTTTCCAACAGTTTATGTTTTAATTATTTTAATTAATGCAGCATCTAGATACAGCAATTTGGCCACTTGGAAATTATATCATAATTTTGCCATATTTGAGGACAGCTTGTAATTTAAGTACCCTATTATGAATGCTTTAGTATTAGCTGTTCTGTGAATGAAACAGAGCTCTGCTTGTTCACACCTTTCAGATACAGCAAAACCGCATGCTCCTCATTATCAGCACTTCAGTAGGAAACTAGCTTGCTAATTAGAGTACCAAAAGGAAAGAAAATTACCTAATTTTTTCAAAAGAGAGTGAGGATTCAAAAATTCAGAAATAAGCAGACTTATTTAAAATAGGAAAAAAGCAAATGGCCGAATAGATGAAAGCAAAAGTAGCACTTAAATACGATAATGATGGGTGCAATAGAAAACCAGAAGACAGAATGGAGGAATGACGTGTGCTACAATTCTTTTAATGATAGCTGGTATTAAGTTTTAAATCTAGAACATGTTTGGAAACTTGGACAGAGTAGTTTTTCAGAGTTATTGACTTCAAAGCAGCTATGCTGATTTATAGATAATTTGGCCCAGTCTGTATGCAGCTGTCTTGATCACTGTTGTAATGATTATCATTTTGTCTCCGACATTTACCTTTTAAAACTTCCTAAATAAATCGATAAAAAATTAAAGGACTTTTGCCTTATGCAGAAACACATCTGTATTCAGGAAAGCACTTATACACATGCTTAAGTCCCACTGAAGTCAATGGACTCTGGTCTGTTATTTAGAGGGCATTCCAATTCCCCACCCCCATTTGCATATTTTGCAGTCAGCATCACGGATTACTGAAGACAAACACTGCTTTTTAGAATACTAGTAAGATGTACCTCCCCTTGCATTTCCCTTGTCATCGCCTAAACCATTCTGTCCTGTGCCAGCCAAATGAATCTTGTCCCATTCCACCCCACTACTGCAAAAGAAGTGAGGTTAAGCTTTTGCCCATAGTTTTGATGAGATCCTTCAGGATGAAAGATGCCATACTCATGTAGGATATTAATACACAGAGTATAACAAATGTATCAGGTACTGTATGTACCAAGAGGCTGAACAGGGTAAAAGGGAAAAATAGAAGGGAAGGGGGAAAGAATAAGGGAAGATTCATCATGGGACAAGTCATTATTTTTATTGCCAGATGGCAGCAACCCTACCTTTAGAAGAAGAACCACTCTTCTCCTCAACCAGCCCCATCTGATTTTGTATTGGTATAATCATCCATTCAGGATGTGTGTACACTCTCATTTTACAGTGCATTTATTTCTATTTAGGGAGAGAGGTTTATGTGCTAATGGGAAAGGAACCAGCTAAACAACTGATGTAGTGAACTCCAAAAAGAAGGATGATCAAGTCATCAGGGGAAATTGTTCTAAATATCAGAATATTTCATAATCTCTTATTATGCTAAGGATATTAATGTAGTTGGGATGAGTTTTAAAAGCCATGCACTTTTGTTAACCCTCCCCCTCCCACAAAAAAACAAAACAAAACCCAACCTCAGGGGAAGAAGCCATGTATAAATAATACATTCTTTATGTCAAATATATTATTATACTAGGCATCACCAGGTGGCACTGTTACACAGTCTTCAAAGTTATTTTTCTTAGTGTGCAAGCAAGCTTTGACTCTTAGGAAGACATGCTGTATTGTTGTCAGTTTTGGGTTGTGCCAGGTTTTGTGAGGAAGCAGCTTCAGGAGAGAAAGAGCTGGGTAAGGAGCAGGAGAGTTTACTCTCTGCCTTGAGCTCTGATTGTGTCAATTCTTCAGAAGCAGGGTTGCTTCCTGGGAATGGGGCTTCGGTGCTGGGCTGAGATTCCTAGAATGGCCCTCTGTGCCGCTTGACCATTTCATTTCAGGATTGGTGTGTATATATATACGCAAATAAAGCAAGGTACACTTAGATTACAGCCTGACTCCACCTCGCTGATTTCCGCTACACTGGAAAGTCATCTTGCAAGTCCCCAGACATCGGCTGCAGAAGAGCAATACTGGTGTCAGGATGGGCTACTGGTGTCGGAAGAATGGGCAAAAGTATCATGTCTGAGGCAGCGCAACAGCCTCAGATGTACGGAAGTGCGGGTAGTTGCATCTTGTAGCAACAGTACTGACTTCAACAGTGAAAGGAAAAAGCTGGTTCTACATAAGGATGGGTATAAATGTTTGGCTGGAGCACCAGGCTTGAACCACATTTTTTAAAGATTCAGATCTCTCATTTAATTTCCGCACATTTGCTGGTTATGCTGCTAGGCCCAGCACCTCTAATGGCCCCCGGGATGGACTTTGGTGAAAATGAATTGAACATTTTAATGCTTAGTTAAATCAAACTTTAACTCTAACCTAATTTTTTGAGGTTTTCCGCCTTAATAATCCTAGGTTTTTAAAGCAGCTGGCTACGAGGGTTTTCTTTTAGAGACAGTGTACTTTCTCGAGCAAGAGATTCAGGCAAGGAGAATAGACTTTGGGAGCCTCTTAATATTCCCACAGATCTTGAGTATCATAAAAAAAAAGCCATTCCTTGCTCATCTGATAAATATATCTTCTTGTGAACCATTTCATTTAATATGAAAACATTCTCACCAAAGCTAATGTAGTATGAACAGAACTCATAACGGTCAATAATATATTTATTTCTGACATAGTAGAATAGTCTTATAACGTATGACTTTCACGTGAACACTTTGTATTCTATTGAACATTTAATAGAACTCATTATTTCTAAATACCATTGATTAATAAAAATGTGATTAACTTTAACATTTTAGGGCCATTGTTTCAAAAGTGATTAGCATCCATGATTAGGGCTGCATTTTTGAGAGATCTCAGGTTCCTAAATGTGAGCTATCTAATGCAACCAGATATTCAAAAGATCTCAGCACCCAGCTCTGAGAACTTAACCCTAAGATTACTGATGGCTATACTGATCCTAAATGACCTGTGTTCCACAACACCAATAATTAATTAAGCTTTCTTCTAACCCTGCAAAGAGCCTCAACAAAACACTGCCTACCACCTCCTCTCCCCTCTGCCATTGGTGCATCTCCTGACTACCATCTACTTTGGCCCCTTGCCAGTTCTGTTCCCAAAACAAATGGCTATATGGTCACAGTGAGATAACCTGTGTCCTTGCTGGGGTGAGACAAGCTGAAACTTGCTCAGAGCAAGAATTCCCAAGTCTTTCTGCCTGTAGATTCCAGAAACCTTCTCAGATCCCTTGTAGACTCCCTCTAGAAGGACCTTTAAATCACAGCACCCGACTTTCAGACCTGCTGAGCACCTGCAAGTCCAATTAAAGTCAATGGCACAGCACCTCTGAAAAAAGAGGACTATTGAAAACTTTGCAGCTAGAGCCCATCTCTAATTACTACACTTCCTTGAGTCTCCACAAACAATTAAGAATTAATTTACTAAGCTGGATCCCTTTGTTCTACACACAACAGGAACAGCTGCTTGCTGTGAGTTCATTACAGAACAGCTCCAACTATAGCTTGCATGTTAAAAAACTCAGTAATAAATACCAGGGAACAAACAACTGTTACGCTAACCGACACATAATCCATACACCTCTAACTCCTTGTTAGAAAGGTCTCTTCTGTTCAATTCTATGTAAACTGAAAAGCATAAAACAACAGGAGATACACTGCCTGCCTAATCTTTGTTATGGGCAAGGTAAGACCAAAGATGTCCTCCTAAAATATTCGCAGTACCACATAGCTGTAACTTTTACAGCACATTTTCTTCATTGATGCAAATAGTTTATTGTATATCTTACATTACATAGGACAACATGGGGATTAAATAGGAACTGTGTGTGGTTGGGTGGGGGGGACAGTGGGAATTCCATTCGTTTTAGTGGAAACGTGTATGTAAGGGCAGGTAGAATTCTGCCATTGTGTGTGTGTAACATTCTTAGGGTACCTTCCATATTATGTTATTGGCTTTGTGTGAAACTATAGTATAACATACAGTAATTTTATCCTCTACCTTTTGGTTTTCAGCCATGGCCTGAACTCTGTGTGTGTGTGTGTGTGTGTACATGCGCACATGTGCGTGCATGCACATGAGAGGATGACCACGGTACAGCTGTAGTTCCAGGAGAAATTCTGGCTGACTCAGCCAGAATTCTTGTTGGGGAGCAGATGTTGGTGGAATAATTGTCACTGTTTGAAAGGGTACAACATGCCAGCTTGATTCCATGCTTCCAAACATAGAGGGTGCTTGGGCCATGGCCCCACTCTCACCTACCCCCTCTTTACTGCCCTTTTGGTGTGTCTGCAACCCTAATCCATGTAGGTCCAATCAATCTGGACTATAATGTGCACACTGTTTGTCCCTCAGCTGTTACTGCTATCTGAGAATTTACCATTTGTCAAACACATTGGTTTGAGGATGATGAGAATCTCGCAGGTTAAATAAACACACACATTTCAATTAAGTGTTTTCTGAATAGGCAAATTACCTCTCAAAGTTTCAGTGCATGACCAATGAAATTTGCATTATGTACACACTGAAGATTTAGTTAATTTTATGCTTATTTTATTTTACTTTAGTTTATTGATATTCTGATGGCCAGCCCCTGTGATACATGGAAGCAACAATGCCATGCTGATGGGACACTTAGTAGGATTACTGCCCCTGCCTAATGTCATGAGAGTGGTAGCACAAGAGAATGCAGCTGCTGACTGGCCTCACAATGGGAAAAGAGCAAAAACTGAAAATACTTCTCTGTAGGCAGATTCTGCTCTTATTTGCACTGGTGCGAATCATAGATACTCAGGTCAGAAGGGATCATTATGATCATCTAGTTTGACCTCCTGCACAACGCAGGCCACAGAATCTCACCCACCCACTCCTGCGAAAAACCTCTCACCTATGTCTGAGCTATTGAAGTCCTCAAATCGTGGTTTAAAGACTTCAAGGAGCAGAGAATCCTCCAGCAAGTGACCCCTGCCCCATGCTACAGAAGAAGGCGAAAAACCTCCAGGGCCTCTTCCAATCTGCCCTGGAGGAAAATTCCTTCCCGACCCCAAATATGGCGATCAGCTAAAACCCTGAGCATATGGGCAAGATTCACCAGCCAGGTACTACAGAAAATTCTTTCCTGGGTAACTCAGATCCCATGCCATCTAACATCCCATTACAGGCCATTAGGCCTATTTTCCCATGAATATTTAAAGATCAATTAATTACCAAAATCATGTTATCCCATCATACCATCTCTTCCATAAACTTATCGAGTTTAATCTTAAAGCCACATAGATCTTTTGCCCCCACTGCTTCCCTCGGAAGGCTATTCCAAAACTTCACTCCTCTGATGGTTAGAAACCTTCATCTAATTTCAAGTCTAAACTTCCTGGTGGCCAGTTTATATCCATTTGTTCTTGTGTCCACATTGGTACTGAGCTTAAATAATTCCTCTCCCTCTCCAGTATTTATCCCTCTGATATATTTATAGAGAGCAATCATATCTCCCCTCAACCTTCTTTTAGTTAGGCTAAACAAGCCAAGCTCCTTGAGTCTCCTTTCATAAGACAAGCTTTCCATTCCTCGGATCATCTTAGTAGCCCTTCTCCGTACCTGTTCCAGTTTGAATTCATCCTTCTTAAACATGGGAGACCAGAACTGCACACAGTATTCCAGGTGAGGTCTCACCAGTGCCTTGTATAATGGTACTAAAACCTCCTTATCCCTACTGGAAATACCTCTCCTGATGCTTCTCAAGACCGTATTAGCTTTTTCCACAGCCATATCACATTGGCGGCTCATAATCATCCTATGATCAACCAATACTCCAAGGTCCTTTTCCTCCTCCGTTACTTCTAATTGATGCGTCCCTAGCTTATAACGAAAATTCTTGTTATTAATCCCTAAATGCATGACCTTACACTTCTCACTATTCAATTTCATCCTATTACTATTACTCCAGTTTACAAGGTCATCCAGATCCTCCTGTATGATATCCCGGTCCTTCTCTAAATTGGCAATACCTCCCAACTTTGTATCATCCGCAAACTTTATTAGCACACTCCCACTTTTTGTGCTGAGGTCAGTAATAAAAAGATTCAATAAGACTGGTCCCAAAACTGATCTTTGAGGAACTCCACTGGTAGCCTCCCTCCAGCCTGACAGTTCACCTTTCAGTAGGACCCATTGTAGTCTCCCCTTTAACCAGTTCTTTATCCACCTTTCAGTGTTCATATTGATCCCCATCTTTTCCAATTTAACTAATAAT
Organism: Chelonia mydas; assembly: GCF_015237465.2. Lineage (NCBI taxonomy): Eukaryota > Metazoa > Chordata > Testudines > Cheloniidae > Chelonia > Chelonia mydas. The sequence goes on from NC_057850.1 coordinate 166,207,992, forward strand.
TCCCCATGTGGCACGGTATCAAACGCCTTACTCAAATCTAGGTAAATTAGATCCACTGTGTTGCCTTTGTCTAAAAAATCTGTTACTTTCTCAAAGAAGGAGATCAGATTGGTTTGGCACGATCTACCTTTTGTAAACCATGTTGTATTTTGTCCCATTTACCATTGACTTCAATGTTCTTAACAACTTTCTCCTTCAAAATTTTTTCCAAGACCTTGCATACTACAGATGTCAAACTAACAGGCCTGTAGTTACCCGGATCACTTTTTTCCCCTTTCTTAAAAATAGGAACTATGTTAGCAATTCTCCAGTCATATGGTACAACCCCTGAGTTTACAGATTCATTAAAAATTCTTGCTAATGGGCTTGCAATTTCGAGTGCCAATTCCTTTAATATTCTTGGATGAAGATTATCTGGGCCCCCCGATTTAGTCCCATTAAGCAGTTCGAGTTTCGCTTCTACCTCAGATATGGTAATGTCTACCTCCATATCCTCATTCCCATTTGTCATGCTACCATTATCCCTAAGATCCTCTTTGGCCTTATTAAAGACTGAGGCAAAGTATTTGTTTAGATATTGGGCCATGCCTAGATTATCCTTAACCTCCACTCCATCCTCAGTGTTTAGCGGTCCCACTTCTTCTTTCTTTGTTTTCTTCTTATTTATATGGCTATAGAACCTTTTACTATTGGTTTTAATTCCCTTTGTAAGGTCCAACTCTACTTGACTTTTAGCCTGTCTCACTTTATCCCTACATGTTCTGACCTCAATAAGGTAGCTTTCCTTGCTGATCCCTCCCATCTTCCACTCCCTGTATGCTTTCTGCTTTTTCTTAATCACCTCTCTGAGATGCTTGCTCATCCAGCTTGGTCTACAACTCCTGCCTATGAATTTTTTCCCCTTTCTTGGGATGCAGGCTTTCGATAGCTTCTGCAGCTTTGATTTAAAGTAATCCCAGGCCTCCTCTACCTTTAGATCCATAAGTTCTTCAGTCCAATCCACTTCCCTAACTAATTTCCTTAATTTTTGAAAGTCAGCCCTTTTGAAATCAAAAACCCTAGTTGCAGATTTATTTTTGTTAATCCTTCCATTCAGTTTGAACTGAATTAGCTCATGATCACTTGAACCAAGATTATTCCCTACAACCATTTCTTCTCTGAGGTCCTCACTACTCACCAAAACCAAATCTAAAATGGCATCCCCTCTAGTCTGTTCAGCAACTACTTGATGAAGGAATCCATCAGCTATCGCATCTAGGAAAATCTGAGCCCTATTATTATTACTAACACTCGTCCTCCAATCTATGTCTGGGAAGTTAAAGTCTCCCATGATCACGCAGTTTCCATTAGTATTTACTTTCTTAAAAACATTAAAAAGGGCTCTATCCATATCCAAATTAGATCCCGGCGGTCTATAGCATACCCCAAGCACTATCCCAGGGGAGGCTCTAATAGTTTTCTTCCCCAATGTGATTTTTGCCCAGACGGACTCTGTCTTATCCATTCCATCGCTTCTTATTTCTATACATTCTACCTCATCCTAGGTAGCGTCAGTGATTTCAAATGATTGACAATAATCAATGGAGTTATTTGGATTTACACTGATATAACAAAGAAGAATCTGGTGCTAAATGATCGGTTTTGCAGTTTTCCATAAAAATACCAGTTCATGGAGTGCAAAATATATATATATATATATATATATAGAGAGAGAGAGAGAGAGAGAGAGAGAGTGTATTTCCAGTTCTTTGGTATATAATGATCTATATATGATTTGTAAGGAACCTTGGGACAGGTTTGTCTTGTTAGCAGGCTGTGATGGGTTTTTCCCTTTGAGATTCAGTTCTCCTTCTTGTTCTGTCTTTGCTTTTTTTTATTTATTTTTTTATTTTTTTGGTACTGCATGAGTGAATATGATGTGAAGTATTAAAAAGAATACATCCTTTTGTTTCTGTCTTAGTTTCTTAATCACTACAGCATTCTTTCCTTAAGGCCAACTAGGAAAAGGACAAATAGCAAATGCATGAGCCTATGCAAAAACTAATACTGATGGTAGCCAGACCACTAATGGCTAGAAGAGCCAGATTTAGCCAAGCCCAGCTGGAGATGCAAATGAAGCAAGCTGGCAAATGAGAACCTGAGGCACAGGATAACCCGCCCCCCCCTCCCCCCATAGAAATCACAGGCAAATGAAGATAACTAGGGACATTTGGTTTCGAGCTAGCTAATGAGACTAACAGTATTATGGATTAATATCCTTATGCTGTTATTTATTGTAACCTTTGTTGTCAGGGTATTGTTTATTTTTGGTTTCTTTCCCCATGGTGGGAAGGTCTAATCAATTCTATTTTTCTTTACCGTCACTGAGCTGGAGCATCCTTTTTTTATAAGCTGACCCAGGCACTTGTTTTTTGTGACAATTGTATTTATTTATAAATGCTGTATAAGTGTGTGAAGAGGAGTAGAGGAATCAGTGTAGTTCACTATGCAGTATAGGTGGGTCTCAGGATTCCTGAAGGCCAGCTCCAAAGGGACTGCTGGTATATCCCTTTGAACCAAGATTTGGGGTTCTGGTCAATGACAGTGTATCCACTTCCACTCCATGACTTGGCGAAAGGATTCCTCCAATCATCCCTGACTGAACCCCCTGGCAGGAAACCTGGCAAGTATGGCTTGGTGCACAAAAGAGTGGGAGAACTGATTTAGAGCTAAATCCTATTGTCTATATCTGATACCATCTGGTAAAGACAGGGAAGAGAGAAATCTGGTCATGTGCTCGAGGAATACAAATCTCTACTCAGTGTTGACAGTCAGCCCTCAATTTGATGACCACTGCAGAACAACAAACATGTGCAAAGTGTTCCATTATCCTATTACATTTGCCTGCTTATTTTTCAGAGGCTGTTTTTTAGGCAAATATTTTTAAATCTCCATAATATATGGTTTCAAAAATGCTATTTCATGCTGATCCTGAAGAAGAAAAGCAGCAAATGCAAAATTTCATACTAGCCATCAGACATTTGATTTAAGTGCGCTTTTCACTAAGCTAAACACCACTTCTCTCAGTTCCCTGAACAAACTTGTGAACAAAGATGGATTGCTGTATTTTCTTTACAGGACCACATCTGCTCTTGTTTAAAATTCCCTTGGCTCCATTCAAACAAACATCTATTCTTCTTTCAGAATTAGCAAGCTATTAAAAAAAATAAAAGCAGGAGGGAGAATTGTCACATTGGAATGGTGACCAGCTGCAGCTCAGGAAAAGTGTTCTTGACAGCTTCATTTTGCTGTCAGAAAGATTCACTCTTTGGCCCAGAGTCTGAAAAGCCAGTACAGCGCAAATGATTTCTCCCTCATCAAGACTCACATTCTAAACTGCAGCAATACTAACCAAACCTGCCTTGTTATTTTTCTCAGAGATCACAGTCCCAGTGGTGATATTTAGCTGGAAAAAGCAGCTATCAGATGTCCTTGTACAGTACAGTTTGCTGGTTTCTAAAGTGAACACATTGCACAGTCACCACAGTCACAACTATACCTAGCAATGTAGCAAATTTTAGGTGCTGTAAATTACTGCTTACTGTAAAATCACTGGATCTGAGGACAAAGGACCGTCTCCGCTCAAGTAAATTCTCAGGAAAAAACCAAAAAAACCCCACAGTGCTTGCAATAAATAAGTTGTATTCAAGATGTTTCAAATGGGTAAACAAAAACAGGGGTATGGAGGAGATAGAAAAAGTAATTTTCAAGAAAACTTAAAGTTGTGAGTGATGTTGAACCAATAAAGCTGGTGGAAACAATATTAAAATAAAAATTGAAACAGATGTCAGAAATGTGGTAAGGATTTTTCGTTTGGAGAATTATCACCTCCACTTTGGGTGAGGAGAGAGGAAGAACCAATCACATATTCACAAACTGACCTCGTTTCTAACAATTTTTTTTAATCTACACCCCTAAACAAACTAGAAGAGGAAAAAAAAATATGGGAAATCTTGCAATAGACCTGGGAATAATAAAAGGAGAGTGAGGAGCTTGCCCAAGCAGGATGTATAGAGTAAGTATGTGGGTGGAGGAGAGATGGGGATCTGTCAGAGCCCTTAAAAGTGGATGGAAATACTAGTACAACCACAAATAAGTCGACAGAAAAGCAAAACATCCACCAGTTTTCTAGATCAGGTTTAAAAGCTTGCATGAAGAAAAATAAAGAATCCTGTATTCTAAAAACTCTTTTAATATGCCTCAAAGTATACAAAATAGTCCTGGAATTTTAACTTTCAGAAAGAGCACCAAATAGAAAGAGCAACTTGTTAAAATATCCCCAATGTATAAATCTCAGATAAATACATTCAAGGCATTCTATAGACCCACTGGAAGGATTTGTGGAGTTGTGCCTGCAAAGAATATATGAGATCTACCTTGCATCATACAGGACTTCTTGCTGCTGTTAGTGTGGTGAATGATGTTGGCACATTTTATGGTCATCTATATTTGTGCCTGCACAAGTTAAAAATATAACTTTGCAGGTCTATGAAACAAGACCATCTAGATTACCTGGCTATTTTAAATGAATGTAAAAAAAAACTGCACCACCTTCTTTTTAATAGCAAGGGAGTGTGGTGGGATGTTTTCTGTAGTGATAAACTGTTTCTCTGCTACGGGGATCCATAGGGAGGCTTTCTGAAGGTGTGATTGTTCAGAACAACAATGATCAATCTTGCATCATAAAGGCCTACAAGCTTGGATAGTGTATTAAGCGTTGACTGTATAATAAATGTAAATTACAATACCAAATTCAGTACAATAAATATTCAGGCTGGCATTTCAATATATTATATTTATACAGTACTAATCTAAAGCAAAAGCTGTGCAAAAGAGTTCAGTAAATGGTAAGTAGCGTTACACAAATACTCTGAAATTCTAGTTAGACACTTCCAAAAGTGGGATGCTATGAATCACATCTTCAGACAAATTCCTTAGCTATTAAAAGATTATGAAAAAGGTGCAACTTGTCTTTACTTTCATTCAAAACAGACCGTTAAACTAGGTGCTCTTGTTTCATACACCTGCAAATTTATATTTGTGAGGACAGGACTATGCATAATCTTGTTAAGTGACCACAAATGCACCCACATCATCGGCTAGTTTAACAGCATCATGAATTTCACTAAAAGTGGCAGAGAGTCCTGTGGCACCTTATACACTAACAGACGTACTGGAGCATAAGCTTTCATGGGTGAATACCCACTTTGTCGGATGCAGGATTTCACTGAAATCTCCATTGTCTCATGAGCTGCTTCCAGGTACTAATGTGTTATTCTCCATTGTACTTGCCTGACACTTTGCTGGTCCCTTCAGAGGTTCTCTCAGATTCTCCAATGGCAAATTTAGCTAGGGAAGCTCTCTGGGCATCATGTCTGCCATTGACTGCACAATAGTGGGATCAATAAAGATTAAAGTCAGAGGTCCAAAACCAGCTGTTAAGCAGTGGCTATTCACAAAGGAATCGTGAATGAGTAACACTCACAGGCATGTTCTTTTGTCAGTATGCATTTTACCCTTCACTTGCTGAAATCCAAACCTTTTCACTTCAGGAGGTTTTGTCCTTCCCCCGTTAGTCCAACAAAGCTCAGGTCTGATGACCGTCACAGCACGCTATAAAGCTAATCTCATCTCTTAGGTCTTTATAGTGGAATGGGGTAATAGGAAATCAGATTTTGGTGACATTGAGCAATAGGAATTGCGCAGAGCTGCACAATACCAGAATACTTTTAAATTAATAAATCTACTGACATCTGCAACTGATCTGTCAGAAAAGTAGCTCCCCAGTGCTTTTGTTACAGAGCTCTTAGCTCTCACACAGGTGTCATCCCATCCTTCCCCCACCTTTTCACTTTTCTCCTCACTTTCAGCTCACTCTGTTGGGTGGAATTAATCTTGCAAGTCTGTCTAGATAAGAGTGTGCATGTAGCCCTCATGGCCATGCTAAGTGGATGTCGTTAGCTGGCAGATCTTTCTGTGACTCTGTGTGTTTAACTCCATGTGATTGTTGTGTCCTCAGGGACTTTTCATTGCTGTAAATTCATATAGCTTTCCTGGATTCTAGTTTTCTACAATGTAACTTTCTTGACTCTGCTCAACGTCTAAGAAATGGGTACTAAAGTATTTTTAAAAGCCTTTTGAGGATTTTCTCTTTCTTGGATAGTTGTGCTATAAAAAAATACAGCAACTTAATGCCCACTAATATCAGACATTTAACTTGTAATCTATTCTGCACAGATGTTTCCATGTACAAATTTTTTTAGAAATATGCTGAATTTAGGGTGAATAACAGAGACAAATTCCCTTTGCCTGGGTCATCTAAAACAATCTTTGAATCAGATGCACTTGCTATTGTATCCCCAGAATTATTCTTGCCATCAAAATAAGTTACATTATGTCACATAATATCATAAAATGATACAAGATGAGGGTCAATTTTTAATATTTTGGATTGGCTACCCAAAATTAATGTGTGATTGGGTATTCCATCTCAAAATCATGTGGACTGCGTGGCTTCTGCAGGAAGATGACTTTTCATGTGAAAGATATGATCTTGACCGAGGCAGATCTGCCAAATGATTTTAGTTCTCTGGAAGGTTACCAGAGTGAGAGCTATGTAAGATTTAATTCTTTTGTTCATTCTCAAAACAGACACAATATGCATAGCAATAGTGCGAGTTTCCAAACTCGCAGTTACAGGTCACTTAGAAACCTGTTGGCTTAGCAGGACTATAGCCATATTAGTCTGCCTTAATCCTCTCACACATTTATAAAGTGGCAGCTTTGATATCCGTCACATAATATGCTTAATAAACTTTTATTTTCTCATACTGGTTGCCTGATGTGACAACAATATTCTGGAAGAAACACCTCCAGGATATTTGACTCTATGCCAATTCAGTCTGTCTGTTAAAACTGCCAACAAGGGTGACAATGATAGTAATGGATTTGGCAATATGGACACAAGAGGAACTACAACTAACAATTCATTTTACAAAGGCCACACAACAGACATCAAGAGGGAGAGTCTGGACTACCAGCCTGGACTGAATTTGAAGCTAGAAGTGGAAGGCTCAATATTTCCTTACCGAGACTTTCCTTATTGTTGTTTAATCTAAGATGCCCCCAATTTAATATCTCAGAGCACATGCAGATAGTTTTAAAAAGATATATAAAGAGAGAGAACCATTCCCTGGAACAAACTACAACCCCCCTCCAGGCAAATGACTGAGAAAAGAGATGCTGGTCACTGATACCACCTGAGATTCCAGAGCAGATGAAATCCAAAAGCAACACTACACTGTGAACCTATTAGATGTGTTATAAATAAAGTGCACCAAGAGTGACAGCTGCCTCCCCATCTCAGAGCAATCATACCTCTTACCCACAACCATCACCTTGACCTTACCCAGAATGACTTGTAACTGCTTTCTCTCCTCCCTATTCCAAACTTAGTCAGGCACTGGGAAAGCAAAGACAATGAACCATCTGGTCTGATAGTAATGACAGTCATGAATCCTGCTTATTGATGGCCCTACAGGCCAAACTGCCTCATACTATTCCTCACTTGGCTCACATATTTGTTGAACAAAAAAAAATGTTCAGGGAGCTGCACCACAGAAAAGAGATGGGCACACACTGTCCAAAGAACAGTCCCTAGCACCTCTCAGAAAGGAAAGAATAGAATAACTAATGAGCAATACAGCCTATCCCAAATAGGCATTGTGGCAGTTCAATAAAAGTGTGGATGGCACAGAAGGCTGGTCCAAGTGATTAGATCTTAAGACATCCAGGTTTAGTTTCCTGCTGTGTCACAGACTGCCTCAGTTCCCTGTGTGTAAAATGGGGCTATTAGTTCTCATCTGCCTCACGGGGGTGATGTTCTGACATATACATTACAAAGTGTGAGGGCTCAGATACTCTGGTGATGGGGTCCGTATAAGTGTCTGAAAGAGAGACAGTTATGAAAAGCCTGCTGATAGATCTAGTAGCATGTGTATTTGTCTTTTGCTCTTGTTAGGTCATAAACCACCGTAACTACTGCAGTCTCTGCCAAACCACACTGAAAACCCCACTAACAAGTACTGAGAAAATAGGAGGATTCTGGAGGGCTCCAAAGTTGTCATGTCATCACATTTCTCAAAAGGTTTTCCCCAAAAGGTAAGATTAGAAGCTGCTTGAGAATTGTTTTTATGACCTAACAACAACCTGCTTAAGGCACAATGACATCCTCTCTTGCCACAGGGATGTATTAACAACCTTAGCCTCTCCATTTGCTCTTACTAGCCATGTGAGAAGAGCATCCACCCTGCCTGTTGGAAGATTAAGTTCCTTAAGAACATCCAGTAACTTATTGGGAAAAATTACTCTAAATCATATAAGCTTTTGTTGCATTTGTGTCATCCACACACAGGTATAACCCTAGGCTACCATCCTACTTATTTTGCCTTCAAAGTATACAGAAAATTCATTCCAATGCAGCAGATTTCTTTTTTTCATCAGAGACAACCAAGATTCCCTTTGATTAGCATACCTAGATTTACACCACCCACTACTCCACCACTTTTCAGAGTGGGCATGCCAGAAGTGGGAAAGGGTAGAACAGGGCAGATGGCACAGTGCCAGTGCAAACTAGGGGCAGCTGAGAATCTGGTTCAATAATGGGTATATTCATTTTAAAGAGGAAGAGGAAGAAAAGTGGTAAGAATCAGTAAGCGAGTAAAAATAGTTAGCATCAGAATGAAACAATTTTCAGTTATGTCTGAGAAGCAACCATTACTGTAGTAGTTTAGGGGAACACAACCTGCCACTTCATATATACTCCAGCACAAACAGCTCAGTCAGATACCTCACCTGCCAGGTTCCACCACTACATTCCTTTGAACAGGCAAGAGCTTCATTTGAGGTGATCTTGAGAGTGTCAATTCTTGGGGCAGAGTTCTGTCCTGGAAACCAGACATTGGTGCTTTGGCTGAGATTTCTGGAAAAGCAGAATTGCTTGTGGGCTGTTTGTGACCACCTCTGTTCAAGGACTGGTGTATATAGTGTAAACTTAACATGCTGCGCTAAGAATAATACCCAGACTCCATGTCACTGATTTCTCCTCCCATGGGAAGCTGACCTGAGAGGCACTGGACATCTGCTACTGCTCAGCAGGGGGGTTACACTGCAGTTGATCATTTCTGCCCTTATCAACAAAATCAGTGTCAATACCTTAATTAGTGAGAAATGGAGAAAATAACCATCCCACCCCTTTAAGCAATGAGGAATTTGTCTGGCTGGTTGAATGGAGGGAGCAGTGCTTTATGGCTTTGGGGGTGGGGAAGGAGAGAGGAAAACTGCTGCAAAAGGGGACAAGAGGCCAGTGTGGTGACGCTGATTCATCCCTTGGGAACTGGATGGGCAGAAGAGTTTAAAAGGGGCAGCCCTGTGCATGAAGCCCCCTTTTACATGGAGCAGGATGGGGCAGCACCCACCTCCCTCTCCTTGAGGTGGTGAAATACCAGTTTGGTCAAGACCTGCATTGCACTAGCCACCCCTTTTTAGGGGGGCTGAGAAGGAATTTTTCCCTTACCACCAGATTGGCCTAGCTGCAGTACGGATTTTTTCGCCTTCCCCACAGTGGGTTCAGGAAGGGCTCTGTTCATGCATGGCATGAAGGGCAGTAAGCCATATGCCGCAACTCATTATATAAGTGTGCGGCAGATGTCCAGTGCAGGTACTCTATAGGGAAGGTATACAGTGACCATATAAATGGCTTAGAAAAGGACTTAAAAAGGAGGTGTTCATTAAAGGAACAGAAGCGGGGGGGCGAGGGGGTATTGCGGACTCCTATGATTGGTATGGCTGGGAGCCAATCCCCCTTTCTCATAGCCCATCTTAACCCTCCTACGAGGCGTGGTGGATGGTAAGGTCCCAGCAATGGATGGGCTGGGGGGACCTGGATGGAAAAAAAAGGGGGAGTTGGCGGAAGCCCCCTGAGTAATTATGAAATGAACATGGGGTTACCTGCACTGTATACTTTTATCTGCCGGGTAGTCCCAAACATCTAACAATAAAGTTGCAGCCTGGTTAAACCCATGTCAAATGTCTCCTGTCCTTCCTTCCGGAATAGCCGGACAATGCTTGTCACTATGGGGAGGAAAACCAGGAGAGGCAGCACATTCACATACAAGATTTGGTTATCCTTCAAAACAGAGGTTCTGCATTGTTTTCATCTTGTGACCCCAAATCCAACCATTCACAACTGGTCCTCTTTGCACTGAAGTCCAAGACACTTTAAAAGGCACTTGTTCCCTCAGTGCTTCAAAGGAGATGACATAACAGTACAATAAATTAGGGGGTGTTTCTGACATCTGATGAGTTCCAGTGGACTGAGCAAGTCTCTGCATCAGTGAAGCATTAAAAAGCATGGATAGCAGCAAGATCATATCTGTGGCCCAGGCAAATTCTGCCCCCTCTGTGGATTACAACACTTCAGAGTGAGAACTGGATATTGAGAATGAGCATGATTTAAATGTATCAGTTCATTTTAACTCAAGTAAATTACTATAATATTACAATTAAAATACTAAATTATTACAAGTAATTAGCAAAACACTAAATTTAGCTATTTTTAACCTACAATTGTGCATAGAATATTTATTGCCATGGCAGCAGGGTGCTTTAATTACAAAGACTAGAACATGTGCCATGCACAACAGGAGCCCTGAATAAAATGGAAAATTCTGCTACTGCAGTTGTTGCTACTAAACACCAACAGTTCAATTTTGAAGAGCTATAACGGACCCAGAATAAATCAGAAAAAAAGAAACCAACAACAGTAAACTGACACCCAAATTCTGAACAAAATAAATGAGCCTCATGTCCTGACCTGAAAGCCTCCCTGTGTGAAGAGCAATAATGCCATTGCCTCTGTGTCACAGTCATCACAGGAACAATGTATCTGATAGAGCTGAATATCCCTTCTAGCATTTGTATACAGGCAAGGAAACCACCTGCAGTGTTTGCTGAGGGAGCTCCTTCCTCCTCAGATGAAGGAAGTAGTTCGGGCAGGACCTCCACAATGTGTCTTTCAAAGTTCTCTCTGTTCGATCAATATTTACACACTGTTTGGAAGTTTGGAAAATCCTGGCTCTGATTCAAATGTTTCCTTTCTTCTCTATATGTTCTGCAACTGGCCAGCTGACCTCTCTCTCTCTCTCTGGTTCTCTCCTGTCACCCGTTAACCTTTTTTTCTGCAAGATGGGGGCTTCTCTGGTCACAGATATATTGGTGCTAACTTAGGAGACAAATTTCAGCTTTTCATGTGGACCAAAGACAAAGAAGGTGTGCCCAAAGACAGAGATGGAGACCCCTAAGATTTTCCTGATTTTTTGCTTGTTTGCTTAGAAAACCTTGCAGAATAGGGAGTGAACTCAAAACGAGAGACAGAAACCTATGAAGAAGAACGTGTCTGTATTTCATTAAATTTATCCCTAGGACAGAGAGAATTTCTGGGTTGAGGGATCTATCGAAAATTTCCAGGGCTTAAAAGGTTAGGTAGAGAACAGTCACTCAGTCTGAGATTACTTAGCAGATAGAGCCAAGATCCTGCACAGACTGTTGCTATCTCATTAGATACTTATATTTTGATGTATGTGCGCGTATATCCTTTAGCCAATTATGCATATTTCTAGTTATCTTTGTTTTGCTTTGATTTTTCTGCTAATAATTTATTTTGTGTAAGACAGTGTTTCTACTTCTGGTAATTTTGTGTCCTCCAAGGGCACTATATTTCTGTCCTTCTGATGTGTGTGCCCCACAGTGACCAATACAACTGCTAATATGGTGAATAATACTTTAATTACATTGCTCTTGGTAAATTACAGAAACTTTAAAAGATTTATTGTTGAAAATGTGTCCCGTTCTGCTCCCTACTTCTCTCCACTCTGCCCTCTTCCCCACCCCAATAAAAGGTGTCTGGAGCATGATAGACTGGAGAAATGCTTTTATTCCCTGAGCGCATTTATCCAGCAAGGACTAAAAATCAATACTTGATAGCTTTGCTATGATAAACTTAGTATCCAATTAATTTTAATAATTTAAATAATAGAGCAAAAAGGAACATTTATCCATCCTTAATCATTTCTGGGTCTTCTAAGTTGAGGACTGATTTTCCTACCTAGAAAAATAATTCCTTATTTTTAGCAGAATGCATATTTCTGATTCACAGCTCTCCTGTGCTCTGAAGTGTTTCTTTAACAAATGCAATGCTGACAACCTCCAAGCACACATTCTCCTGTCTAAACGGAAATAAAATCTCTAAAATATAAGCTTTATAAAGTTGTAAAACATATACATAGCATATTAGTACATTTACGAACACACACAGAGGTATACTGAATAACAAACTTAAGATACAACTGCTGAAATGAAGGAAATACATTTTGTGATTTATTATACCTGTTTGTTCCCAAAATTGCTGAATCACAAAATTCAATAATTTGTAACAGGGCTTCCAGTCATTAGTGTGAATTAATGAGGTTCTGTTATAAATCAGCCATAAGATCCCTTTTCAGCATTGCTTATTCAGGCAAAATGTAAAATGAAGTCTCTCAGGTTGTACGAGGGCAGTGTATGAGTTAATGGTATATATGGGTGTTCATTTATACCAGGGGTCTCAAACTCGCGGCCCGCGGGCCATCTGCGGCCCGCGAACCTCCCCACCGTGGCCCGCAGGGCTCCAGCAGTGTTGGGGCCGGGTCTCTCCCTTAGCCCCACCTGCCGCCCCCGGGCGCTCCCCCGCCCCCAGGCGATTTAAAGCAGCCCGGGGCCCCGGCAGCGCAGCGGAGCTGAGCAGCTTCTGCTTGCTCGCTCCACGTGGCTGCCGGCCCCTCCCCGGGGCGGGGCGTCCGCGTGCTGCCCCCGCCCCAAGCGCCCCTGCGGCCAATGGGAAGCTGCGGGGGCGGTGCCTGGGGGCAGCAGCGCGGTGAGGCCCCCCAGCCCTCCCCGCGTTGGAGCTCCAGATAAGCGCTGCACTCTCCGACTCCCTCCCAGAGCCTGCACAACCACCCCCTTCCCACACCCCCCCCCCCTGCCCCCAAACTCCCTCCTAGAGCCTGCACCCCCCTCCCTGAGCCTGCACCCCCTTCCTACGCCCCCCACCCCCAAACTCCCTCCCAGAGCCTGCACCCCTTTCCCACACAACCCAGCCCCCAAACTCCCTCCTAGAGCCTGCACCCCCTCCCCACCCCCTCCAAACTTCTTCCTGGAGCCTGCACCCCCTTCCTATGCCCCTCACCCCCAAACTCCCTCACAGAGTCTGCACTCCTTTCCCACACAACCCAGCCCCCAAACTCCCTCACAGAGTCTCTACCCCCTCCTCCTTCCCACACACCCTCTCCCGCCCCCAAACTCCTTCCCAGAGCCTGCACCCCCTCCCCACACCACCCAGCCCCCAAACTCTCTCCTGGAGCCTGCACCCCCTTCCCACACACCCTCTCCTGCCCCCAAACTCCCTCCCTGAGCCTGCAACCCCACCCCCACCCTGCCCCATCCCAGACTCCCTCCCCCACCCAAACTCCCTCCCTGAACCCAACCTCTCACCCCTTCTGCACCCAAACTCCCTCTCAGAGCCTGCACCCCAGTCCCCTACCCCAGACCTCCTCCCCCACCCAAACTCCCTCTCAGAGCCTTAGGCAGGTGGGGGGCAGAGTTTTGGGGGGTGGGTTCTGGGCGGCATGAGTGACATTATTGGCCTGTTGAGAGGATTTGAGGACTGGCACTGGCCCTAAACTAAATTGAGTTTGAGACCCCTGATTTATATTCTTAGTACCTTGGTTAAATAATTACAATTTTGAAAAATATATCAATTTTTTAAAAAAATGCATAGTAGACACGAAGAGACAACGTGATATTAATAGTTAAGATCTCTTTAAGGCCTAATCCTTTGGTGCGGAGTGCCCTCAGCTTCCACTGAAGTCACTGAGAGTTGAGGATTATAAGCACCTTGCAGAATCAGTTTCCAGGCCCTAATTCAGCAAAGCATCTTTTTAGAAGACCTGATTCAAAATCAGTTAAGTCAGTGGAAATACTCCCATTGATTGTGATGGGCTTTGGATCAGGCCCCAAGACCAACAGCCTTTACAAAACAGGAAGTGTGGTCTACTTGGTAGGGCACTGGACTGATATAGGAAACCTACGTTTTATACTGAATTCTGCCACGGACTTACTCTGTGGCCTTGAGCAAATCACTTCACTTCTTTGTCCCGCTGTTTCCTCTTCTACCCTTCATCTGTCTTGTCTACTTAGAATCTAGGATCTTTTCGGAAGGGACTGTCTATCATGATATGTTTGTATGGAGCCTAGCATAATCGGTCTTGGTTGAGGCCTCTAGGTGCTACCATAACATAAATAACAAGTAGGAATTGGCCCTATATATTTTCTTGGAATGTTATAAGGATATTTTCCAGTCTTGCTGCATGTTTTTTCTAGCACATTGCTCACTGTTTATTATTAGTAACTTATCACTGAGTAACACAATTAGCACAGACATCTACCAATATAATTTAGTATCTAACTTGTTTCCATTTTTTTTCTGTTTAAGCCACATCTGAAACACTGCACTTCACAAAGCATGCAACATAAGGGATCTACTTCTGTAGAATCTGTGATTCATTTTCTTCTTAACACTTAATTACCAAATTTAATTCTTCCATTTCTAAGTGTTGCACAGTTAAAGGTGCTGTCTCCAATGAAGAAAAGCCTCAGCACTCTATATTTTTAAAATGCATGCTTCAGAAAGGCCATCACGGCATTTACAAATGTTGAAAGGACAGAATTTACAACATTTCTAATTTTATAATATATATTAAAAAATAAACTATGTGGGGCAGAAGTATCAATGATAGAATTATGTGGGTAGCCATGCATTCCAGCATAAAACAGAACTCTCAAGTGAATTGGTAAGCACGTAATCAAGAAATGATACAGGTGCTGGACAAAAGAATGAGATACGTGATGTCCTGTCTGAAACAAAATGTAATTAAAATTAATGTAATTGTGTAAAGGGCTGGAAAAAAAAAGATAAAGATCAATTGCTGGGGAATGAAACACGGACTTACTGAAATAGCTACAGACTGCAAATATAAAGGAGTACAGGGAAAAAACAGACTAAGCGATACTAAAAACAAGACCGTTTTTGTTTGAACTTGAAAAAAAATATATGTTCTGATTCTGTATCGCATATTCACAAAGGGCTGGATCACACCCTTTAGGCATGACCCAGAGTTATGAATGGTGCAGACATGCACCACCCCAGGTAGAGCAAAGGGAATCACTGGGCTGCAGGAATGCAGAATGCATCTCTAAATTAATTAGCACTCAGGAGGAGCAGGCACACAATTTTGTCCCTTTAAGCCCTAAAATAAGAAAGGCTTTGCGTTTAATGTCTAGAACAGGTGACCTAGTAATCTGAATGGCTGGGTTTTGCTCCTGCCTTTGTCACTCACTCACTGTGGGTGAAGTTCATCCTTCTATAGAGGGACAGTACAAGGCTTAAATTTCTCTTAGGTTCTATCTATGTCCACACTATGAAATTAGGTCCAATTTATAGAAGTCGATTTTTAGGAAGCCATTTTATACAGTCAATTGTGTGTGTCCCCACTAAGCGCATTAAGTCGGCAGAGTGCGTCCACAGTACCGTGGCTAGCGTCAACTTTCGGAGCATTGTACTATGGGTAGCTATCCCACAGTTCCCACAGTCTCTGCTGCTCATTGGAATTCTGGGTTGATCTCCCAATGCCTGATGGGGCAAAAACATTGTCGCAGGTGGTTTTGGGTACATGTCGTCAGTCGCCCCTCTCTCCATGAAAGAAATGGCAGATAATCATTTTGTGCCTTTTTTCTGTGCAGACGCCATACTGCTGTCAGAAGACGATGCAGTAGGACTTCTAACCGTCGTCGTCATCCACCACTTCCGCTGCAACTTTGCTCTCCTGGTGCCATGAATCCACCTTGCAGGTCCTCTCGTCATACTGTATAAATATCTATTCTCGTGGCATCCATCGTCATTCACCGCTTCCGCTGCAACTCTGCTCTCCTGCAGACGACATACCACAGCAAGCATGGAGCCTGCTCAGCTCACCGCTGCCGTTGTGAGCATTGTAAACACCTCACGGATTATCCTGCAGTATGTGCAGAACCTGCAAAAGCAGGCGAGGAGGCAATGACAGCGCGATCACGATAGTGATGAGGACATGGACACAGACTTCTCTCAAAGCACGGGCCCTGGCAATTTGGACATCATGGTGGTAATGGGGCAGGTTCCTGCCATGGAACGCCGATTCTGGGCCTGGGAAACAAGCACAGAGTGGTGGGACCGCATAGTGTTGCAGGTCTGGGACGATTCCAGTGGCTGCGAAACTTTTGCATGCATAAGGGCACTTTCATGGAACTTTGTGACTTGCTTTCCCCTACCCTGAAGCACAAGAATACCAAGATGAGAGCAGCCCTCACAGTTGAGAAGCGAGTGGCGATAGCCTTCTGGAAGCTTGCAACGTCAGACAGCTACCGGTCAGTCGGGAATCAATTTGGAGCTGGTAAATCTACTGTGGGGGCTGCTGTGATCCAAGTAGCCAATGCAATCACTGAGCTGCTGCTATCAAGGGTAGTGACTCTGGGAAATGTGCAAGTCATAGTGGATGGCTTTGCTGCAGTGGGGTTCCCTAACTGTGGTGGGGCGATAGACGGAACACATGTCCCTATCTTGGGACCGGACCACCTTGGCAGCCAGTACGTAAACTACAAGGGTTACTTTTCAATGGTGCTGCAAGCACTGGTGGATCACAAGGGACGTTTCACTGACATCAACGTGGGATGGCCGGGAAAGGTGTATGACACTCGCATCTTCAGGAACTCTGGTCTGTATGAACAACTGCAGGAAGGAACTTACTTCCCAGACCAGAAAATAACCGTTGGGGATGTTGAAATGCCTACAGTTTATCCTTGGGGACCCAGCCTATCCCTTAATGCCCTGGCTCATGAAGCCATACAGAGGCAACCTGGACAGTAGTCAGGAGCTGTTCAACTACAGGCTGAGCAAGTGCAGAATGGTGGTGGAATGTGCATTTGGATGTTTAAAAGCTCACTGGCGCAGTTTACTGACTAGGTTAGACCTCAGCGAAACCAGTATTCCCATTGTTATTGCTGCTTGCTTTGTGCTCCACAATCTCTGTGAGAGTAAGGGGGAGATGTTTATGGTGGGGTGGGAGGTTGAGGAAAATCGCCTGGCGGCTGATTACGTGCAGCCAGACACCAGGGCGATTAGAAGAGCACAGCTGGGTGCCCTGCGCATCAGAGAAGCTTTGAAAACCAGTTTCATGGCTGGCCAGGCTAAGGTGTGACAGTTCTGTTTGTTTCTCCTTGATGAAAACCCACCTCCTTGGTTCACTCTACTTCCCTGTAAGCCAACCAACTTCCCCCCTTCGATCACTGCTTTCAGAGGCAATAAAGTAATTATTGTTTCAAAATCATGCATTCTTTATTAATTCATCACACAAATAGGGGGAAAACTCGCAAGGTAGCCTGGGAAGGGTGGGTGAGGAGGGAAGCACCAGGTTGGGTAGTGGATGAAAGAATTTTCTGTAGTATCTGGCTGGTGAATCTTGCCCATATGCTCAGGTTTTAGCTGATAGCCATATTTGGGGTCGGGAAGGAATTTTCCTCCAGGGCAGATTGGAAGAGGCCCTGGAGGTTTTTCGCCTTCTTCTGTAGCATGGGGCAGGGGTCACTTGCTGGAGGATTCTCTGCTCCTTGAAGTCTTTAAACCACAATCTGAGGACTTCAATAGCTCAGACATAGGTAGGGTTTTTCGCAGGAGTGGGTGGGTGAGATTCTGTGGCCTGCGTTGTGCAGGAGGTCAGACTAGATGATCATAAGGTCCCTTCTGACCTTAGTATCTATGAAAGGAGGAGGAAAGGACAAGGCCACACTACAGTTCAAAACTTATTGAATGCCAGCCTTCTGTTGTTGGGCAATCCTCTGGGGTGGAGTGGCTGGGTGCCCATAGCCTCCCACCCTGTGTTCTTGGGCATCTGGGTGAGGAGGATGTGGAACTTGGGGAGGAGGGCTGGCAGTTATATAGGGGCTGCAGCAGCGGTTTGTGCTCCTGCGGCCTTTCCTGCAGCTCCATCAGACACCTGAGCATGTCAGTTTGCTCCCCCATTAAGCTCAGCATTGCATCCTGCCTCCTCTCAGCGTGCTCCTCCCATTGTGTTCATTTAATGCTTTCCGGGACTCTGCCACTGTTTGCCTCGACACATTCTGCTGAGCTCTTTCAGTGTGGGAGGACTGCATGAGCTCTGAGAACATGTCATCGCGAGTGCGTTTTTTTTTTGCCTTCTAATCTGTGCTAGCCTCTGGGACGAAGATGATGGGGGAGCGTAGAAACATTTGCAGCTGCAGGAGGAAAAAAAGGGAGAGTAGTATTTAAAAAGATACATTTTAGAGAACAAAGGGAAGACTATTTTACACTGAATCAAGCGATTCACGTTACACAGCACATGTGCTTCACCCACCCCCCCAAACACACACACAAACACCGCATGGCTAGTATCAGGGGAGATCCCTCTCAGCCAAACGCGAACAGCTCAGCATGAATGGGCCTCCCCACACTGCATGGCAAAGGCTTTTAGAGTGCCTCCAGGAGAGCTTCATGGAGATGTCCCTGGAGGATTTCCGCTCCATCCCCAGACACGTTAACAGACTTTTCCAGTAGCTATACTGGCCGCAAATGCACCCCAAGTCTTCAGGGCAAATTAATCATTAAACACACTTGCTTTTAAACCCCGTATTATAGTTACAAAGGTACACTCACCAAAGGTGCCTTCTCCAGCTTCATGGTCCAGGAGCCCGCCTTGGAAGGGTTCGGAGGGTATTGGCTCCAGGGTGATGAACAGTCCTGGCTGCCAGGGAGAAGGGATTCTCCGCTTGCCTGCTATGTGCTATCCTCAATGTCCTCCTCCTCATCTTCCTCATCCACAAAATCCTCATCCCTGTTGCGTGAGACTCCCTGCTTGCAGGTGTCCACGGACAGGGGTGGGGTAGTGGTAGGGGCCCCCCCTAGAATTGCATGCAGTTCATCATAGAAGCAGCGTGTATGGGGCTCTGACCCGGAGCGACTGATTGCATCCTTTGTTTTTTGGTAGGCTTGCCTCAGCTTCTTAACTTTCACGCGGCACTGCTGTGTGACTCTGTTGTAGCCTCTGTCCATCATGCCCTTTGAGATTTTGCCAAATATATTGGCATTTCGTCTTTTGGAATGGGGTTCTGCCTGCACAGATTTTTCTCCCCATACAGCGATCAGATCCAGTACCTCCTGTTCGATCCATGCTGGAGCTCTTTTGCGATTCTGGGACTCCATGGTCACCTGTGCTGATGATCTCTGCATGGTCACCTCTGATGATCAGCTTGCCAGGCTGGCCAAACAGGAAAGGAAATTCAAAAGTTCCTGCGGCTTTTCCTGTCTACCTGGCCAGTGCATCTGAGTTGAGAGTGCTGTCCAGAGTGGTCACAATGGAGTACTCTGGGATAGCTCCCGGAAGCCAATACTGTCAAATTGCATCCACACTACCCCAAATTCGACCCAGCAAGGTCGATTTTAGCGCTAAACCCCTCGCCGGGGAGGAGTACAGAAATAGATTTTAAGAGCCCTTTAAGTCGACAAAACAGGCTTGGTCATGTGGATGGGTGCAGGGTTTAATTGAGGTAATGCTGCTAAATTTGACCTAAACTCGTAGTGTGGACCAGGGCTTAGCCTTATGTCAGGGGCTTAAATTAGGCTTTAGTAGTACACAGGTATTGTGCTGACTCTCTGCAGAGGGGTGAATTTCACTCCGAGTGACTATTCCATAACAAATTTGAAAAAGAGCTCTGCATAAGCTCAGAAGCTTGTCTCTTTCACTAACAGAAGCTGGTCCAATAACAGACATTACTTTGTCTTTCTAATATCCTGTGACAAACATAGCTACAACACTATTCCATAACTGCCCATTATGCAGTTTCTCGCATCTCCCTCTGATCTATCTGGTGTCAGGGTCAGGACAAAACACTAAATGAACCACTAGTCTGATCTGCTTGGCAATTCCTGTAGTCTTGGGCAAGTCACTTATTTGTGCTTCCAGGTCCCTAATCTATAAAGTGGGAATGAAAGAACCTACTTCAGAGGTATTGGATGAGTTAACATTTAAGGAGGTTTAAATTCCTTGAATGAAAGAGAATATATATATATATACAGTAAGCATATAATATTGTTAGCAACATTTACCATACTGTCTGATGTAAAGTTTAGTGTACCTTAGCTGTGACAAGAAATGGAAAACGTTATCCTGAATCTCCACAAAATTGCTATTAGCATTCAGATAAATCACAATCTTTTCTCCTTGGTGCACTGGAAGAGTAGAAATGATTTTGATCTCTGTTACATTTACAAATGTGGCTTATAACTGAACGGTTACCGTCTTTCTCCATGAAACTCTTCTAACTTCTCTAGGCACTTTTATTGTCTCACTTCTCAGTTCAGTGCATATACAATGCACATACCTCTCTCCCCTTTTTTCTTTTACTTCAGTAACTCCATCTGGCATTTTATAACAGTGAACAATAACAGTGTACAACCAACTAATGCACTTGCACAATGTTCTGATACCTGGATCCTTGCATATGTCAACATATTTTGCATACATCAGTACTGCTTTCTGGTATTTTAAATTTTTGTGATGAGAAAGACTTTACTGCACAGATGCTCAATTCAGACACTTGCCTAACTTTTGGTGATATGGGCCAGATTCTCTTTCAGTTTACTGCAGTGGAAATCTGGAATAATCCTTTTGAAGACACAGGTGTAACTGAATGCAGAATCTGGCACAGTATCTGTATTACAGGAGTATACTGTGGAGGGAATACTCCTGCAAGAACAATAAACCTCAGAATTTTGAAGAATGAATAATAAAACTTCTAAATATGACACATCATTAGCTTTTTGCTTTGCATTTATCAAATTTAGTTCAAAAATATTTTTGGAATATCATTGCAGCTACTGTTGGATCCAAAATATTATTGTAATTTTTCCATCTCATAAGCAGAGTTGAATCCCTGATGAACTAATTTTTCTTTTAAATAAAAACAGCCATACTGGGTTAGACCAAAGATCCATCTAGCCCAGTATCCTGTCTTCCGACAGTGGCCAATGCCAGGTGCCCCAGAGGGAATGAACATAACAGGTAATCATCAAGTGATCCATCCCCTGTTGCCCATTCCCAGCTTCTGGAAAACAGAGGCTAGGGACACCATCCCTGCCCATCCTGGTTAATAGCCATTGATGGATCTATCCTTCATGAACTTATCCAGTTCTTTTTTGAACCCTGTTATAGTCTTGGCCTTCACAACATCCTCTGGCAAGAAGTGCTACAAGTTGACTGTGTGTTGTGTGAAAAAATACTTCCTTTTGTTTGTTTTAAAACTATTGCCTATTAATTTCATTTGGTGACCCCTAGTTCTTGTATTATGAGAAGGAGTAAATTGCCTAATTTTGGCAATTAATTGATCTTTGACTATTAGCGGTAAATATGTCCAATGGCCTGTGATGGGATGTTAGATGGGGGGCGGGGATTTGAGTTACTACAGAGAATTCTTTCCTGGGTGTCTGGCTGGTGAGTCTTGCCCACATTCTCAGGGTTTAGCTGATTGCCATATTTGGGGTCGGGAAGGAATTTTCCTCCAGGGCAGATTGGCAGAGGCCCTGGGGGGTTTTCGCCTTTCTCTGCAGCGTGGGGCATGGGTCACTTGCTGGAGGATTCGCTGCATCTTGAAGTCTTTAAACCATGATTTGAGGACTTCAATAGCTCAGACATAGGTTAGGGGTTTATTACAGGAGTGGGTGGGTGAGATTCTGTGGCCTGAGTTGTGCAGGAGGTCAGACTAGACAATCATCATGGTCCCTTCTGACCTTAAAGTCTATGAGTCTATGACTCTAAATAACACTTCCTTATTTACTTTCTCCATACCAGTCATGATTTTATAGACCTTTATCATATCCCTGCCATAGTCATCTCTTTTCCAATCTGAAAAGTCCCAGTCTTATTAATCTCTCCTCATATGGCTGCCGTTCCATACCCCTAATAATTTTTTTGTCCTTTTCTGAACCTTTTCCAATTCCAATATATCTTTTTTGAGATGAGGCGACCACATCTGCATGCAGTATTCAAGATGTGGGTTTACCATGGATTTATATAGAGGCAAAATTATATTTTCTGTCTTATTATGTATCCCTTTCTTAATGATTCCCAACATTCTCTTTGCTTTTTTGACTGCTGCTGCACATTGAGGGAATGTTTTCAGAGAAGTATCCACAATGACTCCAAGATCTCTTTCTTGAGTGGTAACGGCTATTTTAGACCCTGTCATTTTATATGTATAGTTGGGATTGGTTTTTAGAGGGCTACTCTTCTTCTGTTACTACAGATTACCCTCAAAATCTTTTCCTTTCCTATGTGCTGATGCAAAACTTACCTTGCAATGTACTGTATACACATTCAATTTCCATGAGATGACTTTTGTAGGAAGAGTTATTAAATGCTTTTCTTATCTTCAGAGCTATATAGCTCTTTTTCTGGACACGATGGGACCCACTAGAGCACTCAGATTAGTGAGTGGCAGAAAATTCTCTCAAAATAAAAGCACTTCTTTAATTTAAACAAATAATTTATAAAGAAGTGTATGGGGTTTTTTTGCCCTCCCCACCCCATATATCTGTATCTTAGCTATTGTATGGCTCCCATTACCAAAGTATCTGCGTACCTCACAATCTTTAATAAATTTATCTTCACAATGGTCCAGTGAAATAGGGAAGTATTATTATCTCCATCTTACAGATGGGAAACAGAGACATAGAGAGGCTAGAATATATGATGATGTAATGTGATAGGATAACGCTTCTGGCATTTGGAGTTTGGGATGGCTGCATTAGAGTGAATCAACCAAGAGTTGACTTATGCAGGTCATCACAAAAGAGCCGATAAACCCTTTAAACTACAATCTCAAATATTAAAACTATTTAAACATTATCTAGGAGTTCTTAAAAAATAGACTATTTGTCTCCCTATATGTAAGTCAGTTACTAATAATGTAGTAGTAGTTATTAATAGTCCAGCTACACACAGTGGTGGACTTGTTTGCTGCTCTGTAATAGTTTGTGAATACTGTATGTGACATGGTTATTGAAATGTTTGCTGTATGTATATATTGAGTTAATTAATAGCAGGATTGTCAGGAAATGCAGGCAGGATGGAGGGCCATACATACATAACAGCCTCTCAGCAAATATCCCTGACTCCAGCTGGGTTGCCCAAACCAGTTTAACGAGGCTCAGAAAACACAGGAGAACAGCATGACTTAAGACTGGATTTAAAGACACACTCTTAAGGTACGTCTACACTGCACACATCTTTTGGAGGCATGCATGATATATATGTGGGTAGCCTGCCTAGCAAAGGCATAAATAACAATGTAGATGGTGAGGTGCTCCTTAGGTGAGTAAAGACACACCTGAAGCATGTGTGTATGTACCCGTGTATGTATTCTACATGACTCTCTACTCACACAAGCAATGCCTCACCATCTACACTGCTATTTTTAGCAGTGTAGTGTCACACTACTGCAGCCTTCTGCTGCCAACCGAAAAGATTCTGGCAGTGGGGAAAGACTCTAGCGAGCCGTCACAAGGGTTAAATGGGGCAAGCAGCATGGAGACTATTTAAAAACACCACAATAAAAGCTCAGACTAAACATATACCCCAAATCAGAGAAGACAATGAGAAGACTAGAAGAAAGCCACCATGGCTGAACAGCAGAGTAACAGAGGCCATTAGAGGCAAAAAGGCATCTTGGAAATTTGGAAGATTCACAAACTCTTGCCAGTTAAATGCAAAAGTATAATAAGGCAGGCCAAGAAAGAATTTGAGAAGCAACTTGCTAAAGACACAAAAACTACCAGTAATTTTTTTTGAAGTACATCAGAAGAAGGAAGTCTGCCAAACAGGCAGCGGGGCCACAAGATGACCAAGATGTTAAAGGAGCACTCAAGGCAGACAAGCCATTGCAGAGAAGCTCAATGAATTCTTTGCATTGATCTTCACGGAAGAAGATGTGGGGGAAATAGCCACATCAGAGCAATAATTTTTTGGTGACAAATCTGAAGTACTGTAGCACACTGATGTGTCAATAGAAGAGGTTTTAGAGCAAATTGATAAAATTAAACAGTAAGAAGTCACCAGGATCAGAGGGTATTCACCCAAAAGTTCTGAAGGAACTCAAATATGAAATTGAAGAACTATTAACTTATGTAACCTATTGCTGAAACAAGTCTCTGTACCAGATGACTGGAAGGTAGCTAATGTAAAACTAATTTTGAAACAGGGCTCCAGAGGCGATCCTGACAATTACAGACCAGTGAGCCTAATTTCAATACCAGGCAAATTGGTAGAAACTATAGTAAAGAACAGAATTATCAAACACATAGATGAATACAATTTGTTGGGGAGTAGCCAACATGGCTTTTGTAAGGGAAGTCATACGTCACCAATTCTTTAGGGTGTCAACAAGTATGTGGGTAAGGGTGATCCAGTCGATATAGTGTACATAGATTTTCAAAAAGAAAAGGAGTACTTGTGGCACCTTAGAGACTAACAAATTTATTTGAGCATAAGCTTTCATGAGCTACAGCTCACTTCATCGGATGCCTTTGGCATGGTCCCTCACCAAAAGCTCTTAGCGAAACTAAGTAGTCATGGGATAATGACTGAATGTCCTCTTGTTATCAGCAACTGTTTGAAAGATAGGAAGCAAAGGGTCAGTTTCCACAATTGAGAAAGGTGAACAGCAGGGTAGGGTGACCAGACAGCAAGTGTGAAAAATCAGGACAGGGGGTGGGGGTGGGAGGGTAATAGGAGCCTATATAAGAAAAAGACCCAAAAATCAGGACTGTCCCTATAAAATCGGGACATCTGGTCACCCTACAGCAGGGTCCCCCAAGGATCTGTACTGAGACCTGTGTTGTTCAACATATACATTAAGGATCTGTAAAAGGGAGTGAACAGTTTGGCAAAATTTGCAAATGATAGAAAATTATTCAAGGTAGTAAAGTCCAAATCAGGCTGTAAAGAGTTACAAAAGGGATCTCACAAAACTGTGTGACTGAGCAACAAAATGGCAGATAACATTCAACACTGATAAGTGCAAATGCACACTGGAAAAATTAATCTCAGCTGCACAGATACAAAAATTAGTTGTTACCACTCAAGGAAGAGATATTTAAGTTGCCATGGATAGTTCTGTAACAACTTCAGCTCAAAGCACAGCGGTGGTCAAAAAGGCTAACAGAATGTTAGAAACTATTAAGAAAGGGATAGAAAATAAGACAGAAAATATCATAATGCCACTATATAAATCCAAGGTGAGCCCACATTTTGAACACTGTGTCCAGTTCTGGTCACCCCATCTCAAAAAGTATATAGTAAAACTGGTCCAGAGAAGGGCAATAAAAATGATCCAGGCATGGAATGACTTCCATACAAGGAAAGACTAAAAAGTTTAGGGCTGTTCAGCTTAGAAAAGAGACAACTAAGGGGGAATATCATAGAGATCTATAAAATCATGAATGATGTGGAAAAAGTGAATACAGAAGTGTTATTTATTCTTTCCCACAATACAGAAATCAGGGATGAGCTGAAGAAATTAATAGACAACAAGGTTTAATGTAAACAACAATATTTTTTCACATAATGCACTCATTGTGGAACTATGGAACTCATTACCATGGGATGTTGCGATGGCCAAAACTATAACTGCAACCAAAATAGACATAGGTAAGTTCAGCGAGGATAGGTCCATTAATTGCTATTAGTTAAGATGATCGGGGATGCTACCCCATGTTCAGGGCAATCCTAAACCTCTGACAGCCAGAAGCCAAGAAGGGAAGACAACTCTCCTGTTCTGTACACTCCTTCTGAAGTACCGTTATACAAGGCACTGGTGAGACCTCACCTGGAATACTGTGTGCAGTTCTGGTCTCCCATGTTTAAGAAGGATGAATTCAAACTGGAACAGGTACGGAGAAGGGCTACTAAGATGATCCGAGGAATGGAAAACTTGTCTTATGAAAGGAGACTCAGGGAGCTTGGCTTGTTTAGCCTAACTAAAAGAAGGTTGAGGGGAGATATGATTGCTTTCTATAAATATATCAGAGGGATAAATACCGGAGAGGGAGAGGAATTATTTAAGCTCAGTACCAATGTGGACACAAGAACAAATGGATATAAACTGGCCACCAGGAAGTTTAGACTTAAAATTAGACGAAGGTTTCTAACCATCAGAGGAGCGAAGTTTTGGAATAGCCTTCCAAGGGAAGCAGTGGGGGCAAAAGATCTATCTGGCTTTAAGATTAAACTCGATAAGTTTATGGAGGAGATGGTATGATGGGATAACATGGTTTTGGTAATTAAATATTCACGATAAATAGGCCCAATGGCCTGTGATGGGCTAAGATCCGAGTTACCCAGGAAAGAATTTTCTGTAGTATCTGGCTGATGAATCTTGCCCATATGCTCAGGGTTTTAGCTGATCGCCATATTTGGGGTCGGGAAGGAATTTTCCTCCAGGGCAGATTGGAAGAGGCCCAGGAGGTTTTTCGCCTTCCTCTGTAGCATGGGGCACGGGTCACTTGCTGGAGGATTCTCTACTCCTTGAAGTATTTAAACTACAATTTGAGGACTTCAATAGCACAGATATAGGTGAGAGGTTTTTTTGTAGGAGTGGTGGGTGAAATTCTGTGGCCTGCGTTGTGCAGGAGGTCAGACTAGATGATCATAATGGTCCCTTCTGACCTAAATATCTATGAATCTATGAATCTCCGGTATTGGCCACTGTTGGAGACAGAAACAGAATACTGGGCTAGCTGGACCATTGTCTGGCCCAGTATGGCCCTTCTTATGCTCTTATGTTCTAAAGGCTCCACTAGCTCCCCACTATTCGAGCTTTCCATTGCCACAGGAAAAGACCCTGGCAGCAGCGAAAGGCTCCCCCAGTTCCCTGCTGCTGTAGCCTCTCCCATTGCTTCCACGTTGCCAGAGCCTTTCATGAACACATGTGGCTACACACCACAGTGTGGACGCATCTTTCTTTTCACTGTGGTGTGTAGCTACACATGTCCTACATGCTGCCACCACTGGTGTTCAGTGTAGATGTAGCCTCAGAGAGCGGGATAGCAAAGGTGAACCCAGAGTCCAGAGTTTGAGAGTCTGGGGAAGTTAAACCTACCAGAGACTGTTGTGATAACAGAGCCTACACATTTACTCTAATTGTGAGCTCAACTGTGGGGAAATTTATAAAGCATCACATTAACCTATAACAATAAATGCTGATGGGAAAAGATTGCAAAAAGGAGACAGAAAAATTGAATTAGTCTAAACAAAAAGGCCTACTGATATAATTCGGGGAGTGTGTTAAGGTCATGCCTGATAAATAAGTTCAACAGGCTTCTTCCAAGGGGGTTTACCCAGATAGACCTTTTTAAAAATGTATTTAGAATCAAATATTTGTATTTAATTGAGTTATATGAAAATGGTAAGCTTTCCCCCCTCATAACCTAAGCTTTAACAGGTCTAAAGTCCTTCGGGCCAGACTGTGACAGGCCTATGCACAGTTTGGGAAAAATGTAAGGAGCAGTCCCTTTTCCACTTTGAGGAGTCTGCAGAAGGGTTTGTCACAAGTACAGTTCCTGGTTCAGTGTGTCACCAGGGGTACACAGGAACCCAAAGAGGGAGGGAATCAGGCAGGACCATAGCACTAGGGCCCATCCCCTTTTAAGCACATCACTCTGCAACAACAAGGCCTAGTAAAATCTAGGGTAACCTTCTATGTTGCTAAGACAATTCAGTGAAAATGAAAACGTCTAAACTGTCTTCTTCCCCATTTTAATTAAGTACTGTACAATTGACCTCTCTTTGTTCCCCAATCCCACTGTAAATTTCTTATCGCTCCACCATCTTTTCCATCTAAATCTGATCTTTCCATCTCATCCTTCGGTCTTTCAATTCACTAGATGGAGTTTAGTTTGCAACTCTGTGTGTTTTTTGCTCCTTAGTGATCTTGTGAGACTACAAATTACGATGTAAGATAACTGACTAAGACTTGGCAGATACAATATTTGCGACGGTTTCCTGAATTCCATGGAGATCCTATCAGTCCCTAACAGCATTATAATCAGATGGTTAATTTTTCCAAACCTGCATACTACTAATTCTGAAACTTGCATACTACTTGGTAAAAACATATGGCTTTTTAAAAAAAAACCTTAAGGCATTTATAAGAATATAAGGACAAGGAACAGCCAAGTTAAACTCTCAAAATGTTGTGGGCTGCTCTGAGCTACGTGTGCTTTTCATGTTGAACTCTCCAAAGCATGATAAAATAAAAAAACAAGGTTCTTGATGAATGAATGAGGCCTTTACTGTTCTACAGCCTGTACTGAGGTGCTCATTAATATTTAAAAGACAGCATTTAAAATAAGACAGAATATTTAAAAGCTGGCATTCTCTCTCTTATTAGGACTATTCTGTCTTCTACTCTGAGAGAACTGAGCCACCACTGGGAACATTCTTGTTTCTACATACAGAAGCCTCCCCGCCATCCCCAGCAACCAATCCTAGCCTTCAGATCACACAGCATATTCATTCAACTTCCTAAAGCAGATGATATGGGGTCAAGATAGTAAAAGTTTCCCTTTTTCAGCCAGGCTGCTGATGGTAGACACATCTTCATTTGTAAGACCCACAACATTTCTGATGGTACATCTCCAAAAATGGAGCATTGAGGTTATTACTAATTAAATGTTGTTAATGGATACAGTGATCGGGTAAATCCAACAGATGCAGACCATTGTTGGATGAACATTTATAATTAATTTTCCATTACTAATTTCCAACTCATACTATGATAATGTATGATTTCCCTGTAACTCTGAGCTTGTTTTTGCTACATGGCAGTTTAATTCCTCATAGCAGTAGCAATGCATATTGTTAACTCACTGTTAAGTTACCTCAGTAATAGTGAAGAGGCTTTGATTCACCCTTACAACCCTCCACTCTCATTTCTGAGGTGTCACCTGGTGCTGTAATTTTCAAATGAATAGCCATTAGCACAGATGCAGGAAATCTAACTCATCACATGCATGTTTTGGTTTATAACTAAAGATGGCTTTGCAAGCTTAGTAAGAGCTTAATTAAAAGCTGGTGGTGAATATAAGTGACACTGAAATTATGCCATTTAAATAAAACACAAAAAGTAGCTCTGCAGATTATATTTCCCCCCTGGCAAAAATACACTTAACCTAATAGAAAAAATAGCTTAAAAACTATGATTTGGAGAAGTTTTAAAGTTGTTTCCCCAGTTTGGTAATTTATTTGATGTCACGCCTGGCCTTTTAGTCAGGGCTGTTCAGTGCTGCTTTGGGAGTTTTGTTTAGTGGTTTGCTTTTCACAGTATTATATCCTCTCATCTTGAGTTGACATCATTCACCACTCATCACCATTGTCTCTGTCAGATGCTACAGCATATCAGTATATACTGCAGCCTCCTCTGGATAAAAAGCAGTCACATTTACCTTTAAGAAGGTCAATTATTCTGCATCTTCAGAATTCAGACTTGTTCTTTCCAACTAGTGTTAGACCTAATAAAGCAAAATAAATCTCCGAGAAAGCTTATAGCCTGTTTTGGTTTTAGGCTCCCAAAAGTCATCTGGCACTCTCCCTCTTGCCTTGTGCCAGATTGATATAATAAAACAAAACAATTCTCCAAGGGGGAAAAAAAGCACTTACAGGTGTTGTTTATATATTTTCTGTGTCGTGCTCACATTTTTCTCTGTGCCCCTTGACTGATCACTGGTATAAAAATACATACATCTCTAAGGTGAGAAAAAGAACTTGAGAATGCTGTTTAACTTTTTAAACACAACTTTTTTCAGTTGAGATTCTGTTTTTAAAAAGTGCAATCAGTAAACAAAACATATATAGAAAAATGGAATTAGAGGCATGTGACCAAACACATATCAGCTCATGGTTTACAAAACACACACAAGCAAAAACAAGAAGTATTCAAAACCAGATGCACTACAGCTACAGTGCAGTTAAAACCACAGTATCATTAGTAGGTTCCAGTAAGAGTATAAACATTTAAAGAACTTGTATCAATATAGATACCTTGCTGCTATGTTTAGAGGAAACCTGAATTCTCTGAATTAGGAGATGACTCAAACTGAGAGGAAAAGCTATGGGGGATATAACAGGGCCCCCTTTGCTCCCGCCTTTGCTCTGCTCCAAAAACCCACTCAGAGATCCTCCGGTTCAGCAATCACCAGTGCAGTTTATTTACAGGATGCAATCCCACCACCTCCTCACCCTGTACAGCTTGGGGGTTTCATCCTTGAGGACTCCTTAGCCTCTGCACCCAGAAGGGAAGAGGTATCCTCCTTCCTCCCCTCTCTGGCTCCCCCCCTTTGCCAATCAGACAGAGGTTTCTCTAGCGAGCTCCAATTTACCTCCAATTTAATTGGAGCTGGCATGACAGCAGTTCCTGCTCAGCACCCTGTCATAGACAAATCTATAGCTGTAACTTAAAAGTCCATATATGAAGTCATTTCAGAGTTTGGGTGGCTGAGTCACCCCCATCAAGTCAATAGTCTTCCATCAGGTTGTGTGCAATGTACTACTAAGTCAATGATAAAGAAAGAAATTTTTACTCAACTCTTAATTATGTTTTTAAAGGACATATCTCCCAATCCTAACAGGTTGGTCCCTCTGGCGCTATGCAGCAGGATGAGGGGAGCTGCAAATAACATAGCAGGTGGAATCAGAGAAAGGTAACCCTGAGGAAAATTCTAGAAGAAAATTAAGTCCAAAGCCAGGAAGACTAAAGGCTTGATATTTTATAATAAGGTTAAAAACATGGCAAGATACATTAACCATGGGGGATGGGAGGAGTGCTTAATGATGAAAAAAACAGCAAAAGCACCGAAATACAAATATGTAAAATCAGAAGTAAAAAATAAATAAATAAAAATCTCAGTTAGGAGGAGGGCTAGATTGGCGGACATAGCCTTTAAGGAAGGGCTTGTCTAGACTTTGTTTTTTAAACAAAAAGCAGTTTAGCTAACATGAATGAAATAAACCTTTATTTCTAGCTAGGGAAGGGATAAAGGAACAGAAATGAGGAATAATTAAAAATGTTTCTATCTTTGGAAAGATCTGAATGCCAATCTTAAGAGAAAGGACTTAGCTAGCCTGTCCCAATGAAGGGAAAATAAATATGCCAGGTCAACAATAAATGGACTTAAACTAAAATATATACACAAGTGTCAAGGTTCCTTCCCCACTCTGAACTCTAGGGTACAGATGTGGGGACCTGCATGAAAAACCCCCTAAGCTTATTTTTACCAGCTTAGGTTCAAACTTCCCCAAGGTACAAACTATTTTACCTTTTGTCCCTGGATTTTATTGCTGCCATCACCAAGCGTCTAACAAAATATAACCGGGAAAGAGCCCACTTGGAAATGTCTTTCCCCTCAAAATCCTTCCAAGCCCTACACCCCCTTTCCTGGGGAAGGCTTGATAAAAATCCGCACCAATTTGCATAGGTGAACACAGACCCAAACCCTTGGATCTTAAGAACAAGGAAAAAGCAATCAGGTTCTTAAAAGAGGATTTTAATAGAAGTAAAAGAATCACCTCTGTAAAATCAGGATGGCAAATACATTACAGGGTAATCAGATTCAAAACATAGAGAATCCCTCTAGGCAAAACCTTAAGTTACAAAAAGACACAAAAACAGGAATCTACATTCCATTCAGCACAGCTTATTTTCTCAGCCATTTAAGCAAAACAGAATCTAATGCATATCTAACTAGATTGCTTATTAACCCTTTACAGGAGTTCTGACCTGCATTCCTGCTCTGGTCCCGGCAAAGGCAATACAGACAGAGAGAACCCTTTGTTCCCCCACCCCCCCCCCCAGCTTTGAAAGTATCTTGTCTCCTCATTGGTCATTTTGGTCAGGTGCCAGCGAGGTTATCTTTAGCTTCTTAACCCTTTACAGGTGAAAGGGTTTTTTCCTCTGGCCAGGAGGGATTTAAAGGTGGTTAGCCTTCCCTTTATATTTCTGACAACTAGAAAAAATCATTCCACAATATATGTAGAAATAGATTAAAAAAGAAGAAAACACAAGGCTTAGTGTTTAGTTATGACTGGAAAGCCCTTCTATTGAATCAGAGGGTCACCAAAGAACCAACTTATAGTGTTTAGAAAAGGTATGGTTAATTGTCCAAGTTGCAGCCCTTTGTATTTCTTCCACATACACTCCTGTTCTTTGTGTCTTCACTGCATCTGTGTTTCCATTCCTATAGGATACACTCTTCTAGCTGCCACATATGGAATCTGGCCTATGGGAGCACGTCTAGTCTCAAGACCATGGATCTCAGAGTATTCATTAGCAATTTGATCGGAATCTTCCTGGAATGGTGAACATAAAAGATCTGCTCTTGAAGTTTTGTTAATCTTTCCAGGTATAAAAAGAATTTGCCAGAAAAGCAGTCTATTGTCACTTTTAAGTGTTCCATTATCCGTGTCAAGTAAAGTGAGCTTTCCTCCAGACTTACGATAAAACAATAGTTTCTAGAAAATGCACTCTAGGTATGACGCTCACGGACTCTTCAAAAAAGGAGCCTTGATTCACATGTTGTCTAAATAGGGCTAGGCAAAGTCTGTTCAGCCCAGGTTTTGATACCATGTCCATTGCTTTGAATACTCTCGACATTCTCAGCTATAAAAACAGCACTCTCAGGGCTGTGGATAAATTGAAGGGTAGAGTGCATATCTGAGAATAGGCATCCTGACAATCGACCAAAACTTTTTGAGTGAAAAATGCAGCAACACTGCAACAATTCAGCAACACTGACATATTTCACAAATGCATGTAGGTTTTCCCAAACTGTTCGTTAACAAAACAAACAAAAAATTAAAAGAATCCAAAGAAAGTAAAAACATTTCATTTTGACACAAATTGCTTCAGTTTTTCATTTTGAAACAATTTTGTTTCAAAATTTCCTTTAATTTCATTTATTAAATTCAAAAACATTAAAATACTAGATATTTAAATGAAATGTTTAACTCAATCCAACATTTTTTTTTCTTTAATTCACCATTTTTTAAAAAAAATTGTGTTTGGTCCAACCTAAAACTATTATGCTCTTTGAAATGTCCAAAGAATTAAAAAAATCAGTTATTCACCTAGCTTAACTGAAGAAGTTGAAAAGGAAGTTGGCATGATCCAAGAAGCAGGAAAGGATGATTACTTTAGCTGTTGGATATTGGCTAGAGTGAAAAGGAGGCTTTTGTGGGGTCCCGGCAAGACAGAAACACAGTGTGAACTTGGTTTTTGGCAATATTGATATTTTATTATAATCAGTGAATACATAAGAATCTCTAAAAAGAAAAGGAGTACTTGTGGCACCTTAGAGACTAACAAATTTATTTGAGCATAAGACGAAAAGGAGTACTTGTGGCACCTTAGAGACTAACGAATTTATTTGAGCATAAGCTTTCGTGAGCTACAGCTCACTTCATCAGATGCATTCAGTGGAAAGTACAGTGAGGAGATTTTATATACACACAGACCATGAAAAAATATACATTGTAAGGAGAGTGATCACTTAAGATGAGCTGTTACCAGCAGGAGAGTGGGGTCGGGGGAGAGAAAACCTTTTGAAGTGATAATCAAGGTGGGCTATTTCCAGGAGTTAACAAGAATGTCTGAGGAACAGTGGGGGGGGGGGAATAAACAAGGGGAAATCGTTTCACTTAGTATAATGACTCAACCACTCCCAGTCTCTATTCAAGCCTAAGTTAATTGTATCCAATTTGCAAATTAATTCCAATTCAGCAGTCTCTTGTTGGAGTCTGTTTTCAAAGTTTTTTTGTTGAAGGTAGTCACTGAGATCAGAAATCGAGTGACCAGAGAGATTGAAGTGTTCTCCGACTGGTTTATGAATGTCATAATTCTTGACATCTGATTTGTGTCCATTTATTCTTTTACGTAGAGACTGTCCAGTTTGACCAATGTACATGGCAGAGGGGCATTGCTGGCACATGATGGCATATATCACATTGGTAGATGTGCAGGTGAACGAGCCTCTGATAGTGTGGCTGATGTGGTTAGGCCCTATGATGGCGTCCCCTGAATAGATATGTGGACACAGTTGGCAACGGGCTTTGTTGCAAGGATAGGTTCCTGGGTTAGTGGTTCTGTTGTATGGTGTGTGGTTGCTGGTGA
Source organism: Chelonia mydas (assembly GCF_015237465.2). Classification (NCBI taxonomy): domain Eukaryota; kingdom Metazoa; phylum Chordata; order Testudines; family Cheloniidae; genus Chelonia; species Chelonia mydas. Next base: position 166,242,444 of record NC_057850.1, read on the forward strand.
GTATTTGCCTCAGGTTGGGGGGCTGTCTGTAGGCAAGGACTGGCCTGTCTCCCAAGATTTGTGAAAGTGATGGGTCGTCCTTCAGGATAGGTTGTAGATCCTTGATAATGCGTTGGAGAGGTTTTAGTTGGGGGCTGAAGGTGACGGCTAGTGGCGTTCTGTTATTTTCTTTGTTGGGCCTGTCCTGTAGTAGGTGACTTCTGGGTACTCTTCTGGCTCCGTCAATCTGTTTCTTCACTTCCGCAGGTGGGTATTGTAGTTGTAAGAATGCTTGATAGAGATCTTGTAGGTGTTTGTCTCTGTCTGAGGGGTTGGAGCAAATGCGGTTGTACTGTAGAGCTTGGCTGTAGACAATGGATCGTGTGGTGTGGTCTGGGTGAAAGCTGGAGGCATGTAGATAGGAATAGCGGTCAGTAGGTTTCCGGTATAGGGTGGTGTTTATGTGACCATCGCTTATTAGCACCATAGTGTCCAGGAAGTGGATCTCTTGTGTGGACTGGTCCAGGCTGAGGTTGATGGTGGGATGGAAATTGTTGAAATCATGGTGGAATTCCTCAAGGGCTTCTTTTCCATGGGTCCAGATGATGAAGATGTCATCAATATAGCGCAAGTAGAGTAGGGGCATTAGGGGACGAGAGCTGAGGAAGCGTTGTTCTAAGTCAGCCATAAAAATGTTGGCATACTGTGGGGCCATGCGGGTACCCATAGCAGTGCCACTGATTTGAAGGTATACATTGTCCCCAAATGTGAAATAGTTATGGGTGAGGACAAAGTCACAAAGTTCAGCCACCAGGTTTGCCGTGATATTATCGGGGATAGTGTTCCTGCTGGTAATAGCTCATCTTAAGTGATCACTCTCCTTACAATGTATATTTTTTCATGGTCTGTGTGTATATAAAATCTCCTCACTGTACTTTCCACTTTATGCATCCGATGAAGTGAGCTGTAGCTCACGAAAGCTTATGCTCAAATAAATTGGTTAGTCTCTAAGGTGCCACAAGTACTCCTTTTCTTTTTGCGAATACAGACTAACACGGCTGCTACTCTGAAACCTGTCATAAGAATCTCTGTGGGGCTTCATACAATGTGGAACATTAGTTCCATTAGTTAGCAGTATGAGAACATATTGAATAATATTACTATATTGTCTTTGCAATATGATTGACTCTATAGTTCTTCTTAACCACATCTATATCTGATTCCAACAAAATACTGTGTAGATCTGAAAACAAAATGTCTTGTACAGTATGCACTAGCTTTCCTGTATTTCTGTAAACTTTGTCTGCTTGTTGATATATTTTCAAAGACTGTAAAGGTAGGGTTAGTTTTTATCAAACGCATAGACTTTGGTTTAATTAAAAACACTGTAATATCTTGGAAGTGGTTTCAATTTGGTTTAATTAAGTATCACTGATGTACATGGAAGTCCCAGCCCGCTGAACAATAGCACAATCATTGTCTAGTTACCAATATCTCTTCATTCATAAGAATCGTCATAGGGGATAAGGTATCTCCCTAAAAAATATCTCATTTGTCACAGTCTTTTGAAAGGACCTCTTTCCAGCAAAACTAGGTCTAAAAGCCATGCAGTGAGGAATAGATACTTGGGTTTGACACAGATTTCCAGGACTGGGGCAGTTTTTTACCGCTTTTTTTCTCATTACCCCAAAGCCATAATGACCAATGGTATCCAAGAAGTTGAAAGTACAGGTGAGGAACAGAAGTTCACCTGAAGCAAGAAGACTAACCCAGGGGACAAGGACAGAGAACTGTGTTAAAGTGGAAAAGCTATTTTTTCACAATATTACAATGTATTATTAATTATAATTATATAGACCCCTTCATCCAGAGCATTACAAAAATGCAACATAGAAAAAACTCTTGGTTTAGAAACCATCATATGGACAGCAGAGGAAAAAAGATAGTTTGCCAGTGGTGAGAACTTTTCCTCAACATGAAATCATTTTTTAAACAGTTATGAACGATTTTAGTTTTGTTCTTGAACTACAGCACCTTGCAATTTAAGCCTGCTTCACCATGCCTACGCTAGCAATTCTTTATTTTTTTTTTTCATTTGCGTGAGCAGGAGTATTGTTCCAAGTTTGAAGAGAAGCAATGAGGAGGTACTTGAAGTAAGTATAAAAGTTGGCGTGACTTGTTTTATAGATTACATTGATTTGCTATTGTTAGAAGAAGTTTTTGCTTTTGATGGTTGTCACAGTGCACTGAACAATAGGCACCAGAATATAAAAAGAAGAAAGGGAAAGGACAATTTTTGGGGGGAAAAAAGTAAAAGTTCACTAGTAAAAGGTATTTTTAAGAAGGGAAGGCTCCTATGTCTTGAAACTAAAGCAATACAACATGTTACAGTTTAAAAAATAATTAGTTCTCATTATTGATTCACAACCAGCACTCAACAGCTAACATTTATTAACTTAGAAACAAAAAACCCACAGTGATTTGCTTCAATTAAATCTGAACATTTTTCAGAAAAGTCACAATTTAAAAATTATACCTACTGTACATTTTCAAATGTGTCTGAATGTTTTATCAAGCTTACTTCTTTATTTATCCATAGATAAAGTGATTATAAATACAGGAAGGGAGCTCTTGCTAATCCCCACAGACAAATGTAATTGTTTCTTCTAGCCTCACAATTTAAATCTGAAAGCTGGATTTTATTTCTTCTTCACAAAAAGGGATTTGATTTACAGTTTGTCTCATGCCCAAACTTACTGAGCTCTGAAAGCTGGTTTACAGTTTCTTTACATGCACGGTTAAGGCTATATTGTAGGTATAAGGTGAGCTGGGAGGGAGGTAAGAGTGGAATGCCTAAATTAAACACAGAGAGGTTACGTGTCTTCATCCATTACCAGCACCTTTAGTCAAAGTAACCTATAATACTATGTCCCAGATTCTGATCCCCTTAATTACTGTGAGTGGCACCTTACTCCATGAGTGTACTCACTGAAGTCAATGGGACTATTCATGGAGGAAGGTGCTATTCATTGTGAATAAGGAGATCAGAAAGATCAGAATCTCGTTCTATCAGAGCACATGGTATATTTTTAGAAAAGATTCCAATGGCAACCTGATGCCAGTTGGAGTTGGATTCACTTTGCCACCATACCCTTGTGTGACAGGGTGCTAAGCAGAAAACTGCATAGCCAACCCTCTGTCACTCCAGCTCCAAATAAGGGAGCTGAATTGGAACTGGGTAGACCACCTGGCCCTCACTGGGAACGCTTGAACAGCTGCTGCCTCATCAGGCTGGGGCTGGATAACAGCCTCAGGGGAAGGAAGCCAGGGGAAGGAGCTGGAAAGAGGAAAGCTGCAGTAGAGGAAAGGCAGTGAGAGGAAGCAGAGAGAGATAGCTTGCCCCCTCTCCCCTGCCTGGAGATAGACTGCAGCTTTGCGGAATTTTGCGGGTGGACCAACTCTGGAGGGCAGGGGAAAGGGCGGAAACTGTCCTCCATTCCTGTGAGGGTGGGCAGGAGAGCCCAGCGGGGTCTGGTAGACTCAGCTTGCTCTCTTGAAAGGAGGGGGCTGGTGAAGCCGCAGTGGATAATCCCTGGGGCCAAAATAAATCTGGAATGCACCCATAGGGATGAGAGGCAGTGCCCAATGGCCCAGGTATCCCTCGAAGTTTGGGGCCAGTTCCATTGGAAATGGGTCGGGGTGGTAGGCACCGAGTGGGACCCCTGCCCAAGAGGGAAAGGAGATAGGCCCAAGGTGAGAGAAGGGAGAGGAGGTCTCGGAGACAGAAACCCCTAGACAACAGAGCCCAAGCCAGGAAGGATGGGAGAAAGGGAGTATCTGCCCCAAGGCTCTCAGCAGAGCCAGTGGGCCCAACAGAACTCTCTGTAGGCAGACCCCTGGAAGATGAGTCCCAAATCCTGCTTGAGGGGTCTGGGGAATTGGAGGTCCTGGGTGACCAGGAGGAAGCTGGGGCCAATCCGGAATCCCTGTCAGAGGTGAAAGGGGGAAAGAAAGGGGGCGCACCCAGGGGTGTGACTGGGGTGATGACCTCTGGGTGGAAGCAGCGCTATGGGGTGGCCCACCCCCCACGCAATGTGGTTTCTGTGGGTGGGGGATGGCTGAACCCTGCAAGGAAGCCCCTGCAGGTCACCAAAAGAGGAAGAACTCCCCAGTAGGACCCCCCCATTAGAGGGCGGAGGAGACCAGTATGGTTGAACCCCGTGGTTCTGAAAAAGGGAGGAGGCATGTGACAGGGTGCTAAGCAGACAACTGTTTAGCCAACCCTCTGTCACTCCAGCTCCAATTAAGGGAGGTGAATTGGAGCTGGGTAGACCACCTGGCCCTGACTGGGGAAGCGTTAACAGCTGCTGCCTCATCAGGCTGGGGCTGGATAAGAGCCCCCAGGGGAAGGAAGCCAGGGGAGGAATTGGAAAGAGGAAAGCTGCAGTAGAGGAAAGACAGTGAGGGGAAGCAGCAAGAGATAGCTTGCCCCCTCTCTCCTGTCGGTGAACTGCAAGAAGGGGACTACTTGTATGGTGGAAAGGTGGTGGGAGCACAGTCTGTAAATAAAAGCAGCAGGTGGGCACTGTACCAAAAGGTATCTGTGCAACTTTCTCAGCCAGCAGGGGCAGGAGCCAGGAGGGCCCTGCAGGATGCTTTTAAACCTTAGAAAGTCTCCCCTGCCAATATCATATGCCGGATAGACATACGATCAACCGGGATTCTCATGGAGTTAAACTTTTAGGGACAGATTTTCAGCTTGTATAAATTAGCATAGCTACACTGATTTCATCGATGCTACGCCAATTTATATCAGCTGAGGATCTGGCCCATATTTACAGCCCAGAAAATTCTCTGAAAAGCCTACCTGCAGGGACATATATTTTTAAGTACTAATGCATCACCTGTTCTCTGTGTTCTGAGACAGAAGTTTCACAATCACAAATTAAGAGGGGCTGAAAGCTGGGAGCATGCATATTGTTAATGGCACAAAAATAGCTTGAAATAGAGAGAAAATTATACTTTTCAGTTTTACATTTATTGGCCAAAAGTAACTTCACATTTTGCAGGGACTAACTGCTTAAAACTGTAGTTCTGACACAATGGGTCAAATTCACTGGCATGCTCTTGTTGCTTTATCAAAGAATCATAGAAGATTAGGGCTGGAAGAGACCTCAGGAGGTCATCTAGTCCAACCTCCAGCTCAAAGCAGGACCAATCCCAACTAAATCATCCCAGCCAGGGCTTTGTCAAGCTGGGCCTTAAAAACCTCTAAGGATAGAGATTCCACCACCTCCCTAGGTAACCCATTCCAGTGCTTCACCACCCTCCTAGTGAAATAGTTTTTCCTAATATTAAACCCAGACCTCTTGCACTGCAACTCTGCTATGCTGTTGATGCAAAGTAAAAGCAGACCCAGGTAAACAGGCTATTTAAGCTGAGTTTACGGTTGCTGTGCTTCACCAGAGCAGCACAAAGGGTAGAGTGTAATGATGTAACTGTCCCACTATTCTTAAACTCCGAAACTTGCAGTGGAACTCATACCAAAGGGGAAGGCATTTGCTGCTATCTTAGTCCCTGTGAAGAAGATATTGTCTAGCTCTATCCTCAGAATCTTACATTAGAGAAGAAGAGACACTAGGTAGACGTCCCTCTTATGTTATGGGAACATTCCAAGTACGTTCTCATGCCCAATACGTCACACAAAAATGGAAGATGTCAAAATGGAATTTAGTCATCACTGACTTTCTCCAATTGCCATTTCCTATAGCTGAAGCAGACATGGTAATCACGACCAGAAGGAAAACCAACAAACAAAACCATAAGGACATACAGGAACAGTTGACAATATCACAGGAAGACCTGTGACCACAGTATTATGTGTGTGATTGTTAGTATCTAAAGTTCTATCTACTGCAGTGAAAAAGAACTAGCCGAGAATATTTGTGAGAAACCAGCCAGAAATGTTCATAATGGTTACTGGGTATGAAAACGGGCAGCCAAACAGATGACTGAAAGGTTTCTGACTTTAAGCTCAACCAACATTGACTCACAGGAAATAAGAGATATCGACAGGAGACCTCTCTCTTGACAACATTCATTCACCTTGCTAACCCAGCTCATGAGAGCTACATTGCAGAATACCATATGAATAATCTGTCACTGAGAACATCTTTAAGCTCTTGTACTTCAGGTGTGAGGATACTGCAGGGGTCTACAGGTGGGGTTGCTTCTCTCTCTCTTGCTGAAGTGTGCAAGGTGTTCAATGTATAAGGAAACACAGAAGACTAAAGCATGCAACCCACCAGACATTCTTTCACAATACCAGAGACTTACACAGACAAGTGAGCTTTCTGGACTTATTGTTGTGCTGTCTGCTTGGTCAAACCTCTTCATCATGAGCATAAAGAGCACCTGTTAAGCTTGAGTTGGCAGGTAGTGAAAGTCCATATCTATGCTAGAACTTGAGCTCTGCTTGATGCCTGTTGAAAACACACTTCCTCCCACCATAGGTCCTCCTCTTCAACAGTATTTGAACATAGTTTGCCCATTGGTGTGGACAGGGTTGAACTGTATTCAACACCTGATGCACAAAATGTGATCACTGTCTGTTGAATGACGGAATCTGTCACTGTCTCTTCATCAGATGCTGATACAGGTCAGCCATGTCTGTACCAGATGCATTGAATTCAATTGAGTCACCAGCCTGTTTATACCAGTGGCGAATTTGGTTCAAAATCTTGGTATAGTGGAGTGTATGTCTAGAGATAATAGTAAGAGGGTGTCATAAATATAAAAGGAAAGGGTAACCACCTTTCTGTATACAGTGCTATAAAATCCCTTCTGGCCAGAGGCAAAACCCTTTCACCTGTAAAGGGTTAAGAAGCTAAAGTAACCTTGCTGGCATCTGACCCAAAATGACCAATGAGGGGAAAAGATTCTTTCAAATCTGGAAGGGGGAGCAGGAAACAAAGGGTTGGTCCGGCTGTGTGATGCTTTTGCTGGGAACAGATCCGGAATGCCTGATCAGCCTTACAACTCCTGTAAAGTTAGTAAGTAATCTAGCTAGAAAAAAATTAGATTTTCTTTTGTTTAATGGCTGGTAAAATAAGCTGTGCTGGATGGAATGTATATTCCTGTTTTTGTGTCTTTTTGTAACATACGGTTTTGCCTACAGGAATTCTTTATGTTTTGAATCTGATTACCCTGTAAGGTATTTACCATCCTGATTTTACAGAGGTGATTCTTTTACCTCTTCTTTAATTAAAATTCTTCTTTTAAGAACCTGATTGATTTTTCATTGTTCTTAAGATCCAAGGGTTTGGGTCTGTGTTCACCTGTACAAATTGGTGAGGATTCTTCTCAAGTCTTCCCCAGGAAAGGGGGTGTAGGGCTTGGGGGCATATTTTGGGGGAAGACGTCTCCAAGTGGGCTCTTTCCCTGTTCTTTGCTTAAAACGCTTGGTGGTGGCAGCATACGGTTCAAGGACAAGGCAAAGTTTGTACCTTGGGGAAGTTTTTAACCTAAGCTGGTAAGAATAAGCTTAGGGGGTCTTTCATGCAGGTCCCCACATCTGTACCCTAGAGTTCAGAGTGGGGAAGGAACCTTGACAGAGGGTTGTCTTTATTATATATGAAAGTCCAGCATGCAGAGCCTGAGAACAGGTATCAGGAAGTTTGAAGATGACAGACTTTTACTACCTAAATCAGGATTTGGCTCTGCGGTGATCTCCATGAAAGCCCCACTAAGCCTCCATAGCTAACGCAGGAGTGGAAAGTGAATTTCTTCTATTAATTAGGGGCTTGAGGTGCTAAAAGGAAAATACTGCCAGGAAGAATAAGTAGGCAATAGACAGAGGATACTGCTGCTTTATTTAGATAAGACTGCATGTTAAAGCAACCAAATTCCTTCTTATTTAGTGTAAAGACAAAGAAAAATCTTAGTCACACAGGGGAGTTGGAGCCTTGAAAAATGTGCACATTATTCAATCATTTACTGCTGCTTTTTATTTTAAATTTTAAGTGCATCTATTATTGCAGGGTTTTGTAAATTAACATCAACATTGTAAAATCAGAGGGGAAAAGGATAGTTTTTGTATAAAACACTGAGGTTATTTTTGGAAGCTTTTCGACACTTTTTAATCATTAAGTATTCTTGCATTCATAACCTCTGCTTAGTTTTTATTTGTAATGGCTTTGCAGATTATTACCAATATATTTCTTTATTAAGTACTCTACCTTTCTGTCTCCCCTATATTCTTTGGATTGGATTTGGATCTCAATAGTGTAACTCACTGATTTTGATGGAATTGCTCCTGATTTACAGAGTCATAGACTTTAAGGTCAGAAGGGACCATTATGATTGTCTAGTCTGACCCTCTGTACAATGCAGGCCACAGAATCTCACCCACCCACTCCTGTAATAAACCCCTAACCTATGTCTGAGCTATTGAAGTCCTCACAGCGTAAACTGGACCAGATTCAGGTTCTTGGTGTTTAGGAATTATCTACTTGAAATATACAGAAACTACCAGCCAGATCCTCAAGCAATAAAAATTGGAGTAGCCCCATGGAAGCAAAGGGACCTGTGCCAATTTACAGCATATGATGATCTGGCTCTGGAGCTGAGTCTCATGGGTGGGAGGGCATGAAGATCTGTACCATTTTGCACTTGACAGACTGTACTGGTAATATGAACCCTATTACATTATTGAAACACAATGGACGAAATTAGCTAGGAGCTGAAGCAGTTAGTTTCTTAATCTCCTTGTGCTCCAGGGGGAAAAAAAAGGGGCGGGGGGAGGCAGCGTTTTTAGGAAATGGCCCTCAGGAGAAGCTGAGAGCAACCCTCCTCCACTAAATCAGCATATCTAACCAGATCAGTAATTAACAATATTGGCACTAATAACCTTCAGCAGCATGGCAGCCTGCTGATACCAGTTGGGACTGCTGCAGTCATTACTGCAGAAAGGAGAAGGAAGTACTAGAATTTGCACAGATGGAGGTAATGGGGAGAAATAAGTGTTTTGGAGAAAGGAAAAAATAAACTTTATGAGCTAGAAAAAGTGACCGATTTTGAACAACTGAAGTAGCTGAAGTTTAAATCTTCATCACCAAATGTATTCTCTCTCAAGCATGCCATTATTTTTTTTAAAAAAAAAAGGAAAGAAAAATGCTGCTTAATGCAGCAGTTTGGAAATAAATGATCGTTTTAAAGCAGAAGGAACTGACTGCTTAAGAACAACATCTTTAAATCTAAAAAGCGGCTAGTACCCACATATCATAGCTTTAAAGCTATTCGGAACGGTCTTTTGCAATTAACCCGAATTACTGTTTCCTGTATCAAGTGAAATAATCCTTCTGGCAGCTGATAAGGAAAAAATGAATATGTATAATGTGGGAGGAAGTTGTGGCTTTGGGAGCCTTGGGAGATGCAGAATCCCTATTTCTCTTCCAGGGAAAGCTCTAGATATTGTATAGTTGGTGACTGGCTGTCCTGGAGCTGAATAAAAAATTCAATCCAATCCTCTAGTGTCCTTCACCAGTCCAGGGACTTTACACAACAACTCCACACAAACATAGCTGAAACAGCTTTCATGTAGTAGTGGACACTTTCACCTCAAAAGCATGCAATTAAGAATTAAGATTCTTACCACAAAACTAGAGAAGAGCTTACCCAGACGAAAAAACAAATCATGCTTCCCTCAACACTGCATGTGTTAGTTTAGGTACAATTTACCAGCTATTCAGGGAAGTGATTAGAGGTGCGGGCTAACAGTCAAAAGTCCAAGTTCTATTTCCAGCTCTAACACTGACTCACTGTATCATTTTGGATGAGTTGAGCGGGGGGGGGGGGCGGGGCGGGGAGGGATAGCTCAGTGGTTTGAGCATTGGTCTGCTAAACCCAGGGTTGTGAATTCAATCCTTGAGGGGGCCATTTAGGGATCTGGGGCAAAAATTGGGCATTGGTCCTGATTTGAGCAGGGGGTTGGACTAGATGATCTCCTGAGGTCGCTTCCAACCCTGATATTCTAGGATTAATCTGTGCCTCAGTTTCCCCATCTTTGAAACAATGTTAATGATTACCTTACCCCTTTTTACATAGGGTTGTTGGGACAATTAATTAATTCTGGCGCAAAGGTGTCTTGATAAAAATAGCCCTCCACCTAGCAACAAACTAGCAATAGCTTCGCAAGGGATTGCACCATGGCCCACCTTTTCATTATCTCTTCTCACCCTGTATTTCTAATACACTGAAACAAGAAGAGCAAGAGTCATGAGATCTTTCACTCAGTTCTGCAGAACAGACATATTTTGTGAAAGGATGACCTTGCACCATATTAAAAATCTCTAGGTACTGATGTTACAAATTTTCTGAAGGGACCATTGGAAGTGATGGATCAAGGTAGCCACTGCAACCCTTTTAGAACTATGGTCAAATATTTGATGTATTTCATTCAAAGTGTATATATAGGATATATCCTTCATATTCAGAGTCATGAACACATCTTAAGTCACTTTACTAGGGTTCTGCAAGATGTACAGTAAGCATGACCTTGATATAAGTAGGCTCTTATATCTTCATTGAAAAGACAAGCACCTTTAGAAAAACACTTTGAGGCTCATTTCAGAGATATATGTGCAATCATCTCAAGTCATTCTTACTTCTTATGGGTATACTACTTGTGTCTGGCCTTTCAGATCCTGCACATAACAGGCATGGATCCTTCCCCGCATTCTTCACCTTCAAGATTATTAATAATTAAAATAATGTACAGTCCTTTAATTTAAATCTAAATTTATCTGGAAACTGAATGAATGAGGACTTCAGTAGATATTAAATTACCTGTAAATGGAATTGATTTGTAGAAGAAACCAAAAAATACCAACCAAAAGAAACCAGAATCAATGTGCCAATAACCATCACAAAAATGGATGCAAAGCCTTATAGTGGATGACATATTACAAAATGAAGAACATTGAGTGATATTATTTAAGATCAGGTTGAATTCCCCTCCCTGCTCCTTTCTGAAAATAGAAACTGTCATTATGAGTAAGAAGCTAAAGAGGACTCTCACAGGAAAATAAGATTTCTTTTCATTTAGTCATTTGGCTAATTGCCCTTCCTCATAATGCTGTCTCTGGAAAATGAAAGTTAATAAAAAGAAAGGATTATAATTAAGCATCTAAAAATGAATACAGGTTTCGAATTAGCATTTCCATGCCTCTGAGAGCACTGAAATTTGGAGGTGACACTAACATTTAAACCCATACTTGGAATAGAGGGAAGACCCAACATGGACAAGAGATTCAGTTTTCCCAGACTCTTCCTCTTATTCACATACACACAAAACAATTTTCCAGAAAGCCGTACCATCTGTCTCTCCAAATAGACTGAATTTACTTCACAGGGCCAACAGAATCCAAATTTGTTACGTCTGAGGTAATGCTGGAAGTCTATGTGCTCAGGGCTAAATTATGGTTATCCTGATGGCACTAAAGGAGAAAGAGAACACAAGGGAAATTTCTTCTCCTAAGCATTTGCTCAGTATGCCATGATAATTTGCTTGTTAGTACTTTTAGGGGAAAGTTTGGTAATTTTACTGTCCTGATTTGAAGTGAAATGGATAAAACAGAGCAATTGAGGCATTGCAGGACTTGTTCAGACACTGAAGATGTCACGTCAAAGCCATATTTGCAGGTGCTTATGCAAACAATTTGAACATTCGTAGCTGAAATTAGTATTGATTGGGATAAAGTGAAGTTTAACAAGAGAGAAGAAGATATCTTCAGAGAAAAGGGCCTACTTAAAAAAAAAAAGGAAAAATCTTTTAATCTCTAAAATAGACTTGAAATATCTTTTCCTAGTTTTCCTAGTTAGATGTTTGTGGCAAAATATTATTCAGATATCAGACATAGGTGATACATAGTATGAAAATATTTGAGAACCAGCACAGCCTATGTGAAAAATGTAATTAGAAAACTAAAGTATCTGGACACATATCACTGAAAGGAGGGTACACAGCCCTTCTGCCCCAGTTAGAATGCCCAGGACAATAATTCTTCCATGATTCCATCTAAATATATAAAACACCTTGGACTTGAAAGAATTTAAAAATCAAAATAAGAATGGTGTTCCTCTGAAACTGCAGCAGTCAAACACTGGCCCTGTAAACGTAAGCTATGCACACACAGAGTACCACATTAGGGATACTTTGTCCAAAATTTTATTTTATAATGTAAGGCTGAGGTTTTGCAAAGAGGCCTATGGAAGTTAGGTGCTCAACTCACGTTGACTATCAGTGATGCCTTTAAGAAACCAGGTTACATCAATTAGACTAGAAATCTAGATAATACTACAGAACAGTTTCTTGTATTTTGTGATGCTCAAAATATACTACAAAATTGTTCACTATGCTCTAATTGTATTAGAAGGATTAAAAAGTAAAAGAACATCTAAGATATAATAGAGAGATATGGATATTAGTAAACCAAACTACATTCTTTTGGAGAGAAACCTAATAAGAAATATAAGAAAGGACTACTATAGAAATATTTTAGAATCAAAACAGGAATGGTATTCACTGATGTATTTAAATACATACTATAGTTAAGTGTCTGTACGTACACACGCTCACTCTCTCGCCTACCTCCATATCCTGCACATGTCTATATGGGTGCCAATGAAAAGATGGAAACAATTGCACCATGCACTGCATTTTAGTACTGAGCTGTGAATTTCTATTACTTATTCGCTAGTCAAAAGAAAACCTCACCTCCATCACAATAAATATGCCTGAAGCTATCAGAAACATAGTTAGCTTGCAACACTGACTGTGTGGTTTAATGTAGACTGTGCCATTTCAAATTTCAGCAAACAGAGGTCCACTCAGGTATTGCACCTGAGATGCCAGGAAGCATGCTTTTGAATCTTGAAAGCAATCAGAGCTCAGAATAATTAATCTCTAGAGTAACAGGATTGAAGGAGGCAAAAAAAGTAGACTAGTTTTAGGCACTATTACATGTGGATAGGACTGCAGGGTTGCTTGCAACATAAATGTCCTACGGCTTCAAAAGCAGCCACAAGTCTAGACTAATCAATAACAGATCTGGAGAAAGCTGAATTCAGTAAGTGGATGCCTTGAGCTTGATTCTGATTCCATGTATTCTGGTCTTTCACTGGTGTAACCCCATTGACTTTGATAGTTTTACTCCTGATTTACACTGGCATAGCTAAGAGAAGAATTAAGACCATCATATACGGAAGCAAATTGAGACTAGGTAGAGAAAGTTATGTCTTAGAATATATACTATACTTTCCACAGAACAATAAAGCAAATCTGATTGAAGTGATGAACTACATTAATAGACTTCTTCTGTAGTCCCTATTCAGTCAAAACTCACCCCTAAAGCCAGTGATGTTATTATTTTCCAGGTAAAGATTGCAGGAGCAAGATTGCTTAATTCCCCAAAGCAAGGATCAACCACAGAAGAAACTGTGAACCAGGAGAATAATTTAGCTGCAGGAAATGGATATTAAAAGGTGTGGTGCAACATTTATTATTACATTAATTCACAGTGACACAGCACATTACATTACAAATACAAATTCAAAATTACATTTTCAAAAATTATGTATTTCTAAAAGATACACAATGGGTTCTCTACGCATAATCATATTCAAAGTCGGGCTTAAAATTGTTGAATTGTTCACTATAAACAACAGTCATGAATTTAGCTCTTTTCTCTGTTCACAAATCGTTCACAAGCCAATCCTGAACTCTACTAATGTATCTGTTATTTGAAACAAATAGTTTGGACAAACAATTTTTCAGTTTAAGGGCTATTCATAAACTGTTTTCCGAATATTTTCACTTTTCATTACTCATGGTGGGGAACTAAGTGGCACTATTTTCAATCCCTGAATGACAGGAACCTTTTAAGCTACAGAATAAAGAATGATAAATAGCAAACAGCGAATGATGAATGATAAATAGTGAACCTCAAACAAAGCATAACTGGTAGGAATTTTCCGACAAATATTTCTCATACTAAAATTCTTGCAACATTTGGGATTTGTAACATTTTTGCAAATAGCCAGTGGATGACTGAATAGTCAAATAAAAAAAAAGTACTTTTATTCTTAATATTTACGAATCATTTTTAAAATGTGACCTCCTGTAGTTATTAAACCAGACTAATTTCACACCGTTGCAGAAATACTCATATGTTTGAAATATAACGTTCAACAAAGCAATAGCTCTTCCACAATTACTAGAGTTCTTTCATAAAGGTAAAAAATATGGTCAGTAGACACATCAAATAAATTAATAACAATGAAAATCACATAAACAAAAAGTTTCTGGGTGATAGATTAACAGACTGTTACAAATACAGATTTTATGTCTTCTTTAATTCTGGTGGACTTTTTCCAATCTGACACCTATATTTAACACCAAAATTGCCAGCAGAATACAAAGACAACAACATAAAATTCCCAGCACACTTACTGGCAAATCTTTGGGTACTGAAAAACAGAAGTCTCGTCAGATGAAACAGATAGTAAATCCCTCCCAGTGGGAAGGGTAGGAAAAGCCAAAAACAATAAAACAGAATTAAATTTATATTGTAAAGTGTATTTCAGGACACACAGAGGCACCATAAGAGATGTTCCTTGAAACCTTTTTCCCCTCGTCTGTCTGCTTTTAAAATGTGTTTTTCTTATGCAAAGTGCTTACATAAGAATGCCATGTTCTTACTCAACAGAGCTAATCCCTTAGTGTTTTCAAAGTGGTGACTTGAGTGACAAAAAAGTTTCTTTTTAGTTCTGTTAGCTAATACGAGCGAGCTGCATTCTGCTTCTTTTTTGTGCATCATGCTGTTTACTAAATTCCAATAATTTACACCTGTGCAAATCCACTGAAGGCACCTGGGCTGCACAGGTATCACAGATGGCATAATCTGAAGAAGGATGGAGCTACACAGGTGTCACTGAGGGCATAATTTGGCATGCGGAACTTTTACTATAGGTGATGATGCGTGAAAAGGTAAGACCCCACCTTGACTCTTTTATCCCTGTTTGAATTTGCAAGGCTGGCAGTTAAAAACAAAAAACAAACCAACTCCAAACATCTCTTTACTGGTAAACTGAGCACACTTGATATAGAATCATCAAGAGACAATGCATATGGAACCTCACAATGCTGTTTTTAGAACAGCTTTTCATATTAGAGCTGCAACATTTGGTGCAAAGTATCACACCTCTCCATGATTCCCAAAAAGTCCACACCACAAAAGAATTCCACCAAACCTCAGTGCACCAACGATCCAAAGCACTGCACACCCATTAGACACCCAGTATCTGCAATCAACATTTCTCCCCTACCATAGAGACACAGTGAAGTATTTCTCCTGAGCTAGTTGTGCCTCTCCAAAGTGGGCAGAGCGGCACCACCCCCTAAGACCGTACACCTTGAATAAGCTAAAATTCCTCCTGATGCTCTTGTTGGTTACAGTGAGTAGGGCTGTGCCTTATAGTCAAAATCTGCTGGATTACTTTCCAGGTTACTATTTTGAATATATTTTCAATTGTGCGAAGTACATTTGTTTTTGTCCAGGTTTTTTAATCACATTTTCGGAGAGTCACTAAAGTCACAAAAATTAGTAATCTGCAATAGGTTTAACCACCATTAGTGCAAATTGAAGTGGAGCTAGTGTATTAAATTCCTTAGAGCTGAATTCGTAGCTGCTTCTCAC
Source organism: Chelonia mydas (assembly GCF_015237465.2). Lineage (NCBI taxonomy): Eukaryota > Metazoa > Chordata > Testudines > Cheloniidae > Chelonia > Chelonia mydas. The sequence continues at coordinate 166,258,178 of NC_057850.1, forward strand.
ACAGACCAACCCCTTTATCCAGGTGGGAGTTCTGTGCATCCAGCGACTGCATACTCAGGTGTCTGGAATACTAGGGGAAGAAATTAATAGACCCCATTATTTTACTGAATGTCTTCGATCTTAGTGGAATGACCAATGCTCGCATATTTCTTAATACTTCTTTCAGCTATAATTGAAGTGAGAGTTTCTTTCATGCAAGCACGGGTAGAATAGAAATGTTTTAATTTAATTATCTAGACAGGTCAGTTCACGGATTTGCAATTTGGAATTTAAAAGATGACTTTTGTGGGTTTCCATATTTTTATTAAAGAATATTTACTGAGCTGACAGACATTACAAAGTACATGCACAGCATGCATTTCCCACTCCCCAACTCCCATCGCTACGAGAAGTCCCTGAATGAAAGAATACATAGAACTTGTTTTGGTACCAAGGTTATGGCATTTGTTATAGACAAGATTTAGTAGTTTAAAATGTATTAGGGATGTCAAACAATTTAAAAAATTAATCACAATTAATCATGAGATTAAAAACATTAATCATGATTAATCAGTTTTAACCGCACAGTTAAACAATAATAGAATACCAATTACATTTATTATAAATATTTTTGAATGTTTTTCCTACATTTTCAAATATATTTATTTCAATTACAACACAGAATACAAAGTGTACAGTGCTCACTTCATATTATTTTTTATTACAAACATTTGCATTGTAAAAAAAGATAAACAAAAGACCGTACAATCTACAAGTCGAAGCATTAAGGGACATACAAATATTTGGCATATCCAGCACGTAAATACCTTGCAACACCAGCTACAACAGTGCCATGCAAACGCCTGTGCTCACGATTGTAAATAAGCAGCAGGCAGTATTATCTCCTGTAAATGTAAACACACTTTTTTGTCTTAGCGATTGGCTGAACAAGAAGACCGAATAGACTTGTAGGCTCCAAAGTTTTATATGGTTTTGTTTTTGAGTGCAGTTATGTAAAAAAAATACATGTGTAGGTTGTACTTTCATGATAAACAGAAAAAAATACAATTTCTTTATCATTTTTACAGTGCAAATATTTGTAATAAAAAATAATAATGTGAGCACTGTACACTTTGTATTCTGTGTTGTAATTGAAATAAATACATTTGAAAATGTAGAAAAACATCCAAAAACATTTACAATAAATTTTAATTGGTATTATATTATTGTTTAACAGTCCGATTAACACTGCAATCAATCGTGATTTATTTTTTTAATTGAATTAATTTGTTTTGAGTTATTAATTTGAGTTAACTGCGATTAATTGACGGCCCTAAAATGTATCATTATTAACTAACTGGAGTTGTATTGTGCCCTATCTATTTAAGGTAATCAGGCCTCAGAAGCCTGACCTGGGCCAATATTCTCACTTCAAAACCTATAGGTTCACATGTAACCAGTGGTGAGCTGGAGCCGGTTCGCACTGGTTCACTGGAACCGGTTGTTAAATTTAATGTCCCTCGTGGGACAACCAGTTCTAAAAGGGCTTCTAAATTTAACAACTGGCCAAAAGCGGCGCCTTAGGCTGGAGCACCCATGGGGAAAATTTGGTGGGTGCAGAGCACCCACCGGCAGCTCCCCGCCCGGCCCCAGCTCACCTCACCTCCATTCCACCTCTTCCCGTGAACGCACCATCCTGCTCTGCTTCTCCACCCCCACCCCGTTTTCTTGCAAATCATCTGTTCACGCGGGAAGCGGGGGAGGGCTGAGAAGCAAGCGGCGGCTTCGCACTCAGGCCCAGGGAAGCGGAGGCAGAGCGGAGGTGAGCTGGGGCGGCGGGGGGGAGGGGGCAAGGAGGGCTGCCTGCGCCACAGCAGGTAACCCGGGGGGCGCGCAGGGAAACCGCTCCCAGCCCCAGCTCACCTCTGCCTCCCTGGGCCTGAGCGCAAAGCTGCCGCTTGCTTCTCAGCCCTCCCAGGCTTCCCATGCAAACAGCTGATTTGCGGGAAGCCGGGGCGGGGGGTGGTGGTGGTGGTGAAGCAGAGCGGGGCGGCACCTTCAGGGGAGGAGGCGGAGCGGAGGTGAGCTGGGGCGGGGCAGGAAGCTGCTGGTGGGTGCTCTGCACCCACCAAATTTTCCCCGTGGGTGCTCCAGCCCTGGAGCACCCAGGGAGTCAGTACCTAAGGCGCCACTTTTGATGTGATCAGTGGGGGAGCAGCCGCTCCCCCTGCTCCCCCCCAGCTATGCTACCCTGCCTCTAGGAGCCAGAGGGACCTGCCAGATGCTTCCTGGGAGCTGCCCCAGGAAAGCACTGCCGGGACTCCCCACCTCACCCCCCGGCAGGTCCCTCTGGCTCTTAGGGGCGGGGAGTGGTGGGCACCCATTACAGTGGCCCACGAGACCCTCCTGTCAGGTTCTGGGGGTAGTCAGGGGACGGGGAGGGAGGTGGATGGGGCAGGAGTCCCTGGGGGCAGGGGCAGGCCATGACCCACTTGTGGGGTGAGGAGGGAACTGGTTGTTAAGATTTTGGTAGCCCATCACTGCATGTAACTCTCCTGATTCGGACCTACAAATCAATAACAATTAATTAACCAATATATAAACAGTGCACGTTTATAATCTATCTATCTATCGTAGTAAGCACCAAGAAGTACCACTCAGGAAGCCCAACTCCCAGGCAGGCCTTTACATCGCAGGCGCATTGTGAAAAGCTCCAATCCTGCAGCGCTTAGAATCTATTTCAGACGGACATTTTAACTGCAGCTCAACTCCTGTGGAGTCCTGGCTGCAGCAACTCTCCAAACCCCACAGGCAGCCCAGCCAGGGATTGGGAATAATTTTCAAATGTCAAATATTCTTTTGTAGGGAATGTCCCCAAAATGAACCACCAAACCTGACAATCATGCAAAGGAACTAGTCCTGGGGAAGTAAAATCTGGAGTGTGTTGATGAGGCTGTTCGAGGGAGGGAGATATAATGCTCCAAAATTATGCATAAAGTTTCCAGAAAATTACACACCACCTATTACTCAGATACTTGTCCATATGAAATGCAAAAACCCAAACTTCTACAAAAAAGTGAAAACAAATAGCTCCTCAGGCAGGAAAAATTTCAAGCAGAAAGGATTGGTGCTGAGGAAGCTGGCGTGATGTATGTTTCAAAATCAAGCTGATATTTTAGTTGCAAATGTAGAGCCCAACCAGGTCAGGCACTGAGTGTCTTCAACTCCCACTGACTTCAATGAGGACAACCAGAGCGTAGGACATGCAGGGCCTACAAGAGGCCCCTAATTAGGGAGATGTTACTACTGTCTAATAAAGAGCTAATGAGTCTCTTATATGGAAACAGAACAAAAGAGAAGAGTGTAATCTGTTCATAGGCATAGATGAAACAGTTATGTATGATACTTAGAGTACAGATAATGGACTCACTTATCTCATCTCACTGGAGTAAATTAGGAGTGACTATCAGAGCTGATGGGAGCATGACAATTTTGTTCCATGGCAAATTTTGAAGTTTCAAAATCTGTTTTTGTTCTGCAGTGGAAACCTATACATTTCGATGACAGATATTTTTGCCAAAATTTCATTTTGGAGAAAATGTTCCAACCAGCTCTAGTAACTACGCTGAAGTTAAAAGGCCCAATCCTGGCTCCCACTACAGCTGTACAGCGGATAGATGGAAACCAGAGGATTCATCTTGTCTAGGGGAGCATTTGGGCATCATAGTGCTCTCCCCCAAGCCACCAGTATAGGGAATACGAGTGGCTGAAATGATGCATTCTTATTCTCAGTGACTCCCATCTGTCAGGAAGGCACTTTGGGGTGATGAACAGCTAGAAGTAAGTGAATACAGTGATATTTAATTTAAGCCAGGTACTTAAACCAGGATTGGGAGAAAGTTAAGTGGACAAATTCTCCCTCGTCTCTCACAGACCACACCTCAGCTGTCCAGGCAGACCTAGGCCAATGCAGTTTAAACAAGAGTGAAATCAGAGGAAGTGGGAAGAAATTCAGTTCCAAGACATTTTAAAGCAAGACATTTCTTCAGAAAAATAGTTGCATGTCAAAGATTTATGTGCTGTCAGTGATACATAGTTACCAAAAAGAAGGAGGTGATTGGGTCAGAGTTAATTTAAGACTGGATTAGGCAGTAAGTTTTAGTAACTTTGAATTCTGTATTTATTAAAAGCATTAGGACATTCTTGGGAAAAAAGTCTTAGTGGCATTACAGAGGCAAGTGAATTAATGCTGTCCTTGAAACTTGTAAAAACTTGGCTTAAATTAGTCCTGAGACATCATGGCAAAGGAATCAAGGGAAATTAGCTTGATGCTTAGATCTACTACGGTTACAGCCCAAGCTATACTGCAGAATATTAAAAACACCAGCCTTTGCCTACCTTTACATCTAACAACTGACCTTGATTTGACTTTATTGTTTTGGCCTGCAGCAGGCAATGCTTCAAAGAATGTCACTGCAATGCTATGTAATCTGGATACCACCATTCAGAGGCAATACTTTTTGACACCAGTACAGGTGCAGTACATACTTATTTTGGAATAATTTGTGGTGGAGGTGCTTTGTAATAATTGATAAATGCTTTATGTTGAGCTCATTATTGGGATGTTCACTGTATGACTATATTGGTTTAGTTTGACGGGAGCTGTCAGGAGAAACAGGCAGAAAGGAAAAGCGCAGGTCAAGATAAGTTGCTTCTCAGCAAACACCTGAGTGTTGTCAAAGGACAATGCCAGAACTATTAGCTCTGATATCTTTGCCTCTTCCCCAGCCACCCCACAAAACTGGTTTTCACCAGAAGGACAAAAGCCTGGAAACACAAAAGAACTCTGACAGTTTAAAAGAAGGTCCCTCCTCTCTTAAAAGAAGGGAGTAGTTGTTCAGGGAAAAGCAGACTGATGCACAGGCATCTGCTGGGGGGAGTCTGAAGAAGTTAGGCCTGCCTAGGTTACCATCAGGGGATACCACTCAGAGATACCAGAAGGGGGATGAAGGTGCAGCTAGCCCTGTAATAGTGATACCAATGATGGTGTGAGAACAAGCATATAGCATAATTTTATCTCTAGCCATAGCACCTTTTTGGTGCTAATGGTCTCATAAGCAAATACTGTAATGTTTGGTCAGGCCAGTCCTTGGAAAATAACTAGCTGCTGCAGGATGTGGAATTGGTGCGGCAATTGGTGGCACTATTCCATCTGAGTCAATAAAAAACTAGTGCATGGCACATGTACATCATAGTTTAAGAGGACACTTTGTTACTGGAGATGCTGCTTTTCAGACAAGATGGAGAACTGAGTGACAACTTCCAATCATTAAGGACATTGTCCTTATCTTGTTATTTGAAATATTTATATAACGATAGCACACAGAGGCCTCATCAGGATCAGCATCCTAATGTGCTAGTACTATGCACACAGCTCTTTACTGAAAAGACATGATGTTAATCCTAGTGTCCTCCCTAAATTTAATCTCAGGAAATTATATTATGTGTGGCTGAATTCCTCTTTAATACAACTAAAAAAGGGACTTTGTTTCCTGCTGTAAATTTCTAGGTACATTTCTCACCAGTGGAGGCTGCATTTCAGTGGTGGATGAAGTGGGTTTTTTGTTTATCTGCATTTCAACTTGTAAAGAACTTTTGCATTCTTTGAGAGGAAAGGTTCTAGATAAACATACCACTATTACCAGGTGTATTGGATTTACTTTAACCCTTTGGAGATTTCTGCTACATACACTTTCCCATATATTCTAATCATTCATCTGGCAGTCTGGAGAATGGCAATATTTTAAGAAGTGATTCCATTCATTTCAATTCCAGTCAGTCCTGTGGATCACTTGTTTCTAATGAAAAGGACTGAACAGTACAGTGCAGTAATAATTAGCTGCAGGGGCACTTCAGGAGCAGTTTCAAGGCAAGAGGATTATCCCAATAGCATTATAACATTACTTTCAATGTTTATAACATTACTTTCAGTGGCCAGTCCCTGTATACTTACAGAAATCTGTCCCTTTGCACAACCACATCCAATTCCACACACCAAAGGAAAGGAACACTTTGCCCTTTATGCTCTTATTAAAATGCATTATTTATTCTTTAGTCAGGCTTCTCAGAGATAACAGAAAAAGGGTAGATCAAAGATACTGTGCATTAGCAAAACAGATCAGTGCTTTACTTCATCCTGCCTAGCAAACTGTGTCCTTCAGGAATACAAAGAGTATTGTCACAACTTGGAGGGGCAGGGAGGGGCAGGGGAAAGAGTTGCATTATAAAAGTTCATACATAACAACCAAGATATAGTAATTATCTTGGTTTTGCAGAGTACATTTATTTTTGTGCATAAGGAACTTGTCACCTTCTGCATATTCATTAAGTCTCTTGCATTAAATGTTGTTTTAAAATGAGTCCAGTCTAATTTCACTGATAAAAATGTGATTACTGGCTCTCATTATTGTCTAATGTGGCTGGCTAATTACTTATTATATAGACTGGAAAAACCTTACTACTAATGTGCTGTTAATAACCAGCACTCGCAGCTATGCGCTTTGTGAAGAATGTGTGTTTATACTGCATGTGGATATATCTGTCTTCTGAGTGCCCTTCACAAATTACAACTTATGCCCCCTTTCTCATTCAGTATTTTTTCATGAGGAAACACTGTACTTTTGTTATATAGCTCAGAGTCAGCCTGGAAATTTTGTCTGTGTAAGCAAAGTAAGTTTTGGTCAGGCCAGTTCTTGGAAAATAATTAGGTGCTGCTGGAAGTGGTGTTGGTGAGGCATTAGATGGCACTATTCTGTGTGTTCAGTTCTCAGAGGTGACAACATCAAGAAATGAAGGTCACGCTAGATCATATTTGCAAGCGCTACAAGAACACAATCAAGTAATTTTTACAGTGCCAGGGCCTATGCCAGGTTCATGCCAACTTCTGCCAGCCTAAATCCAGGTGCAGGACTACTGAGGTGAGGACAACACTGCCACTTCTTCTATTTTAGGAGGAGTAAGGGTGGGGGCAGAATAACCTTAACAAGTGGGCAGGGCTGCCTGGGAAGTGGTTATAGGTAAAGAGACCAATAAAAAATTCAACAGCCTTTGCCCAGGGGTGCCCTAGATGAATATCACATTTCCTCATCTTTGGGTGAGCAGCTAGAACTGGGAGGGTTAATTTATACCTGCCTGTGTCACCTTCAATGAATCTGTCTCTTACGTGACAGGTATGTCTTGGAGTTATATGTATCAGGTATGTCCTACCTGTCTGTTGGTTTCACAGTGGAGTGTTAAGAGTATTTTCAACACAGCAGATGGAAGAGCAGCAACGATGGAATCTTTTATTGGGCGGCTCAAAAAAACTTGAGTTTTTAAGTGTTCTGACAAAACAAGTTGTGTAAAACTTTCCCACTTTTTGACCAGCTATAAACATGTGAGTTTAGAAATTTAACACATGCAAAACAAAAAATTTTTTTTGTGTGTATGAAAATTTGTGAAAAATGTCCCCCCTTTTTGACCGGCTCTAATCTTTTAATATTTTTATTTCTTTGCATCATAAAATGAAGGCCACAACCATTTCACATTTTATATTGTGAATGGCAGCAAGTGCCCATCTTATTTTGCTGCCTTCAATGATAGACTTTGCCTGCCAAGCTTTATACACTCCACTTTAAAACATAGATTTTAAATTGATATGACCCTTCTGAGTTAGAAAGTGGCAGACAGGATGCTACTCGTACCTCAACCATAGCAATCGCTGAGAGCAGTGTATAGATTCACTCCACCGCATCACCCTCTGTCTCTTTCACTACCTCTTTTCCATGCTAGTATCAATTCTGTTTTCCCATATTCTTTCCTCACTTTGTCTGCCTGTGTCTTCTCAACCCGCTGGTTCACTTCTCCTTTTTCAACACTCATCTGCACGATATTCTTTTTCTCCTCCACTGTTCTCTGTGCACTCAGTAAACACACATACTCTCACATTTCTCTCAAACCATGTTGGAATGGTGCTGAGCCACATTAAATACTGATCACCCCCCCCCCATACTTCCTTCTCAGATTTCAGACCTTTAGGAGGGGAAGAATTGTGTAATACACTCTACCACATTATTTACTCCGCAGGTAGCTCACAAGGACAGAATGACTCACATTCAGTGCCAAAAGATTTCTGCTGTTGGGCATTTTGGGCATATGTACTAAAGGTTCATCCACACTACCATAAACATACATGGTTTCAAGATGAAATTCAGTAAAGACAAGTGCAAAATACTACACTTAGGAGGGGGAAAATCAAATGCACAAATACAACGTGGAATAACTAGCTAGGCAGCGGTACTGCTGAAAAGGATCTGGGAGATCACAAATTGAACATGAGACAACAATGTGATGCAGTTGTGAAAAAGGCTAATGCCATTCTGGGGGATATTAACAGGAGTGAAAGACAGAGGAGGTAATTGTCCATCCATGAGGCTTCAGATGCAGTACTGGAGGCTACACTTTAAGAAAGATGTGGACAAACTGAAGACAGTCCAGACAAGAACAATAAAAATGATAAATGTTTTGGAAAACCTGACCTATGAGGAAAGGTTAAAAACCTAAACATGTATATTTTTGAGAAAAGACGACTAAGGCGGGACTTGATAACAGTCTTCAGATATTTTAAGGGGTTTTATAAGGAGGATGGTGAACAATTGTTCTCCATGTCCACTGAAGGTAGGACATGAAGTAATTGGCTTAATTTGTAGCAATACAGATTCTGTTTAGATATTAGGAAAAACTTGCTAACTATAAGGATAGTTAAGTATTGCCAAGTATAGGTTACCAAGGGAGGTTGTGGAATGCCCACCACTGGACAAACAGCTGTCAGGAACAGTCTAAGTATACTTGGTCCTGCCTCAGCATGGGACGAGGGGGTGAACTAGGTAACCTCTCAAGGTTCCTTCCCAGTCCCACATCTCTATTATTCTATATTAGACATACTAAAGTCCTTAGCCATGATTTTAAAAACCTAAGATCTCAAAGTCAAACTCCTAAATCCATATTTAGGAATCTAATTAAATGTCCTCATTAATATATTTTTTTAATGATTTGGGCCCTAAGAAACGGTAATTTCTTTTTATTATCAAATATGTCTCTTAACTTTATATAAATAGTGATTCTACAGCAGCATAATAAATGGATTTCAGGTTAATGCAAAATAACTTGTAATTTACCGGTGTGATGTCACTTGATCTTTGAAATTCAGGGGATCCTGTCACACCTGTGACTTACGAAAATCTGTTGATTGAAGCCAGGGGCACATTAACACCTGTCCATCTCTGTTACCGCCATCTGAATGTTGAGGAGCTGTAATCTGCTCTTGCAATTTTTTGGTAAAGTTGCAATAATTAAATTTTTTAATTCAAAAGAAAATTCAGTCTGAACATCAAGGTGATTCACAGGAAGTGTTTCAATGTGAGGTTGCATTAGACCAACTGTCAGCTGCATCTAAATGAACTAATAATGCATTGTCACAGGTTGGAAGAATTAGTCGGAGAAACATTGAGCCTGATTCTGCTCAGAGTTACACTGGTGTAAATCAGTCTTTACTCCATTGAAGTAAACCAAGAGAGGAAAGGGCCTGTGAACCCTCAAACTGCCTAGTTATATCCTTGATACTGTTCTATGTCAATCTATTTAACTGACCATGTATGTGTTACTTGCCATCTCATATTAAAATATAAATGAAAATGTCCATCAAAGAAATGATGAGATTTCAACTGATTATTAATGAACTGAAGTTTGTGCAAAGAGGCAAAAAGGTTCATAAAACAAGTGACTAAATCAAATTCCTGGTAGGAAAAAAAAAGCCTTAACTGGAGATGTAGAAAAACATGTCCTATTTAACAGTGTCCTATTTGATCGAAAGGAAAGAAAATAACTTGAATTCCTTGAGATGTTTTGTCCTTATGGGTGCTCCACCATAGGATACATGTGCGACCATGTGCTCTCCATCAGAAAATGCAAAGCAGAGTCCGTGGGCCCATGCCTGTGAGAGCAGTACTTTGTGCTTCTAAACAAGGGCATATAAGGTGGTGTGGACTCACCGCCACTCTGTTCCTTCATGACCATGATGCAAAGCCTTCACAGCTGAGGAGAAGGGGGGTGGGAGGTGAAGCACCCAAATGGGATAAAACATCTTGACCAACTCAAGTTACTGTAAGATAAGTAACTCTGAGTACTGTAAAGTAAGAAACTTTTTCATCTTCTTCGAGTTTACATCCCTATGGGTGCTCTACCATAGAAAATTACCATGCAGGAATTCAGTGTCAAGGTGTGTGTTTAGGAGGCAAGTCTAAGATGGTTTGGAGGACTGCCTCACCAAAAGGTGGTAATATCCCTGGAAGCAGGTAAGATGGCATGATCCTTGGAAAAGGTATGAATGGAAGACCAAGTTTTAGTCCTACAGATTTCTGTCATAGGAATATCTTTCAGTAGCACTTCAGATATGGACTGAGCTCTATGGAATGTACCGTCACTCTGTGATGGGAATGCATCCCAGTGGATTCATAACAGGATAAAATGTCACCCAAAACCTACATAATCTTTGAGTGGAAATCGGTTGTCTTTTCATCGTCTTTGAAAAAGACACAAATAATCTGGGAGACACCCAGAAGATATTAGTCATGTCCAGGTAGAAGGTGAGAGCTCTTCTGACATCTAGTGTATGTAGGCTGGTTTCTACTCTGGAGGCATGAGGCTTTGGATAGAACACTGACAGACAGATCTCTTGATTAATGTGGTATTCCAAAGAGACCTTAGGGAGGAAGTGATGATGGGGATACAGTGTAACCTTATCTCTATAGAAGGCAGTACATGGTGGGTCTGCCATGAAAGCACAGAGGTCTTCCATTCATTTAACTGTAGTGATTGCAATAAAGTCCTCCAGGAGAGGTGGAGGAGAGAACATGTAGCCATCAGGTCAAAGGGGAGTTTTCTTAGGGCACTGAGAACCAAATTAAGGTCCCACTTGAGATCCGAGTTCCGTACAGGTGGAAACAAATTGTGTAAGCCCTCGAAGAATCTGTTCATTGTGGGATGGGCAAAAACTGAGAAGCCCTCAGTGGGTGAATGGAAGGCTGTGATAGCAGCCAAATGTAGTCTGACTAACCTTATTGATAGACTTTGTGTCTTTAAATCCAATCACAGTCTATGATTTTGGAGAGCAGAACTTCTGATGCTTGAAAAGAGTGAAGAGAACACAAGGCATGCAAGCATTTCCACTTCTAAAGGTAAGTTCTGTGAGTACTAGGTTTCCTGCTAGATAGGAGAACTGACAGGACCTTATCCAAATGCGTTAGCTCCACGTTCAAGAACGATTTAGGAACCGTGCTCTCAAGTTCAAAGAGGATGACCTGGGATGGATCACGGTCCCCAGGTACTGCAACAGGAGATTCTTCCTGAAAAGAAGGTTGAGAGGCACACAAAGGGGTGAAGAAGGTTTGGCCAGGACTGTGCTCTTAGGATAATCATCGCTCTTTCCTGACACAGTTTGAGGATTAGCAGTAAAAGTAAGCATACCACCGGGTATGGGGACACAGTGTTTTGAGAGCATCTCCCGATGAGTTATACTGTGGAGCAGAAAAGATGGCATTTCATGTTGTTTGGGGTTAATATAATTCACTGCTGCTCTTGTTGTTCAGCATCACCCTGGTGGAGTGGCCCTATATAGTGTGAAGGAAGTGTTGACAAGCATATCAAACTGCTCCAGGATATTGACGTGGAGTGTGACCTCTTGTGCAGGCCATTTGCTATGGGCTGTGGCCCCTTGGAGGTGAGCCTCTCACCCCAAAAGAGAAGTATCTGTTGTAAGGATTTTTGAGGCTGGGGGATATGAGAATGAGGTTCCCATGTAGACCTTCAGTGGGTCCTTTCACCACGTGAGAGAGTCCAGAACCTTCTGAGATACTGCAGTGCATTTGGAGAGACTGTCTGTTTGGGTTTTACATTGTCCTTAGCGATGCCTGAAGACACCTGAGGTGCAGTTTTGCATGAGGTATGATGAACATGGAAGCCAACATGGGGCCAATGAGTTGCAGGCAGGTCCTTGCAGTTGTTTATGGGCTATTTTTTATTGTCAAGATTTGACTAGATAGACTAGAGAATCTCTCTTTTGGGGGAGAGGCTCTCGCTGTTAGGGAGTCTAAAGTGGCTCCTATTAAGTCTATTCTTTGGACTGGGGTCAATGTAGACATTTTCCAATTGATGTGAAGGTCCAGAGCATGAAATAGGGCTCGGGGTTGCAGTCTGGACCTTTAGAGTTGATTGACTCTCAAGCAGCCAACTATCCAGGTATCAGAATATTGCTATGCCCCATTGATGTCAATGGGCCACCACTGCTGAGAGAAGCTTTGTAAGGACCTTTGGGGCTGTGGAGAGCTTGATGGAAGGGACCCAGTACTGGTAGCATTATGAGCCAATTTTGAAACACAGGAAATGTTTGTGGAATGAGTGAATAGCTACATGAATTTAGGCATCCTGGAGGCTGAGAGCCATAAGCCAATCTCTTGGATCCTAAGCATGGAATTATAATGGCTATCCTCCTCCTCCTCCTGAAGTGCTTGGAAAGAATATAGGCATTCAGCTTTCTGAGGCTGAGGATCGGTCTCCATCTTCTTCTCCTCTTGGGAACTAGGAAATAGTTGGAATAAAACACTCTTCTGACAAACTCTCGGGAAACCAGTTCAATCACCCCCAAGAGTATGAGAAACTGGATCTCTTGTTTTAAGAGCTCTTCATGAGAAGGGTCCCTGAAAGGGAAAACAGAGCCTCATTGATTGGGAGGGCATTTTTCCCATGAGGGGTGATATTTAAAAAGTCCACCAAAGTGTGTTGAAACTCACAGAACTCTTCTAATGGTATCTAGAAAGATTCTGACAGCTATTTCATGAGGTTTTGGAAGGTCTGAAAGTTGTCAGTTTAAGAATATGGAGAAAACATTACAGCATTACTGGGGGATGAAGATTTCACTGAAGGGGGCAAACTTCCCTCAATCTCTGGATCCTGCTGTTTTTGAGTGCCTCCTGATGCTTAAGGGGCATAAGGTACCAGAGGGAGATCATGCAGTACTGAAGTTTGATCATTTGGTGATAGTGAGTGATGCAGTACCAGCAGATATTGGGGTCTCTTTCTGGCTGGTACCCTATAAAATTTTCACCAAGGTGACACCAGGAATTCCAGTAAGCCCAATGTGGAGGTGGAAAGGGAGACCCCACAATACTCATAATCCCTGGATCTAGGACATTTGATGGGATATGGGAAATCCTCTTCAGAATACTGGCTTAGAGGGATGTGGTGGTGTGGTGCTGAAAGAGAGACCTGTACTGAGACCTCAGAGTCCCCAGGGCTGAAAGGCGGAGCATCAAACATAGGTGTCAGTATCAAAGTCTGGAGAATTCAGATGGGAATTCAGTCTGGCAGGATGTCTGCTGCAGATATTTGAACAGTACTGGACAAGGGGCTTTGACAGAGGTCCATAGCAAGGTAGACTCCAGTTCCTTTGGCATGAAAAGGACTTCTAATGAAAGAAACCTGGAGTGTACTCAAGAGCTATGGTATCCAGAAGTCTGATTTGGAACTGGGGTTTGGAGTGGGATGAGTGCCGAGATGGTGAGTGTGGTATTGCATAGGCTTGTAGAGGAACTTCTCTGATCTCAGAGCTCTGGGGCAAAGAATATGACGGTACCGGAGCATGAGTAGGAGGCCTGAGTGCATCTCAGTGCCAAAAGATAGACTGCTCCCTGAGAATGTCTATTAGAAGACTCCTCCACATGCTGCTTCTTGTGTAGTACTGGAGGCTTGGTACTGGAATCAGATGGCGCCTCAGCTGTATTCCTTGAGGGATGTGAGATCTCTTTAGAGAGGGATTTATGGCATTTTCTCCCTTGTTTCCCTACTTGGGCAAAGAGGGTTCTTCTATTTAGATGTCCTATCCTCTGAAGGTGCTGCTGGAGCTGCAAGAGCCACTGGAGTGGCCTGGGATGTTGATGCCAATGTATTGGGGCAGGGGAGCAGACAAAGCTAGGGCTAGTGAGCATTCCATTAGAAGGAGCTTCAGTCTAGCCTCTGTGTCTTTTTGAGACCTGCCTTTAAACGCCATACGGACTTATACTTTGACAGGGCATAGATTCCTCTGAGGTAGCTTGAATGTCCATAACTATGAGGAAAAGACCTGTGGCAGATCTGGCAGGGCTTAAACTTTGGAGTCTTTGGCATAACCCGGAGTGCTAATGGTCAAAAAGAGGGGTCCTAAAGAAAAAAGCAGGGGAAAACCCCATCCAAACACAGTTGTGTTGAAATTAAAGAAAAGTAACTAAACAAAATAAAGAGGTTCTTCTCTGCAGAAGCATGGGGCCACTAATTTGAACAGGAGTTCAGCTCCTAAACTCAATTCTCCTGGTTGGAAGCTGGAGCTATCCACGGAGTTTGGGGAGTATGCAAGAGAGTACATGATGGCCTTTCCCTGTACTTGCCACAGGTATCTTTAGACACTCAGGATAAATGGAGGAGTCTCCTGATTGTCTAGATATTTTTTTATTTAAACCTCTCATGTTGTAAACTTTTCCTAGTCAGTGTAGGACAGCGATTCTCAAACTTTAGCAACCTGAGGACCTCCATTTTGATTGATTTTTTTCACAGACCCACAAGCCACCCTGCTCAGCTGCAGGCCCTGCTCCCACTCCACCAATTTCCCCCTAGGCCCCACCCCTCCCCACCTCTTCCCACCACCACTCCACCCCTGCCTCTTCTCTTCCCCACCTCTTTCCTCAAACGAGCATGACCTGTCTCTGCTCCTCCCCGACCCTCCCAGCGTCCCCAGCATGCAGGAGGCACTGAGAGGGAAGGGGGAGGAGTTGAGGGAGGGAGGGGGAGGAGTTGATCAGCAGGGCCTGTGGATCCCCGGGAGTACCCTCACAGAATCCCAGTTTGAGAAACACTGGTATAAGATATATCAGGAATAAATCAATCAACCCTTCTACTAAAAAAAAAAAAAAAGATTGCTGGAATACATGTGGGGTTAAAGTCATCCTTACATTTTAGCATGTTACTTGGGTAACACAAAACTTTTGTTTAGTTAATTCGTAACTGTATCTGACATGTGTGAACAAAAAATGTTATTAATTCCATAACCTACGTCCTGGCTAATTTTGCAATGTAGTGTATAAACTGCCTGTCATAAATATAAAGGGAAGGGTAACCACCTTTCTGTATACAGTGCTATAAAATCCCTCCTGGCCAGAGGCAAAACCCTTTCACCTGTAAAGGGTTAAGAAGCTAAGGTAACCCTGCTGGCACCTGACCCAAAATGGCCAGTGAGGGGACAAGACTCTTTCAAATCTGGAGGGGGAGGAACAAAGGGTTTGGTCAGTCTGTGTGATGCTTTTGCCGGGAACAGATCAGGAATGCAGCCTTACAACTCCTGTAAAGTTAGTAAGTAATCTAGCTAGAAAATGCGTTAGATTTTATTTTTGTTTAATGGCTGGTAAAATAAGCTGCGCTGGATGGAATGTATATTCCTGTTTTTGTGTCTTTTTGGAACTTAAGGTTTTGCCTAGAGGGATTCTCTATGTTTTGAATCTGATTACCCTGTAAGGTATTTACCATCCTGATTTTACAGAGGTGATTCTTTTACCTTTTCCTTAAATAAAATTCTTCTTTTAAGAACCTGATTGATTTTTCATTGTTCTTAAGATCCAAGGGTTTGGGTCTGTGTTCACCTGTACAAATTGGTGAGGATTCTTATCAAGCCTTTCCCAGGAAAGGGGGTGTCAGGTTTGGGGGGGATATTTTGGGGGAAGACATCTCTAAGTGGGCTCTTTCCCTGTTCTTTGCTTAACACGCTTGGTGGTCGCAGCACACTGTTCAAAGACAAGGCAAAATTTGTACCTTGGGGAAGTTTTTAATCTAAGCTGGTAAGAATAAGCTTAGGGGGTCTTTCATGCAGGTCCCCACATCTGTACCCTAGAGTTCAGAGTGGGGAAGGAACCTTGACACTGCCTTTATATGTTACCCTTCTAATATCTTGCCATCTAATGGGCAGTATTAAAAGTAATATACAGTTTACTATATTGGAGTTGGGAGTCCTCTCCCTAGTACTATTATACGGGACCACTAATTAATATAGACTTTATTGTCAGACAATCTGATAAAACTTTTCAAAAGTTTAAGACATTGTTAATCTTGGTTTTCAGAAAACTCTAGACCCTCCAGCAAGTGAGGATCTAAATGGAAAATGATGTGTAGTAGGAACACAGAGCATTTCAGAATCCCGAAGAACAACTTTTTGTTGTGTGTTTGTACAGCGCTGAGCACAGCAGCGTTCTGGTTTCTGATTGGGCTCCTAGGTGCTATGAAAAACACAAATAAATAATAATAATAATAATAATATCAGGAGGGCAGTAAAAATACAAGAATCCCAGGCAAAAGGTTATGATACAGGCATTATATGAGGGCCATATACTCCGTCCTGTGGGCACAGCAGATATAAACTAGACCTCCTTTTTAAAGGAGAAGGGTGCAAACACACACTTCCTGTTCCTCCATTCTGCAATTGAACAGTAATGCCAATTCACTGAAGAAGGGCACCTCGTCTGCATCACTATCTTCATTGTGAAGCGATGGGTGATAATATTTTTCAGCTGAAAGGCTGGGAGACATAAGAGAGTTTTAACTCCCATTGGCATTGCTGCTTGGGATACTTTGTAAAATAAATTCTTTAGTGGTCCCTGAACTTAGAAGTTTATTTCCTGTGAGTCCATTCCATCAGTTCTGTGAATCTCAAATAAAGTCAGTCAATGTGGCAGGGGTACTCTACCCACCACTAGGATGGCATCTCCTCCTGGCCTGTTTGGGGATTATCTTTGCAAGGTCAATGCACTTCCCATGGTTTTAGGCCATGCCGTCTCTCTGCCTCTATCTGCAGACCCTGTCTCACTGCTTGAGCTGCTGCTGCCTCTTCATGACTTGGCCCTCCAGCCAGGTCATTATATGCATTTCCCCCTTCTGGGGTATCAAAGTCTTTCCTCAGCAATCTTAGGCAGTCTTCCCATTCACTGCCTCATTGCCACTTCCTCAGTCTTAGGCAGTCTTCCCACTCACCACCGCCAAGTGCCATATTCTCAGTGGCTGGTTGGGGAACCCAGACCTGCCCTCTTCTCTGTGTTTCAGCTCAGGGACCCTCTAGTCAGCAACCAAGGTCTATTCCAGAATTTACTGCCTTTCTCTGTGCCCTTTGGCACTCCTTCCTCCCAGAGAGTAACTGTAGCATACCTGTAAAAGCGGCAGAGTCCTGTGGCACCTTATGACTAACAGTGCCGCTTTTACAAATCCAGACTAACACGGCTACCCCTCTGAAGCTTTAGCATACCTGTCTCTGCAGCCTCCAGATACTCCTACTTTCTCTGAGGGAGTGACTGCACACTTTCCCAGCAGCCCCCTCTACTTCTAATTTCCTGTCCAGCTCCTTCCTCCCCAGTTACCTCCCTGAGTCAGGGGATTGCTTAGCCACCTGCTTCCTCTCAGCTGTAGCCTCCCAGGCTAATTAGCTCCCTTCTCACTATACATTAACCCTCTCATAGCCAGTGTGGGGTGAATACCCCATCACAGTCAGACTCAGTTTTGATGAATGAAGTCATTAAGCAGCCTTGTTAAAAAACCAAACCAAAAACAAAACAACAAAACAAAACAACAAAGGTTGTCCCAAGGCGATATGCTTAAAAACTGTTCTCCCGTGCCTGGCTTGAAAACAATGAAAATGATAATGCAGAAGACACACACAGAAAAACAGCACCGCAAAATTAACTAATGGTGCCTGTTATGAGCTCTTCTGCCAGATAATAAAATAAATATCTCTTCCAGATGCATTTGAAAAGTTCCGTCCTGGTTCCAAACTCTGTCTATACATTTGCTCCACACTGACCCTCTCAATCTCATACTTATTTGACTTATTGAATCAGTTAACATGATGCTGACTATGACTTTGCATTTAGTATAGATAGGGACAAGTTGTGTCCACACTGTATCAGCTAGTCGTCATCATTAAACTCTAGTCCCAGTACGATGTGTACTTGTCTGCACTGATCACAAAGTTGTGGTCAATATCTTATTAATCAACTCAGCTCTTCACAGTCATGTTCTAAGATAACATTTTGTAGTGAAAATATGACTCAAGATTCTGGAATAAAGGTTAAATTTCCTTACTAGACTTGTTTCAGTCACAAGAGATTCATTCCCTGTACCTCAATTCAAAACTTAATGCAAGAAGAGCCTAAGTCAGAGAGTGAGTTAAAATAATAGCCTTTCGGATAGAGAACTGAAATAGAATTATTGCTCAGAAGTCATTATGGGTATGTCTACACAGCACACTAAGCCCAGGCTCAGAATCAGGTTCAAGCCTAAGCCCCTTTTCCATCCACATCAAAATTAGTCTGAGATAGGCCAGAGTCCTGTTGTGACACGGGTCAGAGCCCAGGCATTTTGCAATGTGGTTCACCAGACTTGGGTCTGGAGAGTCTACCATCACTATTCCACAATGAGTTGCGTGTGTCTCATCCAAGGCCCTACAGCCTAGACTAAAAGTGATTTGGAAGTCAGCATGGAGGTGATAATATGCGGAAATCTTGCAAAGTATTTAGTTCCACTATGTCTATGGAATCTCTAATATTATTAGACCCTCATTTCATGTTCTCAAAAATCATTCACACTTACTAAAAAAAAAAAAATCAAAATTAAACAGAATGCAGAAATTGCCTCCTAAAAACAGCATGGCCCTCAAAATACAGAAAGTATAAGCAACAGAAATTGTTGAAGTCAGAAGAAAAAGTAGGGACAATTCTTTCAATTACTTTGTTAATAAGAATTATACATCTACTGTACCAGAGCACGTCCAGCATCGTGACTAGTGGAAAATTGCTTGTTAATCACATAGGAGTGACTGACTTTCCAATTCAGTTGCCTCACAGCTTCTACGGACTAGAAAAAAATTCTACTTCAAATCACTGAATACAGTTTATAATAGTAATAATCCCTTCAAAAATCTATCATTGCTGCACTTAATGACTGCTTTGCAGGAGCATTAAAGGCTTTCAACATCACATCGGTCCATTAGCTGTCAAATCAGTCATCAGCTGTTGGCAGGGGACCATCCTGTAATGATCCCTGGTTAACCCTTTCATTGAAGAGGTCATCATTGTAAAGAAACGTATATCTTAACAACAAATTGAGTGTACACATTTAAGATTAAAGATTGTACAAATGGCAGTGTTACTATTGTGTCACTTCCCTCCATCCATCAAACAATCTGACAGAGAATAGAACAAAAGATGCTGATGGGTATTGACAGCATTACTGCAAAATTCTACACACTCACTCATGCAGGTGGGTAATAATGTTTTTTCACTAAGGAGTAAACTATCAGTTTTTTTTAAAATTATCCCTAAGTACAAATGAAAAGGGTACGTGTGTTTTGGTGTCTACTAATGTAAATGTTCATGACCATTCTGCAAGCTTCAGTGAGACTGAAGAAGTTGTTGAACTGGTTGATGAAGAAAGAAGGAGATTCATCAACTGAAGGTAAATCTCACACCTTTGTTTTCTTCTCTTTTTGTGGTAAACCAATAGGTACCAGAAAAACAACGAGGAGTCCAGTGGCACCTTAATGAGTAACAGATTTATTTGGGCATAAGCTTTTGTGAGTAAAAAACCCCACTTCTTCAAATGCATGGAATGTAAATTATAGATACAGGCATAAATATACTGGCACATGAAGAGAAGGGAGGTATCAGGACATAGACTCTCCTACACCAAACATCTCACCGAAGGTGATGGTATGTGCTCCTCTAGCTCTCTTGTTTCACAAGGAATTCAAACAGATCTGTACAGTCATCTGAATTATGATCCAACTCTGACATCTGACAAACCTTGTGTGAATCTGCTTCCTGCGGAAATACAGGCTAGGTCTGTACCATACTATAATTAACCTTGACATGAGGAAAAACAACCTTCTTTAAATTAATAATTTCTCAACCAGAGTCTAGTGTGTGCTCAGTAGTAAATAGCAAACAAAAGCTTCCCTTCTTCTGATGAATACCAGAAATTAGAAATGTGTGTGTGTGTGTGTGTGTAGGACAAGAACATTTGGTTCACGTAATGCTATGGTATATTTGCTGGTGTTTTGGGCAGAAAGGAAAATTGGAATGGAATATTTAGTCCAGTGACAAACATGACTAATTTACTACTGATTATTTTTAATGCCCTATATTTTTTAAAATGCAAAATAAAGAGACAGGAGCACCCAGATTACTAGACTGATGACATATGAATAGTTCTAGACCTGGAGCATCAGAACTTCCAGAGACACAGGATATCACAGTCAGACACATAGGGAACAATTGGATGTTGGTACAACTCTTTTATGCTATGAATTATTTTTTTAAGTGTGTACATCCCAAAACTGCATAAAACCCCAGAAAAGATGCAGAACATACCCAAAATGAGCTGTGGAAATATGTTGTTCTCTGTGTGACTAGCCACAGTTCTGATGTTTTTGTGTTACGTGTTGGAATTATCATTAAAATAGAGACCCTCCGGGATTACAGTTGTCCAATTCACCAGAATTTGAAGTACATTTTGGTATTTTTCATTGCTGTTTGCAATTTCCATGTAAAATACAGCTGGTACCAGACTCCCACTGGGACACTCCTTAGCTACACTTTCTTGGATATAGGCAGACAGGAACATGTTATGAAGTCTTTGAGGGCAGAGTGAGCATTTTATTTTTAACAGCATTTTTCTGCAGTCATCTAAAACAGTTGTAAAACTCATCACAATTTTTCTTTAGATGTCCCAAACCATAGTTTCCCTGAGTCAGACTATTCCATAGCCAAAGAGATCTTATTGGTTAGAAATTTTTCTTGATGTGAAATGTCATCTCTGTGATGTGTTCAGCACAGCCAAACTTTCTCCTGAGATGGACAGTGCTGATCACCTGTCATTTGCATTCACTCATTTCTTCTCTGGTTAAGACTGAAAGTGCACATTCCTGTTGCAGTCACTGCTAGCACTCTCATTACAGACTCTCCTTCAGCCCTGCTAACATGGGCGCTTTCATGAAGGCATAAATGTAACTCTGGAGGACTGTAGTTTCCATGGGACATACCCCAGAGGATTAGGGACAGAAAATGAAAAATGTGTTTAAAAAGAGATGGAAAGAGGTGATGGTCTTATTACATCCACAACCTCTATTATTTCATTATTATCACTTCAGAAGCAGGACCTCAAGAAATTACACATATTATGGTAATTCCACAGTAATTATCTCAAAGTGTCCTAAGAACTGTCAGTGGTTCTTAAGGGAATACAATCATCTTATCTTGAATTGCTAAGCAAGAATCTCTTATTGTCTATGAATTACCGTAAAAATAACAATTTATGACATAGTATTAATTTGGGGCATAAACACAAGCAATAAATGTAATAATGAGAGAGAAATGTTTTATTTATTATTTACATCATTTGCACTCCATTAGCTCCTTCTACCTTAGGTTCACAAAGTACTTTACAATCAATGAATTTAACTTTGCAAGACTGCTGTGAAGTAGAGAAGTAATGAAGTGTTAAAGTGAAACTGGTGCATAAAGATTAAAACCTATGTTTATAAAGGCATCCATTAATTTTGGATGCTTCATTTGGGACACAAAGGACCTAATTTTCAGAGGTGCTGACTTCAGCTGGAGTTGTAAATTCTCAGCC